>NC_141689.1:683657189-684857189 GCF_964263255.1 Lissotriton vulgaris
GGATTTTGAGAAATTAACGTTTAAATCAAGATATATATCTGTAACAGCGCTCCGGGCAGCGATCCGGTTAGCGAACCTTTCGCGTATCGGAACTTTGCGATGCGAAGCTGATTGGCCCTCCGGTGTCTGTCAACATTCTAAACAGTCCGGAGCGGCCGCCATCTTGTCTCTCGGTAGGATCGAGAGACAAGAGGAGGCCAAAACAAAGGGGGAAATTACCATAAGGGGGCATAGTAGATCCTCGTTGACCCCCTAGGTTTTATGTGGAGGTTTTAAAAGGGCCCAGGAGGGTCAAAAAAAATTTTTTTTTTTTTTGCGTGGTAAGCGCCAAGTTCGCGAACCGGAAAGCGTTCTGGGCAGCGTACTATAAGGATAAAAGAATGATAGACTTTGCTAGTACTGTATGTTAATTATTTGTTGTTTTTGTTGTTTTTTTTGTTTTCTTTATTTTAAATTTTTATTTTTTATTTTGATTGTGTGTCATAATTCATTAAACTTTTAACATTCAATAAACATATAAAAATAAATAATGTGTGAAACTATTTTTGAATTAAGAAATTAAAATTTATTTTTCATTTTGTTTTTCAAAATTTAAAAGAAAATCTAAAAAATCGTGATCATTTTTTTCTTCATTGTTTAGTAGAAAATCTACTGCATCTATGCATTGGACAAGTTCATTATTTATTGTGTCGTCGTAGAAATCCATGTCATCTTGTGTCTCAATTTTTTCTTCTGTTTCAGTTTTCATGTTGTTTTGTTGTTCTTCCATTTTCAATTCTGAAAAATGAATTTTTAAAAAATATATCAGTACAGAAAGGGCATTGTTGGGTTTCAGTACAGATTGGCAGTTTGGTTATTTATATAGTGTTTTTTTCACAAAGAAAGGTGTTGCCTGCAATTAAGGTCTATTGCAGGGGGCCCCCTCCTTGGGCCTCCCATGGATGGTGTCAGGAGGTATAGGGGAGGGAGAAGGAGACGCTCCCTCAATTGCAAGGAGACCATTCACAGGCACTGAGGGGGCCCATTGTCCAGCATTTTTGCGCCCCCACAGTTTTAACTTTTAGACCACAATCAATTCTCACACCTATGAAGGTGTGAGATATGTGTGTGGATTTAAAGTTAAAACTGTGGGGGCGTCAAAATGCTGGACAATGGGGCCCCCTCAGTGCTTGTGAATGGTCTCCTTGCAAGATGCCACTTATGTAAATTGGAGGGGGCTTTGCGCACGTTCCTTTTTAGACTATGGTCTTGTAAATTCTTGGAATGGCTCTGCCATAACTAAAACAGAGTAGTCTATTTTTTTCTATAAGTATTACAGAGTGATAGAATATAATTCTCAGAAAATGTTTTTCTAATTAGGTTTCAGTACAGAACATACTTAAGTTTTATAAATAATATCTTACCTTTTAAATATAAGTTGAAGTTATCAGTTGATTTTTTGTTGTGCACTTCACGAAGTAGCAGTCAAAATGGCTGTGTTTCCTTCTCTTCCTTTATATATATTCAGGTATATAACCAATCAAATGTCAGGTAACAAAAGTAGAAAATGAAAGTAACATTTTCATTGGTTGTCAATTCCAACACTTCAGATGTGTTTTGTGAAGTAATTTACCTCACGGTACTTAGAGAGGTCTACAGGCTAAATGGCTAAATGAAATTTCAATCAAATTTGTGAAAATGAAAGGGATTTTTATGTAGTATGAGCTAATCTATATTTGGTGAGAGTGTCTCTAGTCGTTTTTCTGTAAATTACTTTCCCACCTTTTTTTAGGACCGCTTCCCGGAAAGCGGCTCGGTTAGCGAACCTTAAGCGTCACGGGAGTCCACCATTTTGTGTTTCGGTCGCATTAAGATACAAGATTGAGGGCAAATAATGTTTAGAATGGGTAGAAGGGGTCATGGTAGACTTATCTTGACCCCCTAGGTTTTCTGAGCGTGGCTGAGGAGGCTTATATGTGCGGAAAAAAAAAATTTTTTTTTAAAAATTCCGCGAGGTTAGCTTTCGGTTAGCGAACCGGGTAGCGCTCCGGGGAGCGAATTTTGTGGAAAATTAGTGAAAAAAGTTAGAGGAAAATAATAATTGTGAGTGATCAGATGTAGGGTAGCTCTGAGAAGAGCTTTTGGGTTTATGGTACATTTAGGTACTTATAAGTAGGTACCAATGCACAGTCTTAAATTCAGAATGAAAATTCTGTTGCCCTCATCTGAGAAGTGAACTCCATCTCCTCTGTAGATATCTTGCATGTAGTAACGCAAGTTATTGTTGTACAGAGAGCCCATTCCATGGTCTCTCATGTAAGCTGAAACAGATTTGTTTACATGCTTCCTCGCTTTCTCAATTTGTGGACAAAATTGGTTGGACCACCTCCATTTCTGTCTTTGGCATATATTGGAATATACCAAGGCAGTTTGAGGAAAAAGTGCCATTAATTGCTCAAAGGTGTCCTTTAAAAGCATTTCCAGACCTACCCCTGTCAAAGTGCCCAAATCATTACCTCCACAGTGCACTATTAACAGGTCAGGTTTTGGCAAATGCATAAAGGTTTTCACCAATGGTATCAATTGGTGACATTTTAATCCTCTTTGGCCCAACCACTTAATTTCCACATCTTGTAAATTGAGGTTAGGTAAATTTCTGCTCTCAGCATACCTTTGAGCCCAGTGGATGTAACTATGTCCAACAATCCAGACGTTAAACATGGTGGGTGAAGGTTGTTCTGCAGTCAGATGAAGTGTGGTAATGAAAGGGCAGTTGAAACAGTAGGAGTTTCTAAAGAAAAAAAACTGTGGATTTACAATGCTAATGATTCATTAGCAGTGATTGGTGCATTTCCATTTCTGAAAACAGAAAGTTAGGGTGCATGGATGTGTTCTTTGAAAGATGTAATTTGAATGGTCAAGGAAGAAACATTTAATGAAAGATTGCACTGGATACGCAGGTGCACTGAGAGTTCAGAGTTCAATTGAAACATTGTTGTGTGAATTTGCAAACATGAGAGGTCTTCCAGGAGGTGGTTGCTATGGAAACAATGCAGACAGGGCAGAGGGGGGAAGGGTTTTGATTTGAAAAAAGTGAGGGAAGAGGTATGATTGGCTAATATGAGAGATATGTGAAAAGAATATCTGTATTTCTGTGCTTTCAATAGCTGCAGCCTTTGGAGTGCATCCTTTTTCTTCTGCTGAAGACAATTTGGTGTATTTCTCAGACTGTTTTCAAAACTCAAAAAATATTTGCTAAGGTGAGAAAAGATTTATTTAATTTAGATAGAGAATAGTATGATTTAAGGAGAAAATGATGAAGAAAGCTGTGTTTTTAAAATGTGGTTTTGTCTCTAGTGATATACTAATAGAATTAGTTTCATAGAGAAATTGTAATTGCATATTTGGTGTAACATTCTGGCATGCAGTAACACAAGTTATTGTGGTACATGGAGCCCATTTTATGGTCTGTTATGTAAGCTGAAACAGAGATGTTGCTTTTAAAAACGATTTAAGAAATCAATTTCATTTCTGGATATGTACTGCTAGAGCTTCATAGGTTGTTTTGAGCCATATTTATAAGGTATTTGAGTGTCTAAGATGTTTTGTTTTCCTTTTAAAATGTAAAGTGTTCCTCATGGGGCAAGTGTCTTGTAAATACGCTCCCACTTGTGCTTGGCAAATTTAGATTTTGATTATGGGAGTTACCTAGCCATGTTAATAGTGTCCCAAAAATGGTGCTAGTGAATTGCAGAAAACACTTTCATGTGTCTCAAGGACATTTTTAGTCATTTCTTCATGAATGCAGGTATACAATTGATTTATATGCTGTGTTTAAAAACGAATTTTGAAATCAATTACATTTCAGGATATGTTCTGTTAGAGCTTCATAGGTTGTTTGGGGTCATATTTAGAAGGCATTTTAGTGTCTTTGATGTTATTTTTCCCTTTTTAAATGGAAAGCGTTCCTCATGGGGCCCTGAGCAGTTCTTAGCCATGTTATTTAATAGGAAGTGGATAACATGGCTAAGAGCATTTGCTGGAAAGTGCATGAATATTGCTGACTTTTCTGCGATGTTATTTTTCCCTTTTTAAATGGAAAGTGTTCCTCTTGGGGCAAGTGTCTTGTAAATACGCTCCCACTTGCGCTTGGCAAATTTAGATTTTGATTATGGGAGTTACGTAGCCATGTTAATAGTGTCCCAAAAATGGTGCTAGGGCATTCCAGAAAACACTTTCATGTGTCTCAAGGACATTTTTAGTCATTTCTCCATGAATGCAGGTATACAATTGATTTATATGCTGTGTTTAAAAACGAATTTTGAAATCAATTACATTTCAGGATATGTACTGTTAGAGCTTCTTAGGTTGTTTGGGGTCATATTTAGAAGGCATTTTAGTGTCTTTGATGTTATTTTTCCCTTTTTAAATGGAAAGCGTTCCTCATGGGGCCCTGAGCAGTTCTTAGCCATGTTATTTAATAGGAAGTGGATAACATGGCTAAGAGCATGTGCTGGAAATTGCATGAATATCGCTGACTTTTCTGCGATATTCATGCATTGCGGCCGTTTTTTTTCACATTTGCAAGCACTTCTTAGCCATGTTATGCAATGGGAGGTGGATAACATGGCTAAGAGCATTTGCTTCAAAGGTTGTTTGGGGTTATACACCATTTTTGGGAAATTAGTAACATGCCTATCTAACTCCCATAATCAAAATCTAAATTTGCCAACCGCAGGTGGGAGCATATTTACAATAAATTTGCACCAGGAAGAACGTAAAATAGCATACTAGATACTCAAATGCCTTATAAATATGACCCAAAACATCTTATGAAGCACTAGTAGTGCATATTTCCAGAAATGTATTGGTTTTCATTTAATGATTTACTTCATTGGTAGGCCTTCACATGTTTTTTTATTTTGATATTTTTCAGTGAAAATCTTATCTGCAACCATGTGTTGGCCTCACCTCAAATAAACAAAACAGGTGATGGACTGAATGTGGATCAATGACACACATTTACCCCAGTCTAAAGATCAGGGCCTAAACAAATCTTTAGATAGGCTACATCTTATCGTCATCCTGAATTAATGATTTAAAATATTAGGGAGTGATTTATGAGTGTTGTATGCCTTTTTTGTACCATTGAGTGTCATTTTTGTGATGCAGTGCTGGTGGAAAACATTTGCTATGTTAAATAATTAGTACGGCATTAAGTTTTAGATGACTGTTATTTATTTACTGTTTGGTAATAGTGGTTAATAACATTTTATATTATATTTTTCCACAGATTCAACTGCAGATTCTTTCATAGTTTGGAAAATGCCTTCCAAAAGTCGAATACGAAAGGCTAGAAAACGTCAAAGACAGCAGGATGATGTTTTATTGCAGCAGTCCTCTTCCCCAAATACTTGTCAAAACACCAAGAAAGGTCCGGGTAAGAGCACGAAAATCATTCTTAAGAAATATTTGTAGTAAAAAAAGTTTTGCTCAAAAAAATGTTTCAGTCCACAAAAAGAAAAGCAATTTAAATGGAAAGGAGAGACCCATCACAAATGTTACTGGTAGAGGAAGAGATAACTCTGTGCATGATAGTAGAAGGAAACAACAGTTTAGGGACATTCGAAATCGAATGTTCCGTAATAGGATATTAGTTAATTTATTGAAAAGTATTAAAAAGAAAGGCCAACAGAAAGCGGCATTTTATAAGAAGAAGAAAAATGTAGAGGAAATTATTGATCATGCTTTTGAAATTAAGCGAAAGTTGTTTATTTTGGTAATCAATAGAATTAGGAAACTAAGCAAGGTAATTTCTGATTTCAAAACAAAAAGTAGATGGAAGAGAGTAGTAAATCGTACTAACTTTTGTGAAGTTTTTTTCGGAGAATGGATGCATAGTTCAAGTTCTGAGGCATTTTTTAATGAGGAGACTTATTTTCAGGATAATGATTTGGTGCATGCAGTTGACATCAGTGGTCGAGCTTATGAAGTGAAGGATGGTTGTCCAGTTGAAAAAGAACAACTTGTGACAACAGAGACAGAAGAGGCGCTAAGTGATGAGGTTTTAGGAAGACGTCCTAAGGGTCCTGTGTACATTTGGAAGTGTAGTTCTATTTGCAGTGTGCGACAGGTTTCCATCAATTTGCTTTGTGATTTTATACGGACATTTAATAAGAAAAGTTTGAAGCAGAAAATGAAGTTGTTGCAAGATTTAGATCCTTGCAGAGTGAGAGAAATGACAGGTTTGCGTGGTCATTCACTGGCTTGTCTTTCCAGGAGAGTATGCCAGAGTGTTTTTCATCATTTCAGGATGCTAGCAGTGCATCATAATAAAGTGAGAAAATTAGTGAGAATGTTGTATTATGCTAAGAGTCCAGCAATTATGCTTAAACAATTATGTGCTGCTCTTTTGCATGGTTCTGAAATAGATGTGAAGAATATTTGTGAAGAAATTGAGTTTTGTTACTTTGGTAGTAAAGATGAGAATGTTCAAATTGACCCTGAAGTAGAGGGTAATGTGGAAGATAATGTACAGGTTTCCAGTACAGATAATTTTCAGAAGGAAATTGCCACGTTTCAGATGAAATCAAGTGAGAGGCCTAATTTCACTTGTGTATGTTGTCGACGCACTTATTATAAGAATCAGACTAAGGTAGTGGATTTATATGCAAAAAGTGGAAGGGAAAATAATAGTGAATGGAAGGATTTTGCCACATACTTGATGGTAGAAAATTATTTTGATTTGGGATCGGATCAACGTGTGTGTACTTATTGTTGTAATAAATTAAACCAAAACCAGATGCCTGCTAGGGCAGTTCATAATAATCTGGAATTGGTTGAGATTCCTTCTGAATTGAAGGATTTAAATACTTATGAATCTATTTTGATTCAAAGTATCCATCCCTTTCAGGCTATTGTAAGAATGGAGCCAAAGACAGGGAAGTTGCCTCCAGCAGATTTACAGAGAGGATTAAAGGGAAGAGTTGTTTATTTGCCTCTAGATTTGAAGAAAAACATTAACACAATTGGAATAGAAAAAGTGGAAGAGGAACCTCTGGTTATCTTGGTTAATGGGGTTCCGACAAAGAATAAGAAAATATGGCAAGATTTAGTGGATGTTAGGAAAGTCAAAAAGGCAACAGTGTATTTGAAGAAAAATAATAAGTACTATAAGAATGTATATGTTGCAGAAGAGGAAGTAAGTGATGAAGAGGATAGCGATTTGTGTGCTGGCCAAATTGAGAAAGTAGAGGCCTCTAAAAGTGAAGAAATATATGAACATTATAGTGTTCATCCTTTGCATTCCAAGGAAGTCATGGGGAATGATATTGAGTTGTTTCAAATGAAACAAGCCAAAGGGAGTCCCATTAGTGTTTGGGAGGAAAGTTTGGAAGCTCGGTGTTTCCCACAGCTATTTCCCACAGGTCAAGGAGGAAGATATGATGAGCGACCTCATCAAATTCCTGCGTCTGAATACCGGACTTTACGATTGTATGCAGCAGATCCTAGGTTTCGGCAATGCATTCCCTATTTGTTTCATCTCCTGTTTGAAAGCGATCTGTCTGGACTGTCATATGCAGTGAACCACATCTTAAAAAGTGGTATACAGATGCGAAACATCTCGGCAAGTGACTTTATGCATAAAGTCAATGTCCAAGACAGTATTTTGGATTCTCACTTAATTAATCTCATGGCGTGTCAGCGTGGTACTAATGAGTACTGGTACCGTCGTCATGGTGATTTAAAATGTATGCTGAGGAACTTAGGAACTCCAATATGGTTCCTCACTCTGAGCTGTGCCGAGTATGGCTGGGAAGACTTACTTGAATTTCTACGAGAGGCAAATGGAAATATTGAAAACATTGAATTCAAGACACCTGGAGAACTGTGTTCTTTGGATCCAGTGAATGTATGCAGGTACTTCAATCATAGATTTGAAGCTATGATGTCTTTCATCACAAATAAAAAGAATCCACCTCTTGGAGAGGTGTTGGATTTCTTCTGGAGAAAGGAGTACCAAGCAAGAGGTGCCCCTCATATACATATGTTGTTGTGGATCAAGGATGCACCTAAATTTGGAACAGATCCGGATGACTTAGTGATGAATTTCATCGAACAGTATTCTACGTGTGCTGTTCCAAACGCAACGGAGAAGAAAAGTCTAAGAGAACAAGTTCTACGTTTCCAAAGCCATCGTTGTGGAAAGTACTGTCGTCGTAAATTCAGAAACAAGGACAAGTTCTACACCAAATGTCGTTTCAACTTTCCACGACCGGTGATTTCTAAAGGAAGAGTGAACAGTTTGATGTCTTCGCTGCGACATAATGTGACGAGGAAATCACCCAAGAATACATACAATTTGAAAAGGAACGAAGAGTCCAAGTACATCAATGACTACAACCCAGTGATTTTGTCCATGTGGAATGCTAACATGGATATACAGTTTGTAGCTGACAACTGTATGGCTGTGGCTCGGTATGTGACATCTTACATCACCAAAAAAGAAAAGACCGAACTGAAGGATATGTGGGAGGACATTTCTCATGAAAAGAGCCTCAGCAAGAAGTTGTACAGTTTCAGTCTGAAGATGTTGTCGCATCGAGAAATCGGAGCTTACGAATGTTCTGACCGGTTGTCTTCAGCAAGTCTCTATGCCAAATCCAGGAGTCTCGTTTGGGCGAGTCTTGGTCTTGCTGCAACGCGAAATCGAGTTCTAAAACCTGTCCGGGAAATTGAGTATTTGGCAGAAAAGGAACCAAACAGTACCGACATTTTGAAGACCAACATGTTGGATACATATTATCCAAATCGAAGCAGTCACCTTGAGAATGTTTGTCTTTATGAGGTTCTCCAAAATTATATATTCAAGAGGAACATCAAAGAAGATATTGAGAAAGGAGTGTATGCTGTAATTGGAAGTGAGGGATGCCTGGTCAAGCAAAGAAAATGCCAATTAGTAAACCATCGAAAATTGAGTGGTGAATCTCCAGAAAAAAAGGAGTTTTTTTATTTAGCACTTTTGCAACTTTTCAAGCCTTGGCGTGCAGAAGAGGAACTGCTTGGAGATTTCCTCTGTTACGAAGACTCTTTCAATGCAGCCAAGGAGTCCATAGAATGTCCTGCTTTTTCTAAATATCAAGAAATGCTAACTTTGGAAATTGAGCAGGAAGCAACGATTGCAGCCAAGATTGCCAGAGACAGTTCTCAGGACAGTCAGAGTTCTGTTTCATTGAGTCAAGATCCACTTGGAGGACCTATTATCGAAAATGAAGCTGCCACTGCTATGAATGAAGTGGAAAGAGCCATGGCACATGCTCAGGAGGATTCAGTTAACTTAGAAGACTTGGAAAAACAACTCAACGTTGAGCAGAGGAATATATATGATGAAGTTACCACGGAAATTGAGCACGGATTAAGTCATGAGAAGAAAGAGTGCTCATGTACGTCGTTGAAGCCTGTCCGACTGTACGTGAGTGGAGAAGCGGGAACTGGAAAAAGTTTTCTCATTAAAGCAATCTCTTGTTATTTGAAGGAAAGGACTGAGTCATCGCTGTCTTGTGTTGTCACCGCTCCTACTGGACTGGCAGCACATAACATTAAAGGTATTACTTTGCATCGTCTACTGATGCTGCCGGTGGAGCATGACAACAAATTACAATACAACAAGTTACCTGGAGATGCTTGCTGTGAAGTTTCAAGAGTCTTGAGGAAAATGAAACTACTTATCATTGACGAAGTAAGCATGGTTTCCAATGTCATGCTTGCCTTTGTGCATTTGAGAATGCAAGAAGTACTTAAAACTGAATATGATGTGTTATTTGGTGGGAAACACATCATTGTTTTCGGAGATCTTCTGCAGCTGACACCAGTAAAAGGTCAACCTGTGTTCAAAATACTCACGCATGAAGATACCAGGAAGTGCCTAGGGAGCATTGGCAACGTCAATATATGGTTAAACTTCAATTATGCAGAACTGCATCAAAATATGCGTCAGGCAAAGGATGAAGATTACAAGAATATTCTACAAGATATTAGAATTGGAAAAGTGACCGAGCATGGGAAAGAAGCTTTAAATGCACGATTACTGTCAAATTTATATCCCAAACAAGAGATTGTGCCTGAGAATATTTTTCAGAAAATTACTGAGAAGAAATCCGGGATATGTCTCATGCCAACTCTTGCAGAATGTGCCATCTTCAACAACAAAATGTTGAATTTAGAAAAGCAAGAGATTGTGAAACTTGAAGCTATCGACAAATTAGAGCATATGGGATCAACAATTATTTTGTCAGACAATTTGAAATCAAAATTGGATTCATTAGAGAAGACTATATCTAAAACAGCGGGTTTTGAAAAGACTTTGAATGTGTGTTTAAATTGCCGAATTATTTTGAGAAGGAATTTACATGTAGAAAGAGGTCTGGTGAATGGATCAATGGGTAATGTTGTTGATTTTGAGAAATACAGAAATAGAGATGGAATAGAATTTTTAAGAATTAAATTTGATGGCATTGAGGAAGTACAGCAAATTGGTCGTTGTTCTGCTAGGTTTTTGCTTGTTAAAGATTTATATGTTCGCCGTAAACAGTTTCCTGTTTGCTTGGCATATGCGGTGACAATCCATAAATCGCAAGGTTTAAGTGTAGACTGTGCATTGGTGAATATTGGCAGTTCTGTGTTCAAGGAGGGTATGGCATATGTGGCATTGTCACGAGTTAGAACTTTATCGGGATTGTACTTGATTGACTGTGATGTCACAAACAATTGTGCGGATCTAGATTGTGTTAAGGAATACAATAGGTTAAGAAGAGAGTATGCGCCACATTTGCCTCAATATCCTTTGTTTGAGAAACGTGTGGTAGGCCGCAAACGTAGAAATAGCAGTAATAGTAGGGAGGTTGTTGCAAAAAGACTAAAAGTCAATGAACCGAAAATTGTTAGCAGAAAGAAAGTGGATTCTGTTGAAGATGTTGTCGGTTTTCAATTTGAAAACAGTTCTGGTGTCAACTGCTATGCAAATGTAGTGGTTAATGTTCTCTTTTCACTAGAGAGTTTAAAAGAACAGATTCTGTTGAATTCTGAACAAATTTTATGCTGTTTGTTGAATTCTGTTTTCGAGAAATGTAGCACTGATCGAACAAAAGTAGAAAGTGTGTCTGAAGTTCGTTATCTGTTAGATGAATGTTCAGGTCAAACAGACTTCTCTGAAAATAATCAGCAAGATTGTCAGGAGTTTTTAATGTATATGCTTGATATATTGCAAGTTGAGGGTGTAGATGTAGATCACCTGTTTGGGCTTTCTTATCAATGGCAGCATGACTGCGAGAATTGTAGGCTATCAAGTACTACTAGTGTAGACTCAGAAAGATTTATATATTTAACTTTGCCAGACAGTAAATCAGTCTCCTTTAATAAGCTAGTAAATGCAGCAGATCACAACATGGAGTGTAGCCAATGTAAATGTGATATGATGTCAACATTATTTATACGTAGATATGGCCAGTATGTCATTTTAATGATCCAACGTTGTAGGCCTGATGGATCAAAATTGTCAACTTTAATAAAAAATGTTGTGGCTTCTCAGCTGTCAATATCAGGGAGGACTTTTGTTACTGTAGCAATTATCTATCACGATGGTCCATCAACAACATCAGGACATTATACAGCTTACTTAAAGTCTGGAAACGGCTGGTCATTCTGTAATGATTCCGTTGTAACGTTCAAAAAAAAATTGCCGTTTGACCTTAAAAATTCTTACCTGGTGTTTTTAAAACCAAAATTTTAAGTAGAGGGAATGTAAGTCTGCAATGCTGTCTAGATTAAAAATCCAACTATATAAACTTGCTGCAAGTAAGTCTGCTTCATAGTAAGCAGTATCAGTGTCATAGGAAAAGGAGAACATGAGTGACAAAGAAGAGTAAGTTATTAGTAGTCCAGGATTGTGAAAATAATCTCAAATATTTTATTTTTGAAAGTTGCGAAAATAGAAAATGTCGGGATTTGATTGGAAGAATAACAAGACTTGCGAATCGCGGCAACATGATTTGGCCTAGTGGAAACATGTGATATAATGAGAGAAGTCTTTTTTTCTATGTAACATATTTTACGTATCGATGGAGGTTTTCTTTCAGAAAGTGGCGGGCTGAAAATATTTGTAGCACAAGAGTGGATGCTGTTCATAGGAGATCGTTCGACGTCATTGAAAGTAAGTTAATTTTAAGGAGTTTTGAAATCAGATTTCGAAGGTTGTATGGGTTTTTTAAACACAGTCATTTTGATTGTGTTTTTTTTTCCCCGCTGTTACATGATGAATACCTTCAAGTCACTGATTTAAGTGAAATTTGATACATTCTGAGAACAGCAAAAAGAAACCATTTAACATGTATAATTAATGTTATGCTTTTTGTCCTTATGATATACATTTAGAAATGTGAGGTACATATGGGTAAGCTGAGTTCTGTAAATATCAATTTTAATGCTTTCAGTGCTGTACTTCTGGGTAGTGTTTTTTTAAAAAAAAGAAAAGAGGCCTCACCTCAAAGAAAGCTCTTGAAAGCACACATCTTATTTGCATCCTAAATCAAGCATTTACAATGTTAGACACAATTTTATGATGGCTTTACATCTTTTTTGCGCTGCTATTGCATCACTATTGTGAGACATTAGCAGTGCAAGAAAAACATCATGTTCCAAAATAGGCCTCAGTTCATCAACATCAAGATACAGTTTCTTTAGAATATATATCTTTAGGATTGTGTAGGGGACGTAGAGAAGCAGAGACTTCTGTAAATGTCAAAGTTGTTGAAAAACTGTTTGTTTTTGAACCTTTTCCCTTGTCTTTTCTAATTTTTAAATACATGTTTTAATATTTTTGGAAATGTTTGTTCTTTTTTTTACAGATTGAAAGTATACAAAAATATTTAAAAAAAGGTAACAAGAATTATAAGGTAAATGTTTTCTACTCTTTTTACCCGCAATGCACTGCTGATGATGTCATTGACAGTATCTCTCATTTACTCTCTATAGCTGTCTTTCTTTTTACATTATTCTCTGTTTACTTCCCTTATACTAACTCTTCTTTTTTTTTAAAAAATATTTTTTTAGTTCGCTTAAAGTTCGCGAACCGGTCAGCGAACTTGAAGCGAACCAAAAGAAATAGAGCTTGCCAGAGTGATAAACATTCTAGCAATTTTGTTTGAAAGGGGAGGTAGTTCTGAAAAGAACTGTTTTTTTTTGTTTTTGTTGTTTTATTTTATTTTATTTTTTTTTGAACATTTTTTGATTTTTTTTGTATTTTTAGAACTGTTTTATGTTTTTTTTGTGTTTTTTATGGAGGGGAGACAACAAAAAACAGGCATTGAAAACGGCTCAACTGGAGCAAAAAAAAAAATTACTTCTTGGGTGCATTAGGGCATTTATGATTTTCGAACGCCATGTTCATCAGGTTGACGCTCATGTTGCCATATGACAGCATAGCACCACAGTATATACAACTTAACTTCATATGCTGGAAGTTGGGTTGAATGTTTGGCACAGTTTCTTGTGCCTCTCTTCCCGTCAATGACATTGTGGAGGTCGATCTGGCCACAGGAGTTGTCGTGGGATTGTCTTGAAGATCCCTTAACTCAGCCCGGCTGTAGTTTAAGGGATGCCACCTGCTCATGTGTCGGTGCATCGTATAGTTGCCCATACTGTATTTCTTATCTGTGCCTCTCGACAATCTGTAATCACAGATGAGGCAGGTGGCATATTTAGCATTCACCTTCTTTGATCCAGGAGGGATGGAGAAAAACTGCCAGATGAAGCTTGTTTTTCGCTTTGAAACCCGGGGCAACTCTTCGACAAATTGTTGTTCCTCTCTGTCCTCTTCTTCTTCTTCCTCCTCTTCCTCCTCTCTGTTAGGGATAAATTGAGTAGGTGGTCCTCTCTTCTTATGAGGAGGTGGAGGTGGTGGTGGGGTTCCACCAGCTGCAGCAAGTACAGAAGCCATTGTTCAATTCTAGCTAAATGGTCTTTCTCTCACCAAGATGAAAGTCAGAGTGAGGAAATAAGGAGGGGTTCACATGATTTGGGGAAAGCAAAAGTTCTGAACCAATGAAAAGTGTTATTTTTAGGTCACATGACCTAGTCATACATCATTTGGAAACCAAAAGTGAAATGAACCAATGAAAAGTTTGATAAACAAGTCACATGACCTGTTCCGCTTACGTTACGCGGCGTGCGCCGCGTCCCACATCGCTTCCGGTTCGCGGTCCCGAGCAATTCTGGGAGCGCTAACGCGGCGCGTCATTAGACGCATTACGCGATAACGTGATACGTCGCGCTTCCGCGACGCGTCACAGTTCCGCTAACGTAACGTTGACCGGTTCGCGGACTAGATCGCGGCATCAAGATGAGCTAACGGAAAGCTTCCTGGTTCGTGAACTAGAAGCGAAGAAAAAAAAAATTAAAAAAAAAATTATCAATAAACATCTAAATATATTTTGGGATTTAAAGAAGAATACATTTTACAGCTACAGATGTTAGCTTTTAAAAAACCAATGAAATTCACAGAAAAAACCATAGGTTATAGACCATATATAGTTAGAAATTTGCATTTAAAAAACCATTGAAATTCAATGAAAAAACCATAGGTTATAGACCATATATAGTTAGGGATTTGCATTTACAAAACCTTATTTTACTCGCATAAAACCATTGAAATTCCATATATAGTTAGTTGCGCTAACTATATATCGCGCACCCGCAATCCACTGCTGATGATGTCACATATTACATCATTCATGACATGGTCAGTGACATCACTGATGACATCACTGATGACAACATCCAGTGACTGTATGTTTCTGTAAAGTGTAAATATGTCTTACATATTGAAGAATGAGTGGATGTATAAGTGTTTGGATGAAGGATTTAGTAGGTGCATGACTGACTGTATGAGTGAGTGATTAAATATGTCTCACTGAGTGCATGGGTTAGTGACTAAACTGTCTTAATTTGTGCATCATTATGTCTGTTGTTCTGTAAACTGCTGCATGTGTTGATAAGTAGCTATATGAGTAACTATATGGGTTATTGATTGGTAGCCCAGGTATTTGTATGGGAGACTGAGTGTGTGTGTGGGTGGCTGGGAGGTGTATGACTCTGTGCATAGATGTGTGAGCAGTTGATTCACTAGATGTATGGGTTCAAAAGTGCATGTGGAAACAGCTGTATGGGCGGTTGACTGTGTGCATGAGTGTACTGGTGAGTGAATGGATATCTCAGTGCTACATGTCAAAGTGAATGTGTGAGTGGCTGTATGGATCATTGTGAACTTGTATCAGGGATTGTATAAGAGAGTAAATATGTGTTAGTATATGTTTGAATAAGCAACGTTTGTATAACTGTATAGTTGAGGAAATGGAGGTGTGATTGATTCTTTGCATGACTGACTAGGTGTGTGAGTAACTCCATGGATGAGTGACAGTCTGTGAGTGTCTGTTTACACTGATTGTATCTAAGGTTATATTAGAGTCTGAAGAGGTTCATCGTATTATCACATGAATGATATCATCAGTGATGTGATCAGTAATGTCAAATGAGATGTCATCAGTGATGTCATTTGAGATGTCATCAGTGATGTCATCAGTGATGTCACTGACCATGTCATGAATGATGTAATATGTGACATCATCAGCAGTGGATTGCGGGTGCGCGATATATAGTTAGCGCAACTAACTATATATGGAATTTCAATGGTTTTATGCGAGTAAAATAAGGTTTTGTAAATGCAAATCCCTAACTATATATGGTCTATAACCTATGGTTTTTTCATTGAATATATATATATATATATATATATATATATATATATATATATATATTCACTGAAAAAACCATAGGTTATAGACCATATATAGTTAGGAATTAGCATTTACAAAACCTTGAAAATTCACTGAAAAAACCATAGGTTATAGACCATATGTAGTTAGGAATTCGCATTTACAAAACCTTATTTTACTCACACAAAACCATTGAAATTCCATATATAGTTAGTTGCACTAACTATATATCGCGCACCCGCAATCCACTGCTGATGATGTCACATATTACATCATTCATGACATGGTCAGTGACATCACTGATGACATCACTGATGACATCTCAAATGACATCACTGATGACATCACTGATGACAACATCCAGTGACTGTATGTTTCTGTAAAGTTAAAATATGTCTTACATATTGAAGAATGAGTGGATGTATAAGTGTCTGGATGAAGGATTTAGTAGGTGCATGACTGACTGTATGAGTGAGTGATTAAATGTGTCTCACTGAGTGCATGGGTTAGTGACTAAACTGTCTTAATTTGTGCATCATTATGTCTGTTGTTCTGTAAACTGTTGCATGTGTTGATAAGTAGCTATATGAGTAACTATATGGGTTATTGATTGGTTGCCCAAGTATTTGTATGGGAGACTGAGTGTGTGTGTGGGTGGCTGGGAGGTGTATGACTCTGTGCATAGATGTGTGAGCAGTTGATTCACTAGATGTATGGTTTCAAAAGTGCATGTGGAAACAGCTGTATGGGCGGTTGACTGTGTGCATGAGTGTATTGGTGAGTGAATGGATATCTCAGTGCTACATGTCAAAGTAAGTACATATGTAAAACACAGTACATGTGAGAGTTGACATATATAAATAACTGTGCATAAGAGCCAGTGAATGTGTGAGTGGCTGTATGGATCATTGTGAACTTGTATCAGGGATTGTATAAGAGAGTAAATATGTGTTAGTATATGTTTGAATAAGTCAAGTTTGTATAACTGTATAGTTGAGGAAATGGAGGTGTGATTGATTCTTTGCATGACTGACTAGGTGTGTGAGTAACTCCATGGATGAGTGACAGTCTGTGAGTGTCTGTTTACACTGATTGTATCTAAGGTTATATTAGAGTCTGAAGAGGTTCATCGTATTATCACATGAATGATATCATCAGTGATGTGATCAGTAATGTCAAATGAGATGTCATCAGTGATGTCATCAGTGATGTCATTTGAGATGTTATCAGTGATGTCATTTGAGATGTCATCAGTGATGTCATCAGTGATGTCACTGACCATGTCATGAATGATGTAATATGTGACATCATCAGCAGTGGATTGCGGGTGCGCGATATATAGTTAGTGCAACTAACTATATATGGAATTTCAATGGTTTTGTGTGAGTAAAATAAGGTTTTGTAAATGCGAATTCCTAACTATATATGGTCTATAACCTATGGTTTTTTCAGTGAATTTTCAAGGTTTTGTAAATGCTAATTCCTAACTATATATGGTCTATAACATATGATTTTTTCAGTGAATTTTCAAGGTTTTGTAAATGCTAATTCCTAACTATATATGGTCTATAGCCCATGGTTTTTTCAGTGAATATATATATATACATACATATATAAACATATATCATCTGTATATCTATATAAATACAAACATAAATGCATGCATACATATACTTATATGCATACAGATGCATGTTATTTACATGAAAGTTGAAAAAACACTAATAAAAGCAAAGCTAAAAAGCCACCTCATTACAAACAGAATGGCTTTAACTTAAACGAGGGCGAGATCTATTGCATTTTCAATGCTTGTTTACTTTGGTTCCATCCAGAAGGCATTCAGATGTGTCACACATTTGCCATAAATTCTGAATGTTAGCACTCTAGTTGCACAATAGATCACTGTAGTAAAGCTACTGCTCACCAGGGACGTCTGCTGCTGGTATTCAAAGTGCATGTTTCAGTCTGCATGTCAGAATTTTTTTTATGAAATAGAAGAGGATTTGAGAAGTCACTCAAAATGATCCCTAATTTTTCTTTCTGAAGCACTAATCATACTTTCTATGGCAAAATTAACCCCCTCATGTTGTTCCTTTTTAAATTGAGTGTTTGCAGACTTACCACTTCATTCCAATCAAGATGGCTTCTGGTGTGCCATACTTTTGTCATAAGTAAGACTGTTAGCGCTCTAGTTGTTCTTTAGAACACTCTGGGACATTCTGTCATTGGGCTATACTTGGGGTACATCTGGGTGATATTTGGGCTACATTTAGGCTCTTTTGTCTTTGGTGGCCATCTTGGGAGACTGTATGTCAGAATTTTTTAATGAAATTGAAGAGGGTTTGAGAAGTCACTCAAAATGTGCCCTATTTTTTTCTTTCTGCAGCACTAATCATAATTCATATAGCAAAATATACCCCCTCATTTTGTTCCTTTTTAAATTAAATGTTTTAAGAGTTACCACTTTATTCCAATAAAGTTGGCTTCAGGTGTGCCATACCTTTGTAATAAGTAGGACTGTTAGCGCTCTAGTTGTTCTTTAGAACACTCTGGGACATTCTGTCATTGGGCTATACTTGGGCTACATCTGGGTGATATTTGGGCTACATTTGGGCTCTTTTGTCTCTGGTGGCCATTTTGGGAGACTGCATGTCAGAATTTTTTAATGAAATAGAAGAGGATTTGAAAAGTCACTCAAAATGTGCCCTAATTTTTCTTTCTGCAGCACTAATAATACCTTCTATTGCATAATATACCCCCTCATTTTGTTCCTTTTTAAATTAAATGTTTTAAGAGTTACCACTTTATTCCCATCACGATGGCTCCAGGTGTGCTATACCTTTGTAATAAGTAGGACTGTTAGCGCTCTAGTTGTTCTTTAGAACACTCTGGGACATTCTGTCATTGGGCTATACTTGGGCTACATCTGGGTGATATTTGGGCTACATTTGGGCTCTTTGGCTCTGGTGGCCATTTTGGGGGACTGCATGTCAGAATGTTTTAATGAAATAGAAAAGGATTTGAGAAGTCACTCAAAATGTGCCCTAATTTTTCATTCTTCAGCACTAATCATACTTTCTATGGCAAAATATACCCCCTCGTGTTGTTTCTTTTTAAATTAAATGTTTTAAGAGTTACCACTTTATTCCAATCAAGATGGCTTCAGGTGTGCCATACCTTTGTAATAAGTAGGACTGTTAGCGCTCTAGTTGTTCTTTAGAACACTCTGGGACATTCTGTCATTGGGCTTTCCTTGGGCTACATCTGGGTGATATTTGGGCTACATTTGGGCTCTTTTGTCTCTGGTGGCCATTTTGGGAGACTGCATGTCAGAATGTTTTAATGAAATAGAAAAGGATTTGAGAAGTCACTCAAAATGTGCCCTAATTTTCCATTCTGCAGCACTAATCATACTTTCTATGGCAAAATATACCCCCTCATGTTGTTTCTTTTTAAATTAAATGTTTTAAGAGTTACCACTTTATTCCAATCAAGATGGCTTCAGGTGTGCCATACCTTTGTAATAAGTAGGACTGTTAGCGCTCTAGTTGTTCTTTAGAACACTCTAGGAGGCTGCAGTAGAACACAAAGGAATCAACTGACAGTCTCTGTCCTTGTTGGATGTGCATGTTTTACTGAGAATGTCAGACTTCATTTTCACATGACTGAGAAAGATAATGTGAATTTACAGAAAATATGCTTTCAGTTTAGCTTATAGATCCCCTTCCAAACCACTGTGGGAAAATCATGAGATATTAGTTTTCTTTCAAACAATATTCATGAT
Organism: Lissotriton vulgaris; assembly: GCF_964263255.1. NCBI lineage: Eukaryota > Metazoa > Chordata > Amphibia > Caudata > Salamandridae > Lissotriton > Lissotriton vulgaris. Next base: position 683,676,780 of record NC_141689.1, read on the forward strand.
ATCACAGCAGAAGGTTTTTTCACATGGTAAAATCACCTTAGAACCCACCACAATTCCTAAAACGAGTATGGTACCATCAACAAATGATTTATAATGTAACTAAAGTCCTAAATCCCTCTATTAACTACAATGCTTTTTAATGAGGTGCTATCATGTATATTGGTCCCAAGATGGCTGCCAACACTTCTTGGATGAAGTGCTGACAGCCAATCAGATCAGATGTGTGGTTAGGCTCCGCCCAGATATATATCTTTTTTTGAACCTAAATTACTCAAAATCCACTGGAGCACATATATTGAGACCTAGCAAAGGCACATCGGGCTAACAGTCCCTACAATTTTCCCAAGTTTCGTGCAAATCCATTCAGCCGTTCGAGCTAAAGGTGAGGCCAACCGCCCTATGGAAATTAACATGGGAAAAACGTGTTTTGGGACCCCCCTTTTTTCTCGGCCCCCCCTTGATGAAACCCCCCCAAATTGTCAGGGGCTGCTCAGAAACAAAATGTTCCATTTTCCTGAAAATTTCAGCCAATTCCGTCCATAAAAACGCCAAAGTTATTAGACATAGAACTTTCAAAAATCCCATAGAGAAAAAATCCTAACTATATATACCTACTGGCGACCGCCAGTAGGTAATATATATATATATATATATTCACTGAAAAAACCATAGGTTTTAGGCCATATATAGTTAGGGATTGGCATTTACAAAACCTTGAAAATTCACTGAAAAAACCATAGGTTAGAGACCATATATAGTTAGCTGGACATTTTATTGACATAAAACCAATGAAATTCCATAGATAGTTAGTTGCACTAACTATATATCGCGCACCCGCAATCCACTGCTGATGATGTCACATATTACATCATTCATGACATGGTCAGTGACATCACTGATGACATCACTGATGACATCTCTAATGACATCACTGATGACATCACTGATGACATCTCAAATGACATCACTGATGACATCATGACACACCAATACCAGTTACTACATACCCCCTCACTGATTCCTACGTCTACACACACATTCACTCATTCACCCATACAATCACTCATACATACAGTCATTCATTATTACAACACTATCATATGCATTCATACACCTATGCAGACACTCACACACTGCCACTCATCCATGGAGTTACTCACACACCTAGTCAGTCCTGTAAAGAATCAATCACACTTCGATTTCCTCATCTATACAGTTAAAAACAGAAGACCTTACTTTTTCAAACATATACTAACACATACTTACTCTCTTATACAATTACTGATACAAGTACACATTGATCTGCACAGGGTCACACACCTCCCAGCCAGCCACACACACACTCAGTCTTCCATACAAATACTTGGGCAACCAATCAATAACCCATATAGCCACTCATATAGCTACTGATCAACACATGCAGCAGCTTGCACAACAACAGACATATTGATGCACATTTTCAGACAGTTTAGTCACTAACCCATGCATTCAGTAAGACACTTTTATTCACTCACTCAGTCAGTCACGCGCCTACTAAATCCTTCATCCAGACACGTATACATCCACTCATTCTTCAATATGTAAAACATATTTAAACTTTACAGAAACACACAGTCACTGGATGATGTCATCAGTGATGTCATCAGTGATGTCACTGACCATGTCATGAATGATGTAATATGTGACATCATCAGCAGTGGATTGCGGGTGCGCGATATATAGTTAGTGCAACTAACTATATATGGAATTTCATTGGTTTTATGTCAATAAAATGTCCAGCTAACTACATATGGTCTCTAACCTATGGTTTTTTCAGTGAATTTTCAAGGTTTTGTAAATGCAAATTCCTAACTATATATGGTCTATAACCTATGGTTTTTTCAGTGCATTTCATTGGTTTAAAAAGCTAATATCTATAGCTGTAAAATATATTCTTTATTACGTGACGTATCACGTAGCCACGTGAAACGCCTCATGACGCGTCGCATAACCGTGAAAAAATCGGCTCCGCAGCGCAAACAAAACCCGTAACGTAAGCACGCCGGAGCACGCTCTCAGATATATATATTTTTTTAACCTTAATTAGACAAAATCCACACGTGCACATATCTTGAGGCCTTGCAAAGGCACATCAAACAAACAGTCCCTACAATTTTGCCAGGTTTGCTGGAAATCTATTCCCTTAATTTTTTTTTTACTGTTTCTCTTGATTTTCCCCTTGTTACGCTTACCGGGACGCTACCCGGTACGTGAACCGGACGTTCTAAATACACAAGATGGCGGACTCCCGTTACGCTGCCGGTTAGCTGCCCGGTTCGCGTACCGGGAAGCGCCTCTACCGCGAAAAATCACAGGTTTTTTTTTTTGTTGGGGCCCGCGGGGGACTTTATTATCCCCCTCATCAATCCTAGGAGGTCAGGAAGGGTTTACCTTGCCCCCTTTCCTTCACTTCCCCCTTCATTTTTCACCACATCTTGTCTCTCGAACCTACCGAGAGACAAGATGGCGGCCGCTCCGACACTGTTTACAATGTTGACAGCCAATCAGCTTCTCCTCAGACTCCCGTTACACTGCCGGTTAGCTGCCCGGTTAGCTGGCCGGTTCGCGTACCGGGACGCGCCTCTACGGAGAAAAATCGATTTATTTTTTTTTTTTTTTTTTTTTGCCCCACGGGACCCTTTAATACTCCCACATCATTCCTAGGGGGTCAGGAGGGGTCTACCTTGCCCCCTTTCATTAATTTCCCCCTTCGTTTTTCTCCACCTCTTGTCTCTCGATCCTACCGAGAGACAAAACGGCAGCCGATCCGGACTGTTTAGAATGTTGACAGAAACCAGAGAGCCAATCAGCTTTGCTTCGCGAAGTTCCGTTACGCATCAGGTACGAGAACCGGGGCGCTAACCGGAGCGCTGTTACAGATATATCTGTTTTTTAAAACGTTAATTTCTCAAAATCCACTGGACCACATATATTGAGACATAGCAAAGGCACGTCGGGCAAACTATATCTACAATTTTGCCAAGTTTCATGTAAATCCATTCAGCCGTTCGAGCTAAAAGTGATTCCCACCGCCCTATGAAAAAAAATGAATGGGAAAAATGCGTTTTGCGACCCCCCTTTTTTCTCAGCCCCCCCTTGATGAAACCCCCCCAAATTTTCGGGGCTGCTCAGAAACAAAATGTGCCATTTTCCTGAGAATGTCAGCCAATTTCGTCCACAAACGCCAAAGTTATTCGACATAGAATTTTCAGAAATCCCATAGGAAAAAAATCCTAACTATATATACCTACTGGCTATCGCCAGTAGGTAATATATATATATTCCAGCACAATATCCTCACGGTTTCGCAAGAAAGAACGCCGAGCCCCAATTTTCGGTGAAGCAATTTTATTTCTTAAACAAGAGTGGCAAACATCACCCGACGCGGTTCCTTGGTCACGGGTCAGCTGTTAGTGCACAATGTTTACGTGATATAGTGCAAAACAATAAAAAGAGGACTGCGGTTTTTACTCTGCCCATATCTTCTGTTAGATACTGAAACACCATGTTGGAACAGTCTTTTAAACTGAAACATCCACAGTCATAGATTGTATTATTTACACAATTTAGCCGCATTGTATATTTAACATGGTTAATTCATTTTTCATCAAAGTTGTGGCTTAAAGTCTCACCGCTTGAGATTTGAAAAGTATTTCAAATCTCAAAACTTTATTTAATGCCAGAGACTATCATGACACCTAGAGCCCAAGTGGGCATAGTGCTTCAAAATAAAATGTCATATATTCTGAAATAAATGTATATACAATTTGGTACAATTCTGCCCAAGTGGGCATGAGGTTCAAGGCTTAATTTGAATTACTCAAAACTTTATTGAATGCCAGAGACTATCATGACACCTAGAGCCCAAGTGGGCATAGTGCTTCAAAATAAAATGTCATATATTCTGAAAAAAATTTATATACAATTTGGTACAATTCTGCCCATTCTGGTGAAATACGCTGTGAAAGACACAGAAAGACTCGCAGAAGAAATAGAAAAATTATCAGATGTGTTAAAGGAGAAATGTACCACAACGGAGTTTGAAACTGAAATGGAGAAATTAAAAATCCGGTTGGATAAAGCCGAGAATGAAATCAAACTCAAAAAACAACGGAAATTTCAGCGTGATGAAATCGATTATAATTTGGGACAAATCCTAACCTTTGGAAAAAAGTTTGACCATTTGAGAGATACAATGGGAATCAACGTAATACAAAAGGTAACTGCTGAGTCGAATGTGGAGGTAATAGAGAATGGAGCTGCGTCAACATCTAGCCCCATGGAAGCAGGTATTTCAAAAGAAATGTCCAGTAAAACACCGGAAGGAGTAAAAGCCAAAATTGTAAGGGAGTACGAAATTATTGCCAAAGGACGCCAGGAATCCGCGAGTCCACAATCAGCAAGAGGACAAGGTCGCGGCGGCAGAGGAGGCAAGCAGGCCGGAAAGCCACGCGGAAATACTCAAAGCCTAGTGGGAATGATGACAAGAGGCAAATCGGCTTCAAAATGAAGAACAAACTTACGGTACTGAATCTTTCTAATATTATTTTGACAAAAGAACAAGAGAATGTACTTTCTTTAGGTTTAACATTTTGCCCCACCAGAAGAACTATACAGACAGCCGTATTGATCTGTTCTTGTTTACAAGAAAGCTGAAATTGAAAAAATGGTATGCAAACAAATTGAAACAGTCCAAAGACACATTAGAGGAAACACCTACTATTTCTATAGGGGACATAGAAACTCTGCACACTTTGAGACATTTGGGTACTGAAGATTGGGTGGATGACCCATTGGTAACTTTGGCGCAAGAAAGAATTGTCATTGACAACCCGAGTAATACTGGTTTTAAACCAAAATCGGTATTTTTGCCACAGGTGCACAACGATGCAATTGAGGTTTTTGAGAGAGGGGTTGTCAATGAATTCAAGAAGCTTTCTAGAAAGAAATGTACTTTTGTAAGTAATCTCACAAAGAAACAAGAGAATGCTTTAAAAGAATTACAAGATAATAGAGCCATTGTAATTATAAATGCGGACAAGGGGGGAAATGTAGTGGTGTGGCCCCTTGAAATGTACTTACAAGTAGGTAAAAAGCAACTTAGTGATGCTGATAGTTACAGTAAAACTGACAGAGTAACCTTTGAAAAATGCAACGAAGAATTTAGGAAACAACTAGATCAATGGAAATTTGCGAAACTGATTTCCAAAGACGAACATAAATTTTTGGATTGTAAGTATCCAAAATTAACTTCCTTGTACTTACTACCTAAAGTGCATAAGAGTAAAGACATACCCCCAGGACGTACAATTCTGTCATCTATAGGCAGCATGTTTGAAAATACGTCGAAGTATATTGACTATTTTTTGAGAGAGTATGTTCAATTGTTGCCATCCTATGTGCAGGACACACGACATTTTCTGAGATTAATAAAAGATATAATCTGGGACGAAAATATGCTACTGATCACATTAGACGTCAGTAGCTTGTATACATGCATACCACATGACCTTGGTTTAGAAGCCTGTGCCTACTATTTAAAAAACAGACCAGTTGGTTTTTTGAAACATACTGAGATGTTACTAACTATGATATCTTAATGTTTAAAAGATAACTTTTTCATTTTTGATCACGTGATGTACTGCCAGTCTCGGGGGACCGCGATGGGAACCTGCTTCGCCCCCAGTTACTCCGGTCTTTACCTGGGCTGGTGGGAGGAGCAGGTGGCCAGTAACATCCGTGCCTTTTCCCAAAACGTGGTCCTCTGGGTTCGGTACATCGATGATATTTTCTGCATTTGGAGGGGAGATATTGTCACAGCAGAAAACTTTGTGAAAGAACTGAATGACAACAGTTTAAATCTTGCATTCACAAGTACAATGAATAAAGATTGTATAGAGTTTCTGGACATAATGGTTAGAGTTAAAGACCAGAAATTGGAGAGTGAACTATTCAGGAAAAACACAGCAGGCAATAGTATCTTGAGTGCTTCTAGCTGTCATCCCAGAAGTCTCATCAACAGTATCCAGTACGGAGGACTATTGAGAGCTAGAAGAAACTGTAGCTCCAATGATACCTTCCAAAGGGAGGCTGAAACAATGCAGGAAAGATTTAAAGAGCGGGGGTACTCGCAAAAAACAATTAAGGCAGCATATAAAAAAGTGAGTACAATCAACAGGGATGATCTACTTGTTGAAAAGGAGGTGAGTGAGAAGAGTGAGCCAGTGAGATTCATCACCACCTTCAACAACCAGACCAAAGAAGTCAGAAAATGCTTAAGTAAATTTTGCCACGTACTGGGAACTGACACAACTTTGAAAAATTGTATTGAGGTATATCCCAGTATCACTTACAGGCGATGTCCAGCGTTACAGGACATACTATGTAAAAGTAATTTGCCAATTGAAAGGAAGAAAACATCTATCCAAGGATTTTTCAAATGCTTCTCCTGTAAAGCGTGTAAATCTAGTAACAACTGTAAACAGATCACACTTTCGGGAAATCAAAAACCAAAATTGGGGCTCTGCGTTCTTTCTTGCAAAACCGTGAGGATATTGTGCTTGAATATTAAGGCTCGCAACCTGGCCGGAAGTCCGCCGTCATAAGAGGCAGAGGTAACCTGCGAAAGAGATTTGCCTAATATATATATATATATATATATATATATATGTAAAACAAGTTTGGAGCACACAAGGGTATTGTAGTCCTTTTGATCCACCCAGCATGAGGCGTTTCGTCTAACTGACTTCCTCAGATGCTGTTCGGTGTGTAAGGAAACCAAGATTTCATGGTTCATTTTAAAAGCAGATTTTGGGCTCCGCCCATGTGATCTTCAGCGAAGAGGGACTAACATAGCACAGTAGTCCCTCATGCTTTGTTGGGAGAAGGCATCTCACTCCAGCCGCGTGGTCGCTGGAGCCATGCTTTTTAGTACCCATATATCTGCCACTAGCGGCAGATGTATGGGTACTAAAAAGCATGGCTCCATAATCAACTTCTCAGCGACCACGCGGCTGGAGTGAGATGCCTTCTCCCAACAAAGCATGAAAGTGCACTCCCAAGAACTAAAATCGCCACAAACCACAACTATGGCAGTGAGTAACACAGAGGCATGCACTCCAAGATGGCGGCAAGAAACACTGAGGGACTACTGTGCTATGTTAGTCCCTCTTCGCTGAAGATCACATGGGCGGAGCCCAAAATCTGCTTTTAAAAGTCAGTTAGACGAAACGCGTCATGCTGGGTGGATCAAAAGGACTACAATACCCTTGTGTGCTCCAAACTTGTTTTACCTTTTTCACGTGCATGCCACTTGCACGAAGGAAGCACCCATCAGGAGTGTTCGGCAGAACAGTGGAAGTTGTATTCATATATATATATATATATATATTTTTTTATTTTTTATTTTTTTATTTATTTATTTATTCAATTAATCTTTTTTATTTATTATGTATACTTGCACATTATATTGAAGTGTCAGTATGTGGATTCTTAAACCAAACAACAAATAGGCATGTTGTTGCATTGTTTATGGTTAAAAAAATAGTCTTGTAAAATTCATCAAGGCCAAAAGTGTAGAACAATGTTGAATACCCGCCTGCAGTATACTTTAAGGCTGTTAATAACTATCTAACTCAGTGCTGCATTAAAATACCCAAGAGCATCTGACCATCGGAAATATGAAACAGAAAGGTGTAGAGAAATAATTATTTCTACACTGTAGTTTTCGTCGGTCTATGAGCATGAGAGAGCTGGAACAGAAAGAGGCTGGGATAGAAGGATGATAACTATCAGCTTGGGCTTCGTAACTCTTCCCATTTATCAAAGCTTTTTGCTAAATTACTGTCAACGTAGGACATGAAAATGAAATCAACAAATATCTATACCATCATGTTTGTTTGCTATCCCTCGGGAATACATGCAAAATTCAAGGAAAATGCTGTATTATAAAAGAAATTGAATTCGCCATGAATTCTAAAACTGGGATGTGGAAAGGGAGATTAAACTTTATTTTTCATTTAGCTCTGACTCAGAGCCCTACATACCATGAAACTATAAAAGTGCTTAAATGAATCAATGCAGCATGCAGCAATTTTCGCATAATAGAAATAAATTAACCTGAAACATATACAAGCATACGCAAGTATACCGAAAGTGCAACAGAAAAAATAATCATAATGCGACATATATAAATATACATAAGACTACGAGTGGTTATTTAAACACGATTTTCCTGGGCCAGTCGTTTTTAACCTGGGGTCACCTACTCAGGAGGTCCATGAATATTTAGAAAATGAAATAATATTAGCAGATTAATAAAGTATTTATACATAAACAAGCATTACTGACAAAAAAATTAATGTGGAGGAATTTGAAACAGGAGGCTGATAATTAGAATATCTTGATTCGATTGGATGCACCAGCAAAAAAAAATGCATTAGGAGCTTTACATTTCAAGGGCCTGATTACGAGATTGGTGCTCCGCCCGCCCACCTGCCCGCCCTTCGGAGAAATCTATCCATCTACTCCATGCAGGCAGCCGCTTGTGCTGGCGGACAACCACCCGTCGTTTTATGACTTGATCAGTCCCAAACACACACCCTCGCGCTGGAGATCCTGTGAGCAGTTCTGCGGTGAAGTGGCAGCGGGTTGATATGTAGTAAGGATGGGCATAAAATCCGTTCCGCTCGCGGAATTTGCGGATTTTCTGTACATTTGCAATCCGCGAACTCTCACGAATTTGCCGAAAATCCGCAAATTCGCACGCAGCGGATTTTTTTGCTTGGTGATGCAATATTGCGGTGCGCGGAGTTCACTTACCGTCATTCAGCGTTTGCAGAGTTTTTTTTCTCGATATTTTGTGTGTGCTGCGCCATTTTGGATCTTGCTGCGTGATCCCGCTGGAGTTTGGCGACCGCGATTACGTCATCGCAGTTTGCCACCTTGCACAGCACGCATCGCGAGAGTTCGCAACTGCGAACACGTAGATGCGGCAGGCAGCAATAATCCCGCACTCACGAAATTGCTAAATTTGCAATTCTGCACAAGAAATCCACCAGCAAGCAGCATAAACCTTCTGAAAATGATGATTTTTATCAGAATAACTCCTCAGGTTGACATTTGCATGCACTTTTTTTGCAAGGAGTCCATTTTGGGGTGGGGTGGGAGGAAGGAAGTGCCCCACAGTCTCCAACTTCCTGTTCCTGTCCAGCAGGCTCCTCCCAGTGCTTTCTTCATGTGCTGGTCACTTTCATTTGGATCTTGACCTGGAAGGATTACTTTTTGTGGATGCTCCTGGATATTTGGATTTGAGGCATTTTTTACTTTCTTTTGATCACTTTTGGATTAAAAATTAGACAAGTAAGTTTGTTTGGGGCATTACAGTTGCTGCAACTACAATTTTGGAATTTGCGATTTTTGGGCTGTTGTTGGGGCCTTTTGCCCAGGGGTAGTGAGTGGTGCATGGACTGAATCTTTCTGTGGGGTCTCTTTAATGTAAACATCATGGAGGGCATGGATGGCATGGGATTGTGCTGATTTTTGTGTGTTTTTCAATATTTTTGGCTGCGGTTAGGGCCTTTTGCCCAGGGGTAGTGAGTGGTGCATGGACTGAATCTTTCTGTGGGGTCTCTTTAATGTAAACATCATGGAGGGCATGGATGGCATGGGATTGTGATGATTTTTGTGTGTTTTTCGATTTTTTTGGCTGCTGTTGGGGACTGGCCATGTGGGTGGGGGGCATTTTGAGTGCTGGTACAGGCAGGCCCTGGCCATGTGCTGGGGGGCAAGGGGCCATTTTGAAGGCAGGCTGTGTTCTCAGGCCTGCACCCATTTTGCCTAGCTTCCATCCTTTATGCCCAGGGGTAGTGAGCGGTGCATGGGCCTAGTCTTTCTGTGGGGTGTCTTGAATTTAAACATCATTGAGGGCATGGATGGCATGGGATTGTGCTGATTGTTGTGTGTTTTTTGATTTTGTTGGGTGCTGTTGAAGCCTTTTGCCCAGGGGTAGTGAGTGCTGCATGGACTGAGTCTTTCTGTGGGGTCTCTTTAATGTAAACATCATGGAGGGCATGGATGGCATGGGATTGTGCTGATTTTTGGGTGTTTTTCGATTTTTTGGGGTGCTGATGGGGACTGGCCATGTGGTTGGGGGCCATTTTGAGTGCTGGTACAGGAAGGGCCTGGCCATGTGCTGGGGGGCAAGGGGCCATTTTGAAGGCATGCAGTGTTCTCAGGCCTGCACCCATTTTGAGTAGCTTTCATCCCTTATGCCCAGGGGTACTCAGTGGTGCATGGGCCTAAACTTTCTGTGGGGTGTCTTGAATTTAAACATCATTGAGGGCATGGATGGCATGGGATTGTGGTGATTTGTATGTATTTTTTTTACTTTTTGGGGGTGTTGTTGGGACTGGCCATGTGGGTGGGGGCCATTTTGAGCGCTGGTACAGGCAGGCCCTGGCCATGTGCTGGGGGGCAAGGGGCCATTTTGAAGGCAGCCAGTGTTCTCAGGCCTGCACCCATTTTGCCTAGCTTTCATCCTTTATGCCCAGGGGTAGTGAGTGGTGCATGGGCCTAGTCTTTCTGTGGGGTGTCTTGAATTTAAACATCATTGAGGGCATGGATGGCATGGGGTTGTGCTGATTTTTGTGTTTTTCGGTTTTTTTTTTGGCTGCTGTTGGGGCCTTTTGCCCAGGGGTAGTGAGTAGTGCATGGGCCTAGTCTTTCTGTTGGGTGTCTTGAATTTAAACATCATTGAGGGCATGGATGGCATGGGATTGTGCTGATTGTTGTGTGTTTTTCGATTTTTTTGGCTGCTGTTGGGCCTTTTGCCCAGGGGTAGTGAGTGGTGCATGGACTGAGTCTTTCTGTGGGGTCTCTTTAATGTAAACATCATGGAGGGCATGGATGCCATGGGATTGTGCTGATTTTTGTGTGTTTTCGATTTTTTTGGCTGCTGTTGGGGACTGGCCATGTGGGTGGGGGCCATTTTGAGTGCTGGTACAGGCTGGCCCTGGCCATGTGCTGGGGGGAAAGGGGCCATTTAGAAGGCTGGCAGTGTTCTCAGGCCTGCACCCATTTTGCCTAGCTTTCATCCTTTATGCCCATGGGCCTAGTCTTTCTGTGGGGTGTCTTGAATTTAATGGGATTCTGCTGATTTTTGTGTTTTTCGATTGTTTTGGCTGCTGTTGGGGCCTTTTGCCCAGGGATAGTGAGTGGTGCATGGGCGTAGTCCTTTTGTGGGGTGTCTTGAATTTAAACATTATTGAGGGCATAGATGGCATGGGATTGTGGTGATTCTTATGTGTTTTTTGACTTTTTGGGGTGTATAACTGATGTTCCTCTGTCTTCCATTGCTTTTAGGTGCACAAGAGAACCACCAGTGCCAGGAAGAAGTCCTGCAGCGGTGTGTGTGCAGCATACCGTCACGCGACGTCACGTGTGGCCACAGACAAGACAACTCTGCAACTCGTGCAACTGCGGCCTGCTGTTCTGACCTGCTCTGAAGAAGATGGCCCCAAAAAAAGTTCCCCGTAGCTCCTCTAGCAAGAAAGTTGCCAGTAAGGAGCAGAAGAAGCAAGTTACCAAGGAGACTGGTGTGCCGCCTGCCACATTTTTAGGGACTAAAAAAAAAATTACGCCTGCAGCAGCAGCGGGATCTGCTGGGGACCAAGCTGGGAGCAGCACCCCCGCTCTATTGGGCTCAGTGCCACCACCACCACGCCAACTTAAGTCCAAGCCCTTGAGTGCTGCAGAGGCACTTAGTCTAGTTGTTTAATCACCATCGACCAGTGATGTTGGCTCATCGCAAGAAAGTAGCAGCAATGTCCCTCAATCAACACAGGTTGTTGTAACTCATCTGACGAGTGTTCAACAACCACAGCCGCAACAACCACCACATGTGCAAGTTCAAACCCAAGTACATGTGAAAGGAGAGGCAGCGCAAGGAGATGCGCAAGTAGAGGTGCATGGAGGGGCACAAGTGCCCACAACAGTTGTTCCTCCCGAAGTAGGGGCACATCAGGAAATCGACATTCAAGCCGAGCTATCATCTAAGGAAGCCACTCCTCCTGATCATTCATTGTCTTCCACATCCCTAGCAAGGAAAAGATCAAGGATGGTGTCTACATCTTCTTCAAGCCCCCTTCCTTCTGATGATATGGATCCAACTTGGGAACCACCACTGCCGTCTGAGAGTGAGGCACACCATGATCTCACAAAGGTAGCTAAGCGTAAAAGGAAGGTCCCCGAAAGACTCATAGTTATGGGGTGTGATGATGATGCTGAAGAAGTGGCGTATACTACTCCTGCTGATGAAGTCTCTCTCACCACGACGACGCAGTCATCATACACGCCACTCCAGCCTCAGCGGGCATGCAGCACACAGACATTTTCACCCAAGCCCGAAAAGCTGCTGAGCGTGATGTTGTCGACGAGGAGGCAATGGGACCACCATCATTGGAGTTAACTAGTACACCACCACCTACCGCTTCCATATTTTTTTCTCGCCAGAAGGGACCTCCATCCACCCTGGAGTTCTGGACTTTTTGGTTCCGTCAAGAGGTGTCAGGGATAACACCCGAAGACCCCGGAGTTCTACCTGTCTCAGTGCACAAATAAACAGAAACACAGGCTTCTCAATGGTGGCGTCAAAGACCAAAGGTTTATTACTGCAGGGACACAGAAGTCACAGAAACTACACACGGGCAGTATCTAGGAGCCTGTTCGATTTGTACAAAGAGGGTTGCTCCTTATATACTAAATATTAGGCTTCGGGCAAATTCTTTACATGTTAGTACATTCCCAAACCTTTGTGTCCTAAACAATAAATATTTGGTGTTGCACAGGAATCGTCAACAATATCTGATGTCAAAACATTACGAACGAGGGGTTCCCACTATTCCATCATAATCCCATGTCAACTTTTCATTCAAGAGCCGGACCGCCTCATCGTAAATTTCGTTACCTTCCCCTAATAAAGGCCCAGAAGGAAAGGAGCAGAGCCAGGTGCAGAGGATAGAAAAGCAGGATAAGAGATGTTTGTGGGTCGTAAATGGGCAAGGCTACCAGCTTCGGCCGCCTAATCATGATCAGGCCAACAAACACGAGAACCAGTATAGCAGGACTGGCCTCAGGCAGAGGAGGCAGCTTCTGTCGAGTCATGCAACCATGGCGTTTTCTGTCTTAAGGTGCACGTGTCACTAGAGAGGTGAATCGCCGGCCAAAGCCTACGTGTCCTTAATTGAAATGAAGTGATCAGAGGTCATTGCGTGTCCATTGACTATGTGAGGGCAAGAAATACAAAATAGCTGCCGTAATCTAAGATGGATGCCATGGGTAGATCAGAAATGTGTTTGTAACAGGAGTGCTCTTGCTCATAGCATAGCGAAAACACCAGGATATGCTAAATGGATCATTTGCGGTTCACTGATACCAAAATTATTTACGACAATGTTGAAAACACGGGTTCAAATCGTCACGGAACCTCAGACCCTCCTTTTGCCCTTACATAGGCAATTACTCAGTCTATGTCAGAGTCTAACTCTATGCTCATCAGGTCAATGACATGTTGCTGTATCATCATCCTTTCTCGCGCCTTTTCTCCAAACGCAGGTGGTTTTCTGAAACAGGTTGCAGCACAGAGACTACACAAAGCGGGACCACATTGGATAATAAGGCAGCACGAGAACAGGAATACTAGGATGACACCAATGACCATCAGAACCTTCCATCCCCACGCTGATAGCAGAGTCCAAAACCACTCCATTAAGGACCAGTTTCCCTTGTCTACGTGTATTGAGTCGGAAATCTTGTGTAGCTTAGAGATCGCCTCATAGACAGTTGGAGCATTATTGGGAATGAAAACACAGCAGCTCGATTGGATCATTCTGCATACCCCACCTCGATCTGCAAGTATTACGTCTAGAACCATATGGTTCTGCAACGTCATGAGACGATCCGCCTGAAGCTCAGCTGTTAAGTTACTAAGGGCACCAGCAGTTTCCGTAATAGTAGATTCAACTACCCGTGTTAGCTGACGTAGATTTCTACTATTGGCCATAGGCCCCCAGAACGGAAGGAAACCTTTGAAGAAGTCTCCAGCTTCCTGACCAGCGGTATCTTCCTTGCTGAAGACACCTCTTGCTACTCTGGTCTTGTGATAATCTGAAGAAGCAGTGTACGTTGGAGGCAACAGTCGAGCAATATAACATGAACCTGAAAAGTCAGTAGGCAACCATGTATACGCTCTGTCTTGACAGATGAAGTAGGTACCCCTAGCAGTAAGAAAGGCAGGGGAAGAGTTAGACGGAAACACGTAAGTCTCAACGCACTCACTCTTCCCTAGCTGAGCTCTCGGATTCCTCCCATTTCCTTGCAGACAGACTTGACCTCGGTGAGGTACGACCCAGACTGGAGTGGAACTTTTACGCTTGCTTTCTCCCAAACTAAGGCGATACTCTGTAGAATTCCAACTCAGATATACCCGTAATTCATCTCTAGGGTAAGATGGAGTATTATTGACGTCTTTAATCATGTCAATAATTCCCTGGACTAAAGCTTTGTTGACAGAGTTGTATTTAGCGGATCGTGGTGGACGTGGAGGATAGGTCTCAAGGGCATAAGCAAAAATGGTCTGAAAGGCCTGAAATGATCCAATATAGCTAAAAGGCAAGACTAGATAGGGAATGCCTTTATCCATAGTGTGGGGTATCAAGCCACACACCCAGCAGTCTGTAGTGTTAACTACCAGTTGGTGTTGGTGCAAGAGCTGTACAAATGTGTTATTAATGAATTCTGAGCGTCGAGCTTGTTCGTGTTCAGGAAACGAGTGAAAAGAATGCATAGAAGCAAAGTAGAAGAAACAGGATTAAGGGGAGGCACTGTAGTTGTTACCGGTGTAAGAATTAAATGCACACCAAAGACGATTCCACCCACCAACGTTATTAAAACAATCAAAAACGTAACGGCACATTGCATTAGAAAGCATTTGCTGTGAAGAATTTTGCAAAGTCTATTTCTGTGAACATAAATCACATTCTCTCGTTGCAGCTCAGGAAGCTCCATCTTCTACAATCCGCTCGCGACCACTGATGATGTGTACGTAGATGAAAATGCCTCTATCAGCCCTGGGAGTTCCCAGAACTAACAGAAAGATCGACCTAGTGTCTGACCCCCGCAGATTCAACTAGGCACACAGCCACGACCCTACGGCTACCCAGACGGCAAGGCAATTTTAAAACAACAAAACAATACAAAGTATTAGCAAAGTTCCTGGCTGGAGGCAATGTATCAAAATTCAAATGTGTAAAAATAGGCAGTTTCCTGCTTTATTTGTCCATATTGCGAGATCGTAAATTGTATCTCAATTTTGTAGGAGCTGTTTGATCTGGAAACAGTGTATTTTCAGCAGGGGTTGCAATGTTCAAGTTCGCAGATGGCAAAGTTTCTTCTGATGCAGAGGGCAAATGTTCAGAATTCAAAGGAGCAGTTTCAGAAGGGGAGTCAAAGTTCGCTGTGTCAGTGATTAGTTCTGCATCGCTGAAATGAATAAACCTAGGGATTTGTTCAGATTCAGAAGCACCGATTCCTTTCTTCACCCAGTCATCATAAGGAAGCGGCAGAGGCACACGCTTGACGTGTGTTGTATGGATCCAGTTCTTCTGTCCAGCCACACGAATAGCAGTTCTCGTTGCCAATAACACCTGGAAGGGGCCAACGAATCTGGGTTGGAGATTTTTCGTCCGGGCAAAATTACGGATGACCACTTGGTCGCCTGGTTTCAGCTGATGACCTGGACTCTCCGGTGGCTTTGGCAATGCATCGAAAACCTGTTGATGAATAAGACTCAATTTAGCAGTCAAGTCGAAAAGATAATCAATTAACATTGGGTATTCCAGCTGTTTAAATTCCTTCGGTCAAGGTACTCCCCAAACATTGGCAGGACGACCAAATACTATTTCGTATGGACTAAGCCCTACTCTAGAATGCACGGTCGCTCTTGTAGATAGCAGAGCCAAAGGTATTGCATCTGGCCAGGACAAACCCGTGGATGCTTGTATCTTAGCAAGTTTCAGTTTGAGGGTGCCATTGTAACCCTCAACTAAACCAGCAGACTGGGGATGATTTGCACTGTGGAACTTCTGTTTGATCCCTAAGCCGGCACACACACTCTGCATAACTTTCCCTACGAACTCACTTCCATTATCTGACCAAACAATCCGTGGCATGCCATACCTGGGGAAGTATTCCTTGAGAAGAATTTTGGCAGTGGACAGGGCAGTGTTGTCCTTCAGTGGATATGCTTCGATCCATCTGGAAAAAGCACAGACTACCACTAGGACGTACTTTAGATTGTTGCAACGATCCATGTGAATGAAGTCTAACTGAATCACTTCAAAGGGGCAAGAAGGAGGAGCGAAGTGACCAGCGGGTGTGGGGATTCCCTTGCCAGGATTATGCATCAGGCATACCATACAATTTTTCACCACTCTCTCTGCACACTTACTAATCCCATCATTCTTCCAGACTGGAGCCAACATCTTACAAATCCCTTTAGAACTGATGTGCGCTGCTCCATGCGCCATCGTTACTACTGCAAGCACGTACGCATCAGGCAACATCCAACGCTGTTGTTCTGACAGATCAATCCAACACCCACTCGAGTCCAATTTACCCGTGCTTTCTTTCCATACAAGTTTTTCCTCCTCAGTCGCTTCTTTCTGAATTTCTTTCACACTTTCCACTGTGTCCTCACACATTCCAGACTCAGAAATCCATCTTGCAGACATAGCCACATACATTCTACTCATCATATTTCTAGCTGTCTGTTTAGCGGCCTCATCAGCAAAAGCATTCCCGCGTCCAACATCATCCGTGATTGCTTTATGAGCACTGCACTTTACAATCGCAACTTCGGTCGGCAAGGTTAGAGATTCCAACAAGTCGTTAACTAGCTGACCATGTTGAATCTTAGTCCCATGGGACGTAATGAAACCTTTCTCTTTCCACAAACGGCCAAAACTATGGGCCACGCCGAACGCGTACTGACTATCTGTGAACACATTCACTCTCTTTCCCTTATCTAAAACAAACGCTCTCGTTAGTGCAATTAATTCCGCAGCTTGGGCAGAATTCTGACTCACTCCCGCAGTCTCCACAATCGTACTCATAAGCAGCAGTCACATCACCATTCTCCAATTTAAAACACGACCCATCAACATACAACATGCCATCTGGATCTGACAACGGAGTGTCTTTTGAATCAATTTGTCCTTTTGTCTCTTCCTCGGTTCTGAAACAGCAATCATGTGGTTCAGAATCACTCGACTCCTGATTAGTCGGCAACAATGTTGCTGGATTCAATACATTGCATCTTTTAATCTGAATATGACTCGCTAACAGTGTCAGCTCATAGCCTGATAATCTAGCACTGGTAAGGTGTTGTGTCTTGGTTCGGTTCATGAGTGTATCCACGGCATGAGGAACCATAACCACTAGCATGTTGTTCATCACCAAACCAGCAGATTGTCGAATGGAAGCTGCAGCTGCCGCTGTAGCTCTCAAACAACTAGGCAACGCTCTAGCTACCGGATCTAATGTTGATGAAAAATACGCACAAGGGCGTTGTTTATCACCAAATCTCTGTGTCAGAACACTCAACGCGCAACCTTCTCTCTCGTGAACATAGAGCGTGAATGGCTTACTGTAATCGGGTGTACCCAATACAGGAGCTGAACATAGTGCATTTCGTAACTCAGAAAAACTCTCCTGACATTCAGCAGACCATGGCACCGGACTCGGAACACCTTTCCCAGTCAAAGCTACCAATGGTTTTGCCAAAAGGGAAAAATTTGGGATCCACTGCCTACAGTACGAGGTAATACCTAAAAAGGCACGTACTTCTCTCTGTGTGCGGGGAACATTCATCTGCGTAATTGCTTTTATTCTCTCTGGGGTCAACTTCCTTCCCTCCTTTGACAAGAGATGACCTAGGTAGGTCACTTCTTGGCAACAGTATTGCATTTTCGAAGGTGACACCTTATGATTCAAACTAGACATATGATGCAATAAGGAAATTGTAGCTGCTTTGCAAGTTTCCTTGTCATCGGCAGCCACTAGAAGATCATCGACATATTGCACTAGGGCAGAACCAGGAGGAAGTACAAAGGAATCTAACTGACTTTTTAATGCCTGGCTGTAAATGGACGGACTCTCACAATAGCCTTGTGGAGCACGTTTGAACCTGAAGCTTCGACCTCCTAGAGAGAAGCCGAAAATATCTCTGCTTTCTTCGGCTATCGGAATGCTGAAAAAGGCATTCTTCAAGTCGATAACTGAAAACCATGTGGCTGTAGCAGGAATCAACGTTAACAATGCAGTAATGTCTGGAACCACAGGAAACTGCGGAACCACAATTTTATTAACCTCTCTAAGATCGATTACAAACCTATACACTGGAGGCTTTGAAGGATCAGTACGTTTCAAAATTGGCAATACGGGACTGTTACAGACGTTTTCTCTAGTTTCTTCAACCACGCCTTTCTTAATCAAATCTTGCACAATCAATAAAAGTGCACGTTCACCTTCATTAGAAATCTTGTATTGTGGAATTCGTGGAAATTTGACATTTGTTTTCAAAGTAACTACATAAGGTGGAATTTCCAAAAGGCCTACATCGTTAGGACCAGTCGCCCAAAGAGTATCAGGGAGTGAACGCAGCTCTGGCGGGAGCGCATCCATTGACAAGTACATCGGAGAGGTGATTCTTTTACCCAATGTAAGCTGTACTCCTGAAGGAGAACAGTACAATGTCGCATATAGGCGTTTTAACAAGTCTAAACCAAGCAGATTTTCATTACAACCGGTTGTCAAAATCAAGGGTGCTTTCAATTGACACGGTCCAACAGAAATAGACAAAGGACCAGATACGGGGTTGTAAACAGGGGCGCCTGAAAAACCTACTGAAACATTTGTTAAGCCAGACAAAGGTGCGCCAGGGAGTTTCGCATGAATGATAGAACTTTTTGCTGCACCAGTATCCAACCGAAACGGTTCGACTACACCTGATGTTGCTACTGCGACATAAGGCCCACTCTGAACCACTGGAACTGATACTACTCCCTCTCTTTGTCCATGGCTGTCCTAGTATTCAGTTTGCTGAAATCCCTCATCAACTTCACAATAGTCCTCAACATGATACTGTTGAGATCTATTTTGTTGGGCAGACTGTCCATTTCGCTGATCAAAGTGATTAGAAGGGCGATCATTCGTTTGTGGAGGCATAGCACCTCGTCCTCGACCTCAAGAATTTTGCATGGAACCACCACGACCTATCTGAGCTGCTGCAGCATTATTCTGCGCTAAGACTGGACAGTCATTCTTATAATGACCTTCTTTTTTACAGTACGCACACTGGTTCCACTGATATTGTGGCCTCGGCGAACTATAATCTGTCCTTTGATATGACCCTTGTTGTTTATTAGTCTGATTCATGCGAGGCAGATATGCTTGCTGCAAAAGAACTTTAGTTTTTAAATCTTTCGTCTTCTTATCTGACTTTTCCTTCTCCTCTTTATCCCTATTTTCATAATACTGTGCAGTTGCAAGTATTTGCGCAGTTGTAGAGACAGCCCACGCACTCTCGGAATCTTTCAATTTATTACTGAGTTCTGGTAGCAGATTGTGTACAAATTTATCGACAAACAGTCTCTGTCCTCCTTCTGTGCTCATATCCTGACCACTGTGATCTACAAAAGTCTCTTCGAACCTTGTGAAAAAGTCCGAGACACTTTCGTCTTTCTTCTGCCTGCATGCGGAAAACTTGTCCCAGTTAACGCGCAATGCTGGCATCAGAGTCTTCATTAAGTCAATTATTCTACCTGGTAAATTAGCAATTAGAGGTTCGGGTTTGGAATCACCTATTTGTTGACCATCTGCTGCAATTATAGCTGCCCAATCATCACCTAGGGCAACAGGATGATTCTCTTTACGAATTTTAGCCCAAATTGGTTGCGGAACTACATTCCCAAATAACATGTCAATGTCCGCTAAATTCATCACGCAAGCTTCAACTGTCTGCGCTAACTCTTTATAGTATCCGGCAGGATTCTTACGCGGATCTGGCAAGGCCTGCTTCACTGCTAACACTTCAGCTTGCTTCCACGGAATGTGTATCCACACTCTCTGGAACTGCGCCGGAGCGGCAGCAATACCACGGACCGCATCAGCTTGCACAGCTTCGCGCCAAATTGGAGGAACCTCCCTCATTGGATATTGGCGACTCTGCTTCGTACTATGTTTATCTAACTCTCTCGGTGAACGAAGGGATGGATCATTCCTATAACTTAAAATCAGTTCCATCGCTTCTTTTACATTTTGACCAACTATCATACCAGCAGCAAACTCTTTCTGAACATTAATTAATTCTTCTAGATTTGATTCAGAGTCATCTTCTTCCAACTCCTCACGTAAAAGGGAGCACATCTCATCGAACACATATCGTTGTGTCGGTTCGTTCCATTGCATAAATGTATCTAATACATCCCTAGTCTATATCTCCTACTTTTCGAAATCCATCTAAGAGCTGTGGAATCTAATATTCCCCGTTCTTCAGTACTTGGAAGCTGACTACGTCTCTGAACAGAGTCAGAGGCAGGAGTCTTAATTAAAGTTTTATAGAAGGGAGACAGAATATTAGAGACAGAATCAGTGATTCTCCGACGAACAGAAAGTGGAGTCATGATACTAGCAGAAGCAGAAAACACAGTAGCAGTTGGAACAGATAGAACAGGAACAGTAGGAGTAGCAGGCAAAGTAGCTTGTGAAACAGCAGGTGTAAGCGATACAGGTATAGGCAAAGTAGCCGGCAACCCTGGAAGAGGGGGTGCCGAAGGAACATTAACATTGACCACAGGAGGTACAGGAGCTTGATTCAAGGGGGCAGGAGCAGGAATACCAGGTTGTCCAGCAACCGGCAATTGAACATTCGGCAAAGGTGGAGCCGTAGCACCCTGTGCATACGGTGGGGGTGACCTCAACAAGTAAGACAACAGAGGATCATTTTCGGGGTCCTCTACTATCTTAGCTGTACTCGATGGCAAGGCAGGGTAGCACTTGTCTTTCGCTAAATTACGCTCTCTAGTAGCCACCTCCATTGCTTTCTCAGACTCGTTGAGTTGCAGCTGCTTAGCAGCCTGCTCTAAAGTCAACTCTTGCTCTTTCTGTTCTTTCTTCAACTTCTTAATTTTTCTCTGTTTAGATTCTTTTCGCCAATAACGGAAAGAATCAAACATTGCCGGCCGGGCTTTCTTCTTAAACAATTTCACTTCCAAATTATCAAGGACTTCGGGTTCAAAACTACCATGCAGTGGCCAACTAAGGACACCGTCTTTCTCTGTATATCGGATCCATACCTCATTATAAGATATAGGACCCACACCATGCTTACAGTAAAGATCATAAAGAGGAGTTCCAATCGGAGGAACCAGACATGAGTCCTCCAACCGGGAATCACTGTTGCAACCAAAACACGACAACATACAATTTTTCCGACTTACCATTTTATATTCCGGAACACAGAACAAACGAAAACACAAACAAAAATGTGCACTCGAACCAAGAACTTAGGCCTACCAAAGCGAACAAATGTATCGATACCCAAAACTAAACCAAAAGACTATCGTAACCAGAACAACCAGTGATAATCTTACGAAACCAAACCAAACCAAGAACTAAAAAGGGTTATCCAAACAGGAGCAACCCTTACGAAGTAACCAACTAGCAACCACTTAATACTTAACTGAGGTACTGGAGACGTCACCAAGGAGAAACCCGTCATGTCTCGCCGTACTAAGGACTGCACCTCGGGTCCAAGACAGGGCGACGGTCAAGGCAACGGACCACTGCAGCCGTCCTGAACGGGAACCCTCGTGGAAGAGAACGTCGGGCCACTTTTGCGATATGCCGGGATCGATGAAGTGGGGCGCCTCCCTCAGGAATCTTCACAAGAAGCTTCTCGAACTCTTCAGGCTTTTGGACCGGTACCGAATGACGTCACTCCACGTTGGGCGCCAATTGGAGTTCTGGACTTTTTGGTTCCGTCCAAAGGTGTCAGGGATAACACCCGAAGACCCCGGAGTTCTACCTGTCTCGGTGCACAAATAAACAGAAACACAGGCTTCTCGATGGTGGCGTCAAAGACCAAAGGTTTATTACTGCAGGGACACAGAAGTCACAGAAACTACACACGGGCAGTATCTAGGAGCCTGTTCGATTTGTACAAAGAGGGTTGCTCCTTATATACTAAATATTAGGCTTCGGGCAAATTCTTTACGTTAGTACATTCCCAAACGTTTGTGTCCTAAACAATAAATATTTGGTGTTGCACAGGAATCATCAACAATATCTGATGTCAAAACATTACGAACGAGGGGTTCCCACTATTCCATCATAATCCCATGTCAACTTTTCATTCAAAAGCCGGACCGCCTCATCGTAAATTTCGTTACCTCCCCCTAATAAAGGCCCAGAAGGAAAGGAGCAGAGCCAGGTGCAGAAGATAGAAAAGCAGGATAAGAGATGTTTGTGGGTCGTAAATGGGCAAGGCTACCAGCTTCGGCCGCCTAATCATGATCAGGCCAACAAACACGAGAACCAGTATAGCAGGACTGGCCTCAGGCAGAGGAGGCAGCTTCTGTCGAGTCATGCAACCATGGCGTTTTCTGTCTTAAGGTGCACGTGTCACTAGAGAGGTGAATCGCCGGCCAAAGCCTACGTGTCCTTAATTGAAATGAAGTGATCAGAGGTCATTGCGTGTCCATTGACTATGTGAGGGCAAGAAATACAAAATGGCTGCCGTAATCTAAGATGGATGCCATGGGTAGATCAGAAATGTGTTTGTAACAGGAGTGCTCTTGCTCGTAGCATAGCGAAAACACCAGGATATGCTAAATGGATCATTTGCGGTTCACTGATACCAAAATTATGTATTTACGACAATGTTGAAAACACGGGTTCAAATCGTCACGGAACCTCAACCCCGACCTCAATTAGTGGTGGTGCAAGTGCACAACGTAGTAAAGTTTGGCAACACACATCCTCCACTTCATCTGGCATTAGCAGCATGACCAGTAATGCCTCCTCAGCCCCCCACAGACATTTGAAGTCCGCAGTTTGGGACTTCTTCAGTGTTTGCATAACAAGGAAAAACATAGCCATTTGCAGCATTTGTAAGCTTGCAGTTAGTCGTGGTAAGCTTGGTACCAACTATGGTACCGGAGGCCAGAGAGGTCATCTTGAGAGACAGCACACTGTCCAATGGCATGCGCACCTAAAGGAGATCAAGGAAGCCCGAATTGGAAGTTAACAAACTGTATCCTTTGATGTTTCATCTGATGATGACGAAGAGGAAGAAGCGTCAAACAATTCTTCACTTACACCCAGTACCCCTGTCAGCAGCACACCCCCTGTGAGCCACACTAAGAGTGTGAGAGAGAGTGAGACACCAATGTGAAAAAGTTCATCATCACCAAGCGTAACTGGGTCGAAGAAGTCATCATCATCATCCCGTAAAATCATGGTCCAGCCCACCATTAGAAGCATGTTGTTTTCAGAAGCGCCATTTGAACGCAACCACCCAATGACGCGTCTGTATAACACTAAGCTGGCTAAAATGCTAGCTCTGGACCTTCTCCCTTTCTCTTTTGTGGAAGGGGTTGGTTTTCTTGAATTAGTGACAACGCTCAGCCCTAAATGTAAGGTTCCTAGACGGTTCTATTTTTCCAGCGTTGCGGTTTCAGTACTACATGCAGATGTGCTGGAGGTGATTGGGGCAGCTTTGCAGAAGAGTGCTGTTCACACTATGCATCTGACAACAGACATGTGGACCAGTGGCGCAGGCACTGATTACCTGTGCATCACTGCACACTGGGTCTCTTTTTCAGGAGTTACAGCAAAGCTAAGGGCAGGTTTGACCCGGACAACGTTTTTAAAGCTGCTCTGAAACATGCAACACTAGCCATGTTTGGCATGGAGTCAAGTCATACAGGAGAAAACATTTTGCAGGAGTTTAACACAAAGGTCTTTCAATGGCTGTCCCCAAAAAAATGCAAGATTGGTTATGTTTCCACGGATAATGGCGCCAATGTAGTTAAGGCCATGGATAAGGGTAACTATTTCAGAGTGCCGTATTTGGTGCACTGTATAATCCTGGTTGTTAAAAAATTCTTGAGTGAAGAAAGTCCAGTGTGCGAGTTACTGACCACCTGCCAAAGAATGTGCACACATTTCAGCCATTCTTTTAAGGCCCGGAAGCATCTGAGGGGCCTGCTACATGAACGTCGACTGCCAGTTAAAGCATTCATCCAGGAGGTGGCAACACGTTGGAACTCAACCTTCTACATGCTTGAGCGTCTGTATGAGCAGTTTACGGTAGTCGAACAGTTTTTCTTTACACTGGTTACAGCTATGAAGGACCTGAGGTTACATGTGGAGCAATGGAAGCTAGTTAAAAGCATGACAGAAATGCTTCGTCCTTTTGAGGTCTTCACACGTGCAGTCAGCAGGGAGGACTGTAATTTGGGAAAAGCTATCCCATTGTTGCGCATGCTAGAGCACCAACTGAAGGCGGAGTCTTCTACGTTTCAAAAAGATGAAGAAAAGCAAGAATCTTTTGATTTGGCGGAGAAATTATTACAGCGCCTACTTTGCGATGAACGTCTTCAAAAGATCCACACAGAACAGCATTACATTTGTGCTACTATTCTGGATCCACGCTACAAAAAGGCACTGGCAGGCAGAGCATTCTTTCCTTTTGGTGACGCAGAAGTTTTAAAGTACATCAACATCAGCAGGCCATCCGGAGTCAAAATAATCCACTTCTGCAGCTGTGGCTGTGGCAGAAGTGACCTCTCAGCCGTTAAAGACACCAGCAATCGGATCATCTGCACCAGACACAACAGTAACATTGTGTGAAGAAGAGGATTGGCTAACTCAGATTGTGTTTGCTTCTCAAAAGGTCCCAGTAAAAAGTAAGCAAAGTGGAGGAACCGTGGAGAACCTTGAGTCGATGGTGCAGGACTATCTGAATGACTCGAGGAGCACAAGCCAGACGCGATTTTCTTGACAGAAACCTGGCTCACGGCTCAATCAGAGCCTGATATAGTCTTAGCCTTACCCGCTGGTTACCACATCTTCAGATTCGACACACCGGAAGGGAGAGGCGGAGGTCTGGCCATCATATTAAAGGACCAGTACCATTGCCGTACTACAGCAGAGACCATTCCTGAGTGCGAGAGTGTGGATTTCTGCATAGAGTTCCACGCAAATAGTTCATTCTCCGGCACTTTGATCTATCGCCCCCCCCCCCCCGAGCCTGCAAAATTGTTCCATAGGTCTCTCCCAGAGATTATAGCGAAAAGAATTTTATCCTCTGCCAATTATATGGTTTTAGGGGACCTCAATCTCCATTTTAACTCCCCTTCAGACCACATTGCTAAGGAGCTAATAGATGACCTTGGAGCTCTTCAACTGGCCCAACTGGTCACAGCCCCGACTCATGAAAAGGGCAATCTACTCGACCCTATTTTTAGCAACTGCATTGATCTGACTGTTGACCAACCCACCCCCCTCCCATGGTCGGACCATTTTCTGGTCCCGTTTACCTGGGCTACCCACAAAGCCCCCCAGCTACCCCCTCAAGTCACAACTAGGAGAAACTGGTCAAAACTCCCCGTGGAATCCTGGATGCACAACCTGGACTCCACCCGTCCGCCACCCTGCCCAGATACCAACGTGGCAAACGGAAACTATGTAGGTTGGATCACGAACTCACTAGATACGATCCTCCCTCTTCGCAGATCCTCCTCAAAGAGAATGCAGAAATCAGCCCCCTGGTTCTCCGACTAGCTAAGAGAGCTAAAACGCCTTTGTAGGCAACGAGAGAGAGCCTGGCGATTAGACTTTCTCCTGGAAAAAAAGGCATCCTACAAAGAGGCGATTAAAGCCTACAGAGAAGGGGTCAGGATGGCCCAGGCAACTTACTACTCTGACAAAATACTGGAAGCTAAATCAAAGCCCAAAGAAATCTTCCACATAATAAAACAATGCACCAGTGTCATCACTGCCCCCACTCCGATCAAGACTCAGGACCAATGCAATGAGCTGGCGGAATTCTTTCATAATAAGGTGTTGAAAATCTACTCTACCTTCCCAACAATAGTCTCAACCCCGGATGCAACTGATTTACCTCCCCCTAGAAACCCCCTTTCCCCAGACCAGCCAACTCTTGACCACTTCCCCCTTCTGGATCTTGACACCCTTGGCAAAGTGGCACGCCAAGTTAAGTCGGGCTCTCCACGTGACCCAGCTCCTCCAGAAGTCCTGATGCAGGCAGGCGAAGCTACCTTGCCTGTAATCTTGGAACTTCTAAACTCGTCAATCTCCACATGCTCAGTCTCCATAGCTTGGAAGCAAGCCATGGTGCGGGCGCTGTTGAAAAAACATAAACCTGGACCCTGATGATCACTCCAGCTACCGCCCCATCTCACTCCTCCCTTGGGCTAGCAAGGTGCTGGAAAAATATATAAACGCCCAGTTGGTCCAGTTCCTAGAGAACCACTCCCTATTACATACGTCCCAGACAGGCTTCAGACCAAAGCATGGGACTGAAACCGCCTTATTAGCAGTCACCGAAGAATCTCGAAGGATACTGGATCAGGGAGGATCAGTGGCAGTGATCCTCCTTGATCTAAGTGCCACCTTCGATACGGTCAGCTATGCCACCTTGCTGAACCGTCTCTATGACATCGGAGTTTGGTTCAACTCCTTCCTGTCTGATAGATCTTTTCAGATCTTCGACGGCGAGACTATGTCATCCAGCAAACCTCTCAGCTGCGGAGTACCGCAGGGCTCTTCCCTGAGCCCTGTGCTATTTAATGTATACATGAAACCACTGGCTGGGGTAGTCGAACCGTACGGCATTAAAATCATGTCGTACGCCGACGACACTCAGCTAGTGGTTTCACTGGCCCAAGAAGAAAACAACAGGCAATCCCCGGTAGGTCTGCTGAAATGTTTAGAGGACGTTAAGGAGTGGATGACCACCTCCTCCCTCAAATTGAATGGAGAAAAAACAGAGCTCATGCTCCTAGGCCCAGCCCCGCCAGTACCTTTCACTTCCTTGTGGCCCTGTGGTTTGGGCCCCCCCCACCCCCAAGGAAAGTGTTAAGAGCCTGGGAGTATGGTTAGACAAAAAGATCTCCTTCTCCACCCAGGCTACCAAGTTGTCCGCCACCTGTTTTGGCCTACTGAGAACCTTGAGGAAGGTCCTCCCACTTCTGCCTCTAGAGGCCAAAAAAGTGGCAGTACAAGGCCTCATCCAGTCCCGCCTGGACTCAAACAATGCCCTATACGTAGGGGCCCCCAAGATGACCCTCCGGAAGCTGCAGGTGGTACAAAACTGCGTTGCACGTACCTTACTTCTGATTCCGCGAACCCAGTCAGCCAAACCTGGACTGGAAAGCCTGCACTGGCTGCCAGTGAGGCAAAGAGTGGCATTTAAGGCGCTGTGTATTGCGCATTGGGCCTTTTGGAAAACGGGATCAGCAATTAATAACAACCTTGTCATCCCCTACCACCCAAACAGGAACCTTCGGTCTACGGAGGCTTTCCTGGCAGTTGTTCCTAGAGTGAAGAGAGCCAGGTCCGGGGGTAGGTTGTTCTCGTTGAACACCGCCAAGCTCTGGAATGCTCTCCCTCTCTCACTTCGGTCCAACCCTGACCTGCTCCCATTCCGGAGAAAGCTGAAAACACAACTGTTCGCCAAACCCTCCTAGTCCTATTCTCCCCTGCTCCGCCACATCTCTGCTTCAACTCAGCGCTTGGACGCCCGTGGGCAGCAACCGCGCTTAACAAATTTATTTTTCATTTTCATTTCATTTCACTCAACAGAGGTCTATGTTCATGATGACCCATTGGCGTATTGGCATTGGAAAAAAGAATTGTGGCCAGAGATCTCCAACCTTGCTATAAACTACTTCTTCTGAACGTGTTTTCAGTGCTGCTGGTGGCATTGTAACTTGCAAAAGGGCCCGCCTCTCGCCCAAAAATGTGGAGAGGTTAACAATGATCAAGATGAATCAGCATCTCATACCACCAGATTACAAAGTACGAGAATACACGCCGGAAGAAGACGAGGAGGACACCAACTTAGATGAGGGAATTTCTTCTCTGTTAGGTGACCTACTCTCGCCTGAATTCGCAGAGTATGAGGACGAACTCTTCTTCCCTGACACCGAGCCCTGAAAATAAACCAATGAATCAATAACTTTCTTTTTCGTCCTTATTTACTTTTATTCCTGTGTGTATGTCTTTCTTTGTTTTGCAAAGTCAGAATAAATAAAAACTTTAATCACCTAATCACAAAAACAAGCCCATCAGCAGAACTGTCTTCACTTATTTGCTTATTGATTTGAAGGTGCCGCAGTCTGCATTCCTCAGGTTCACAAGTTCAAAAGAACATGCTCTTCTATCCTCCTCCTCCAGACTCCTATTTCCCTCAAAGCAGAGGGCTGGATTACCCCCAATGAAGAAAGACTCTGCACTTGTGGAGGTGTTCTACTTCTTTGCGGGTGAGTTGACGGCTCTTGGACCATTGCTGGGAAGGCCTAATACTGGATAAAAGCGGTTGGCGAAAATCAGACTTGAAAGAGTTTTTGCCTTTTTGCTCTTTATCATGTTTTTGGGGGCCTGTTTGGGGGGCTTCCTGGTGTTTGTGGGTGGGTTTCGGGGTCTGGAGCACTTCTGGGTATGGATACTTTTGATTGCAAGAGGTTTGAAGAAAATCCATGGTGGCAAAGGGGAGTTAGGGCCTAGCTGCAGAGCGCGCGCGGAGTGATTTTGGAAATTGGCCTGAGAATGACGAAGTCCCCATTTTTGTAGTTTTGCTTTTTGGCTGTTTGGGGGTCTTCTACTTGTTTTCGCCTGGGTTGACGGCTCTGGGGCCATTGCTGGGAAGGTCTAATACCGGATAAAAGTGGTTTGGTGAAAATCAGAATTGAAAAAGTTTTTGCCTTTTTGCTCACTATCAGGCTTTCGGGGACCTGTTTAGGGGGTTTCCTGGTGTTTGCGGGTGGGTTTTTAGGGTCTTGGAGCACTGCTGGGTATGGATACTTTTGATTGCAAGTGGTTTGAAGAAAATCCATGGTGGCAAAGGGAAGTTAGGGCCTAGCTGCAGAGCACGCGCGGAGTGATTTTGGAAATTGGCCTGAAAATGACCAAGTCCCCATTTTTGTAGTTTTGCTTTTTGGCTGTTTGGGGGTCTTCTACTTTTTTTCGCCTGGGTTGACGGCTCCGGGGCCATTGCTGGGAAGGTCTACTACCGGATAAAAGTGGTTTGGACAAAATCCATGAGGAAAAAGGTTTTGCTTTTTCTGACATTTCGCTCAATTTAGCATTTTCGGGGGCCTGTTTGGGGGGCTTCCTGGTGTTTGTGGGTGGGTTTCGGGGTCTGGGAGCACTGCTGGGTATGGATACTTTTGATTGCAAGAGGTTTGAAGCAAATCCATGGTGGCAGAGGGGAGTTAGGGCCTAGCTGCAGAGCACGCGTGGAGTGATTTTGGAAATTTGCTTGAAAATTACTAAGTCCCCTTTTTTGTAGTTTTGCTTTTTGGCAGTTTGGGGGTCTTCTACTTGTTTTCGCCTGGGTTGACGGCTCTGGGGCCATTGCTGGGAAGGTCTAATACCGGATAAAAGTGGTTTGGACAAAATCCATGAGGAAAAAGTTTTTGCTCTTTCTGACATTTCGCTCAATTTAGTGTTTTCGGGGGCCTGTTTGGGGGGCTTCCTGGTGTTTGTGGGTGGGTTTCAGGGTCTGGGAGCACTGCTGGGTATGGATACTTTTGATTGCAAGAGGTTTGAAGCAAATCCATGGTGGCAGAGGGGAGTTAGGGCCTAGCTGCAGAGCACGCGTGGAGTGATTTTGGAAATTTGCTTGAAAATTACTAAGTCCCCTTTTTTGTAGTTTTGCTTTTTGGCAGTTTGGGGGTCTTCTACTTGTTTTCGCCTGGGTTGACGGCTCTGGGGCCATTGCTGGGAAGGTCTAATACCGGATAAAAGTGGTTTGGACAAAATCCATGAGGAAAAAGTTTTTGCTCTTTCTGACATTTCGCTCAATTTAGTGTTTTCGGGGGCCTGTTTGGGGGGCTTCCTGGTGTTTGTGGGTGGGTTTCAGGGTCTGGGAGCACTGCTGGGTATGGATACTTTTGATTGCAAGAGGTTTGAAGCAAATCCATGGTGACAGAGGGGGAGTTAGGGCCTAGCTGTAGAGCGCACGCGGAGTGATTTTGGAAATTGGCCTGAAAATGACGAAGTCCCCATTTTTGTAGTTTTGCTTTTTGGCTGTTTGGGGGTCTTCTAATTGTTTTCGCCTGGGTTGACGGCTCTGGGCCATTGCTGGGAAGGTCTAATACCGGATAAAAGTGGTTTGGTGAAAATCAGACTTGAAAAAGTTTTTGCCTTTTTGCTCACTATCAGGCTTTCGGGGACCTGATTAGGGGGCTTCCTGGTGTTTGCGGGTGGGTTTTTAGGGTCTGGGAGCATTGCTGGGTGGGTGGGTTTCGGTGTCTGGGAGCACTGCTGGGTATGGATACTTTTGATTGCAAGAGGTTTGAAGCAAATCCATGGTGGCAGAGGGGAGTTAGGGCCTAGCTGCAGAGCGCGCGTGGAGTGATTTTGGATATTTGCTTGAAAATTACTAGGTCCCCATTTTTGTAGTTTTGCTTTTTGGCTGTTTGGGGGTCTTCTACTTGTTTTCGCCTAGGTTGACGGCTCTGGGGCCATTGCTGGGAAGGTCTAATACCGGATAAAAGTGGCTTGGACAAAATCCACGAGGAAAAAGTTTTTGCTTTTTCTGACATTTCGCTCAGTTTAGTGTTTTCGGGGGCCTGTTTGGGGGGCTTCCTGGTGTTTGTGGGTGGGTTTCAGGGTCTGGGAGCACTGCTGGCTATGGATACTTTTGATTGCAAGAGGTTTGAAGCAAATCCATGGTGACAGAGGGGGAGTTAGGGCCTAGCTGCAGAGCTCACGCGGAGTGATTTTGGAAATTGGCCTAAAAATGACTGAGTCCCTATTTTTGTACTTTTGCTTTTTGGCTGTTTGGGGGTCTTCTACTTGTTTTCGCCTGGGTTGACGGCTCTGGGGCCATTGCTGGGAAGGTCTAATACCGGATAAAAGTGGTTTGGACAAAATCCGTGAGGAAAAGGTTTTTGCTTTTTCGGACATTTCGCTCAAGTTAGCGTTTTCGGGGGCCTGTTTGGGGGGCTTCCTGGTGTTTGTGGGTGGGTTTTTAGGGTCTGGGAGCACTGCTGGATATGGATACTTTTGATTGCAATAGGTATTAAGCAAATCCATGGTGGCAGAGGGGAGTTAGGGCCTAGCTGCAGAGCGCGCGCGGAGTGATTTTGGAAATTGGCCTGAAAATGACTAATTCCCCATTTTTGTAGTTTTGCTTTTTGGCTGTTTGGGGGTCTTCTACTTTTTTTCTCCTGGGTTGACGGCTCCGGGGCCATTGCTGGGAAGGTCTACTATCGGATAAAAGTGGTTTGGACAAAATCCATGAGGAATTTTTTTTTGCTTTTTCTGACATTTCGCTCAATTTAGCGTTTTTGGGGGCCTGTTTGCGGGGCTTCCTGGTGTTTGTGGGTGGGTTTCGGGGTCTGTGAGCACTGCCGGGTATGGATACTTTTGATTGCAAGAGGTTTGAAGCAAATCGATGGTGGCAGAGGGGAGTTAGGGCCTAGCTGCAGAGCGCGCGCGGAGTGATTTTGGAAATTTGCTTGAAAATTACTAGGTCCCCATTTTTGTAGTTTTGCTTTTTGGCAGTTTGGGGGTCTTCTACTTGTTTTCGCCTGGGTTGACGGCTCTGGGGCCATTGCTGGGAAGGCCTAATACCGGATAAAAGCGGTTGGCGAAAATCAGACTTGAAAGAGTTTTTGCCTTTTTGCTCTTTATCATGTTTTTGGGGGCCTGTTTGGGGTGCTTCCTGGTGTTTGTGGGTGGGTTTCGGGGTCTGGAGCACTTCTGGGTATGGATACTTTTGATTGCAAGAGGTTTGAAGAAAATCCATGGTGGCAAAGGGGAGTTAGGGCCTAGCTGCAGAGCGCGCGCTGAGTGATTTTGGAAATTGGCCTGAAAATGACGAAGTCCCCATTTTTGTAGTTTTGCTTTTTGGCTGTTTGGGGGTCTTCTACTTGTTTTCGCCTGGGTTGACGGCTCTGGGGCCATTGCTGGGAAGGTCTAATACCGGATAAAAGTGGTTTGGTGAAAATCAGACTTGAAAAAGTTTTTGCCTTTTTGCTCACTATCAGGCTTTCGGGGACCTGTTTAGGGGGTTTCCTGGTGTTTGCGGGTGGGTTTTTAGGGTCTGGGAGCACTGCTGGGTATGGATACTTTTGATTGCAAGTGGTTTGAAGAAAATCCATGGTGGCAAAGGGAAGTTAACGCCTAGCTGCAGAGCACGCGCGGAGTGATTTTGGAAATTGGCCTGAAAATGACTAAGTCCCCATTTTTGTAGTTTTGCTTTTTGGCAGTTTGGGGGTCTTCTACTTGTTTTCGCCTGGGTTGACGGTTCTGGGGCCATTGCTGGGAAGGGCTAATACCGGATAAAAGTGGTGTGGACAAAATCCATGAGGAATATATTTTTGCTTTTTCTGACATTTTGCTCAATTTAGCATTTTCGGGGGCCTGTTTGGGGGGCTTCCTGGTGTTTGTGGGTGGGTTTCGGGGTCTGGGAGCACTGCTGGGTATGGATAATTTTGATTGCAAGAAGTTTGAAGCAAATCCATGGTGGCAGAGGGGAGTTAGGGCCTAGCTGCAGAGCGCGCGCGGAGTGGTTTTGGAAATTGGCCTGAAAATAACTAATTTCCCATTTTTGTAGTTTTGCTTTTTGGCTGTTTGGGGGTCTTCTACTTTTTTTCGCCTGGGTTGACGTCTCCGGGGCCATTGCTGGGAAGGTCTACTACCGGATAAAAGTGGTTTGGACAAAATCCATGAGGAAATTTTTTTTGCTTTTTCTGACATTTCGCTCAATTTAGCGTTTTCGGGGGCCTGTTTGGGGGGCTTCCAGGTATTTGTGGGTGGGTTTCGGGGTCTGGGAGCACTGCTGGGTATGGATACTTTTGATTGCAAGAGGTTTGAAGCAAATCCATGGTGGCAGAGGGGAGTTAGGGCCTAGCTGCAGAGCGCGTGCGGAGTGATTTTGGAAATTTGCTTGAAAATTACTAGGTCCCCATTTTTGTAGTTTTGCTTTTTGGCTGTTTGGGGGTCTTCTACTTGTTTTCGCCTGGGTTGACAGCTCTAGAGCCATTGCTGGGAAGGTCTAATACCGGATAAAAGTGGTTTGGACAAAATCCATGAGGAATTTTTTTTTGCTTTTTCTGACATTTCGCTCAATTTAGCGTTTTCGGGGTCCTGTTTGGGGGGCTTCCTGGTGTTTGTGGGTGGGTTTCGGGGTCTGCGAGCACTGCTGGGTATGGATACTTTTGATTGCAAGAGGTTTGAAGCAAATCCATGGTGGCAGAGGGGAGTTAGGGCCTAGCTGCAGAGCGCGCACGGAGTGATTTTGGAAATTTGCTTGAAAATTACTAGGTCCCCATTTTTGTAGTTTTGCTTTTTGGCTGTTTGGGGGTCTTCTACTTGTTTTCGCCTGGGTTGACGGCTCCGGGGCCGTTGCTGGGAAGGTCTACTACCGGATAAAAGTGGTTTGGACAAAATCCATGAGGAAAAAGGTTTTGCTTTTTCTGACATTTCGCTCAATTTAGCATTTTCGGGGTCCTGTTTGGGGGGCTTCCTGGTGTTTGTGGGTGGGTTTCGGGGTCTGGGAGCACTGCTGGGTATGGATACTTTTGATTGCAAGAGGTTTGAAGCAAATCCATGGTGGCAGAGGGGAGTTAGGGCCTAGCTGCAGAGCACGCGTGGAGTGATTTTGGAAATTTGCTTGAAAATTACTAAGTCCCCTTTTTTGTAGTTTTGCTTTTTGGCAGTTTGGGGGTCTTCTACTTGTTTTCGCCTGGGTTGACGGCTCTGGGGCCATTGCTGGGAAGGTCTAATACCGGATAAAAGTGGTTTGGACAAAATCCATGAGGAAAAAGTTTTTGCTCTTTCTGACATTTCGCTCAATTTAGTGTTTTCGGGGGCCTGTTTGGGGGGCTTCCTGGTGTTTGTGGGTGGGTTTCAGGGTCTGGGAGCACTGCTGGGTATGGATACTTTTGATTGCAAGAGGTTTGAAGCAAATCCATGGTGACAGAGGGGGAGTTAGGGCCTAGCTGCAGAGCGCACGCGGAGTGATTTTGGAAATTGGCCTGAAAATGACGAAGTCCCCATTTTTGTAGTTTTGCTTTTTGGCTGTTTGGGGGTCTTCTAATTGTTTTCGCCTGGGTTGACGGCTCTGGGCCATTGCTGGGAAGGTCTAATACCGGATAAAAGTGGTTTGGTGAAAATCAGACTTGAAAAAGTTTTTGCCTTTTTGCTCACTATCAGGCTTTCGGGGACCTGATTAGGGGGCTTCCTGGTGTTTGCGGGTGGGTTTTTAGGGTCTGGGAGCATTGCTGGGTATGGATACTTTTGATAGCAAGTGGTTTGAAGAAAATCCATGGTGGCAAAGGGAAGTTAGGGCCTAGCTGCAGAGCACGCGCGGAGTGATTTTGGAAATTGGCCTGAAAATGACTAATTCCCCATTTTTGTAGTTTTGCTTTTTGGCTGTTTGGGGGCCTTCTACTTTTTTTTCGCCTGGGTTGACGGCTCCGGGGCCATTGCTGGGAAGGTCTACTACCGGATAAAAGTGGTTTGGACAAAATCCATGAGGAATTTTTTTTTGCTTTTTCTGACATTTCGCTCAATTTAGCGTTTTTGGGGGGCTTCCTGGTGTTTGTGGGTGGGTTTCGGTGTCTGGGAGCACTGCTGGGTATGGATACTTTTGATTGCAAGAGGTTTGAAGCAAATCCATGGTGGCAGAGGGGAGTTAGGGCCTAGCTGCAGAGCGCGCGTGGAGTGATTTTGGATATTTGCTTGAAAATTACTAGGTCCCCATTTTTGTAGTTTTGCTTTTTGGCTGTTTGGGGGTCTTCTACTTGTTTTCGCCTAGGTTGACGGCTCTGGGGCCATTGCTGGGAAGGTCTAATACCGGATAAAAGTGGCTTGGACAAAATCCACGAGGAAAAAGTTTTTGCTTTTTCTGACATTTCGCTCAATTTAGTGTTTTCGGGGGCCTGTTTGGGGGGCTTCCTGGTGTTTGTGGGTGGGTTTCAGGGTCTGGGAGCACTGCTGGCTATGGATACTTTTGATTGCAAGAGGTTTGATGCAAATCCATGGTGACAGAGGGGGAGTTAGGGCCTAGCTGCAGAGCTCACGCGGAGTGATTTGGGAAATTGGCCTAAAAATGACTGAGTCCCTATTTTTGTACTTTTGCTTTTTGGCTGTTTGGGGGTCTTCTACTTGTTTTCGCCTGGGTTGACGGCTCTGGGGCCATTGCTGGGAAGGTCTAATACCGGATAAAAGTGGTTTGGACAAAATCCGTGAGGAAAAGGTTTTTGCTTTTTCGGACATTTCGCTCAAGTTAGCGTTTTCGGGGGCCTGTTTGGGGGGCTTCCTGGTGTTTGTGGGTGGGTTTTTAGGGTCTGGGAGCACTGCTGGATATGGATACTTTTGATTGCAATAGGTATTAAGCAAATCCATGGTGGCAGAGGGGAGTTAGGGCCTAGCTGCAGAGCGCGCGCGGAGTGATTTTGGAAATTGGCCTGAAAATGACTAATTCCCCATTTTTGTAGTTTTGCTTTTTGGCTGTTTGGGGGTCTTCTACTTTTTTTCTCCTGGGTTGACGGCTCCGGGGCCATTGCTGGGAAGGTCTACTATCGGATAAAAGTGGTTTGGACAAAATCCATGAGGAATTTTTTTTTGCTTTTTCTGACATTTCGCTCAATTTAGCGTTTTTGGGGGCCTGTTTGCGGGGCTTCCTGGTGTTTGTGGGTGGGTTTCGGGGTCTGTGAGCACTGTCGGGTATGGATACTTTTGATTGCAAGAGGTTTGAAGCAAATCGATGGTGGCAGAGGGGAGTTAGGGCCTAGCTGCAGAGCGCGCGCGGAGTGATTTTGGAAATTTGCTTGAAAATTACTAGGTCCCCATTTTTGTAGTTTTGCTTTTTGGCAGTTTGGGGGTCTTCTACTTGTTTTCGCCTGGGTTGACGGCTCTGGGGCCATTGCTGGGAAGGCCTAATACCGGATAAAAGCGGTTGGCGAAAATCAGACTTGAAAGAGTTTTTGCCTTTTTGCTCTTTATCATGTTTTTGGGGGCCTGTTTGGGGTGCTTCCTGGTGTTTGTGGGTGGGTTTCGGGGTCTGGAGCACTTCTGGGTATGGATACTTTTGATTGCAAGAGGTTTGAAGAAAATCCATGGTGGCAAAGGGGAGTTAGGGCCTAGCTGCAGAGCGCGCGCGGAGTGATTTTGGAAATTGGCCTGAAAATGACGAAGTCCCCATTTTTGTAGTTTTGCTTTTTGGCTGTTTGGGGGTCTTCTACTTGTTTTCGCCTGGGTTGACGGCTCTGGGGCCATTGCTGGGAAGGTCTAATACCGGATAAAAGTGGTTTGGTGAAAATCAGACTTGAAAAAGTTTTTGCCTTTTTGCTCACTATCAGGCTTTCGGGGACCTGTTTAGGGGGTTTCCTGGTGTTTGCGGGTGGGTTTTTAGGGTCTGGGAGCACTGCTGGGTATGGATACTTTTGATTGCAAGTGGTTTGAAGAAAATCCATGGTGGCAAAGGGAAGTTAACGCCTAGCTGCAGAGCACGCGCGGAGTGATTTTGGAAATTGGCCTGAAAATGACTAAGTCCCCATTTTTGTAGTTTTGCTTTTTGGCAGTTTGGGGGTCTTCTACTTGTTTTCGCCTGGGTTGACGGTTCTGGGGCCATTGCTGGGAAGGGCTAATACCGGATAAAAGTGGTGTGGACAAAATCCATGAGGAATATATTTTTGCTTTTTCTGACATTTTGCTCAATTTAGCATTTTCGGGGGCCTGTTTGGGGGGCTTCCTGGTGTTTGTGGGTGGGTTTCGGGGTCTGGGAGCACTGCTGGGTATGGATAATTTTGATTGCAAGAAGTTTGAAGCAAATCCATGGTGGCAGAGGGGAGTTAGGGCCTAGCTGCAGAGCGCGCGCGGAGTGGTTTTGGAAATTGGCCTGAAAATAACTAATTTCCCATTTTTGTAGTTTTGCTTTTTGGCTGTTTGGGGGTCTTCTACTTTTTTTCGCCTGGGTTGACGTCTCCGGGGCCATTGCTGGGAAGGTCTACTACCGGATAAAAGTGGTTTGGACAAAATCCATGAGGACATTTTTTTTGCTTTTTCTGACATTTCGCTCAATTTAGCGTTTTCGGGGGCCTGTTTGGGGGGCTTCCTGGTATTTGTGGGTTGGTTTCGGGGTCTGGGAGCACTGCTGGGTATGGATACTTTTGATTGCAAGAGGTTTGAAGCAAATCCATGGTGGCAGAGGGGAGTTAGGGCCTAGCTGCAGAGCGCGTGCGGAGTGATTTTGGAAATTTGCTTGAAAATTACTAGGTCCCCATTTTTGTAGTTTTGCTTTTTGGCTGTTTGGGGGTCTTCTACTTGTTTTCGCCTGGGTTGACAGCTCTAGAACCATTGCTGGGAAGGTCTAATACCGGATAAAAGTGGTTTGGACAAAATCCATGAGGAATTTATTTTTGCTTTTTCTGACATTTCGCTCAATTTAGCGTTTTCGGGGGCCTGTTTGGGGGGCTTCCTGGTGTTTGTGGGTGGGTTTCGGGGTCTGCGAGCACTGCTGGGTATGGATACTTTTGATTGCAAGAGGTTTGAAGCAAATCCATGGTGGCAGAGGGGAGTTAGGGCCTAGCTGCAGAGCGCGCACGGAGTGATTTTGGAAATTTGCTTGAAAATTACTAGGTCCCCATTTTTGTAGTTTTGCTTTTTGGCTGTTTGGGGGTCTTCTACTTGTTTTCGCCTGGGTTGACGGCTCTGGGGCCATTGCTGGGAAGGTCTAATACCGGATAAAAGTGGTTTGGACAAAATCCATAAGGAAAAGGTTTTTGCTTTTTCGGACATTTCGCTCAAGTTAGCGTTTTCGGGGGCCTGTTTGGGGGGCTTCCTGGTGTTTGTGGGTGGGTTTTTAGGGTCTGGGAGCACTGCTGGGTATGGATACTTTTGATTGCAATAGGTATTAAGCAAATCCATGGTGGCAGAGGGGAGTTAGGGCCTAGCTGCAGAGCGCGCGCGGAGTGATTTTGGAAATTGGCCTGAAAATGACTAAGTCCCCATTTTTGTAGTTTTGCTTTTTGGCTGTTTGAAGGTCTTCTACTTGTTTTCGCCTGGGTTGATGGCTCTGGGGCCATTGATGGGAAGGTCTAATACCGGATAAAAGTGGTTTGGACAAAATCCATGAGGAAAAAGTTTTCGCTTTTTCTGATATTTCGCTCAAGTTAGCGTTTTCGGGGGCCTGTTTGGGGGCTTCCTGGTGTTTGTGGGTGGGTATTTATGGTCTGGGAGCACTGCTGGGTATGGATACATTTGACTGCAAGAGGTATTAAGCAAATCCATGGTGGCAGAGGGGAGTTAGGGCCTAGCTGCAGAGCGCGCGCGGAGTGATTTTGAAAATTGGCCTAAAAATGACTAAGTCCCCATTTTTGTAGTTTTGCTTTTTGGATGTTTGGGGGTCTTCTACTTGTTTTTGCCTGGGCTGACGGCTCTGGGGCCATTTCTGGGAAGGTCTACTACCGGATAAAAGTGGTTTGGACAACATCCATGAGGAAAACGTTTTAGCTTTTTCTGACATTTCGCTCAATTTAGCGTTTTCGGGGGCCTGTTTGGGGGGCTTCCTTGTGTTTGTGGGTGGGTTTCGGGGTCTGGGAGCACTGCTGGGTATGGAATCTTTTGATTGCAAGAGGTTTGAAGCAAATCCATGGTGGCAGAGGGGAGTTAGGGCCTAGCTGCAGAGCGCGCGCGGAGGGATTTTGGAAATTTGCTTGAAAATGACTAAGTCCCCATTTTTTTAGTTTTGCTTTTTGGCTGTTTGGGGGTCTTCTACTTGTTTTCGCCTGGGTTGACGGCTCTGGGGCCATTGCTGGGAAGGTCTAATACTGGACAAAAGTGGTTTAGACAAAATCGGAGGAAAAATTATTTTGTGTTTTTGCTGACTTGCTTGTCTTTGAGATGCTCTTTGGGGGGGTTCCGGGTGTTTGTGGGTGGGTTTTGGGGTATGGGAGCACTGCTGGCACAGCCTAATTTTGATTGCATTTGTTTTTCAGGAAATCCATGGTGGAAAACAGGAGTTATGGCCTAGCTGCACAGCGCGTTTGGACAGAATTGAAAGAAGGCTGAAAAATATTGTAAGTCTGAGATTTTCCATTTTTGCTTTTTGGCTGTTTCGGGGTGTTATGATTTTTTGCGGGTGGGTTGGTGGGTCTTGGGGCATTGCTGGGAAGGTCTAATACCGGATAAAAGTGGTTTGGACAAAATCCATGCTGAAAAGCCTTTTGGCATTTTTTGTAACTTAGGGTTCGTTAGGGTTAGCACTAGCAGCAGTATTCCATGTGTTTGTGGGTGTTCTAGATTTTTGAAACTGGGTTCTGGGGTCTTACAGCACTCATGGGAATGTGTAATCTTGGGTGCAAGTGGTTTGAAGACAATCTATGGTGGGAAAGGGGGGATTTGGCCTAGTTAAAGAAAGCGTTTGCCACTATTCTTACCTTAGGGCTTGTTAGGGTTAGCAGTATTGTATTGCATGTGTTTGGGGGGTTATAGATTTTTACGACTGGGTGGGGTCTTGGAAAACTTGTTGTAATGTCTCATTTTGATTGCAAGTCGTTTGAACATAATCCATGGTGGGAAAGGGGGGTTTTGGGCCTACTTTCTGAGTTCGTTTTGACACGATTTGCAATTAGGCCTCTGTGAGGTAGCAGCAGTATTCTGCAAGTTTTTGGGAGGGTAATGTGGGGTGTTCTAGATTTTGGGGATTGTCATCTCTGAAAGTGACAGTATAATTTTTGCACTACACAGTGTGAAATACATATTTTTTTCTCCGAGGTGTCTTTAACAATTACTGTTGTATTTTTCCACCATCAATTTCAGGCAGGCTTTTACCCTGTGCCATCGATGTACTACTCAGGCTTACAATTAGCGATCCGCAAATCCGCATCAGGCAGGCAGTGGACAGTGTGTCTGGTCACTAAGATTGATCGACTGAGCATCCGATGGAATGAAGGAGTACCGCGAATAAGATGAATGGCTGGATGCATCGACTTCACAAATTCAACGGGACAACTACAAAAAACAGTAACAGTATCCAAAATTCTCCTTATCTTTTAAATGATATTGTTGTGAACTTGAACTTACTTCTACGAGTGTGACTCTGTGCGTTTGTTTGATCTCTGCTTCAAATTCATCCCTCCCTGCAGCAATTAGATACATCTTTGCTATGTTTAACACTAATTTAATGTTCTAAGTGTTTATTCTCTCTGAGGACAGAGAGGCAAGTGAAATTGCGCAATGACTGAATCCCTGTACTGTCAACTTGTTTCTTCGTAGTTACTAGTAAGTTGCAGTAAGTAGTAGTACTACTTTTCAGTAACCTAACCATCCATTTACTACTTGGCATGCAGTAGTGCACTTCCTTTATGTCCCTTTCAAGATTTATCAATATCTTCTAATCCAAAGATTTGTTTCTCTTCATTTGTTGTTTGACTGTCCATGCTGTGTTTTTTTTCCTCTCTACCAAACTTTCCCAAAAACCCCCATTCCCATCCAATTTTCAAACCCTAACCCTCTTCCCCCGGGCTGTGTGGTATTTCATTGAGGTGTGACTGACAACAACAATAAATTCCACACACTTGCTGGGGAGGATAATGTCAAAGCAACCAGAAGTTCATGTGCGCTATCGTGGATTGATAAGAACATCCTCCTTCTACACGACGTTAACAACAATGAAATGATTAATGCTTACCTTACGTTGGCACTGCTTAGGCTAGGCCACTGTTCTGTACCATACTATCTATTGTACTGTTTCTAATGCTACGCTCAGGCCACTCAATGTTTAATTTCCTCTTTTTTTCATATGGTGATAATGCCAGTGTGTACCACTACTGCTACCAGCACAACAATGATATTGCATCCGTCGAGGATTCAAATAAACAACCAACCTTATTCACCAACCGTGATTCCCAATTCACAGGTAAGATAAGCATATTGGGGAGGTAGTAGAATAATGGGCTAGGACTAAGTTCGGAGGAGAGCAGAGACTAACAGTACTACTAGTAAAGTACAGTAGTAGGGCTACTGAATTG
The DNA here is from genome assembly GCF_964263255.1 of Lissotriton vulgaris. NCBI lineage: Eukaryota > Metazoa > Chordata > Amphibia > Caudata > Salamandridae > Lissotriton > Lissotriton vulgaris. Next base: position 683,718,170 of record NC_141689.1, read on the forward strand.
ACTAACTCGGTTACTTGCATTTTGGTACATTTCAGGACAAGATGTTTCATTCATGCTGGTAAGTTTGAAAAACCAAACGTCCAGTAACCACCGCCAACCCCCACACAAAATAATATGAGCGTGTATACTGTGTTTTTGAATGAAAAATATAATTATTAAGAAATATAAATTATGGATGTTGTTGTCGTCACAAAAATAGAAATACCCCAACTCACCCCCCTCCCTAACCAAACCAATGTCCAAAAATCAAAAAGTACCCTTTCCCAAAAACCCAATTACCACCCCCCCAACAGTCTTTAAAAATGGGACAAGGGACAATCACTTCCTCCGGTGGCGTTTGGATAGCTGGTGCTGCACGTCCCGCAGCTCTTTGCGGAGGTCCCGGAGCTGGCGCTGATGTTTTTCGGCCAACCGCTCCAGGTAGTCCACTCGCTTTCGGAGGCGGCGCTGGCGTACCATCCAGGCTCTGGGGGGAGGGGCAGCTGTTGTTTTTGCTGCTGTGCGGCGGCGGCAGAAGGCTGTCGGGCCACGGCTCCGTTTGGCTGGAGGCTTGTGGCTGGTGGACCCCGGGGCAGTGGAGGAGGATGTACTTGAGGTTGTTGTAGTTTCTTCCTCATGCTCCCGAGCCCACAACCATCGATACTCGACACAAATAGCCTCCAGCTTACGGGCCCTGGCCCGGACAGCCGTCTCCTTACGGGTGAGCTTTTTGGGAGTAGCATCTATGAAAAAAGAAAGAAAAAGTACTGTAGCCAATAGTCTTTAACATAAAGTCAAAATAATTCAACAGAAAGTTGGCATTCAGTAACACCAGCATCAGTAACACCAGCAAGTAGCAAACACAGTATAACATTTTGAAGATAACGGACCAGGTTTTTTTTGATTGTCCATCCACAACTGTCCCGTATGTGACGTTATTAATAATTTCTAACCACAATTTTGAGGGTGCCCCAGATAGGAGGAAGAACCTAAACCTCCAATTAGGACCAAGATCCAAACATAATTGATACAGCACGTATCTGTGCACACGTCGCCTTTTACAGAGTAAATGCTGTTGGTAATCAAACAACACAACCAATAGACAAACAATGTGGAAGTTGTCTTGATAGAAGTTTTTCTTCAATTCTGATTTTATCTACCACGCCCAGCCAACACGTGTTTCGTCAGGGCTAGTTGCCCGCGACTTCATGAGGGCTCCCGCGGGCAGCGGTTCCAAAGCTATTGCCATAATGGCTAGGTGCTGTCAGCCGGTTCTAATTCCGACCCGGCTACCGGGTACTGTCGAGGTTCTAGCTAATTCGTCTCAGCCGTCCTTGTGATGGTTAATACCAAAGATGCGCCACACCATAGGAGTATCCGTGTGAGCGGCAGGTTAAGCCGTACTGCTTTCCAGCGTATCCGCGTGTAAATGCGGAAGTCATTTACAGTTTACACGCGGAGACGCTGTAAAGCTGAGATGGCAGAGATGAATCAGCGAGAAACTCCACAGTACCCGGTAGCCGGGTCAGAGTTGGAAGCGGCTGAGAGCACCTAGATATTGTGGCAATAGCTTTGGTACTGCTGCCCGCGGGAGCCCTGATGAAGTCGCGGGCTACCAGCCCTGACGAAACACATGTTGGCTGGGCGTGGTGGATAAAATCTGAATTGAAGAAAAACTTCTATCAATACTACTTCCACATTGTTTGTCTATTGGTTGTGTTGTTTGATTACCTACAGCATTTACTCTGTAAAAGGCGACGTGTGCACAGATACCTGTTGTAACAGTATAACATTTTGGCATGTATCTTTCCGCAGTCTTTGTAAGCCTGTGACATTACTGGGAGTTTCAGGAATTCCACTAGCAGCACTATGGGTGGACTCACTACTATATACATAGTCAGAGAGTACTAAAAAAAGGCCTTTTTTAACTTTTTTTCTCTTGGGTTGCAACTGAAATCACTGGTACGTGAACTTGTGCTCGCGGCCATACCGGCAGCTCACTCTGCTTTCACCCAAGAAATACAGACACAGGCCATGATGATGCAGACTCGCAGTACTTTAAGCAGTAGATGCAAGTGGGGATCTGAATGTCTTACTTTTCTATAGGGGTGGCACTGCCACTGGCCATACTTCTTCCACTCAGCGTCTGCTCTACTACATCATACACCTCTGCTATCGACGAGGAGGATGAAGAAGATAACATCCAGGCTTCGAAAGTACGTCTATGATTCTTCTTGATGTCTCAAATGTACCAAAATGTATTTTTGTCAAAAACCAACTAACACCCTTTTCATTATATTTTGGAAAGCGCTGTCTTCTTATGTTGAATTGCATTCAACAAAACCATTCTTTACAGTCATGAATATTAAGACTCGCTCGTTCTTTGTTTCACCCTTCTTTAACTGTTCATTCTTCACATCCCTAAACTTCATCTGATATGACTTGGCTTCACAAATCACAATAAAAATTTGCCAGCTGAGTTGAAATGAAATAGAGGGGGCCATTGCTTACCAGAGAAGTACCGCAGCTAATGCTATTAAAAGTCAAGGTTGACTGTCTTCTCCGTGATAGCCCAAAAAATAGTTCTAAATTAGTAAATGTTCTTGACAGTACAGTGTACTTATACTAGTGTACTGTGTACTACTGTACAGTACATCATAAACTCCTTTGCGAGGATACTCAAAAATATGTCAATAAGTAAGGAGTATAATAACTTACCACCGTCCGCCGCTGCTGAGGCTTCCCCCCAGCTCCTCCTGTTGGCGCCGCCGCATCCTGAGTGGACCCCTCCGCACTGCTGGTCCCGGCACTGGTTGTCATCTGTGCCGCGTCAGATGTTGTGACCTCTAGGAAAAACATGTCATATTTTCAGATGCCATACACAACCCCCTATTTTGTCTCGTAACGGAAGAAAATGTTACATAACACATTTTTTTTATTACTGGGATTGAAAAAAAGTAGCAGTTTTGGGGAGGGTGTTAACGTTTTATATGCTTATTCCATTAAATGCTACACTTGTTCTTATGACAACTGATGAATGCTTGCTTAACGGGCACCATTTTTCTCATTACAGAAAGAAGATTCCATTGCCCTTCTGCCAGACAATTCTCCAACTACTAGTAAGTCATCACCAGCAGTACTTAAAGTACTTTAAAGAACGTGGGGGCTCCCGCACAGTTATTCTAATAATTTCATGTGTCTGTTAACTATTATTAATTTTGAATCATACTAATTTCATTCATGGGAATGTTGTTGCAACTTTAACGTCATCTTCATCTATCAGAATAGTACGCTATTAAAAATAAAGAAATAGTGTTTTCATTTCTTAATTGAAAATAAAACTTTAAAACTAACAAAAACTGTGTGGTTTTTGTTTACGAGTGAGTGAGCGGAAAGGTTTGAACTACTGCACTTGGCAGTCATGTTTCAGTGACTCAGATAGGCCGGGACTCAGAGGTAGTCTTCTTCTGTTCTTCTGGGTCATAAAAATCATTGGTCAGACATTCTAGATAGTCGGTCAGGGGATTGGGGGTTCAACTTCTGTTCGGACTGAGGTATGTCGAAAGACGAACTGCACCTATCATCTTGCCCATACTTCTTTGTGTGCAGAATAGTCCCTGAAACACTAGCGGTATGGGATGTGCTCCTCTCAAATCAAAAAGGACACTGCTACCTTTTACTTGGTGTAAACAATTACATTTTGTTGTTGCAAATTGTCAAAGCACTTACATTAAAAAGACTGGATTAGACAGCAAGGGCAACCCAGAGGACTACACTCAGTGCCTAGAGCTATTGCTGTATCAGAGTTTTGTTTCACACTGTTTGCCGAATAGGCAAGCTTAGCTACCTACACAGACCGACTCATAATTGTAAATAGTAGTAGCACAGAGAGTGATGGTAGAGGCAGGATAAGAATGTAGAAAGTAGTCTACATTAGAAGAAGATCCAAGACTATTTTGTAAAACATAGAATTATTAGGAACCAGTTTATAATAAATAGGAGCTGTAAAAGTTAGGGAAGTATAAGTATTAAGATAACAATAAGACACCTTACTGGGGTCAGCAGAAAAGCCTGGAAGGGACTGCTCCTGTCCAACTTCTGCCACCAGAGTCTCTGTCGCCGCCATCGCCTTGCCCCTGGGAGTTGCTGATGATCATGAAATAAAGAAACACAACATGGATGATTGTTTTTTGGGAAATATTTGATTTCTTTGTACTCAATCTAAAATTATGTCGGGGAAACAAATTAACATCAATTGCATCTGATCTGGCAAACTAAGAGGATAGTAGTACAGTATTGCAAGATTCGCAGACCATCTAATAGGAAAGTTATGTAATTCACTAACTACATCAACAACAAAAAGGTTCTACTACGACTGCCATCACTCAGCAGCACGAGACGTCGCGTGACAGACACAGTCCGTCATCATGATTGCAGACCACTAACAAATGTCCTAGAACAAGTAATAAATAGTATACTCAACATATCAATCCACCACTATCTCTTCAAAGTGGCAGCAGCAGGAGTACAAAGAAGGACTAGACTTGAGTCTACTGTCTCTAGCATTATGTAGTAATGCTCTCAAATGACTAAAAAGTTGCAAACAAGTAAGCATAGTAGCAACGCTAATAACCAGGTGAGCACCTGCAATGACAGAAGCTCTTTAAACATTAATTTACCTGCAATGTAATATAATCAGCAGCATTCGTACTCTTCAGGAAAAAAATAGATTAGCAATATAACAGAGCAGAAGGAAAAAAAGTAGTTATTAAATAGCTACTTACCAAGCCCAGGGATCTCCACATCAAGCAGGTCGAGCATGTCATGCTCCCGGTCCAAGATGTCAGTCCACCGGTGCGTCACTTGGTGGTAGGTGCGCCGGACCCCAGATTCCTTATACATGCGCCGGCACACCTTCTCCCACAGCTCGCGGCGCTCCCGGAGGCCGTAACCGGAAGCAATCTGCCCACCTGCTGCCACGGTCATAGGGAGGTGGACCTGGACAAAAACCAGCGAGGTGGCCACCTCCACCGCAGAAAAGATCTCCCTGGGCTGCACTTCCTCCCCCTCCAACGCCCGCAAGGGAGCCGGGTACGTGGGGCTGGGCCCTTCCCCTTGCCCTTGTCGCCTCCCTTAGCCATGGTCCTGGGCACAAGAAGAAGGAAAGAAGAATAGGTGTGAAAAAAATAAGAGAGAGAAAATAAAGTAGGTAATATAGTAACAAAAAGTAAAAAAAACACAAAATATAGATGTAGGATATTGAAGAGAGAGATAATAAGCAAAAACAAAACCCAAAAAGTTCAGAAAAACATAGGATTGCAAAGTTGTAAGGTGGATAGAAAGGTAGCATGCCCAAAACCATAGCAGTGAATGAAAAACAAGATGGCCGTAGAGGAGCGCGTGGGTAAGTTTGCACGATATTTCCCCCGCGAGCACGCAAAAAAGCCGCCAATACGTAATTGTGCGCCGCATACGACGCGAACTTCCAACGAGCGCCCGGAAACGGAAACACGTCACACAAACAAGATGGCCGCGCCCGTACATGACCTCATGGGCAACCTCAGGGTCGGTGCGCTGCAAGCGGCCCGCGAATAAGCAAAAAAACGCCCGAACACGCAAAAAAAAGAAAAACCGCCCAAACATGCAAAAAACAAGAGAAATCAGCAAACTTGCACGACGTTGCGGATTGCAAGTTCAATTTCACGTCCCGCAAATCTCACAAAATGGAAGAAAAACAAATTTTGAAAAACTGAAAGCACTTAGCAGGTGCAAAAGTTCAAACTAATTTGTAACCATTCCCTGTAGTGCTTCCTGAGGGGCCCCTCCAGAGTTCAGTTGCCTACTTTCAACTATACTCTGACCCTGCTCTGACCCTCAAAGCAGGGTCAGAGAATAATTACAAGTATGGCACAATGCTCCTGTAAAAAAAATAACTGCAACAGGAAGGTCTTACAACTAAGGAAGCAGGTGCCAGACTTGAAGCACAAATTCAGTGACACATTATCCAGCCCCAAATTAATTCATCTCAGTTGAGGCTGGGAAGGTGTGCTTTGCTTTCCCCCCATAATCTACAGTGGTGAACAAGAGGGTGGTAGTGGTGAACCAGAGGGTGCTGTGATAAACCAGAGGGGGGCAGTGAGGATCCAGAGGGTGGCAGTGGCAAACCAGAGGGTGGCAGGGATGAACCAGAGGATGGCAGTGATGAACCAGGGGGTGGCAACCTTGAACCAGAGGGGGCAGTGATGATCCAGAGGGTTGCAGTGGCAAACCAGGGGGTGGCAGTGATGAACAAAGGGTGGCAGGGATGAACCAGAGGATGGCAGTGGCAAACCAGAGGGTGGCAGTGATGAACCAGAGGGTGGCAGGGATGAATTAGAGGATGGCAGTGATGAACCAGAGGGTGGCAGCCTTGAACCAGAGGGGGACAGTGATGATCCAGAGGGTGGCAGTGGCAAACCAGAGGGTGGCAGTGATGAACCAAAGGGTGGCAGGGATGAATCAGAGGATGGCAGCGATCAACCAAAGGTTGGCATTGATGAACCAGAGGGTGGCAGTGATCAACCAGAGGGTGGCAGTGGCAAATGAGAGGGTGGCAGTGAGGAACCAGAGAGTGATAGGGATGAACCAGAGGATGGCAGTGATCAACCAGAGGGTGGCAGTGATGAACCAGAGGGAGCTGTGATAAACCAGAGGGGGACAGTGATGATCCAGAGGGTGGCAGTGGCAAACCAGAAGGTGGCAGTGATGAACCAGAGGGTGGCAGGGATGAACCAGAGGATGGCAGTGATCAACCAGAGGGTGGCAGTGATGAACCAGAGGGTGCTGTGATAAACCAGAGGGGGACAGTTATGATCCAGAGAGTGGCAGGGATGAACCAGAGGTTGGCAGTGATCAACCAGAGGGTGGCAGTGATGAACCAGAGGTTGCTGTGATAAACCAGAGGGGGACAGTGATGATCCAGAGGGTGGCATTGGTGAACCAGAGGGTGGCAGTGATGAACCGGAGGGTGGCCGCGATGAACCACAGGGTCGCAAACAGGCTGGACACGTAGAAACTACATGGTCGCGACCGTTGCAACCATACAAGTAAGTTTGCGTTCCCGAGCTTGTACAAAACCCTCGCGAACTGGCAAAAACAGCAAATTCTCAAACTCGCACGAATTCGCAAATTTTGCAAATTGCAAGTTCGCAAATCCGCAAATTTGCGTATCGCGAATTCGCAAAATTCGCCCATGCTTAATATGTAGGGAGCGAGACGGAGGACACCACCAGGATAGCATTTCCACCACTGAGTGTATTATGACGCATAGTGACATTGGCGGTCTCACAGCGATAGCCAGCGGTGGTTAGTCAGAGGCAGTCCATTGCCAATGTGTGAAGGACCAAAAAATGTCAAAACTAAATTTCTGAAAAATGCTATTGGATAGAGCCAGATACCACACCTCTGAAATCTCATCACAAGTGGCCACACATGCAAAACAAACTTTAAAACACACCCCTAACTTGAACTACCTCCTTTGTGATTCCAGACCGAGCAGCCATCTCCATCACAACCATAAATATTCTTTCATCAATCCTTTGCAAAGTTTCACTCTGTAACCACCACCGCCATTTAGGTCAATTTGCACAAGCTAAGCTGTTATTCCTCCCTCAAATATTCTTTTCAACACACTACCATCACATTTTTTTTCGCCCCTCACTATGAGTCCCCCAAAAAACAGCCTTCAGTGAAAGGGAATTAACAAGCATGGTGGATGAAATCATCAAAGTTGAGCCTCACATTTTTGGTACCCAAGTTCAGCATACTCTTCACAGTATGAGATCGGAAATGTGGGAGCAGATAGTTAACAGTGTGAATTCTGTTGGAGAAACCTGCCCACACATAGACATTAGGAAGAGATGGAACGAGCTCCGGAATAAGGTTCGTAAGAACTACAGTGACCACCTCCTGGAGTCACGGAGAACTGGCGGAGGGCCTCCCATCACGCCATTAATACTCATGCCCTGGGAGCAGAAGGTCTGGGCCATCCTACACCCTGAGTACTTGGGAGGAATACAGGGAGGGATGGGCTCTGGTAAGCAATACTACAAGAATTGACACTATATCACAATGTCCTGTCTGCAATGAAATAGGCCTTTCCTCTCCTCATTTACATGGAGTGTGGATAAAAACAAACATTTGAAGCGGGGATTACAATCATGGTGGATGAAAACATTGAAGTTGAGTCCCTAGTTCCCGGGTACCAAAGTCCAAATGACTCCTCACATCGGAGTGGAAAATATAGGAGGGTCAAGTCAACAAAATCACTGTGTGGCACACACAGCATAGACATTAGTGATGAGGTGGTTGAACACGGCACATAAACTCTATCTCTAAAGTTGGTTTGTATGTAGCAAAGAATATTGTTGCTAACTACACTACTGATATTCATTGCAAAGGTGGTATCATATTCAAAGGCTGTCTGTAAACACTGTATCAAATACTACAAAAATGTAAGCATGTAATGTGGGATCATGTAAATGTGTGTTCAATCAAAGATCTGTACATTATACAAACATGTTATAATACTCATCACAAAATAATGGATACCTATGTCTATCATTATGCCTTGTCTCTTCAGCACTAGATAGCATGCTACAGTCCTAACCCCCCTTCTCACCTGGCAGCTATCTTGCTACTGAACTAACTCCACTCAAGGAGCACAACTCGTCTCTGCCCCTTCAACACATCTACCATGATGCCTTGTCTCTTTACCACCACCTAGCATACTACACTCTTCAACCCCATCTCACCTGGCAACCATCTTGCTACTGAACTAACTCCACTCAAGGAGCACAACTCTTCTCATCTGTTAACAAAGTTACATCCAAGTGACTACATCTACAATGAGGCCTTGTCTCTTCCCCACTACACAGCATGTGTAGTGGGGATATGGCATAGGAGTGTCATATGGCAGCCATCTTGCTACTGAAATAACTCCACTCAAGGAGCACAACTCTTCTCTGCCCCTTCAACACATCTACCATGAGGCCTTGTCACTTCACAACCACCCAGCATGCTTTACTCCTCACCCTCGTTTTCACTTGGCAGCCATCTTGCTACTCAAATATCCAACATGAAATATGTCACAATGAGAAATGTACAGACATTTTGCCTGAGGTAGCCATCTTAGGTTGTTGGTGTCATGCACAAATATCCCAGATACATGTTGTCCTGAGCTACTTCATAACACAACCATACAACTAAGAAATGTGTGCCAAACAAGACACTCAGGAAATCTACAATGCCAACTGAGCCCATGCTCACAAGTCTAAATTTCTATTGAGGACAAAGTAAGTAATTAAAGCTAATTGTTGACAACATAGCACACAACATGCCTTATTGCATGTACAGATATACATTGGAACCATTCTCTGTCAAAATAGGTAATTTTTGAAGACTCACTGAGGAAACTGCAACATCAAAAGAACAATCTTGTCACGTTAAAAAAATGATATATTATATTAACAGATTTATATTGTTACTGCTGAAGACGAGTTATGTCTCTAGTTACAGATATCAGTTCTTCAGCTCAGCATTGGACTGCATTCAAGTGTCCTAGATGTACACATATTAGTGCTGCCATTACCTTTCATCTCCATTTCAATCCATAGCTGACCCAGCAACTGCTCTCGAGCACACAGAGGAAAGTCAGCAGAGTCCTCCCAAGATCAAGAGGACGGTGATGACGAAGCCCTTAGTGACTAAAAGCTCCTGAAGCATTGGACATTGACGACAGGCCAAGCATATCTGGGCAGTCTAGGCAGACCTCAATAGTTGGCCACTCTGGGACTACACCTCCTACCATCGCTGCAACAACTCTGACAACATCTATCTCCACGACCACTGCACCTAGTGCAGGGAGTACCCTCTTCTGCCCCCCAGTCCTGACTTCTCAGACAGCCACCACCACCCCAGTCAGTCAGAAGTCAGGACTCAGTTGGAGTGTGTAGTCTGTGTCTAGGGTTGAGGGCAGTGGGTCTAACTGTTGGAGGCAAGGCCAATGTGGATCCCCAGTGTGAGTCCACTGATGAGATTGGTGCCCAGGCTGCCATAACACAGGCCCAGGTTATGTACCAGGACTCTCAGGGTGCGTTGGCCCAGGTTTTCACCGAAGTCAGGGAAGTGAAGGAGTTGAACCTGTCCACACATCAAGAGGTCACTGACATCTGGGACGATATGGCCGGTGTCAACAACGAGGTAGCGGGCCTACGCACTGAGGTGACAGTGGCCCGCACCGAGGTGACTGGCCTACCTTCTGAGGTGGCCTTCACGATAGCAGTGCTGAAGGATATCAACAGCACCCTCTGCAGGGCTTTCCCACCAACAGCTCCTCCTTTCTATGTGACAACCTCATCACCAACAACCTCTGTTGCTTCCACAGGAAGGGAGGCCCTGACAGAGGAGTTCACACCTGAGGCACCCGAGGCTCAGCAGCTCCTGATCCCTCCTCACCCAGAAAGAGGTAACGCCCATATAAGACTTCAAGAGGAAGGGTGGCAAGACCAGAACCATCAGCAGGAAACCACCTCACCGATAATGTCTATGCTGTGTGTGCCACATATTCATGTTTTTTAATTGACCTTCCCATATTTTCCACTCCGATGTAAGGAGTCATTTGGACCTTGGTACCCGGGAACTAGGGACTCAACTTCAACGTTTTCATCTACCATGATTATAATCCCCACTTCAAATGTTAGTTTTTATCCGCACTCTTATCACTTTTATCCCAACAATCACTCATTATTTTGGTACTTGTATTCTCATTCCAATAAATGTAGGTATCCCAAAATAATCACATTGTCCATCGTACAAAGATTGTGATTAATCCACTGTCAAATAACATTGTCTGTAAAGGAAAGATTTCTTACTCCTATGTAAATGTGGTTGTGTCGGTATAACAGCAGTGCTATCCACTCTCTAGAGTATTATCTCACATGAGGAAAGACACACATTGTCTCATCATCTACATCATTGAATCTGTACATACAGAGACAATCTAAATGTGTGTAAGGTCAGCTATACATCTTAAGCAGGACTTGCTACAACACCTAAGATCTGTACTATTACTAGTTTATTAACTTTGTATCAGAATACAAAGTTGTCACAAATTCACTTCATGTTTAGGACAAATAATTAATCCAAAAGCATATGACATGCACCTGTGGTTTGCTTCAAAGGTCATTTACTCAAATGAACACATAGAAATTAAGTACACAGGCACATGTCTGCACCACCGTCCATGACTCCAGGAACCTAACAACCAGGTGTTGACTACATCTGGTGGCATACCAGATGTACATGCCAGACATGTGTGACAAGAAGACTCAAAACATTATGATAAGACAGAGAAACAATCCTATGCAGGCCATAAGCAATGAGGAATGAGGCCATGTGAAGTCAGATTTACAGCAACTAGCCTTAACCCAAACATTTATTGTGGCACATGATGGCACACATATTGCTTTGGGAACTACACACCATGAGAAACAATATTATGAAAAACAAGGTACTTTACAAACCATTGTAGTACGAGCTGTCCTTATGAAATTGTGTCACACCAATTATCAATGACATAGTCCCAGGAACAATCCGTGGTCGCTCTGTTTCCTCAGCAACAGCAACACAACTGCATTATCACATGAAGACAACATGGTGCACAGACCTACAAGTGAAAAATACAGTGATCAGTCCTTTAGTAAATATATACACATATACCAAGTATGCTTTTCCAGAGTCTCAAAATTTTTAATCAATGACACTACACATTGACGTCATTAATCGAATTGAAAAGGTCATAATACAGTACTTCCCCTTATCTCGACGCAGTTTGATTCACTCAAAACATTTCTTCAGTCTGTACTATAGGGCCTAGTGCAGATGTTTACAACACATCTCACAGATACTAATGTGATCATATCTAGGACCCTAATTAAATAATCATGATCTATGCCCTTATGTGGTTATAACAAATCATAACCTTATAAAGGCATAAGAATCAAGTCCATATTTAGTAATAGCCAACGCAAACCAAATACGGCAAGGCTACCTCCTTAGACTCCTAGAAAGTACAACGAGTTCTTTCAACAAACCAAACCTCCAGCAACCTGGGAATTCCCCATGCTTTTGTTTCGATTTGTCCTAGAACTCCTGCGAGCACTGAAAGAATGGCCAGTTCTTAGTGACATCTTCTATTGACGTCTTATGTCCAACCTTACGTCAAACACGGCACCTTCCAGGTATAAATATACCAGTGTTTGCCTTAAGCAACATACGGTGGTATACGGTAACTGTATATATTTTATACCTTTTAAGTATTATATGGCTCAGAAACCATATCAATGCTTTTACAGTATAATTTCATAATACTCCTTTTACTGTACGCACTTTACTTTATAACAAGTATTGCAATTGTGGCAATTCATTTCTCTTGCATGAGAAAGAAGACTGCTCAATAAATAACACCTTTTATTGAAAATGCCCGTCTCTCTATTTTTCTGCACTCTGGTGAAACTAAGTATGCACGATTGTCTGAGTGAAATAGCAATCTATTGTTTTCAGATGACTCTAGAGATATACTCCTTATTCTGGGGGAGCAAAGTTGTCATGTTTATGCAGTTGTCAGAAGCTGAATCCCTTCTTGTCTAATCAGGGTAGTTCACTCCTCCCTGTTCATTTGAGAAAGTTTCTAGTGACCTCTGAGCTAGCTGGCAAACCTAAATTAATGCTAGCATATTCATTAGAGACCTAGTCAACCTCAGTCTTACGTCTAAACTATCGTTTATGTCATTCCAATGCGCAGAGCCTATTGGAAAAACAGGAACTACACTACAATACACTTACCTTCAGGAGAAGTAGTTGCAGATGAGTTCCTGGCGCAAATCTGCACCTTCATCCTCTCCACTATCATGATCATCACTTGGTATTTCCTAGCACCCTGCAGCCCGGTTCCCATTCTCTCCAGCCTCTGGGATATACGTTATCTTCCATCTCAAGTAAATGTTAGGGATGATGCAGCAGGCCATAGTGATCTGGTATACCTTCCCGGGTGAGGGCTCCACCAGTCCTGACAAGGCATTGGAACCTGGCTTTCAGGATCCCAAAAGTCCACTCCACTGGCTACCTTGTTCTTCCTTGTGCATCATTAAAGCATTGCTCAGCAGGAATTATCGGATTTCTGAGAAGCTTCAACAACCATGGCCAGTTGGTATATCCTGAGTCTCCTAAATATGAAATATGAAGGAGGTAAAAATTAATTCACACACTCATATCAATTTGCATTACATCCATGCATAATCAAGCTACCAAACATCACACTGACTCACAAGCCAGGGCCTCTCAGTTTGGAACTGTGACATCAGCCTTGGTATGCTACTGCTCTACAGGATGAAGCTGTCATGGGCAGAGCTTGGGAACCAGGCACAGATGTTGGAGATGTACAGATCTGCCAAAGAGACAACTTGCACGTTAATAGAGTGGAAGTGTTTGCGGTTCATGTAAAAACTTGCTCAAAGTCGAATGGTGCCATTAAGGGAATGTGTGTACAATCAATCGATCCAATTACATGTGGGATATTTTCCTATTTCTATTTTAAAAATGTATAGAGCGCGGCAGCTGCCCCAGCCAAGGGGCGTCCCGGTGCTAACAGCAGCGACAGCAGCATTGCCACAAACAGCAGCCTACATAGTAGGAAAAAGAAAGGTTTTAATAGCTTTCCTAAAATCAGTGAGATTGTTGAGGCCACAAATATGGGAGGGCAGTGAGTTCCAAAGAATCGCCGCTCTGTATCAAAAAGAACGACCTCCGGAGCGAGTTTTCTTAACTCGAGGGACCAACATCAAATGTTGGCCCATGGAGCGGAGCTGACGGGAAGGAACATTAAAAGAAAGCAGATCTGTGAAGGTGCTGGGGGATCTGAGCTTCAAAATTTTTAAGGCTATACAGAGGGCCTTAAATTCGATCTGTTGAGCCACAGGCAGCCAATGAAGGTGGTGAATAGTAATGGACACTGAACAGAATTTACGCAAGCCCAAAAGTAACCTTTGTATTTCTACCTTCTTTGCCCCTAAGTACAGGGAGTTCACATAATCAAGCCTGGATATAATTAATGCTTGAATAAGAAGCTATCTGGTCGGGGCATCAAAGAGGCCTAGAATGGGTTTAAGCCCGCGTAGTAGACCGAAACAGGTGCCAGTTACCTTCATCATTTGTGTCTGGAAACTGAGCGAGGTGTCCATCCATACCCCCAAGTTCCTTACCAACCGTTTAGGAGGAGGAGGGGCGCCTAAGTTCCTGGGCCACCAATGCTCATTCCACAACCCCTGGTCCTTACCCACCAGCAACACCTCAGAATTACTGGCGTTTAGCTGTGGGGAATTAGCTGTCATCCAACCATCCACTGCTGCAATATCACCTTGAAACTTAGCGTCGTCGTCCATGGAGTTGCTTGATAGTGCCACCACCAGCTGCGTGTCGTCGGCGTAGGAAACCACTGTCAGTCCTCTGCTGTTGGCAAAAGTGGTGAGGAAGCGTGTTAGATGGTTTGAATTTCAGAGTCTGAGTTGTATGTTAGTATTGTGATGCTCACTTCAGTATCAATTGAAGATTATTCACATACATATAGCACATAATTCAGGTACTTTTGTTCATAGTCATGGACCTATGGTGTATGTGAAACTCCAAGGTCTACATTCTAGTCCCACACCTAGTTGTGTCATGTGTGTCATGTGCCCGGAATGCACATATGAATTTGTGATCATGTAAATGTGTTGGTTAATGTGAAGTAATTGTGTTTTGGTGATGATGAATTGTGTATGTGTGATCCATATTGACTTCCATGTCAAACGACATTGTCTGAGAGGCTGAGTATTCTGAAAATCTTCATATGTGTGTGTATTTTACTCACTGCATCCAACATATTAGTATATAGGTTCAGCAGGTGTAATCCTGCCATCACACATCTTGCAATATGGCTTTCAATGGAGAATAATGCAGTTTTCCACACAGTGATTCTCTGCTATAAACTAACTTTGTTAACATGGTTCATACCGAGTCAATGATGTAGGTATTGGTTACATAGTCAATTGCTTAGTACCCTGAAAAGTAGTGTGTACTGCAAGTGTTAAAACCTGACTCGTTTGTATTTTTTGGACTCTAGAACTGGTTGTGGTTAAGCAGGTACCAACTAGTTTTGGATTTCTCTATGAGCCCTTCATATTTGAGTGCCTAATATAGCAGTGGGTAAGTGTCATTATTTGATTCACCGCCTGAAAATATGTTTGCTTCTGTTAGTATGTGATATGTATGATTGGCCAAAATATGATTGCCAGGTATGAGTAGTCTCTGTAACTGTGACACATACAAATGCATGCATTGAGTCGTCACATTGTAGTAGTTGGTATGCACACCAGTGTAAGGCAGTTTGAGGTATGTGTATGTTGAGTGTCAGGTGAGCACAGGGTGTTTGCTAACATGTTCAAGTGTCCTCCCTTGCATGAGAAGCCATTATTGTGTGATCTTCACATGTTGACCACAGCAGGGTACAATACTAAACAACATGCATTCCATGTATTGGATAGGCTGTGTTAGACAGTGCATTACACCACAAGGGTGAAGTGTAGTGCAACTTGTTTTTACAGATTGTGTCTACAGTTGGAGATGGATTTTAAATTGTGTTGAGTACCTGTGTTGTGTGGTGAGATTTCACATATATGTTCAAACAGTTGCTTCATTTTAACATTTATGAAGTTTGTAAATTGGATTTGTTGCTACAATCTCTTGTTTCGTACCTTCATGGGTACAGATCAACACCCATCAGAAGAAGGCATTATGGAAAGCCTTCGCCTGAAAAGTGCTGTCCCTGGGGGGTCTATCGCTGGTGCAGCGCCCACTTTAAGAAACAGTGGGAGTATATAAGACGCTGGACTGGTAAGATCACTCAAGTCCAGGTGGGGCAGTCCTCCCCAGGGCCTGGAGGTGCGTGCTGCAAATTGACTCCCCTCATGGGCCGCATCCTGGCGGTGGCCTACCCAGAGCTAGATGGGTTGATGAAGGCCCAACAGCAGCTAAAGGGGGGTACTTTTTGTACAGAGTTTGACTATGTGATTGAAGTATTTCTTCCTGTCACAGGCAGAATTTTCCTTGCAGAAGATGCAGGTGAATATAGGTGTGGGGATGACTTGTATTCAAGCATGTATGGGTAGTGAACCTGCAAACATACTATTCTTACTATACGTATGTCCAAGTTCATGATTTATGTTGTATTTGTAGTGATAACAAACCAAGTAGCATCTACTTATGAGGAGATGTCCCCCCTTGCACAGCTTTCTGTCCAAATGTACGGATAGTAGTTCAATCTTAATGTAAACGGAAGAAGTAAAGTCAATTGTAATTAGGCGTTTATTCACATCAAGTTCATGAATTAAAGCATCTTCAAATGCAAGGTAATCAAAATAAAACAATCCATTGGGATGTAAACATTATTCACATTAATCCCGATACATTTCGGGCAATAAAGTGCCCTTCATCAGGAGGACCATCTAAAAGATAAATCAAAAATACAGTGCTTATAGGAAGCACACCCAGAATGAATGTCAATGTATAACTAATTAATGTTTGGCCCTCATATAATGCCTACATGCAAAGCAAGGTGAGCAGTTAGCCATCAAGAAGTATTCATAAACAAAAGTGTATAAAGTGAGGAAGAAACAACGTTAATAGTACAAGAGAAAACCGTTTCTACAACTTGTACGAAGATCACTCATGTACCTAATATCAGAGGTTAATAGAACGATGCATGTATAGATGCCGTGAGATATGGTGAACATGGTGTGAAATAGCTCCTGTGTCTGGTATAAAGAATGAGTGAGTCACAAATATACAAACATGGTGAAACGTAGCTAAACCGGCTTGAAAATCAGAGCATGCACCATAGTGAAACACACGCTTTCTGGAGATGTATTGAGCATAGCGTGGAATAACTCTTGTGCCTAGCGTAATAAATTAGTGAGCCACAGGTGCTAAGACGTTGTGAGACGTAACGAAAACGGTGTGAGATTCAAAACGTTTACCATGTTAAAATAATAATTTTCTTACATGATACTCGTTGCAGTCGATGTACGAAGCTCCCCTGCAGGGACAACAGAGACATGTTTGTAAAAATAGCCGGTAAATGTGTGGCAAGGTATAAACCAGACCAAGGATCTTACTGGTCGCTTACTTACAAGGCGTCTAAGTGTGGTATTCCATGGGGTTCATGATCCGATCTGTAACTTCTACAAAATATATTTTCTTGTGCTATGTGTAAAGTGTAATTTACATTCCAGATATTTTCGTTATTTGGTAATACATAGTCATAGAGATCTGCCTCCATGGTTATGTCCTGATGTCATGACTAGCCCCCCACTATCAAATTTGGTTTGAAACATATAATGCAAGGTTGGTGCTGACAGCCAGACTATTATGAATTGGGCATGTCCCTAGCTGTAGGTGGTATTTGTAGCCCTGTCAATATGTCCTGCTACTGGCAAGTTATAGTGGGCCATTTTGTTACTATAGAAATTATGAACGTTGTTCACTGTGTCCTTTGGAGGATGTTGCAACTGTCTAATGTTAGTAAATGAATGTTTAAGTATTCTTACACCTATTTGAACTGTCTTTTTAGCATCAACAGAGGCAGGCAGAGGAGACATTGCCAGAGACACTAGAGATACAGCTGGCAGAGTGGCTCTAGTCAGGATACTGACAGCGACAGTGTCACTTGCACAGTGGGTGAGGAGCGTGCCCTTTCAAACTCTTCATCGTATTCTCCCACTAGTGGCCACTCTGTGGAGGTAGTGGACAGCCCAGGACTTGAGACCACATCAACCTTGCCTGCGACCTCCACTCCCTTATCCACCCTCACTGCTAGTCCAAACAAATTGATCCAGCTCCAAAACCGTAAGGTGCAGAATGTCTCCTTTGGCACAGGGACCTCATCCCCTACCCCTGTGGCTCCAGCTATGCTGAGTGAGGAGGCTATTGACCTTCTGAGACGCATCTCTGTTGGGCAGGTTGCACTGCTGAATCACCTCCAGGGGCATTCCACTGTAATGGCCCAGACACCGGAGTTCCTGTAGGGGATGCACGGTAGTATGTCTGTACTACAAAGGACATTTCTGTCCTCCTCACTGACAGCAGCCTTCCTCTCAGCCAAGTCTTTCAGCCCACCTCCTGTCTCTTCCCAAAGCCAAAACCCTGTTCTAATACCTTTCCCATCCATATGCAAACATATAGTTGACATACAGTCCAACATCCACATGCACAACTGTTAGAAATGGGGTTCTCTAGTTGGCAGTGGATGGCCACTGTCCAAGTAGGGACCCTTCTTCCTAAGTCAGAGTAAGGGGGCTACACCCTTTGGTAAACCCTGCTCAACCCTGTGGTAACGTAGCACGAGCAGCTAGGCTTATCTCAGAGGCAGTGTGATCATACATAGTAACACAGTGAGGAACACTAGAAAGGGACACCACACAAGGAGTTATAAATATTAAGTATCTTTATATATAGACTTAACACAAGACCAATAACGTTAAAAAGCTGCAATACTGTAAAATCGAGTTATTCTTGAAATGCTGAAACATTAGTTCAGAGTGTGCAAATAGGAGGTCAGTTCAAGGCTATGGTCTCTGTGACCCTTTTACTGACAAAGTACCTGGATTTCGTAGCAAAACCAAATAAATGTTGCAAACTAGCTGTAGCGATGATTTTCCTCATGAGAGTGCGGCAATGCGTTGAATCCTTGCCGCAAGGGAGGATAATGCGCCGGTCTGCGGATGCGTGCGGAAAAAGCGACAAACTTCTTCACGCTAGGCCAGCGATGCGTTGAATCCTTGCTGCAAGGGGGGATGATGTGCTGGACCTGTAGCGTGTGCGACCCTGTTGCCATATGAAGAAATGGCGCCCTGCGAGGGAGCGACGATTCAGGTGTGATGCGATGAAAATGGTGGATGCACGGCGCCCGCACTGCGATGTCGTGATGCGACGATCTCGATGTGATGATCAGGGGTTAGCGAGCACTCGGCGGCCCGCAAACATGCACGGCGACGATCTTTGGGTGTTAGCGAGCACTTTGGGGCCCGCAAGCGTGTGATGCAATGATTCTTGATTTGCGAGCGCTCGGCGACAGCAGCGCATGGATTTTTCTTACGCTGTTCAGCAGCAGCGTCCCGCAAACGGGCGTTAGCAACAGTTTCAGCACTCTCTTCTCTGGAGTAGAACTAGAGGCCCTGGAACTCACAGGGGCTTCACCTTCAGATAGAAATCTTCGCTGGGAGGAATCAGGAGGCTGGTGGGGGAGTCAGATGTGCCTGTGACTCCAGCAGGAGGCTAGCTCTCTTCTAGCCCTTGAGTGATTGCTTTAGCAAAATAAAAGATCTCTAAAAGTCCTTTTCCCTCTTCTTCCAGGTCCAGGGGGGAACTACTGCAGGCCAATCCAAGAAATAGCACACAAGCACAAGGGCAGTCCTCTCCTGCAGATTCCTCCAGTGAAACGGACAGAGGTTCTTCTTGACATCCAGGGGCAATACAAGAATCAGGGGTTTGGGCACAGATATTTATTCCCCAAAAGTCTTTGTTTTAAAAAGTCACTAGTCAATGAACCCAGCCAGAACCAGTTCTGCTCAAGCCTGGAGCACGTTGTTTACCAGGCTGCATCCTTCCTTTCAGAAAGAGGGGGTCTGCCATCAGACGCACAGTGGGAAGTGGAGCCAGCATTCACCTTGCCAGGCACAGCCCTATTCACGTCAAGGAGATACTCCTCCCCAGTACACAATGCAGATCTCTCTATTCAACCGAGGTCTGACTCAGATTGCCATGCTCCTCTAAACCCAGACAGCCAATGCACATAACAGCAGAGCACACTGGAAGGCTTAGTTAAGAAGTTACGTACTTTCTAAAAGTGGTATTTTCAAACACAGAATATTAAAACCAACTTCGCTAAAAGATGTATTTTATCATTCTGAGTTCAAGCATACTAAACTCGAATTTCTTCGATGTTTCCTGAGTCAGTTAGGACTGTGAGTTGTAATAGTCAGACTGCCCATTCTAGCCTATGGAGAACAGGTAGCCTTGCAGCAGTGAAAAACGAAATGGGGTGTAATTCACTACCAGGACATACTACACATATCAAGCCATGTCCTATCTTACACACACAATGCACCCTACCATAGGGGTGACTGATATGATGCCAAGGGAAGGTTCAGGGGCTGGGAAGTGTTGGCACTTCACAACCAAGATAGCAGTTCTGGACTGCACACAGACACTGCAGTGGCAGGTCTGAGGTACACTTTACAAGCTGCTTCTGTGGGTGGCGCAAACCAGCTCTGCAGGCCCACCAGCAGCATTTGGGTTACCAGCCCTGGGCACACACAGGCCACACTACTAGGGACTAACAGGTAAAGCAAATAAGCCAATCATGGATATACCAATTCACAGTTACATTTACACAGGGAACATTTGCGCTGTGGTACTGAATGGCAGTGGCACAGCGCCCAGAGCAGCAAAAACAGAGGAGACTACAGCAAAACATGGAAGAGAGACCCACGCCAATGGTGTCAGGTCTAACAACCACAAAACCCCCCACACACATAAAAATTAACATACATGCACCCACTCAATAGACACTCACCACCCTCACCATGGCCAGCCCACACAAACAGATGGAGCATGCACCAACAGACACAAAATAGATACAAAGAACATCAGACCGCAGACACTTGCACCAACCACAGGCACATCCACAACAGTGACATACAGTCCCTCAACCTCCAAGAGCCCACCCCTTGTCATCCCAACTGGCCAGGATCCCATGGATGCCCCTCCTGCACCTAGTGACACTCTTTCTGGCCCAACCACTGCCCATCTTCCTTTGACAAGCCAACTTCACCCATTTGCGCCCTCACTTCTCCCTAGTTAGTTGCTTTGAGGTGCCTGGTCAGCCCACTAGATGCCCCTTCCTGAGGAGATTCCCCAAGCAGTGTCATATTTGGCAAGTACTTTGATGCAGCAATGTGCTAATGCACTTTGGAACATTGGACTGACCATTGGCCTTAAAAGTTAGTTACTGTAATAAACAATTTGGTTTTTTGTTTACTCTTCCATCATCTACTTTATGTAGTTTTAGCTGTATGCGGTACCTGAAGTACTTGTACTCTGATGTAATTTTGATGAATATTGGGGTTCCTTGGTAAGTGGTATTTGTAATGTGACCGTTGTACATGTTGTGTAGTTCCACTGAATCTTAGGACATGTTCATGGTATGGACTAGGGTCCTGTAGACCAACTAATTGTGTCCTAGCAGTGTGTGTTTTTGCGTGAGGATGTATTTCTTTTTTTCGACGGTTAGCAAGAACTTGTTTTCTCTGCTTGTATTGAGATATGTTGATTATGTTTTGTTATTTGGACTACTCAGTGTCTGCCTCCAGAGATGAAGTACATCAGCATTGCTTAGGTTTGTGTGATTCTGCATGTACATTGGTGTAATGGACAGTGTGAGTTTTTAGGCTACTTACAATTGATGTCTGACAGATGCTGTGTTTGCTATTCCTATGGCTGCTTTGCACTTTTCAAAATCCTACACGTGTTCAGCTTGTTTTCTGTATAAATTTTATAAAAAAAAGACATCTGTGATTTCTTTGGGCTAGTGCCTCTGTGGTTGTCAATGCATATGTTAGTTGTTTTGTTAAGCCACTGGTTTGGCTTGTTTTGTAACCCTGTCATTATTATCCTGTGGGTTGTTTAGATAGTGTGTTTAGGATATGTGTCCCACTGCTTGATGGCTATGGCACTGTATGACTTGACTTTTGATGTGGGCTGTGTGTGTGAATTTACTTCAACATTATGACAGAGAACCTATTTTTTACTTTGATTGTGATCGATTAGGTAGAGCAATGGCATAACAGGTAGGATAGCCTCCATGTCGGCACATGATGTGTGGTTGTGCGTAGAGGTGTGTAGAGGTACGTTTTGGCCTTATATCCCTCCCATTCAACCACTTCTTGCCTAGAAGTTGGATCGCCGTACTTCGGCCGGCTGTGATGCAACTCGTAATGGGAAGGGAGGTTGGAGTGACGGTCGGAGGCTCATTTTCCCTCACCACCAGCCGGGCGGTCTGAGATAGCCAGCGGTGTCAGTGGAGCCACAGCAGTCTGCAGCAAGCCTTTGGTTGTAATACGCCACTGCAGCAGTCCACGGACCTCCAACCTCGTAATAGGCCCCCAAGTGATATGCTAAAGTCTAGCATATTTAGTCATTTAGAAATAAAATAACATTTTAAAAAGCTCAAACCTTCCCCCCAAAATTTACAACTATTTTTTTATTTCTAAATAAGTATAATATTTCGTATTCTGTGTCATTTTTAAAGTAAACTTCTCTGTATTGTTATGTATTGTTTTGAGGTTCAAATCATAGGAATGTATTCAGTGGGGTCCCATAGAAGCCAAAAGGTTATGCACCACTGTCCTGGAGTATTTTAGTTTAGTACCAAAGCCTGTATGACACATTCAGAATGCTGTTTCATCAGCACAATGCACATTAATTCTTGTCACAAGACATAAGGGTTAGTGACATTTATTCTTTAAGTTTGATTGGGCAAATTTCAGACCCTAATATTTGATGATAGAACGGTTCAGTTAAATTGTGTGGCACATTTTGCACTATTTAGCTTCAGCTTTTAATTCACCTGTACCACCCAAGAGGTGAACTTGCCAGTGACTTGACCTGCATAATACAGCATCAATTCTAAGTCATGTGGCATGAGGTCTCATGAGAAGCCAGAGTGTGAGGAAGTCACCAATATGGTCTGGTCTGCAACAACACCATTGCATGCTATTGAGCGACAGTGGTGAACTGAGGTCCTCTAATGTGTACCTTAAATCCAATTTCTCTATTATTGAACTCTGGAGGAGGTGTTTGAGGATGAAAGGTGCAGCATAAAACAATTCACAAAGGAGAACAGACACCCAAATACCTGCTGAAATGCCAAGAATCGCTTTACTGCAAATGAGAATACCTATAATAACCAGAAAAGCCAAACTGTGCAAGCAGCCTCTGCACCAGAACGTGTGACACTGGTAATAGCTTTATTGGTGATTGCTTACAGTGGACACTTTGGGGCACATTCTCAAGAACATGTGATAACCATGGCAAAAGTAACTTAACGCAACTTCCAACATCGCAGTCTATCGCTGGAAAATGAGGCAGTGTTAACAATGCATCTCAACACGGCTGCACCATGCAATATACTCCAGATAACGTGCCAACCACCCGCGTTAAAATCAACGCCACACCAGAAAAATGTGAAACTCAAACTCAAAAAAAGCTGCAATTAGGCCAATTGCGAGACAAAAATCAGTGAAACCCAGCTACAGGCCTGCAATCCAAGTGCGTCAGTCGGTTAAAATCACCAAATAGGTAGGAAAAAAACTGACAAACAAATGCCAAACAACAGCAAAGCACAATGGATGTTGTCAGAGCAAGTACAGAGAAAAAACAGAACCACACAATCCCCCCAGAGGACCTGCCTGGGGCCTCGGGTTAGGGAAGGCCAAGGAGAAGAGTATGAAGAAGCGCTTCAGTCCGCAGGAAAACAGAATCCTGATAACGCAGGTGGTCGAACACCCTCAACAACTGTTCGTCACCTCGACTGTGTCACTGACAATGAAAAATAGACTTTGGCAGTCCATCGTGGACAAGGTGCTTGCAGTCGGAGTGCTGAGAGGACAATGGAAGAGGTCAAGAGGCGCTGAAATGATGTCATGTGCAAAACCAAGCTGAAACTCGCCAACAACCGGAAGGCAGTAATGCAGACTGGAGGTGGGAGTCCTGCGCCACAGGAGGAGCTGGACGATATGGAGGAAATTGTGTTCACAGTCATCAGTGGGGAGACGGTGGCTGGAGTCAGGGGACCGGACACTGCTCAACATGACTGGACACAACAGCACCAGGGTAAGTAACGACCAGGGACTGGGGGACGGGGGGGGATATGAGCATAATGGCACACATGCACAATTGAGCTGAGCTGGACAAAGCATGCCCCAGCCCCCAACTTCCACCATGAGACCAATGTACCCAAGTATGCAACATCTCAGCACTGTGTACGCACAGTAGTTAAAGGCATCTAACAGGAAAGGGATAAGGGGCAGCAAAATCAGAGCAGCAGGGGCCACTCCCCCAAAATGCAGCACACACACATTACATGCAGAGCACATCAACACTGACAACAATGTGGTACAAACCGCAACACGTCCACAACAGAACACAGGAGACAAATGGTGCCGACTGTGTGTAGCCACTAGCCAATCACAAGTGGCATTGCACGGAAATGTGAGTTGATAATGTACAAGTAAAAACACACAGTCGTCTTTTGACAAAATGTCCACTGTCCCCATCAAATAGGCAGCTCCTCCCAAACAGTATGTATGGAAACTTGTACAATGCGACAACATACAAGTGAACACATTGTTAAACTGCATCTCCCGTTCACATTGCAGAGGGGAAAAATGAACACCTCCCACAGAGCAGCCCGAACCTCTCTTCTCGGATGATGAAGAGGACTACCACAGCTTCGACTTCGACTCCCTCCAAGAGTTCATTGACAGCCTCAGCAGCCCACCTCCAGGAGCAGGGCAGCCCAGCTGTATCGAGGACACCCCACCCCCTGTACAGTCCACACAGCAGGCAGCACATACCACCACAGCAGCCTCCAAGGACCCCCACGAAGAACACATGGCCTTCCAAAGCCAATTGTTGGGGTGTCAGGAGCAGCTGGCTGAACAGGTGCGGGTGGGATTTGACCGCATGGCGGACATGCTAGATGTCATACGTGGGTGTCTAAGTCCCATCAGGGACCACTCACAGTCCCTAATGGACACCCACAGTCCACTCCATCCTCTCCAATGGACCATGACTGACATCCCTGGAGCCCTGACTCAGAGACTAGAAGAACTGTCCAGTCAGAGTGGCTCTAGTGATGTCACACGGGAGTTGGGAAACATGCGGAGGTTAATGGAGACCATGGAGCGGGCCTATGCGGAAAGAGGGGCTGCCATGGCTGCACACCAGTGAGTGGTAGCTGGGTTCCACAATGGTCTCAAAACCATTCTCATGGCATTGCTGCCACACGTCCTGGCGCTGGTGCATACTGCTGTTATCACTACATCCACATTGTTACCCCTGATGTGTCAGTCCCACACAGTGCGGCAGACATTCTACCTCCGGCCCCTGAGGTGTCACTGCCACACAGTGCTGGAGAAAAACCAGCACCACCCACACGTAAGGCACATGGAACAGCAAAGGACAAATATGCGGATGATACCGCCTTCGTGGTAAGACGGACGCAGTCTGCTTGGTTCTGCCCTCTGCATCATCACCTTCCAGTGCCCCCCGATTCACTCTGCGACACTCACCTTGGACCTCGCAATGGACTGCCATAATCTGTTTGATCGTCAATAACACAGCAATCAGACTGCGGACTGAATTCTTCCTCGTCCTTTGGACTGTCATTCACTGAAGGACTCTGGCTGGCCCTCCACGGGCCAACATCGTCATGTGGGGTTTGCATGGCCCTGTACTGCTCCAGATGCAACACTCCACTGAATGAGCATTAAACATTCTGAATTACACAGATGTGTTGTGTCTATGGTCTTTAAAGTGAGGTAGCATGGATGAATGTAGAGTCAGTGAATCACTCTTACGTCCATTTGGATCATGTCGTCAGACTTGGGTCACAGGGTGACACATTGCAGAATGTTGTCTGGGTGGAGCCAACGCAACAACAGCGACACACGCATTTGTTACTTCCTGTCCTGCCCTGTATGGAATAATGCCCAGATGTTTGGGGTCATCGTTCAAACCCTTAAGCTGGACAGGCATACGCCAGGCCAGCCCACTACACTTACGCACACAGGGGGGACAACGCTACCTGTGCCAAGACTTCCCTGTAGTGATCTGCTGACCACAGGTCTAATCATCAATATGCCACAGCCACTCCCTCACGGCTGGTTTACACCCACGCCATACCCATCCAGCACACGCGTCACAGGACATGTGACCCTCCCAATAAAAAGAGCCGGGTGTACGTGCTAGAAGCCATTTCCAACCTCTCTCTTGGTATATCGGTGTGGTGTGCATGTAGGCATAAGAGCCCAGGGGCCAGCAACATCACATTCTGCTGGCCCGGAGGTGACATGATGGCGTCCGCATCATAATACGCAATCATAGAGGGTCCATGACTTGCGGGGCACAGACTTGGTGGCACCAGATACACTGCGGCTGGCACAGGCACACCACAATGGGACTGGGACTTTTGTTGCACTGAGGGAGGGGCACATTAAGTGCTGAGCAGTATGCGGTCTGTGATGATGCCCCTTCTCGGCAGTCCGGACTGCTCAGGTTTTGTGTGCCCTGCTGGACAGCAGTGTAGGCCTGAGCCAGCGGAGAGTGTCACCTCAAGGGCTGAGCGGGTGTGCAGCCTGCGATGATGCCCTGGGCACTGGTATGTTGTCTGCCATGGCAAAATCAAGACCCAGCATCAAAAGTGGTGCCATGTCCTCGGGTCTCAGGCTTGGGGCTTTCAGCGGCAAGTGGTGGGCCCTCTTTTCTACATGCCGGTGGAGGAAGGTGAGCAGTGAGGCTGGATGCACAGATGCTGGCATGCAGGGCTGTGCAGCAACAGGGGCTGGGGTGCAGCAGCCTGGATGCGCAGGGGTGGGCATACACTGCTGGGCAGTGGGAGGGGCTGGGGTGCAGCTGCCTGGGTGCGCAGGGGTGGGCATGCACCAAAAGGAGGCGGGAGGGGCTGAGGTACAGCTGCATGGGTGTGCAAGGGCGGACAGGCGATGATGTTGTGTGCAATTGTATGTACTTTGCCATTCATGTATCTGGTCTCTGTTTCAGATGATGGATCTGTTTCAGATGTGGGACCAGGTGAACTGCACTACATGCCGGCATGTGATTGGAGACACACCTGTGGCAGCAGGTGAACAGTGTGGCCTGGGTGTGCAGTGTAGACACTCTAACTCCCTGTCCATCTCTTCTGTTATCTGTGTCTCTCTCCCCCTCCCTGCCTGTCTTCATCTCTCTCTCCCCCTCTCTGTCCATCTATCTCGCTCTCCCCCTCTCTGCCTGTCAATCTCTCTCCCCCCTCTTTGTCCATCTACCTCTCTCTCCCCTTTCTGTCCATCTATCTCTCTCTCCCCCTCTCTGTCCGTCTGTCTATCTCTCTCTCCCCCTCTCTGTCCGTCTATCTCTATCTCCCTCTCTTTCTCTCTCTCTCCTTCGCTCTCTCTCTGTCCCTTGATGTGCACAGGACACACCTTCTCATCATGATTTTTGTCTTTCAGGCTGTGACCTACGGATTGTCCGAGTGGAGCCGTCATGTGTCTTTATTTCTGTTCGTATTTCTTTGAATACATTTTTATTTGTTGATTTGAAGGTGAATGTGTGAGACCCATTTTTGTGATGACACAAGCATGTCACCAGATGTGATTGTGCGACATCTGGGTGATTATTTTGTACATGGTTCCGTTGAATTGATGTGCCATGTCTATGGTTGGGGGGGGGGGGCTGTGGAGGGGGGTCCTGGGGGTTGTGGCCCTCTTGGGTGTCTGTCCTGCATGATCAGTGACTCCATGGCATCCTTTGCCCTTCAGGTGTGGCTCTGACCTTGGCTCCCTTTTGTGGTGCAGGCTGTGGTCCGACTTTACACCAGGTCAGAGAAAGTGCTAGTTTCCTGCTACTAACGCGCCTTATTGCATGTTTTGTAGTCGTATCGCAGATCTGGCTGGTCCTTGAGAATGTTGCGGTGTGGTGGTGTCTCAGCTTTTGGCACAGGAATGCCTACTCTGCATCTCATTAGCGATAGTTGCGGGGGTCGTCTGTGGCAAAGTTTTTTGCGGCTGCTATCGCGGGTTAACTGGTGTGCTATGGGCAGTTAGCACCAGCTTGTGAAGGTAGCAATAAATGTATCTCCACTTTGGCTGCGATAAAGTGCTGTTAACTCTGCGATAACTCCTTGAGAAAATGCCCCTTTATCTCTTTTTAAGTCAAATTGACAAAAAGACTCGGCAGAGAGGAAGGCTGCCGTCAAATGGATACTTTCACAAACTTCAGGAATCTGAAGATCCTCATCAATCAAGTGCTTACATCTGGACCAGGAGCAAGATTTAGACAAACATTCAACCTAAAGTAAATGAAGTTTACAAAATACTGTTGAGTTGCAGATGTAAAACTACCTTGTCATTACCTTTAAATGGGCTACCAAGTTTAGATAAAAACAGCTCTCTTTAGAAATCACTGCATCAGAAAGAATCACCAATATTAGGAGTTCTAGCATGTTCCTTTGTTTGATGATGTCAGCATGGCTTTTGAGATGTATTGTGACATCTTTTACTGGATGGTCCCTTTAAAAAAACGGTGACAGTGAATGCTGTTAAGCACACTGCATAAACATAAAAAGGTCTGTCTGTCACTCCTCCCATGCTATAAATGTTGCTGCTGTGCTAATGCTGTCCGTATGTGCTTAAGTATACAAAAAAATAATGGATGGAATGTTGGACTTAATCTCATCCACTTGTAAGTAGCAACAGCACACCCAGACGTGCGCCCGATGCATCCTGTGCCACTGGAACAAAGCTACACCGGACTGATGAGCCCCAATCAGGGACTCATACACTACATTAGCATTGAGCTACTAGACCTTAAGCATAACACACAAAATGGCCACCAGGCACATGGTCAGACAGCAAGCAAGGAGGCATGGCCACAAACAAAGAACGCATGCAGGCTTATTGGAAAAGCGCACTGGCTGGGCTATATAAAATGGCCACCAGCCACTTGGTTAAACAGCAAGCAAAGAGGCATGGCCAGAAACAAAGAACAAATGCAAGCCTATACAAAGGCACACTTGCTGCTTACTCAAAATGGCCAACAGCCACATGGTCACAACAACAAGCAGGAGACCTTGAAAACAAAGAACACATGCTGGCATATGACAAAAGCACACTGGCTGCCTACACAAAATGGCAACCAACCACATGATCAAACTGCAGGCAAGGACGGATGACCACAAACAAAGAACACATGCAGGCCTTTGGCAAAAGTACATTGGCTACCTATGCAAAGTGGCCGTCCGACACATGATCAGAACAACAAGGAGGAGGCCTGGAAAACAAAGAACACCTGCAGGTCTGTGGACAATGATTATACAAATTGGCCCCTGGCCACAAGCCATGGGGAAAAAAGACAAATGGTAGCCTATGGCAAACACACCCACACACTGGCCAGACAAAAGATGCATAGTAATACAGAGAACACAGCATTATTTCAGCAATGCCAAAAACGAAAATGAACAGGACTAAAAATGTTTATAACAACCTACTTCCTCCAAAGGCATTACCCCACCTATACACTGTTTGCAGGGAAATAAAACATGAAATACTACAAAAACACATTTGGTATTTTTATCCAATGTCATCCATGGCCTAAATGATGTTTCAGTTAAACTGACACCTCAAAAACAGTTGTTTCATGCAGCCATGACTAGTACTGGGCCTACTTGCTGTAAGGCCCATTAGTAGACTAGGCCACATACTGAATTAAAATAATATTGCAATTCGTTTTTTTTTAAATGGAGAACATATACTAAACTGGTCAACATTTTTCTTTTATAAAAGAAGAAAAATTAAAAGCAAATAATAACATGGCCCCAACTGAAACTGCAATCCACTCCACCACATTAAATTTAAAAAATCGAATGCAAAAAGAAATAAATGCTCATCCATGCTCTCTATCAAACAAACAAAACCCTTTTGGAATACTTTTTTTTGCTTACTTGTGAAATTTCAAATAAAAAAAGTCATTAAATCCAATGGTATATATGCAGTAGATAGTGATTCTTCCAGCTCCAATACAAATGAAAATTGACCAGGAGAAGGACAAAGCACTGGGAGGAGCCAGCTGGACAGGAACAGGAAGTTGTAGACTCTGGGGCACTTCCTTTTATGTTGGAAAAAAAGTTTTCAAAAAGGACTCTTCGCACAAAAAAGCAACTGGAATGGTAATTTTGAGAAGGTTTTCAACTCCAAAGTGTCTTTTAGAAGAGATTTAGCTGTTTTTCAAGGAGAAAATCTTCCCTAGGTTGCAAACGCAATCAATTGCGCTCCCTCGTGATCGTATACATCAAGGAGGAAGCACTGGAAGTCGGTGGTGCAGCCTACTGATGTGCTAGCGGATGCAAAATCTTGCAGGAGCTTGCGGGCAGCTTGCAAATCTTGTGGTGCTTGCAACTGCTAGAAAATCTTGTGGGGAATCGCGAGTACCCAGCTAGTCGCTCCTGTGTGCGCACAATGACATTTCAATTGTGCCAACTAAGAAAACACTGCTCTGTTACAGAGTGCAGAGTTTACCAGAAACTCTGCATTCTCCACGGAATGCAAAGTTGCTGAACTCTGCAAACTCCACAAGCAGAGCGGAGTTTTATGCACAGGCCTAGTTAAAACATTTATGTTTTAAATATATTTTTTCAGTATTATTGTAAACCAATACTTGTTTTCTGATATTTTTGTACTTAACTTTATATGGACAGGTTAACAATATTTTTGTTATTAATATTTTTGACACAATATTTCTGCAGCACATATTTATGGTTAAAATATTATGTCAGTGAACCGAGTTTTTCTCTTACTGTGAGCAAGAGCCAGAGCTCTAGTCAGTTCATTCATGTCTTCAAAATAATATAATACCCCATTCAACTTAGTAAAGGGGATTTTGCATTAAGTATCCATTAATTTCAAAGATGTGTATTATCTGACACTTAGGTTTTAAAGATGTTGGGATGCAGAGGATAAAATCAAAACAGATGACAAACAAGGACAGATTCCATTTTCAACATGAAGGTGCCACACGAAAGATTTCAATCAGACAGTGCAATTAATTACCTATAGATGATTAGCATACACAGGAGTTACAAAGATTTCTCCATGCTTCACTAGTGTTATATGAAAAGAGCTCTATTGAGTGCCTTTGCATATCCCGCTCCCTTTGAAAAACATTTTATTAATGACTTCAATTAACTGAAGCTTGCAAAAACCCTTTAATTAAGTGTCATAACTTGGTCTCTTTGAAATGTCTCTCAGATGATTTGTGGTATCAATGTGTTTACAGAAAGATGGTTGACTTAATATGTAATTTGAAACAATATTGTAGCTGGTAACTGAAAGGATCTTGATGCAGTAGTTTAAACAAAATTGCAGTGGGGTGGTTTCTGAAGTGTCTACTACCTGGCATTGAAGAATATGAAATTGGGGATGGGATATTGTTTCTCAACTCAATAATACAGCTTGTAATTTTATATAACAATATGCCTCCTCATTGGGATTACTGCTGGTCTCTTAAATTTCAATAAAGAAGTTGAAACTGATTCTCCCAACAGTATATTGCTGCGAAATGCAAAGGATGCATGATGTGTGATTTTTGGTCTGGACTATAGACAGTGCATACACTGTCTGTTGCTATGCATTTTGTAGCTTAACATGCAAATAGAAGTGTTCGGAGCTCGCCTATTGCTTACCATTGGTTGGCTTCCCAGTCACTCACATTTGTCAACTTTTGTGTCCCCGTGTGTCAATCTTGCCTTTCTCCTTCCCAAGGAGCAAATTCTGTTTACTCTGTGCTGATATCGGTATTCAATATCAGGAAATTACTTATTCTTTTTGTATAAGTACTCAAAGAGAATGTATGCATTTCTAAGCTGTTTCCCTTGGGCACTTCTCTCCTCCCTCATGCTGCTGTATACCACCAAGAGCATTTCCCTGGCCCCTTCCTGTTGCTCTCACCAGCATTCTTTTCCATATTGTATATGTAAACATTTCTCCTCGTTGCGCCTGTCTATGCCAGAGTGGTGTAGCAAACTGATGCATTTCCAGATTTACAATTTCTCGTAAATCTGGAAATGTGTCTGGTTCCATGGATGTTGCGTGGGAACACACAGTGGACGCCTCTTTCACGCAAAGTGCTGCGTGTAAAGGGGCTGTATTCACAAGGACAGGAAAAGCCACACAGAGTGGCTTTTCCTGTCCTTGTAAATACTGGGCAGAGCAATGCCGCAATAGGACTCAAAAGTGAGACCTGCCGTCTTTGCTGATGCTTGTTTAACAAGCAAGCATGATCAGACTTTTCCAAAAGCAAAAGCAGAATAAAATATATTAAGCACAGCCTATTGAGTTTGAGTCTGTACACCTGTCAATTCATACCCTTGATTTTCTTTTAGAAGCCTTTGGGTGTGCCCGTAATGTTGCGCAGGTTGCAAATACACTCTCGCTTGAGCACTGAGCAGCCATTTCCTCAAACACTAACATGCGGTGATTGCTCTGCGTAGGAGGGAAGAAAAAAAGCAGAGCGAATGGCCGAATCTCTTCACATCATCCGTTTCCGCTCCTGGATAGCAGACCCAATTAGCAGAACTGCAGCCCACCGAATTCCGCACCAGTTTGAACGCAGTGGTCGCAGATCTCTGCTGAGATAAACATACGCATCAAAAGCAACAAAGGGTAACAAGGGGGCATATTATCAAGGGAGTTTATCTCCGCTTTTTTGGCTTTAAAAGCCAAGAAAGCGGAGATAAAATTATCTCCCTATTACCAAGCTGTCGCTAACACCAAATAGTGACAGCTAATAGGAGATAGCGACCATCTTGGGCCCCGCTTTGCATGTCAGTGATATTTATCACTAATGACATGCAAAGTGGGCGTGCCAAGATGTTAGCTACTGGAAACAGTCCCTAACATCGCTATCTCCTATTACCAACTTTTGGAGATATTCGCGCTAAGCGCAAATATCTCCAAAAGCTAACACCTGCCCTGAGCAGTTCTTAGCCATGTTATCCAATGGGAGGTGGATAACATGGCTAAGAGCATTTGCTCGATAATGCATGAATATCGCTGACTTTTCAGCGATATTCATGCATTGCGGCCGTTTTTTATCGCATTTGCGATAAACCTTGCTAATAGCAAGGTTTATCTGCGATAAAAATCGCCGATGTGCGGCGATAATTTTTGTCTCTAAACAAGTTAGAGACAAAAATTATCGCTAGTTGTTGGTAATATGCCCCAATGATCGGTCGAAGATACACCATTAATAAACAAAAAAGTGTTCAACAGTTGGGCACATTTCACACAGTAATGATGTTGTTTTGTTTTTATTTTACTTGTCGCATCAGAAACGCACAGAAGAGTGCGTTTCTCTTTAGACATTTCCACTGGCAAGATTTACTCCGCCAGCAATAATATTCGTTTCCACCTGAACGTTTTAGAATTCAGAAAACAAAGCGCGCATTTGGAGGGGAATTTTAGCTGATTTAGAACCTGTGATGAACAGCCCGGATGCCAATAAAAATACAGAACAGTGGTACATTTAGCCCTCTTAGCATCCCATATAAGCAACCAAAAAGTTAAAGAAATGGTCCAAGTCCTCCAATAATAAAACATAAAAATCTGAAAATACATTAGTACAGCACATCCTGTAACTGGACTTTGAACTTTCCATCTCTGCAAAGGTCAGAAACAATATTTGATTTATTGGCGCGTTGATGTTTAATGGAATCTTCCTACTTGCTTTTACTATTCCTGCTTGCAAAAACAAACACCTTGCAGGAAACGGCAGACTTTGGAATCCCGACTTTGCAAAGCAGTTGAAAGAAAAAGGTGACTGTATAGTTTAATTCATATTTACAAAGTCATTTTTAATAATGTCACTATATGCACATCTGGGCACTGTCTTGGACAAACGAATTTTATTTAGTTGTAAAAGCACACATTTCTAAAGTTTGGGGCACTTTTGAATGCAATGACTAAACTTGATCACCGGTAGAATCATCACAAATGTAAGTATTTAGCGTGGATTGTAGTAGTGGAAACAGTTGTGGTTACGTGTGCAAGACTGAGAAATGAAGTCCTACTGTTGCTTTACATTATTTTTGGTAGAATAAATAAACCTGCAATCAGAGGTAGCTTTAGAGTCGGTAGCCCAGGGCGGCAATCTTTGTTGCACCCCTCCCCCTTTAAATTGATCTGCACAGATTCCCTCACTACCACCCTCTAATGGTGCACCTTCATCTCTCTTCAGTTCCTCTCTCATATCTATTTTTTTTTATAGTGCTACTCATCCCATTCCGGGTTTCAGAGCGCTTTACATTACAAACATGTCATACAGAGACAAGGAGTCATACAAGTGTGCCCATCAAAGTATGGGAAATGTTACTTATCCCCTTAAGTGCTGCGTCGGGGGGTTGGCCGACGGCAGCACTACCTCCCCAGTGCTGCGCACGACCATTGGACGTCCATTCAGCACTAGTTCCAATGGACAGCGCAGCACTGGGGAGGGATATTTGCGCCGCATCTATGAGGCTAAGACAATAATAACTACAAGGTATAGGAGTCACATAATATCCATACTGGTAGGCATTATAGGTTAAGGATGCTTCGTCAGGAGAAAAGGAGGGGCATATTTATTGTTTATACGCTGTGCAGTGCCCAAAGTTGCTGTGCCATGTTGCATGAAAAGGAAAGAGCACAGTAGCACCATATCTACTAACATATGGTGATGTTGTTTTCCCTGCTAGTGCTGGCATACCTTATGCTGCCTCGCACCAATGCACTCTTCATTTCACCATAGTGCAAGGGTGTGTGTGTGTGATGTCAATCATAAGTTTTGCACTGAAAGGGTACTCTTCTAGCACAAACTTCCATGCTTTGACAAAGTTTAACATTTTACCACTTTGTATGTGTGCTTTGCAGTGCAGCACAATTCAAAGTTGGAAATGCTTGGAGAAAATAGATATTTTCTCCAACGGTATGCCTGCATCAAGGACATTTTTTTCTTCACAGATTTATATAGCCAAAGGTATCATAGCACTTTACACGAGCACCAGTTGCATTACCGACGCACACATTATTTTTTAGTTTTTTTGTTTTAGGCACATGGAGATTAAGTGATTTGCCTAGAATCACAGGATGCTAGAGCCTCCTTCCAAACTCAAACCTGGTTCCCCATTTTTAAGGTCTGCTACTTTAGCTGTTAAGCCATATCTTATCACACCTGGTAAAACTGCAAGATTTTTTGTTCACAATTTCCACCGCTGAAAACAAGTGGAATCTATCAGTGAAAAGGGATATGATTTTAGGGAGAAAATCACAGTAAAGTGCCTTGCAGTTCAAGGATCCATGTTTTGTTTACCTTCTTGACTTCAAGTCTATAAAAGAGCCTTAGAGCCCGATGCAGCTGGGTCTACCGGCCATTAAAGGCCTGCTACAGCAATAAAGGTCAAAGCCAAAGACAAGGATCTTTAACAAGGAAGCGGACCTTAAATGACCAGTAGAGCCACTACAGAGAGCTCTAAGGCCATTAGTGTTATATTCCCAAGGTAGGCCAATAAAGCGAAGCAGCTTATTTGTTACATTGTCCTATTTTTCAGCAGCTTTTGCACATATTTGTGTGCGTGTCAATGTTGGATTAATTTCCCTGAACCCAAACTTGTTTACAGATCTAGCTTCACACAACACTATCACAATGCCCTGAATGTCATGTCATGTAAAAGGTCTTTTCTCACACTATGTACAAAAGTCATTTCTATCTTAATCCATGCGGCAACAGGGCTATCTACATATCCATAACATCAGTAATCTATATGCACATCGCAAGGTAGCTTTCTATTATAAAAGATGAACACAGGAGGCACTTCAGATGTCATTGTGAGGGTTGTCTAGTTCGTGACCATGACAGGTGCATTCATTCTCTCGCACCAGGTAATGGGGTTGGATTGTCCCTTGGGGATTTCCTGGATCCACACCCACACGCTCGAGGTACACTTAGAAAAGGGTTTACATAGTAGGAGTAAGTTGGATTACTGGCTTGTGTTATATGCCTACATATATACATTCTCTTGGCACCAAGGTAGAACTTTATATACTATTCATGATTTTTGTGGTTGTAATGCCCTTTATCTTCTTCCCTCTATTAATCATCGCAGCACATGGTCTATACAAGAATGATTTTGATTCAATAAATATATTGAAAACATACCACTGTGCATTCTCTGTATACTTCTCTGAGAACAATGAATCACGATTGACTGAGCAAAAGGTTCTGTACTGTTTCCACAATCGCTCATGGGTCAGATTTGTCATATTCAGTGGTAGCTAGTAACCATTCGCTCCCAAGGGGGGCTTACAATGGCACTGGGATCTAGCGGGTCTATAGGCCAACATATCCTGTGGGGTGTCCTGAATCCTTCTTGTCACCAAGCCCCTAGTTTATGTTATCCAATCAGTGCGCAGGTCTTACTGATTAGTAGGAACTACACAACATTAGAACATTCTTTCCCTAGAGGGAATAATGCTCTAATTCATCATTTAAAGGCCTCATGGAGCCCAAGGGGATTGAAATCCACCTGGATACGGAGTGTAAGGCCACTTGCTCACAGCAATAGCTGTGAATAAACAGTGGAATGTTGGAGCTCCGGGCTTATACCAGCCAATAGAAGCCAGGAGCATGTCATTGTTTTCAATGGAGCTCCCAACATTAGAATGTCATAATGGGCAGTAAATCAGGTAGTGATACTAGCCAGAATCACTGACACTCGGCCTAGTATTACCATCCCATGTTCCCACCAGGGCACTCCAGAATTAAAGCCACGAGGTATTATGATTGAACTTTACCTCCTTATTTTTTTAGAAAACCACAACTGCATATGCATCAATATACTTATCCTGTCTAGCAACGGGATAACTAAATTATATGCAAACCTATACATATTTAGCATGTACAATTTCAAAAATTGTATGTGTATGTTATGGCAGCAGGCTAGTTCCACAGAGCACAGGATAGCTTTACAGTGGTAATTTTTCCTTAATTGGTGCAGATTCCTCACAAATGTACTGTTCATAGTAAGCATGAGCACACTATCTCTCCCTACACTGCCTCAAAGGGACAACCCTAAACTAACAAGCAGGAAATAAAGGTGAAAGTAGGAAGTGTCTGCTGTCAGAGTCTTCAATAGAAGGCACACCAACCATGGGTCACGTAGCATAAAGCCACACAAAGCGGAAGTATAGGTTTGTTTCTCATGAAGTCCTAAGATGTCTAACTTGACCTTCACTAAGTTACAGCATAAGATATTAGTTACATTCAAGGTAGACAATATCACGTGACTTTCTCCAGTATGCCATGATTGCGGCACAAATAGGAGTCTTGCACCACCTTTCCCACATCAATAAGTTACAACTTCATTAGTCCTTAGTCATTTTTCTCCACCATTAGAACTTGCCTCCTTTCATGCTACCTACTTGCAAGTTTCTTCTTTTCATACCTTGCTATCTAATGAAAACAAAACCCTTCTAAGCTAACAAACAAGGCTTTGTCCACACCTGCAGAGGAAACAAAAACACAACCAAATACATTCTATGTTGAAGATAGAATACGAATTACATGTTAGACTTTAAATGTGAGCTTGAACTAAACAGATTCTGGAGGCCCAAACCTATGGCAATTTAGCAATGCACAGGTTTACAAATACATGCACACTTCTACATAAATAACAATTGCAGTTTCTTACTACATTAATAAATTGCAAAGAATTACAAAGATGTCATTTCAAATGCACCAACATTGCTATATTTCGTATTACATGTATACATAATTAACATTAGTCTACACATACACATTCTGTTTTATTAACTTCACAATGAGATACATTTAAACATTAACTTCTCCTAACACATTAATATGTAAATATTACAAAGACCTTTATTAGTCACGTTTCTACGCACACAGTTATAAGTATTATACATTTTCATGTGGAGTACTTTATATATGCAATACTCCATCTTTTCTTAGTAACATTAATCACACAGAATATATTGAAGTGCAAACTATGCATTAATTATGATGCGCTCCTACATTATCTTAGGAAGGGATAAAAATGTTGCTGCTCCACTTGTTTTGTTTTAATTATGATACTTTCATTTGTGATTGCTACTGAAGGTCGCCTTAAGTATCACATGTTCTTCTTTCCTTTTCCGTAGCCTTTTTATTTTAACGTAATTCAATGTATTGTATGTTGAATTGTTTTAAACAGATAATTTGTCTTTTCACAATAAACCATGTGAACTATGTGCACGTTTATTTTTTCATGTGTTGCTTTACATTACATTTACAGCCTTTTCTCAACCTGACAGAGATTCCTGTGTGCAGCTGGTGTTCAAAATTCACCAGTTAAATAAAAAAAGTATCCACTGCAGGATGCTGTTTCTAGAATAATCAGTTTTCACTGTTTGTTATCAAGCCCTTGGAGAGGACATGTTGTGTTTTGTAAATGTCCATCTATGCAAGTGCAACACAAACATAAAAGTAAGATTTATGAAAGTTGCTCCACTGCTAGGACCAAACTACATAAATACATTAATTTCTTTTTTAAAACAGCTCTTGTGTGCCAAGACTATATAATCTGCTTTTAATTTGCTATTTAATGACAGAGCATGTGATGATGTTTGGATGGTATTGTGTTGTTAGTTGGCATTAGTATTGCACCCAATATGCTACTAGATTTCAGTAGTTTGTGACTGACATTTCTGAGGGATCTAATGCAGAGTATAGGAGATGTTCCACAGTCCCTACCTTCAGATGTACTCTGTAGGAGTAGATTCGTTGCATTAAAGTGAGCCCGTAATTTTTTTCAGTACCACAAACTAGATTGCTAAAGAACTGGGAGAATTTGACAGCTATATAATGCAGTAATGGCACACCAGCGGTATATACATTGATTCACATAAAATCCTGGGGCAGTTGTCTTGTCAATAGATGTTCTGATCTCCTTTTAAAAGATTCATTTGAGAATCCTGCAAGGAGACTCAAAGCAAATACACCAAGTATAAACGGGGACACTGGAATTATGCAGCAGATTGGACCAAATTATGCAGCAGGGGTGACTAAGTTATGTTGCAAGACAAGGCAAATTATGCGAAACATGAGCAGTGTTACCTTAAAATTTTGTCTATTTTGCGTCTAGCCATTTTACAAAATATGCCAATTATAGACAATAACAAAAGATTACAGTGAGCTTAAAGCCTGATCAATGTTTACTATTGGTTGGCTTAACTATTACTGTTATTTGCTTCTTAGTCAATGGATTGCCTTCTTTTAGTCCTTGTCCTCTCTGAAGCATAGCCTCTATACCATCCTTTTGAATGACCAACATTTATCCTTCCACAGCCAACATTAGGGTAACTACTTTGTTTTTTTCTTTTCACACTTCACGAGTGTTTGTTTCTGACCACTTTCCCAGTGTGTTGCTTCTCCACCAAAAATACTCCTTCACCATGCACACTCATGTTGCTCCCTCATTCCCCTGTCAAGGTCACCCATTGCTTTCCCTACTCCTACATGGCTTTTCTTTTTTACTGTCTTTCCTTCCCCAGGTTTAAGAGCCTTTATTGCTCCTTCATCCCATGCCCACTCCCTGTTGCTTTATTCCTATTCATAGCCCTCATTCGCTCCTCTGTGTCTCCCCTGCATAGTCGGGCAGCTGCCATTTGCTGCTGGTCTATCTGCAGTTCAAAACACCCTTTGATTAATGTAAAGTGAATTTTCTTACCAATACGAGTGGCCCCAGCCATCTTTGATTGGTAAATAAAAAAAAATAGAAAATGGTTGTGCCATGTTCTTATGTTATCTAAAGTCGTAGGTATGAAATGCAAGTTCCTGAAAACTCGCACTTTAGAATTACTGACTTGAATTTCATGTGCACTGTAGAATCTGCTCGTTCTCATTTAGCATTGCAGGATAAGAAGAATTATTTTAGAAAAAGTAATGTCTTTGTTTTAGGAGCTAGTCAAGGTGAAAAGAAGTTACAGTTACATGGTTTGGAGGTGATAAAGATGTAGACGGATTCACACAGGAGAAAGCATGGAAACCATGGATGAATGGTTACAAGATGTACGTGGAAAACATGATGGAAAAGTGCCTATATGGCTGTGCCCATTGTTAACTGTGCGCACATTGTGCATTTTGGGAGATTCTACCTGTGGAAAACTGATTGTTGGAATTAGCGAAAGTGCCCACCTCTTTCTTGCTTTCAGAGAGAGAACATCTCCGGAGAAGCTCCTTCTATTGATAGTGGCTTTATGCTACTAGACCTGTGGATGGTGGAGAGACTTCTTGAAAGACTCCACACACTGACACCTTTTCTTTTTCATTGAAAAAGCTTATGTAGGGATGTCACCTTAAAGCTAGAGTAGGGCTAGATTAATGCTTTTTACCCATCAACCCTCGATGCAGGGAAATTTGGACTCATGTTTCTTGATTCTCTGTATCCAACTTCTTGAATTCTGTTCATTCTACACTGTTTAAATTGGATGCGTAGATTTGGGTTCATGCTGATTGCTTTGTAGTTCTATGTTTTATCAAGAGAGACTAGCTTAAATATGACCAATATTGTTAGGACTCTAGTTAGGTTTGTCATGGGCACCTCGTTGGTGAGTTCATGAAGCCCTCACCCACCAACCTAGTTGGTGGCATGCTTCATCATCGGGCCCACCCAGTGACACCCAATGTGTCCCGGGTGTGCTACGATGCCTGATTACAGCGGAGCTGGTATGTTACTGAGAGTGCAGTGTGAGGTGTAGTTAAAGTGTGAGTTAAAACAGCTTGGCGAGGGTCCCAGAACCCAAGGGTAAATTAAATTCTAATAACTGGGCCCCCGTCAGCTGTTAAAATAAGGCTAGGGATGTTTAGGGAGGCGAGTTACTACCCCCTACATCCATCAGTTGGTCATCATGTTTCAGCCAGTGCCTTAAATTAAATCTGGCTTTCCTCAGGACCTTTTAAAATATGGTGTAGTGCAGGTTAAAAGTAGTGTAACCCAGGCTATGTTTTACACTCACTAAGGTGTTTAGCTAAGTGTGAGAGGGGATTCCCTTCCCATAGATGTGCATAAATATTGCTGCCTGTGTTTCCAGGAGTGGAGCGGTAAGGGGTTGACCAGCTTTTCTGGTCAGAGCCTGCCTTGTACCTGTTGCACCGTCCTCGTACTTCGTACCCTTGATTTAAGAAGTCTCTATGTCCTGTTATTTTTGGCGTTGTAATAAATGAGATAACTTTATATAGTTTTCTGGGGATCATTATGTAGCAGAAGAACCTTTGCCAAATGTATTGTGTATTGATGAATTTTATCCCCTTTACACTTTAATGATGCAAAAAAGAACCAAAGGAGTGTGTCTCTAGAAAAGGCCTACAACTAATGAGCCTGGACATTCAGTGACCTTATTATTCCATTTGGCAGCATGCATTTATGTGCCTACAGAATGATATAACCATGTCTTCACTCCTTTTTTAGGTCGAGCCCCGAGCCAGGGCGCAAGCCCTCCTCTGTGGTTGATCTGTGGCAATTTACTACGTGCGGGAAGCCCCACCCACTCCTCCGCCCATCTTTTCATTGGCATGTGTCTT
Organism: Lissotriton vulgaris; assembly: GCF_964263255.1. Lineage (NCBI taxonomy): Eukaryota > Metazoa > Chordata > Amphibia > Caudata > Salamandridae > Lissotriton > Lissotriton vulgaris. The sequence goes on from NC_141689.1 coordinate 683,759,720, forward strand.
TGTCTTTCCTAAATGCTGCCTTCCAATTGGTTTATAGTCTTGTTAGTCCCTCCTTATGACAGCCATGTCATAATTTGTAGCCTTCCATGGCTACTGGCCCTTTTACTTTGAATGTTGCACGGTATGTGTTATTTAGATTGTGAGCACTATTTTCTTTAATGAGGTTCTCTTACTGCTCGTACCTTCTCCCCCTCCAGGAGACCATGCCTTCTCCCTCCCAACCCGCACTCCTGTTGTTCGCACCTTCTCGCCACCCTAACCCCCGCCCACCCGCACTCATGTTTGAAATGCAATAGGACTCGCATTTATGCTTGTTTTTCATAGACTCGGAACGTGGCTCGAGGGCATTAGCGTGTGTTACATGAGAATCCGGGGACATTAGCATGTGTTACATGAGCATCCAATTACATTACCCGATTTGCCCAGAATCACAGAATGTGAGCCATGCCGAGCTAGTACTAGAACCTTGTTCCATGGAAGGTCGGCTGTTCTGCCCATTTAGCCACTATCTCCAACCAATTTGCAAGGGTTTTACTCAACTCCCTCAAGTAGGGAACATTTTGTAATTACCGAGGCCTGCATACATCTTGCCATAGAGACCGCAGCCACTGATGACTGACTACCAAAAGTGAAAGTGGGTGTAGTCGAAAGTGCAGGTCTCTGGCGTGGGACTAGTGTACATTAGAGATGGTTGTCAAGGAACGAACTCTGTAACTTGGCAACCGCAGAGCACAAGATGCTCAGAGGCCACAGCTGATCTGCACAAACAGGCAGTACCCAAACGAGCCAAAGCGCAGGGGGAAGCAGTGGGCGGACACAACCCCCGTCAACCCAGGCTCCTGGCACCCCCACACCTCCTCTTGCACCCGATGACTTAGGATCATCATGAGGATGGTACTTCAGACCCAAGAGGAGGTTACATCTGGCGGTGGAATCTACACCTTCTGCAGCCGACCCTGAGTGCTGCCCAACCGCAGCACGTACTGTGGCATCCCACTAACCACGTGAGTGTTGGGGCGCTTATAGTTGCGGGGTTGACATCGACGTGTGTGTGTGTGGGAGCATGTGGAGGGGCCTATCTGTGTTTGTCAAGGAGAACTTCAGTCTTATATCTGTTGTGTTTTGTATTTCCATTATTTAACACCCGTCCCCCCACCACAGCCTTTATTGGAGAAGAGATCTGTGTTTTATAGGTTCCTCGTGTTTTTGTGTCTACTGAAATGGTGAGGTTTCAAAGTTGAGGAGTGTGTATGCGTTTTGAAAGCGCATTTGTTGATTTATTTAAAAGGTATAAGTGCGATACATTTAAAGCAAATGCAGTGCGATGCTACCTTTTTAACAAAAAAAATGTGGCATTTTTTGTGTTTTTATGTGTGTTGAAATAGTGTACGCACAGGTATCAAGATTTCTTTTCATGAGTCATTTTTTCTTTGCTGTTTTCATTATTCATTGAGCATGTCTGTTTGTTTGGAAAGGGCTTTTATTTATTTGTTTGAAAGGTAGAAGCCCGATGCATTTGAAAGAAATGCAGTGAGCTTCTTACCTGTTAAAAACCGTGATATGCTTTCCTCGTGGTTTTGTGGCCATTGAAATGCTGTATGCTCGATTTTTTTTGCACCTTAAAGCCATTACGAATATACTTTTTTTCTTAATGTTGTTTATCTTTGTTTTTTTTGTTTTTTGAAAAGTAGAAGTGCTATATGTTTGAAGCAAAGGCACTATGATTCTGCTTTGTAAGCAACTAAAAAAGTATGTATGGTTTCCTTTACTGTGGTTGAGTTTGTTTTTGTAGTCACTAAAAGGCATAGGGGTACACCTGCTGTGGAACAGCTTTTTTTAATTTAAGTTGGACAGTGAGTCTATGTTGGCACACGTTAAACATTATTCTTTTCTGCTATCAAGGGGTGTGTGCGCACTTTGGAAAGCGAGTTTGGTAAATTGTTCTAAAGGCAGAATTTCAAAGCACTTTAATGTAATGCATCACGTTTTATCACCGTTTGTTGCAAATTAAAATTATTGAGTGTTTGTCTTTTGGTGCTGTTGGTTTTGTAATCCCTTAAAGGCAATTTGATTCTCGTTTTAGATAACTGTGTTTTCAATCACAGTTGGGTAGTGACTCTTGTTGTCAATGCAATGCTATAATGTACCTATTAGTGGCAAAGCTTCTATGTTAAAAATCAGTATATGTTGTAGTATATGTACGTGTTGTATGGTAATGTTCTGCATGGCTAAATATTTGTAAGGTCCCAAATGGGAGACCTATTGCATTACACATGCTTGTTTTGGGGGGTCGTCAAAAGGTGAAACCTATTGGCTTTGCCAATGCTTGTTTTCTTTGCCAAAAAGATTGCTATGGAAAAGAAATTCTAAAACGGTTAAGTTGTTTGTAGGCTTGCTTAGCATAATAAACATAGAAATAGTAGTCATTCATTCATTTCATGAAGCTTTATTCGGTTCATATTATACAAATGACCATAAAAGCATACAGGCAAAAACATATAATTAAATGACAATATACAGATAGAAACGAGATACAAAATTTAAAATATCATACTTTTCCTGAAATGAATGGATTTACATAGAAAAGTAGCAGTAAAAAAACATTTGTCAGGAGAATTCACATTATAAATCAGCTTCATTGCCTCCTCAACATTATAGATACCATTTTTTATAAACATTGGTTTCAGGTAGGCCCCGATAAGATTCATGAAAAGGGTACAGATTAACATAAAGTGCAGTGTGCTTTTTTTCGAATGTCCATCACATGGACAAGGACCAACAGGGTGCTTCTTAAGATGGGGAAAAGCCACCAAATGGTGAGCCAGTCCAAATCTAAGTCAAGTAAGAACAAACCTGTGGGCTAGTCTAGTTACCTGGCTCAAGTATAGTTGAAAACCTTTCATAGTTAATGTATTTGTTATAGAGGTTAAGTGTGGTCAGGAGGCCATTGGTAACTAAACGCTTTTGGGCTCTATACAACATGAATTTGTTTTTCATCTCCTTCTTAGAGAGATCTCCTGCAGCATAGGGGTCCACTGTTACATTAAGTCCATAAATTGCCTAAAAACTGTCTACGATGTACTTTAGCCAGGGGATCTTAGAATAATTGACCAGGTCAAGGCAATCCGTAATAACGTGTTGGTTAAAGGCTGTCTCTTCCTTGTGCCAAATGGAGCGCCAAATCATTAAAGGCCTTAATGACATAAGATCACATAAATGGGCGGCCTCCACTTCGCTATGGATTACATCGGTTGGAGCAGAGGTGGCTAGGCAGAGGAGTTTTTTAAGGAAGGTATTTTCTTCCGTTTGCAGACAGCCTACGTTAGAATATCCCCACAACCCGGCCCCATATAATGCAATCGAAACACTCCTTGCCTGGTAAATCTGCATCATGTCACCGATTCGTCTATCGCCGATTTTAGAGGCGAATCTAAATATTCCATAGGCGCTTTTTGCCATCTTAGACCTTACATTTACAAGGTCCTGGGACCAACAACCATCCCTTGAAAAAGTAACACCCAAATAGCAAAATTTTTTAACATGCTGCACTTTCACCCCTTTTATAAAAAATACATGATTTTTATTAGCCCTTGTTCCACAAATCATCGTATGGGTTTTGCTCTTATTAATTAATAATTTTCTATCTTTTATAAAAAAAGAGAACCGGTCCATCAGATGCTGGAGACCTATAGGGGTCCTTGACAATGACACAACGTCGTCTGCGTAGAGCAGTACTGGCACTTCTGAACCTTTTACCTGAGGCGCATCAGCTCTGACTGTTTTTAAAATTGAATCAACAGCATTTATAAAAAGGGTAAAAAGCAGGGGGGCGAGGACGCAACCCTGTCTTATTCCACGCTTTACATTAAAATTAGGGGTACACTCCCCGCTTACCCCGTAGCGCACACAGGCTTGCATCTTTTCATAAAGTCGGGCTAAAAAGAAAATAATTTCCTCAGGTGCACTAAGTTCTAGCAGGGTTGGCCATAAAATTGAGTGGTCGACCACATCAAATGCACTGCTCAGGTCAGCGAAGCAGAGCTATATAGTGCCATGCTTGGCCTTGATGTATTTGCCAATTAGTAAATCAAGATTTAGGCATTGATCTAATGTACCACCCCCCTTCCTAAAACCATACTGTGAACTAGCCAGGATCCCCTTCTCATCAGCCCACTCTTCCAACCTGAACAGCAACACTCTGCTCATGATTTTCACCGATGAGTCAAGTAAGCTGATCGGGCGGTAATTACATGCTGCTGACTTGTCCCCCTTTTTGTGGATAGGGACAACAATAGAGTCCCCCCATGTTGGTGGAATCATGGTAGTCACTGCTGCATTAAGAACTAAAGTAGGTATAGGGCCCCATAACAGTGGGAGAGCCTTGTAGATGTCAATAGGGACCCCGTCTGGTCCCTGGGCCTTTCCCCCCTTACTTGCCTTAATACTGCTTTCCACCTCAGCTAGAGTAATATCTAATGGAACTATAGGCCATAATCTTTGTTTCACACCATTATGGCCGGCAGTTTGAAATATGGCTGAAAAGTGGGTGACCCAGGCCTCACTGCTAACATGGGACGCAAGATGTGGGGCTTTAACGTCCATAAGAAAGGGGGAGTTTACTGTAGGCCAGAACAGGCAACAGTCGGAAGTATCCGCTGCCTGCACTAAGTTGTCCCAAGCTTCTTGCTGCAACTCCCTCTTCCTTTTGGAAAGAGACAAATTGTAATCACATCTTAAAAGTATCACTTTGTTCTTGTCCCTGGGCCTAACAGCTAACGCCTGCTTTAGTTGAGAAAGGAGGACTGTACATGCATGATCGAACCATCCCTTTTTATGGACTGTTTTCCCTTTCCTGGTCCCTGTAAATATGGTATCTATAGTCTTATTATTATTAATAAAATTCTCTAAAATAAAAACTGAGGCACTCCCTGGTGTCAGGATACCATTAATATCTACCATAGATTTAGATATAATTATGCTCATTACATTCTCAGATTTTTCACCTTTCCACCTTAACCTTGTCCCGTTTAATCGGTGTGGTTCAACATTAACTATGATTCTGGACGTCCGCAGTATACTACGTTTCCAAATCTCAGTTCTCATTAGGATACAGTTGTGGTCACTTAGGGTGGATTCCTCAATTACCGGGGTCACACAGTATGACACGATATTTGATGAAACCATAACATGGTAAATGTCGGAATTAGTATTCCTGCCTGTATAGGTAGGAATTGTTTGGCCACGGGCATCTTTAGCAGGCTGTAGGCGCTCTAAATCATAAGTTGACATTATATTATTTATTGCCATACATGTTTTGTGGGAAATGGGGGGTGTTGTCACCCCTGTTATTGTGTACCCCACATGCCCGAGAAAATGACATTGGGCAGATCGGAGAGTTAAAATCACCTACCCAGATAAAATCAAAGGTAGTTTTTGCCTCTGCTATCAGCTTCGCTATGGCACTTTCTCATTCGACTAAAACTTTGTGCCGTGTATTGTCAAATATATTATTATAAAAATTGACTAAAAGCACCTCATGGCCTTCCTTCTCATGTATCCTTAAGATTTGAGAATGTGTTCCAACAGTTAAATGTCTAACTACAGTCAGCATTAAATCTAAAGATAGTAAAATAAGCAATCTACCCTTTGCTCTACCGTGCCGCGAACTCAATGTTTCTAGATGGTAACAAAAAACCCTTTATAACTGGGTTTTGCAGAACACCAAGTTTCTTGGAGACACAGGATGTCATGTGATCTAATAAAATCGGCCCACCCGAGCATTCTTTCTTTGGAGGCCCAGTCAGCTATATTCCAGCTAACAATTGATATTCCCCTCATATTGCCACAATCGAGCTGGTCTTGAGCAGTGTAACAATTAATATCGTCCCCACTATACTCTCCCACAACTATGCCAGCATTTAGATTATCTACATCTGCGAGTCCTTGGCCGTTTACCATCCTCTCTTTTGTAAAGACAGTTTTGGGCCCGCTGTCATTAATCAAATTTGAAACGGCCATCAAGGTTAGCTCCTAGTCTATATGTTTTTCACTTAGTTCATTCACCTGGCTATTTGGAGTCACACAGAGGGGAGACCCACAAACCAGGGTATGTCAATCATTTAAATCCAGGGAACTTAGGGCTTGATACCTGTTTTGCGTTGGAACCTCAAAAGTTGGGCGATGGATAGGTGTAAAGGGTCTACTTCTATTGTTATCAGGGGGTGCTTTAATAAGATGACTGTAGAAGTAACCAAGTGGGTGCACACATACACTATCCTCATCATAAATTAGGGAGGCTGCTCTTAACAGGACGGTTGCGACGTGTTGAAGTAGATTTCAGAAGATGGGACATTGGTTAAAACAACCACATAAGGTGCACAGTCGGGGGGAAGATTAATAAAACGACTTTTCTTCACTTCTGTTGACCCCGTCTTGCTCTCTGGTACTGTTGTTGCCTGTTTTTTCTGACATACTATTGGCAGGGGGTCGGGCGTAGCTGCTTCGATCACGCTTAACCTCCCATTAGGTGGCTTTGATACGTCTTTACTAATTCTAGGACCCTTATCGGCAACCCTAGATCTTTCAGCCATAACAATGTGGGTGTCCAAAAGGCCTCCTAGTCTTAATACTTCTGCAGAAATCGGATCAAGTTTAACCACTGGAGGTTTAATAATCTTTTCTATCTTGGCATCTATAATACTGAATAGTAGATCAAGTTGCTCAGTATTCATTTTAACTGTGCCTATCTTATCCATTAGCTCCGCATCACATGCGGTACTTTTAGGTGGTGTTTCTGCTCTTTTTTTGTTACGATTTCCCCCACGTTTAATTTGTACTTTCCTACATGCCCTCAGTGCTCTAGGGTCCAGGGAGCGCTGTAGTGGAGTATCATAGGATGCATCCAGTATATCCTGACTGGACGCTGATTGGGCTGGCACTTCCGTATTAAAACATCGGGTTTACCAAGTTCACAGCTATCATCCAATGGTAATACGGCCAATGGGGTAGGCAGTGTAGGGGATATAGCAGGAGGGCTCCCCCGGCCTAACGATAATCGCCGTTCGTTATTAATTTTATTAACTACTTTCACTAAGTAGTTATCCAGCATGGCTAACACTGGTGGGGTTTTTATGACTTTCTGTTTAGACATTAGTAACACTAGCAACAAATCCCAGAGTATTTAAATTAAAAGAACAAAGGCTATCATGAATTACAAAATACAATAATTAAAAAATGTATGTCCGCTCAGTTCCTATAGTTTTATAGCTTAATTATGATAATATACATTCAGGGAATTCAAAAGTCTCACTTTGCGAGTGTAGGTAACCTCTGCTGCAACGACCAAGATCTATGGCCCAGCCCAGCCTCGTCCTGCCCCGGACTGCCACAGACTGTCCCGCCCTTGTCCCGGGCTTTTCCCGGGACGCTCCCGCGGTGCAGGGGCCGTCCTCGGAATAAATGCGCCTCTGGATGCGGAAATGGCGTTGTCGCCTCACAGGAGCCTGGAACATGTAGTCCCCCACCTCCACACAGCGGCTGTGAAGAATAGAGCTGCAGCGGCGGGAGGGGGGACCAAAACGCCCAGCGGGTGACAGGCAACAGGAGCAGGTAGGTTCCTCCAACTAACACTCCCCCTCGAGTGTCTGGCAAAAGTTCCCTGCTCTGCCGGCGCTGTCCTCGGAATAAATGCGCCTCCGGGCGCGGAAATGATGTTGTCGCCGCACAGGATCCTTGGACAGGTAGTCCTCCACCTCCACACAGCGGCCGTGAAGAATGGAGCTATGGCGGCGGGAGGGGGGACCAAAACGCCCACCGGGTGACAGGCAACAGGAACAGGTAGGTATCTCCAACTAACACTCCCCCTCGAGGGTCTGGCAAAAGTTCCCAATAGTAGTCAATGTTTGCCTGCTTATGCCATTTATATACACCTGTATGTATGACCAGAAGAACGATGAGACCATTTGGAAACCATATTTGTGAAATGTGATGATATTTACCACTTAACCAAATAGGGCGATATGCACTTATGCTTTAGTAGGGAACAACGAAAAAGAAGCATGTTTTGCAATGCTTGGTTAAAGTATTCGAAGATTTATTTTTAAATCTGTAAGCATCTTCTAAATTAGAAAATAATGTTTTCCCAAATGTGGAATCCATTAGTAACGATATAACATCCATTTCCAGATCCTGGAGATCCGGGGAAATATTACCTGTGGATGCTTTTCATGATATGTGCTTGTAAAAAAATTAATATACTTTATTTATTATGTTCCTCTATGCAGTGATGGCGCCCTCTGTTTTTAATGGAAGGCAGACTTCAATTGGACCTGGTGATGATCTTGCATCATGCATATAAAATGCTGTTTCTGGACTTAACACGATGGTTTCGTAGAATAGGTAAATACGATAAACAGATGGATAATGTTTATCAAATAACTGAAAATAGCTGGGTTTTTTTAAATTCATCATAAAGGGCTTTTAATCATCGTAAATGTTAGCAGGGATTGTATTTCATGTTGTCCATTTCGATTAAGTCGGTCATTTATTCCCTTGTTTTTATTTTTACACCTTATTTGGCACTGCTTGATGCATGTAGATTCTTCAATAACAATTTCCCAATTACCTACTGTCATGTCTTGTCTTTACAAAGAGGGGAATATTCAGCTGCTGTTTGACAGCCTCAGGGATGTAACACAACATAATTAGCACTCAACACCATATGGAATGAGCACCTAAAACTTTGGGGCTCCTGCTTTAGGGGAGCCCCTGAAAGATTGGCCACCTCACAAGTATACACATAAACTGAGGGGAATAGAAGATTCAAAAATATGTGAGTTCACCCTGAGTTGGGTGGATATTGCACCAGAGGGACAAAAAACATGAATGTGTCAATCTGTGACGATACTGGTGCTCATGTTAAGCGATCGATACCTTCGGGTCGAGTTTGTGCTATATAAAATTCCTCCCCCAAAAATATTAGTGGTTTAGATTACAGATCTGGTTAGGGCATAGAAAGATTGTGACACTACAGCCAAGAAAATGTTCTCCACTGAATCATTTAGAGATGTGCATGATGTGGATAACTGCTTCAGTCTATGCTTGTGAGCTGCTTGTCTCTCACTCTTGAATGTATCTTTTGCTATTTCTGTTCTGTATCCAGAGTACTAGCCAGAGCATGCCTGTGGGTTGACTCTTGACAAACATCATAATAAGAACATCTCCTTAAATGTGTCCTACTGGACAGACCGAGGCCACTTGCAAGGTCACTATTGCCTATAATTTACTGAGTAGAAGTGTCCACAGTAGTGCAAAAGTTCATGAGAAAACTTCTGCAAGTTATTAATTCCACCAATAATAATGTTTGCTGATTTGATGCTTTCGTTTCACTAAATCACCCAAGAACAGTGGCAGAAAAGACTGGCCCCAAACAATCTTGTGAGTGTCCTGAAACCTAAGAAAACTGTGATCCGCCTTTCCAAACATCCCAAACGATGTATGTGTTTCTCTCTGCTTAAGAAGGAGAACAATTCTGAAACACGTGTCTGGAGGTACATAGTACTGGCCGCGCCAACCGTGGTGAGTTTCTACAGGGACTTTCAACTAAGGTGATTGGTATCATGCACTGCATATAGCATAATGCTCGTGGGAGAAATGTGTCAGGAATGTCAGAGTCTGCTTCCTCTCCCTTTTATTGATTAGGTCGACTTTGGAGTTAGTTGCTGGTCACATGGGCTGTTGTGCATGCCTCTGCACTTTGTGAGTGTTACTAAAACCTGAGAAGATGTTGAGCAGCGCTCCCAAGCACCCCCAAAGCCTCATGTGCTGATCACTGCTGAAGATGGACAATATCCCGAAACAAGTGTCCAGGGACACATTGCACTAGCTGCGCCCACAATGGTGAACACTGCAGACTAGGGGCCCCTTGTTTTGATTGACTCAACTTCGGAGTGCTTGGGTTGACAAGCTCTTGAGGATGCCCCTGCGCTCTGTGAGTGGTACTCACCACAATCAGCTTGGGAGAAATATGTGCTGACATGCCAGACTGTATGCTCCTTCCTTCATTTTTGATTGACTCCACTTTGGAGTTATAGGGCAGACAAGCTCTTGTGGATGCAAATGCACTCTGTGAGTGATACTAAATCTTGAGAAGATTTTGAGAAGCATTTCTAAGCACAACAAAGACTCGTTTTGCTCTATGCTGAAGAAGGACAACAGTCCTGGAACACATGTCCAGGGATACTAAGCACTGGCAGCACAACAATGGTTATTAATACAATGACTTTCAGATAAGTGGGTGTTCTCATGCACTGCCTTTACCACGGCGCACCTGAGAGAAATGAGTGCTAGGATGCCAGGCGGTGTCCTACCCTTTCTTGATTAGCCTCCAAACAATAGTTATCTTAACTAATTATCTTTCTGGAGTGAAGAATATGTCGAATTCTAAAGTAGAGTGAGGATATAAGAGATATTACTCACAGGATTTTATTTGATTAAATAGCCTTTTCCATGACCAGCAAGTTCAAAGGGGATAAAGGTAGGCATTGAGAAGTAAAGGCTTTCTCAGAGCCCTGAGTGAGGGACTGGAAGTTCATCCTTTAAAATATTAGTTGGGCAACATGGCCATTGATGGTTTCCTGGTAGATGCCATTTAATCTTTTTTATCTCTACCTTCTCATTCTCTATCAGCCCCAGAAAGGCTTAACTGCAGCACTTTCAAAGGTCACAGGATGACTAATAAAAACAAGCTCATTTGAAACACCTGTAGCCCATGAAGCATAAATATCCTAGTAAGATATCCACTGTAGGAGAGTAAGGTCTGCTTCCTATGGTCACCCCCACTTTTTGCTGTGATATTCTGTTTTTTTGACTTAAGTGTGGCTGTGGGCCTGCTAATCAGACCCACCGCCCATCTGTTCTCTCTCTAAATTGATACCATGTACTTTAGGTACATACCAGATTGGGTATTGGGTCACCTCTGTGAGCCCTGTATAGTGTACCATAGGTACCCAGGGAATAGGGGCATCCAAGGCCTACCAGGGGCTGCAACATGTATTATGCCACCCATGGCTGGCCCTCCAAACTGACACCACAGGCTGATCACTCAGCTTGGGTAATGTTGTGTAATCACCCCTTACTTAGATATAGCATACCTATATCTACCTTATATATAGACACATATGCACCTATAAGTCACTCCTAGGGTAGGCCTCGACAATCCTGGAGACAGAGTGCTTGGTTTTATGTGAGAGGGTGCTCTAGCATGAGCTGAGCCCCTCTGCAGCTTTCGGAACCATCTCCTTATAGCTGTTCTATGATATAGCCATACCATATACTCTTAAGTGCATTATAATCCTCGCGGTTAATGCTAACTATGGTTTGTCTTTATCAAAACATGTCGTGTAAGGTGTCAAACACTTTGGAATACTACCCCCTAGCCAATTTTGGCGGCGGTGGTGGCATTCCACCCTTCTAGAGGGAAAAGACATTTATGTTACTGCTTTACCCGGTTAAAGTTAAACAGAGCCCCAGCATTACAAAATGGATGCTGCTGCCACAGACACAAGTCTGACCTCCTGTTGCTGGATGAAACTATGGCAGGGGAAGCCTGGACAATAGGTTTCCTGTCCAGCGAGGTGCCAGGACTTCCCCAGTCGGGCTGATTTGTAATGGGACAGGGAGGGCTGCATCAGCAGATGCTTTTTGAGACACTGCCTGGGGCACACAAGGTTATCCATGCATAGCCCGGTTCAAACCAGTTGCTGGGGCCCTCCAGCCCTGCTCTAGTGTGAAACTGGACAAAGGGAAAGGGGAATAACCACCTCCTTCCCAGGTCCACCCATAGGAGGGACCTAGACAGGTAATCCAGCCCCCATCCTTAGTATAAGTATAGGAGCTGTGTCCCCAGGACTTTAGATTATCCTGGAAAGAAACTTTGATACAGAACTCTTGGACCTTCGACATTCTATCCAGACTACAAGATGGAAGACATCTCCCTTGTGGTCAAAGAGTGACCACCCTGTGCAAACAGGCACCACCAGTAACTTGCCGGTCTGCTTTGTCGATGCTCCTGCCTGAACCGAAGACTCAGTGACACAGGAACTGGACTTTCAGACTTCTCTAACTCCGACCCACATCCACAGCAAAGCTGTGACACGTGGCAGACACGAGAGACGTGGGACCGGACACCCTGGACATCCGGCATTTTGATAACTGCTCAACTACCAAGGTACCCTTGCAGTTGCGCATTAGAATATAAGAAGCCCTAGACCCGAGCGCCATTTGCACTGAAGCTCAACCCTCCACACTCCACGAGTGCCGTGCGGGGTCTGCTCTTGCATTTATATCTTGATGCATCTTACTGTTTCCTTGGTCATTGGTTAGTGAGCCCCCTAAAGACTTTTCTTTTGAGCTAAACTGCTTTCCTAGTTGCTCCAGGCTTGCTCCAGCTTCCCTTCAAAGGAGAAATGCCACAGACCTTGCTGGTCTGCAACAGAGCCAATCTTTTCATCCTGCGTGGGTTGCGGTTGCCAAGACTTGTTGGGTCCAATCTGGATACCGACACCACAGTCAACTCAATCCATTGTGAGACAGCTTGAATCCAGCACCTGGTCATCCTCAATGCCTCCTGGGCCTCATGGCTGAAGAGACAAACTCACCTTCTTCACCTGCAAGCACACAACATCGCCTGGTTCCTCCTGGTTCCTTACTGGTCACTGGCTAGTGACCCAGTCTCTGTCCCCTCTGCTTTCAGGTTCTTCAGATCTTCGATCCACCCTTGGATCCACCCGGCCACTTTTCCTCTGGTCGCCTGCAGCACTTCTTTGCAGCTCCCCATAGAAAACGACGACGAAACCCGACATCAAAAGACAACTAAGCACCCGCTTCCGTGGGTGAGGTAACACAAGTACTCCGGGGGCACCGTGGGTCTTGACTCTCGAAGTGTCCTAGTTTAAAAGAGTTCCATCATAGTCCATCCGGAAGTGTCCTTAACACCTTAGATGCGGCGCAAATATCCCTCCCCAGTGTTGCGCTGTCCATTGGAACTAGTGCTGAATGGACGTCCAATGGTCGTGCGCAGCACTGGGGAGGTAGTGCTGCCATCGGCCAACGCCCCGACGCAGCACTTAAGAGGTTAAACAGTAACTTTGTAACTTCTTCGTTTCCCATTATAAGTCAATAGTAACTCGCGAATGTGTTAAGACACTGCATGCGTCTCCCGTGGTCCTTCTACTTCCTAACCTTTGGTTGTTTAATGTAGTCCCAGCCATTCTACAGGCCCTAGGCCTGCTGTCTAACTCTCACGTGGTTCTTATACTACTTCCTTAGTATATGGTTTGTGAGGCCCTTAGGGCATAACTGTATGTGTGCAACTTATCGTATGCTAATTGAGTAACTTGTGATGTACTTTGACCTCTGACCACAAAAAGAGCGCAGAGGGGTTGTGTTAGAAATAAATACATATATATTTGATATATACCTTGTGTGGTGTCCTTTCATTTGGTATTCAAGGGATTATAATTGGTAAAACAACTTGCTTCACATGCTCTCTGAAGTCTTAGCCTAACACTGCTGGTCCATGCTACCACTAGGATAGCTTGTATATAAGGTTGACTTTACAACCACCATCAATAAGGGTTGATTAGACTGATGCAAGTTGTCCACTAGAATAGTGGACATCATATGACAGGCTAACTTCTCACATCCACGATTACGAACACTATAAACATTTCAATCTTCGATATCTTTCATATGAAAGCAGATATCCCAAATCTATATATAGGGGTTCTGAGTCAGGCAAAACTGTTATCATAATATTTGCTGTTCAACACTAGACAAAAATGTAAAATTAAAATTCATGTTGTTATGTAGAAATATTGTTATGTATGTTTATAGCCTGTTGCTTAACAACTCATATTCGCAGTGACATTGCCAGCATTCTTCATAATCTCATAGCGAGATCATACATTTAAGATTCCTGGTCTGACTGTATTTGTACAATTGTACAGTTACATTACCATTTGCTAATTATTCTTATTGTATACATCCTAGTATTAGTCGGTTGTTTTGCGTTTAAGTCAGCCCTACAGTAGCAAGGGTCTACAGCAGGGGTCAAAAACCAAGGAATCTTATTGTGGAAGAAACTCGACAAACTATAACTTTGGGAATTATTTTATATATGACCTCTCAACTACAATGATGGATTGACATTTGTCTTTCAGAAATGCTGATTTTTACACATAGGCAGCAACTCCTAGACAGTCTGTCTGCAGAAGAATGCAGCTTGCTATTTTTGAGTACTTAGGGAAATTTGAATGAAAACAACTTACTGCATCTATTAATCCGGAAGAACCAGTCCACCTCAAAATGCCAAACTATGAAGAGTATGCCTATAACTAATGAAAAAATGCATCCTGCAAAATAACTACTGTCACACTGACAAACATACATTTGTGGCTCACTTTGCCTTCTTTGTTGATTCGCTGCTCACATACAGGACATACAAGAGAGAGAAACCTGAAGACAGGGCAACCCAAAATATAGGGCATATTGTAGAGATGTCTGGTGAAGTCATACAGATTGTTGCCTAGCTAGTGGGTGGAATTCTCCCTATGAGGATTCTGAATGGGGACAGTTGAAGGAGAGCACCAGTGGTTGTGGATGCTGCTTCTTGCTGGGCATGTTATCAAGAATAAATCTACTTTAAAGATCCCTGTGAAGGGGGGTGTGGTTTCAGCGCCGAAGGAAATGGGCGCCGGTCCCGGAAGCTCCGCTGGAATGTAGTCGCGACGGTAGGCGTCCGAGCACTCCTAACAACTGCAAGGTCTTCAAACCCGCATTTCCTGCCGCCGGAATACCTGCTGACATCACTGATGTTTTCTTTGTCGGTGGAGGTGAGCGGCGTCATGGTTTTCTCTGCATTATCGGCACTGAATGCCTCTCCTTGAGGCGTGACCGCCATTTTGCTGCTTCTAACACGCAAACGAACGCTGCTTCATGCTTCTCCACAGACATTACTAATTACTGTCTCCATGTTTTCTCAAGGCTCTTGACATGGAATTTCTTCATTTTGTGAGTTTTTGGTCATTAACTCTTTGCTTTTTTGACTGAATATCATCATTTCTGCTGTACAGTGACCTGCTTTGCTGCCATTTTCTCTTCACGTCCTTCCAGCTCTGAAGCCTTCTGATGCTACCGCTACAGCTCTGAATTAATTTCTCTTCTCAACGGCTCTACTTTATCTCCTAGCGAGGAACCAGATCCATTCCTGATGACACACTGAACTCTTTCTTGATTTACTTCGTCTGGTTTGCTGAATTTCTTCACCGCATCTCCTCAAGCGATTTTGGTGACTTTTGTTAGTTGTTTACCCAGACTTTTCCAATATATTTGCTTGAGCTGCTGATTTTAGCTGTTTACCCACAGCTTATCAGTCATTTCTTAATGGCAACTTCGCGTCATAATGGGAATTCATCTCAACAAGTTAAAAGTACCAATATGGCTTTAGAAGACGCAAACCCCTTCAGCATCTTACAAGACAATGTGGAAGATGCAGCTCATGACTCTCCTTCTATAAAATGCTCTTCTCCACATTCTTCTCGCTCAACCACCAAAAATGCCTGTAAGTTAACGTCTGTGTCTGCCTCTACCACAGGGAAAAGAATCAAAACGAATCCTCCTTCTCCTACTAATACAGCCTCTTCCATTTCTATGGAACTTCTTTTGGAAGAAATCCGTTCTCTCAAACCCTACATGGAAGAAATTTGTTCACTTAAACCCTACATGGCCGACACAAATGTGTGTCTCCAAAGTTTGTAAGTCAATTGGTCGCACACAGAGCAAAAAGTAGACCACCTTGAAAAAACGTATTTCTTCAGTTCAAGCTATTATTGGACAATTTCCGAATATGCACAACGATATCCAACTTCTCAAACAACAGGTGGAAAACTTGGAAAACCGAAACAGACGCAATAACCTCCGCATTTATGGCCTTGCGGAAGGTCTCGAAGGGTCAAACCCCATATCCTTCTTTCAATCTTTTTTGCCTACAAACCTTGGAATTCCAGACTCACCATCTTTGAACATTCAACGTGTGCACCGCCTGGGCCCGCCATCACGTATTTCCACCTCCTCATCTTCCACAATTAAACCTGGAGGTGTTATTCTGTACTTATTGGAATACACGGACTTCCTTAAAGTTCTTCAGGCAGCCAAGCAAAAAGGAAAAATCAATTGGTAGGGTTTCAATCTTTTCTTTGCGCACGATTATGCCAAAAGCACTGCTGATCGTCGCAAGAAATTTCTGGATAGGAGACCTGCTCTTCGCTCTTTGAATGCGAGATATGGCTTATTCCACCCTTGCCTTTTTAGAGTGAGTTATAATAATAAGACGACAAATTATGATGACCCATGTTCAAATGTATCGATGGAAATTCCTCAACCTTGAGATCTTCATGCAATCTCTTTGCTTATTACAGAATGTTGAGTCTTGTTGTTCTTTCTGTGTCTTGTGACGTGAAATGTTTCTTTCCCTATCTGTATTATGTCATTCCTTTGTTGTAAAATTACTTTGTTAAAATTTTTTCCCTTTGTTTCCTTTTAGGAGCGGTTTTGTGACCCCTTGCTTTGTCCTATTCCTCATGTTAACTCGGGAGCCTTTCTCTCTGTGCTCATCCCTGCGGATTCTTTGGTTCGGTGTGCCTTTTCCTTATGCGGTTCCACCACCCCCAGTTCCAATGTCTTTATGTGGTATGTCCTTTTAATGCTTTTATTCATCACTGTAAGTTATTCTCCTTCTCTATTTTTGTTCTTTGCTTCTTGCTTTTTCACTGGTTTGCTATCCCTTTTTCAAATCTACTTCTCCCCTTTCCTTGTATTTCTACTTTCTGTGCAATCTCTTCTACCACTTCTACTCTATACTTCCTCTTGACCTTTTACTTGTTCTCGAACATATATTTCTTCTTCCCTCTCTCTTCTTTAGATATTATGTTTAAGAGCTGTTTTGTTGTTTGCATGCTAATTATACTTTGCTTATGTGTTAGATATTTTACATTTATCTCTGTAACAAATTTGTCTGCTTGCAGTTACCATATAATCCTAGACTTTTTTGCAGTTTACTGTCTTATAGATAGTTTGTCTATTATTTTTCATAGACATCTGTGCATATTTCTTTTCATGAATATCTTTTAGAGTTTTAACTTGAAATGTTACAGGAGTTCATAATCCTATAAAGAGACAACTCGTGTTAACTCATTTGGCTAGGTTAAATGCGGATATTTCCTATATTCAAGAAACCCACGTGTCATATATTGAGGCAAACAAACTGAAAAGAGGATGGGTAGGTCATGTTTTTTCCTCTCAAGCCTTAGGTAAGAAAAACAGACTGTCTATATTATATCATAAACGATATCAGCTTACAGTAGTCCATCAAGAAAACGATCTTGAGGGCCGTTGGGTTATTGTCAAACTACTGATTGATCAAATATCACTACTACTATTTAACATTTATGCACCTGTTAATGTTGATAATGTTTTTTGGAATCAAATTTCAGATAAATTGCTTACGTTTGCTGATGATTATATTATTTTTGGAGGTGACTGTAATGAAATCCTTGATCCCATTTTAGATAGGCGTTCCACTGTAAAATTTTCCAACACTAAGATGCATTCCCAATTTACCTCTGCTATACAACGCAAAGCTTTAACTGA
Source organism: Lissotriton vulgaris (assembly GCF_964263255.1). Lineage (NCBI taxonomy): Eukaryota > Metazoa > Chordata > Amphibia > Caudata > Salamandridae > Lissotriton > Lissotriton vulgaris. The sequence continues at coordinate 683,777,426 of NC_141689.1, forward strand.
TATTTGGATGCTTTGCAATCCCGACCTATTGGAATACTCTTTTTATTCTCCCCCTCATAATTCACAATCTAGAATAGATTACCTTTTCTTTAGTAAACCTTTATCCCAACTTGTCTCTCTTGCCGAGATTGGCTCCATTCTAATTTCAGATCATGCTCATGATTTTGTTGACTTTGATCTTTTGTCCTTTACCCCCCATACAGGCAGATGGCGTTTTAATAATTCATTACTATTAGATCCCAATTTTTCTGTTCAATTTACCTCTTTTGCTTCTGAATTCTTTTCTATTAATTCTACTCCAGATTCTTCCCCTGTAATGATTTGGAAATCTTTTAAAGCAGCAGCTAGAGGCCTTATAATAAATTTTGTTTCACAGAAGAAAAAATCCTTTGAAATCAAACACGCTCAGTTACTGACCAAAATTAAACACCTTGAATACTCCTACTACCGCTCCAACTCTGAAACTTCACTAAAGAATCCTATTGACGCAAAAGTGTCTTTTAACAAATCTTCTACAGAAGCTGCATCCTCTTACCTTTTAAAAAGTAGTGCCCATTACTATGGCGGCCAGAATAAGATGGGCAAACTACTTGCCAACTATTTAAAGATTCATCGAGAACGAACTAAAATTGATTCCATCCGTGGTAAGGCTGGAACCTCCCTCTTTAAAGATGATGATATCTTAAATGAATTTGTCTCTTTTTTATAAAACTTTGAATACTCCTGAACAACGCCCAACTTCCGAAGCTCTTCTCTCCTTCTTCCAATCAATTCTCCCTCCTCCTCCACATGATACAGATTTTGCCTCACTGGATTCCAACATCTCTTTATCTGAGATTACTCAAGCGGTGTCTAAATTGAAAAGGGGTAAAGCTCCTGGACCTGACGGTTTTACGATCGAATTTTACGCTCACTTTGTTTCTTTATTACTCCCTCATCTTTTATCCCCTTATAAATATTTTGTAAAAGAAGGTTCTTCTTCAGGCTCTTTTCAAGAAGCCGTGATTTTGTTTAATCCCTAAAGAAAATAAAGATCCCTTTAAGAATTATCATCCGATTTCCCTGGTCAATTTAGATTATAAAATTTTTGCAAAACTTTTGGCTCTTCGTATTGATCCCATTTTACCAAACATCATTGATCCGGAACAGTCGGGCTTCGTCAAGGGTCGGTTATCATCTGACAATTCCAGAGTCTTCTTCAATATTCTAAGCAAGGTCTCCTCTCTTGACTATCCCATTGCTTCCATAGCATTAAATGCTGAGAAAGCATTTGATAGGATATGCTGGGAGTTTATGTTCCAAGCTCTTAAGTGGATCGGCTTTCCGGCTAAATTAATCTCTCTCATCTCCCTATTATATTCTAATCCCAGGGCCTCTATATTTGTAAATGGAAAATGCTCTGATTACTTCTCCCTCTCTAGAGGGGTTCGACAAGGTTGTCCTTTATCTGCCCTTCTCTTTATAATGATTCAGAAAAGGGGGGTGGTGATGAACAGAGTGTCTGAATTAAGCAGACCACTCTTACCCAGTCCAAAGATCAGGGCTTGATCCATCACCGTTATTTATATCACTGCCCCATCCCAGCTCAGAACCTGGCTATATGCAAATTAGTCTGTCCCTGGCCCAGTGCATCATGGGAACAGGGCAGACCAAACTACCAAGCCAATTCTTCACCAGAAAGGAGACAAGCTACCGGGGACCGGTTTCTGGCATTTCAGCCTCTTCGGCCCGGCTTGCTTGAATCCTGATGGAGCAGTGAGAAAGGGACTCATGTCTGAGTATACCCTGCCACACTTATAGTGGCCAAAAACGATTCAGAAAAGGGGGGTGGTGATGAACAGAGTGTCTGAATTAAGCAGACCACTCTTACCCAGTCCAAAGATCAGGGCTTGATCCATCACCGTTATTTATCTCACTGCCCCATCCCAGCTCAGAACCTGGCTATATGCAAATTAGTCTGTCCCTGGCCCAGTGCATCATGGGAACAGGGCAGACCAAACTACCAAGCCAATTCTTCACCAGAAAGGAGACAAGCTACCGGGGACCGGTTTCTGGCATTTCAGCCTCTTCGGCCCGGCTTGCTTGAATCCTGATGGAGCAGTGAGAAAGGGACTCATGTCTGAGTATACCCTGCCACACTTATAGTGGCCAAAAACGATTCAGAAAAGGGGGGTGGTGATGAACAGAGTGTCTGAATTAAGCAGACCACTCTTACCCAGTCCAAAGATCAGGGCTTGATCCATCACCGTTATTTATCTCACTGCCCCATCCCAGCTCAGAACCTGGCTATATGCAAATTAGTCTGTCCCTGGCCCAGTGCATCATGGGAACAGGGCAGACCAAACTACCAAGCCAATTCTTCACCAGAAAGGAGACAAGCTACCGGGGACCGGTTTCTGGCATTTCAGCCTCTTCGGCCCGGCTTGCTTGAATCCTGATGGAGCAGTGAGAAAGGGACTCATGTCTGAGTATACCCTGCCACACTTATAGTGGCCAAAAACGATTCAGAAAAGGGGGGTGGTGATGAACAGAGTGTCTGAATTAAGCAGACCACTCTTACCCAGTCCAAAGATCAGGGCTTGATCCATCACCGTTATTTATCTCACTGCCCCATCCCAGCTCAGAACCTGGCTATATGCAAATTAGTCTGTCCCTGGCCCAGTGCATCATGGGAACAGGGCAGACCAAACTACCAAGCCAATTCTTCACCAGAAAGGAGACAAGCTACCGGGGACCGGTTTCTGGCATTTCAGCCTCTTCGGCCCGGCTTGCTTGAATCCTGATGGAGCAGTGAGAAAGGGACTCATGTCTGAGTATACCCTGCCACACTTATAGTGGCCAAAAACGATTCAGAAAAGGGGGTGGTGATGAACAGAGTGTCTGAATTAAGCAGACCACTCTTACCCAGTCCAAAGATCAGGGCTTGATCCATCACCGTTATTTATCTCACTGCCCCATCCCAGCTCAGAACCTGGCTATATGCAAATTAGTCTGTCCCTGGCCCAGTGCATCATGGGAACAGGGCAGACCAAACTACCAAGCCAATTCTTCACCAGAAAAGAGACAAGCTACCGGGGACCGGTTTCTGGCATTTCAGCCTCTTCGGCCCGGCTTGCTTGAATCCTGATGGAGCAGTGAGAAAGGGACTCATGTCTGAGTATACCCTGCCACACTTATAGTGGCCAAAAACGATTCAGAAAAGGGGGGTGGTGATGAACAGAGTGTCTGAATTAAGCAGACCACTCTTACCCAGTCCAAAGATCAGGGCTTGATCCATCACCGTTATTTATCTCACTGCCCCATCCCAGCTCAGAACCTGGCTATATGCAAATTAGTCTGTCCCTGGCCCAGTGCATCATGGGAACAGGGCAGACCAAACTACCAAGCCAATTCTTCACCAGAAAGGAGACAAGCTACCGGGGACCGGTTTCTGGCATTTCAGCCTCTTCGGCCCGGCTTGCTTGAATCCTGATGGAGCAGTGAGAAAGGGACTCGTGTCTGAGTATACCCTGCCACACTTATAGTGGCCAAAAACGATTCAGAAAAGGGGGGTGGTGATGAACAGAGTGTCTGAATTAAGCAGACCACTCTTACCCAGTCCAAAGATCAGGGCTTGATCCATCACCGTTATTTATCTCACTGCCCCATCCCAGCTCAGAACCTGGCTATATGCAAATTAGTCTGTCCCTGGCCCAGTGCATCATGGGAACAGGGCAGACCAAACTACCAAGCCAATTCTTCACCAGAAAGGAGACAAGCTACCGGGGACCGGTTTCTGGCATTTCAGCCTCTTCGGCCCGGCTTGCTTGAATCCTGATGGAGCAGTGAGAAAGGGACTCATGTCTGAGTATACCCTGCCACACTTATAGTGGCCAAAAACGATTCAGAAAAGGGGGGTGGTGATGAACAGAGTGTCTGAATTAAGCAGACCACTCTTACCCAGTCCAAAGATCAGGGCTTGATCCATCACCGTTATTTATCTCACTGCCCCATCCCAGCTCAGAACCTGGCTATATGCAAATTAGTCTGTCCCTGGCCCAGTGCATCATGGGAACAGGGCAGACCAAACTACCAAGCCAATTCTTCACCAGAAAGGAGACAAGCTACCGGGGACCGGTTTCTGGCATTTCAGCCTCTTCGGCCCGGCTTGCTTGAATCCTGATGGAGCAGTGAGAAAGGGACTCATGTCTGAGTATACCCTGCCACACTTATAGTGGCCAAAAACGATTCAGAAAAGGGGGGTGGTGATGAACAGAGTGTCTGAATTAAGCAGACCACTCTTACCCAGTCCAAAGATCAGGGCTTGATCCATCACCGTTATTTATCTCACTGCCCCATCCCAGCTCAGAACCTGGCTATATGCAAATTAGTCTGTCCCTGGCCCAGTGCATCATGGGAACAGGGCAGACCAAACTACCAAGCCAATTCTTCACCAGAAAGGAGACAAGCTACCGGGGACCGGTTTCTGGCATTTCAGCCTCTTCGGCCCGGCTTGCTTGAATCCTGATGGAGCAGTGAGAAAGGGACTCATGTCTGAGTATACCCTGCCACACTTATAGTGGCCAAAAACGATTCAGAAAAGGGGGGTGGTGATGAACAGAGTGTCTGAATTAAGCAGACCACTCTTACCCAGTCCAAAGATCAGGGCTTGATCCATCACCGTTATTTATCTCACTGCCCCATCCCAGCTCAGAACCTGGCTATATGCAAAGTAGTCTGTCCCTGGCCCAGTGCATCATGGGAACAGGGCAGACCAAACTACCAAGCCAATTCTTCACCAGAAAGGAGACAAGCTACCGGGGACCGGTTTCTGGCATTTCAGCCTCTTCGGCCCGGCTTGCTTGAATCCTGATGGAGCAGTGAGAAAGGGACTCATGTCTGAGTATACCCTGCCACACTTATAGTGACCAAAAACGATTCAGAAAAGGGGGGTGGTGATGAACAGAGTGTCTGAATTAAGCAGACCACTCTTACCCAGTCCAAAGATCAGGGCTTGATCCATCACCGTTATTTATCTCACTGCCCCATCCCAGCTCAGAACCTGGCTATATGCAAATTAGTCTGTCCCTGGCCCAGTGCATCATGGGAACAGGGCAGACCAAACTACCAAGCCAATTCTTCACCATCATGCACTGGGACAGGAACAGACTAATTTGCATACAGCCAGGTTCTGAAACTGGGATGGTGCAGTGAGCTAAAAAACGGTGTTGGATCTAGCCCTGATCTCTTGACTGGGTGAGAGTATTCTGTTTAATTCAGAGACTCTGTCCCTCACCACCCCTTGTTGTAAATATTTTTGTCCACCCTAAGCGTGGAAGGGTATACTCAGATGTGAGTCCCTTGCTCATTGCACCATCAGGATTCAAGCAAGCCGGGCCGAAGAGGCTGAAATGCCAGAAACCGGTCCCCGGTAGCTTGTTTCCTTCCCAGTGTAAGAATTGGCTTTTGTAGTTTGGTTTGCCCTGTTCCCATCATGCACTGGGACAGGAACAGACTAATTTGCATACAGCCAGGTTCTGAAACTGGGATGGTGCAGTGAGCTAAAAAACGGTGTTGGATCTAGCCCTGATCTCTTGACTGGGTGAGAGTATTCTGTTTAATTCAGAGACTCTGTCCCTCACCACCCCTTGTTGTAAATATTTTTGTCCACCCTAAGCGTGGAAGGGTATACTCAGATGTGAGTCCCTTGCTCATTGCACCATCAGGATTCAAGCAAGCCGCGCCGAAGAGGCTGAAATGCCAGAAACCGGTCCCCGGTAGCTTGTTTCCTTCCCAGTGTAAGAATTGGCTTTTGTAGTTTGGTTTGCCCTGTTCCCATCATGCACTGGGACAGGAACAGACTAATTTGCATACAGCCAGGTTCTGAAACTGGGATGGTGCAGTGAGCTAAAAAACGGTGTTGGATCTAGCCCTGATCTCTTGACTGGGTGAGAGTATTCTGTTTAATTCAGAGACTCTGTCCCTCACCACCCCTTGTTGTAAATATTTTTGTCCACCCTAAGCGTGGAAGGGTATACTCAGATGTGAGTCCCTTGCTCATTGCACCATCAGGATTCAAGCAAGCCGCGCCGAAGAGGCTGAAATGCCAGAAACCGGTCCCCGGTAGCTTGTTTCCTTCCCAGTGTAAGAATTGGCTTTTGTAGTTTGGTTTGCCCTGTTCCCATCATGCACTGGGACAGGAACAGACTAATTTGCATACAGCCAGGTTCTGAAACTGGGATGGTGCAGTGAGCTAAAAAACGGTGTTGGATCTAGCCCTGATCTCTTGACTGGGTGAGAGTATTCTGTTTAATTCAGAGACTCTGTCCCTCACCACCCCTTGTTGTAAATATTTTTGTCCACCCTAAGCGTGGAAGGGTATACTCAGATGTGAGTCCCTTGCTCATTGCACCATCAGGATTCAAGCAAGCCGGGCCGAAGAGGCTGAAATGCCAGAAACCGGTCCCCGGTAGCTTGTTTCCTTCCCAGTGTAAGAATTGGCTTTTGTAGTTTGGTTTGCCCTGTTCCCATCATGCACTGGGACAGGAACAGACTAATTTGCATACAGCCAGGTTCTGAAACTGGGATGGTGCAGTGAGCTAAAAAACGGTGTTGGATCTAGCCCTGATCTCTTGACTGGGTGAGAGTATTCTGTTTAATTCAGAGACTCTGTCCCTCACCACCCCTTGTTGTAAATATTTTTGTCCACCCTAAGCGTGGAAGGGTATACTCAGAAGTGAGTCCCTTGCTCATTGCACCATCAGGATTCAAGCAAGCCGGGCCGAAGAGGCTGAAATGCCAGAAACCGGTCCCCGGTAGCTTGTTTCCGTCCCAGTGTAAGAATTGGCTTTTGTAGTTTGGTTTGCCCTGTTCCCATCATGCACAGGGACAGGAACAGACTAATTTGCATACAGCCAGGTTCTGAAACTGGGATGGTGCAGTGAGCTAAAAAACGGTGTTGGATCTAGCCCTGATCTCTTGACTGGGTGAGAGTATTCTGTTTAATTCAGAGACTCTGTCCCTCACCACCCCTTGTTGTAAATATTTTTGTCCACCCTAAGCGTGGAAGGGTATACTCAGATGTGAGTCCCTTGCTCATTGCACCATCAGGATTCAAGCAAGCCGGGCCGAAGAGGCTGAAATGCCAGAAACCGGTCCCCGGTAGCTTGTTTCCTTCCCAGTGTAAGAATTGGCTTTTGTAGTTTGGTTTGCCCTGTTCCCATCATGCACTGGGACAGGAACAGACTAATTTGCATACAGCCAGGTTCTGAAACTGGGATGGTGCAGTGAGCTAAAAAACGGTGTTGGATCTAGCCCTGATCTCTTGACTGGGTGAGAGTATTCTGTTTAATTCAGAGACTCTGTCCCTCACCACCCCTTGTTGTAAATATTTTTGTCCACCCTAAGCGTGGAAGGGTATACTCAGATGTGAGTCCCTTGCTCATTGCACCATCAGGATTCAAGCAAGCCGGGCCGAAGAGGCTGAAATGCCAGAAACCGGTCCCCGGTATCTTGTTTCCTTCCCAGTGTAAGAATTGGCTTTTGTAGTTTGGTTTGCCCTGTTCCCATCATGCACTGGGACAGGAACAGACTAATTTGCATACAGCCAGGTTCTGAAACTGGGATGGTGCAGTGAGCTAAAAAACGGTGTTGGATCTAGCCCTGATCTCTTGACTGGGTGAGAGTATTCTGTTTAATTCAGAGACTCTGTCCCTCACCACCCCTTGTTGTAAATATTTTTGTCCACCCTAAGCGTGGAAGGGTACACTCAGATGTGAGTCCCTTGCTCATTGCACCATCAGGATTCAAGCAAGCCGGGCCGAAGAGGCTGAAATGCCAGAAACCGGTCCCCGGTAGCTTGTTTCCTTCCCAGTGTAAGAATTGGCTTTTGTAGTTTGGTTTGCCCTGTTCCCATCATGCACTGGGACAGGAACAGACTAATTTGCATACAGCCAGGTTCTGAAACTGGGATGGTGCAGTGAGCTAAAAAACGGTGTTGGATCTAGCCCTGATCTCTTGACTGGGTGAGAGTATTCTGTTTAATTCAGAGACTCTGTCCCTCACCACCCCTTGTTGTAAATATTTTTGTCCACCCTAAGCGTGGAAGGGTATACTCAGATGTGAGTCCCTTGCTCATTGCACCATCAGGATTCAAGGAAGCCGGGCCGAAGAGGCTGAAATGCCAGAAACTGGTCCCCGGTAGCTTGTTTCCTTCCCAGTGTAAGAATTGGCTTTTGTAGTTTGGTTTGCCCTGTTCCCATCATGCACTGGGACAGGAACAGACTAATTTGCATACAGCCAGGTTCTGAAACTGGGATGGTGCAGTGAGCTAAAAAAAGGTGTTGGATCTAGCCCTGATCTCTTGACTGGGTGAGAGTATTCTGTTTAATTCAGAGACTCTGTCCCTCACCACCCCTTGTTGTAAATATTTTTGTCACCCTAAGCGTGGAAGGGTATACTCAGATGTGAGTCCCTTGCTCATTGCACCATCAGGATTCAAGCAAGCCGGGCCGAAGAGGCTGAAATGCCAGAAACCGGTCCCCGGTAGCTTGTTTCCTTCCCAGTGTAAGAATTGGCTTTTGTAGTTTGGTTTGCCCTGTTCCCATCATGCACTGGGACAGGAACAGACTAATTTGCATACAGCCAGGTTCTGAAACTGGGATGGTGCAGTGAGCTAAAAACGGTGTTGGATCTAGCCCTGATCTCTTGACTGGGTGAGAGTATTCTGTTTAATTCAGAGACTCTGTCCCTCACCACCCCTTGTTGTAAATATTTTTGTCCACCCTAAGCGTGGAAGAGTATACTCAGATGTGAGTCCCTTGCTCATTGCACCATCAGGATTCAAGCAAGCCGGGCCGAAGAGGCTGAAATGCCAGAAACCGGTCCCCGGTAGCTTGTTTCCTTCCCAGTGTAAGAATTGGCTTTTGTAGTTTGGTTTGCCCTGTTCCCATCATGCACTGGGACAGGAACAGACTAATTTGCATACAGCCAGGTTCTGAAACTGGGATGGTGCAGTGAGCTAAAAAACGGTGTTGGATCTAGCCCTGATCTCTTGACTGGGTGAGAGTATTCTGTTTAATTCAGAGACTCTGTCCCTCACCACCCCTTGTTGTAAATATTTTTGTCCACCCTAAGCGTGGAAGGGTATACTCAGATGTGAGTCCCTTGCTCATTGCACCATCAGGATTCAAGCAAGCCGGGCCGAAGAGGCTGAAATGCCAGAAACCGGTCCCCGGTAGCTTGTTTCCTTCCCAGTGTAAGAATTGGCTTTTGTAGTTTGGTTTGCCCTGTTCCCATCATGCACTGGGACAGGAACAGACTAATTTGCATACAGCCAGGTTCTGAAACTGGGATGGTGCAGTGAGCTAAAAAACGGTGTTGGATCTAGCCCTGATCTCTTGACTGGGTGAGAGTATTCTGTTTAATTCAGAGACTCTGTCCCTCACCACCCCTTGTTGTAAATATTTTTGTCCACCCTAAGCGTGGAAGGGTATACTCAGATGTGAGTCCCTTGCTCATTGCACCATCAGGATTCAAGCAAGCCGGGCCGAAGAGGCTGAAATGCCAGAAACCGGTCCCCGGTAGCTTGTTTCCTTCCCAGTGTAAGAATTGGCTTTTGTAGTTTGGTTTGCCCTGTTCCCATCATGCACTGGGACAGGAACAGACTAATTTGCATACAGCCAGGTTCTGAAACTGGGATGGTGCAGTGAGCTAAAAAACGGTGTTGGATCTAGCCCTGATCTCTTGACTGGGTGAGAGTATTCTGTTTAATTCAGAGACTCTGTCCCTCACCACCCCTTGTTGTAAATATTTTTGTCCACCCTAAGCGTGGAAGGGTATACTCAGATGTGAGTCCCTTGCTCATTGCACCATCAGGATTCAAGCAAGCCGGGCCGAAGAGGCTGAAATGCCAGAAACCGGTCCCCGGTAGCTTGTTTCCTTCCCAGTGTAAGAATTGGCTTTTGTAGTTTGGTTTGCCCTGTTCCCATCATGCACTGGGACAGGAACAGACTAATTTGCATACAGCCAGGTTCTGAAACTGGGATGGTGCAGTGAGCTAAAAAACGGTGTTGGATCTAGCCCTGATCTCTTGACTGGGTGAGAGTATTCTGTTTAATTCAGAGACTCTGTCCCTCACCACCCCTTGTTGTAAATATTTTTGTCCACCCTAAGCGTGGAAGGGTATACTCAGATGTGAGTCCCTTGCTCATTGCACCATCAGGATTCAAGCAAGCCGGGCCGAAGAGGCTGAAATGCCAGAAACCGGTCCCCGGTAGCTTGTTTCCTTCCCAGTGTAATAATTGGCTTTTGTAGTTTGGTTTGCCCTGTTCCCATCATGCACTGGGACAGGAACAGACTAATTTGCATACAGCCAGGTTCTGAAACTGGGATGGTGCAGTGAGCTAAAAAACGGTGTTGGATCTAGCCCTGATCTCTTGACTGGGTGAGAGTATTCTGTTTAATTCAGAGACTCTGTCCCTCACCACCCCTTGTTGTAAATATTTTTGTCCACCCTAAGCGTGGAAGGGTATACTCAGATGTGAGTCCCTTGCTCATTGCACCATCAGGATTCAAGCAAGCCGGGCCGAAGAGGCTGAAATGCCAGAAACCGGTCCCCGGTAGCTTGTTTCCTTCCCAGTGTAAGAATTGGCTTTTGTAGTTTGGTTTGCCCTGTTCCCATCATGCACTGGGACAGGAACAGACTAATTTGCATACAGCCAGGTTCTGAAACTGGGATGGTGCAGTGAGCTAAAAAACGGTGTTGGATCTAGCCCTGATCTCTTGACTGGGTGAGAGTATTCTGTTTAATTCAGAGACTCTGTCCCTCACCACCCCTTGTTGTAAATACTTCTCTTTATAATAGCATTGGAACCTTTCCTAACAAAAATTCGGTTAGATGAAAATATTTCTGGCTTTAAATTGGACTCCTCTCAGGTCAAATTATCTGTCTACGCTGACATTCTTCTATATTGTTCCAATCCCTCTGTTTCTCTTCCAGCTTTTCTATTTCAAGAGGACATTTTCTCTCAATTGTCTGGTTATCGTCTCAATTCAGATAAATGCGAAATTCTTCCTATAAATATTCTTTGCTTAAAACAAGATTTTATTTCATCTGGTTTCTCTTGGACAACTTCTAAAATCAAATACCTAGGTCTATGGTTTTTTCCGACTATCCCCGAAACCCTAAAAGAAAATTTTGACAGTCTCTATAAATCTTTATCCATCTCTATCGACCAATGGCATCCGCTGTTTCTCTCCTGGTGTGGTTGCTTAGACTCGATTAAAATAATGCTTTCTCCACTTGTTTTATATCTTTTATCCATGATTCCCGTTCACATTCCTATCTTTTATTTTAAAAAGATTGATTCCGTACTAAACACATTTCTCTGGAAAAATAAATCCCCTCGCTTAGTGCTTAAAGTCCTTAAAGCTGACTAAGTTTCTGGTGGCCTCAAATTCACTGATTTCAAATCATACCATCACGCCTTTTCTTTGAGACAATCCTATTGTTGGCTAGACCAAGCTGAACATATTTACCCTCCTCTTTGGCTAAACATTGAGAAACACTTTATAGCTTCTTTCAACTTCCATGAATCTTTGGCCTTTACTAATACCATTTCTGCCTTTCGTCCTCAAGTGATATCTCACACACGTAAAATATTAGTACCTCTCCTTCCATCCTTATATCCTGCTCACACATCATTAGATCAGCAACCTATTTGGTATAATAATTTACTTCGTATTAAGGGTCGTACTATTTGCTGGGAAAAGAGGAGGCTCAATGGTTTACTTTGGATCTCGCAACTAATATCTAAATCCCTTACCCCCTCTTTTTCCGAACTTCAATCTAAATTATCTTTACCCTCTTCTTGTGAATCTCAATATAATCTACTTCTCCCGTCCCTTCGCCAATATCTTCTTTCTTTACCTCATAACCCCAATATTCCTCCCAGGACTTCAACTCACTTCCCTCTCCTCTCGTCTACTACGTCGGCCTCTTCGCTCTACAAAAGTTTATTTTTCTCACCTGACAGACCCGAGAAAAATTCTGAATTGGCATGGGGAAAAGATCTTGCTAAATGTTGGTCTATCCCGTTCTGGAACACACTATAGTCAAAATTACACAAAACGTCAAGAGCCGCTAATACCTCCCAGACTCTTTGTATTATTTACAATTGCCTACTTTTTACTCCAATTAAATTGTCCTCTTTCTCCACAGACATATCCCCATCCTGTTGGTCATGTAACTTTCCCTCAGCAGATCTAAAACACATGCTTTTTGACTGTGCTTCCCTCTCTCGTTTTTGACTTTTAATCTGGTCTCAAATAAATAACATCTTCACACCCACATCCTCTTTTCCGTTTCCAAAATTTTTCTTGGTTCCCTATCCCCCTCTTGGCCACATCCTTCCTCATCCCCCTTATTAATTGACTTGTTACTAGCCATAGCCATGCACTTGATAACCTCTAACTGGAAACAAGCTGATAAAGTTACTTTCAAAGCCTCGTGAACGCTGTTTGTTTCCATCATAGATTGGATACACATAATGTTTCTCCCCTATCCTTACATATTAAGAGTAAGTGTGAGCGGGAAATACGTTACGCTCGCGGATTTTGCGGATTTTTGGGAAATCCGCAATCCGCGAATTTTGCGTATTTCCCTCAAAATCCGCAAAAAAAAATCCGCGAACGTAACGGGTTCAAAAGTTGAACCCCCACTCATGCAACTATTTTACAATGGCGCCAGCAAGCTGCCAGCGCCGTTGTAAAATAGTTACAAAGTTAGCTTGCATAGGAACCACTAGATAAAACGAAGCAGGTGCTGCTTTATTTTATCTAAGTGCTTCCTCTGCAAGCTAACTTTGTAACTATTTTACAACGGCGCTGGCAGCTTGCTGGCGCCATTGTAAAATAGTTGCATGGCTGGGCACAGGTCTGCAGCTCATTCAAGGGACCCCTGCGCCCTTCGGGGCGATTGCATAGTAACACACACATGGTCGCTCGAACTAGTTGATGCTCAAATTCAGTGACTCATTCATTAGCCCAAAAACAATCGTGAGCGTCGTCGAAGCTGGACAGGTGTGCCTTCATCCCAAATCTACCGTGGAAAATCAGCTGTGATGCTGGATAGGCTTTGCATCCTTGACTTTCACAAGCGCAATACCCGTGCTGTTCCTGTGACCAGGAGCTGGGCACATTGCGTTCGCACGGGTTTCTGCAAGTTCGCACGCGTTTTGTACAATTTCGCAATTTGCGAAATTGTACAAAACCCTCGCGAACTTGCAGAAACCCGTGCGAACATAAAAAAAAAAAAAAGCCGCAAATTGCGAGTTCGCAAATCCGCAAAATTCGCGAACGCGAGATTCGCAAAATTCGCCCATACCTAATTAAGAGAGATCTTTTATGGCTTCCCCTATCTTCCTACTTAACAGATCTCACCTCATCTCCTGCTACTACAGTTAACACATCAGATGAAGTTAGGAAACCTCCATAATTTTGCTGTCGTCCCCTCTCCATTTACCCCAACTGTTTTGCTTTTATGCTATAACTCCTTTTTCCCCTTTGAATATTGTATCCCATTGAATATATTATATACTACTTATGCATTTAATCTTTTTATTGTTAACTTAGAAACATGTTTCAGGTAACGCTTTTTATTCATAATGCTCTTTATATGAAATCCCCCCACCTTTTCTTTCTCTCTCTTCCCCCTTTTCTACTCTTTCTCTTTCCTTCCCCATCCTTTATTAGTTATGGATTATAGCTTTAACATGCAATGTACTTTTCTATTGTAAGTTTTCTTTACATGCTATTTTTTTTTGCTTATATTGTATGTTCTTTTTCTCTCAATAAACCTTAAACTTAAAAAAAAGAACCTGTGAATGCTCATCTTTTCACATATGTTACAGAAAATTAGGGCTCTCAATCCTGAACACTAGGGAAAGCATGCCTCTGTTGCTAAGTCAAGTTACATTTTTTTGACATTTTGGCCACCTTCGTCTGTCATGAAAAAGGTAAATGTAAACTATCCAGCTCAAAATAATATAGATAACCTAAAATGTATAAAAGGGAAAAGCTGAAAATGCCATATTGAGATAAATAAGTGCAGTTTAAAGAATTATATGATGGGCATTTTGGGATATAACTATTTATTGTGTAAAAAATTATGTATCTGTACATAATAAATACAAAATAGACACAAATGGTAGAGAAATATGGCGGGAAACGTCATACCTTTGAAGGGATTAAAGACCTGAATAGAAGGTGAAATCAAGCTTTGTGTGCATGGCCAGAAACATCTAACAGTGAGACGATAACACCGTTATCATCTCACTCGTCAATGTAGAGTGCAGGTCAGGTCATTGTTTGATTTGTTAAAACGTTTCCAATAAACAAAGAGCTCATAAAAACTCATGCTTTCAAGTTACAGGTCTTAAAATACACAATAAGATCATCAAACCCATGCATTTAAATAATGAAAATCTGTTATCAATGGGAGCACGTTAGCAGAGGAATTCAAATAGAATAAAAACATTAGAAAATTGTTAAAATGAGTACAACAAACTCAAGTTTGGCTGACTCCTCTATAGAACTAACCTTACATGATTGACATTCAGCAAAAAATTGTGTATGTGCAAAGCTATTCAAGTAATTTCAGAAACACATGATTTGATTTAAATTTTATGTAGCGCAAAATCTGCCCTTGGGTGTCTTGGCACTGTCTTTCTAGACGAGAAAATGAGGAATTACAGAGGGAAAGGTAAGAGCAAGGTCTTCAGTGATTTCCTGAAAGTGAGATGATTGGCTTGATTGCTCAGATTTCAAGGCATTTGGTTCCATAACATAGAGCAGTTATGTACCAGGTTTCTACCCCAAGGACTCTTCCCTCATAGTTGGGACCTGTACTATATTAGCAGAAGATAACTACAACGCTTTTGCTGGTGTTCACCAAGTGAACTTCTGTTTGAGAAACTCTGGGCCCTAATGATGAAGAGCTGTGTGTGTAAGACGGAGGGCCTTACATTGCCACCCTCTTTTTGACAGGGAGCCAATGCAGGTTTTGCCTGCCTTTGGAGAGGGTGATCAGACTTTCTTGTCTTAGTAAGAGCACGGTCCGCAGCATTTTGCAGCTTCTGAAGTTTCATTAGGACACCTTGCTGAGCTCCTACACACAGGGTGTTTCAATAGTGTAAGCTTGATCAGACCAGTGCAATGACCACTGATGTTTGGAGCTCAGGAGGTAAGAAAGAAAGGACTTTCTTGAGAATTTTCAGGATTAGAAAGCAGGATGATGTAAGGTGATTTGCCTGGTCCCTAAAAGTATGGTTGGTGTCAAAACAGATACATACGTTTCTGACTTTTGGGACTGGGCATGCCAGTGGTCCTAAGGAGTGTAACCACCAGTACAAATTCCAAAAAGAGGAATCTCAACCGAACACAATAACCTCTGTTTTATCGGAATTCACTTTCAAACCCTGGGAGCTCATCCAGTCTATTTTTGCAACCATGCATGCATTAAAGCTAGCAGAGACTTCATCCATTTTATCTTCATCAGGGATCACAGTTTGGGTGTTGTCTGCGTAGGACACTGTGGAAAAGCTGAAGGATTTAATTAATTTCATCAAGGGATATATATATATACTTACCATCACTTAGTGTACATTTGAGACAGGAGCGCGCGAACATCTGTCAGCAACACGGGGGTAGCGCGCCGCGCACGGAGTGAAAGGGAGGGAATCACTGGGCTGGAATTGCCGGTGGGTTACTATAGTAACACAATAACGTGAGAGGGAGGGTGACGCAATGCAGAATGTTGAAAATGAAAGTAACTCTTCTATGTCAAATGCACTTAGGCGTCACCCGAGGTTACCATGGGGACCATGTCGAAAGTATGTAAAACAAGCCAAAATATGCCTAAAAACAAGAGTGAAACACGCATGATGTAATGCAATGACAGAGGGGTATAAATGTAACCACAGTTTGTTAAGATGTTGTGAACAAGGCGGGTGCTTACCACCGAAACGCGTCAAGCAGCCTAAATGAGTGAATAAAACTTATTTGGGATCAACAATTTCACGGAGTCAGTGCCTTACTTGCATGCTGAAGTTTGGAGTTGTCAGACTCGAAGATGATCCCAGTGGGACAGCGCACAGTGATATAAAAGATTTTGAAGTATGCGTCTCCAGGCTAATGGCTTGCTCCATATTGTATAAAAAGGAGTATAACAAGCTAGCTGCTGGACTACGGACACCTATGTCAAATAATCTTTGTTTCAGGTTGTCATGACAAACCATATCAAAGGCAGCAGATAGGTCCAAGAGGACCACTGCTGCCTTTCCTCTCTGACGTTTTCTGAGACCGCAACCAGCACGATTTCAGTAGTGTCCTTTTCCTGAAACCTAATTGACATGGCTTTAGTGTGTGATTCTGATACAGGTAGCTATATTAAAATACAGTTCCACCATTTTAGATAAAATAGGGAATCTGGCAATAGGAAGATAATTATTTTCCTCCAAAGGATCAAGTGTGTTTTTTTTTCAGGAGGAGCCAAAGGGAAGCTTTCTTCCACTCTGTGGGAAACATTCCCGATGCTAGAACGGTATTGAATAATTGTATGAGATAAAATTCAATGTAATCACCTACTTCCTGCAACATTCTAGCAAGGCAGGGATCTGTAGGGGCTCCTGATTTGGTGCAACTTAGGAGACGCAGGCATATATAAAGTTAAACAATTAAGAACAGAACCATTTTGTCCCAACAGGTCTGCTAGCTCTAGTATTCTCAAATAAACAGTGAAAGATTATGGCCAAAAAATTGACAACCTGCTATGGCTGTCGCACTTGCTGCTCTCTGCTCCCTAACCCTCTGCAGCGTCCTCCATAACCCCACTCCCTTGCTCTGAGTGAAATGAGGGGTGGGCAGGGGGGCCCTCGGTTCGCTCACCGTTTGTGGGCTTCACGATCCTGGGTCCTACTTCTGAGCTTTGCTCCGGTACTGCTGCATGTCTGCATCTTACAGGAAATGCTGGGTCAGCTACTGTCGTCCGCAGGTGCTGCTGCCGCCGAGGCCCCACCATGTCTCAGGGTCGCGGGTCTCAGTAACCAGGGCCAAGTGACCAGCCCCAAGTGCGGAGTATCGGGTGCTGGGTTACAGACGCCTGGATCCGGATGCCTTGTGCTGCTCAGCACTCTGCTCACATGACCCCTGGAGTGGAGTGATTATGGGTTCTAAAGTAGTTTTTAGCATAGAGTTCCTTCTTTCAAGTATATTTCTTCTTGGAAACTCAGCAAATTTACCTCCCCTTCAATGACATTCAGCTAATTCTGTACCATGCCAGGATGTGAAAATTCTGTAGGACCTTAAAGTCCTAATACCAAAACCCTCTAGCACAAGTTTGTCCCTCAACTTTCCAAAGACTTTGATTTAAAGGACTTCTCTTGGCTCTTTGCAAGCACTTTTATCAACATTGTTGAATAAAATATTCTAGTTATAGCTGATGAGGTATTTTATGCTACATTCTTATAGTTTTCACATATTGCTTTTCAATTTGTGAAATTTCCAACTGCTTCAATTGGTTTTGTAAGAGAAGATGAAGTGCACATTCAGTGACCGCTTCCTTATGTCACCTCCTTACCAACAGTCTGTTGAGTAGAAGTAAGGCTGGTGCAATTGTCTGTTCTGTTGCTTGTGTGGAGTTCATAGTTGGCTTAACTAATCCACTACTAATTGTGCTCAGTCCCCCTAATATTTTGTCTCTAAGGACACAGAGGTTGCTTGGTAGCTGCACCATCTTGAAACTTCTAGGTGACTAGGTCCATGCACAGGAAATGCTGTTCTATTTAAATCAGCTCCAATCTCTCCTCGAGGATATAGCACTTTGCTTAAGCTGACACCATGGTCCACAGCCTGTCCCAGAAAGGCTACAATCTCCACTTTTGTTGATGAGAGAAACCACACAGATTCTTAGTGTATCCTTCTCTGCCCAACCAATGGACCGACAGGAAAGTAGGAAGTGCAGATGCAGTGCAAGTTCGCATGACCACTGAATTATAGATTCCTGCTATTCACCAGCTTTTCATCTCCACTGTTAGCAAATGGTGCAGAATGCAGCAATTCACATCCTTGCTAAGCTTGAAAAAAATCGATCATCTCACCCTAGTCAGAATAACACTTCTTTGTTTCTCAATAGAGTATAAATTCCTGATCATAAATCAAACACCTTATGTATTTTCTTTCCTTTCCATAAGTATTACGTACGATCTCTTGGTGATAGACTTAAGAAGTGAGATAATAGCCTCTTAATTGTTCTTTATTAGCAACCCCTTTCCATGGACAGGCAAGCTTTTTAGCTCACCGAACTCCCCTTTGGAACTTTTTATCTGTGCCGCTCCACCAGTCATTATTATCTCTCTTTAAAATATTTTTCAATACTTACCTGTTATAGGTAGGTGTTGAAAGAAGTACAAGATATTCCATGGTGCGCATTGTAGTAAGTGCACCAGTCAGCCAGTTTTAGTTTCGAGCAGGACTGGAAAGGGTGGAAGTGGATCTAACCCCGATGGCTGCCCTCCTGTAGAGCTCCGTGCCAGTGCTGGTTGGGCACCTCACCACCTGAAGAGCCTGCACTGCTGAGCGGACTGACGGCGGATTAGTGCAGGTTCCAGGATGCCATGAAAAGCATGCCCTTGCATCTTGTAGGGGCTCCATAATGGCTTCTACAGTCAATGGCTTAGGGAGTGGCCCTTCAGCTGTGTGCTTATGCCTGACCCACGGCGACAGGAGCACAATCCTCCCAGCGCATTACTGCTACACACCACTGGGAACCCCATCGTCATACAGAGGGCATAATTTTTCCTCCAGCAGGGCGTCCGGTGATGAGCAGATGCAAGAACTACAGGAAGCAGCCTTGATCGCTGACTGCAGCTGCATTATGTGATGTCAGCCCGATGACTAAGAGGCCTCCCTTCACCCAACTGGAGCCCCCTCCTAACATAAATCTGTGAGGCCAATTTGCTTTCACATCTGGTCTAACTCCAGTGTTAATGGGAGTAGTGTGGACTCCTGAAGGGTGCTTTAAGTGGCAGTCAAGGTGGCAGTGAGGTTTAGACTGATGCAGGACTCTGCAAAAGTGGAATTAAAAAGCCAGAAGAAACTGCGTCTGCTGGAATCAGATATCTGTGGACTTTCAAGGCGACATACTGCTTCCTCCACCCCTGCACTATGGAGGGAAAAGGAGCTTGTGAAAATTTTGCCTCAACACTTTCTATATGGCTGTGGCAGGGAAAGGTTTGGCTAAACATTTGGCCAACATACACAACAGCTTCGGCGCACAGACCACGCACCCAACCACCGAACCGACACCCCCCACCACCACCCTCTGGGCCTGGACCCCGGTCTGCTCCGAAGACACCATCCAGGCATGCAGTGAAGGCGCAGCAAGCAAGAGTGAGGGAGTGCATATATAAAGTTAAACAATTAAGAACAGAACCATTTTGTCCCAATAGGTCTGCTAGCTCTAGTATTCTCAAAAAGACAGTGAAAGATTATGGCCAAAGAATTGATTCTGGGGGGGTCCACATTAAAATTAAAGTGGAGCAAATTAGAATTTTCATTAACTGATTGATTAATTAAAATCATTACAGTAAAATGCCACCCTCCTTTCCCCGGCACCCTCCCATTCCAACCAAAACCTGGCTTTATAGTTGGCCATGTGCCCTTACACACATTGTGCAGTCCCCAATGTTGTTTAAAACTCATTTTGATTTAAAATACCTCAATAGAAATTTTAAGAAGCTCGTCTTGAAAGGAATGGTAAAAAAGTTGGGACACTCTTCAGTGCCTGTCAGGGACTGGTCTGCTTGCTCCCGCTGGGTTTACCATGCCAGTCGCCAAAGTTGGATTGCGTTCATTTGAGGTCTTTAATGCAACCCTGATCAGATGCTTGAATTTCCCCAATCTTGCTAAGGTCATAGTTTTTGTTCTGGAAAAACACAAGGCTAACGCTGTAGTGTAGTTCCTATATTCCCAATAGGCTCTGCGCATCGGAATAATATATACTATAGATTAGACGTAGGACTGAGGTCTACTAGGTTTCTATCGAATATATTAGACTTAATTGTGAGTGCCAGCTAGGTCAGAGGTCACTAGAAACTTTCTCGAATGAACAAGAAGGGATTAGTTTCTGACAACCGCATAAACATGACAACTTTGTTTCCCAAGAATAAGAAATATATCTCTAGAGTCGCGGAAACAATAGATAGTTATTTCACTTAGTCAATCGTGCATGCTTTGTTTCACCAGAGGTGCAGAGAAGTAGAGAGACGGGCGTTTTCAATAAAAAGTATTTATTGAAAAGTCTTCTGTCTCATGCAGGAGAAATGAATTGCTACAATTGAAATACTGGTTGAAAAGTACAATGCGTACAGTATGAAGAGTAATATAAAATAATACTGTAAAATCATGATATGGTTTCTAAGCCATAAAATACATAGAATACATACATTAATAAATAAAGATTAAAAGTACTCAACTAGTGCTTCTAAAATACGCCTACCCCGGTGTACCTAACCTAAGTATAGTACAAGGGAAGAAGTAAGTGAGGTGTAGCTTAGTTTCAGTGTTCTTTGCCAAGAATCTATCTAGGAATTGTCTAATCAGCTCCGTACCTTGGGTTTAGAATGAAGGAAGTCTGGTATCTCTCTCTCAGGACTCGATTTCCCAACAACCCGCAAGGGTTGCTTGGAAACACTGGAGCTGGATTTCTCGGCAGGAGAAAAGACAGCGTCTCTCTCAGTGCGTCTGCTGGAGGGTCGGCTTCCTTCGGCGCTTGCTTCGGCGAGCTGTGTCGTGTAGGTAGATAGTCTAACTGCTCCAAACCACTGTATCTTTGCCTGGGTAAGTGTGGGAATATTTATACCTTGAAGGTGCCGAGTTTGACATAAGGTTGGACATAATAACAACATCAAAGACTCAGTTCCTTGAAAACTCCATGAGTTCTTGGATAAATCAATATTCAAGCAAGGAGAGGTCCCTGACTGCTGAAGGGCGGATTTTTCCAAGAAATCGTTGTGGATTTTCGGAACTAGTGGAAGTAGCCATGCCGTATTTGGACTGCCTGAACTAAGTCTTAATATGGTTATGATTTCTATGCCTATATAAGGATATGGTGATTTATACCTATATAAGGGCATGAATCGTGAAAATTGCACTTTGACAACACAGATCGGGCGGAGTCGTGACGTTCATTGTAAAGATTGGGGCAGCATCGGAGGTGCAACCCGGATTCCCTCGTGTAGGAGCACAGCCTACACTTGCAGGTCCATGCTGGATTAAAATCAGCGATACATAATGTGATAAGTCTCATAAAAAATATTTTGCTTCAGGCTTGTGGTGTTAGGGTCTCACTTAGGGGGGGGTTGGGCTTTTCCTGACCTATACAATTTATTCAATGGATCAAGGTTAGAACTTGAGTGGAGGGGCTTAGTGTCTTAAGAAAAGGATATTTCACACATGTGTCTGTTTATCGCTTTTTTCCAAGCATTAAGTATAATTTCCAGTAAATGTAAACTTGCTTCCTCTATTTTCAGTATGTTAATGTCTCTGCCCGGGCCGATTTGCCAGACCGAATTTGTCTCCTCGAAAATGGATCTCAGTTGGTATCTCAAGGAGGCGGCTGGAGCCCTCAAGATCCTTAGGTGTAACTTTATAAGCTCCACCTGACACAACAGATCTGACCTCGCGAGACCTAGCTCCAATCCCATCCTTGATTTCCTAGCTGACCTCTGGATAAGGAGCACTGATTTATATGCCTTGGCTTGGGCTGAGTTTAAAGAGGCTTCCAACGACCCTGGGAAGGCCAGGTGGCCGTAGCTGATGGCTGGAAGCAGTTTCTCTTTTAGGACAGTCAGTATTGGTCCAGCCGAAGGACTTAACAGAGGTTGGCTCAGTTGTTTTAGCAAATGTGTAACATTGTTGTCCTTGATGGTCATATCTTTCTGATGGATGTTTGCCTTGGCACGTTCTGTGAGCCAAACCCCCAGATAGTTGTAGGAAGCCACTGTGCCGATTTTCAGATATCAAATAGCCACTGTGCTTTCCTTTTGAGATGGTAGATCCCGAAGATGATTACCTTGGTCTTCCCCTGGTTGACTGTCAGTAAGTTATCGTTGTTGAAGCAATTTAGGGCATTTAGGGCTCTTTGTAGGGCCCCTTTAGTGTGGTCCATTATTGCTGTGTCATCAGCATATTGTAGTACCGGCAGCCTCACACTTCCTAGCCTAGGCACTACTAAATTGGCACCTTTCAGAGCGACCCCCAAGTCTTCAGTGTACAAATTAAAACAGATGGGGGCCAGCACGCAGCCCTGTTTGAGCCCGTTAGTCGTAGCTATTTTAGAAGACACTGTACAGGTGCTTGTTTTGACCAGCACCCAGGTATCTTCATAAAGGGATCTGATTGCCTTAAGGAGTTTAGATGGAATACTCCAGCTGTCTAACTTCCACCATAGCCTTCTGCAATCAACTTTATCAAAAGCTGTGCGGTATTTTATGAAACAGCAGAACAGAAGGTTGGGGTTCTTCTTTACTGCCTAGGATGATAGATCAGGTAACGCCAAATAGTTGCTCAGGGTCAACGAATGTGACCTGAAGCCTGACTGATAAAAGGGAATGATGCCTTTTTCTTGTGCCCAAGACTCCAGACCCTTCAAAAGTAGGCGAGCATTGGCCTTAGCTTTGAGATTGAGCAGGGCTATGAGCCTGTAGTTTGATGGCTTCGAACAATAGTCTTTTTTAAAGATAAGGACCAGTAAGGAGCCCCTCCAAGAATCTGGTGTCTTGGATGTCAAGAGGATATGGTTGTAAAGAGGGGTTAGGATTGCTGCCCAAAAGTATGGGACAATTTTAAGAACAGGTGCAGGTATCTCGTTAGGCCCTGGAGCTCCATCATTCCTCATAATCTTGAGGGTCTTGATGACCATATCAGAGTTTATCAGGCTTGTGACCTGTGATGCTCCCCTACCCAGGTGCTCTGTTCGATGAGGGAAATGTCAGGGGTGGCGTTCACTTCTTGAGACTTTAAATTGTTTGGCAGGCTCTGCCCCTCCTCAGAGATAATTTCTTCTGAGCAACCTTTATTTGAAGGAGCGTGCAAGTATAGTTGCTTCACATGATTCAGCCAGTCATGCTCCGCTACTCCATTTTCTCTTGTTACTCCTCGACTACTCAGCTGATTGATGTGCCTCCATAGCCCAGCAAGGTTCATTTTCCTTAAGCAGAGAGAAAACCTTAAACCATTCCCTCTCTGTGTGTTCTCTTTTTTGTGTTCCCACAATTTCTTTCTTAGGGCAGATCTCAGTGTTTTGACCGATGGTCCCTCTGTTAATCTATTGGAGCTCCTCTAAGATATTCTCCCAAATCTTTATAGATGATAGGTATGTTGTTAGAGTGCCTTCCTGCTTCTTCTCCAATCAGACTTGCATCTTCTTGCCTATATTTTCTGACCATTATATCCTCCGCAGGACTTTATAATTTTCTTCCCCTCTTGACTCTCAAATGGCTTGAAAGATGGTGGCTGTCGGTACTCCCAAATGAATCATTGCTCTCAATGGCCTATGGTCACTTTCCATAATATCCTCGACTTCAAAATCTTTCAGTCTGGCTGCGATTGCTTCACTGACTATAATATAGTCAATTCTCGAGATATCCCGGAAAGTTGGTTGCGGCTGCCAGGATGTCTTTCGTACTTCTTTCAGTGCGTGTATTGTAGATAGCTTATGACTTTTGAGGAGATTGTAGAGGGATTCTGCCTGGTCCTTCCCCCGAGGAGGGGAATTAGCTTTGTCAAGATCCCTCATATTGAAGTTCCCATCTATAATTACCTAATAAAATGTATGTTTGTTTAAGAGATAATCTAGTTTCCATGACATAACATCCATGAAGTCTTTCATTGTGGTCTGTGCTGGATTAATAAAACAGTTTATTAGCAGAAGGCAGAGCGAATGAGAGTTAAGATTCAGGCCCTTAATCTGTAAAGCTTGTATCCCAGGTTTAGTCAGTTTGATATCCGTGGCCATAAGGCTACTGGCATGTTTTATGAAAATTGACAGACCACCGGATGGTCCACCAAAGAGATTCCTTGGTATTGCGGGTACATGGTGTTCCTAATACCCTGCAAATGGAGTACTGGTCAGGGCCCATGTCTCTTGGAAAAACAGTATATCTCAATTTTCTAGAAACTGCTTTATATCTTCTTTTTCTGAAATGTTATTGATCCCTGCAATGTTCCATGAAATTATGGTTAATTGCTGATTAGATGTAATTGCTCCCCTGGCCTCCACCCTGACGGGCCTGGTGCCACAGCTGTTAGAAATAGTGCTGCCATCTTCTTGGATTTCCTGTTTGGTCCAGAGCATGGGGGCTTGTATAAATGGCCGGATGGTTGTTTCAGCAGAAAAACCTAATGCCAATGGGGTCCTTGGAGCCAGACCAACTGCTGCTGTGGGTCCCTAGACTATTTGTCCAAGCAGGGCCAACCAGGATCCATTGCCCCTGCTATTTAATGCTAGGACATGTGGATATTTTGTGTGTATCAAACTTTGGACATTTATGCCCCACTCAGGGAGTTGTGGTGATTTGTTAAAAACAGGGTTGTTGTAGTTCCTTTTGCTTCAGACCTACCACTGTGGATTCGCCATGCGTATCCCCCAAGATGCCCAAGAATCTCACTCATTCCAGGTCCCCTGTTTGTATTTTGTCCAGTGTGACAAGATGTTTGAAAAGGTGGAGAATGTTGCTCTGATTCAGAATATCGTGCTGTCCCATAGTGTGAAATCTCGGGATGAGAACCATCTAATGGACATTTGGTGGGAAATCTGAGGTTGGAACAACTTTTCTTGTTCCTAATGCATACATTGCCTGGCTAAATGCAGAGCTTCAGCTTGCTTGATGACTCAGGGTATTTCCTACTTGGGCCTTGATTCTCCATACTTGGTTGTTCACTGTGCCTGTCTGCCTATTGATACTTGGCTGGGGTTGTGTTGAACCATCCAGCTGCGCTGATGTAATATCTTGTGGTCTCCATGAGATTGAACAGAGGAGGCATCCTTCTTTCCCCAGTTATTTACTGAAAATATTGGATAGAACTGTCTGTTTTAGCATTACTTTGTGGGGGTGAGTGGTCTGTCTTCCATAGCTTTCAGTTGTTTCCTCAGCTTTTTTTTGCTCTCCTTGATAGAGGAGGAGAAGACCAGTCTGTTGTGCTAGGAGTGGGTTTTTGCGTATCAGTTGCCGGAATGTCGCTTCCCCTGCTTTTTCTGCTGTTAGCCCTTTGTGTACCTTGAGCTGCTTTTGGCCCATGAGCAGGGATCTTCATCCTTTGTGCCAGATCATGATTGACTCTGTCTATTGAATTCGGGCCTGGCGGGACTCCTTCTTTCTTGCTTGCAGCCGGATGGTAATTGTTTGAAGTTGCCCTACCGTTAGTGGTGCTGGAAGTGGGTGTGTCCATGCTTCCTTTAACTATCTCAACTATATCCGCTAGCAGATCATGAAGAAACGTCCACTTTTCCATAAGATCATTCCCCAGGGTTGGAAACCAGGTACTGAACAATTCTGTTTTCCAGATCTTCCACACTGGTGCTTAAATTGACTGGGCGGGCTGTTATTGATTGCAGGAGATCTATCTGGACCTCGATCTTTGATGATTGCCACAGTAGTGCTCTGTTTGTCGAGCTGTTTATCTCATTCATATATAATTTCGATAGGTCTTAATTCATACTGTCGTTAGAAGTAAGGTGATCTGTTTTAGAGTCCCATGGAGGCTCTAATAGCCCCATCAAGTTTGGGGTTAAAACTATGGTTCTTTCACTCTTTTGGGCCAGTTTTTGAAAAAAGGAGGTTGTAAGGTCACCTACCACTGGAGACTGTGGGATCGGGTCATCTAGAAGCGACACTGGGCTTGTGGCTGATAGGATGGGCTTAGTTCTCAGCCACTGTCATAGGGACGTAATCCTCTTTAGATGATGCTGTGTCATGTTTCCTGCAAATTGTGCATTCAGGCACCTTTTCTTTAAGTGAG
Organism: Lissotriton vulgaris; assembly: GCF_964263255.1. NCBI lineage: Eukaryota > Metazoa > Chordata > Amphibia > Caudata > Salamandridae > Lissotriton > Lissotriton vulgaris. The sequence continues at coordinate 683,803,481 of NC_141689.1, forward strand.
GGTGTAATGTGGGCGCAAGGGGATCCATTGATTTGAACAGAATCCGCCATATCTGGCTCGCAGTGGGTCGCCGGACTTGGAGGTGATCCTCCTTTGAGGGTATGCGAGCATGTATGTTTGGTGCTAATCTCCTGTGAGATGCACGGATCATAGCCAGAAAGTGGTGCATCCTGGAGTTCATCCTTTTGCCCACCCTGAATGGTGACCTGGGTGGTGCTGAGGTGGCCATTTAAAAAAAAAAGAAGTGCCTAATCGACCACTTTGTGGGGTGTATTGTGGGATTTAATTTGGGCTCTCTGATAGAGATGTACTCCTTGTGATCCTTTTTGTTGGCGATTGTCTATTAGCGATTTCTTCAGGGGTCGTGCATGGTCGAACCTTCTTTTTAGGTTCCATCTCGCTAAAGAAAGCACAGGTTAGTGCTTTGGCTGTCTGGCTGTCGGACTGGACTGGTGTGGTCTATTCAGTAGCTGAGAACGCGCTGAAACTAGAAAGATGCTGGGGAGAGGGAGCGATCGTGCCCCCGAATCGTGTCCACGGTTAGTTTTGTGCTGAGGTTTTAGGAGACCCCTGCATGTACTGCTGGCAGTAATGCTGATGCCTGCGTGCTCCTCCAGCTGTCCACAACTCCTCAGCGCTCCTCTCTGCTCTCAACTCAGCGTCCACGTGACTGTGCACTGCTGATACTTGGTTGAGGGGCTGGTGCAAAGATTGGTGCTTCCCTTGGCCTGATTAAGGGCTCTGCTTGGCCTGCTGCTAGCTGGTACGCTCTGGAGAGCGAGTGCTTTCAGAGGTAATCAAGCAAGTGCCGGCGCTCCTAAGGTGCCGCAAACTGCACCCGGTCTAACCAGCTCATGTCCACTGCAGCTGGGGGCCACACTTCGTGGTATCCTGCTATGGCTGTCACACTTGCTGCTCTCTGCTACCTAACCCTCTGCAGCTTCCTCCATAACCCCACTCCCTTGCTCTGAGTGAAATGAGGGGTGGGCAGGGGGGCCCTCGGTTCGATCACCATTGGTGGGCTTCACGATCCTGGGTCCTACTTCTGAGCTTTGCTCCGGTACTGCTGCATGTCTGCGTCTTACAGGAAATGCTGGGTCAGCTACTGTCGTCCACAGGTGCTGCTGCCGCCGAGGCCCCACCATGTCTCAGGGTCGCGGGGCTCAGTAACCAGGGCCAAGTGACCAGCCCCAAGTGCGGAGTATCGGGTGCTGGGTTACAGACGCCTGGATCCGCCTTGTGCGGCTCAGCACTCTGCTCACATGACCCATGGAGTGGAGTGGTTATGGGTTCTAAAGTAGTTTTTAGCATGGAGTTCCTTCTTTCAAGTATAATATTTCTTCTTGGAAACTCAGCGAATTTACCTCCCCTTCAATGACATTCAGCTAATTCTGTACCATCCCAGGATGTGAAAATTCTGTAGGACCTTAAAGTCCTAATACCAAAACCCTCTAGCACAAGTTTGTCCCTCAACTTTCCAAAGACTTTGATTTAAAGGACTTCTCTCGGCTCTTTGCAAGCACTTTTATCAACATTGTTGAATAAAATATTCTAGTTATAGCTGATGAGTTATTTTATGCTACATTCTTATAGTTTACACATATTGCTTTTCAATTTGTGAAATTTCCAACTGCTTCAATTGGTTTTGTAAGAGAAGATGAAGTGCACATTCAGTGACCGCTTCCTTATGTCTCCTCCTTACCAACAATCTGTTGAGTAGAAGTAAGGCTGGTGCAATTGTCTGTTCTGTTGCTTGTGTGGGGTTGTAAATGTACAGGAATTTATATAGCGCAAATCACCAAGCGGTTTCTAAGCACTTGCTTAGGGAACCCGTCCTGGTATTCCCCTGTGAGATAACCCCGGCGGGGTATCCGCAAGGTGAAAGCCAGGCATCCCGCCGCGAGGGGCCGTTGTGGAGATTAAGCAAGCTATTACCCAGAGTCGCAGAGTGTGAACCCATGAATCGAGTAGGCACCGGAGCGAGAATTGTCGAGTCCATGGACATTTTAGGACTCAAAACCCCGCCGAGCCGGGAATTGAACCCAGGTCCCGGGCTGACCTCTGCTTCCAGGTCTGCCTCCTCTAATCAGTGAGCCACACTTCTCCACTTCATAGTTGGCTTAACTAATCCACTACTTATTGTGCTCAGTCCCCCTAATATGTTGTCTCTAAGGACACAGAGGTTGCTTGGTAGCTGCACCATCTTGAAACTTCTAGGTGACTAGGTCCATGCACCGGAAATGCTGTTCTATTTAAATCAGCTTCAATCTCTCCTCGAGGATATAGCACTTTGCATAAGCTGACATCATGGTCCACAGCCTGTCACAGAAAGGCTACAATCTCCACTTTTGTTGATGAGAGAGACCACACATTCTTAGTGTATCCTTCTCTGCCCAACCAATGGACCGACAGGAAAGTAGGAAGTGCAGATGCAGTGCAAGTTCGCATGACCACTGAATTATAGAGTCCTGCTATTCACCAGCTTTTCATCTCCACTGTTAGCAAATGGTGCAGAATGCAGCAATTCGCATGCTTGCTAAGCTTGAAAAAAATCGATCATCTCACCGTAGTCAGAATAACACTTCTTTATTTCTCAACAGAGTATAAATTCCTGATCATAAATCAAACACCGTATGTATTTTCTTTCCTTTCCATAAGTATTACGTACGATCTCTTGGTGATAGACTTAAGAAGTGAGATAATAGCCTCTTAATTGTTCTTTATTAGCAACCCCTTTCCATGGACAGGCAAGCTTTTTACGTCAACGAACTCCCCTTTGGAACTCTTTACCTGTGCCACTCCACCAGTCATTATTATCTCTCTTTAAAATATTTTTCAATACTTACCTGTTATAGGTAGGTGTTGAAAGAAGTACAAGATATTCCATGGTGCGCATTGTAGTAAGTGCATCAGTCAGTCAGTTTTAGTTTCCAGCAGGACTGGAAAGGGTGGAAGTGGATCTAACCCCGATGGCTGCCCTCCTGTAGAGCTCCGTGCCAGTGCTGGTTGGGCACCTCACCACCTGAAGAGCCTGCACTGCTGAGCGGAGTGACGGCGGATTAGTGCAGGACCCAGGATGCCATGAAAAGCATGCCATTGCATCCTGTAGGGGCTCCATAATGGCTTCTACAGTCAATGGCTTAGGGAGTGGCCCTTCAGCTGTGTGCTTATGCCTGACCCACGGCGACAGCAGCACAATCCTTCCAGCGCATTACTGCTACACACCACTGGGAACCCCATCGTCATACAGAGGGCATAATATTTCCTCCAGCAGGGCGTTCGGTGATGAGCAGATGCAAGAACTACAGGAAGCAGCCTTGATCGCTGACTGCAGCTGCATTATGTGATGTCAGCCCGATGACTAAGAGGCCTCCCGTCACCCAACTGGAGCCCCCTCCTAACAGAAATCTGTGAGGACAATTTGCTTTCACATCTGGTCTAACTCCAGTGTTAATGGGAGTACTGTGGACTCCTGAAGGGTGCTTTAAGTGGCAGTCAAGGTGGCAGTGAGGTTTAGACTGATGCAGGACTCTGCAAAAGTGGAATTAAAAAGCCAGAAGAAACTGCGTCTGCTGGAATCAGATATCTGTGGACTTTCAAGGCGACATACTGCTTCCTCCACCCCTGCACTATGGAGGGAAAAGGAGCTGGTGAAAATTTTGCCTCAACACTTTCTATATGGCTGTGGCAGGGAAAGGTTTGGCTAAACATTTGGCCAACATACACAACAGCTTCGGCGCACAGACCACGCACCCAACCACCGAACCGACACCCCCCACCACCACCCTCTGGGCCTGGACCCCGGTCTGCTCCGAAGACACCATCCACACGATGAACACCATCCACTCCGGATCACCAACCGACCCATGCCCTCACCACGTCTTCAAAAAGGCCGCCTCCGTCATCACACCCCAACTCCGAGATGTCATCAACTGCTCCTTCAACACTGCCACCTTCCCGGAGAGCTGGAAGCATGCCGAACTCAGCGCCCTCCTGAAGAAACCATCAGCAGACCCCACCGACCTCAAGAACTACCGCCCCATCTCGCTCCTCCCTTTTCCTGCCAAAGTCATTGAGAAGACCGTCAACAGACAGCTTGCCGCCTTCCTCGAGACAAACGGATCCCTCGACCACTCGCAGTCCGGCTTCCAAGCCTACCACAGCACCGAGACCGCCCTCATCGCAGCCACTGACGACATCCAAGCCCTGCTCGACAACGGGGAAACAGCTGCCCTCATCCTCATGGACCTCTCCGAAGCGTTCGACACTGTCTGCCACCGGACCCTAGTACAACGCCTCAGCAACATCGGAATCCAAGAGAAGGCTCTGGAATGGATCATCTCGTTCCTCGCCGGAAGAACCCAGAGAGTCCGCCTCCCCCTGTTCAGATCTGAGGCCACCGAAGTCATCTGCGGCGTACCACAAGGATCATCACTCAGCCCCACCCTCTTCAACATCTACATGAGCCCCCTCGCGGCCATCGCACGCCAACACAACCTCAACATTATCTCCTACGCTGACGACACCCAGCTGATCCTCTCCCTCACCAATGACCCAGCAACCGCCAGAACCAACCTACACAAAGGGATGAAAGACATAGCCGAGTGGATGATGAACAGCCGCCTGAAACTGAACTCAGACAAGATGGAAGTCCTCATCCTGGGACCATCTCCCTCTGCCTGGGATGACTCCTGGTGGCCCCCGGCCCTGGGCAGCGCACCCAAACCAACGGACCACGCACGCAACCTGGGCTTCATCCTGGACTCCTCCCTCTCGATGACCAGACAAGTCAATGCCGTCTCATCTTCATGCTTCAACATCCTTCGCATGCTCCGTAAGATCTTCCGATGGATCCCCACCGAACCCAGGAAGACGGTCACCCAGGCACTCGTCACCAGCCGACTGGACATCGGAAACACCCTCTACACCGGAACCACAGCCAAACTACAGAAAAGACTCCAACGCATCCAGAACGCCTCTGCACGACTTATCCTGGACATCCCCCGCCACAGCCACATCTCCGGACACCTGAGAGACCTGCACTGGCGCCCCGTCAACAAGAGACTCACGTTCCGACTCCTCACCCATGCACACAAGGCTCTCCACGACCTGGGCCCCAGGTACCTCAACAACCGCCTGACCTTCTACTCTCCCACCCGCCAGCTTCGATCGACCAGCCACGCCCTCGCTGCCATTCCACGCATCCGAAGAGCCAAGCTCCTGAGGCGGAAAGCCGGGAGCGAGGCACTATATTGTAAACTTTGTTTCACAGAATACTTGTGTTTTTAAACTGTTGTTGTCACTATTTTTCCTTGTGCTCCTGATAACAGACTGCTTGTTATCTTTAAAACTTACCTCCCTGACACAGTCAGCGCACGCAGCGGAGCCAGCGCTGACGCTGCACGCTGGTCGCATACTCCCCCTCGCGCCCTCCCGCCACGAGCTGAGGCCACGCCCCCTTTTTAGGCCACGCCGACATTGCTTAAAGCTGTCGCTGGCTGAACACTTGCAAAGCTAGAGGTAAGCTCCTGAGGCGGAAAGCCGGGAGCGAGGCACTATATTTTAAACTTTGTTTCACAGAATACTTGTGTTTTTAAACTGTTGTTGTCACTATTTTTCCTTGTGCTCCTGATAACAGACTGCTTGTTATCTTTAAAACTTACCTCCCTGACACAGTCAGCGCACGCAGCGGAGCCAGCGCTGACGCTGCACGCTGGTCGCATACTCCCCCTCGCGCCCTCCCGCCACGAGCGGAGGCCACGCCCCGCTATTCCCTGCCCAGAGCAGCATAACTTATGTGCATATATCGATCGCGCAGCGGGCGAGTGCAGCGGGCGCGACGAATGCGCGCCGAAGGCGCGCCTAAGGCAAGCACGTCTGCGCCCGTCCGCGGCCGGGCGCGGTCCAGGGCCATAACCCCTGTCCGTTCTCCCAATGACCCCATAACCTACAACAAACAGGCCCTATGGAACCTATGCCCGACAATAAACGAATGCTGCAGGCACAAAATGGAGGCCATTTCCTCTATCAAATTCCAACACTGCCCTTTTCAAACGCGTATACAGTTAGGCGACAAAGAACGGACCAAGTGCCTCAGAGGAGGTCTGTTAAACTGTCGTTCTATCCCGAGACACGCCTTGCAAATTTGGAACATGCTCCTAGAAGAGGACCTCGATATACTCTTTCTGACAGAGACATGGTTAGGGATTGATTCTGACCCTGAGATCATCGAATCCCTTCCACCAAACTTTAGCATAGCCAGGGTAGATCGACCGTTAGGCCGAGGAGGTGGCATCGCGATTATCAGCAAGGCCCCCCTGGTGTGCTCCCTTGAACCTTTTGATATAGAAAACTGTGAAGCTGGCAAATTTGCACTGAAACTTGGCCCGCAGGATCATATCTCAGGTGTCCTCCTTTATAGACCTCCTGGGACCCTGGGAAATTTTAGACCAAGTCTACAAGAATATCTTGCCCATTTAGCGCTGAGACACAGGAAGGTCCTCCTCCTCGGCGATCTAAATATTCACTTTGATGATATCCAGTTAAAGGAAGTCATCGATATGAAGCAGGAATTACAAAATACGAATCTGACACCCACTCATATTCATGGCCATCTATTGGACCCGGTGTTCGCCAACTGGGAGGCCATAACCACGAATACTCCTAATCCACTTCCCTGGACAGACCACTTTCTAGTCCCTTTTGAAATTAACACGGCAAGCAAGCGTGCCCCCCAATTGAGTGGCAATAATAGCTACCCTTACCGCAAATGGAAAAAAATTTCCCAACACATTTTTAACGAGACGCTAAGCTTAGGTGGGATGCCGGGAGGCTCAGATAGTGAAAGTGCAAATCTAAACCTAGATACCCGAATCCTTGACGCCCTGAATAAGGTAGCCCCTTTATCCACGGCCAAAAAAGGTAATAGAGCTAAGAGATCGGCACCATGGTACAATATGGATCTGCAGTCGGTCAGATCAGAGTGCAAAAAGCTAGAAAGATTGTGGCGCAAGGATAAGAATGACTGCACTAAACTTCAATACAGAACAGCCCAGAGAAGTTATCAAAAACAGGTCAGAGCTGCTAAAGCAACCTTCTATGGAAACAGAATTAGTGAGGCAGACTGCTCATCTAGAGAACTCTTCAAAATATATAAAGAAATCTCAGTCGTCTCACTCTCCAATTCTCCGGAAGCTGATTCTGTCATGGAATGTAACAAGGTGGCAGAATACTTTGCCAACAAGGTTAAGAAAATATACAGCTCTTTCTCCACACATCCTGTGGCTGGAGAAACCTTCACTGAACTGAAGGAACTAGAGTTGGCAAATTCAAAACCGAGGTTAGAATGCTTTACCATACCACCCGGTAAAGAACTTGCAACCATCTGTACTAGCATAAAATCGGGCTCTCCACGTGACCCCGCTCCTCCAAAGGTCCTGGGCGCAAGTATAGCCACTTTAAAACCATACATCCGCCATGTCCTTGCAACATCCTTTGACTCCCAGACCCTGCCAAGAAACTGGAAAAAGGCAATTGTACTACCTATCAGGAAAAAACCCAATGTTAGTCTTAATGTCCTGGAGAACCTACGACCTATTTCTCTGCTACCCTATACAGCTAAAATTGCAGAGAAAATTGCAAATGTGCAATTGATGGCATTTGCGGAGAAGAACAATCTCCTACACCCCTCACAATCGGGGTTCCGAAGAGGCTTCTCTACTGAGACGGCCCTATTAAGAGCCACCAAAACTCTACATCAAGGAGCTGACGCAGGCCTGACCATGGCACTGGTCATGCTAGACCTTAGCGCAGCGTTCGACACTGTAGCACATATCACCTTGCTACAGTGTCTGAAAAGAGGAGGTGTGACTGATAGAGCACTCGGTTGGCTTAAATCGTTTCTGACAGGCAGAAGCTTTCAGGTTCAACGTGGCTCTTTCCAGTCTGAAGAGTGGGTATTGGAACAGGGGGTGCCACAGGGCTCTGCCTTAAGTCCTACCCTTTTTAACCTATATATGGCCCCCCTGGCTGAGTTAGTTCAATCGTTCGGCGTAGAGATTGTATCCTACGCCGACGATACACAGCTCTTACTCACCCTCACACAAACGCCGGCTGCTGAAGCTAATAACTTCAGAGCCTGTATGCAAGCACTGGCCACTTGGATGGACTCGCACTGCCTTAAACTAAACGGATCCAAGACAGAAGTCCTGGTGGTTGGTGGTGATCAACAGCTTTGGACATGTGATTGGTGGCCAATCTGTTTAGGCGATATGCCTACACCATGTACTGAAGCCAAAAATTTAGGGATATGGATGGATCCCACACTCTCTTATGAGACACACATCAACCGTCTAGTAGGCAAGTGCTTTGGAGTCCTAAAGACTCTCAACAAAACCCTAGATCTCCTTCCTTTGGAGGCCCGGCGCACTATGACCCAGGCACTGATAACGTCACGCCTCGATTATGGAAATGTTCTTTTCCTGGGAGCTTCTTGTAAAAGCATTGGAAGACTCCAGATATTGCAAAATGCTGCAGCCCGCCTAGTGCTTAGACTCCCTTGAAGAGCCAACTCTAAAACCACCCTGGATGCCCTCCACTGGCTTCCAGTGAAAAAAAGAATACAGTACAAAGCACTCCTAATATGTCATCAGATCATCTGGAATAAAGCCCCCAGCTATCTGACAGGTCTGGTTACCAGGTATGAACCACGCAGATCACTTAGATCTAGCGGTATGGGCACGCTTATGACCTACCGCTATAGGAGAGAAAAAATGGGAGGTCGGTCTTTCAGAGTGGCGGCTGCAATAGCATGGAATAAACTTCCCAGCCATCTCCGCCTGGAGCCTTCAGAAACCATTTTCCGACGGCAACTTAAAACTCATCTGTTCTCCTTATAGCCTATTTAATTGCCCCTTGCCTCGTACTGTCTTCTCCCCCTTATGAGTTTCTCGCCTCTTCTTTTAGCGCTGGGACACGCCGAGATGGCGTACTATTTTCCAGGCGCTCTATAAATGTCTTTATTATTATTATTACCATGGGAGGAAGATCCTTCTCCTACCTGGCAGCCAAGACATGGAACTCCCTCCCCATCCATCTCCGTCAGACCCAAGACCACCTCTCCTTCAGGAAGCAACTCAAGACCTGGCTGTTCGAGAAGTGGCAGACCCCCCTCCCCCAAGCGCCTTGAGACCCTCCGGGTGAGTAGCGCGCTATACAAATTTCTTGATTGATTGATTGATTAAACTGTGATGGTGCAGGTAGGATCATGGCCAGAAAGCGGGGAGACTTTTGGCACCCCAATTGCGATGGAGGGATTCACAGCCAGCTATTCCCTCATTGCGAGGTGTTACTGGAAACATGTTAGTTCACCCTTTATGACATTGTGTGCCGCTTCGTCTCCTATTACACCACCTTATGTACCTCAGAATCAGAGGACACAGATGCTAAATTAATTACACTACTTTTGTACCTCAGAATCAGAGGACACTGATGCTCAATTAGATGCTTTTATACACCCCTTAAAACTCCCTATTTTGTTGGATGAGAGCCGCACTTTACTAACGGAGGACTTCATGGAAAAGGACGTAGCTGAGGTGGTCTCAATGCTACCCATGCACAACTATCCAGGTGAAAATGGATTCCTGGGGGAATTTTACAACACTGGTAAGGTTCTGTTAGTCCCTACTCTCATGCAGGCCTTCCAGGAGGCTACAAAGTCCAGTTCCCTCAGCGCCATTTCCAAAACATCCATCATTATGGTGCTATCAAGGGAAACAAAGATCTGCTGAAATGCTCTACTTAATGTTGATCTGAAAACCATGGCCAAGATCATACTGATGCACTTAGTTACACAAATTCCACATGGCTTTCTTCCAGACCATACTTCCTGAGATCATCTACGCACACTGGTTAATTTCTTGTGGCAGGCCAGGGATGAATTGAATGGGACACGGGCAGTCTTCCTGTTACTGCGAAAGCGTTTGGAAGAGTAGAGTGGTGATGTCTCTTTCAGGGTATTTCTCACATGGGACTGTGTGAGGACTATGGGGCATATTTAAAAGGGCATAGCAAAACTGCAGCATCACTTTATATGGTGCTCCAGCGGTGCAATCCTATGCTCCATATTTACAACAAAGCGCTAATAAACTTTGCGTGCCTTAACGTCACATTGTACATATTGTACACTTTCAAGCAGTTGTCTGCATCAGTGGGGCATTCAATGATTGTTGCAATGAGTTTTGCTGTGGGCATTGATCTGGGCATTTCTGAGGCAGCACCGAAAAGTAACACCCTTGAAAAGTAGGCATTAGAGTGGAGTAATGGGGAGAAATACATTTATTTATTTTCGTTTTTTGCCTATTATTTGTTTGCTGCATTCTGCAGCACATATAGAAGGAGCAAATTGCCTTTAATAATTGTTTTTTTGCAGGAAGATGTCCCTTCCTGCATATAAACCATCATCCCTGCAATGCAGGAACCCTTGCAAGGGTGTCTGCTTTGGGACTAGCCAGCTTTTTTAGTGCCAGAGCAAGGGAAAACACAGGGGGTGTGAATAAGGTACATCCCTGAATTTTTTAAATGAAGCAACGCGGCGCTGCTAAATTGCTTACGGTGCTGCACTGTGTCATTTCTTTGTAAATACGCTCCTTTGTTTGCAAAGTATGCCTTCTTTATGAGGCTCCCACTTTGGAGCTTATCTGCAGCAGTTTTATGTCGGTATCTTTCAGCTGGAACGATGCAGGGCTGCTCCCACACACCCCTCCTATTCCTTATGGTGTTAGAACCCTTAGCAGCTCTGATCCGCCTTTTTCAGGAGGTGAGAGAAGTCTCTATGGGAGCGGGTAACATCCTACTCCTGTTCTCCTATCCCAGAACCTCGATAGCAGCATTGATATCCATTTCTTGACGCCGTATCATAGTTTTTGGGTTATCAGATCAATGACAGGCACTCCCAATGTCTAAGGTCGCCTACAATGCCAGAATTCAGGGCCACAAGATGGGCTGGATGCCAGAGAACCTCAACTACTTGATAGTCCGCATCGACAGAGGGCTCAATAATATGATTGATGGCAATCTTCTTCCGCTACTAGGCTGAACCAAACATGACTTTTAAAGTGGTCCCATCTTAATCTATCCTTATGGGGAAAAGTCTAGATAATAAAGATGCTAGTTGCCCCACCAGTTTATTTATATGTTGGGCATGTTACTCCCCCAGATTCTGGGGCCACTCCTGGTGAATATCGAAGCAGATATCAGGACTATATGGGGAGCAGGCACAAACCCAGGCTCGGTGGACATTGATTTTGGGCCGAAATTGCAGCCTACGGCCTACGACTACCTCATAGGAAACTATATTATCTAGCGTGCCCTTTATCACAATTGACCTCTTATGGCTGTTAAAGACGAGAGAATCCTTTTTGGGCGCTTTTGGAATGCTACCTCTTATATCGCGCCAGCCTGCACCTTGCAGTTTACCTCTCCATAGCTTATCATAGAATAATCGTAAATCCTGTATCACTTCAACCTGGAAAGAAGTCCACAAGTTTAGGACCTCTTACTATTACTACACTTCGTTATCCCTATGAGGTAATGAAATCTTTTGAAGGGCAGCCTGATTTATTGGAACGTCTGAAACAAGAGGGAATTGAAATGAGTGGGTCATGTAAATTGTGAAGGGCACCTCAGATCATTTCGAACACTTCAGAACAAATTCAGGAACTGATTTACAAGCCCCTTGTGCTGCCAGACACATCACATTTCATGACGCACTGGGAGCGCAATACACTGCCCCATATTTACAAGGACAGGAAAACCGTGGTTTTTCCTGTCCTTGTAAATATGGTAAATATGGCCCCTTAAAATGCAGCACTTTGTGTGAAAGGGGTGTTCCATGGGTGTTGGTGTGGGTGTTCCCACGCAAAACACCCATGGTTCGAGACACATTTCCAGATTTAAGAGGAACTGCAAATCTGGAAATCTAGAATTGCAAATCTTTAAATGCGTGTGAATGCTACGCCTCCCCAGGGGAGGCGTAGGGAGGCGCAACAAGGAGAAATGTATTCATTTCTGCTCATTTTTGTTTCCTGTTTCTATGTGTGCTGTATTCTGCAGCACACATTCAAAGAGGAAATCACCTCTAATGATTGTTTATGTACAGGAAGGGTTCCCTTCCTGCACATAAAAATGTATTGAAAGAATGCTGTTTTTCAACTTCTATGTGTGCTGATGCAGCACACATATAAGTTGAAAAACGGCATTTCAGATTGTTTTTGTGCAGAAAGGGAACCCTTCCTGAACAAAACAATCTCCCCACTACGCAGGCATCCTTGCAGCATGGTGCAAGGAACCTGCATCTGCGCATGGCAGCAGTTTGTACGCCAGGGCAGGGGGCAGCACAGAGATGCGACATATTGTTGTTATATTTCGCATCTCTGTGCTTTCCAAACTAACACAGCATGGCGCAGCAAAATGACTTGCTGCACCGTGCTGCGTTAGTTTGTTGTAAATCTGCCCCTTTGTCTTCAAAATTTGGACTAGTGGCGACTTATTCACTGTTAACAAGCAGCAGTGGGCCCTTCATCTGTGGACTTGCCTGCCTCTCCTGTCATCATCTCCAAACACATAGTAGATTCTGCAGAGGGCTGGGAGAACATGGCAGCTAGCAGCAGTAGCTAGTCGGGAGACTCCGCGACTCAGACGGCGTTCTTTCTGCGTCTTTCGGCGTCTCCCGAGGCAATATGAATCCTCGAGCAACGCATACTGTGTAAAAAAATCTGGGCATTGTCTTAGGAGAATAAGTGCTTTCCTACCGGTGCTGGGGGAGATCTGGCAGCTTGTGTCTCAGCAGATTTCGGTAGTATGTGGTGCTCTGCGGGGCTCTGCAGGACACGTTACACGCTTATTGGAATCCTTTTCTTTTTGGATTTGGCAAGCTCCCGGGGCAAGCTCCTGGGGGATAAGAGGACCTGGCTGGAGCGGGCAGCAACACCGGGGCGGACGCCGCCATTGTCGGTGAGGGTCCACCGGCTCCATGCACAGAGAAGGAGGTGAGGAGGCTTCAGGACTGTAGTTTGGAAGGGGGGGTTGCCCAATGGTTTAGAGCTGCGTTAGAGGTGAGAAGGGGGTGCAGTGCAGCCTCTAGAATTTCAAATGCAGGTAGAGGCAGGGAGCTAAATTACACATACGGACTACAAACCCCAGAATCCACTAGGGTGGGAAATCAAATACAAAATAAGGGAGATAGTACCCCACCGACTGGACCTGTAGAGGTAGTACCACCTGATTTAAGAAGTGACTTACAAGGACCACAAGGTTTAAGGTATAGGTTTAAGAAGCAGGAAGCAAGACGTGGCGGTATCTCAACGCTCAAGAATTTCGGTACTGGTGAAAAAAGATATAATACTCCTGAAAAACAAAGTGCCGCTCTCTATATGTAAACCGCCCCTCTCCTCTAAAGCTAAGGGAAAATTGAAGAATAGGAAAGGTGGTTTAAAAATTCACCCCCTCAAGTTGCTAAAAATAAAACAAAGTCTGCCCCTTTACTTAAACAATATTTTAAGGTGATACCTCCTATTTTGGAGTTAAAACCATTACCTGGGGGTCTTACTTGCGTGGACTCTAATTTCCCAGAAAGCTTTTTGAGCCCGAACAGATATCAGTCCTTGATGGATCAGGAAGATATAACGGACATGCAGAACTCAGGGCTAAGCGATAACTTATCTAGTCCACAAAGCGCATTGGCAACATCTAGTAACGAAGACTTATTTTCTAAGGAAAGTAAAGATTCCCAGTTAAATATGAAGGATAAGACCCAGGTATGCCCGGATCTAATGCTAAGTAGCTTGGACGCCGAATTACTGGATGAAGATGATAAGTCCTCTAATGATCAGTCGGTTTTGCTAATTTTGCAGTCTTTAAGCCAGGAAATGAGGAACGGGTTTAAGGTCTCACAGAAGAATCAACAAAAAATTAAAATGTACTGTAAAAAATTACAGGAAAAATTTGAGGCATTGGCTGTTAGAACGACAGACCTAGAATCCACAGTCATAGACTTGAAGAAGTTAACCTTGCAACACACAAAAAAAATTGACTATATAAGACAGCGAGAGCAGGGATACCAGGAAAAACTGGAATCTATTGAAAATGCTCAAAGAAGAAAAAATCTTTGTCTGCTGAAAGTACCAGAATGGGCAGAGGGGGAGAACATCGTCGAGTTTGTAGCTAAACTAATCAAACAAGCCACAGCAATTGAAATGTCAGAGCAGGATATAATTAAAGACATACAGAGAGTCCATAGAGACCCATATAGATTAAAACCAAACAAGACGAGGCCAAGAAAGATTCTGATCCATTTTCTAACATATTCTTTGAAAGATGACATTCTTAATAGAGCTTTAAAGAGCAATTCCCTTTCAGCAGAGGGGATTACTTTTCAAATCAGATCAGACGTTTCCTCAATCACGGCCTCCAGACAGTGGGAGCTAGGGAAATTACTAGACCCGTTTAGATAGCAGAGCGCAACGGCACAGCTGCAGTTCCCGGCATCTTTAAAGATCATGTATAAAAATAAGATGAGAGTATTTAAAAGAGTGGAGGAAGCAGAAACATATCTACAGTTAATTTTAGATTCTGCTCAGGAGGCAGGAGTGGCTTAAAAATGAGTTTGTTTTGGATTTTTTGAGCGCCTGTACAATTATTCTTTCACTCTCTCCTCCCTGTGTCTGAATTGTATATGCCATATAGGTAAACAGATGAAAAAAAGGGGGAAATCAAATCATATACATGAGAGACAAAATCCATGATGTAAATATGTAAATAAGTTGTCTGAAGTCAGGAGGGGAGCCTCAAGGCCAGAGTAGGGCCAAGAAGAAGAAGGGGGGTTCTCCAGGGGAGCCCTAGGGAGGGGGAAGGGGAGGGTTGGGAGGAAGGTGTGCACTGGGTGGGGAGCATGTGGGAAACAAATACAAAAAAATGTCTGATTCGCCTAACTGTTGCATTCAACTATAATTTCCATCCACAAAAGAAGAAATGGTACAGTCTAAGTTAACCCAGGATATATATCTGAAGGTTTTAACTTGGAATTTAAATAGTCTGAGGGTAGTTCATAGACAGGATAGGATATTTCAATATTTGAAAGATGCGCCAGAGCAGATTTTCTTACTCCAAGAAACCCATCTCACAGAGGAAGAGTTGAGGGAAGTCTGAAGTAAGAAAAAGTGGATCCAAGAGGTGGTTTGTACCTCTCAGCAACTAACTATAAGAGGGGTAGCTATCCTGGTTAAAGCGAACCCAGCAGTAGTAGTAGAGAAAGCTAGAGTCGACAAAAAGGGTAGATGGGCCATAGCCACGATTAAATACCATTCCCATAAATTTACTGTCGCGGAGTACTATGGTCCGAATCTGGATGACCCTCATTTGCTTAGAGAAATGTTCGAAGAGCTGTTAGATTTTAAGGATCCCCTAATCTTCGCGGGAGATTTTAATCTGGCCCTGGATCCCCAAATGGATAAAACATACAGGAATAGATCCATTTCTAACTCTAAAACAAGGAATTTTTGGGTGGAAGCTATGCGTCAGCTGAGGTGGATGGATATTTGGAAAAAAATGGGGACCAAAAAAGGAGTATACATTTCATAACAAGAAGTTAGGTCACAAATCAAGGCTAGACTTTTTCTTAATTGCAGAGGAATTGGGAGATAATGTTAAGGAGGTTAAGCATTTAGGTGGCCACCTCTCAGACCATTCAGCTGTTTCTTTAGTTTTAAAGCTCTTGAGACAGCAACATATGAAAAGGGGTTTCTCTGGATCGTACTATCCTGTTGGAGGATGATGTGACAAAAAAATTGATAGAAGAGTCAGAGGGTTTTTTTGAGCTAAATCTAGGAACCGCCCCAATTGAAGTTGTTTGGGACGCTTATAAGGTCTTCTTGAGGGGGGCCGATCCTGGCTATTCAATCTACGAGGCAAAAAAGATTCAGTGCTAAAGTATCTGAAATAGAAGTAAAAATAGCCAGGCTAGAACAAGATCTGTTAGCTCAGAAATATCAGTCTGAACCATCTCTTATACAAGAATTAGCATTATGTAAATCTCAATTGGGAGACGTTTTGGATGCTAGACTCAGGAAACGGTGGCAGGCTAGCTCTCTTGCCCATTTTGAATATGGGGAAGCTAGTGGGAAGCTTTTGGCTTGGAAAACTAAAATAGATCAATCTAGGAATAGAATCAAAGAAGTGCTGTCGGATATAACGGGTGAGATCTCATATAACGCTTCTGACATAGAAAAAGCCTTTTTTAGCCACTTTGAACAGGTGTATAATGAGGACTTGTCTCCTCAGAATACTTCGATCCAAGCATGGTTGGAGAAATACACAGTTCGGAGGATTGTGGATGAAGCAGCTAATAATTTAAACGGAAAGATAGATCTGAGGGAAGTTGTCTCTGCAGTTAATTCAAGCAAGAGGGGTAAGGCACCAGGTCCTGACGGGCTGCCAGCAGAGCTATATAAAATGTTGTCCCCAGTTGTCGCCCCAGTCCTCTGTAGGTTGTTTTCTTATATTTTTGAGGAGGGAGGAAATATTCCCTCATCATGGAATGAAGCAACTGTAGTGCTAATTCTTAAACCATCCAAGCCGCGGGCGTTATGTGACTCATATAGGCCCGTCTCTCTGCTGAATCTCGATTATAAAATCTTTGCCAGGATTTTAGCAGAGAGACTGAATGGTGTCGCTGATAAATTGGTGCACGGGGATCAGAAGGGATTTGTTAGAGGTCTATCTATTCAGAACCTAATCCAAGCACTAGTTTGAGCTATTGATATAGCATCTCTATATAAACTGCCCTTGGCCATTATTACGCTTGACGCCACCAAGGCATTTGACCGCGTAAATTGGGTCTATTTAACTAGAGTATTAGAGAAATGTCATCTGGGAAAAAATGTATGTAGAGCCATATCTTCAATTTATCAGTATCCCACAGCCAGAGTTCTGGTTAACAGGAATCTATCAGCACCCATATGTATCAAAAGAGGGACAAGGCAGGGATGCCTTCTTTCTCCCCTGCTTTTTAATTTATATATTGAGTCCCTGGCGGAGAAGATCAGGCAAGAAATGAGCATTGTGCCTTTTAAATTTAGAAATTGGGAAAAAAAATGTCATTATACGCTGACGATATGCTGATATATACGTCGGATCCAATACAGGCAATCCCGTTAATATACAGTGCGGCAATTCAGTTTGGTCAGCTCTCTGGGTATCGGATTAACCAGCCCAAAACAGAATATATCCTCTGGAATGCGGAAGCTCAGCTTCCTATGTTAAAACATGAGATAAGATATTTAGGAGTTCAAGTCACCCAGGATATCGCAAAATTAACTGATAGAAATCTAGATAAAGTGAATAAAGAAATTACTGAGTCATTAAAGGGCTGGTCTCCTCTTCCCCTCACACTAATCGGAAGAGTGAATATTATAAAGATGATGCTTCTCCCCAAACTGATTTTTTTGTTCCAGAATATACCCCTAGCTTTTAATGAAGTGAAGCTCAAATTCAAGCTAAATTTAATTCCTTCGTATGGTCCTCAAAGGGTATCAGGATTACGTGGAGGAAATTGAGTAGGAAAAAAAGTAAAGGTGGCTTGTGTGCCCCGAATATGAAGATATATGCATGGACTTTACTACTTAAAGCAGGGGTCTTGCTTTTTAACTGTCAAGATAGATCAGAAGTAAGCATAATGTTTAAAGAAATGCTGACAGGAATCCAAGGGGGTTTAAATGGTTTCCTATATAAATATGGGGACCCATGCTTTTTTAGAAAGGTGCGATTGAAGATGTTGAGAGCTATGGCTCTTACCTGGGCTAGAGTAAGGAAGGCTCTGAAACTTACATACTACACAGCCATGTCTCCTATCTGGGATTCTCCTGGTTCTCCGGAGTGGACAGACGACAGTCTCGCAAAGCCTTTGTTGGACACGGACATTAAGTATTGGTCTCAGCTAATGCCTGAAGGGACGCTTGTATCCTGGGAAGAGATTTCTAGCGTGACTAATAACAACCTATCTAAGTTTAAATACTTTCAAATAAGGAGCTGGAGTCAGGCTGTAGGATCGCAAGTAGGAACAACCAGCGTCTTAGAAGATTTGCTCCAAAGGAAGAACAGGAAGATAAATACAGCAATCCTTTACTGGGCCATTTTAGAAGCAGAAGACGGCGACTTTACTCTGCCATCATCTGTGGGGAGAACATGTTTCGGACGTCGATTTGGAGAAGCTATGGCAAGTATCTTTTGACATACTACACACTACAGTCTCTCCCGCCAATTTAAAACGCAACCATTTTTTCTCTTTTCACAGAGTCTATTGGTCCCCTGCTAAGCTTGCTAAATTTTCGAAGGACATTATTCCTTGTTGTCCAAAATGTAATATGGAAAAAGCAGATGATCTCCAATGTTTTTAACATGTCCGTCTTGCATAATTACTGGTGTGCGGTATCTGAAGGTATGGAAAGTATGTTGAAGTTAAATATACAGGTCAGCACTTCACTTATATTTTTGGGCATTTCTTTGAATTTTGAATCACTCTCTTGAGATGTTAACAAGTTGTTTTATTTAGTTCTTTTAGCTCGAAGAGAAATCTGTAAATTATGGATAAAAGATACTGCACCAATCTATTTAGACTGGATTAATTCAATTAAATATACTTTGAAACTAGATAGCATAAATTGGAAGAGTAAAAAACATTTCTGGACTCCGTGCATTTCCTGGTTGGATAAGCTTTAAGAACAAGGTCCAATGATTATGCCTTTTTATGGAATAATGTACCCTAAGATCAGTTCCATGGTGGCTAGTTAGATGAACTGAATTGATTATTATGTCAGCTGGGTATCTACAAAAAGTGCTTCCAATAAGATCCTTGGAGTTCATAAGCATTCCTGGACACACTTGCTATCAGTGGACGGTAACAGTTGAATGAATTTCGAGAATATCTTTTGCCGTATGAGGACTAAAAAAAAAAAAGAAAAAAAAGAGTAGATTCTGCAGAGTGGTCTCTGGGTTATGCAGTGTCCTCATCAAGGCAATCCACTGAGGTTCTTATCTTAATACGGATCGGATTCAATGACAGACACCACTTAATAGGGATGACTGTCCCGAGGACTTACTTTTAGAACATGACATGGTTCTACGAGAGACAAGGATGACATTTCTATACATCAAGATCCTGAATGACTGGTACTGGTCTCCCTAGAAACTAAAAAAGGAGAAGCCCCTATCCCACAATCTTTGCTCGAGTTGCAACAAGGCTAACTGTCCATTATATCATATTCTCTAGATGGATGTTTGGATGCACCTCCCCATCCCACCTACCAGACACACTTCATGATGATACAGATATCTCAGACTTAGCAACCTTTATACACTAAAGGTTAACTACTTCCTTAGTAGTAGCCCAGGTATGAATTATTTACCACGGGCAAAAAACCTCTTCTCTAAACTGTAATGAAAGTCTCCAGGGTCTCCATAGCATAGTGGGGTACGAAGGACCCAGCTACAAACTTAATGATGAACTTGAGACTTTTGCTACGCTGGGGCCCCTTCCCACATTAGATAATGGTACTGCGCCGTGATACCCTCTCCACCTGCTACGCCTCAATAATGGAACTTCTAGGGACCCCTGGCACCACTGGATGCACTGCGTCCTACCCAACCATTGATACAGTTGAGCATTACTGGATGCACTGCCTCATACCCATCCTCTGATACAGTTGAGACACAACCTCCTTTCCTCTCAATATATATATCCCTGACACTATCATCATCAATTTAGATATCCATTTCTTATCCCTTTCCCCACCTCCCATTTTTCCCCTTTCTTCACTGCATACACCCGATCTCCTGGATACACGTCTACCCTAAATTACTGGTTCAGTTATCCTATTGGAACCCACGTCACCACATACTGATAATTTGCCTATTTGGCATTATCCCCTATTCTAGGATAGAGGTTTTTTTTCTTCCGGATCATTTCTCTGTAATATATAGACTACACTGTAGATGGATGTGACGTGTATTACAGTGTATTGCTGTTCTCTACACCCCTTGCCATAAAAATCATTTTATTCTCCAGACGTCTAGAACAATATGGCAGATCTTTGCAATCAGATGTCATGATAAAGCATCTGTCTATAAAATATGATAGATAAATACATGTATTGGCCATGTGGGCTGCTTGGGAGTTCAGCTGCCAGGACAGAATTTTGAGGGGATGATCCTTTCATGTGAAGAAGGAAGTGATTGGTCATTGAAGCAATAGATTTAAATAATATTTTTTCGGTCCTCCAGATATGACCCAAGATGTCTGTCTCATAATGAATGTGCTGTTTTGTTTAAAGCAATATTATTATCAGTAGGGTTTCCTGTTTTCTGAATCTATTTGTTGTGAATTTTTCAGAGTTTTAAAAAATCGTACAATTTAGTGGTTATTGGTGTTTCATTTTTTTGTGCTCAATTCAGAATCACAGGGATAGTGCTTTTCAGATGTGTATAAAGAAATGTGCTTTAATTTTCTCCCTTCCATCTTCATTCATTTTGCCGATAATTCCTCCCTTCTTCCTTGCTAATAACTTTGGGGCATATTAGCAAGAACCTCGTTAAAATTATTGCTTTCTTAGCGGCAGGAAACTGCCACTAAAACGGCGATAATGGGGTTGCTAATATGCGTTGTAGATTTCCAATAGAAGCCCAGGTTAGGCGTCCTGCACATCTAACCTGGGCTTCTATAAGGCATATTAGCAAGCCCATTATCGCAGTTTTAGCGGCAGTTTCCTGCCGCTAAAACGGCGATAATTTTAACGAGGTTCTTGCTAATATGCCCCATTTTTCATTGTACCCTTTTCTTGAATTGCTCTTTCAAGAACCTTTTCTTTGTGTTACCTCTCTCCCTGTCTGAATTCTCAGTACTCAAGCAACCTTTTCAGCAAACCAGTTTCACCTAATGTCATTCCTGTGAATGAACGAACGAAGGTATGTTTGCACCTGATTAATATTTGATTGCAGTACATAAAAGGTTAATGGTGGGTATTTAGCACGTTCCTCCTGTTTCCTCTTTTGCCAAATGGCAAAGATCAATTAAATGAAGATTTTCTGTTTAGAGCATGAGACGCACTCTGAGGTACTTGGTGCACTATTATTGCAGACCATTATCACACAGCCCTGTTCTTTTGTCTCGCAATCCCAAGAAAGAACTGATCCAAGAAATGTAATGCTGTCTGATCTCGGACTGTTTCTGCTCCCCCTTGTTATGGCAGCAGGGGGTCTACTATAGAACTAATATGCATACATTTAGCCAGAAGGACGTTGGAGATAGCGTACTAAGCTATGAATAAGACCCTGAGATAGTAAAGACACTTTATTACCTACTAGATGCCTTGAGTCATTTGCCTGTGCAAGTCACACCATCAAATACGTTTATCTACACTGTTTGGCTGTTTCTATGGAATGCTTTGTTTATTTGTAGTTTATTTTAGAGCAAGCACAAAAACATTGAGGCATCGATTTTTTATAATCATATGAGCGTTTGTTTATTTGCAAGCAGTGTGAGACTGTGTTCCGGCTGGGTTTTTGTGAGAACTGCACAAGGAACTATACCCTTGTTTTTTGTGCAGCATGCACTGTTCTAGTGTTTTAGAAACAGAGGGGCATATTACCAACAACTAGCGATAATTTTTGTCTCTAACTTGTTTAGAGACAAAAATTATCGCCGCACATCGGCGATTTTTATCGCAGATAAACCTTGGTATTACCAAGGTTTAACGCAAATGCGGTAAAAATCGCCGCAAATCATGAATATCGCTGAAAAGTCCGCGATATTCATGCATTAGCGAGCTAATGCTCTTAGCCATGTTATCCACCTCCCATTGGATAACATGGCTAAGAACTGCTCAGGGAAGGTGTTAGCTTTTGGAGATATTCCCGCTTAGCGCGAATATCTCCAAAAGTTGGTAATAGGAGATAGCGATGTTAGCGACTGTTTTCAGTCTCTAACATCTTGGCACGCCCACTTTGCATCTCATTAGTGATAAATATCACTGACATGCAAAGTGGGGCCCAAGATGGTCGCTATCTCCTACTAGCTGTCGCTAACTGGTGTTAGCGACAGCTAGGTAATAGGGAGATAATTTTATCTCCGCTTTCTTGGCTTTTAAAGCCAAAAAAGCGGAGATAAACCCCCTTGATAATATGCCCCTCAGTCTTTAGTTGACTGAGGTTTATACCCTGTCAAAGTAGGGACCACCGCTCTTGTCTGGGTAAGTCAGTTACACTCCCTAAATCAACCTGTGCTCACCCTCTGATAGCTTGGCACAGAGCAACCAGGTTTAACTTGAGAGACAATGTGTAAATTATTAAATTGCAGTAACTCAGTAAAAACACCACAAAAAGACTCCAGACAGGCTTAGAACAACAGGGAATATTTATCAGAGTAAAGCAAGACCACAACTACAAAAATCCAATAACTTGAACCCAAGATATGATTTTTTTAAAAGAATAAATCAGAAATAGTGCTGAGGAACCGCTAGCAGTCAAAAGGTTACTTGAGGTCATGAGGGAGCTGAGTGAAATCAAAGTTCAGGCTGACCACAGTCGAGGGCAGGCCGGCTACAGGACTCAGACAGGTCTCACTAACAAAGTGCCATGGATGGAGAAAAGTGTCGACAGGCGAAGAATTGCCACATCGTCGATGATCCGTGGAGGGAGGTGAGCATCAGCGCCAATCCACGACATCACTGGAAGCTTCGGTGTCGAACCCCTTTGAGATGCAGGCACTGCGTCAATGTCGAGCTACATTGTCCATTGGTTTTGAGCCGCACCGGCTGCACAATAGCTGTCGTCGAGCGGCCGCTGCTTTGGCGTTGAAGCTGATGCGTCGATTCTGATCGGTGCAAAGTCACAGCTGCGCTGACATCGTCTAGAAAAAAGCTTCTGAATCCCACTTCTATGGCACAGGACTGGAGGGGCACCTTAGGCAAGGGTAGGACTCACAGATGGCAAAGTCCAGCAGCACTAGCAGTATTGTATGGAGTCTTTTGTGTCCCCGAGACTGCAGAAAACAGAAGGCAAACAAACAATCCCTTAGAGTCACTCTGGGTTCAAATGAGAGGGTCCAGTCCTCATCTTCAGCAGGGCAGAGATCAGCAGGCAGCAGAACAGCTCAAAAAAGCAGAGAAGCCAGTCACAGAAAAGTGGCAATGCTTTCAGCACAGCTGACTTTACTCCAGCAGAGTTCTTCCTAGGTTCAGTAGTGAACTGATTTGATAGGGCCAGAGCCCTGGTACTTATACCCAAAAGTGTCTTTGCTGTAGGGGTGACTTAAAAGGAACTCTCAGAAGTGCACAAGTATCCCTTTAAACCCAGCTCTGACTCTAGGTTGTCTAGAGGAAATGCACAAAGTGTAGCTGTCACCCAGCCCAGACATGTATTGGAGACAGGATGCAGGCACATAAAGCAAAGTTAAGAGCAGTGAAATGTACACTTTCTAAAAGTGGAATTTCTAAAATGTTAATGCCAATTCCAACTTTACCATTGAAGAGGGTACATCACCACCATTCCCAAAAAGTTAAACATGAAGTAGCTACTCCTTTCCAATCTGGGTTCCAGTTCCTGACTGCGAGAAGCAAGAGAGAAGCTGCACGAGGACGCAGTATGAGCATGCCACAGGAGAGAATGTGGTGCAAACCCACAGGGCCCAGGTACAGCTGTACAGCTGCAGCTACCTCTGAGGGGGGCACTGGGGTTCCTGGAGGATCTGTCAAAGCAGGCAACAGGAACGAGCACTCCAGTCCTGTAGTGCTCGTAGCAAGGTGCAGCTGAGTTGCAGAGGGTTCAGGACAAGTCACAATCTGCAGGGAGAAGCTGAGTGGCTGATGGTCCCAGACATGGGAGAACAGTCCTAGCCTGAGGCAGTGCAAAATCTTGGTGACTGTTGACTAGGTGAAGTGCAGCTGTGGAGCACTGTGTATTGTGGACTGTATGGCTGAAGAGCCAGGGAGTGAGAATTGCCCATCTCAAGCGCCTGCCATGCTGAGTTCCACCACCAACAGGTGCCACAGCAACCTGCGCTAAAGAGGATGTAAATAGAACCAATAAAGAAAGAAAGATCTGCTTGCCAGTGTGTGGTGTGCTCGTGCCCCTCTATGCATGGCTGTGTAGCCACTGGAGCGTCTCCTGCACAGCTCACGGGAGGAAGGTGCACCAGCATGAACTATAGGAGGCCATGCGTCACAACAGCTTCAACTCCTTTATTATCTTGATGTGTGACGTGTCTAGTTAACTGAGTGGAAGCTAGGCAGGATCAGGAGAGACACAAAAAGTGAGTGGCTCATTAGCGGCTCATGGAGGTTCTCGTGAAGCCCTAGGTGGCTGGTGGCTGAGAGGTAAAGGCACAAAAGCAGTTAAAGTTAGTCCAGCGCGCCTTGCACCTCTCCTGCAGCCTGTTGCCTTACACCGATTTCCCATCTCAAACTGCCCTAATAGCCAATACAGCCCGAGGAATTGAGCCACATATGTGGAAATGTTTATTACCGCCCAAGGTGCTGTTATCTTTCTTCTAGGACACTGCCTCTCTATACAGTGTACTAAAATAAAGTACACTATGTAGACAGTCTAGGAAATCCCCAAAAGGCAAGTAGAGGTAAAAGTAGATAATACTAATTCTCTTTTTGCGGTAGTGTGGGTGAGCCATCAGGCTTCTCAGAGGGTAGTTGTTGTACTCTCAGGGGCAATAAATAAGGCACACGCTCAAGAATAAATCAGAGACCAATTTGTGAAAATAATGTCAATTTTTATATACGTTTTAAGATCATAAACCGCCTTGTGCATCGTGTGGACAGGCGGGTATTCAAATATGTCTGGGAACTCAAGTGACAGTGAATCCTCCTGTGGCTGGACAATCATTAATATTGAAGGATCTGATTTAGAGACTTTGAATTCAGAACATGAACCAAGTAGAGACCCTGTGGCTGATGAAAATCCTGCTTCATTTGAAGATGTAGAAGAGCATGGTGAATCTGTGCAGCTGCGAGCTCAGTGTAGCGAAGATGCCAAACGACCATCTTTCGCACCAACACCTTCATCCCTGGACAAAGTCAAGGTTAAGCTTGTGGAGGAAAAATGACCTGATGACAGTGTGTGTATTGGTTCCACCAGCGATGATTCTGATATTGTTACACTTGAAGCACTCAAGGTGGAAGAAGTTGGCTCCCAAGAATTTGACGATGCTGTGGATGAGAAAGCAGATGACAGTGAGGATTTGAACCTAGGCTCTTCCTCCAGCAGCCAATATGCATTCAGTCAACCAGAAACTGAAGCGTCAGTAGGAAGATATAGTGATGCCCGTCTTTATGCATGTGTGACATTATTCTGAATCCTTTGCAGTCCCCAACTATGCCTGACTTTAAGATGGCGGCAGCCTCTCACCAAACGGCGGCAAATTTTTGCATTCTGCGTCTGGGGCTCCAATACAGCTGGCAATTCCCACGACAAGGGGCTCATCTAGGGCAATCCAGGCTTCTCTTATCCCTACCTCCCTCATGCTGACACCAAAGGATTGCTGAGACAGGTCCACCACCCATTACCTACTCTCCTCCCTGGGGGGGGAAGCCACCACTGCGCGTCCGGCGACCAGATATGAATCACTGTGTACTCCACTGAGAACACCCTCTCTGGGCTCCAACTAAGATTGTAAGGTTGATTTTCGGGGCCCCCGGGGGCTTGCTCAATTGCTGGACCGCTACTATATGCTGGCCAACACACGCTGATACTGCCCAACTCACGACGGTGAAGGACTGGGCTTTTCTAAGACCCAGCGGTGCCAGGGGACAACACCTGAAACCTTCGTGGGTTACCTGTTCCGGCGTACAAATTACAGAGACACGGGACACTTCCTTCGGCGTCAAAGATCAAGGTTTATTTACTGCAGGGAACACAGAAGTCCCAAGAAGTACAACGTATGTAGGTTCTAGGAGACTGCTTCAAATTGCAACTGTGGATCGCTCCTTTTATACATATTTCTGTCATAGCACAACATGGCGAACAAAAGGTTACAACTCAGTTCCCACAGTAAACTTCAAAAGGGTCGCTTTCATGTATTCAAGGTCCCGGAACATAATTACAGTAGCATCGCCGGTTCCCAACTGTAAAAGTACGTTTCTCATCATCAAGTACATTCCATTCCGGCTGTAAACGAGTTTAAGGAAGAGACAGAAACAGATGCAAGGAAGACAGACAACAGATTGAAAAGAGTGTAGGTGGTGATATCGGAAACACGATTGCAGGATCAAAGGAGACGTGCCTAATGAATGCACGGCTGAAACAATAGACCGGCACGGCAAGATGAGCCTCGAGCGGGGCCATCTGCCTTTTCAGTGTCATCCCCCTCATCATAAAGACACCCTCAAAGGAACACGTGTCTTCCACAAGAGCTTGGGAATCCCAGGGTCGCGAAGCGGACAATGTCCGTTCGCTGACTACTTGAGGGCAAGAGACAAAATGGCTGACGTATCTAAAATGGAACCCGTGGGTTCAGATGAAGAAACCCACGAATAAGACGAACGGTTCAGACCAGCGTAGCGAAAACGCGTACACCCACTAAACTCGTCATTTGCGGTTCATAGATACCAAACTCGTCCATATTCGAACGAGTCAAAAGCACCACTATAATTGTCACGGAACCTCAGACGATCCTTTTGCCCTCATGTAGGCAAGCACTAGTCGATATCAGAATCAATCTCGATATTCATCAGATCATTCAGATGTTGCTGTAACATTATTCTATCCATCAATGCTTCCTTGGTAACAGATGGCCGTCTTATATACGTTGTAGCACAGAGGCCACATAAGGCAGGACCACACTGTACACAAAGACAACACGTGAACAGAAATGCTACAACAACCCCAATGATCATCAGAATCTTCCAACCCCACGTCGACATCAGGCCCCAAAACCATCCTAGTAGCGTCCAATCACCTACGTCCACGTGTATGGACTCGGAGATCTTGTGCAACTTCGAGATGGCTTGATAGACAGTTGGAGCGTTATCAGGGATGAAAATGCAGCAACTCGAATGGATCACCTTACATACACCACCTCTATCTGCAAGAACAACGTCTAAAACCATACGGTTTTGCAACGTCATAAGCCTGTCCGCCTGAAGCTCTGCTGTCAGATTACCAAGAGCACTTGCAGTTATATTAGCAGTCGATTCCACCACGCGAGTCAACTGTCTCAGGTTCCTACTATTGGCTCATAGGTCCCCAAAACGGCAAGAAACCCTTAAAGAAGTCTCCTGCTTCTTGACCGGCAGTGTCTTCTTCGCTAATAACGCCTCTCACAACTCTAGTCTTGTGATAGTCCGAGGCAACTGTGAAGGTTGGTGGCAACAAATTCGCAATATAACAGGTGCCCGAGAAGTCACGGGGCAACCATGTATATGCGCGGTCATAACATACAAAGTATGTACCCTTGGCAGTCAGAAGAACAGGGGAGGAGGACGTTGGTAAAACATACGTTTCGGTACAGGCACTCCTCCCAAGCTGAGCTCGCGGACTCCGGCCAAGACCTTTCAGGCAGAAATTACCGAGATGGGGTACGATCCAGATCGGAGGCGAGCTTTTAAGCTGTCGATCACCCACTGACATGCTATACTCAGCCTCACTCAGATCCTTGTATGCTCGCACCTCTTCCTCTGGGATGAGCGATGCGTCAAAAATATCTCTATCTAAGTCAGCAATCGTCCTTGCCAAAGGCTTGTGGTACGGGCCGGGACCATGATCTGCAGTGCGTGGCTCTCGATGGGGGTAGGAATCTAGTGCGCTACGAAACATAGTTTGGAATGCTCGAGCTGATCTCTGGGAACTATAAGGAAGAACCAAATACGGAATTCCCTTATCCATGGTATGTGGCATTAACCCACACACCCAACAATTGGAAGTATTCATCACCAACTGATGTTGATGAAGAAGCTGAACAAAAGAGTTATTCATGAACTCCGCACGTCTAACCTGTTCGTGTTGGGGCAGAGGATGAAAGGAATGTGGGGAAACAGTGGAAGTAGATTTTGGTTCAGAAGAAGAAGTAGGTAAAGCAGAAGGCAATAGTGATTGTATTCCAAAATACACTCCACCCACTAATAACATGGAAACAGTTAAAAATAGCAGGAACACCTGAAACAGAAAGCATTTTGTTCGTACAACTCTGCGTAGTATCGATCTTTGAGCTAGAGTTTTCTCCACTTCCGACAACTTTGAGAATTCCATCCTCTAAAAACCGTCCGCAACGTTCTTGACGCACTTCGTTCTGAGTAGCGATTATCAATTCCCAGGAGTTCCGAGGAATCGACAAAAGTACCGACCTAGTGTCAGGAACCTGCTAAACAGAAGGAAGTACCCGCACGGCCCTACGGTCAACCCGGATGTAAGGTTCTTTAATCAAGCATTCAAGTTTAATACGAAATCTCCGAGCTGTGGAAAAAAACATACACACGTGGAAAAGAACTCAAAAAATTAAGAGAGAATGTAATTGTTCATAATGTTCAAAATTACAGTAGGGGTAATATGAACTCAAAAAGGGGAAAAAAAGGCAAAAAGTGTTTTATTAGTCTTTGTTGTGAGAACGAAGAAAATATCTGCTTCTTCCAGGACGAGTCTGCTCTTCGAATAATTGTTCAGGTTGCGGAACAGAGTCCCGTCGATCAGACGATAGTTCAAGTCTCGAGTTCTCCAATACCAAAGGTTCAACAAATGTATCTGACTGCAATGACGTATCTCCTACAGGCTGAGCATCACTGAACGGCACAAATTTTACTGGGGTTTCTGTTTCCGTTGGGGCGATTCCTGTCCTCACCCACGAATCTGCTGGTAAAGGAATAGGCACCTTCTTGGTGTGGGTGGCGTGCACCCAATTTTTCCGGCCTTCCAGACGAACTGCAGTTCTTGTGGCAAGGAGAACTTGAAACGGGCCCACAAACCTCGGCTCCAAATTGCGTTTCCTGCCAAAATTACGAGTGACTACCCAGTCACCCGGTTGGAGCCGATGTCCAGGACCCTCTGTCTGTGCCGGTAGTGCTTCAAAGTCAGGAAACCTAACATACAAAAAATGTAATTCACAAAATGCCCTATGCACACACTAAAAAGTTATCATGCAGTCGTGTCAATGTTCCAACACCAGTAGAGATAACCAAGGTCAACAAAAACACAAGGGATATTTCTGCACAATAGTTTGATAGTCCAAAATATTTAATTGTTCCAGAACCAACCAGGGCTCCCCTTATCTAGACCAATTAAAATTATCCAAGGCCTGAAGCATTGCAGTGTCCTTGCTCCTACTTGATTTACCCTGTTCCTATCAGATCTTACTCCCATACTAAATGCTGTCAACTCTCAATTACCCAAACTGGGGGTCATTCATCTCTCAAATCTCCTGTATTTGGATGATCTAGTCTTCATCAGCAGAATCAAGGTGGGCCAGGTTGGCTTCCAGAGCCTTTTTGATGCAACCTTGGTCTACTCAGTAAGTAATGGACTAACTATTAACAGAAAGAAAACAAAACTCTTAGCAGTCAAAAAACAAACAAAAAACTTAGCATTAGATCTCATCAGCACAAATGGTTCCTGGCTCATGAAAAAATAGGGTTGACAAAAGATTTAAATATCTCAGAATTTACTTTAATGGGAACAGAAGGTACGGATATCAACTCAAAAAAATAAGAAGGAAATGGCAATGCTTTGGCCTTCATTCTGAGGACTCTTTACAACAAATTGAAAGGCCAGCTCTTACATCGATCTTGCAGGTGGCCCAAGCAAAGGTTCTTCCAACTTTAAACTATGGAAGAGAGACTCTTAGGGGGCGAGACAGCACAATACTTGGACAAAATGATACGTAAGGTAAATAGGTCAATCTTCCAGTTATCCTCTTATACATCTCCAGCCCAGATTAGACTGGAGTTTGGTATTGCCAGTCACTGGCTAAGTGGCCTTCATGATGTGCTGTCACAAACTAAAGTGGGCAATGGAATGTTACTCGGGCCATCGACTCTGGTCTGAATTGGAAGAAAGGCATAGCTCCCCGACACAGACCTTACTGCTTCAGGCCTTGGGCACTCTCATTTAATCAGTACTTGGGACTCTCCAATAAGCAACCTGGAGTTTAAAAACCAAGTTAAAAATCCAGCACACAGCTGCTGTCAGTGTTTTAGGACAAAGACTGCCTGTCTAGACATAAACATGGTTGGATGACCCTTCATGGCTACACCAGGCTGAAAGCACAGGGCTACGTAAGTGAATCCTATTGTGATCGGACTAAGGTACAGTTCGTGAAATATATAGAAGAAAATTGAATGACTGAGGAATAAGGTCTTGCAGGGAGGCAGTGATGGCCTGCCTGGAACCAATGGATATCAGGTAGTAGTATGCAGCAAATAAATACCACCAGAGATTCAGGAAAAGGGCTGGGGCCCAGGTTTCAGTAGATTCAGGGGAGGAGTGAATAGCTTAAACAGCCCATATTAATGTACTTCTTGTGCACTTCTGTCCAGGGAATTTGCAGTAACCCTTGGCGTAGTTCGCAAAGTAGCGCTATGCGTAGCTATGTAAAGTGCACTTTGCACTACGCGAGTTACGCGTAGCACTACGCAAACTGTGTAGTACGCTTTTCGCTAGGATTGCACAGGGCCGGATGCTTGTCCACACTGTGCAATCATTTAAAATGGCATCTTGCACAGTGCGAGCTGTCCTAGATTTTTACTCGAGCTGCAGCTTTCTCAACGCGGACTTGTAGTTTCTCATCGCGAGCGGTCGCGAGCACACGGACCACTCGCAATGAGAAACCTGACCTCCCGCATTGAGAATCTTGCCGGGAGGGTTATTTTCCACGCTCGCGATCGCCAACTTGATTTTGCTGAGCCCGAATGAGGAAAAAGTCTCGCCGGGGTGTCATCTTGTTCGCTCGCGGTCGCCAACTTGATGTTGAGAACCGCGAGCAAGCAAAAAATGACTGCTTCGCGTGTTTGCACTGTGCTACGTGCAATTCGCGTAGTGCGAAGTAGCGCAAACTTTTCAAACTACGCGAGCGTAGCATAGTTGTCCACATAGGGTTAGTTTGCAACCCCTGAATCACTACTAATCCCCCCAATGTAGCACTTCTCAATGCAATGGCCTGCTTGGTCAGGGAATTGATGGAAAAATATTTTAAGTCACCTGCCGCTGAATCCTGATGATGCACATAACACCGTTCTTTATAACATAATTGAATTCAGGCACTTTCATCCCAATAAAGCACTGAATACTTAAACTACTTCACCCGCACTTTTACATCAATAACTCGCAATGCACTTTATTTTTCTTACTTGCATCTAAACGCTCACACAGATTAAAATAATCGATAGAAGAGCAAGCCATGCTCCTACTTGGGGAAGGCTGGGCATCCCCAGATAACAAGCTCCATCATACAGGAGTTTTTATTCGCATGCACTGGTCACCAAACCATATGGCACACAAAGTCATGGGGCCAAATACCTTAAGTAATAGGGTCGGTAGGGAGTCCTCTCCCCTAAATCTGCTTATCTAAAGCTTGGATAGGACGGTTTCATGTTTTTTAGTGTTGATGGTGATGGCTTGGCGTGTATGTTTTATGTATTTTACTGTGCATTGCATTTCAATGGTTATAACAATCAAGCAATAAAGACTTGGGGGCATGGCCAAGCCAGCGACTAATATGACCGCTCGGCTTTGAAGCTCCTTCCGACCCTCCAGCACTATGGCATGTTCAAGTAACCAGCGCCGACATCATGTGGCGAGCGCGAGGTGACAGACGCCAACAGCGATCCTGCATACTCTGGAGGAAGAACGGATCTGATCGGTACAGGGGGCCGTCCGTTCTGGTCCTGTGAAAAGGCTCCCCCTCCCCGAAGGTGGCACCCGACCCCGGACCTGATGCCTGAGGCCTAGATTCGCTTGGCGCGGTCCGGCCGCCACAGACTCCGGCGAGTGCCGCTGCGCAACTCTCACGGATTTAATCACCATCAGCACCAGATTTACAAAGCTGCCAGATGGGAAGTTAGTTTGTACCGGCGTGGCGGCAAGATCCAATTGAGGCCGCGGCGGTAGGAGGGGCGTGCAACGGTGAAGTTGTGCACCACACTAATTACAGTTTGGGACACTATACTGACTGTGTCTTATGCCCTGTGAGTCGCTGGAGTTTAGCGGGGTGCTGCAGAGCGTGGCGACCTGTGGGACCTCAAACATCTAGGACATGAGCAATCTGATCGGCAATGTGGGCCGATGAGCAGCTTTTTCCGCTCCACAGATGACCGGCCTACACAGTGGCTTCTCCTATAAGTGGCCTGCCTGCAAATACTGTCCCAACGCTATATCTTCTGATCTGCACATGCAGGCGCCCAGACTCCCCCCTCAAGTGGGTCCTTGCCTTGCACATATGGCCACAATAACTACGACACAGTCAACTGAGCTGAAGCGGCCCCCCATCCTTCTGTTGAAGCCTGGTACTTGCAACGGGGGATGTCATCGAGCAGCAGTGCCACAGCGTTCGCCCAGCCCGACCTCCCACCATCTTGTTTTAGCACAGTGGGGCCTCAGGGGGTTGACTATCGCACTACATGCCACAGAAGGAGGACAAGTCCGCCCTGGACACATCCACTGCGGCCTAGTTGGTAGCAGCATTTACATTTTTTGAGGCATGGGTCGCA
The DNA here is from genome assembly GCF_964263255.1 of Lissotriton vulgaris. NCBI lineage: Eukaryota > Metazoa > Chordata > Amphibia > Caudata > Salamandridae > Lissotriton > Lissotriton vulgaris. The sequence goes on from NC_141689.1 coordinate 683,836,225, forward strand.
AGTACCCTAAACAGCGGACGCTTCCTTATGGAAAACTTGCAGGCACCACCCAAGAGCAAACATCCATCATGGCAGAATCTGCACAAGGCCCAGTGTTGGGTGATAGATCCACAGACACTGCTCACTCACTAATCCAAGAGATGTGGGCGGGCTTTTAATCGCTAGACAGTCGCTTTGATACCCTCGACAACACCATCGCCAGCATAGGCGCTGAAGTTTAAGCGCATGATAGATGGTTGGATGTGGCAGAGGCCCACATTTCTGATATTGAAGATGGAACAGCACAGGCGGCCAAGCGCCTGGAGCAGGTGGAGCGCATTCTAAAAGAAGTAGCCATCAAAAATTAAGATTTAGAAGCACACAGTTGCCGAAATAACGTGAGCATCCTGGCAATTCCAGAGACAACTTCCACCAGCTGCATGGATCTGTTTGTTGAAAACATGCTGCTGGGGCTGTTCGGCAAAGAGGCTTTCACCACTGGCTTTGTCATAGAGAGGGCGCATAGATCACTCAGCCCTCGCCCCAACTCAGGCCTTCCTCTACGACCTATCGTAGCACGCGTCATGAACTTTCGGGACAGAGACACAATTCTCCGCCTGGCACGAGAAAAGGGAGATGTGGACTGGCAAGGCTTCCAAACGTTCCTTCTATCCTGACTTTACCGGCATGGTACAAGATGCTAGGCGGAAATTCAACGGCGTCAAGGTCGCCCTGAGAAACCTGGGTCTACGGTATGGTATGCTGTATCCTGCCAGGTTGAAAGTCGACATAGGTGGCAGGGCTTGCATCTTTAAAAACTCGCCCGAGGCGCAGGAGTTTTCCCGGGTATACAAACAGAAAAACATTGCAATGAGCGGGACTGGGTCACGATCTTCTCCCCTGCACAGCGGCTCAGAAGCAAGTGCGGAACTGTTCTCGAGTGCTGGTACAGGAGGATCGGACTATTATCCATTCCATGATCTTTTGTTGCACTTTGCAGGAACACGTTACGTAATTTAGTTTTAATATTACAGTTTACTGGAGACTGGTCGGGGCTTTGCTGCTCCCTATCGTGTATCCTTTGTGTATGGTTCGTTTCACTTTGGGGTACTGTTTACTGAGAATTTTATTTCCGTGTAAAGATATGTGGTATTTCATGTTCACTTTCATTTGGAGTATGGCCCTTCCCTGGGTGATGATTTGGCTGGGTGGGGGAAGGTGGATGGGGGAGTTTTTTAATCAGTCAGTCCTTTTACTTTTTTTGCAGCACTCCAGGCCAATTGTTGATGTTAGTAGTCAGCTGTCTACACTTACAATACCTTTACATCAGTTAGATGACCAAGTATGGTAATATTGAGGGTCCATCAAACCTTACTCTGCTCTCCTGGAATGTGAGAGGCTTAAAACACTCGAAAATGGACCAGGTTTTTCATTATTTAGTACGACACAAGGTAGATGTCGGCTTTTTACAGGAAACTCACCTCCCCAAGAATAAGGAGGCACAGCTGAGGGCCGAACAGATACTTTGCGAATTATAGCAACTATGCAATGGGGACAGCCATTTTATTAGGCAGTACAGTTCCATTCTGTTTAAGCTCTTATCAACAAGATGGCGATGGATGCTATTTGATAGTTTCTGAGAACCTGCTCGGTAGGAAAGTTACACTATTATGCATATATGCCCCCAATATTGATGCCCCAGAATTTTTTTATGCTTTGTTAATCTCCACAGCTCGACACACTTGACCCACAGACTTTGATAGTTGGAGGGGACTTTAACATACCCCCCGACCCAATCGCAGAAATTACCTCGGGGCACAAGACACTAAACCCTGAGCTTGATGTCCACTCCTGGAGCTCTGCGATCTGTTTTCCCTATTAGACGTATGGCGTAAATGGAACCCAAACATGATAGAATAGACACACTATTCAGGCCAATAGAGCACATGGACGAGGATGGATTTTTGGCTGTTCTCATCAGACATATACGGCTGGTGCTCATAGGTAGAGTCTCTCCCTTGGACCTATTCGGACCATTCCCCGGTGAAATAGCATTTACAGTTCCCCCGCCCAGAGGGCTTTGAGCATCAATGGCGGTTTCCTAACTGCGCTTTACAGTATGAGGTATTCCAGGCCAAGATACACGAGGCCATTGGAGATTACTTCGATATAAATACTGGATCTGTAGATTCCTGGGAGGTCCTTTGGGAGGGCTTCAAAGTGGTTCTCAGCGGCACAAGCATTGCGAAACATGCCAGTGTACTTAAAGAACTGCGTAACACGTTGACAAGACTTGAACAAGACCTCAAAATGCCAGATGAGGCCAATGCAAAACAACCTACACCTACATATGAAAAGAGGCGATTGGTGCTATTAGAGGAACACAGAGACACCACAGATAGGGAAATTCTATTCATGGGAAAGTACCAGACTACCAGACTGCCAGACGATATGGATAGGGAGAGAGACCTGGAAGGGTTCTTGCTCAACTGTTACGCCCACCTTACCACAAAACATACATTACTGAACTGCGAGCATCTGACACACACAATTAAACCACCACGAAAGACATTCAGAGGAACTTTCTAGGGTTCTTCACCAAACTATACTCATCTACTATGGGAGATGATCAAGAAGCGCAAGAGAGCTACTTAGACAAAGTCGCATTGGTACACCTTGAAAAATATATGCAGGACTTTTTAGCGGGGCCCATTTCTGTTGCAAATGTGCTTCATGCCATACACACTATTCGGGTTCCTCAGCACCTGGGCTAGATGGATTTACCGGGGAATTCTACAAAACGTTCAAAGATATCTTAGCTCCCAAACTCACTGAAGTCTATGCAGAGGCCCTTGAACGTCAGACGCTCCCCCCCACTCTACGCGAGGCGGTCATAATTCTGCTTCCCAAACCAGGCAAAGATCCTATGCAATGTGGCTCTTATCGTCCATTTTCCCTTCTAAATTTAGATTCTTATATATTAGCGAAGGTTATTACCAATAGATTGTCCTAATGGATGCAATTTATAATCTCCCAGCTCAGTCCGGGTTTGTGCCACATCGCTCCACCTCCCTGAATTTTCCGCACCCTGTTCTCGGTGCTTCATCGTATTGACCCTGCCACCCCGGCTGCCACCATATTGTTGGACACAGAAAAGGCATTTGACTCCCTGGAATGGTCCATTTTTCTCTATATAATGCACCGCATGGGCATGCCCATGGGCTTTATCGCCAGGACGGCCCTTTTATATAATAAACCAACTGCGCGGTTGCCTTTAAATGGTAGACTTTCTAGCCCATTTCAGTTAACACGAGGAACCAGGCAAGGCTGTTTTAGCCATGGACTCCCTTATACATCATTTTCAAGAAAAGCATCTCCACAGGGGATTACAATTCAATACCGGACCCCTATTGGTATTGCTATATGCAGACAACACAATCTTATATGTTAGACACCCCGGGGATAATTTAAACGAATTGATCAGAGAAATCATTAGGTTTGGCACTTTCTCGGGTCTGAGCATCAACTGGCAAAATCGGTCATATTTCCATTGTCAACTGGCACACAACCATGGGAACCTGAGTTCCCCTTTGAATAGTGCACAGACTCAGTGAAGTATTTGGGCATTCACGTTCTCCTAGACACGGCCCAGATTCTCTGTCTTAATTATGGCAGGGCCGTGGACACGCTCACTGCTCAAATAGAGAAATGGTTGAAATTGCCCTTATCGGTAGCAGGCCGAGTCGCCTTTAAAAAATGGTTGTCCTCCCCAAATTTTTATATTTATTCAACAACATACCGATTCCTATCACTAATCATTTTTTCAATACCCTACGTTCTCTCCTGAGTCATTTAGTTTGGGGTGGCAAACATGCAGGGGTTAGCTGGGCAGTCCTCATGTTGCCATATGAGAGAGGGGGCTATAACGTTCCAGATCTTCAGCTTTATTATTTGGTGGCACAGTGCAGCTATGCATATCACTGGTATCATCCAGATGCCCGTATCCCCTATTTGAGACCTCAGGCGGATCTGGTACTTCCCTGACACCTCTCGGCTGTATTACCAGAAGGTTTTCCCAGAGACCCGCTAGATATTCAGACTGTATCCTCCATGAGCTGGGCATGGCATAAATTAAGCAGGATCACTGGAACAGAGAGGTTATACTCCTCTGCCCTACCTGTCATTAATCTTCATTTAATTTCATTACAAGACAGGAGGCTTCATTATGCATTATTCTTTTAATGCAGTCACAAGCATCCAGACTTACATCATAAATAAAAAGTTCTAGAATGCAGTGACAACATATGTTCAATAAAAGGCATGAGCAACAACAGAGCTACCTCTTTTAAATGCGGCTTGCAAGCAGATAAGTTACTCTTCCTTGCTCTCTACTTATTTTCTGTTTATTGTGTTTGATGCCTTTTTATTTTGCTTGATGCCATTTATTGCTAGATGCCTTTTTAATACGCCCTCTCTGTATTGATTGCCATTTTCTTTTGTGCTTATTTGTGCTTATTGGTATTTGTGGCACTTTTATAGTGCCTTTTCCTTTATGATCCCTCGGCTTGCCGACACCCCTTCTTCCCCCCGTCGACGTCCAATTTTCGGTCGTTTAGTGCATTTCAACCCCCCCCCACTCCTTCCTCAGCAAGTTTGAGTTCTCCGGTGGGCCTGCACTCGCTCTTCGACCTTTGAGAGCACACACTCGCTTTTCGCCGATGCGCTTTGGGAGAGCCTCCTCTCCGTCTTTTTTTTAACCTTTCTTAGCAAATTTCTTTGTTTTTTCGGCGCATTGTTGAGACACGCTCGCTCGCACGGTCCTCGCAAGCGCGTCCTTTGAATTGATAATGAGGAAAGACCCTTGGCAACAGTGGCGATGCGTCCCCCGTTCACCTACGGCCATTCCTCTAATTCTCTGGCAGCAGCTGGCTCGAGCAAGTCAGTACATTGCGCTGCCCAGCTGCTGCTGGAGATCACCGATACTTGCTCATTTTGGGGATTTCTTTGGAAGCTTTTCTAAAAAAAAATTAAAAATAAACTAACAACCTTTTGGTTGACAAGCCCTTTCCTATAGTAATTTCATTAACCTTCTCTGACATTAACCTTCTATGGCCCTAACCTTTAAGTCCAGTATCTTCCAGGCTTACTATTTTTCTCTACCCCATGAAAAAAATAAAAAGGAGTAAAAAACAAGATTTATAAATATTTACTTACCTTACTTACCTTGTCCTCACTCTAATTGCCTGTCATGTCTGACATGGAGTCCGACGATTCTATTGCCATTTCCCTGAATCACACAAATGATTCCTTTAAAATCTTCCTGCAAAAAGAAATGAGGTCCTGCATGATGGACACGCTAAAGGAGGTTATGTCATCTAAAGACCTTTCCCTGCTGAGCATGATGACACCTCTCCTCGTGATCCTCAACTCTTACATACTAAGAGCAGTAGGAAATCCAAACACTGCGAAGGCACTATGGGAGGTCGTCGAACCTCAATTGACTTGGGAGGTCCAAGCACCTCATACTTGTTGGGAGGCACTCGCGCCTCAAAAGATACAGGTGTCCCTTGCGACACAAATAGGATGGGTGTCCGTAGCGGCACAAACTTGACGGGTGTTCCTAGCGACACAAAGTACAATAGTGCCCATGATGACGCAGGTACCGACTATGATGATGAAGAAGTCTTCCATAATCCCTATGATGACTTTGTCCTTGACTTGGACGATGAGGATCTCGACTTCAATAACCAATCTGAGCTTGACTCTTCACCCTCCACTAAGGATGCTATCCTCTACCCCCTGTGCGGAGAAATGTTTTCCCCCCTCAACATCTTCCACCGCAATAGTTCCAAATGGTTTCCCCAAGATCATGTTTCTAAATTTATCACCAGATGGCTCGGAAACTCTCTTGAGAGAGAAACATGTAACACTCTTAGGTCTGAATGTCCGACACCTTCTATTCAAGACAACGTCTGTCAAACCCCAAACCTCAACCCTGATCCTATTAAATTTGTATTTAAACTAGGTAAAGTCCCTAGGAAGGGCCTCGAAAGAGCTCTCAAAAACTGCCAAGATCGTCTCCTCGATATTCTTGGCCCCCTTACCAAGATTTTGGACTTAGCTGAAGACTCTTATATCTCCAACTCCCCCCTCGACATCAACCTGATCAGAGGCTGAAGCCAAAGGGCCATTGTCTTACTTGGCAACGCTAACTCCAGCCTCAACATCGAAAGGAGAAAGACCATCCTTAATAAAATTAATCCCAAACTGGGTGACCTAGCCTAGAAGGAACCTTCACAAAACCTGAGAGGCCTCCTTTTTCGTGAGGACATGATAAAATCTATAGGAAAATATGTTTCCACCTTTACTGCCCTAGACAAGGCCCAGAGCATTATGAGGCACGTCTTCAACAGTAATGATTTTGGACAGGCCGGAAGAAGGGGCCGTTCTTATGACCGTGGCTATTACCGGCTATCCAGAGGCAGAGGAGCATAAGGCAGAGGATTCTACCCTTCCAACAGCAAGTTTTATCCACAAAGAGGCAGAGGCTCACAAAACAGAGGTTTCTCCTCCCATGGAGCTCCCAACAGCAACCCTCCAAGTAAGTCTTCCTCTCTCTTCTTCCCCTCCCAAGGTCGGGGGAAGACTCAGACACTTGTACCACGTTTGGAAATCTTTAACTCAAGATCCGTGGGTTCTCGAAACTGTTCAGGGTTTTAAAATAGACTTAGATCTTCCCTCCCAAACACACACGCCCAAACCCTTGATTCTTTCAGTAGAACATCAAGAGATTGTCAAGGAGAAATCTCCTCTATGCTTCAAAAAGGTGCTATTATAGAAGTGCCATGGTCTCTAAAGAAATTCTTCAGCACTCTCTTCCTGGTTCAAAAAAAGGAAAAAGGTTGAGGACCAGTTATAAACCTACAAGAAGTAAACAAGTATCTGGTCAACAGACACTTCAAAATGGAGGGCATCCACCTCCTCAGAGACCTTCTCCTTCAAGGAGACTAGCTGGTCAAGTTAAATCTAAAGGACGTCTATTTGACCATCCCTATGGCCGAAGAACACCAGCCCTTCCTTCAATTCATCTGGGACAATCATCTCTTTCAATTTCAGGCCCTCCCATTCGGGTTCTCTTCTCCTGAGAGAAACAGGCATTTGTTTAATTATCTATCTAGACGATATCCTTATCATGTCCCAACTTCACTCTCAACTTTTGGAAGACCTCAAGACCACCAAGAATCTTATAGAGAGTCTCGGATTCATTATAAATCGGTAAAAATCTATTCCTACTCCCTCAAAATCTCTAGAATTCCTGGGGTTCACCGTAGATACCTCAAAATGCCTCCTTCTTCTTCCCAACAGGAAGATCGCAAAACTAGCAAAGAGATCAGATTTGTTCGAAAAAACAACAATCTCTTACTCTTCGGGAATTAGCTAGGCTTCTGGGCTTACTTTCTTTGTCTATTCAAGCCATCTTTTCGGGTCCACTGAATTTACTGTGCCCTCCTGAGAGTAAAAGCACAAGCCCTCAGGTCTGGTCTTTGGTACGGAGACCTTGTAACCCTAGATCAGCAGGACAAGTCAGAACTCTCCTAGTGGCTGGACAATTTGGATGCATGGAATAGGAGAGCAAACTTCAGCTCATCTCCGGATTTTGTCCTGGAGTCAGACGCCAGCCTTCATGGTTGGGATGCCCGCCTTCTTGACCAAAACACGGGTGGCGTTTGGTCTCAGGCGGAGTCCTCCCACCATATAAACTTTTTGGAACTTACGGCCGGTCTATACGCCCTAATGAGCTTCAAACACTCACTTCAGGTCAGATCTGTTGTCCTGAAAATGGACAACAGCTCAGCAGTCTCCTATATCAACCACCTTAGGGGGACCAGATCAGCAGACCTCTTTGATTTAGCCAAGAAACTCTGGATGTTTTGTTTAGAACACAAAATTTCCTGGAAGGCAGAATATCTCCCGGGAAAGTCAAATGTTTCAGCAGATTGGAACTCGAGATTCCTTTTAGACTTCAGCGATTGGAAACTCAATGTGAATGTTTTCAACACCCTGTTTCATTTCTGGGGCCCTTTCGATGTAGGCCTATTTGTGAGCAGATTGACCTTCCAACTGCCGAAGTACTTCAGCTGGATGCCGGACCCAGGTGCTCTTGCGGTGAACGCCTTTCTCCAGTCCTGGTCTCACCTTCAGCCTTACGCCTTTTCTCCCTTTGCCATGATCCAGAGGGTTCTACAGAAAGTGAGACAAGACCAGTGTTTTCTGGTCCTAATAACTCCCTTTTCTCCTTCTCAAGCGTGGTCCCCAACAACCTTGGAACTGTCGTGCGACATCCCCTTCCTAATTCCTGCAACGAAAGGTCTGGTTTCAAACGCAATCGGAGAAGATCATCACCTAATCCTTTCAGGGAATTTGAACCTTCTTGCTTGGAAAGTGTCAGGCAATCTAACGAGTTGTCTGGACTTTCATCATCAGCTCTCACTCTCCTCTGAGAGTCCTGAGCACCAGGGACACATTACAGGTACAATAACATTTGGAGAAAATGGTTTCGTTGGTGCATGGAGAGGAACTTGAATCCCTTGGAGGCTCCTATCGTCACCATAGTTAATTTCCTCGTCAAATTATTTGACAATGGCCTCTACTATAGATCCATTAACTGTTACAGTGACAGTGGGTAAGAATGTTAATATTTGTAGAGTACTGAAAAGTATTAGACAAAGAAGACCTCCTAGACCCAAATACCAATCCTTGTGGGATGTTAAACTTATCCTAGTCCTTTTTTCTTCATGGCCTGATAATCCTATTCTTAATAGGAAATATCTTTCCCTTAAACTTGCTACCTCTTATGTTTGACTTCTTGTCGTATGGTATCTGATGTTAAATCTCTTAATATTTCTAATAGATGTTATGACATGTATGGTGTTAAGTTTAAAATCCTTAGGAGAACTAAAACCATGTCAGATTCTATCTTTTACCCTCGTTTTGATTACTGCAAAAAACTTTGTGTTGTTGATTGTATGAAAGAATACGATTCCAGAATGAGAGACCTTCGCCCTCAGGATGCTAATAAACTTTGTATTTCATTTGTTAAACCTTTTAAGCCGGTCTCTTCCTGTTCCATCGCTAGATGGGTCAAACTAGCTATTAACCTCGCTGGCATTGACCTTTCTAAATTTCAAGCCCACTCTCTCAGAGGTGCTATGGCTAGCAAGTCCTTCTGGTTTGGTGGTAAGTTAGATGAGATCCTTAAAGCTGCTGATTGGTTCAATACCTCCACTTTTGCTCGTCATTATTGTAAACCTATTGAACACATGTCTGATGTTGTTCTTCAAGGCTACCAACATGCATAATGTAGCCTCCTGTCTTGTAATGAAATTGCGATTCTCCTATTAACATGACCAAAGAATCTGGATTTCATTAAAGACACAGATGCTAACATTATCCCACCTGTCCCTCCCTTGGACGGAGTATCTATTTATATGTTCTTGATTATTTGCATTTATATGCTGTTGATTATTGCACTTGTTCCTTTACAGTTTACAGTATGCATTTTTTTCTGCCTTTAATGCTTTAGGTTTTCAACCTTTTTAAATTTTTCATTCTTCTTTTCAGATAACTCAACCTAATGGATTGTCCTCATCTCCTCGACTCCTCTTCTCTTCATTTCCTTCCTCGGAATTCCGTATTTTCTTAGCTCTCTAGACCAAGTTGCATCTCAACCTTACAGACTCTCTTTTTGCTTCGTTCCATTTAAAAGAGGCAGCTTTGTTGCTGCTCATGCCTTTTATTGAACATATGTTGTCACTGAATTCTAGAACTTTTTATTTATGATGTAAGTTTGGCTGCCTGTGACTGCATTAAAAGATTATGCATAATGTTAGCCTCTGTGTCTTTAATGAAATCCAGTTTCTCTGGTCATGTTAATAGGAGAATCGCAATTCCCATCACGTCGGAGGGACTGGTGCAGCGCACCTTGGCGAAGTTAGACTTGACCAGACTGGGAGACTTGTACCCGGATGGCCACATATTCTCACCTTCTCAAGATGCACATTTCAATGCAGTAGATTTTATGGACAAATTTGTATTAAGTCACATCCACGCTGCATTACGCTCCATTTTTCCAACATTCCCACTGGAGCCTGCTTCGTTCCCTCTCCTTTAACGATACATATAGAAAAAGAATACGGGGCGCACCTAATATCGAAACTTTACAGACCATGAGCCGCACTGAAACCTGTAAAGGAAAGCAAGACTCACCGAGCATGGGAATAGGACCTTGGTATTACAATCACTGATGAGCAATGGGCTCACTGCTGCTCATTCCTCTTAACAGCAGACACAAACTCCTACATTTCAAATTTTTATGCCGCGCCTATTTTACCCCGGCATTAGCACATAAAATAGACCAATCTAAGCCCCACACTTGTCTCAAATGTTTTGCTCCACATGTCAACTTCGCACATCTCACTTGGTCCTGCCCGAATGTACATGACTATTGGCTGCTAGTACATCACACGCTTGGGCAAATATTGAACATCCCATTGACTCCGATTCCTGAGGCTGCCCTGTTAGGTTACACTGTAAATTTCCCCCTAGAAATCCATAGGTTTGCAGCATTAGGCCTTTTAGTAGCTATGAGCGAGGTGGCTTTGCACTGGGGGCGAAAAACCGCCCCGACTGTCCAGGGTTGGTTGCGGAGTATTGCCTATTGCAATGTAAACAGTGAGCTCTGTGCAAGTATGATGCCCAGCATGTCACGTCCCAAAGACATCTTGGGACACTACAAGACGTATGTTGAGACCCTTAGACACGCTACTGAGTCTCAGCTGGAACAGGGGATTATCCCGGCTGGAGTGGGTGGACCCCTTACACCATTCGGCTTGATGGATTTCTGTAAATGCACAATGTAAAGTATACAACACTGAATAGCGGGTTTGCTGTGTGGGAGGAAGAGAAGTGAATGTTAGTGGTGTACTTCATTTTTGCTTACTAGTGTGAATGAGGTTGGTTCATGGACCCTATTGTTATTAGCAATTATTTATGCCTTTCTATTTGATGCCACTTCGAACATATTATCATGATATTCATGAAGTCAATTTTATATGATGAGACAGCATGTAATTGTGGACTGCTGCACGCACATTAATATGTGTCTTCGTATTGATGAAAATGCTAAATACCGGGTTTTTTTTTAAAAGCAATAAAGACTTTACTTACCTACTTACTCCTTTCCATTCAGGAACTTCAGCTTAAAAGGTATTTTAAGAAATTCCCATTGCTGGTCTATGAGTGGAGTAGACCTCACAGCATTGTAAAACTAATGTAGCTGTTTGTCATTGACAGGAATGTAAAACTTAAAAGTACATGTCCTGCCTTTTAGGTACACAGCACCCTGTCCTAAGGGTGTACCTTAGGAGGGACGTATGTGTAATAAAAGGGCAGTTTACGGCTTGGTAATTGGTTTTAAATGCTAAGTTGCAGTGGGAGAAAAACTGAACATGCAGGCCCTGCAATCGCAGCCCTGAGATAGGTTTGAAAGACTACTTGTATGTGTGGCACAACATGTCCTGCAAGCCCATTAGTAGCATATAGATTACAGGCCTGGGGTATAAGCTTTACCACTTTACAAGGGACTTACAGATAAACTTAGTATGCCAATCAGATATACATCAATGTCAACATGTTTAGGGTAGAAGCATGTGCACGTAGCACTGATTAGCAGCTGTAAAGTACTCAAAGTGCTGTAAGTCCTAAGGCCAACATAAAGAGGTTTAGCAAAAAGAGGAGGAGGAAGGCAAAACGTTTAGGGTAACCCAGCAAATACGTCTATTCCCAACATAGTGCATTTTGCATCTTGGAGAAGAACAAACACAGCTCAATGTTTTCCATTAACCACAGCCACATAGGTTTCTACATGCAATATTGCTAAGTGTCAAGCCTTGTTTCATCATCATAGGTTCCATGCTTCATTTTGTCAAGGAAAAAGTAATGAAAGCTGAACTTGTGATACTGGGACTGTATAATGGAGGTGTTCTACTTTATTATGGAGGTTCAGAATGGGTTAATGCATCTGTTTTGTCCTAAATGTCACAGTCTGAAGCAAATACTAGTAAACGCAGAGATTGACTGTTTCTTAGCTGTACTGTCTAAAGTTATACTCTAACTTGTAGGTGTTCTGAGTTAAAGTAGTTGCTAAGAGCAGCACACTTTCAGCAAAACAGAGACAAAAACCTTCCTGACCTGCGCATGGCCACTGGGGAGGTTCATAATATAGTGCCTGATCCTTCTGTATGAGTTGATGTGGTTCATAGAGGCATGCTTTTCAGACAATCAGGAAGTGAACCTAGGAATTTGAGTACTAGGTGCCTGGTTGTATGGGAAAATGTTGATTCTGGACTCATCCTTATGCACAATGACTTTAGTTGCCACAATCCTGATACTAGAGCTTTGAGAAAGAAAAACTCTTCAAGGCTCTCAGTAAAATGGAGTATATTATGGAAATGCCACTTGTCCTGCATGGACTGAGATTCTTCCTAGCATTCAGCTGTAAACCTGCTGACCACTACACAGCAACAAGCAGTGTACAGACTTGAAGCAACATGAGGTAAGACACCCAACACACTAGAGAAGTATGTCCTATGGGTACATGAACATAGTGGATGGTCACATGGCATATTGAGTGGCTTATCACGGCCTAAGTAGGTCATGGTGGGAGAACCCCTCACAGAGAAGAGCTAAGAAATAGAGGCTGCACTGATATTGGTTGACACCAGAGGGCATCAATGTAGTAAAACAATAGCAAAAGTCTGTTTTCCTGGTTTCTACAGAAAACAAAAAGTACCTTTAGTGCTTTTTCCATCTAATTGATTTACATTGAAAACTGTGAGCCCAAATTATAAGTGACTTTGACAGATTTATTAAAAACTGAATGAGATAATACACAATGCGTGTATCTTGGTGACAAATGAATGGCTTTCATACACAATTCAAAATTTGCGAACATACGTGACAAGAATTTTCAATTCTATTAAGGACACGGAGTCGAGGATTATGCTTTTCTCATTTCTTTACTAGAAATGCTCAGCAGTCAATCAGGAAACAGTAAAGAAAAACACTTCTACAGTACCCATGAACACTCTGGGTATCACCTGACAAACCATAGAGTAACTACTATATAAAGTCCAATAGAGAATACCACATCCTCTTTCTTTGTCAACATAAAACAGTCGAATTGAAGAAATTAGCAGTCCAACATAAAGGTCTGAGAAGAAAAGAAACACTGCGATAAACAGCAGCCCTCTGGGATGGAAGACGCAATGCGTGCATCCGTAGAACAACACCGGAACTGTAGATAGCCATCAGACAGGCCCACAGGGCCGCACAGGAAAACTTCATTTGGGATCAGAACCTGAAAAAGACATATAGCCATAATATACCATTCCACCATAGAAGAAATATGCAGTAAAAATGGGGGAAAACAAGAAATAGAAATAACAATACGCAACATACAGTTGCAAGAAAAGGCAACAATTGCAAAACATTTGAAATGCAGAAACATGGGTGGGATAATCCTCGCCTCCATATCCTAAATAGAATTGAAAATTCTTGTCACGTATGTTTGCAAATTTTTAATTCTACATCAGGACCGGAGGCTCCGATGATGCTTGTTTAAAGCTGTGCCACCACAACACATGCAATATCCACAATAGGTTTATAATAGAAAGTTTTAAACATAGAATCAGATGACGAATCAGCGGCCTTCATAATGTCAAGTAAACTCACTCCCATAGAAAAAGCTTTGGAAGCCATAGCCCCACGTGCGGAATGTGCACCATATTTGGAAACATCAATACCTGCTTCATGCATAAGCCATCTAACCCATCTCACTAACGTAGCTGGGGTCACAGGACGAAAAGGCTTCTGCAAAGCAATTAACAACTGACCATACTGATCTTGTCGAAAACGGGCAGTACTCACCTCATAATCCTTAATACATTGAACCACACAAACCTTCGGATTATTGGGAAAGGACGGGTACGTAACCAAAGACTTATTACCTTTAGTGCGCCTGGAAATAGCAAAAGTATCACCTTCAGGTAAAAACCTACGACCTGCAAGATCCAGAGCACCAACATCCGAAACGCATTTGCACGAAACTAAACACAATAACATAGTCAGTTTAGCTGAGAGTTGTTTGTGGGATAATGAAGAATTGGACGGCCAAGCCTCCAAAAAAAGCAAAACAATGGAAACATCCCATAAAGCCACATACTTTGGACAGGGCGGTTTTACCAGCCGTATACCCTTGAGTAACTTAGAAATCAAAGGATGCTCACCAGCAGGTTTGCCATCAATAGTGATATGTCCCGCAGAAATGGCAGAACTATAATTATTTACTGTCCTATAAGCTAGACCCGACGAAGCAATAGAGGCCAGAAAATTCGCAATTAAAGAGATATCCACTGAAGAGGGATCTGCCTTCCGTTGAGTACACCAACCACACCATCATTTTCAAGCCGACGCATAACATCTGTGTGTGTTAGGAGACTAAGCCTTGCTGATAAATCTGGTAGCGTGTTGCGAAAGGCCTGGGATTTGCCAGCATTCCCCAAAACCCGCTATGCCACTAGGAGGAGCTGACCCAATTCTATGAGGGGATGCGGGTTGTGGAGAGGGTCCAGCAACAGATTCCATCTCTGGAGAAGAAGGAGCGGCCCCGCACAACTAATTACCAGAAGAACTGGGAACCAAACCTGAGCCCTCCACAGAGGAGTGATCAGAATCAGCTCCGACTGACAATGCTTTGTGCGAGCAAAGACCCTGGGAATCATCACAAATGGGGGAAAGCAAAACACAGGAGAGGTGGCCAGACCTGGAGAAATGCATCCCTGGCTAGGGCTTCCGGATCTGGACGCCAACTGAAAAACAGGGGAAGCTGAGTGTTGAGGTGAGAGGAGAACAGATCTATCTGACATTGGCCCCAAACCCGGGACAGAGACCGAAATATGTGAGGATGAAGCCTCCAATCGTTGAAATCCCGGAGATGATGAGAGTTCCAGTCTGCAATCAGAATGTTGCGACCAGGGAGATATTCTGCAATAACTGTGATCTGACTTTGAAGACAAAAGTGCCAAAAATCCTTGGCAATTTCTGCCAGAATTCGGGACTTCGTCCCCCCCAATTTGTTGACATACCGAACCGCTGAAACATTGTCCATGCGGAGGAGCATGCAACAGTTTGTCATGCGCAGAGACAGACAACGAATCGCAAAAGACCCAGCCAGAAGCTCCAGGCAATTCATATGGAGAGACAATTCCTTCTGAGACCACCGGCCTCCAGTCGACATTTGTCCGCAACGGGCTCCCCATCCCCACAGACTGGCTTCGGATTCTATCACCACATCCGGGGATGCTCCGAACAGGGTTCGCCCTTTCCAAGACTCCATGTGCTCCAACCACCATAACATCTCCCACCTCGCGTCCTCCGAAAGAGGAATCTGATCTGAATAGCGTAGGCCTTTCTGGAGATGGCGGATATTGAGACCCTGGAGTGTCCGGTAATAAAGAGGACCCGGGAATATTGCCTGAATCGAAGAAACCAACAGACCGACAATCCGAGCTACAGACCTCAATTATACACTTTGTTTGAACAAAACCAACCTCAACTCCCTCTTGATGGATCTGATCTTCTGATTAGGCAAGAGGAGTTGGCAAAAAAGGGAATTGATGAGGAAACCCAGGAATTCTATCGAATGAGAGGGAATGAAAACAGACTTCTGAGAATTCACCAGAAACCCTAGTGACTGCAAAAGATCTATTGACCATTCCAAATGAGTCACCAACAGATGAGGGCAATGCGCCAAAATGAGAATGTTGTCCTGATAAATTATCAGACGAACACCCCGGGCTCGCAGAGACTCTACAACAGGCCTCAGAAGTTTTGTGAAGCACCAAGGTGCAGAAGAGAGGCCGAAAGGGAGAACTTTGTATTCAAACCTAGCTCCCTGCCACTGGAATTGCAGGAATCGCTGATGCAGGCCGTAAATCGGAATCGACAAGTATGCACCCTTCAGATCGAGACAGACCATCCAGTCCCCTTCCCGAAGAAGACCCTCAGAAGATGGATGCCCTCCATCTTGAAGTGGCGATAAACTACCCCTCCGTTGAAGTCCTTGAGGTTGAGAACCAACCTGTACCCGCCCCCTTTTTTCTGGAACTGAAAGACATTGCTGGAGAAACCCTGAGGATGACGGGAAGTCTGAACTATGGCCCCTTTGGACAGTAGAGACTTGATTTCTGCGGATATGACCTCTTGATCCTGGAGGTACAAACTAGGGGCGAAGGAGGATGGGGCTGGTGCGGACAACTGTAGAATTCTATTTTGTAACCTAGAACAGTCTCCAAAACCTATGCATCGCTTGAGATCAGATGCCAATTTTGAAGAAAATATTGAATCCTGCCCCCCAACATGACCTCTAAGGCCAGGATCAAGCTCACCTGAATTCGAGGAATCAGGATGTCATCCTTGGTTAACACCGTAGCGTCCTTTCTTGAATTGTCCTCTCCCTTTGTGAGAGGGATAGAAGGAGGAATTGCTATTATAACCGGAAGCCTGACCTTCTCCTCGCTGGGACTGATATCCACGCTGGTTATTTTGGTTAAATCCACGGCCGGACGACCGTCCCCTGTATCGTCCGGCCCTTCCAAAAACCAGGCGAAAAGCCCGCCGAAGAGAAGATTGAGCTTTATCAAGACCACTAAAAGTAGCCACAAATTAGGTCAACTCCTTTAGGAAAGGTTGACCAAACAATAACCCTTGAGCTAAAGGGCCAGACTCAGACGTGGACAATCCGCCAATTTGGGGTCCAATTTCAACAGAATAGAGCAACGCCGCTCACAAGACATAGCGCAATTGGCATTCCCCAACTGACAAATAGCTCTTTGGGACCAGCCAATCAACTCGTCTGGATCAACAACAGAGGACGACTCCTTGGTCCGAAAGCCCAAATCCAAAATTTTTGTGAGAGGGCCCAGTAAATCCAATAATTTATCTTGACACGAGCGCCATGCCCTGTCAATACCTTTTTTAGGATCCTTGGCATATTTTTTAAGATATGTCACCATTGTTGGATCCACCTCAGGAGTGTCAGACAACTTGTCTGCCAAATCAGGGCGTGGACATTCCGACCGAAGGCGGGTCCGAACGTCCTTTTCAAAAGGCTGGCGAATATGCGTCTGGACATATTCTGCCATTTCAGGGGACGGAAGCCAAGACGAAGAGTTGGGGTGCACAATATCAGCAGGATCGAACTTTAGAAGCTGGGGATGCGACGGCGCATCAACAAAATGCTCCTTACGAGCTTTCTTTGAAGGTGGAGGAACATCCTGATCAGAAGACGAGGTAGAAGACGTGTCAGTATCGTCCGCTCGATGAGCCTGAGAGGCCAAAGCCTCTTTGGACGATTTACCACCAGAATGCTCACCAGAAAGGACTTTAGTCAGTTTAACAAAGTCCAACTTATGAGGATTACTAGGAGACTTGAAGAAGAAGAACGCCCTGAAGAAGGTAACCAGCCTTGTTGCAAGGCATATTTGGACAGATGGCCCTTCAAGGGCTCAATTGCATGAACTAGCACCTTATTTTCAGAATGCTGAACACCTTGGTCCAGAGCCTCAACTAAATCTTGCTCCATAGAGGCAGAAGCATCATCATAATAATATATATCCTCCTCATAATACTCTTCCATAATTACACAAAGTGTAACAAATATGCCCACAAGAGGAAAGAATAAGAAAAAAATGCTGAAGGCAAATACAAGGCGGGAGTGTCAAAACCCCTAAAGCAAGCCAATGAGAGACAGGTGAGAACCTAACTGAAAGCAACTTAAAAGTGAAGGGAGGGCTTGCAGAAAAACAGGACACTCTAGGCAGTGCCTATGCCAATTATACAGCCCAAAAGATTAATTCCAATTTGGGTGTAAATGGGGACCAAAATGCTGGCTTGTGGGCAAAGAGCTACTTGAAAACGCTGCTCCGGCGCTAAAGCTCTGTGTAAAACCGGAGATAAACAACCAAAATGGCTGCCGCACATGAGCAGAAACGGCCGCCAACCAGACAGTAAGAGAGGACTACGCGAGCCGCACGCGTAGCCTCTCAGTCCCCAAACTCCTGCTCCACAAAGCAGAGGCAACAAAAGAAAAGTAAAATGAAATCAAAGAAATTGAGGAAAACCACTAAAGAGCATCGCTAAACACACCAGGGTGCCTGAACACAGCGGAGGCAAATCGCGAGCAGAGCGCAAGCACAAGCAGCACATACAGTAAGTCACAAGGCAAAATACGAGCCATACATAACATTAAAGTACTACAAGCAATAACAATGCACTAAGGATGTAAAGCACTTAACTGGCTGTGGAGCAGCAAAGAGGAAGTCTATTGGACTTTATATAGTAGTTACTCTATGGCTTGTCAGGTGATACCCAGAGTGTTCATGGGTACTGTACTAGTGTTTTTCTTTACTGTTTCCTGATTGGCTGCTGAGCATTTCTAGTAAAGAAATGAGAAAAGCATAATCGGTGCCTCCGGTTCTGACATAGAATTGCTGCATACCCTGTTATGGAGAGGCCACACCTCTTACACAGGATTCACCTACTTGTTCATCTGCATGTAGGACCTGCTCAGGCGAATCAGTCTATCAGAATTTCGAACTTTCACTTAGAACGGTGGCACAACTCTATGGCCTGTTTCATTGGGTATTACAGAAGAGCTTTCGAAGTCCCCTTCCATTCCGCACAAGTATTTGCCGCTCCTGCAAATGCTCGCACAATTCAGTCTTTGTAATGTCTCGTTCAGTTGCACTGCAGATTGTGCAATATTATAGGACCACAAGTGTGATTGATAAATCAGCTGCTTTAATGACGATTAGTAGGAATTAACCAAAAAAAATCCTTTTCAAAACGCCATGTAAATGTAAATGTTGAGATTTCGGAATTAACAGTAAAAGGGAGAAAGGTCTCTCCTAAATTGAGCAATAATACGAAATAATAAGCATCTCTTAGAACTCATGCAAAATAGGGACGCAGAACAAGAAAGACCCTAAACATTTTAATTAATCTAAGTCATCCTTCCCACGTGGCAAAAATAACCGTTATCAATCTTTTGCTAAGCAGGCGTTTTAAAATTTCAACAATCGCAACAACTGAAAAATAAAATCAATCTTGTTAAAGACAGAGACTCAGTCCATCAGTCATGCGAAGTCGAAACAACCCAGATTTCCAAACCACACTGCAAAAGAATTCATAGTAACACGAAGGTGTGATGCTGCCTTTCGTGTCGCATTCGCTTCCTCTCATGATTCTTCGCGCACGTCCAACTCGCGGATTCGGGTCACACACTGCTGCCACGCCACGCTTTTTCCCGCCGAACCAAATCTGCAGCCGAGTTTTGCATTTCATTTATTTTAAATAGCAAGAATCAATCTACTAGCAGCAGACTTTGATTAATGGGACTTAAAACATCGTGTTTTATTTATCAGTTTTAAAGTGTCCTTGATATATCTTTATTACAACGCGGATTTACAAGTTGTGCATTTAGGAAATGCAAGCCTATTTGCGTAGCATCGGATAAGCATCCAGCTGCCCTTCCACTCCCCGGTCGAAACCAGCCTGTGGGAAAACGACCAGGTATGGTATGAATCAAGCTCTGTCTTCCCTATCACTTAAGAGTGCCTTTCATTAGTTATAAAACACATGTGGAGTTCATACAAGACTTATGTGATTTCCCACATTTACTCCTTTGTTATTTAATAGAATTTAATATATTCTCATAAATGTATGTTTTATCAAAAGAGTAAGAAGACAGAAACATTATGGCATATAGCAATAGTTCACTCGCATTACAATTGGCATGTTTTGAATAAAAAAATCTAAGTATACATAATCAAATCTTGCCTACTCGAGATTTGGAAACTTGAGAATCTATTGCACACAGCACTGGCAGCAAATCAGTTGAAGGTGGTCGGAAATAAAAGGCACTTCTTTCACACTGGGCAGCACTACTCCCGTGGGCCGACTTGGACCTTTAATTAGAAAACTTAAAACAGTACCATTAAGAATTTTTGGAACGCTGAGCAAGATAGATTTGGGTCACCCTCTTATGAAAATGTTTAATTATGAATAAAACTTTCTTATCGGGGGAAGCACAGATCAGTCACAAAAACAATTCATGGTGCGAGAAGTATGTTTACCAATAGTACCAAAACAAAGTTGAACAAGCCTTAATTAAGTCATTACTTTTCACTTTTGGATCCCAATTCTTTGTCTTATGCCAACAATATTTTATGGTGAGTTCTAACCAGCCTGATCCACCATTGCAGAAAAGGCACAATAAGTTCAACTTGATGGAAGTTTAGTTGAACGCCACATAGTAATAAAATAAAGCATTTGTACATAGGTCTTGAATTTATACCTTTAATTTCTGGATATTCACAATCACAAATAAATCCTGTAAAACAGCTTGCATGCTTCATGCAACTCTCAAAACTATAGCATTACTCTAAATATTTATCAGGGAACCCCTTCAAAGATTGGGACATTGGCAATTGCCTGCTTTGCCCGTGCCTCAAAAAGTCTCTGTTTTGGGATATATTGACTTTTTATCATGGTGCAAATATCAGTTCGCTGTCTAGTGTGTGACGCATTATGGCCCCACTTTGAATTTAGTAGTGCTATGTCAAATCCAGAGATGCAGAAAATGTTTTTCTTTCTTTTCAGCTGATAGCAACAAACTAAGGGACATTTGTATCAAATACTGTTATTGCGATTCTCAAATAGCGATTTTTAGAGAATCGCTATTTGAGAATCGCAATAAGGGGTTTTATTAAAAATGTGCAAATATTTTGCGATTCCTTGGCATTCCTTAATTGTGATTAGCAAATTGCGAATCACAATTAAGGAATACCTTCCATTCATTCCTACGGGCTAGGAGGCCCATAGGAATGAATGGGAAGACATTCTCAATTTGCGATTCGCAATTAGAGAATCTCAAATTGTGAATGCAATTTCAAGGGTGCCAGGGTGTCAAAAGGACATACTGTTGCACCCCTGAAATATGTATGTGTGCACATGTGGCTCACAAACATGCCCTAATGGCATGTATGTGCACCACATGGCACTTTGAAAAATGCAAAAAAGTGAATTTTTCAAAGAAATCCCAAAATATCACCAACTTGAATTTAGTGGTAATTTGCGATTCCTTAAGGCCAAATCACACTTTTTCTGTGCTTCATACATTGCATTTAAGGAATCGCAATATTCGATTCCTTAAATGCAATCACAAAATAGAGAATCGCATATTTTTCGATTCTCTAATTTGTGATGCCCTTTTGGGATGATACATCCCAAAAGGCCTTTTCCCGTTCGCAAACGGACCAATTCTGAGAATTGACCCGTTTGCGAACGGTAAAAGGACTTGATACATATGCCCCTAAGATCGGCTCTTGTTTGAGTGTTAGTCCAATAGAAAAGGGCATTTATTTACTGCATATTTGAAACTGTTCAATATTATTCCACTACATTTTATCTGCAGTTGAGGAGGATGAAGGATAATTAAAGATAAACAATAAGGCCAAAACACATTT
Organism: Lissotriton vulgaris; assembly: GCF_964263255.1. NCBI lineage: Eukaryota > Metazoa > Chordata > Amphibia > Caudata > Salamandridae > Lissotriton > Lissotriton vulgaris. Next base: position 683,857,848 of record NC_141689.1, read on the forward strand.
TTATGTGATCTTGCACAGTATTCTGGAGCCCAATTTCATACTCTGATAGAACCTAAAAGAAACTGAATTCTCAAAAATACACTTTCTTTACTGGTGCTCAAGCTGGAGTAGGAATAGTAAATCTAACTTCTCCAAAGTCAACACTTTCAAAACACTTGTTAGGTTGGAGTGGGGATAGTAAGCCTCATCCCTCAAGGTCCAACACTTTTGAGCGGTTGGATATCCAGAATCAAGCTATGAAGTATAAGTCTTCTGTGCACGGTTCTTTGGCCTATTTTGGCCCATATGAAAGTAGGAAATGTATTTGGTTGACTATTAAATTCCAGAAGGGCTGGTGATGACAGTGACCTGCTGAAACACAATGGAATAGATTATTTGCAAACTGATAAAATAAATGAGAAATCGGGTTCCGAATTAGACCTGGGTGAAATTTCAATGACACCAGCGTAATTTCCACAATTTTGTGTTACACTTTTTATGCAAAATGTCTGAAATGACACCATTAAACAGTTTATATATATGATGCATTCGTTCACTGGAAAGTGGACAATTTGTGATATTTTGCTGTAAAACTTTACAGCAGATGTAAATGACATGAGGATGCATTTCAAGCTAAAATATAGCACTAATTGACGGATTCACATTTCAGGTGATTACATGTAATGTCACTTAGTTTTGGTGTGATTTCTCGTGTTTAAATGAAGGGAAGCCACACAGATTTCACACAACTACCTAGAATTACAAATTCCTGATTTCTTGGTGGACTCTCAAGGTTCAAATCATAGGAAATCAGATTTTCCCGTTAACAGATTTTCTAGTACCAGATTGTTGGTCACTCCATACAAACCCCTTTCAGGGGAAGGAAAGTTCCAAAAGACTGCACAGGAGTGTCTGAACAGGAGTGTAGAAATGTTGTGCAATCAAGGAATTAAGAAGTGCATACCTTCTAAAGCTTTCCACACTGACTCAAAAATCTCTGCACAAGAGAAAGAGAGAAGACAGAAAATGAACTTCACAGGATTCTGTAAAAGACCAAACACCTCAAGTGCTGGGAAACTCTGACATTGGAGTGCATCAACTGTGTGAGACTGACTCTCTGGGCCAGAAGCGCTGGCCTCCACACAACCTTTGAGGACAGTAAGGAGATGGACCTGGTGAGGAGTTCTTGGTTGGTTTCCCTGAGACTTCTGTGGACTTGTGTTGAAAGTGGATGACTTTCATCTGCAGAAGACCCCTGAACCTGCTGACCCACAGTTGGCCTGAACGTGTCCAGGAAGCCGTGGGGCCTGGTTGTGTACAAGCATGGAGGGAATTCTCTGCCTTAAGGGCTTTTGGCTAAGGACCCAAGTTGTGAAGAGCACCAGGAGCCCAAAAAAATGAGAGTATCTGGGTGATTAGCTGCTGGGCAAGACGGCTGACCCTGAGCTCTCCCCATCATAGGATGAACAATGCAAAAAATTAGCTCCTACTACAACCAAGTAATTTCTAACATTTTAGAGGCTACAATTTCTAAAAAGGGTACAGAATATAGCAGGAATGTCCAAAAGAACAGTACACAATTTAATACAGCGGGGCTGGAGATAACAACATCTGTACTACCCCTCCATTTTCAATCTGCCTGGCAGGTCACCAAAGGTGACTGGGCTAAGACAATCTAAATCCTGCTGAACAGTGACGTTTGGAACTCCCAGGGAGCATGTGGTTGTATGGTCTCCCAGGACTGACCTGCTACATTGTACATGGAACCCGCTGCAAGTACAAAATATTCCCTAAGGCAAAGGTTTCACCCGGGGGGAGGGGTGAATTTATGTGACATCTATACAAACTCACTTTACTTTTCTAGGGACACGCAGTGCCCTAGGAACTGATGCATATCAAGCAACTGCCACTGTGATTAGTCTTTTGGGATCAAGAAAGGAATGAGAATCACCAAACTCCTAAAAAAAACTATACAGCAGGGTCAAAGTCCAGGGAGTGAAATGCTGAGCCTTAACTGACTTCCCATCCTTATGTTTGGGAAGAAGCGAGGAGCAGTGCAGCAGAAACCTGCCCATGACTACAAGTTGTGTAAGAGTGTTTCCTGGCTTGCACAACAGCAATGTTGGCCGGTGCTGGGGAAAAGCTGCCAAGTGCAGGCCTGAACTCCCTGACAGTCTTCTCCCACTACATGACTTTGGGTGCACCAGAGAGGGGGAAAAGGTGCCCAGGTGAACCAATAAAAAACAGCTTGCTGTGCTGAGAATGCATGTGGGGAAAAACCTAAAAGCACAGCAGAGAAAAAGATATTAACTGTGAGAATCAGCTTCAGAATAAAGAAGCATGATTCAATTGCCAAGAGGCACCAATTTGTTTGATCAAGGTTGAACCCTCATACTTCCTGGCCTTTTTGTTTCTTTTTCCTTTAATATCACAATTCTTTATTAAGTTTCCACAAAAGACAACATTCCCATCATAGGTCCACTGGGATCCGGACAAGTAATAATCCCAGACTAATTTCCAAGGAAGGGACTTGGAAAAAAAGAGGAAATTAGAGAAGAGAGAGAAAGAGGAAGTAAATATGAGTCAGATCAATCTGTCTAGTACAAAAGACACAGCCAATGCAGACCATGTGATGAAATGTACCACACCCCTAAACATATGGAAACCCCTTTTCTCCCCTTTCTCCCTGTTCCACCTAGAGATGCTGATAGTAGCAAAACACAAGAGCATACCACAGACAAGGGTCAATGACAAAGACCTTATAAACCAAGGGTACTAGAATAATGTAGCAACAGTGTCTCTGGGACAGGCACCAATTAGGAAGGACACTTAATGATCAAGAGCCTGATTAGCCTTGCCTACATCCTGAGTACTTCCCTAGGAATTTGAAGCAAGTAACATCCTGTATTCCTCTATGTTCCATCAGGGAGTGTGTTAAAGGGCCCTCAGGAGCAGTATAACTGAGTGCCTCGAACCTAGGTACTGCCAGTTTTCTAATGAGTGCCATCCATCTTTGCACTAATGTTTACACCTAAGAGGACAGGGTTGGAGAAAAATGCCCTATGTCTCATTTGACTTGTGAATCTGGTCATTAAGTTTGTAAATTAACCTTTCAGGAAGAGTTTTGAGCAGGTTTTCCTCTTTTCTAGTGTTATATGCGTATCAAAGGGTAACTTCTAGCTTAAAAACAACACAGTAATCCAAGTTGGGTTGAGTGAAAAGTGATTCTTTTCATTCACCACATTGTTTTGTCCATTTCGCCCATTTGTGATTTTTTTTTAAATTGTAGTGTGGAGGACAGGATTAAATAATCTAACAGCTGGCACGTGTTTCGCCCTTCGTGGCAGGTAGGGCCAGGCCTTTCTCAAGGCTGTATCAAAAGAAAGGGAGAGGAGTGTTATATGATCGAACAGCGGGTTCCCCAGAAAAAAGACAGGAGGGACACCAAATGGAGTGCAAATTGGTGAAAGAAGATAGGGAAAATAAATGTACTTGTGGAATTAATGAATTGAATTGATTAAAAAGGGGGAAAAAGTGCCTTTGAGTCAAGATGTTTTAAAGAAAGGTTTCCATACGGCTAAGAATGGAGGAGGAGTTAGCCCACTGTGCACAACCATTTCAATGAGCATGCTTTTTCTTCAAAGTAAGACAAGGAGAAAGGAGTAGAATTGAAAAGAAAAAAATTAGGGCTAGTGTTGGCAATGAAAATGAAATAACAAAGAGCAGTTAAACTGATAAAGAGAATTATATAAATTGTCTTGGGGATTAGCGTGATGAGTCTCCTTATTCTACTTATAATATTGATGTGCAACGGTCCATGAGTTCATGCAGAGTCAAGTCGTGCTTTTCAAATAGAGACTCTGTTAATTGAGGAATTTTTCAATACCTAGTCTTTAAAGTCCAATATCACGGGATCAGCAGATTAACTCATCCATAACATCATCATGTGGGGTAGGTATATTGATGGCATTCTCCTTGTGTGGCAAGGTCCAGAAGGACTTCAGAAACAGTTTATCAATTCCCTCACCCCCAACAAATGGGAATTGACATCACATACATCATCTCCAAAACTGAAATTGATTATCTACTTCTCACAATCTACAATTGAGAACAATCAACTGCACACCAACATACACAGAAAACCGAACTCTAGAAATTCAATTTTACACAAATCCAGCAGCCATCCACATCATACCATCACAAATATCCCTGCAGGAGAATATCGTCGAGCTTGCATGAACTGCAGCTCAGATAAATATTATACAGCAAATTCCAATGAAATTACCCAACTCCTCAAACAACGAGGATACCAAACACAAACCTTCAATCAAGCTAAGAAAAAGTTCTCAGATACTGAAAGACACCAGTAGTTACACAACAACCGTATGAGGGGGCATAGCCAAGCCGAGCCAGATGGCGGGCGCATCTCCCTAGTGCTCTGCTCGGTGGACTGTACATTAACAAGTTTACTAGGTCCCAAATGCCATAATCTCCCAGCAAAGCCCCATACCAGACGAAAGTTGTGGGGGACGACCCGGCGCACTCTAGAGGGTGATGGCGACCAGGACTGTGACTCCATGAGGAACATCGGTGGAACGGCCGGCCTCCTCAAGATGATGGGCCCGCCATAATCCCGAACACAGTCCGTGGCGGAGAGTGGAGCGCAGCCAGTGGGGTTTCCCACCATCCTGTGGTGACCTGAGGCGCGGGCTGGTCTGATGGGCACAGAACCTGGCCGACGGACAGCAAAGGTGAGAGCTGCGGAGGCGCTAGGAGAGACTGGGTGGATGGCGGCGGCCTGTGCCCTATAGGCGGCGCTCCCCAGCGCGGTGGTACACCTGCACCCCAGCAAGGTGAGATAAGAGAGGCAGCCGAGTGCAGGCTTTCACCCAGCAGCCAGGAGACCAGCGCAGGCTGAGCCACACGTGCAACACCAGAGAAAGCGGCAGAAGCATCTACACGCCATTTCGAGGACCCGCGATCCCGTATGTGATGGATCGGTCAGCGGGACCCTTCAGCAAGTGCGGCCCACCTCCCCTCCTTGCGAGCGAAGCAGCAGACGGGCCCAGAGGCTGCGCGGCAGTTGGGGGCAATCAAACTCCCCCCTTCCTCCAACAATGGACTTCTGACCATGGAGGGCACCCCACGCAGGCCCCCGCTGGACATTTAACCACAGAGAGTAACACAGGCAGGCCCCCGCACAGCACCTGCACTGATTCCTCACAACACCAGGGAGTAGCCAAGGTCTGAGATACGGCGGTGGGAGAGGGCAGAGAGGGAGTAAGGAGAAAGTTAGCAGCCTTACCATCCTAGAGTGAAGGCTGGGTGTCCTGAGGGGGGGAGGACCCGGGCTGCTCGTGTGACTCGACGGTCCCAGGCTGGTCGGGGGGAACTCTCGAGAGGGCGGACTGTGGCCCAGACTTGGGCACCATTATAACAAAACAGCTGCCCCCTCCACGAGCTCCCTGAATTCCAGAGGCATCACAGGAAGCGGCTTCGCACTGTCACGCCATAGTTTTGACTGACACCTCTACACGTGCTGTAAATTTCCCCCAGGGCTTCCCGAGATGAACTGTTGGCTGTTCCCCATGGGCTTAACCAGTGATCACTAACTGATCATCGGTCTGGGTGTCCCTGGTCTCCAACCACTGTGACCCTGAGGGTCAGACAGCAACCTAGAAGGCACGTGTCGGGGACACCGGTCAGGGACATTGCACTATTGACCCCCTATGCCATTCTTCGGGGGCCATCTTGATCACTGACAGTCACTGAAACCAGCCCGAGCAAGGATACCACGATCCTCTGATCCCAGTGGAGGGCTAGGATCTATGGAGCAGTGAGAGCAGGAAGACGCAACACGACCTACAGGAAGGCGATTGGAGGGACAATAGACCCTTGGGCAGGAAATATTCACTGACCATCGACTGCTCCCATATGCATCAGGAGTAAGCAGTAACCCCCCTTAGAACCTCTGCAGCACGCAGCTGACACAACCTACGAATAGCCCCGGGCGGATGCGGAAAATCGATGTCAGCGGAGATGCTCATCAAAGAGATCAGTCCACACAATAGAGGCGGCAGTCCCTCGGGAGACGCTGACACAATAGTCAGCCACACACAAAAGTAACAGCAGAACAACACGCCCTCAAGGCCCTATACCCAGCGGGCATCAAGAGGTACGACCACCATGGGTCGCCAACGTGTACCAGGTTCTACACAAACCTCAGGACAACGGAGTGTGACCTCTCCAGATCATAATGGCACCCGGTCGAATGGAGAACCAACCCAGTCGGTGTCCATGTCTGAAAAACTCGACAAAGTCCTCGCAGCCATAGAGCATTCCAGAATCACCATGGAAAACAGATTTGTTGAACTGGCCACGGACCTCAACCTGCTACGAGATGACCAGGTCAACCAAGGGGAAAAGACACTACACGACATGGAACCACAAGTGCGGCAACAGCAAACAGTCTTGAAGGACCTACAAGGTCGGATAAAGAACCTGGAGAGCAAAACAGATGATCTTGAAGGACGCTTTCGGAGGAGCAACATACGTATTATGAATCTCCCGGAAGGTTTGGAGGGGTTGAACCCGGTTCAGTACATCACGACATAGATCGCAACATTCACGCAAGCAACGGACTTGACCCCCTTTTTTTCGGTGGAAAGGGCGCACCGGGTCCCGGCAGGCAAACCGAGACCGGGATTGCCACCTCGTCCGTTTCTGCTGAAGCTCCTCCACTACCAAGACAGGGACACCATCCTCTGAGCAGCCCGACAACATGGGTAGCTCCGAGTGGAAGACAAACAAGTCATGCTGTTGCCCTACTATTCCTGAGCCGTCCAACAGCAGAGAGCTACCTTCCTAGAAGTTAAACGCGTCCTGCGTCAAAAGAACACACAATATGCTCTATTTTTCCCTGACCATCTAAAAATTATCCAGGAGGATGACACACACTTCTTCACGCATCCTGCAGAAGCCTGGTAGACCAGCATGAGGTGGCCTGGGTAGACCAGCATGAGACGGCCCAACGACACTCCAGAAGCTCACAAAACTGCCGCCGGAGTTACCGCCTAAGACATCCACTTAAGAAAGTCACCCTTACGCAGCTCAACACAAGAACAATTTCCACTATAAACAACTCCTCAGATCTAGAACAAATCATAAAAGAACACAGGAGAGCACTGCAAGAGGCTACGAAAGTGACATTAACGGGAAGGAGCTCAGATGAAGACAGAGGCCCACGTCTGTTCAGCTCAGAATGAGAGGACGCCAGTGATACACGCACATCATGAGAAGGCTCAATAACTCCTCCGATAGTAACCCTGCAAATGGCAGACACGCTAATATGATGGACATAGTGCCCTGAGAGACAAATTCAACAAAGTCTTGAGTCAGGATCAGGAAACCCACAGAACAGTCAATGCATCACACAGAAGCAGCTTTACAACAGGTGACCACGACAGCCACGGGACACCATGACCAACGTTGACGCTGGATTGGAATAAGCGGCAGGGATCAAAAACGTCATCTTTGGGTAAGATCTATTGCATTGTCTACAAGCGGGTGGCAACAGCGGTAGCAGCCAGCGGAGACACACGGCCAACCCCCCCAAGCAACGAACTAAAGTTTCAAGATGAACCACAGTTTGGACGCATAGGTCCTCTGAGGTGGGAATGTTTCCCGTTGTTTAATGTTACCCCTCTCCTTTACATACTCCAAATATCCACTAAGGAGCAAAGATACAGACAGTGCAGGCGTGAGGGATGCGCAAGAGACTGGCTATATGCCGAGGGGAGGGGGCAGCGGGTGGGAAGGTTACCCTCCAAAAGGAAGTTTAGTCTAACCAACAGGCAGACTGGCACCTAAAATCCCTAACACAGATATTACATTTCTCACATTGAATGTAAGGGGCATGCACACAGCCAGCAAACGCTATAACATATATGCATACATAAAGAGACAACACGCTCAAATAGCCCTGCTGCAAGAGACACACCTGACATCCATGGAGGTAGACCGTATACGTAAAAAATGGCGCGGCATAATATGTGCCACAACATACTCTGCGTTTGCCAGAGGCACCCTAATCTGGATTAGACCGGGGGTACCATTCCGAGAACAGTAACGTATAGTGGACAAAGAAGGGCGGTACTCGTTGCTGGCAGGGTCGTTAGAGGGTCATCCATTATTAATCGGGAGCATATATATGCACCCAATATAGAGCAAGAACACTATTGGAGAAGCCTTTCGGAAATACTGACCCAGCACACATCAGTCCCTTGCCTCCTAGGAGGGGAATACAATTGCACTCTAGACATCAAACTTGACAGATCCCACCCTCCACCAGCACACTCGTCAGCACACAGACAAACAGAAGGATTTAGACAATGGGTGGATCACTGGGCAATGGAAGATGGGGGGCACAGAACCCAACCACACGAATATAATCCTATCATTCAATCCCTCACAATTTACGAGTGAGACTAGACTGATTTCTGTGTTCCACAATGCTCCTCCCCAAGGTACAACACGTAGACTATCTGGGGAGAGTGGTCTCAGATCACGACGCGCACACGATTACTCTTAGATGGCAACCACCCTGTTAGGACCTGGGTTAGTCCTATGTCAGTGTCCATGGACCACCATCACATGATGTGGGTAGTTCTTACAAAAGGTTTGTCCTACCTTTCTGTCATCGCTTGATATTGCCTTTGTTGGAACTCCCGGTATCTTGCTCCCTTGTTGCTGAGCTGTTGCATTGGATTCCTGCTTCCCTGTGCTTATTTTTTGCCCCCTTTTCTTTCCGTTTTTTGTCTCTCACGGGATCGTGTGAGTACCTTTGTGTCCTTGTCTTCCCTGTTTTCCCCCTTGTAGATAGATAGTTAGTGTTTTCCTTATTTTGTTCCCTGGCTTGGTTTTTCCCGTTTTCCTATTCTCCGTTTTTTGGGTTTCCCCGGCGTGTGTTTAATTGTGTATGTGAGCGGGGGCCCCCGCTCACAATCTACGGCCGTTTAACATCTTGTGCCTGATGGTTGAAACTTAGCGTTTCCGTGTTTCTAACAGTGATTCACGGGCTGCCTTTCTGCCTCGTTATGTGCGGATGTGACGTTTGAGGTCACTCCGCTACCGGCCTGAGAAGCACAAACACCGCGGGACGCTCAAAGGAGACTCGAGTGCCCCTTAAACCTGTTATTGTCATCATTGCCAGCCCAGTTTTAGGCATTTCGAGAAGGGTTTTTTTCCCGTTGTGGCTGAGTGCTACATAACTCTGCCCTGGGGTTTTTTTTTCCTTCTCACGTGTGCCTCGTTATTTTTTGGAACTTACAAATAGGCACCCAAGGACACTGTGATAAAAGTGTTTATGAGCCCCTGACTGGATATATTTACGTTGAAGGTTCCAGTCCTTTCACGAAGCCAAGCCTGCACATATAATTGGTAAGGAGAGGGTGCATGTCGGGGTGGGACATGGTCACTGGCATTGAGACGTCATAGAGCCTGTATATGAGGAGGTGTTGTTTCTTTCCTTGTTGTCCCTAGGTGCGGAAGCGTGAAGGAGGGAGCTGTGTCCTGTAGTTCCACAGGGTGGGAGACTTGGTGTCTCGTCATTTTACCACCCTCTTTTCGGGTTCATTTGAGTGCTCACAGTGTGTTTATCCTGTGGGTCTCGGGTGAGCAAGGGAAGGGGATTGGTGCATGCTACGCTCCCGCGGCGCTCGGGCTGAGCGGGGTCTGACAGAATATCAAGCCCACGTATTTAGCGCCGCCTGAGCTAGCATGGACGAGGACGGGAATGCATTAGGGGATGGTACAGGTCCTTCTATGCAGGATATTATGGGGGCATTACAGACATTGCAGTCCCAGGTTCAGGAGCTACAGCAGGAGAATGCTGGGTTAAAACAGGAGTTGGTGGCTGTTAGGGCCCGGGAACAGTTACAACACAGAGGAACCGTTCCCGTTATTCACCCTGCAACCTTCCAGTATAGTGGGGGTACGGGACAGAGTGCGGTGAGCGGTAGCAACCCTATAAATGTGACAGTGTCAACTCCAGTCGCAGTGCCCTTAGCCCCCCCTGAGAGATTCACTGGGGATAGCGAGAAATTTGGGATGTTCATGACCCAGTGTCAGCTACACTTTATGTGTAGACCAAATGCTTTTCCTGATGATTCTGCTAAGGTTGCTTTTACGATCTCTTACCTGGCTGGTAACGCGGCTCAGTGGGCTATTCCGCTGGTGGATAGCGACGATCGCGTGTTATATAATTACAACGCATTCAAAGAATTGATGCGGGGATTGTTTGCCAAGCATGCGTTCATGCAGGCTAGTGATGCGGAGTTAATGAAGCTGCGGCAGGGCAGACAGGATTTGTTGACATACATCGCCTCTTTCAACAGGTTGATCTCTGAGACTCATTGGCCCACTGAAAAGAGGACATCTATATTCTACCAGGGCCTTTGTGAAGAGCTGAAAGATATCGTGTCACAGGTGGTGGATCCGCCTGAAGATTGTGCGGCATTCATAGACCTTGTGGTGAAATTGAACCACAGGGTGTCTGAGAGGCGAGGTGAACGTAGTCGGTTTCAGGCAACTAGAAGTAGTCTTGTAAGGGCTGAAACAAGGGTCGTGGGGGAGAACAAGGCGATGCCTGAACCCATGGAAGTAGGTGGAGTGAGAGGGCCTTTGGCTCCCGAGGAGAAAAAGAGAAGGAGAGAGAACAACCTATGTCTGTACTGTGGTCAAGGAGGGCATTTCGCTCGAGAATGTCCGGTGAAGCCTTCTGGTGCGGGAAGTAGCCAAAAGGTAGCATGTGTGCAGGTAGATCACCGGCCAGTAGGTGAACAGAGCAGTCAGTATGAGGTGGTAGGAGCTGTAGACCAGGCTCCAAGACATTTCGTCATCAATGCCCAGTTATTACTCTCTGTACAGGGTCGTGTTTCCGTTTCAGTGTTGTTAGATTCTGGCGCTACCGGAAACTTCATGGACATTACTTTGGCAGGGCGGCTGGGAGTCCCGTGCCAGTTGAAAGACCAACCTGAGCCAGTGAGGGCGATTGACGGAACTGAGTTGACGTCAGGGTGTATCACCCGCCAGACTACACCTTTGTGTCTCCTATGTGAGAACGGGCATTCCGAAGAGGTGGTATTCGATTTAATCGATGCCCCTTCCTTTGGTTTAGTGTTGGGGGTCCCTTGGCTGCAGAAGCACAATCCCAGGATTGACTGGGTTCAGAGGAAGGTGACGCTGGATTCAGCACATTGCTTAAGACATTGCTATGCCATTGCAGGTGCACAGAAAGATTCATTGGTTTGCGCAGTGACGGATGGGGGTACTGTTCCCCCACAGTATATAGCATTCAAAGACGTGTTTGATAAGATACAAGCTCAAGATCTACCCCCTAACAGGGCTTATGATTGCAAGATCGACCTGGTACCCGGGGTCACCCTGCCTTGTAGCCGGGTGTATGCATTGTCAGAGCCCGAGGAAGAGCATTTGAAGGAATACATCAATGAGATGTTGCGGATGGGGTTCATTCGTCCTTCTTCCTCTCCTGTATCATCAGCGATATTTTTCATCCCTAAGAAGGAGGGGTCTTTGAGGGCCTGTGTGGATTACAGGATATTGAATGCAGCCACTGTGAAGAACAGATACCCTCTTCCACTTATCTCCGTGTTGTTAGACCAGCTTCGAAAGGCTACCGTGTACACCAAATTGGATTTACGGGGAGCCTACCACTTGATAAGAGTGAGACCCGGAGATGAGTGGAAGACGGCTTTTAAAACCAAGTACGGTCTATTCGAATATACCGTGATGCCGTTCGGCTTATGTAATGCGCCGGCGGCGTTTCAATTCTTCATAAATGAGGTTCTTGGTAGATACCTGGATCGCACAGTGATCGTCTATTTGGATGATATCCTTGTGTTCTCAGAGGAAAGGGCCGAGCATACAGAACATGTACGCCAAGTGTTACAGACGCTTCGGGAACATCACTTATATGCGAAGCTAGAGAAATGCCGGTTTGATACCCATGAAGTAGAGTTCCTTGGGTTTATCATATCAAAGGAGGGGATCCGAATGGACCCAAAGAAGATACAGGCCATTATGACCTGGCCTGTGCCCACGTCGGTGAAACAGATCCAGGTACTCCTGGGTTTCGCCAACTTTTATCGGCGATTTATTTCGCACTTCTCTGACGTGGTGTCACCAATGACTCGTTTGTTGAGGAAGGGGGTCCCCTTTGAGTGGACTAGTGAGGCTCAGAGGTCTTTTCGGTCTTTGTTGGAGCATTTCACCTCGGCACCAGTATTGGTGCATCCTGATCCTGCCCTGCCATTTTATGTTGAGACCGATGCTTCAATGTGTGCAGTGGGTGGGGTGTTATCCCAGCGTGATGACACCACTGGTCATATGCATCCCATCGCATTTTATTCTAAGACTCTGTTGCCCGCCGAACAGAACTATACGGTGGCTGAACGGGAACTGTTGGCGGTGAAGTTGGCATTTGAGGAGTGGCGACACTATTTGTGGGGTGCTCGACATGTTATCACCATATATACTGATCATAAGAACCTTGAATATTTCCGTTCCGCCAGGGCATTAACACCTCGCCAGATGCGGTGGGTGTTATTCTTTAACGAATACGATTTCATCATTACCTACAGGCCGGCGGCCCAGCAGGTTAAGTCGGATGCTCTATCCCGGATTCATGGTGACCCTAAAGGTGACAGTTGTGCGAAAGAGGACAGGGCCATGATTGAGAGTGAACGCATAGTGGGGGTTATGAGTATGGGTGATTTCCCTGTGCTGGTGAAAGAGCGGTTGAAGCAGTTGGATTTGACACCTTGGTTATCCGTGCCCCAGGTTACTATGAAAGAAGGGTTGTTGTATCATGGTGATAGGATGGTCATACCTCCTTCTTTGCGGAACGAGGTTCTGGAATGGTGCCATTCATCCGCGTTGGTAGCCCACCCTGGTATAAAGAAGACGAAAGACATGTGTATGCGGTGGTTTTGGTGGGACTCCATGATAAGTGATATTCAGGGATATGTGAAGGCTTGCCCTGTGTGTGCCATCAACAAGCCTTTGCATAGTAAACCGTCAGGACTTTTGTGTCCTTTGGAGGTACCTCCTTCTCCTTGGCATACCATAAGCATGGATTTCGTGACCGATTTACCTTTGTCCTCTGGATATACCACCATAATGGTGGTGGTGGATTTATTCACCAAAATGGCCCACTTCATTCCACTTTGTAAGATACCAACGGCGAAGGAGATGGCTGTGGTTTTCATGTCTTCGGTGGTGCGTTTACATGGGCTGCCTGAGGTTATCATTTCTGATCGGGGTGCGCAGTTCGTGTCCCATTTTTGGACTGAGTTGTGTCTGGTAATGAAGACGGAGATACGTTTGTCTTCGGCATACCATCCTCAGTCTGATGGTCAGACTGAGCGCACTAATCAGACGATGGAACAATACCTGAGATGCCTGATATCGTCTTTGTCGTGTGCATGGGCAGTAGCCCTCCCCATCGCGGAGTTTGCATATAATAACAGCCTACACTCCGCTTTGGGCATGACTCCATTCTATTGTTCGCTCGGATACCACCCTAGGGCGATCGCTATTCAGCCCACTGGACGCGTGCCAGCCATTGACGAGGTCTGTAGGCAACTGAGTGACATTTGGGGCTTGGCCCGGAAGAACATGGTTGAAGCTAAGGCTGCTATGAAGGCTCAGGCGGATAAACATCGGGCCCCAGCGCCTACTTACAAGGTGGGCGATCTAGTGTGGTTGGCATCCCGCAATTTGAGGTTACAGGGGTCACGTAAACTACAGCCTCGGTATGTGGGTCCCTTTCCTATAGTCCGGGTTGTTAATCCGGTGGCAATGAAACTTGAGTTGCCACAGGACTATGGGGTGCACCCAGTGTTCCATACCTCATTGTTGAAACCTTATGTGCCCTCGGAACAGGTGTTGCCCCCACCCCCTCCTTTGCTAATCGATGGCCAGGAGGAATTCGAGGTGAATGCTGTCCTCGACTCCAAACGGATCAGGGGCCGTCTTTTCTATTTGATCGATTGGAAAGGGTATACACAGGAAGATCGGACTTGGGAGCCGGCTGGTGGAGTTCATGCCATGCGGCTGGTCCGGTTGTTCCATAGGCAGCATCCCCTGAAACCCCGTCCTGTGGGGAGGGTCTTAGGGGGGGGGTACTGTTAGGACCTGGGTTAGTCCTATGTCAGTGTCCATGGACCACCATCACATGATGTGGGTAGTTCTTACAAAAGGTTTGTCCTACCTTTCTGTCATCGCTTGATATTGCCTTTGTTGGAACTCCCGGTATCTTGCTCCCTTGTTGCTGAGCTGTTGCATTGGATTCCTGCTTCCCTGTGCTTATTTTTTGCCCCCTTTTCTTTCCGTTTTTTGTCTCTCACGGGATCGTGTGAGTACCTTTGTGTCCTTGTCTTCCCTGTTTTCCCCCTTGTAGATAGATAGTTAGTGTTTTCCTTATTTTGTTCCCTGGCTTGGTTTTTCCCGTTTTCCTATTCTCCGTTTTTTGGGTTTCCCCGGCGTGTGTTTAATTGTGTATGTGAGCGGGGGCCCCCGCTCACAATCTACGGCCGTTTAACATCTTGTGCCTGATGGTTGAAACTTAGCGTTTCCGTGTTTCTAACAGTGATTCACGGGCTGCCTTTCTGCCTCGTTATGTGCGGATGTGACGTTTGAGGTCACTCCGCTACCGGCCTGAGAAGCACAAACACCGCGGGACGCTCAAAGGAGACTCGAGTGCCCCTTAAACCTGTTATTGTCATCATTGCCAGCCCAGTTTTAGGCATTTCGAGAAGGGTTTTTTTCCCGTTGTGGCTGAGTGCTACATAACTCTGCCCTGGGGTTTTTTTTTCCTTCTCACGTGTGCCTCGTTATTTTTTGGAACTTACAAATAGGCACCCAAGGACACTGTGATAAAAGTGTTTATGAGCCCCTGACTGGATATATTTACGTTGAAGGTTCCAGTCCTTTCACGAAGCCAAGCCTGCACATATAATTGGTAAGGAGAGGGTGCATGTCGGGGTGGGACATGGTCACTGGCATTGAGACGTCATAGAGCCTGTATATGAGGAGGTGTTGTTTCTTTCCTTGTTGTCCCTAGGTGCGGAAGCGTGAAGGAGGGAGCTGTGTCCTGTAGTTCCACAGGGTGGGAGACTTGGTGTCTCGTCATTTTACCACCCTCTTTTCGGGTTCATTTGAGTGCTCACAGTGTGTTTATCCTGTGGGTCTCGGGTGAGCAAGGGAAGGGGATTGGTGCATGCTACGCTCCCGCGGCGCTCGGGCTGAGCGGGGTCTGACACACCCCATCCCCCAGTACCGACATGGAGGTTGCCGCCTGAGTACCTTACTGACCAGGCGTTTCCCCAAACACATGAGGATCATATACAAGAATACTTCACACTAAACACCGGCACAGCGTCCTTCATACTCATAGAATGGGATGCATTCAAAGTTGAAGCCAGGGGGCACTGCATTCAACAAATAGTGGGAGTGCAAAAGAAGCTCGAGAGTGCATTATTGAAAGCAGAAACACAACTGGTGGAGCTATCGAAAGCTTCGGATGCTGGGATTGCCACCCCAGCACAAGTAGAAAATGCTAAAACATTGCATGCTGAAACCTGCATGATCTCCGTAAATACAACTTCAGAACCTATGCAACCAAGGTACACAGGGAGGGTAACAGAACCGGGACGCTATTAGCTTGGTTAGTTAAGTAAAACCAATTACAGAACTCAAAGACAAAGACGGAAACCCTAAATACTCTCAACTAGACATACTGCAGCTCTTCCAGGGATATTACTCTGAAATTTATGAATCCCCAGTACAAATGCAGCATCAGGATCTGACTCACTTCCTTGGCCCGTCAGTCATGCCCAGCATCTCACCTGCAGACAAAAAGAAGTTAGAAATAAAAAATCAAACCCCCAGGCATCACACACGCAATCAGGGTGCTAGCTCGCAACAAGGCACCGGGAATGGATGGGTTCCCACTAGAGTATTATAGCACCTTTGAAACCCAGCTGGCTACCCGGATGGCGGTCATGTTAGAAGACACTCTAGCCTGGGGTAAGCTTCCGCGCTCGCTCCGCGAATCATTGTTAGTGACGTTTCTGAAACCTCATAGAGACCCGACATTACCCGCATCCTGTAGACCAATCGCTCTGCTGAATGTGGACTCCAAAATTTTAGGCAAGATACTGGCAGATCGTTACAGTCAAATCCTCCCGGCACTGGTGCACCCAGATAAATGTGGGTTTGTCCCAAGGTGCAACACCTCACCAAATTTACGCAGGCTGTTCCATATCAAGACCAAGCCAAGCAAAAGACCGGTTCCACCGGGCAGCGGGCCTGATTTTGGACCTGGAAAAGGCCCTTGATACCCTATTATGGCCGCATTTGTTTGCAGTCCTCCAGAAGGTAAATGTAGGCCCCATTCTGCGGGCGTGCACACAACTTCTCTACAGGGGCCTAACTTCCAGAATCAGGATAGGCAAACTAATCTCCAAGTCATTTACAGAAGAACATGGGATGAGGCAGTGATGCCCTCTGTCCCCCCTCCTGTTCGCTCTGGCAGTGGAACCCTTAGCGATTCAATTACGAAGGGAGGGGAACACTGGGGAATTCCAATCGTCGACACGGTGCACTGCGTATCGTTATACGTAGATGATCTCCTGATTTACGTCCGAGACATTACTAGGGAACTCACCCTCATATGGTCGGCTCTACAAGACTTTGAGGCGACCTCTGGTCTCAAAGTTAACTGGGACAAATATACATTCTTCCCGCTTAGCCTCCATTAAGCGCCTCTAGACATCACAATGGGAATCACCTGCAATGCCATGGTCCCCCGATATTTAGGAGTGCGTCTATGTCACTCTCCCGACGATTTATATGAAGGGAACACCGGAAGACACTAGCGGGGCTGCGAACAGCAATACATTTTTGGAAGACATTGCCCCTGGCCCCCATCGGGCAGGTAGCCATCGCGAAAATGATTATGGTCCCACGCTTGCTGTATCATTTCACAAACATCCCAGTCATACCTCCACACTCCTTCTTCAGGGAATTAGATATGCTGCTCGCAGCGCTGATTTTGGGAGATGGGTGACAAAGGATAGTCCTCACCACACTACAGTTACCCACAACTGGAGGGTGCCTGGGAGCTCCATCTTTTGAAGCGTTCTTCCTCGCGGCACAACTCCAATGGCTTTCTCATTGGATAGCGGAACGACACATAGGAGAAACAATTACCGAAGGAGGCCGCTTACCCCTTCCAGCGGTCCGGAGATTATTGATGCCGGGGACCAAGCCCTCATGCACATATCCCCTACAAGTCTCCACAGCCCGCAGATGTATGCTGCAAATACAAAAATAGCCCTATACTCCCCATTACTTCAGTCAGTGGGATTCCCCCGGAAGGATAAATATTATACTGCAGAGGCCCTCCGAATATGGACAGATCACGATGTGACTGAGATGGAATCCCTATTTGACGAGGGACAGATAAGGACCTACGCCCAATTGACGGAGCAGTATGACCTCCCATAGGGACAATTCCTTACATATAGACAACTCTTAGATAGCGGCCCACACTACTGGGATCTCCGAGAGGGGCAGCCCCCAACACATTTGGTCTTACACACGATCCTTCATATGGGTGCGGGCAGGAACCTGGTCACGTGACACTACAAAGCAATCCGAGAGCTGGCCAGTACCCCACTAGACACGTTACGACACACATGGGAGGATGAGGTGGGACGGGCGTTCAACGATAAAGAATGGGAAAAAGTGCTGGAATACCCCCAAAAAGTATCTAGGAACGCACGTTTCAAAAACATACAATACAATGTCCGACACGCACTTGGCTTGCCCCCGCTGCAAAGCCCAGGAAGCGGACTTTAATCATATGTTCCGGGACTGCCCCACACTCCGGCAGTATTGGGGCAAGATACAACAGTTGCTCTAAGTGACAAAAAACTTCCCGCACATATCCACATGGGAGGCATGTGCCTTGGGATTCTGCCGCAAAAAGAAAACTGATAAATTACAATGGCGTTTCGCATCCCTGGCCTTGCTTCTAGCAAAGATAGGAATAGCCATGCATTGGGGGGCCCCAGCGGGACCCCCAGTGGAGACATGGGTATGTGCTATGAAAAAATGGGGCGCAGCAGAGGAAGAGGCACTCAGGGATGAGGAAGTGAAAGGGACACGCAAACATCCCATCTCAATGGACTGGGTGCAACTGCTATTCCAATTTACATAGGAAAGGACAACGGTAGCGACACCTGAGGCCTCACAACACCAATCCCAACGCCCACCCCAATCTCCCACAATGCAGATATCGACCCCCCTGGAATAGCTATGAGACACTCATCACCAAAGTAATATCTAAGGCAGATTAGACACACCCCTACACGACCCTGTAGACTATCGCCCATCCCTCTCATGCGCACGTCCGTCACGACCAGCCATATTACTATACACCGCGACGCATATGCAGATTGCTCTCTTTCCCCCTTACACTCGAGTTCCTCCCACAGTTCACAGATTTCTTTTTCCCGCTTGGCATTTTAGAATCTAAAATTATTCGCCAAGGAATACATTTCTGAATCCTGTTAGGGATGACTTACATGGGTAAAGGCGAGGGTGACACACCAACCCACACCCCTCGGGGTACATGTCCAACAGGATATCGCATGACATAGCACAATATGCTTGGTCAAGCAGGCAGATGACTCCCGGGCAGATATAAGTCACCCTGTCTAAGTTGTGTTGAAGTATGATAAGATCACTAAATGCATTGAAAAAATGAACTATTAGCCAAATGCTTGTAAATGTATGTTATGAAATGCCAATGTTGCAACAACAACTTATACCAGGCAATGTGAAAATCTCAATAAACAAATAATAAAATTTTAAAAAAAAACAACTGTATGAAAGAAAGTAAATACATAATTAGATTCAATACACAATACAACAGACATCAGTATATCCTCAAAATCCTGAACAAAAATTGGCACCTTTTGAAAGAGAATCCAACGCTATCCAAAGTAGTTTATGAAAACCACAGTTGAGTTTCTCCAGAAGAAGGAACTTGAGAGACATTCTATGTCCATCCGTTTTGAAGGTAAAACCTGAACCAAACAAGCTCCTAAAATAACCTAAAGGATTTTATACTTGCTCGAACTGCTCGATATGTAAACTGGGCAAATCAAGAACAGAAGAAGTTACAGTCAAAAGCAAGTTGCATAAAATAAACAACTTCATTAACTGTTAAAGCACCTATGTAATCTACCTCATCTCCTGCTCATGTGATCCACACTACAGTGGGAGCACCATCTGGCCTTTGAAAATCCGCATTCATGAGCACTATCGCAATATCCATAAATCAGATACCAGACAACCCCTGGTGGAACATTTCATGACACACCATTGCCATCAACGCAACTTCACCTTCATTGGCCTTAAGAAATCAAAACAGCACAAACGAGGCGGAAATATTGAACTACGCTTGAGCAAAGAGGAAAGTGCCCACATCATAGGCATCGATACGGTGGAAAAAGTTCTAAAAATAGAGAATGAATGGCATCACAGGCTCTAAATGGCAACGTTTACCATCATCCTGGCCAGAAGACCAGCTAAGAACGATTCAAAAGGCTTTCGAGATACACACTGCCACAACAAATTAGAAGCTCTGGACTTTTCTTAAAATCTTGTGCTTCAGCCTTGACCAATCTGTAACTCACTCAAGCGTCATACCTGTAAGGGAGTGAGGGTCACACACAGTGGGGGCCTACATAGAGCAGCTAAGTAAACACACCGGACTCTGGGCACAGTCTCTTGGACCGGAAGCCACGAGCGACCTCCGGCCGTTTATTTATATCCTTCTGGCCACGCTTGGCCAGAAGGTGCTACATAGTGTGTAGGTGCTTCCGGGTCTCAGCCGAGACCCGTGAAACACTAGAGCGCTACATCCCTTCCCAAGTTGGTAAATGTTCAGGGAGCTTTTACACAGTCAACATGCGAAGTCGGCCAGTCTCTGACTTGGTCTTGGATTCGGCCTTAGGTTGTGGCGACCCTAACCCCGACCCGTCACAGGCTCAGGTTCTCTTCTTGCAGGAGATGGTGGGGTGATCTCATGCTCACCCTCAGCATCTGGATTACCTGTGTCGTCTGACTGGCTCGCAACTTCAAGGGTTGACCTGGCGTTAACACCCAGGGAATCCATCTCAGGAGGGATGCGTTTGGACCATGATATATTCCTGGTCACCTCTTCTCCATTTCTTTGGGCGGTCACAGCTGTGGCTTTGGTCGCTTTGATGGTCCATGGTTAAGGTTCATACGGGGTCCGGAATTTTCCTCCCGGTCTCCGTGTTCGTATCAATGCAGCATCTCCAAGGCCTAGCTGCCTTTCTCTTGCTCGCCTCCGCTGGCTCGCCCGTTCATTGGTCTTCTTTCTCCTTTCCTGGGTGGCCGCGGGCACATATGGTTCAGGTGCCCAGTCATCTGCCATCGGCAGTAGATCTTGTCTAGGTCCCGCAAACATTAGTGACCAGGGGGATCTTTGCGTGGTGCTGTGTGGAGTGCTTTGGTACTCCCTCAGGAAATGCTGGAGTGCCTTTTCCGGGTCTGCCCCCTCAGCCATGGCTATTCTCAGTGTCTTGTTGACAGTCCTCATAAACCTTTCCTCCTCACCGTTGGCCTGCGGCCATTGAGGCGTGATTCTGCGGTGCTTTATTCCCAGGCTGTGCAGGAATTCCCTGAAGTCATTACTTTGGAACGGCGGCCCATTGTCTGTTTTGATCAACTGGGGAATTCCGAACATTGCAAAGACTTTGCTGAGTATAGGTTGTACATTTGCAAAACTGGTAGATGATGCTACTTCTACTACCGGGTATTTGGTATAGCTGTCTATCAAGACTACTGTCACTCTCCCATCCTGGAAACTGCCTAAATCTAGGCTGAGCCATGTCCCTGGTGCTGGAGCCGGGTCCTCCGTGATAACCGGTGCTGGTGTCTCCGGTAGACTAGTGAGCTGACATGCTCGGCAGTTTTGTACTACCATGTCGATCTTCTCATCCATGTTGGAAAACCACACTTTCTCCCGCATCTGTGCCTTCATTCTTCTCGTTCCCTGATGCCCTTCATGAGCTAGCACGGTCGCCTGATCCTGCAGGCTAATCGGGATGACTACTCTTGATCCTCGAAGTATTAATCCATTACCAGCTCTGCTGAGCTCGTTGTGTATCTTCTAAAACTGCCACAGGCGTGTGCGGTCTGCGTCATTCCAGCCACTGACATTGCGCAAGAAGTTCTCCCATGACCCAGCTTCTATTGCTTCCTTTACTCTCGTTACTACGGCATTATTGTCATATTGGGCTACAATGACATCTGCTGCTAATGCTTGAGGGCATGATAGTTGAGAAACCATGTCCACAAATTCTTCGGTTAATGCTTCTTGATCCATCACTACACCTGGTTCACCCGGGAGATGTCTAGACAGGAAGTCCGCTGGGTTTTTCGCTCCGGGTCTATAGACGAGGTCCATTTGATAGTGTTGGACCTGGATGGCCCATCTCTGAATCCGAGGCGGGGGATGTGGAGCTGTCCCTTTAAACAATGGTACCAGTGGCTGATGATCTGTGACCATCCGGAACAGATGATCCGTTATGTACAGATGGAAGTGATTGCAGGCCCATTTCACTGCTAACGCTTCTCTCTCGATCTGTGAATATCTAGCCTCCGTGGCGGTAAGGGCTTTACTGGCAAACGCTAAGGGAACCCACACTTCCGGTTCTGCCTCCTGCGTTAGGAGCACCCCCAGGCCTACCGGGCTGGCATCCACCAGTATTTCTGTCTGTCTCGCTGTGTCAAAATACGCCATTGTTGTACTGTCTAGTAGCGCTGCCTTCATCTTGTCAAACGCCTCAGCTTCCACCTGGGACCACTGCCAGGGATTCTCCTTTTTCGTAGAGTTTCTCAGAGGTTCCGCTATGGTGGCTAGCTGAGGTATGGACCGGGCACAGTATTGTGCCATTCCCATGAAGCTTCGTACTTCCGACGCTGTAGTCGGGGCTGGAGCACACTTGATGGCAGACGACTTTCGGGGGTCTACTCTGACTCCCTCAGAGTCAAAAACGTATCCGAAAAACTCTATGGACTGTCATTTCTCCCTGTGGAGTGTGACTCCAAAGTCTGACAATCTCCTAAGTGTGGCTTTAAATCTTCGATGGTGCTCCTCACTTGTCTTTGCATGGATCAGTATGTCATCAGTATGTCATCACTGACGTTTAGTACTCCCGGCAGTCCTGACAAGATTTCCCTGATCGTGTTCTGGAAGATTTCCGCAGCTGAGGGTATTCCAAAGTTTAGTCTCTTATATCTTCTTAGACCTAAGTGCGTAGAGAACGTCGTGATATAGCGGCTCTCTTCGGCCAATTTCAACTGATGGTAGCCCGCATTTAAATCCAGTTTGGAGAACCACTGTGCTCCATTCAAGTCTGTTAAAATATCATCAACCGTGGGCGTGAGATGTCTCTCCCTTTTGATCGCCTTGTTGGGCATCCGCATGTCGATGCATATTCGTATTTGGCCTGGCTGCTGGGGCTTTTCAGCAATCACCATCGGTGAAACCCATGGCGTTGGCCCAGTCACCTTCTCTATCAAACCTTGTTCCTCTAACTTCCTCAGTTCCTGCTCAACTGTTGATCGAAGATGAAACTGGATTCTCCGATGTCTCAGCGCTATGGGTTGTATGGCCTTGTCAATGTGTAGTTTGACTGGTGGCCTTTTAATGGTTCCCAGACCTTGAAACAATGACGGAAACATTTGTAGGATTTCCTCCGTATGCAGTGCCTTAACTGCATTGGCAAACGCAATTAGCTTGAGGTCTTCAGCTGTGTGACTTCCGACCAGAAAATCTGCCTCTCTATCGATAACGTGAAACATGGTCATTAATTCCTGATCCTCTGCTCTGACTTGCACAGTCATTTTCCCTCGCAAAGGCAGGGGTGTCTTGCTGCCATATGTCAGGATTCGAGCTTTTGATGGCACTAGTTGTGGCCTAGGTTGCAGTGCCTTGTAATGCTGAATGCCCATTACATTAATCGTGGCTCCTGTGTCTATGACTCCAGTGACTGTCGATCCTTCTATTTGAATCTGACATTTCGGTTGCGGTCTCCGTCTTCTCTTGAGTTCGCTCACGAACGAGACATAGTAGCATTCGTCTTCATCCTCTGTCGATGAATCGTCCAGCCTCTGTGGGTAGAGGGTCTGTGTTCTCGCTCCTTTCGAGTGGTGGGCGTCTTCAAGGGCCAGTTGTCTGACTGCTTTTGTCGGTGTTTTCCTTCCTGCTGTTCCGTGTCCTCGAAAGTTACCTCTCGTACTACTCCTGCAGACACTGGCAAAATGGTTCAGTGCTCCGCACTTGGCGCATGCCTTGCCTCGTGCTGGGCAGCCATCATGGTTGTGCTCTTCGTACCCACAGGAACCGCATGGAGTGCGGCGTGGCGTCCTGGTTGGCCATCTTCCTCGTCCTCCTCGGCCACCGCTCTGCACTGCGTCCACCCTTTCCGTCTTTATTGTGACCTCAGTGCTTGCTGTTGGGTTTATGGTCGCTTCCATTGCTGTGGCTCGCGCATCAGACCGCTCGTGAGACCTGGATAACATTAATATTTTGTCCAGAGTTATTCGGGGTTGTCTCAGTATTAGTGTCCTGAGGGGTTTGTTCTTGCAGCCCTGAATCAATTGCGCCGTTACTTCTTTATTTGATCGTCATCGGGACATGTTCTCATAAGCTCCCTCAACCTGGCATGGAAGGCGTCCATCGTTTCACCATCTCGCTGTCTTGACTGCCTGAACTTGAAACGCTCATAATGGGGGTTTAGTTGAGGGTCGAAATGTGCATTTAATGCTTGTACTGCCGCATCATAATCCGTTGCTACCCCAGTGTTTGGCAAGTGCATGAATAATTTGCAGAGTTCATCCCCACCAAAATGCAAAAGTAAAGACCTTTTCACCTCGTTGTCCTTTTCCCTAGTGGCGGTGAAGTAATTGTTCAATCGACTAAGCCACACCGTCCATCTTGGTGCCGCCTTCCCTGGGTCAATTAGTGCACTAAATGGTGGAATAGGATTGATCTGCGAGTGTGGTGACTGTTGGACCATTGGTCACGTTGTTGGTCCTGCTGCCTGCTGTCCTGCTGATCCTGCCACCTGTGCTGGAGCTGCTGCTTGGGGTGCTGCTGCTTGCTGTGTTCCCCCTTGCGCTGCATTGCCTTGGACGACCGACATGGTTACTATGGCCGTGCTCTGGCGCAGTAACCCTCTTCTGCTGCTCACACCCTGTGCCTTTATTGCATGTGTCTATGCTTGTTCCCTTTCCCCTCTGCAACTTCACTTGTGTCCCTATTTCATTCTTTTTTTTTTCCAGTTGCCAGTTGCCACTCTTTGTACTGCAGTGCAGCGCCAGGCCCAATACTTGTGTTTGCCACTGCTTGATTTCCAGGCTTCCAATTGTTTTTGCCAATGCTTGATGTCACAGGCCGGTCCTAGCACCTTTCCCGCAGCTTCAGCGCTGCTCGCCGGCTTCACGCGCTCGCACAGAGCATTCAGGGTACCTCTGCTCACCGGAGCTGCTGCTTCTGCGCCGCGTGGTGGGCCTCATCACGTGTATTCCTCGTCGGGGCCAGCTTCGCGCGCACTGCGCATGCGCCCGCTACACGGCCTTGCAGCCGGGCCTGTTGCTAGCTCCGGCAGCCGATCGCCGTGACTCCCGCTTCCTTGGAGTTTCTTGCCTGCCGGTCCCTCAAACAGCTCTGCACACGCTGCTTACCGGTGAATGCAGACACCGCGGCCGCCACCGAAACAGGTACATTCAGTCATCGGCTTCACTTGCAAACCGGCGGCCACGCAGTAAAGCGGCGCCGGTAGTGACTCCTCACCACTCCGTCCGATCCAGGGGTCCACGAAACAACAGTCGCCACCCTCGTCGCCAGTGTAAGGGAGTGAGGGTCACACACAGTGGGGGCCTACACAGAGCAGCTAAGTAAACACACCGGACTCTGGGCACAGTCTCTTGGACCGGAAGCCACGAGCGACCACCGGCCGTTTATTTATATCCTTCTGGCCACGCCTTGCCAGAAGGTGCTACATAGTGTGTAGGTGCTTCCGGGTCTCAGCCGAGACCCGTGAAACACTAGAGCGCTACAATACCATGTGCCTGTCTTTCAACTTTGACACCTCATCAGTCTGTGGCAAACCTTAACCACAATGAACAATATAATCTGCAATTCTCTAAATATTTTGTGCCCCAGTTTTATTTAATCTGTAACTCATACTAAGGTCATTACATGCTCTGTTATTTAGTTTTTACACGTTATCAACTTGTGGCTACCCTCATACATCTTGCCCCTTACATGTAACTCTACATCACTGTACAAGCGATATGCTGATCAAAGCCAAATCTCCTTTCCTCATTGGATATTATTCCTTATACTCACTCCTTCGGCACAGTATAATGACTGTATAGCCTTTCGGTCATCTATACTTCCCTTTTGCTTTATTCTTCTGCTCAGACTTAGCAGTTTGAACCTCGCCACACCAACCCATTGAATACCACATTGCTATTACCCAGGTTGTTCTTAATCACTTCCTAAGATTCGGCTCCCATCCTGGCCGTATGCCAGTCAGTATACCCAGCACCTTCCCGGTCTAAGAGCTGACCTTCACTTTCCACAGAATGGAACATGCCTGATTCTATCCTTGTCACTTGACATGTTTTGTATCTAGGTATCATGCTAGAGCCTGACAGAGCCCTCTCCTGCTGATCAATGCTGTACCTACAGGCATTAGGCTCGCCAGAAATATTCTTTCATCACGCATGAGTGATTTTTTAAAAATGGACATGATTAGTAAACTGTTCTTAAATATAAGAATAGTTACTACCTTCTCGTTTTGAATGCTGTGACCCTAGGAGGTTCCTGTATACCATTCTTAGAGTTAGCTCCTTTTCCAATATGGCGGCAACGCTCTCACACTCGGTTCAGAGTGGCTCTTCAATTTCAGCACCCCTATCTTATGAAACAGTCGGATATAAACATATCAGTTACTGGTATAAATTGTCTTTCTTTTATCTTCAACCTGGGCATAAACGTAAAACTTAAAATTTAAAAAAGATAATGTGCTGGACAGATTATTTCTGGGTTAACATGGTTCACTTCCTATTTAAATGGCAAGATTAACCCCTTCGCTGCTCATGACGAGCTCAGCTTGTCATGCAGTACACTGGTCGTGTGCTTATGACGAGCTGAGCTCGTCATGAACAATGGGGATCATGCATATGCAGCACAGGAGGGGAAAACCTCTAGCAGCCAAGGTGTTAATATTGTTGGAAATTAAGGATTTATACGAGGACCCGACGAGACCCGCTCACCATTACATCTGACATGGAAGTTATTTTCGTAACTATCCAAAAACAACTTCTCTTGATTAAGATTAGTTGTGCACCTTATTAAACAGGTAACCTCGCTGTTTACGCAGGTTATTACTCAACCCTGCCTGTCTTACACATTACTACCTAGTGCGTACTTTTCTCCTTTGCCACGTTATTCACATATAGTAACCACATCTTTATTTGTCAGTTTTTCTGTTTGAATTGACCGACTGTTACAACAGAAAGTTGTTTTTAAGCAGACCCTTATGGGCATTTCTGCCAATTCTCGCTTACACGTATCATTTTAGTGTATACCTCTGTTCTTCACTTCCATTCCCGTACACGTAAAATGCTGACTGCCGTGACTTGTTTGTAGTTCCAAGCTAACCATTAAATACAAGACCAGTTGTGTGTCCACATCAATAGTTAGCTGACATTCAATTTAAGAAGATACCTCCTCCGCCTTCCCTCAAATGCTACAATTTAGCGAGGAATCCTACGCTAATGCAAGTTGCTCCTACACTCACCTTGAACAAGTTGTAGACATTTTTGATAAAGAATAGATTGCTTCAGATGCTTGAATATCAAAATGTATTTCCTCTGTTTTTGCTGCACTGTTAGTTCAGGTCTTTTATCTGACAACTTTATAACATGTTGCAATTTTTGCAGAATATGGATGTGGAATACACTGCTGTATTTCAATTCTAAAAATGAATAGACCACTGGTTGATACCGTGATGTTGGACTTTAACGACTAGGTATTGAACAATTCCTCAATTAACAGAGTCTCTATTTGACTAGCATGACTTGATCCTGCATGAACTCATAGACCGTTGCACAGCAATATTATAAGTAGAATAAGGAGACTCATCTCACTAATCCCTAAGACAATTTATATAATTTTCTTTATCAGTTTAAACTCTCTTATTTATTTCATTTTCATTGCCAGCACTAGCCCTCATTTTTTCTTTTCAATTCTCCTCCTTTCTCCTTGTCTTTCTTTGAGGAAAAATCATGCTCATTGAAATGGCTGTGCACTCTAGGCTAACTCCTCTTCCATTTTTAGCCTTAAGGAAACCTTTCTTTAAAACATCTTCACTCAAAGGCACTTTTTCCCCCATTTTAATCAATTCAATTAATTATTTCCACAAGTAAATTTATTTTCCTTATCTTCTTCCACCGCTTTGCACACACCCGTTTGGTGTCCCTCCTGTCTTTTTTCTGGGGAACCTGCTGTTCGATCATATAAGACTCCTCTCCCTTTCTTTTGATACAGCCTTGAGAAAGCTAAAAGCAGCAGCGGGTCATGAGATGCTGCACCTTGGTCCCAGTTCAGTGATAATTGAGGAATTTCGTGCAAACAACCCCTGCGTCAGCTGCTGAGTGACGCGACAGAGCTCCAGATCACTAAGGTATTTATAGGTTTGCTTGGGGGTGCACGTAGTAAAAAGGAGTCCAGAAAGAATAATGTTTGTATGCAAAAAGTATCTTGTTTATTCAAGTTTTTCTTGTCAAAAAGTTCCACATTTATCAACATACATCAGCATGAATAAACAAGATACTTTTTGCATACAAACATTATTCTTTCTGGACTCCTTTTTACTATGTGCACCCCCAACCAAACCTATGAAAAAAAAAAAGCCTTGAGAAAGCTCTAGCTCTACCTGCCACATAAGGCAAAATACGTGTCGGCTGTTCATTTATTTAATCCTGTCCTCCAAACTTCAATTCAAAGAAAAAAATCACAAATGAGTGAAATGGACACAACAATGTGGAGAATAAAAAGAATCACTTTTCACTCAACCCAGGTCGGATTACAGTGTTGTTTTCAAGCAGGAAATTACCCTTTGATACGAATATAACACTGGAAAGGAGGAACACCTGTTCACAACCCTTCCTACATATAAAAGGTTAATCTACAAACGTAATGACCAGATGCACAAGTTAAAGGAGACATGGGGCATGTTTCTCCAACCCTGTCATCTCAGGTGTAACAATTAGTGTAAGATTGGTGGCACTCCTGAGAATTCCCTTGCAAGTAATCTGGCTGTACCTAGGTTCGAGGCACTCAGTTATACTGCTCCTGAGGGCCCTGTAACACTTTCCCTGATGGAACATTGAGGAATACACAGGATGTTGCTTGCTTCCTATCCCTAGGGAAGTACTCAGGGTGTAGGCAAGGCTAATCAGGCTCTTGATTTTTAACTGTCTTTCCTAATTGGTGCCTGTCCTTCAATTGTCCTTTTTAAGGCTATCACAGTCCAGAGCCTTGAGCGAAGTTCCTCCATGAATGCTAGTGATTTATATCTATTATTAGGATCTCTGGGCCTTTCACCCTTCCTTTAACCTTTTATATGTGGCCACGGGGTGTGCATGTCAGCAAGGCATGTGGTGTAGGAGTGTAATTTATTGGTTCCAGTGGGGCAGTATCTTGACTTTCAACACTGCCAAAGCTGAGGAAATCTAGCAGGTTGTGTGGTGAGGCAAGGGTGGTAAACCTCAGCCTAGAAAGAGGTCTTTGCCTGATAATTAGTAGTAGAATCTCTGATAATAATTCCCAAAACCCAATGTGCTTTTTAAAGCATAGTGTGTCGTTTTAATTCTTATTCCAGAAGTACATTCAAACAAACAACAGCCAACAGGTGTTTCGCCCGCGTGGCCAAGAAGGTGAGGGCTTTTTCAAGGTAAGGAATCTTATTGTAGTTATACGAGTATTTTCTCGGGACCGCAGAGACCACATTCAAAGACGAGAGTACATAAATCGTATAACTGCAACAAGATTCCTTGCCTTGAAAAAGCCCTCGGCCTGCAGGCCACATGGGTAAAACACGTGTTCAGCTGTTCTTTTGTTTGAATGTTCTTCTAAGATACAAATTAAAATGGCACACTATGCCTTAAAAAGCACATTGTATTTGGGGAAATAATATATGAGATACAACTACTGATTATCAGGTGCGGACCTCTCTCTAGGCCGAAATAATTTCTTCAAAACTAGTGGCTCTTGGGTGTAGCCACTTGGGAGGCACATGCCAACCACAATATTGGGTCCTGACCCACATTGGCGTGAACTCTAGCACCATCCACCCATTGCTTGGCAAATAAGCTATTTAAGGATGGTAAACCTGCAGTGCCATGTAGTTGAGTCAAGGAGCTCGTTAAGGCCAATGTTATTCCCAGTTCATCTCGAAGTAGATTCCAAATTTGCATCCAGTAGTGGGAGGGAGCAGCACTGTCTCATAAGATGTGAATGATATCACAATTTGAGGCAGAACATCCACAGCACTTGGAATCAGGCTGAATGAATGAATGAATGAATGAATGAATGAATGAATGAATGAATGAATGAAAGGCATTTATATAGCGCACAGCTACTCAGAAGAGTGTCCCGGCGCATCAAAAGGCCTTGCCTGCAACCACCTACACTATACCAAATTCAAATGAGAAAGAAAATAAAAAGCAGCTAAGAAACTCTCAATTATTGATTAAAAAGCCACGTTTTGAGGAGCTTCCTGAAAGTAGATAAATCTGTCACCACTCACAATGACGCGGGAAGCGCGTTCCAGACCTGTGCTCCGAGGACCCTGAAAGAAGTGTCACCTGAGCGGGCATGCAATATTCTAGGGACCGCCGCTAGATTCATAGAGGAGGATCTCAAAGTTCTAGATGGAACATGGAGGGTAATCCTTCTGCAAAGGTACCTTGCACCCCTCCAAGGAAAGGCCTTAAACAATAACACCAGGGCCTTGAATCTGATCCTCTTTTTTACTGGGAGTCAATGGAGAGCTCTGAGATGAGTGGACATATGAGTCCTGGATTTCAACATGAGAATGACTCTGGCTGCAGCATTTTGGGCCACATGCAGGTGCTTAAGCAGCAATTCCGGGAGGCCGAGGTAAAGCACATTCACATAGTCCAATCTGGATGTAATCAATGCCTGGACCACAGATTTCCTGCAGTCCAAAGACAGGAGTGGAAGGAAGTTCCACAGCATCCTAAGGAGGCCAAAGCACGTTCCCACTACTGATTGGACTTGGGCTTTCACAGATAGGCAGTTGTCTATCATAACACCCAAGTTCTTTACAGTTTGTTGTGCGGTGAGAGGAGGTGACATATTTTCAGATCACTAAAGTCTCCACTCGTCGGATGGAGGGGCGCCAAAGAAAATAATTTCTGACTTTTCAGGTTTGCATTTAAGCTGGTTAATTCTTAACCATGTAAACACTTTTGAAAGGCAGGTTTTAATCTTGACTCCCTCAAAGCTCTTACCTTTGTCACAAGTAAATAAGAGCTGTCTGTTGTCTGCATAAGAAATAATTCTGACTCTGTAAGTCTCAGCAAAGCAGCCGGGGGGAAATATACAGATTAAATAATGTGGGGCTCAAAATGGAACCCTGAGGCACCCCAATGTCCATAACAGGGATTCCAGCCACAACGGGAGGAGTCCAGATCTCCTGGTCCCTATCTTCAAGAAAGGAAGTGAGCCGTTTTAAAACGGAGCCACCAATACTGAAAGTCTGGATCCTGTCCAGAAGCCTATCATGCGGAACAGTTTTGAAGGCCACTGATAGGTCTAACAGGATCAAGATGGCTTTCCTCCCCCATCAAGGCTTTCCTTGTTGTGTTCGAGGCCTCTAATAGAGCAGACTCAGTACTATTGTTCGCTGTGAATGTGTGCTCCATGAAGTTACGTTGGTGACCAGTGCCATTAATGGGGAACCTTAAAATAACAGAATTTGAGTTGTGCCTCTCAAAGTGATTTGTCATGGTTTTCAAGTATATCAGACCATTCTTCATCAGGGGAGATAAAGCCTAACCTGCTTTCCCACCAGTTGCAGAGTGTGCATGTGGTGGGCTGCGAAAAACCGTATGTCAGTAATGTAAATGTAAATGTAAATGTATAGGCATTTATATAGCGCACTACTTACCCGGAGGGTCCCAAGGCACTTCGACCGCTGCGAAACCCTTCCTGGCTTCCCTGAGAGATGGTCCCTTAATGGGTATCTCCAGGGTGAGACCAGGCATCCTCGGCGGTCTGGTGGGGCCGTTAGTGAAGATGAGGCAAGCTAATGCCCAGAGTTGCCGAGTGTGATCGCTGATCAGAGTGGGCACCGAGGCGAGAGAATTATCGAGTCCGCTGACCCTGGTCCAGAAACCTGCCGCGCCGGGAATCGAACCCTGGTCCCGGGCCGTCCTCTGCTCTCGGGTCTGCCGCCTCTAACCAGTGAGCCACACTACTTCAGTGTAGTGTAAAGCCAAGTCATTATCCCCTTTGAGTAGTTCTACACCACGATATACTGGAGGAACGTGTCTCTCTCTTACCTGTAGGAACGGTTGCCTAATAGTAGCCATAAATGTGTTGAAGTTCGGTATAACGCAGAAGTTGTGACAATAGCATACCATATTCAATTGTCAGTGATTCAAAGGGGTGAAAGTCCCGGTTGTCCGTGAAATCCTCCACATGAAGTAGTTCCTCCTGCCTCCATATCACCATATCAATCTCCTCCCCTACAATCATAATAAACCAATTCCACTGCAATGGAGCATGTTGGTGTAGTACATGTGAGAGGCGTGTTAATCTATAGACTCAGCACCAACGCGTACCTAGATGTATGATTACTGCATTGCAAGTGGGTTTAGTTTGGGCATGAGCTGTGTAATACGAGTTAAATCCCCTTTTGTATGCAATAGGTGTTTTTCTAGACAAACCCATATGAGTATTTCCCTGTGAGTTTTCAGCATAAACATCATATGTGCCAGTTGGGAAAACCATCCAATAGGACTTCACATGAGGGAGTCATAATCCCCCAGCCACGATTTAGGCAGGTAATTTAGATGTTGTAAGGGGTGGTCTACGGACATTGCATACAAAAGTCAGAATAAGACAGTTGATCTCCCACAAACGGGTAAGGGAAAGCCTCAAGCAGAGCATGCCAGAAGACATTATTAAAGTGAGGCATCTCATTCTTTGTCATGCTCTGTAATCGAGCCCCACAGGGAAAATTGTAATTTAAACTAAAACGCAAATTCTGAGATTATTTTGTTAAGTATTGGGGATGTGTTTTCTCTGACAACATCATTGAGTCCAGTGTTCGACAAGCAAATGTCGAGGTCCCTAAGGAAGCTTTGGTGACAGTATATGTCAATGGAAGAGCTTCACGTTTAGACCGATGGATCATATAGCCTGAGAAGTGTGTGATGTGCATGATGGACAGTACTAACGTAAGGGGGGCAGACAGAGTTGCTAGGATGTCAACATAATAGTATGCTTTCTGTTCCCATGCTATAAATTGTATCCCATGGATGTCGGGTGTGTCGCATATAGCAGCAGCCAATGGCTCCAGTGCCAACAGGAACAGTAAGGGGGGAGAGCGGACAGCCCTGTCTCATCCCTTGACCAATCTCAAACTAGGGAGAGGAAACCAACGCAGTGGGAGAACTATACAACCAACAAAATGTGTCAATAAAGGGGGATTCCCTGTCCTCGATGCTTCATGATCTCAAATACATATGTCCATTCCACATGGCTGCAAGCCTTTTTGGAGTCAAGGGAGATAAGGAACTTGTCATCTCTGTCATGACTGATGGGAGAAGTTGGCCTGTCATATGCTGTCCACCTCAAAAGTTTGGGTTTTTCACCCTTCATCTGTTTTAGCCATAATAGGGGCTTATGGTCTGTCTGATCAGTGAAGTGAGTGCCAAACAAGTATGGCCTCAACTTCTTCAGAGCCAAACCATAGCAAAGGCCTCCCTCTCAACAGCTGACCAACGTTTCTCTCTGGGAGTCAGTGTTATGCTATTAAAAGCTGCTGGCTGGTACTGACCTTCATCATTCAATTATGATAACACAGCCCCTACCCCCAACACAGATGCATCTGTTTGGACAATTATTTCTTTGGAGTAGTTAAGACTTTGCAAAATGGGAGCAGTACACATGGCCTGCTTCAGGTCATCAAATGCCTTTTGACAGCTAATTGTCCACAGAACTTTCTTAGGCATTCTCGTGGAAGTTAAGTCATTCAGGGGTGTCACAACAGATACATACCCCTTGACAAATCTTCTGTAGTACTCAGTCAGGCCCAGGAAAGCTCTGACCTGAGTCTGGGTAGTTGGAGAAACCCAGTCCATGATGGTCTGGAATTTTCTCTGCAATTTGTGAACCTGGCCTTCACCTACAAAGTAGCCCAGGTACACAGCTTGACTCTGCCCTATCTGGCACTTAGTATGATTGATAGTTAGGCCTGCTTTATACAGAACCTCTAAAACATTTCCTAGGTGGACCAGGTGATCCTCCCAGGAGGAGCTAAAGACAGGAATACCATCTAGATATGTTGCATTATAGTCTTCCAGGCCTGTTAGGACTTGATTCACCAACCTTAGAAAAGTGGCAGGTGCATTTTTCAAACCAAAGGGCATCACCACAAATTGATAGTGCCCACTAGGGCTAGAGAATGCTGTCATAGGCTTTGCATCATCAGCTCATCTAATTTGCCAGTAGCCAGCTGTCAGATCAAATGTGCTCAGAAACTTGGCTGAGGCCAAAGTGTCTATAAACTCATTTGCTTTGGGTATTGGATGAGCATCAGTCCTAGTGACTGCATTTAGACCCCTGTAGTCTCAATCAATCAATCAAGAGAATTTGTAAAGCGCTCTACTCACCCACTAGGGTCTCAAGGTGCTGGGGAGGGGGGGGCTGCTACTGCTCGAAAAGCCAGGTCTTGAGTTGCTTCCTGAAGGAGAGATGGTCCTGGGTGAGTCGTAGGCCGGTGGGGAGGGTGTTCCAGGTCTTGGCCGCCAGGTAGGTGAAGGATATTCCTCCGGTGGTGGTTCTGCGGATCCGTGGGACAGTGGCGAGGGCGTGCCTGGCGTAGCGGAGCTGGCGGGTTGGCGTGTAGAACGTGAGGCGGTTGTTGAGGTATTCGGGGCCCAAGTTGTGGAGAGCCTTGTGTGCGTGGGTGAGGAGACTGAACGTGATCCTTTTGCTGACAGGGAGCCGGTGCAGGTCCCTCAGGTGGGCAGAGATGTGGCTGTGTCGGGGGATGTCCAAGACGGGTCATGCTGAGGCGTTCTGGATGCGCTGGAGTCTTTTCTGTTGTTTGGCGGTGGTCCCAGCGTAGAGGGTGTTCCCGTAGTCCAGACGGCTGGTGACGATGACCTGGGTGACCGTTTTCCTGGTTCCAGAGGGGATCCAGCAGAAGATCTTACGGAGCATGCAGAGAGTGTTGAAGCAGGAGGAGGTAACGGTGTTAACTTGCTTGGCCATCGTGAGGGAGGAGTCAAGGATGAAGCCCAGGTTGCGTGCGTGGTCCGTGGGCTTGGGTGGGGGGCCCAGATCAGGGGGCCACCAGGAGTCATCCCAGGCGGAGATGGATGGGCCGAGGAGGAGGACTTCTGTCTTGTCTGAGTTCAGTTTCAGGCGGCTGAGCTTCATCCAGTCTGCAATGTCTTTCATTCCGTCCTGGAAGCTGGCTCTGGCGGAGGTGGGGTCGTTGGTGACGGAGAGGATCAGTTGGGTATCATCGGCGTAGGAGATGATGTTGAGGTTGTGCTTGTGTCCGATGGCTGCGAGGGGGCTCATGTAGACGTTGGGGCTGAGCGAGGAGCCTTGAGGTATGCCGCAGATTATCTTGGTGGCTTTTACGAGGACGGGCGGGAGACGGACTCTTTGGGTTGTGTCGGAGAGGAAGAAGGTGATCCATTCCAGGGCCTTTCCTTGGATCCCGCGTGGCGGAGGCGGGTTGTCAGGGTGCGTTGGCAGACTGTGTCGAACGCAGCTGAAAGGTCGAGCAGGATGAGGGCGGCGGTTTCTCTGTTGTCCAGCAGGGTCCGGATGTCGTCGGTGGCCGTGATGAGAGCAGTCTCGGTGCTGTGGTTCGCTCGGAATCCGGACTGCGACGGGTCGAGGGAGCCGTTCATCTCCAGGAAGGCTGTCAGCTGTTTGTTGACGGTTTTCTTGATGACTTTTGCAGGGAAGGAGAGGAGCAAGATGGGGCGGTAGTTCTTGAGGTCTGAGGGGTCTGCGGTGGGTTTCTTCAGGAGGGCGCTGATCTCTGCGTGCTTCCAGCTCTCCGGGAAGGTGGCGGATATGAAGGAGTTGTTGATGATGTCCCAAAGTTTGGGTCTCTTACCACCCTGTGTGTGAGGTTTAGACACTAAGTCTACTGGACTAGCCCAAAGGCTATATGAGGGTCCAATAACCCCAAATCCAACATCTTCTGGACTTCAGTCCTGATACAGTCCCTGACATGGCCAGTTTGCCTGTAAATCTTATTTGTAACAGGCAGACTGTCCCCTGTGTCCACTTCATGAGTGCACTAGGTAGTCTGACTTAGAGTCAGAGAGAACATATGTCTGTACTGATTGAGCACTTGTCTGCTATCAGCTTGCTGCTGGGCAGTGAGGCTACTTGCCAAGGCTACATCATTCACTGATCCATCATCAGAGTTCTGTGAGAGCAGGTCAGCGAGTAGATCCCTCTCTTCTTTCTGTCCCTCATCAGTAGCCGCGAGCAAGCCCATGTCTGCCCTGTCAACATATGGTTTCAGTCAGTAGACATGAAGCACCCTATGGGGGCTCCTGGGAGTTAAAAGTTCCACCAAATAGGTAACATCTCCCTTCTGTTCAACAATTGTATGAGGGCCACTCCACTTGTCCTACAGGGCTGCTGAGGCCACAGGCTCCAAAACCCACACTTTCTGCCCTGGATGGTAAGCAGTCAGCACAGCCTTTTGGTCATATCAGGCCTTTTGCAATTTCTGGCTAACCTCATGGTTTTTGGTTGCCTTTTTTGTTTACTCTGCCATCCTGGACTGGAGACCAAGTACATAGTCCACTAGGGGGTTTGAGAGGTAACTCCCATCCCTCCTTAATCAGACACAATGGACCTCTTGCAGGGTGCCCAAACAGAAGTTCAATAGGGCTGTCACAAACCCCCTTCTGAGGAACCTCCCTGTATGCAAATAAAAAGCAGGGCAAAAGAATGTCCCATCTGCGCCTAAGCTTTTCTGGGAGAACTTTGATCATGCACTTCAAGGTTTTGTCGAATCTCTCAACTAAACCATTGCATTGTGGGTGATAGGGTGTGGTGAATTTGTAATTCACTCCACACTCCTTCCAAATTGCAACATTGCAGTCAAGTAACTAGACATAAAGTTAGTACCTCTGTCTGATACTAACTTCTTAGGAAAACCACGCTTGAGAATACTCCCAAGAGGGCCCTTGCCACCGCAGGAGCTGTGGTGGTCCTAAGTGGAATAGCTTCTGGGTACCTAGTGGCATGGTCCACCACCACCAGGATAAATCTGTGCCCAGAGGCAGTCTGAGGATCCATGGGACCAACTATGTGGTATCAGGGGGGCCATTGTTGCACCACCTGCCTTACCACTGGCTTGACAGGTGACACAGGAACGGCAAAACTCCTTGGTGTCTTCAGACATATGGGGCCTATGAAAGTGAGGGACAATTATGTCCCAAGTTTTGTTTTGGCCCAGGTGACCTGCTAAGCTTTCCAAACTCTCTGTCGCGACACAGTACTGTGTCGCATGTGATGTGTGGGTGTGTCACGCGACGTCAACGAGATGCGTAAAATGTCACTTCTTGAGCAGAACTGCCCATGCTAGTGATGCCCGACGGTATGCGGAGGAAGAAGAGGGAGAGCAGTACGCGAGCGTGTGCACGCGGCCTCGCTCTCTTTGCTGCACACGTCCAATGCCCAGTCAGTCCACCGACCCGTCTCTGCGCTCCCCATTCCATGCGCTCGGTACGGCGCAGTTTTGACAGGAGAGGCAGCCCAAGTGCTCCCGCAACCATAAGGTAAAAACAATGTTGACACCTAAATTATTTAATTTTACTCAACATTTGAATTATGCAAGGTGCATCAACAAGTGGCCAGCAAGGACGGCATTGTACAATAATTCGTATAGGTTCAGAAATAATTGTAGCTCTATAAGTCACGAGATCAGCATTATTATATGCCATGGGGTACGATTCAGAGGGAGATCTGAAGGTTAGGGTGTGATTTTGACGGGCGAGTCTCAGAGACTGAAGGGATTGAGAATCGTTTTCCTTTAGACTGGGGCAGGAGAAGAGAGGAAAACAAGCGGGTCAGAGGCAGGCATGGAGGGGGGAGGGTGTGGAAAAGAAATGGGAAAACAGAAAAGATGTTGGGAGAGGAAACTTAAGCGTGAGACTGTTGTGCATTTACTCGAGTCGTGGAGTTCTTTACAGAGACAGGCACAGTTGTGAAGACTTTATTTCTGAAGAACGCAGCTTCTTTATATGAAGAGGATGCGGTCTGTCTTCTAATCAGAGCGGGTCTTCCGGCATCCCAGGGAGAACGGGGCTGAATGGAATAGATGGGCTTAACGAGGCTGTCTCCAATTAAAATGGGATGGGCTGCTGAGCTGGAACCGGAGATCGAAAGAGAGACTCAACACTGGCAGGAATTTTCCCAGGTCCCACAGAACTCACTCAGCGTGAATGGAAGCCCAACACTCCTACTTTCAGTGAGCAAGAGTAGGACCATGGCCCTCCCCTCGGGGGTATGATGAAGAATCTGGGTCTGAAGTGGAAGCTGTGATCCCAGAAAAATGTTAACTGTCAACGTTTAACACTAATAAAGCCACTTATTCCAACACGGAAAATCGAAATTCTTCTCTTCCTATACCCAACCTGAAATCATTAATTTCTTTACATTTGACTACAAATGCATTTGTTACATCCCAAACAGACCATAACAGAAATAAGAAATAGCACTAGCCCAACAGCCAGAAGATCAGAAGCATTAACACGCCTTTGCTCCCTCATAAGGTTTATTCAATGTATGTACCTCTGTGTACATATTTTATTTCTACTCAAACCTAGAAGAATAATTCTTCAAATTTGAAAATGGACTATTTTGACAAGCAATACTGGAAGATGAAAATGTGTCATTTTAACCTTCAACACTGAAATGTAATATTATATATGGCCCTTCATATAATATACTTGGCAGCAGGCGGACTTTGTGAATGGTTGAAAGGGTTGGCAGTGCGTGCAACCGCCCTTTTTGTGCCGTAAATCACTGGGGCATGTGTCAATGTGTGCATGATTATATTCTTGTTTCAGGCACAAACCTAACCTTACACCCAGTTTTGCTAGTCACTGCCTTTGTTAAAACAGATTCACAATTGATTTTTTAACCTTCCTGCTTTCTCAAATTTGCCTGATAATGCACCATTTGCCGACTGTTTTTTCAACATTTTCACGGGGGAGAACCCCCCCACCGAACCCCACTTAGGTGGTTCGGGGTCTCACGCTCGCATTACCGTGTCACTAAATCAGGAATGTCTAAAAAGTGTGACACCAACATGAAAGGTTTGGAAAGATGTGTGTCAAGGGAATATCATGGGCTAGTGTTATTAGGAAGCCTCTACACTTCAGAGGTATAACCAACCCCCTGACTGCACCAGGCTTGGGGTCTCCACTCTCTGAGTATAGGAGTCCATCATCCCAATAGATCCTATGGGTACCACTAGCATTCCCAGCAGCCTCAACAGCAACTTGCCGTCTGAGGGGTTCAAGGGAGGTTCAGCTCAGCTGCTCCTGGCTCAGATCGGGCCTGGAAGGGCCCCCTGTCCCCAAGAAATCAACCTGATCAGGCTCAAGCTCATCTGGGACAGTTCCTTCTTCAGGACTAAGATCATCTCCCTCAAGAGACTGATCTGCATTCTGAGTCAGGGGAAGGCACTGCCCTTACCCTACTGCTCCTCCTCTTCTTGGAAGGCACCTGGTCCATTCTTCCAGGATCCCGGGACTGTTCAGTTGTTTACATTTTGGCCTGTGACCTAGTCACAGCAAACACATGTGCAGGGATTCCTAACATTTCTGCATGGGTGCTGAAGTCTCTAAATCATGGCCAAGCAAGCATTCAACAGGTAGGTCTGCACTTATCACAACCCTCTTGAGGCCAGTTACCTCTCCTCAGGAGAAATTAACAACTGCCAGAGCATGGCCAGTCCTGACATTGCAAGCATTGGTCACTTGATACATTTCACCAAGCATGATCTGCTCAGGAGCCACAAG
Organism: Lissotriton vulgaris; assembly: GCF_964263255.1. NCBI lineage: Eukaryota > Metazoa > Chordata > Amphibia > Caudata > Salamandridae > Lissotriton > Lissotriton vulgaris. Next base: position 683,897,358 of record NC_141689.1, read on the forward strand.
GTATTGTGTGACCATCGTGACTCTTGCTCCTGTGTCCCTGAATGCTAACACCTCTTTTCCATTAATCAAAGGCTGCTGTCTGTATTTGCCAAGATTGCTCAAACTCACAAAGGAGGACTTAAACATGCCTCCATCATAGATCAGTACAGCCTGAGTTGGAAATTTGACTAGGCCAGAGTCCATCTCAGAACACAGGGTTAAACCTACTACACCATTATTCTGAGTACTACCACTTGGAGCTGAACTAGGGGGAACAGTTGCCTTAGGGGCAATGGTGGCTGGAGTTGAGTGTTTGGACATATTACAATCACTAGTCCAATAGATTTTCTGTTTACAGATTTTACACCATGGTTTCTTTTAGCCTTTTCCTTTGGTTGATTGAGACTCCCCACCAGATGCAGATTTTTGGGGACCTCAAGAAGACTTCTGGTCTTTACCCTCCCCCCTATCAGGGTTTTTGGAATCTTGCTTCTTTGGGTCACCACCTTGGTTCTGAACCTTCTGCTTCACCCTGGTTTTGACCCATTTGTCTGCCTCCTTTCCCAATTTTTGGGAGAGGTCAGATCAGAGTCCACCAGGTACTGAAGCAACAGCTGATTTTGACAATTATTAAGGATCTGCTCCCTCATAATTAAGTTGTGCAATCCTTTGAAATCACTCACCTTACTGCCAAGTAACCAGCCCCCCAGAGCCTTAGTAGCACAGTCAACAAAGTCAATCCAGCCCTGAGTCTGAGCCTTTTGGATATCTCTGAACTTTATCCTATATTGTTCAGTGGGTAGGCCAAACCCTTCAATCAGAGCACTCTTCAGGACTGTATAATCATCAGCATCCTCTTCTCAAACAGTGAGGAGCTTATATTTACCTTTGTCTGCAAAGGAGAGCCACAAGATTGCTGCCCACTGCTCCTGGGGGACCTTCTGAACTTTACAGGCCCTTCCCAGTCCTGTAACCCATGTGTGGATGTCATCCTCACTCTGGTAGGAAGGGACAATCTTGCTTAAGTTTCTATCGTCATGGGATCTTCTCTACCACTAAGGAAGTTGCTGCCACCATGGGACTCTAGCCCCATCTTTTTTCTAGCTCTTTGGAGCTCTAGGGACTCCCTTTCTCAGGCTAACTGCTGTCTTCTAATTCTCAGCTGGGCTTCCTCATGCTTGATCTGCCTTCCTCTCATCTCCTGGGAGGATTGTCTCCTGTGAGAAGAAACAGAGGTCCCTATAGATGTGTCAGAATGGATAGGCTCCTTTGAAGGAGATCTTGACCTTCTAGGCACACCTCCAACTCTCCCTGGTGGAACAAAAAGAGGGCCTTCATTCCCTTCTTCCTCATTTCCAGGAGGAGCTGCATTTTACAGGCTAAGGTCATTGCCACCTTCCTGGTCAGCTTCCGAGGTCAGGTCCAGGTTTACCCCTGGGCCTTTCCTCTTCTGCTGCCCCGCCCACACTGCCTACCCCCTCCAGGCCCTGAGGCCTTTCTGAGATCATCCAACAGCAGTACCTCTTTGAGGCGTTGGGTGGTTGCACTTTTGCCTGTCTTCAATCACCTAGTAGTACACAATGCTCTCCATTCTAAGAATGGGAATGTGTCATACTTGGATGCCAGTACTATAATGACATCTGGCAGGGACCCACTGGTTTCTGGCCTTGAAGACATCACTAGTGTGGTGTGGTGTATGCACCTACCTACTCTAGTGTGGCCTACTAAACTCTCTTGAGTTGTAGAAAGGGTGTGCTAAGCCCTTGACACACAACTCTAAGTTCAGTAGAACTTACTGTAATTTAATCTTGTATTATATGAACCTCAGGTACCTTTAGTGGTTTTCCGTTTGTCACTCACTTGACATTATCTGGTAAAATAATGGCAAACTTGAATACCAACAGCAACACACCAATGTGAGAAGTTGGCCTGGCATATGCTGTCCACTAGTTATAGTGGGCACCTTGCACCAGTCCAAACAACCCCTTAGAGGTGATAGGTTAAAGACAACCTTATTTGAAAGTTATCCTAGTGGTTGCTATGGAGAGCAGCCTTCAGGCAAAGTCTTGAAGGAGGGTAAAGCAGCTTGTTTTACCAGTCTATCATCTCTTGAATGACCAAAGGAAAGGAGAACCACACCAGGTATATATATAAAATATATGTACTTATTCTAAAAACACCCTGCTAGTCTCTTTATGAGGCTAGAGGTCAAATCACATACGTTTCTCTTAATATATCACAGTAAATTAGCACAATATACGTTGAGCCCTAGGCTTGTACCAAAGCATATATTAAGAAAGTAGTATAAGAACCACGACTTGACTAGACACAAGACCTAGAGCCTGTAGAATCACTGGGACTGCAAGAAACCACCCAAGTTAGTGACGCAGGGGACCCACGGGGCATGCAGTGTGAGAACACAGCCGCCAGACGCCGTTAGCTTCTACGGGGAAAGCCGCAGTTGGAAATTTAAAGATTAAGGACACATAGGAGAGGACTTTGAGGAAACCCCTTTAGACTTAAGGAGTTCTAGGGCCAACACCCATGGGAGCACTGGAGTACTCGAGTTACCTCACCCAAGGAAGATGGGTGCATATGTATCTTTATATGTCGGGAATCGTTGTTGATTTCAATGGCGATCTGCTGCAAAGTGCTGCTGCAGTTAAAGTGGAAGGTGTCCGGTGTGGTCCAAGCCTGGATAGAAGATGAGAAGAACCTGAAAGCAGAGGGGACAGAGTCTGGGTCACTTGCAAATGCCCACCGATTTCGGGTGATTCAGGTTGAAGAGGTGAAGCTTGACTCTGCCGCCACGAGGACCAGGAGGTGTCAACAATGACCAAGAGCTGGATTCGAGCTGTGCCACAAAGGATGTCGAGAGCTGCGATGTCGGTGACCGCATTGGACCCAACAAGCCTTGGCAACTGCAAGCCACGCAGGAACAGAAGAAATGCTTTGGTGCGGACCAGCACAGTCCGAGGAACTCACCAAGTAGTGGAGAGTCAGGGCACGTCTGGAGCAACCAGGAAAACTCAATGAAAGTCAAAGTTGCCTTCTCAGGGACTCACCAGTCAATGAACCAGGGATCAGAAAGGTACCTGCAGCGAAAACAAAAAGGCCGGCTCACGTAACACTCGTGGAGTGTAGGCCAGAATTCTTCAGTGGAAAAGGTGCTTGGGTCTGGGCTACAAGTAACCCAATGCACAGCTTAAAGGAACGTCGAGAAGCTGATGCACTTGCAAATGTGCACGGTATCCAGGGTTCCCGGTTCCACGGTACCCACGAAGGCTACGGGTCTCAGCTTTGGACTCAGGTCGGCCTTGGGGAAGTCTCGAAATCCACCTCATGGGCTGCAATTACTTCAGAGTCCGGCGGAAGCTTCGGGGATGCAGACCGGTCGGATGCGTCCCTTGCTCACTTTGACACTGGATTCAAGCAAGCCGGGCTGAAGACGGCTGGAATGCCAGAAACCGGTCCTCAGAAGCTTGTTTCCGGTCCGGGGAAGACATGGCTTGGCAATTCGGGCTGGACTGTTCCCATGAGGCACAGGGTCAGACTGATTTGCACATAGCCATGTCTGAACTGGGGTGGCAGATTGGGCTAAAGAACGGTGATGGATTAAACCCAGATCTTTTGACTGGGTGTGAGTGTTTGATTGATTCAGATGCTCCGTCCATCACCACCCCCTTTTGGACCGCTTTTGGCCGCCATAAGTGTGGCAGGGTATGCTCAGACGTGAGTCCCTTGCTCACTTTGCCACTGGATTCAAGCAAGCCGGGCTGAAGACGGCTGGAATGCCAGAAACCGGTCCTCAGAAGCTTGTTTCCGGTCCAGGTAAGACATGGCTTGGCAGTTCGGGCGGGACTGTTCCCATGAGGCACAGGGTCAGACTGAGTTGCACATAGCCATGTCTGAACTGGGGTGGCAGAGTGGGCTAAAGAACGGTGATGGATTGAACCCAGATCTTTTGACTGGGTGTGAGTGTTTGATTGATTCAGATGCTCCGTCCATCACCACCCCCTTTTGTACCGCTTTTGGCCACCATAAGTGTGGCAGGGTATGCTCAGACGTGAGTCCCTTGCTCACTTTGCCACTGGATTCAAGCAAGCCGGGCTGAAGACGGCTGGAATGCCAGAAACTGGTCCTAGGAAGCTTGTTTCCGGTCCAGGGAAGACATGGCTTGGCAGTTCGGGCTGACTGTTCCCATGAGGCACAGGGTCAGACTGATTTGCACATAGCCATGTCTGAACTGGGGTGGCAGAGTGGGCTAAAGAACTGTGAGGGATTAAACCCAGATCTTTTGACTGGGTTTGAGTGTTTGATTGATTCAGATGCTCCGTCCATCACCACCCCCTTTTGTACCGCTCTTTGCTTCCTGCCAATCAGGGGAGTAACTCCTTTTCCCACAAGAGATTCTTCAGGCATCTAGTCGTGTATATCGTCAAAGTTCCAGGATATCTGTAGCAGAGTTTCATCTAGGTGTAATCTAAAGTGCTGTATAGAGGGGTTCCTTTCTAATAACCAAGAAAGGGGTTGTACATACTCTGGGGGTGCACCTATCTAAGGGTCTGGAAGAGGGGTGGCTACACCGATTTCCTTTGTCCAGTTTCCCGCCAGAGCAGGGGCTGGTATCCCCTGCAACAGTTCTGAACTGGGCTAAGTACAGGGACACCAAATTTGCCCCCAGTGCAGACTTCAAAGCACTCTCACAGTGCACCCACCCAGCCCTAATACACTAGAGCTTGTCTGGGAGGTTATACACCTCCCTGTGACAGGAAACCTTTTGTCCAGGCCTCCCCTGCCAGAGTTTTGTCCAGCATCAGGAGGCCAGACTCATGTCTGTGGCCTCAGCATCCTTTTTGTGATGCCAGGGCTCTTTTAAACTGGTTCAGGGTATACCGGTGTGTACATGTCTCTCCCTCTAGAAGGGGGGAATCATACCCCCGCTGCCAGGACTGGCAGGGGGGTTATGACTCCAAAGTGTTTGACACCAAACACAATATGTTTCTGGGCAGTCATCCCAAACATAGCATTTACCGCAAGGTTGAAGTGCACTTCAGAGTATATGGTTTGGCTGCATCACAGAATAGCCCCAGAGAGTAGATTCCGAAGGCTGCAGAGGGGCCTTGCTCATGCATGGGTACCCTCTAACACAAAACCCAGCACCCTGCTTTCAGGATTGATAAGGCCTGCCATATGGGTGAATGATAGTATTATATGTGTAGTGATTTAAGGTAGATATAGGTAGCCTATATCTAAGTAAGGGGTGCATGTACCACCTTACCCAGGCTGCAGTAGCAGTCCTGTGGTGTCATTTTGGAAGGCTTCTCAGGGGTGGCATAATACATGCTGCAGCCCCTGGTAGGCCTCTGGGGTACCTATGCCCTGGATACCTAAGGTACCATATAAAAGGGACTCAAGGGTACCCCAGTAACCAAACTGGAGTGTACCTAAAGTACTTGGAATCAATTTAAAGAGGAAGCAGCTGGGTTGGGGTCCTTGATAGCAGTGCCCCAGCCAGACTAAAGTAACAAAATAGTGAAACATCAGCAAAACGTGGGGATAACCATAAGAGCATATCCTACTCTCCTGCACCTGACATGCCACATAATATCGGTTAATTTTTGCAGGTGATCTACAGGTGTTCAGCCTGGTACGAAAAGTCCTGGGATGGGTGAATTAGTAGAGGAATATAGGTCACAAGCCGCATGGCTAAGACTTTCACAAATATCTTCATATACACATTTATAAGGGAGATGGGCCTGTAAAGGGTGCAATAAAGAGGGTCTGTGCAAAGGTTTAGGTATTAAAGTAATTGTGGTTCTGTTCAATTCCGTTAAGGGTGTAGTGCAGCTCAAATTTCCTGGAGCAGATTGCCCAGTAGGGGTCCGCACATAGGTTTAGTGACTTTATAAAATTCTACAGTAAACCTGTTGTCTCCATGGGCTATCAATGTTGCCATTGTATCAATTGCATGTGCTATTTTCCCTTCCTACTGCCTCTTCATATTCCTGGAGGAGCTTTGGAAGGGGAAGCCTATCCAGAAATGTTACCATCAGCTGCGGGATGTCACATAACTCTGTGGTGCTGTGTGCAAACGCCTGTTTTAACTGTGCCGCAAGCAGCCTACTCTTTTTACTCCAGTTTCATAATGTCTCTGTTTAAGCCAGAAGAGCTCTTGTTTCCACTTGTGAGGTAAGTAGGACATTTAAGTCAGTCTTTGCTTTTGAGAACATCACAAAGAAGTTGAGTAGTAGCACTCAAGTTCCATGCCACCGTAAATTGGGTTCTGAGCGCTGTGAATCTGAGGTGATCATTTTTGCAAGGTTTCTTATAAGTAGTAGAATCTCTCATCATGGATCCCTTCAAGCAAGTTTTGCCGGCAGCCCATAGCATCTGGATTGAAGAGACTGTGTCTGCATTCTCTTCTAGATAAGGAATTATGTAGGTGTATAGATATGGTTTATCCACAGGGTATCTATAGCAGGTACATTCATTTGCCAGCAGACTGTGGGGAGATTTAAAAGGCTAAGGTAAAGATTCAGTGCAAACATATCATGGTAGGACGAAGTGTTCGGTATGATAGATGTGTCTACCAAGCTAAAGGATAACCTTGCCGTCATTAGGAAGAAGGCAATGAAAGATCAGGTGCCATTTACGCAGGACGTGAAGGTGTGGTCTCTGTCTTGGAGGTGGGTTAAGCACCACAGTTCAACCAGGGTCTGGTTGCAGATGATACTGGAAAATATGTCCCTGACACATGGTTTATGGGCATAAGGATTGCCCAGTTTGTCTAAGTAGGTTAAGGGGTAAATTCCAATTCCCCCATCACAATTATGGTATTCCTAAATAAAAACAGTAGTCTGAAATCAAGACAAAGAGATCGGATTTGTTCCCTACTGGAGCCATTACATTATAATACATTCCATAAGACAATCACATTAAGGAACAATATCCGTAGTTGGCATGAACATGGCGTTCTGAGAGGTCTCCCATGCTGGGTTAGTGTGTTGTAGTAGAGATCAGTCTGAGGAGGTGGTTGAGAATGGTGCCTCAATAAAGACTGATCATTGGAGCAGTCCAAAAAAAAGGCAGAAAGATAAAAATTGGTCAGAAAGAGAGGTGTGGTCCCTGTGGGGTACAAAAACGAAGAGTGAAACTAACTGTTTCCACCTGAACACAGCGAAGGGTACTAACCTACCAAACTATCTTTAGTAATGGGATGCAGGCCTATAAGCCTAACATGAGGTATCAGTACTGGTCAGATCAAGGTTATTTTGTCATCATAGCTCCCAATGAAGTGGTCCATGACTAACTGCTCGTCTCACACCCGCGCCCAAGTCGCAGTTAGCAACAAGCAGCACACATCAGTCTATGTAGGCCATGAGTCCAAGTAGCACAAAAAGTATATGCATGAGAAAAGAAAAGGGTGGATTGCAATACTAATGTAGAAATTGGAATATAAACTGCAAGGTAGTAGACCATGCCATCCACTCTCCACAGCTCTCAGATGAAAGTGTGGTTCCAAATTCAGTGTGCTAACCATGCCTAAGTGGCCAACAGAACAATTGTATGCTCATGTGTAAGGAATTCGGGTCCAGAGTCCAACATATGCTTCTCTGCTGTATCTTCTTTCGAATGGTAGGTACTCGCTGGTTTGTGGCCTGTGGTGGAGAATGGTGGAGTGGCAGGGCCATGAGTATCCATGTCTCAGGCATTAAAGGTAGCCAAGAATAATTTCAGGTCATCTGGTTCAGTATACTCACTTGTTCTGCTGTCTACTGTTTTGAGAATCACAGCAGGTTCCAACAGACCATTGCGTTTGTCACATTTCTAGAAACAGGGCCGAAGTGAAAGGAACTGTTTGTGCTTGGGGTTAGTGTCCGCTGATTGGAAGGTTTGGTGGTTCTCCCATTGGTAAGGACCATGTTTCCTAGCCGTCATGATAATTTGACATGCTTGTTCATGCTGCAAGAGGCACGCCAGGGTATGGTGAGGTGATTGAGAGGTAGAAGGATTATGAGAACTAACCTGATGGGCTCTCTGTATTTCCAACTTTGAGGTCATTTGCAGCACCAGCAGTTGGTTGTGGCAGGCAGGTACTTTATAAAGCTATCATGTTTGTTCTTTCTAGTTTCTACTGTACCCTTGTGATGTGTACATTATCTTGCCTGCTTCTATCCTATAAAACCCTTACTTTGAATTTCAGACCCAAATTTCTGGTGAGCAGCCTTGAAAGCCCTCTAGCCAGATTTTTACATCTTTCAGTCTGTGTTCATTGTCATCTAGCCTAAAGTGGAAGGAAGTGATGTTGGATCGCCGGGATTGCACTTCCAGCACCATTTTATAGACTGCTTCATGAAAGTTTTTATGTAAGAGAATTCTTGGAGCAACGTTTCCATGACAGAAGGGAATGCTGGCGAGTCAGACTGAGGTGTGTCCCCTATTGTCAACTCAGCCTGTGTCTTAGAGACAGCCTCCAAGAAGGGCAGTTGCTGTGTGGGCTTCTATTTAGACATTTCTGAAAGGGGGAAAAGTAACAGTGTGCTCATGGGGTTTTTGGTTACTGGTCCCTTATGTGGGGCGATGTCTCGGCAGCAGTCAACTCCCAAAAATGCCCTTCTCAGGGCTTAGTTAAGGCATTGTTACGCTGTGTGGCCACAGATGCATCCTCACTCCATGAGCGCGCTCCTCAGCATGCAGTGGTCACCCATCATAGTTCAAAAGGAGTGGCCAGCTTGTATCAGAGGGTAGAGTAAGGGAGGAAACACTCTTTGTGTAGTGGGGCACCAAAGAAGCATAAGAATAGAACCCCCAGTCTCCCCTCTAGTAAGAATGGTAAGTGCAGTGACCTCTGTAAAGATGACCCCAGTTGTAGTCCAGAACATATCCATCAGCACACCAAAGTTAAGAGCAGAGATTATTGGCCTTATAAAAGATGGGCACTGTTAGAAATGGGATTTCTGGGTGGCTGGGGCCAGCACCCAAGCGAGGAAGAAACCACTACTTCAGGCAGGGCAATGGAGTTACACACTGAAGATAACCTCTGCTCACCCCCTTGGTAGCTTGGCAGACCAGTCAGGCTTATCCCAGAGGCAATGTGTAAAGCGTTTGCCCAACACACAAACAGCAGTGACACACTAAGCACACCAAAATGAAACTCCACACAAGGTTATGTAAAAATAGCCTTTGTATTACTAATAAAACACATTAGCACGTAATCACATGTATACAGTGTGTCACCTGGCACTAGGCATCACTTTACAGAGGATTATATCTATTACAGGGCCAATTGGGCCACTGTCATAACTATTAGAAAACAAAAGTAGTAAAAATAAAGAAACAACCAGTAACTACTGGCAAGAGGCACTTAGCATAAACACATTACACATACATCCTACTCATCAGTGTAGCCTAGTAAGAAGCATTAGGTGTAACCATCATAGCATTGCCTAGGAGAACCGATCACATTCTGCACATCATGCCCCTCATCATCAGGAACCATCATTACTGTCCACAACACTGGTGGAGTTCACACATCGGAAACATAATCAGGATGCACATATTATAATATCACCATTACGGTACACCTTTCTGCAGGGCACCAGGGCAATTACTGATAATGTACCCACAGTACAATGACACCTTCACTGTACAATCTTCCAAGCTACCGCTCGCTACCCTGGTAGGCTTCTGGGTTTTCTGCCCTACTTCAAACAGGAATGATTTAGTACCCGGGGCATTTCTCGAAATCTTACCCTGAGGGGTCCTTAACAACAATTCCCATGCTATTTGGTATGGCTGCAGCTGCCCGCAACCCTGTGGTGTAGCTGCACAAGGTCAGAATTGTGGAGCCTTTCACCACTGCAGCCCGGGGTTTAAAGAAATACCTCTCCACTAACAAGTGAGGGGATGCTGCAGTAGGACCCGGAGAGAAGTCTACGTCGAGTCCGCTCCGCGCAGCCTCTCTCGTCTCCTTAGGCTTGTGAGGCTCTCCTCTTGCCTCTATCCTGTTGCGCCGGGCTCTCCTTGTTCTCCTGAAAGCCCCACCCACAACCAGGCAAACTTTGCCTGTCTTCCGGTTCCGGCGTAGCTACCTCCCAGGTCGGGTTCTACTCGCCTGATTTCCTTCTGTGGTGGGGCCTTCTGCAGAGTTCCAGCTGGCCAAGGGTCTGCGTTTCAGCTCCTCAGGTCTCCCTCAAACAGAGGGGTAGACCTCCAAACCACTGCAACACAAGCCCACTGCAGGGGTTCCAGCACAATGGGGCAGGAATCCTGTTGGGCTCCCAGCCCAGGTCAAGGGCAAATAGGCAAATCTGAAGCACCCTGCCTGTCTCCCACTTGAAGACTGGACGGGGAGCAGGCAGCTCTCTTACCCTTCCCTGGCAGAAGGCACTTCTCCTGCGCTTGAGCCTCCTCAAGACCAGAGACACCAGCAAGGCCAGCACGCAGGGCCTCCCACCAAAGGGCAGCAGCTGGGCTCCATGGCGGTACCTTGTTGGAGTAACTTCTGGTCCAGCTAGGCACCAACAGCACACATTACATGGGGTCGCAGTCCCAATATTTAAATCCCCAAAGGTCTTTCTTCTCCCCTGGCACAGGGCCCTGGAGCCAGTCCAAGCCAGTTCTGGGGGACACTTAACAAGTGCCCAACAGTCCCCATTGTCAGTGTAGGCTCTGGCCCCAGACACACCACAGGGGGCTAGCATTGTGGAAGGCAGGCACAGTCCCATTCAGTTACAGGTGCTACTCCTCCCACCACTCCAAATGCAGATTGGCCTTTTCAGCCTAGCGCTGATTCACCCAGCCGCTCTGGAGCCACTGCACCTCCCTAGTCTCTGTGACTCCAGAGCCAACCATGCATACACAACAGGCAGGCACAAAGACACATAGCACACAAAAATGCCTACTTCTAAAAGTGGCATTTCTAAAATAGTGATAATAAATCTGAGAACACCATTACGCAGCATTCATTGCAACTATTCCAAACATATCAAACTTGATCACCCAACTCCTCTCATCTCAGGAATTATCACTGAAACATACATCAGGGAATCCCCAATGCATTCCTATGTTAGGGCAGCCTCACATTAGTGAGAAGCCAAAATGGCTGTTTGTCACTACCAGGACATGCCACACAGTTATGGCACAGGTCCTACCTTTAACCTACAGCGTCCCCTGCCCATATTGCTAGCTAGGGCCTACCTAAGGGGTGACTGATATGTAGTAAAAGGGGAGTCACAGACATGGCACCTACATTATGTGCCCGTCACAGCGGCAGAAAACTACGCGTGGAGGCCCTGGAATGGCAGAGGCCTGAGACAGGTTTGAAAGGCTACTTTGGTGGGTGGCGCAAGCAGCACTACCAGCCAACCAGTAGGATTTAATTTACTGTCCCTGGGTATATGAGATACCACTTTCCAAGGGACTGATAGGTAAATTAAAGATGCCAAATAGGTGTAGACCAATCGTACCACATTTATTATAGTGAGCACATGCACTTAACTGTGGAAAGCAGTGATAAAGTGCCAAGAGTCCTAAAACCACCAACACCAGGTCAGACAAAAATACCAGGAGGACGGCAAAAAGTTCAGGATGACCCTGCAAAAGGGGCCTAGTCTAACAGGCACTCAATGCAGAAGATACACCCCTCGCTCTACATTCATGACCACTTCGGCAGTCCCTGGAGACAACTGGAATGGGACAGAGGAGGGTAGGTCCATGTTACTCTTGCACGACTCTAGTCACAATCACCAGGCAGTGCACAAGGAAATGCAGGGGACTACTCACTACTTTGAGCCCCTGCACATATGAGAATGGTAAGAAACCCCTAGTAAGTTGGGGTGAGGGCCCCCAATTGGTGGCAGTTCACGGACCCGAAATAGCTAAAGCTACAGGATCCCACAAGCTCACTTATCGCAGGCCCTCTTACACCAGTCGCCGGTGTCCGGGCCTGGAAAGGTCTGTCAGAGGTGGCAGGGCCATCTGGAGCCAGGTCAGCTGAGCTACAAGAGATGCTGAGGGACTGGCCAGTATCAGACTGGCTTCCCTGTGTGGTATCGCACAGTGATGGGTCATTATTGTAGTGACCCGGGCTGAATGTGCTGGGGAGCTACAACAAGATGTGCCTATGCTTCTTGGCACTTTCTTGCTGCATCACTGAGCAAGAAGTCCACAGAAACATAAATGATTATCGATTGAAAAAGCTTTATTCGAGTTATAACTCATAAAAGCACAAGCATACATTTTAAAATTCATACATTTTAAAATACATTGCAATTAAAATTCATATTTCATACATAAAAATACATTTTAAGCAGTTGTGCAAGCTTTAACAAGAAGAATATTTAAAATTACTATAAAATTTCAATTCATATTGGGGGATAAAGCCCTCCGCCTAATGGACCATGCCCACCCCAAGTACTTTGCTGTTCCCAGTACAATGGGCATGTCATTGGAGGTACAAATAATTCTCAACCCCTCAACACCACTGGATACCCCAAGGTTTCTACAGACTGGAGCCAACCATACTCTCCTTGGGTTTGCATAGGCCTCACACAGAAATAAGAAGTGAGCTATGCTTTCGTTGGGGGCACCACACACCGGGCAACATGAGGTGTTAGTACTCCTCCACCTACCCGTCAATGACCTCAGGGGGAGAGAACCTGACCTTAGCTGGAAAAATAACTTCCTGTCTATCGGGACAGTAATATTGTCCCAATACTGTTCTAATACAGGTCTCGTTTTAATTTCCAGAAATCTACCCCCCATTGTTTCTGATTGCGTACTCCTCCAGAGCCTTTCTTCTACATGATTCCAATAGATGGCCTTGATGGTATTTTTACTTGGGAATACTTCCCCGGAGGGATTTTCCCAAAGGTTAGGGAGGCCAAGCTCACCAAGAACAACCCTGAGTGTCTTCAACCATGATATTTTGTGAAAAGTGTCTGATTTGATTAAGGCTAAAAACCCATCAGCATAGTGTCGGATCTCTGGGGTAGTCCAAAGCAGTCTCCAATAAAGGATAGGCCTTAATCGAGCACGGTCACTAACCGATCTCCTCCCTAAATCAAGGCCAAGCGGGATTAATGGCGCGCTCTGGGGGAGACCCGTAATTCCCCTCAGAAACCTATTCTCAGATATTTGTAGAGAAGGGAGCCTCTCAAAACCCCATACTTCTGCCCCATACAGGGCTGCCCCTAAAGCTTTGGCATCATAAACCATGAGGACCGGTTTTATAGGCCTAGTTTTTGATTTAGCTTGCTCTACCCGAAGCGCCCCTGCAATCTGCTGGTGTCTCAATACCGCCTTTGCTATGTGGCGTGACCAACCTGGCTTGCTCGATATCTCTACCCCAAGATAGGTAAAAACATTTACTACCTCGAGCTCGATGTTATTCAGAGATACCCTTGGTTGGGGTCGGCAACTATGGGAGAAAACCATCAGCTTTGTTTTGCCAGCATTAACTTCAAGGCCATGCTCCCTACAAAAAGTGTCAAATATATTTAGGGCACGCTGCAGTCCAGCTGGGGTTTTGGACACAATTAGGGTGTCGTCAGCGAACATCAGGATCGGGACCCTGATGCCCGCTAGCGAAGGTGCATCCACGCTTGCGTCCAACATCCTATCCACAATACCATTAATGAATAAGGAGAAGAGCAGGGGTGCCATTGCACATCCCTGCCGTACACCCCGCTCGACAGGAAAGTTAACAGTAGATTCCCCGTTCCTCCCCCATTGGACTTTGGCAAAGTTACACTCATGGAGTCGCATTATTAGGGTGAGCAGCTCGGGTGGGACCCCTATCCCTTTCAAAACTGCCCAAAGCATGCTCCTTGGGACCAGGTCGAAGGCAGCCCTCAAGTCTACAAAGGCGACATATAGGCTGCCTTCGCCAAGGAGTACCGTCCCCCACCGCAACATGGTAAATCGAAATATTTGATCTACCGTGCTGGTCGCCCGTCTAAAGCCTGCCTGGTAGGGGGAAAGGGCATTCTTCCCTTCTACCCAGTCCATAAGTTTATTAACCACCATCTTCCCCACCACTTTTTGGACAGTGGCAATCAAACTTATCGGCCTGTAATTGGCCGGAAGTGACAGATCGCCCTTCTTATAGATGGGTATGATTATTGCCCCTTTCCATATTTCTGGGATTACAGCCCCTTTAGCTAGGGCGTTTCCCAGCAAGGTCACATACCTAGCCCACCGTACCTTGTCATTCTTAAATATATCAGAGGGTATCCCATCTAAACCCGGTGCCTTTCCTCCTTGGAAAGATGAAATTACCAATTCTACTTCTTTGTTTGAAAACAAGTTTTCCTTGCAAAATACAACTGGAATTGGCTCTAAGACCACAATCTCCCTGTTCTCTGCGTACTGGGGTTTAAAATACTCAACCCATGATGCCTCATTGACATTGTTATCTGGGTTGTTAGCGGTGCCACCTCGGCATAAATGATTATCCCAGATCCAACATTCAGATTTGATAACTCCTCTACACCTGATTCAGCTTCTTTTCCTCTGACCAAAAGTATAAGAACTTCAACAGGAATTTAGATGTCTTCTCTCTCTGGCCAGCACATCAAAGAGATTGTGCATGATGTAGTATCAGAGACACCGTCTCCAAACCATAATATTTTTCATTCCTCATACAGCCTCTCATGATCCTGTTCCTCTGTTTCTTTGCTATGAGAGGAAGGAGAAAGCCCCATCGATTGAACCTAAGAATGAGAATAGGCTAAAAGAGATAAAGACTCAAGTGTTAGTGATGGAGCAGATTTCATCTGCAGTCACCTCTTTTTATAATGTGTGTTAATTAAAATGCACCAAACACTACACATGGGGCTAAACACTTTTTGCATGAAAAGCTAGCTAAAACATTAAAGCATGTTTCTATGAGTATGTATTAACTGTGTGCGCCTTTAAAATTTACACAAATGCATAATAATGCTATGTTGTACATTGCAAAAACAACAGTTGATTGACAGAATGCAGAACAATGTCATACATTCACCCCAGTACAGAGATCTGGGCCTAAATCCATCATTTGTTTGCTCACCATGCCATTCCAGTTTGAACCCCGCCATATGCAAATCAGTCTTGACCCTGTGCCCCATGGGAACAGTCCAGCCCAAACTGCCAAGCCAGGTCCTCCTTGGACTGGAAAAAAGCATCCTAGGACCGGTTTCGGGCTTTCAGCCCTCTTCAGCCAGGATAGCTTGACTCCAGTGGCATGGAGAGCATGGGACTCAGGTCTGAGCATACCCGTCCCACTCGGGGTGACAAATGCAAAAAGAACAATTGATGGACAGAATGCAGAACAATGTCATACAATCACCCCAGTACAGAGATCTAGGCCCAATTCCATCGTTTTTTTGCTCAACACACCATTCCAGTTTGGACCCAGACATATGCAAATCAATCTTGACCCTGTGCCCAATGGGAACAGTCCAGCCTAAACTGCCAGGCCAGGTCCTCCCTGGACTGGAAACAAGCATCCTAGGACTGTTTTCGGGCGTTCTGCCGTCTTCAGCCAGGATAGCTTGTCTCCAGTGGCATGGAGAGCACGGGACTCACGTCTGAGCATACCCGTCCCACTCAGGGTGACAAATGCAAAGAAGAACAAATGATGGACAGAATGCAGAACAATGTCATACATTCACCCCAGTACAGAGATCTGGGCCCAAAACCATTGTTCTTTTGCTCACCATGCCATTCCAGTTTGGACCCAGCCATATGCAAATCAGTCTTGACCCTGTGCCCAATGGGAACAATCCAGCCCGAACTGCCAGGCCATGTCCTCCCTGGACTGGAAACAAGCATCCTAGGACCGGTTTTGGGCTTTCAGCCCTCTTCAGCCAGGATAGCTTGACTCCAGTGGCATGGGTATGCTCAGACGTGAGTCCCTTGCTCACTTTGCCACTGGGTTCAAGCAAGCCTGGCTGAAGACGGCTGCAAGGCCAGTAACCGTTCTTAGGAAGCTATTTTCAGGTCTTGGGAAGGCATGGCTTGGCAGTTCGGGCTGGACTGTTCCCATGAGGAACAGGGTCCAACTGATTTGCATATGGCCATGTCTGAACTGGGATGGCAGAGGAGGCTAAAGAACGGTGATGGATTAAACCCAGATCTGTTGACTGGGTGTGAGTGTTTGTTTGGTTCAGATGCTCCGTCCATCACCACCCCTTTTTGTACCGCTTTGTTCGCCATAATTTGGCAGGGTATGCTCAGACGTGAGTCCCTTGCTTACTTTGCCACTGGATTCAAGCAAGCCTGGCTGGAGACGACTGCAATGCCAGAAACCGATCCTAGGAAGCTTGTTTCCGGTCCAGGGAAGGCATGGCTTGGCAGTTCGGGCTGGACTGTTCCCATGAGGCACAGGGTCAGACTGATTTGCAATGGCCATGTCTGAACTGGGGTGGCAGAGTGGGCTCAAGAAAGGTGATGGATTAAACCCAGATCTGTTGACTGGGTGTAAGTGTTTGATTGGTTGAGATGCTCCGTCCATCACCACCCTCTTGTGTACCGCTTCGTTCGCCATAAGTTGGCAGGGTATGCTCAGACGTGAGTCTCTTGCTCACTTTGCCACTTGATTCAAGCAAGCCTTGCTGAAGACGGCTGCAATGGCAGGAACCGGTCCTAGGAAGCTTGTTTCCGGTCCAGGGAAAGCATGGCTTGGCAATTCGGGCCGGACTGTTCCCATGAGACACAGGGTCAGACTGATTTGCATATGGCCATTTCTGAACTGGGGTGGCAGAGTGGGCTAAAGAACGGTGATGGATTAAACCCAGATCTGTTAACTGGGTGTGAGTGTTTGATTGGTTCAGATGCTCCGTCCATCACTGCCCCCTTTTGTACTGCTTTGTTCGCCATAAGTTGGCAGGGTATGCTCACACGTGAGTCCCTTGCTCACTTTGCCACTGGTTTCAAGCAAGCCTGGCTGAAGACGGCTGCAATGTCAGAAACCGGTCCACGGAAGCTTGTTTCCGGTCCGGGGAAGGTATGGCTTGGCAGTTCGGGCTGGACTGTTCCCATGAGGCACAGGGTCAGACTGATTTTCATATGGCCATGTCTGAACTGGGGTGGCAGAGTGGGCTAAAGAACGGTGATGGATTAAACCCAGATCTGTTGACTGGGTGTGAGTGTTTGATTGGTTCAGATGCTCCGTCCATCACCACTCCCTTGTGTACCGCTTTGTTCGCCATAAGTTGGCAGGGTATGCTCAGACGTGAGTCCCTTGCTCACTTTGCCACTGGATTCAAGCAAGCCTGGCTGAAGACGGCTGCAATGCCCGAAATCGGTCCTAGGAAGCTTGTTTCCGGTCCAGGGAAGGCTTGGTTTGGCAGTTCGGGCTGGACTGTTCCCATGAGGCACAGGGTCAGACTGATTTCCATATGGCCATGTCTGAACTGGGGTGGCAGAGTGGGCTAATGAACGGTGATGGATTAAACCCAGATCTGTTGACTGGGTAAGAGTGTTTGATTGGTTCAGATGCTCCGTCCATCACCACTCCCTTTTGTACCGCTTTATTAAAAGTAGAACCAGATTGCATGTATTCAGGAACACCATCAGTTGCAGAAATGTTACCAATAAAATGATTTTTTATGGAATTGATTGGAAGTTTATGTAACTTTTTGAACACAGGTTCACAGAAAAAAAATGAAAAGAACAGATTAGTGCAGGAGATTAAAAGCATTATTTTCCCATGTTGTCCTGTGGTACTGAATCCAGCCAATACATTTTTTCAGATTACATGTGCTGAATAATGGCTTACTTTTATAGATTTTTGCCAAGTTCATGTCACAGGGCCATTGCATGAGAATAGTCAGGAGTACTGTAAAAAAGAAGATGAATACCTGGGACACAAAATTAGAAAGGGAGGTAGAAAAGTGTCACCAGAGAGGGTGGAAGTAAATCCCAATATAAATCCACCTCAAATTCAGAAGGAAGTCAGGGAATGTTTGGGAATGGTAAGCTGCTGTAGAGAGTGGTTACTAAACCTTTCCCTAGTGGCTAGGCCTTTACTGAGGCTGACACACAAGGGTGTGTCTGATCCGCTTCCATTGGACAACAATTGCACAAAAGCATTCCTAGAGTTGAAAGAGAAAAAATGTTGTGCCCCATCACTAGTAATGAAAGTTTATTTGAAAGAAAATACAACAATTTGCAGTGAGAGGGAGGGCTGTGCTCTCTCAGTGCCTATTCAAAAACATGAATGTTTTCAAAGTGTTGTCATGTATTTCCCAATGACCTTTGACCCTAACTTCACAGAAATGTCAGCAAATGAATTTGTTTGTTATGAAACTGAATATTAGTGTCTAAATGTCATGAAGATATGCATATAGCCAAAATCAGACTTTAAGGATGAGCATCTGAATCAGCCCAACAATGTCCATTTTGTAGACGGCCCATGTTTGAAAGGTAACAATGACACAATAAAAGCAGCACATGCTGTGCTCCTTATACATTATGTTGTCAAAGCTTCATGGCTTTTAGTAGTTACCTCAGCCCAAAATTCGAAATTGATTGCCCTTACCATAACATACAGTATATCTGCTCAAATGAGCATCACTATTATCATGTGAGATAGAAATGCTAATTCATTTGCACACAATTGTGTTCTTTTAGCATATACATTCTATGGAATCTTCAAAGGTGAATTAAAAGAGGCTCAAGCAAATGTTTCAGAAGCAGCACAACAACAGGGTTGTATCAGAACTGTTTTTGAGGAAAATGACAACTGCATAATGGTAAATGTGTTATTGAAAAAAGTGATGCCCAGGTATAGATTGCCAGTGTCTCTGAAATCAGATCATAATGGGGTATCAAAGATAATGATTGCAGAATAACAGATTGACCAAGAAGTGGATTGTAGCTATCTGCCTGAAGTGTATAGCATAATAAAGCAACACAAAGGCAGCACAGAGTCACCTTTTGCAAAAGACTATGTTTCAGCATCACCATAGTGGCTTGAAAATGCATATGCAAATGCACTTATGGAAAACACTGATGGGAACACTAGCCATTTCTGTGTAGGTGTGGTTGATGTAAAGCGTGCAGTTTCTCACCAGATTGCAGCTGCTACACAAGATCTGCATAATGGATGGTGAAACAACATCTGAATCTGATCAAAGTGAATATTAGAGTGAAAGGCCTTGGTTGAAAAAAAGTGCAAAGGATTTATGGTGCTCTGTCACAGTTTCTCAGCACCTAAATGGTCAAATTTGCATGGAAAAAGTACTGAATGCCACACTGTATGAACCATACTGATGGCAAGGTGATGACAAACAACAAAGAAATGCTGGATCTGTCCTGTTGCATTCTCCTTTTCTTATTTTAGTTACTTATTTTAGAGCAGACTAACAGTTGCAAGAAGCTACTTACAGAACTCTGCACTAAACATTTGAGCTTGGCTATATATGATCTGATTACAGACATGACTTGTGTTTGCCGTCGAAATAGTAGAAATAGAAGTAAAATTGTTATATCCTCAGCTTTTGCAATACAAATGTCACCTGTGAAATTAAATAAGAGTAAAGATTTAAAAATAATTTGAGGTATTATGATTTGAATCAACAGAAGGGTGGATTGATGGAGCAGATTTCATCTGCAGTCAGGCATTGCTTTATGTTTGTGCTTCAGACAGACTGCATTCAAATTGACACGCACATTTTGGTGCAAGTTAAAAAACATGGCACATAAGAGATGAAATGAGGCCTAGTCAATCTGAAATGCTTGTGCTGAATTAACATGTGTTTTTGCAGTGTAGAGAAAAACTTGTGATTTAAGTGGCTTTTTTAGCTTTGAGGATAACCATAGAATGTGTTCTGTTTTTCCAGCACTTTTCCTTCTAATGTACACCCCTGTCCCTGTCTTAAAAGACTTTGGCTTGTTACATATTTGGAGAAAACAAATATTTTAGTTTATTACACCTCTTTTTATATTGTGTGTTAATTAGAATGCACCAAACACTACACATGGGGCTAAACGCTTTTTGCATGAAAAGCTAGCTAAAATATTAAAGCATGTGGCTCTGAGTATGTATTAACTGTGTGCGCTTTTAAAATTTACACTAATGCACAATAATGCTATGTTGTACATTGCACATTTTCTTTGCATGTTGTGCACAAATAATAAGAAAAGCTGCTTTAAACTAATAGCTTTGCTAGGAAATCTTTTATAAAGGATATTAGTATCGCTTTGGGAAAACATAATGAGCTTATTTACAAAAGTTAATACTCTTTTGTGTTTGTTTTTGGGTCTAAGATAACATGGCTGCCTGTGAATCCAGCAAGGCTGTGCCTTGCATTAAAATAAGAGAGCATGCACAGATTGTACCAGCTTGCCTTAAGAGCAGAAGGAGTCAAGGCCACTAAACTGTATATTCTTGTGATTGTGCCAATGTACCGGTGTTAGTTAAAGTATCCTTCCTGCCTGCCCTGTGACAGGAAGGAGGGAAACAGAATGAAACATTTTTCCTAGTAAATATTGCTAAAACATCTAAATGTATTAAATCATTAACAATTCTTTTGTTAAAACTGGTATGGTTAGGACTTTGTAATGAGATCAGGATGATGAGACCTCTTGCCATCATGGCTGACCAATCAGGTACTAGCTTTTCTGAAAATGCAACATTTTGTGTAGTCTGCCAAGAATTAGAGTATAAATAATGACCTCTTTGGAGGCGTGGTTGGCTCATTAGACTTAGGCTCTTTAGGCTCCTTGGGCCTCATTTATGAAAAGTGACGCATCGCTGCATGAAAACAGTGATGCGTCACTTTTCACTGCGCACTCCTTGCGACACCAATGATGTGTCATATTTACAGTATGATGCATCATGTCGCAAGGACTTACAGATACGTCAGTATTTCTGACGTATCTGTAAGCGCAAAAGTGATGCATTGCGGGAGTGTGTCACAAAAGTGACGCAACTCCAGCAATGCGTCCTTTCAGATGGGGAAAGCCCCATGTGAAAGGGCTTGCGTCAGTCTTACGCCTGCTGTGAGGCAGGCGCAAGATTTTGACGCAACAGCATCCTAAAAGTGACGCAGTGAAAACTCATAGATTTCACTGCGTCACTATTACGAGGCTTTTTGCAGGGGAACGCCCCCTCTGCATACATTACACCTGACGCATGTATAATGTGGCGCAGGGGTTTAAAAAGTGACGCATCTACCTAGATGCGTCACTTTTTAAATATGGCGCAACAAGGCGCATATTTTACGCTGCTGGTGCGTCACAAAAAGTGACGCACCGGCGGCGCAAAACTGACGCAAGGCTTCATAAATAAGGGCCCTAGGCTTTAGGGGGGCGAGTGAGCTCTTGAGAGAAGGAACAGATTAGACCAAACATTCATATGGGTTAGGTACGTGATCGTCGCAGGTGCAGCCTGGGTAAGATTGCTTCCAAGGAGAGTCAGGTGGGGGGGTTTCTTGCTCATATTTTTTTAGAGAAGTCCTTGCACGTCATATTTTTGGCACGCAGGCCACATACCTTTAAGGTCTTATGAAGGAGACAGATTGAGCATCACCAGAGCAGAGAGTGCAGCTGATTAGAATAGGTCTGGATGCTAAAATTATACGTTTATACTTTTGACTAATTAATTCGTTTTGAAAAGATTTATTTGTCTTATGCATTTATTTCTCTTAATAAGACATTTTTGCAAATTATTTATTTATTAATTAGCCTTGCAAGACTTATTTTTATTAGAAACTCTTTAAGAGTTTTGATTGACATTTTGCACCACATTTTCTTTTCTAAGTGTGATGCTTAAATGCAGACTGTAATATGTTCTGTATTAATGCTATTTGTCCTGTTTTTTAAATTCTGTAACCTGATTGATAGTTTACTAATGAATAAAGGGTCAGAGAAAAATTGACTTTCGACTAGAAAATAAAACCCTTTAAAATACTCAACAACTCTCATCATTGGCTTGAATAATAATTGCCCATAAAAAAAAAAGAATAATAGTTGCAATTTTGACTGGGCATGTTTATGTAAAGTCTTCTGAAGGTAATACATGTTGTCAAGGGTCCAACACCTTTTCAGCAGTAGAATTGAGGTAGATGACGTTTTGTATTGAGAACAAACGGTGAAATTCCAGCTGCATCATTAGCATGTTTTGGCTTCCTTACTTTGAAGAATCATGGCTCTTTTAGATCTATTGTATGTATTTTAAATGCTTTTATGACATTTGTCGAATAAAGCTTGCTTGACTGAAATCATGGCTCTTGTTTGAGCCTGTACTTAAAAAGAATTAGTTCTGAGTGTTGTTTGATTTATCACTACACAACAGCATTAACAAGTGATTTATTGTGGCAGATGGATTTGTGCATGATGTTGCTGCCTGGGTCCATGTTTTGGAGGTGTTCTCTGCTAGAACAGGCCTATTCCTTGCATGATATAGTGAAAACTACCTCCTTTTTCTGGAGTGTGACTAGCAGAAACTATGCTGACATAGGAATTTATCCCTAAAAAGTGGGTACGTATGTGGATTCCTCTCTCTAGAAAAGGTATTAATGTTTGGTATTGTAGTTTTGTTCAAATTAAATGTGTCTTATACAATCCATTCAGCCTCATAATTAGCTGGCATTGTTGTAAGGAAAAAAGGAAAAGCAGAGAATTCATTTCACCAGATAAGATTATTTGGTTAAATAAGTATATTGGCATTAGCAGCATTCTTCCATTGTGGTAAAATGACTTCATTTTTGTGAATGGTTCAAACAGGTGGGGTACACTGAAGTGGCTGTTGTTAAATGTTGTAATCTTTTTGTAAATGAAGTGGCTAATAGCAGTTAAAATCTCATCTAAATCTTGTAAGGGGGAAGGTTGAGAATCGTGTGGTCCGAATGGAAAGTACCACATGCAAAAATTCCCACAAAGACACGCGAATCCCTTACAACAGTTCGAGAATCGGCACTCCTTTGTGACCTCAACCACACAAAGCGTGTGCACGAAACAACTGCAAGTAAGATATACTTATATGCAGTATCAGAAGAGAAAGGACAGCAGTGATCCAAATAAACACACGCAAGTGGTTTGTTAGATATATGCAACTGCATCTGGGGTGGGCGTGCAGTAGTAGAAGGTTTAATCTGCTTACAAATGTCACAATGAAGGACATAATCACACGTTTGTTTGTATAATCCCTGCCACCAGTAACGCTATTGTAGGAGAGAAACAGTAGCTGACACGCCGGCATGCGCTGAGGCTATCCCCTCCTGTGCCGCTGTAATCAAAGTCTGCCTGCAGTCCGCGTTGGGAATCAACCTGTCACCAACGTTGTTAATTCTCACATAAGGAACTTTATCAGGACCTAAATGATATGAATATTTAGAAGGGATACCTTTCGGGTAATTACGTCTCTTCTCTGTTGTGGCAATAGCTCCCAAGATGTCATAAGCAATCTTACTTTTGGAACGTGTATCTGCTCCTACTGAATATGCTGCAACTGCTGTCTTGGCCACTTCCTCGGCATGACTATTGCCAACAGCGTGAACTCTTACACGCTGGTGACCAAGAGTATGAATTACAAACACGAGCGGGAGCCGTTCTTTAAGCTCAGTCACTCGAACCCAGATAATTATATGTTTTATTGTGCGACCTTTGGAGTTACGATAGTCATTCTGAGTCCAAAAGGATAAATTCTTACATGCTGAACATGCTTAATGATGGAGGATAGGACAGACATTGATGGGGTGCCGAAGCATCTCGTATGGACTGCCGCAAAAATCAGACCCCATGTGGTACAGTCAGTCAATTCAGGTACTAAGTCATCTGCAAACTAATCATAAGAATCCTGTTTTTCTCCACAGGAGTCATATTAGGATATACTGCCTCCAGTTGGTCAAAGTTCTCGGCAAGCCAAAAAGGCATTTCATCGTTATCTTGGGGACGCTTGCCCATAACTGCATTAACCATATCGGGACTATGCTTTAACCCATTTGGCCCAACTGGATGCGCTGCAACACCAGCCAGGACCCCCACCTGGCATGTTGCAGGAAATGTAATAAACCAAAGCCCTAATAACTGCTACTGCAGAGGTATAAAGGGACGTCAATTGAAGTAAGGGACATTCCCGAGGGTGCGGGTAAATCCAGCCAAAACAGGCCAAGAAGCGCCTGGAATGGACAAAGGACACAATCTAATTGTCGTTAGAGGGTGGGGCAGGGCGCCATCAAACCAAACGCGGTGCTGCCATGCAGAAATCGGAACCTCCTGTGTACTATAAGGAGTGTACTCCGCAGGCACAGCAGTGGGAGTGTACGTATGAAACACATTGATATCCGCATTAACTGCCGGAAACGTAACCCATGAGTAGAAAAGCTCAAATGGGTAAGCTGCGTCAGCACTCACAATAAAAACAAATGTTAATCCTTCCAAGGCAACGTTGAAACCCTGCAGATGATTTCGAACAGCCAATCTACTTTGCTGTGGGATATCAACGGCTGCCATAAGGACACAGAAAGAAAACAGTACAATCCAAAGTAATGTAGCACAAGTGGGTAGTAATTCAATAGAAACTGTTTTTATATTATCAAGCTTGAAAAGACCTGTGTAAGTATAGGTAGGTTTATCCGTCACCACTGTTAACTGGAAACAATAGTGAGAGGGTCGTGGACTGATATAAACACTACTCAAGAGTCTCGTCAAGACCACAACGTTAGGTGCGCCATGTCGCAGGGATCCTGCTCCTACAAAGGACTGTGCACAGAGACCAAGGAGCTCAGTGAATTGTGATGTACTAAAAAACTCACCTCAGTGCCAAGAAATCCTAACCAGCTAGCATCAGTGACTAATTAGTTCTTCTTCCAATAGCAAAGGAACCAATGATTAGACAACCCAGAACATGCAACTTAGGTTATACTCAGGAATGGTGAGAAGCAAGAACACTCTATACTATCATACCAGT
The DNA here is from genome assembly GCF_964263255.1 of Lissotriton vulgaris. Taxonomy (NCBI): domain Eukaryota; kingdom Metazoa; phylum Chordata; class Amphibia; order Caudata; family Salamandridae; genus Lissotriton; species Lissotriton vulgaris. The sequence goes on from NC_141689.1 coordinate 683,922,241, forward strand.
CCACAACAGGAGTAAAAAAGGGTACGGTTAAAATATTTATTTTAAAGCATGCTCTAGCCTCTAGGATACAGTATCTTTGCTAACTTAAGCAGGTATATAATTAGAAATAATACGGTCAGCATTGTTACAATTCCATAAATCACAAAGGGAGAAATCATATTACAATGATGGTCAAAATAGGTCCTATAGCGCCTTGTGAATCACCCTCCCTATCTAGGAACTATGTTTTATAAAATATAGAATGTCTCTTAGGCTTGTTTGGAGGACCCCATACCGCCAAGATCAGCAGGTGTGAATCACATTAGGATCTGCAAAGGCTCTCTGTCTGTCTGGAAAAACGGGATTCTTCCAAGTGCCTGAAATCATGCTTACAGTGTGATATTAAAGGCGCCAGAATCACGTTGGCTTGCAGCTGCATATATGGCTAGAACGTGAGCTGATAAGCTCGAACAACAGCTAGTTTGTTATGATGACCTTGTAGGCTTTAGAACTCAGTGTGCAGACTAGAGTCACGATGTAAGTCTAGGGATGCTGAAAACAAGCTCTTCTCATGTGAAGCATTTCACGCAGCCTAACTTACAACAACATGCAGTGTTGTGTGCAAAAGCGTCAAAGAACTAAAATGGCGCTTAAAATTCTAATAAGCCTATGGTAACTTAACAATGTGCACAACAGGGCCCAGCCCACACCACACAACGAGAATATGCTTCTAAGGATTATGTTTATGCTGGAAGGTGCCCTTTCCTTTACAAAAACAATCCCACCTGTAACACAGGCACCCTTGAACTTTGGTGCAAAGTGCATGTCTTGGCGCAAGGCTGCACTCAGTTCAGCAGAGAAAGGAGAGTGCAGAAACGCCGCATATCTTTGTAAATATGAAGCATTTCTGCTCTCCCATTCATACAATGTAGCGCAGCAACTTTTCTTGCTGTCCTGCGTTGCATGAAAGTTTAGTAAATTTGCCATGAGGCTTGAACAAGCTTATTGGGAAAAGCACTGTCTGGAGTGGATATTTATTTATTTATTCATGTATTTAGGACGTTTTAAAGCACAAACTATCACAACAGGTATTATGGTGTTAAACATTAAGGTTAGAAACAGAACATGGACCTACATTTTCAAAGCATTCTTTAAACATGAAATCTGGTAGAGCTTTCCAGTGTTTTGTGGTGGATACGGAAAATACATTTCCACTAATGGTCTTGCATTTGTATTTATAGACCACAATACAAAAGACTGAGATCTCAGTAAGCATGTGGGTTGAAACACTGAAAGCTTTGAGTCAGAGCAGATGGCCAAACATCAAACAGAGCCTTGTGAACTGAGTAAAGTGATTTGAAAAATGTCGGTTGCTGTTATATTTATTGGTGCCATTGAAGCAAGACAGGTGAAGTGGAAGAGGTATGGCAATTGGACCACCAATTGATCCGAGCCACCAAGAAATCAGCATTCAAGGATCGACTAAACAACAACGCCCATAACAGCAAGGAACTATTCAACATCCTCAAAGAATTTACCAACCCCACCGCAGCCTCAAACGACATTACTCCCTCCCAAGAACTCTACGACTCATTATCCTCTTTCTTCTACAACAAAATCGCCGACATACATAACAGCTTTAAGAACATTTCGAAAGAACAGCCCACCCCACCCACTTCCAAAACCAAACCGCTCTCTAACAACCTTAACGCCTGGAACCCAATCACCACTGAAGACACCATCCGCCTAATGAACTCCATCCATTCAGGTTCGCCAACCGACCCCTGTCCCCACCACATCTTCAACAAAGCAGACTCCATCATCGCACCCCATCTCCGTGATGTCATCAACTGCTCCTTCAACTCCGCTACCTTCCCAGAAAGCTGGAAACACGCCAAACTCACTGCCCTCCTGAAGAAGCCCACAGCTGACCCCTCTGAACTTAAGAACTACCGCCCCATTTCCCTCCTCCCTTTCCCATCCAAAGTCATTGAGAAAGCCGTCAATAGCCAGCTCGCAGCCTTCCTTGAATCCAACAACTCCCTCGACCCCTCACAGTCCAGCTTTCGAGCCAAACACAGCACCGAAACCGCCCTCATTGCAGCGACAGATGACATCCGAACGCTGCTGGACAACAGAGAAACAGTTGCCCTCATCCTACTCGACCTCTCCTCCGCCTTCGACACAGTCTGTCATAGCACCCTCATACAACGCCTCAGCAACGTCGGAATACAAGGAAAAGCCTTGGATTGGATCATCTCATTCCTCGCCGGGAGAACCCAGAGAGTCCGACTCCCCCCTTTCAAATCAGAGGCCACCGAAGTCTTCTGTGGAGTCCCACAAGGATCATCACTCAGTCGTACCCTCTTCAACGTTTACATGAGTCCCCTCGCATCCATCGCGCGACGACACAACCTCAACATCATCTCCTACGCTGACGATACGCAGCTGATCCTTTCCCTCACCAAAGACCCTAACACCGCCAAAACCAATCTTCATGAAGGCATGAAAGAAGTAGCCGAATGGATGAAAAACAGCCGCCTAAAACTTAACTCAGACAAAACGGGAGTTCTCATCCTAGGATCTTCACCCTCTGCCTGGGACGACTCTTGGTGGCCATCGGCCCTGGGCACAGCACCCATACCCACAGACCACGCACGCAACCTGGGCTTCATCCTAGACTCCTCCCTCTCGATGACCAGGCAAGTTAACGCCGTCTCATCCTCTTGCTTCAACGTACTCCGTATGCTCAAAAAAATCTTTCGTTGGATCCCCACCGAAACAAGAAAGACGGTCACCCACGCACTGGTCACTAGCCGACTGGACTATGGAAACACCTTCTATGCCGGAACCACAGCCAAATTACAGAAAAAACTCCAACGCATCCAAAATGCATCGGCCAGAGTCATATTGGACATCCCTCGCCAAGCTCACATTACCGGCCACCTGAAAGACCTCCACTGGCTTCCCGTCAACAAGAGAATAACGTTCCGTCTCCTCACCCACGCTCACAAGGCCCTCTACAAACTAGGACCCGAATGCCGCAACACACGACTGTCCTTCTTCACATCCACCCGCCAACTAAGATCCTCCAACCAAGCGCTTGCCGCAGTTCCGCGCATCCACAGATCTACCATGGGAGGAAGATCCTTCTCCTACCTGGCGGCCAAGACCTGGAACTCTCTCCCCACTCACCTCCGCCTCACACAGAACCACATTTCCTGCAGAAAGGAACTTAAAACCTGGCTATTCGATAAATAATGCACCCCCTCCCACAAGCGCCTTGAGACCCTATGGGTGAGTAGTGCGCTATACAAATTTCTGAACTTGAACTTGAACTTATGTTTTGCAGATGTGAAAGCATTCAAAATCAACATTTAGCTGAGGAATAAATGGGTGAAGTATATGTTTTAAAATATTAAGATGAAAATGACATGACATGACCAATATATTTATCAGATTGGCAAGGGCAAGACAAACATAACATTTCATGCACAGATTCTTACACAGGATACATATGTAGGTTTGTCATGCAGACATGATGGCCAGAAGGGAAGAGCCCAAATTGTTGAGACTTTGAATGGAAACAGGATCGCCATTTTTCCACAATTGGGGGCATATTATCAAGGGGCTTTATCTCAGCTTTTATGGCTTTAAAAGCCAAGAAAGCGGAGATAAAATTATCTCCCCATTACCTAGCTGTCGCTAACACCAGTTAGCGACAGCTAGTAGGAGATAGCGACCATCTTGGGCCCCAATTTCCATGTCAGAGAAATTTATCACTAATGACATGCAAAGTGGGCGTGCCAAGATGTTAGCGACTGGAAACAGTCGCTAACATCGCTATCTCCTATTACCAAAAAAAAGGTAACATCTTCCCTGAGCAGTTATTAGCCATGTTATCCAATGGGAGGTGGATAACATGGATAAGAGCATTAGCTCGGTAATGCATAAATATCGCTGACTTTTCCGCGATATTCATGCATTGCGGCCGATTTTTTTCGCATTTGCGATAAACCTTGGTAATACCAAGGTTTATCTGCGAAAAAAATCGCCGCAGGTCGGCGATAAATTATTGTCTCTAACCAAGCAATAGCGATAATTATCGCTATTGCTTGGTAATATGCCCCTTAGTTTTAGCTGGCGAGAGCACAGCCAAACTATCAAAAATGTTAACATACACATAGGATGCTAGCTGCAAGAGACTGTAAGATTGGATTAGAAATGCTATGCAAACCATTATCAGACTGAATAATAAAGGGAAGAGTAAAGATCCTGAGGGACTCCATAGTATACGTTCCTTAAATGTGATACAAAACAAGACATTGAAATCTGGACGTTTCTGTTGAGTAATACGTTATTAAACCATTCAAGCACTTTCTGTATGTCAGTGGCTCGAAAGGAGTAGATGATCGACCGTGCTAAAGGCTGTGGAAGGGGTCTAAAATGATCAGTTCTGTGTGAATGGTATAATTTGCAAAAATGCTGAGCTTATCCAATGCAGCTCCTAAAACTACATCTGTACTAGAGCCAGTCTAAAAGCCGTCTTGAAGGGGATTGAGAAGATTATTATTTTACAAACAGTTGAATAGTTGATTATAAACAGAACACACCAGTAGCTTTGACATATACAATAAATATGATCTTGGTCGATAATTCTCTATAATTCTCTAGAACGGCAGGATTTAGGGAAGGAGTAGAATCATCTGGTCCATTTTCCACTCACTAGTTATAAGGCCTATCATAGATGATGAGTTGATGGTTTGCTCATGCTCCATTTTTTTTGCAATAGATTTTAGTGCATTCTGATGGTAAGATGTCAGTCTACGTGGCGGTACATTAACTTTTGATCTAAATGTGTGAAATGTCCATCATCTAATAGGTGGATAGCTGGAATTAGTAAACAATACATTGTAATTCTGATTACCCAAATATTAATATCGGCCCTAAGAAGTACAGATGTTACTCCATTAGCAGATGTGTTCTAACAGTGCCAATTTTCCCCTTAACTCTTTAATCATGGGAAATGGCTTTTGAAATGTTAGGAGCTTTTGGAAACCCCCATGATTGGTTAAATAGTCCTCTTGTCCTAATGCGTATGACTAGATGGCTGACCAAAATAACAGTAAAAATACAGGACCTCAATAGCGATCCAGTTGTACTTGTAGAAACAACCTCTATAACCATACATGGGTGACCAGAAACCAAATACACTCTGGACTTCCTGGTGGGTTCTAACTCCAGAGGTAGTGAAATTAGCTTTAAACTTACCTCATGGTGACAGTAGGTGGTGGACTTGCTCTGGACCCTGAATGAAGTGTGTCTCCCTTGGACTGCTGCTGACTAGTTCTTTTTTGTGGGTGCAATAGGAGTCTGCATCCCAAGCTCCTATTGAAAATGTAGACAGCCTGCAAATAGCCATGATGCTGAAGTGCTTGGTGAGTGAAGGCAGGGAAAGTGCACTGCTTTGAGGGTCCAAGGGCGCTGCAGTAGGAAGATTGTGACTACAAGGCAATAAAGAGTGAAACAGGAGGGCATGTTCAGAGCCCACATCTGCTGTGAAGGAAGCATTAGTGTCTAATGAAAGCATATTTAAACTATCAACAAATATACCATTGAAAATGTAGAGTACCAGAAAGTTGTAAACTCACACTCCTACACTTCTAAATGCAGGAGCGTACCACCAGGAACCATGAGCAAAACATATTGTCAAAATTGGCCCATTGTGACCTATATATCACAATTTTAAGAGGGCATTCTTGCACAACCTTCTTACTGTCTTTAGTTTGCCCCCCGCAACTCTTTCAGATTCCCCAGGTCCAAACAGCTCAATTATACCCAGCAGTTTTCCAGCTACACTCCATGGAGCCTGTGGCCAGTTGAGCCTCAGATGCCAATCAACAATTCACCCATAGAAGTAGGGCAGGGAATTTGTTTTGCCTGCAGAGCACCCTAGTCTGTGAGGTGTGGCTCTTTGTGCAGTTCACACACCCTCTCCTGCCCAGTCGCATTGAGTAGAACAGCGTTGAGAGAGGCAGATGGAGGCGTGAATAAGTTTGATATCCTACCAGGGCCAGAAAATAGTGTGCCTGGCCGGGGAGGAACCAGCATAATCGCACAAGCGTTTAGGCCCCCTTGTATTCCCTGTTTTGCAGTGCACAGGTTCCTCATGAGGTAGGAGGGACTCACTTTTGACACTTCAACAGATGCTTTAAAACAAAAAGAAAAATTGAAAATTAACATTTGTTTCAACTTATGCTGCCAAATCAAAGAACCTCAGAGGCTCACCCTATGTGCCTTTTGTGGGCTTTTCAAATTTGCCTATTTTGTGTCGTGGACAATGAGAAGAGCAAGGGTACCAGAAAAAAAGAGTTGTTTGGTTCCGGGGACAAAAAATTAAAACAGTGAGCTGACACAGTTTCCGCTCACAGCATGATTAAAAAGTGGAACTCTAAGTCTCACACAGCCCAGCATGCATGAGCCTGGTAGAATTTTGCATAAACTTCAAGTATTCGAAACCGTGTCATATTCCAGTGTAGCAGGGTTTCCGTTCTCCCACAGAACTGTGCATAGAGATCTAGAACCTTAGTGAGTTAGGATGATCCAAAAACTCATCTCAGTGTCAGAAATCTAGTTACCTAGCTAGCTACAGTGTCTCATGGATCATTATGGAATGATACATGTATTAGACAAACCAGAACATGATCTTTAGAATACCTCAGGAGTCGTGGAACACATGAACACTCTTTCGTTCTATAATCATTTCAAACCAAAACTGAGAGTCAGAGAACACAAGGGCAAGTTTGAAATATTTATTATTCAATGCAAAGTTCTCAAACGCAGTATCTTGTATAATACCAAAATGCAGATTATAAAAATCATAGTCAGCAGCATAGTCACTAATCCATAGTAAGCAAAAGGTGCTAGCATGTTATAATGCAATTTCAATAGAAATCTATATCACCTATATTTCGCGCACCCTATCTAGCATATTATATTATATCTAAGAAGGTCTCATTCGGGCTTTAGCAGGGCGACCCCATACCTCTCAATGTCAGTAGGAGCAGTTCACATCAGCATCTACCAGTTCTCTTCATGCGCAGCACCAAGTGTCTGCGTTCATTCCGTGTAACTCTATCTTAAACCCGCGTAGAGCCCAAAATGTTGGCATCAACATTATTTGTGTTATGTCTAATGTCTAATGTGGTGCGAGGATCAGACTTCCCAGCAACCTTGTGTTAGGTTAATCTTAGAGTGTGCAGCTCTCAGTGTGCAGACAGTTGTACCAAGTGTACAAGGCAAAGCTGATAGCTTAGGAATAACATATTATTCTCAAATAAAACACCTCACCACTTCTAGGCTGAAAGCTACAACAACAAGTACGTGTCGTGTGCAAAACTGAAGCCTGAAGGAAAAACGGCTGTTTAAACATGTAATACACTCATGCTAACTTAACGCAATATATGTAATGAAGTATCCATATGACACCCCCCCATTGGTCCGAGCACCGCCAATCATAAGGGAAACGGCAATACTAAATCAGATACACAATTTGAAAGCAAAATTCAATAGTTTTGAGCTAAAATAAGCTAAAAATATGTATGAATGAATATGTATGAATGAATATGTATGAATGAATATGTATGAATGCCTACAGTGGCATTAAATCTAAAAAATATCAAAAGTCTTGAACCAAAAGTCTTCCGCCCGGTTCAAAAATTATGAAATGTATCACCAGTTCACATCCATTCAAATGTTTGTAAGAGAAAAAACCAAGGCACTCATCCGATATCCAAAGTCATGTGCCACTTAGACGTTATCTCCAGCAACATCACGTGAGCGAACTCTCCATCAGCTGAACATAGTCCATCCCTCCAATTCAGCGAGGGGAAAGTCATATTACACAACAAAGCATTCCTTCCAGGCATCTCACGATTGGAAAGTATATGCAAAGAAAGTTGCAACAGCCTCCAGTATGAAATCACTGCCATCATCCGAAAATAGTTCAGCCATCCAATTTAGCAATGGGAAAGAACATACGTGCTCCTCCAGCATCGGATCCTCTTGCAATGTCAGAGGACAACTCGGTGGGTTCACCAGAACGCTGTGTGTCAGAAAGGCATTCGCCGCTGCAGAGATCTCCCATTGGCCCAGAACTCCATTTATCGCTGCCAAGGCCATAACTCTCTCGCCAGAACAGATCAGCTCGTGAGCCACAACGGGACGCATTAGCTGATCAAAATCGACGTCAGGAGCAGTCCTCAAGCATAGGCACAAATCAATGGCCCAATCGAACTCGCAGTTTAGGCAGTGAAACACAGGTTGGACACACGTGAAGTCGGTGAACCGAAATGACAATCTATAGGCCGTGCTTAATGCTGCAAGCGGCAAAGTTCCATAGTAATTGAGCATCCGATTACGGCACAGTGTCAGGAGGCGTTGAACGGCGTCTTGCGCAGGATGGGCATCCATGTTTTATGAAGTAAAACACCAACAGAAAGCCTGCGGCCACAGCCAGCAACACAGGTATTCCACCAAACAAACTCCCAAAAATAGTGTGGAAAAACGTGGGAATGATACCAAAAACTTTTTCAAACGTAGTCACGAGTCCACTGCTTACTAGTTTGAAAAAATGTGCCAGCCCAGTCGTTGAAGAAGCATTAAAAATCTGGTGTACCAGCTCGCAGAAATGAAATGGCAAATCAGTGTTTAAAAGCGCCTGCACCTCTGTGCGGGTGTTAGCTATGTGAAGGACATAAGTTTCCCGGGCCGAACTCAGGGTCACTTGTTTTTGAGACAAAAGAGCCCTTATTCTGCTTAAACCATTGAATTTCGCTTCCAAGGTTGGGATCCGTGGCCAGATGGAGACATCTGAAGAGCCATGCGTGGGTGGGTAAAGCACGTTCTTGCAGCACACTACACGCTCTGATACAGTAACTATATAAGCCACACCAATTAATAAACCACAACATAATTCGTTGTTTAAAAGCAAATAACTACCATTAGCTAATAATGTAAATGTGGGCACTACTGCTGGAACTGGCGTGCCTTTTAAAACACATGCTAAATTTGGGCGGTCCTGATTACAAGAACCGTGTAACTGAATGTGTCTGCATATTAATGAATGGTCAGGTGACTGTGTGCATTCCTCACCATTAAGATTCACTTCTTTTCCATCTTTCAAACATCTGTATGTGTATGGTAAGGACCATGCCTCATGTAGGAATGCATTGCCTAGTGGCTCATATCGTCCTATAGCAATATATCGCATACAGTTAGTAAATTTATATAAAGGAAATGGTAATGTAATTAAACCATGAATAAGCCACGTGGCAGTGGTTGTTTCAGCAACAGAGAAAGGTAAGGATTCTAGTTTCTCAATATGTAACATAGAAAACGATGCATCACGCATTGAAAGCATGCGCTGTTTATCAGTAAGATTAAAAGGTGCAAAAAGTGATGAAACGTTCAATGAGGTCCAGGGAACTCGACCAGCCTTAATTGTCTGTAGAGTCCAGGCAAACTGCATTACAGAACGTAATTGATTTTGACCATGGTATAACGTGGACACTTCATCATGTACAATATCAACAACAGAAGAAACAATATTATCCAATGTGTAAATTCTGGATGAAAGCGTGTTAATACTATTATCGACCACTGCAAGTACTTTTTCCAAATTGGCTTGATCAATAGCCCTCAGGCGTTTAGCTGCTTCGACTCTTGAAAATTTCCAAATTTCATTATAAATAGCATAAATAAAGCGTTTAGACCTACCCATAGTTGGGCCTTTTATAAAATCATTTAACTCTATGTTTTCATTCAACTGGGACAGATGCAGTTTAACTGCAGCTAAAGTGGAATGTTGTAACCAGTTCTGACACAATTTGCCTACTGAATAAGTTGTAATAGTGTGATCTTGGTCAAACCTGGGATCTGGCCTGATGTGTGTAAAACCCTCAGACAAACCCAAAAAACGACTCTGGCAAGAATCAGAGCTTCTTTGCCATAAAAGCCACCCATCCGGATCAAAACTGGAAATATTAAAGGAGGAATTCTGCAAAAGTGTTTGTATCTCACTTATGGACAATGTAGTGAAATTACTCCAACCAGAATATTCTTCCAAATCAGGGATAGTAGGGGTATTTAATTTTTTAGATGTGGCCAATCCAAAACATGTTGTTTGGGAAATAGTCGAATTTAAAAACAACATGTGATTTGGGATGAGACATGCACGATGCAAAGCCTCAGTGCCTTGTACCTGCCAATCTTTGGTACCCCAAACCGATTTAAGGTCAATAACATCCTTCCATAACTCATAGCCATCCACAGATAACCTTTCTAGAAAGGACTTTGAATACAACAATTTTGTGTCAGTCAGTCTAAATTTTGGCATTGATTTCTGTTTCACCTTGAAGTAAAAAGACTCAGGATTTGATTGATTAAAATCTGTAAAGTAAGAGTATTTTCCCAAAAAAGTACTTGAGCTCCCCTGTAAAGGAGCAGGGCAATGTTCCCACTGAGTGTAATTCACAGGAACCCGCCTGGAACTTGTCTTGTGCAAGAAATGATTTCCATAATGTTGGTAACAAAATAAATCACCATAATTGACAGAATCTAAATACAAATCCTCATCATCAAAGGCCGCATAATATTTTAAATCAGAGAACAATGCTTCTACTGCCTGAAGATCCCAATCATCAGAACGAATATTTTGCTTAATCACATCTCCCATGTTTACTCTAAGCACATTAGGAACATTAATAACTTCTGTGGGGCCATGTATCTGAAACCTAACCGCATCCCACACAATCCCATCAAGGACAGGCCAAGCAGTAATTTGTACTGAATGTAAGTCTCTCTTTAGTCTGTGTGCTGAATGCGAGGAGGAGTGTGGGGCCAATGTTCCATTAAGGTACCGAATTCCTGTTCTTTCTTTCACATAATGGCCATCAATCAGGCGGAAAAAATAAAACACAAAACCAATTGACATAAAAAGATAAAACGAAAATAGTATCAGCCAAACGTATGTCCAAGGCGGAATTAAAAAATGTTTTTTAAACAACGTGGCATATTTTGCAATAGTTGATGGTTTCTTTGAAAGTTCCGAATCAGAGTCAAAAGAGAATCTGGACTGGTTAGCCAAACGTGCATGTAAATCGGACATGGATAAATCAGCAGGATCTGCATAGGTCACCTCATCAATGTTAGTAACTGGAATAGTATTTAATAAAGGACTTGTGATGGCAGGCATCTCGAGGGACACCTCCTGATCTGCACCGGATGTAATAGCCAGCACAGAGTGCCTCACCATGGAAGGACAGGATACAGCCGGTGTCATGCTATGAAGAATCGGCCACCCTGTGTGTCTTGACATTGTCAATAGAAATAAATCTGTTTTCTTTACGACCTGGAAGTGGTGGTAAAATGACTGTTCTTGTGCCCTTCACTCCAAGGACCCGAACTGGTGCTCGATATGAGGGACCAAATTCCTTTTTGTTATCGATCTTCTCTCGAACCAGTTCTCCAACTTGGGGTAGCCAGCCAACTACCGGGATCTGCAACGCATCATCCGACGTGGAGGGCAAGTGTTCCTTTGCAAGACTGTCTCTGGTCTTTTGTAGATCCTGTAAAACATTGCAATGTTCATCTACGTCAAAGGCCGCGGCCTGGGCCTGGCAGTCTGCACCATCAAGGTCAGGGACGTACATCTTGATACCAAAGAGCATTTCGTATGGGGTCCGCCCACCCAGAGACCTTCTAGGGAGATTATTAAGCGCACGCTGCACGCCATAGAGGTGGGTCAGCCAGTTTCTACCAGTGCCTATAACTCGGGCTGTCAAAGATTGCTTTAAGTCGCGGTTCATTCTTTCTACCACAGAATTGCCCTCAGGCCTGTAGGGGCTTGAAAACTTCACCTGTACTCCCAACGAAACCATAGCATCCTTATACGCCTTAGAGGCGAAAGCCGGACCCTGGTCCGAATGGAAAGCACCACAAGCAAAGATTCCCACAAAGACACGCAAATCCTTAATGACAGTCCGTGAATCAGCGCTGCGATGCGGCCATAACCACACAAAGCGTGTGCATGAGTCAACTGCTACTAAGATGTATTTATACGCAGTATCAGAAGAGAAAGGACCGCAGTGATCCAAATAAACACAACCAAGCGGTTTATTAGAAATGTACAACTTTGTCTGAGGCGGACGCGCAGCAGTAGAAGGCTTAATCTGCTGACAAATGTCACACATAAGGACATAATCGCGCGTCTGTTTGTACAGTCCCCGCCACCAGAACCTCTGTTGTAGCTGTGATACAGTGGCCGAGACGCCCGCATGCGCAGACGCTACACCTTCATGAGCCGCTGTAATCAGAGAAGCTCTGCGATCCGAGTTGGGAATCAGACGCTCTCCAACTTCAGGAATTTTCACATAAGGAACCTTATCGGGACTTAAGTGGTATGTGTATTTCGAAGGGAACCCCGCAGGATATTTACCTCCCTTCGCCGTGGCAGCAACAGCCGCCAAGATGTCGTCATCTATTTTGCTCTTGGACCTCGTGACCGCTGCAACTAAGTATTTTGATACCGCAGACTTCGCTGCCTCATCAGCAAGCGAATTGCCAACAGCGTGGACTCCCACGCGCTGGTGGCCGAGAGTATGAATCACAAACACGAGCGGCAGCTTTTCTTTAAGTTCCGCCACTCGGACCCAGATCATTTTATGTTTTATTGTGCTACCTTTGGAATCACGAAAATCATTCTGAATCCAAAAGAACAAGTTCTCATTGTAAGACTGGACACAGTAGTAAGAATCACTTACGATTAAAGTTGTCACACTAGGATCTGCGTACTCCAATGCGAGCATAAGAGCACGGAGCTCTGCCAATTGTGCGGTGCAGTCTCCAAGTGTCTGCGTGTGCACGACACTGGACTTGAACTCATCGTTCACCATGGCACCGACCACAATGGCGCAAGCGGAAACGTAGGCATGTTTAGAGCCATGCGCAACCTGCGCCGAACCATCTGTGTAAATGATGCAGTGGAAATCCTCCAACGGCCGCATTGCTAAAGGAGCAGGATGAACAAATTCATACTGTAAATACTCCTGCGACCGTAAAGCGGCGTCAAAAATAAACGTGACATCCTGAGATGTCAAGGAAGTAGCCCACTGAATCCACCGAGGGTGCAAAGCTTTAGAATTAGGTACACTGGCTTTCGTGACCGCCTCCAAGGCAGGACACGGGGTAACAACCAACATGCGCTTTCCCTGCGACAGGGCACGTTCTTTAAGAATTGCCATCTGCACAGCCGTTAACACTTTCTCCACAGTGGAAAAACGCAGTTCAGCCGAAGTGTACAAGTGCGACTTGTAAGCAATAGGTACAGTATCCCCCTCGTTAAAAGTCAGGTACGTGAAACCCACCGTCCCAGGGATAATCCTTATCACCAGGTTGGTCCGGTTATCACGGGTCTGTAAGTAGTCAGAAGTGAGCAAATCAGCCTGCAAAGACTGCAGAATGGCTGAATGCTCAGGCAGCCAGCATGATTTGGAAAAAGATCGTTGTACCAAGGCATATAAAGGCTTGATACGCTGGGCATATTCCGGAATGTATGTCCTCCCGAAATTTAAAAAACCCAGTAAAGACTGTAATTTTTTCAGTGTTGTCGGAGAGCGCAACTGCGCGCACTTCTCCAGGAAGTGAGGAGCCAATCCCTTTCCTTCATGGTTAAGTTCATAACCTAGAAACAACACTGTGTACTCCGCAATGTGTGATTTTGCAAAGTTAAACTTGTAACCCATGTCTGCAAAGTTACAAATTATGCTGTTTACTCGACACAGATGCACCCAAAGCTCGTCGTCTGTGAGATAAATGTCATCCACATACGAACATGCAACTGGATCGAAACTCTCCAAAAGAGAGACAATGCGGGCGGAAAACACTCCAGGACTATTTTTATATCCCATTGGGAGTCGATTAAACTTTTTTTGTACACCGCCGCACGTAAAACTGGTCCATTGGGAACTTAGACCATCTAATCTATGTGCATAAAAACCATTGGAAATGTCAAGCGTGGTTTTGAACCGTTTACGCTCAAGACTATTCACTAGGGCAGAGCCGTGAGTATTCTGTACTGCACAGTTACGGCAATGCGAGTTCAAATGCCGGTAATCCAAAACTAGACGATATGAGCCGTCCGGCTTGTTAACAGTAAAAAGGGGATTATTCATTGGTGACACACACGTTTCAATTACACCTTGATATTCCAATTGTTCAAGGATAGCCGCGACCGAAGCTTTAGCTTCACGCCGTATGGGGTACTGGGGTTGTGGCTGAGGCTGTGACCGTAATGGAATCTCATGGCTAGGGGATAATTTATCCCAGCCACACTGATTTCGGTACACAGCCGGCGCAAGCGCCAGAGCCCACTCTTCTGCAAAATGCAGCGCTTCCACTCTCGGTACAGTGTGCGCGAAACTGGGGAGGATTACCTCCTCCCCTCGCGGAGCTGCGAGAACAAAAGGTGGGGGCCAGTCAGCCTCCGAAAGCAAAATGTCATACGTATCTGAAAGATTTTCCCAAAATACCCCTTTTACAGTTCGCTGCATGTCACCTTCAATTAACAGGACAATTTCAAAAAGTCTTTCAGGGGGAGCAACATGTGTATCAGCTGTTTCGATTACAACATAAGTGTCAGTCGCTGTCACCCTCAACAGTGGACGGAGGGCCTCTCTCACTATGGTAATCTCCGCCGCGCTGTCCAGCAAGGTCAGAGCCCACGTCAGATTCCGAAGCCGCGTTCTCACTATCTGGGGCATATCGATGCGCCGTTAAGGCAGCGACTTTCTTCTTGGCAAACTGCGGTCTCTTTGGCGTAGAGTCGTCCCGCTTGTCCCCTTCACTTCGCGTGCGGGGCTGGCCACGTCCTTGCTGGCCACCCCTGCCCCTGCCGCCCCCTCCACCACCGGTTGACGGAGCCGATGAGTCCTGAAAGGAACGAGGAGAGCGTTGGTCAGTCGCCTGATATCTGTCAGGCGATTTAATCGTAGCGCGATCGCGCAATTCATAAACTCGCTCAGACTGCGCAGGTTGCGAAGGTGTCGGACTAGAGACCTGTGTCTGTTGTTGCTGTTGGTTACCCCTATTCTGCTTTTTCGGCCAAGTTTGTTTTTTGGACTTGGGCTGTCCACCTGTTTCCGAAGACTGCCCCTGGGGTTGCTTCTTTTCTTTTTCAAGAAAAACTTTCGCACCCCTTGAATTGCGGCCAACCGTTTTATAAGCCGCCACAATAATTTTTGCCAGCTGACGGGGTTTCTCGGCATCGGGTACTAACGCCAGACCATTGGCCACTTGAAAGTTCATTGCATCCCCTTTTACATTGGCAAGGATTATACCGCAAACTGTCTCAAATGAACCGTTCAGGCGCATACCCAACTCAACCGCCGACTCAGGTCCGTGATCATCCTGAACACGCTTGAGGATCGCAGACAGGTTCGAAACTGACGGTGTGCCAAAGCACCTCGAGTAAACCGCTGCAAAAGTCTTACCCCATGTCTCACAGTCAGCAAGGTCCGGGGCTATTTCCTTCGGTAAACTAAGCGTAAGAATCCGGTGTTTTTCACTCGGAGTCGTATTAGGAAACACAGCCTCTAACTGGTCGAATTTCTCGGCTAGCCAGTAAGGAAATTCATCCGTACTATCTGGCTTTCTGCCCATAACGGAATTCACCAAGACAGGACTGATTTTCAAACCAGCCTGTTCTGCTCGAAGCTGCGCACCTGCGGGGGCTGCGCCTTGAATATTACGACTAATGTAATGAACAAGCGCTCTAATCACGCCAACCGAGACCTCATGCAGACGCCTCAGGTCAGCCACGTTACACGTGGCGCGATTAGGATGAGGAGTAAATCCACCCAAGGCGGGCCAATTTGTGCCCGGAATGGACAAAGGACCTAACCTCGTAGCGTTCAAAGAATGGGGTAGGGCGCCACCAAACCAAACACCGTGCTGCCAAGCGTCAATAGGTACTTCCAGTGCCCTGTACGGAGCATAAGCTGCCGGTACTGCTGAGGCAGTGTATGTGTGATAGACACCCGAATTAGCGTCTACTTCCGGAAATGTCACCCAGGAATAAAACAATTCGTACGGGTACGCATGTTCCGCACTCACAACTAGAACCACAGCTAAGCCTTCAGCGGGTACATTATATCCCCGCAAGTGATCGCGAACCGCGACGCGGCTATGCTGCGCTATTTCCACTGCCATGTTAGCACAGGAAGATGAAAAACCAGACAAAGAACTGTGTGTAGCACAACTGGGTAGTAATTCAAAGAAACCGTTTTTTAGAAGAATTCAAGCTTGAAAACACCTATCACATAAATAGGTAGGTTTTTCCGACACCACCGTTTTCCGGAAACGGGAATGAAGGTGTCAAGGTCTGAATGTTATACTACTCGAGTGTCATGAAATACGGCCAACCAATCCGTTGGGCGCCATGTAGCAGGGTTTCCGTTCTCCCACAGAACTGTGCATAGAGATCTAGAACCTTAGTGAGTTAGGATGATCCAAAAACTCATCTCAGTGTCAGAAATCTAGTTACCTAGCTAGCTACAGTGTCTCATGGATCATTATGGAATGATACATGTATTAGACAAACCAGAACATGATCTTTAGAATACCTCAGGAGTCGTGGAACACATGAACACTCTTTCGTTCTATAATCATTTCAAACCAAAACTGAGAGTCAGAGAACACAAGGGCAAGTTTGAAATATTTATTATTCAATGCAAAGTTCTCAAACGCAGTATCTTGTATAATACCAAAATGCAGATTATAAAAATCATAGTCAGCAGCATAGTCACTAATCCATAGTAAGCAAAAGGTGCTAGCATGTTATAATGCAATTTCAATAGAAATCTATATCACCTATATTTCGCGCACCCTATCTAGCATATTATATTATATCTAAGAAGGTCTCATTCGGGCTTTAGCAGGGCGACCCCATACCTCTCAATGTCAGTAGGAGCAGTTCACATCAGCATCTACCAGTTCTCTTCATGCGCAGCACCAAGTGTCTGCGTTCATTCCGTGTAACTCTATCTTAAACCCGCGTAGAGCCCAAAATGTTGGCATCAACATTATTTGTGTTATGTCTAATGTCTAATGTGGTGCGAGGATCAGACTTCCCAGCAACCTTGTGTTAGGTTAATCTTAGAGTGTGCAGCTCTCAGTGTGCAGACAGTTGTACCAAGTGTACAAGGCAAAGCTGATAGCTTAGGAATAACATATTATTCTCAAATAAAACACCTCACCACTTCTAGGCTGAAAGCTACAACAACAAGTACGTGTCGTGTGCAAAACTGAAGCCTGAAGGAAAAACGGCTGTTTAAACATGTAATACACTCATGCTAACTTAACGCAATATATGTAATGAAGTATCCATATGACACCAGGAGTGCACAGCTCCATTGAGGCTCTGGGTTCTCTGTGGTGGCTAGACACATTTATTTAATTCAGAAAATAGATATTTACTGACATTTTTCATGAAGTTATGTCAAGGCGCATGGGGTGAGTTTTTATGGTGAACAAAACAAGAAAAAAGTGCCTATTTTTTATAACATCCAAAAATGTTTCATATTGGTAACATACCTAATACTATTGAATGGTTGGTTTCTTACTGCCTAGGGACAGAGATCTTCCTATGGTAAAATGAATGGAAATATGAAGTTTTTCAAACTTAAAAAAAAATTACAAAATATTCCTATGTCAAATATTATTGTTAATTCATTTTGTGTATGTATTTTAAATGTAGAAAAAAATCAAAATGCAATATGAATAATACCTTAACGTACATTTAAGATTGAATTACTTTTATTTTACTATATTAAATTAAATTATATTAAATTAAAATTATATCTCTGAATTTCAAAATCTCACTTAAGTAAAAAAAATATTTATTTTCTGATATTATTACAAGTGATGTATAGAAGTAATTAAATAGTAGCTCGATTATATTAAATTATATTAATTTCGAATTTAAAAAGATTACAAAAAATCAGTTTTTGGAGATATTTTTGAATTAAATTAAATTGACTCTATTTATATTTCAACATTTTATATGCAATTTAATTAAATGTTGTTTTGTTTCTTATGTTTTTTATTGTAAGACCCTACCTCAATTATTTCCGAAGGGATGGTAGTTGGAGGAGAAGTGGTTGTCCATGTGTGGGGCTGGACTTACTATAGATCTGAGCAGAGTTTTAGAGAAATTACCCAGGGAGAGGTTTGACATTTCTCTCAGAATGCTTTGGGATGTCAGCTTGATCCCAGTAACTGAGGCTGACGTCCCAACTGTTTGGGTCCTTTTTGGTTGAACTAAGGCTCTCATTTACAGAATTTTGGCATGGTGCAGTGCACCAAGGCACCTTGGTGCATTTGTCCTACGCCAAAGTGAAAGGCCAGGAATGCGCCATCTTTATGCAATACAGTGCATTCCTGTACTTTCTCCCTGTGCTGGCGCTGTTCTGGGACCCAGCGCCAACATGGGCACTTTGCACCAGGGTGCCACTGTTTTATGCAGTATTGTTTTTGTGCAGTAAGGGGCACCTTCCTGCAGTGAAACAATTCTCTGAGGCATGTTCCTTTTTCTATGTGTGGCGAGAATACAGCACACATAAACAGTGGAAAAAATGAGGATAAATAAAGATATTTCTCCTCGCTATGCCTCACTCCAGGAAGCAGAAGCATTTGGCGCTTCTTCAGGCTTACATGATATTGAAAATTTGGGCTTGAGTGGTAAAACCCACAACAAAGCCCATGGAATGCCTCTGGGGTACAGAGTAAGGCAACGCTGCGACTTGTCCTGAGTTGCTTTACGCAAGATTTATGAGGCCACTGAAAGCCATGTAGGGTGATCTTGATCCTGCATTTCTGATCCCAAGGTAGTAGATTAGATGTTATCTCCTTTTCTACATCACACAACCATTCACATACTTTCTATCTTGGTCCTCCAATTGATTTTTATAAGTCGCACTGAGGGTAAGAGAGTTAGCATCCTTGTCTAATCAATGTTCAATTTTCAATGTACAGTGCAACCAATTTGGCTACACAATGAGGACCAGGAGTTGGTTCAAGGGATTTTATTACAAATTAGTAATTAAGTTCAAATAAATCACTCTTAAGACCATACTGTAAAGTTACAAGATGGCTACAGGGGGACCAAGCCTTCTAATGAATTTTAGGCAAGCAATAATTAAACAAACAATGAGCTACAATACAGAACATGATGAATCGGATCCTTGGATACTAATCTCAATTGGTCCTTTCTATGTAATAGCAATCAAACAGGTACATGCATCAAACTCGGCATTTGCGATTCCTTAATTGCGATTTTTAAGGAATCGCAATTAAGGAATTGCAAATGCCTATGCATCAAGAAATCGCTAAATAAATTGAGATTTCTTAGAATTCCTTAATTGTGATTAGCATTTTGCGAATCGCAATTAAGGAATCCCTTCCCATTCATTCCTATGGGCCTAGAGGCCCATAGGAATGAATGGGAAGACAATCTCAATTTGCGAATCGCAATTAGCTAATCGCAAATTGAGATTGCGATTTCAAGGGTGCAGGGGTGTCCAAAGGACACCCTGTTGCACCCCTGAAATCAAACAATGCACATATGTTGTGTACACACATGCCCTAAGGGCATGTGTGTGCACAACATGAAAGTTAAAAAAATGCTAAAAATAGCATTTTTCTAACATTTCGCAAAATTACCATGAGGTCCAACCTCATGGTAATTTTTTCTCTCTAATTGCGAATTCGCAATTTTTTTTAGGTTCATGCATTGCTTTTGAGGAATCGCAAATTTGCGATTCCTTAAAAGTAATCGCACTTGAAAAAAATCGCTAAAATAGCGATTTATTCACTTTTAAGTTGATGCATCCCAAATAGTGATTTGGGAATCGCAAACGGCCGAATTTTGCGATTCGCACCATTTGCGATTCCCAAATCGCTTGATGCATGTGCCTGTTAGTCTTCCAAGCACAGACAGATGCACAGAAATACTCAGAATTTTGAAAAAAAATAGCTCTATAGAAAACAATAGGGATAGGGCACAAGAGTATTACCAACACCAGCAGTAGTATTGTAGAAGCTCGATCAGAAGTATTCAATAAGATGAAAAAGAGTGTAGTCTAAACCACACTTACGGAAAACATCAGAACATAGGGAAATTCAGAGGGCAATGAAGGTTCAGGAAATAGTTTGGATAGGAGTTCAATTAAGGTTCTGCATAGGGCCTGCAGAAAGGGGTTCAGCAAAGAGTCTGTAAGGAAATTCCAAAGTCATGTGCAGGATTCAGGGGCAAGTCTGAATAGGCTCTAGTCAAGTTCAACAGCATAGTCGATAAGTGGTAAACCACTAGTCCATAGGGAATCACACTTGTGGTGGCATCATCAATAGAAGTCTATTGTTTTTGTTTCAAACTCTTTGTGTACTCAAATGTCACTCTCTGCAACAGTAGAGATTGGAACACCATCTTGGTCACACACTTGGGTCTTCTTGGATGCCTGCGGCGATGCTTTGGCGGATAGAGTCTTAAGGTTTTTCAACTACCTTTTCTTGGGGGATTTCAATCTACATCTCGACTCCTTGGAGTCGGCGGATTCCGCGGCCTTCATGGACAATCTCCAGTTGGCTTTGCTTTCTCAATGGGTGATGGATCCGACCCACAAGGGGGGTCATATCCTGGATCCTATTTGCTCCAACTTCCCGGTGCTTGTCAGAAAGCCTCTCCTGATCACCTGGTCGGAACACTTTCCTATTTTCTTCTCTTGGTCCACCCAACGCCAGCGCCAATTAGCTAACTGCCATCGACCCCCCTCGGCCAGGAAGCTGGACGCAGGTCTCCTTGGCGTCCATCTGGCGGCCTCACACCCTACCCTCCTAGGTGATCTGCTGGATAATGTCACCAAATTTTCTGGTTGGATTAGCGGCTCAATCAGTGCCCTCACGGCACCGGGCCCCTGCAAACTGGGGAGAGAGACTCCCTCTAAGCCTTGGTTTACCTCAGAGCTTAAGGCGCTTAAGCACGCCTGTAAGGTTCTGGGGAGAGCATGGCGGGTCAGTGGCTATTGCCACATTGCCAAACAGGCTCTTAGAGCCAAACAGAAAATCTGCAAAAAGCCAGCATTTTACCACTCGCATTGACCGAGCGAATAACAACTGCAGGGAAATCTGTGCCATCGTGCAGAGTTTTGTAACACCCCGTGCCCAGGAGGTGGAGGTTCCCTCCTCTGACATTTGGTGCAACACCCTGGCAAAACATTTTAGGGATAAAATCATGGACATTCAAGATTCCTTTCTGACTAACTCCAAACCGACCCCAACTGTTCCATCGTACTGTCCGGAGAAGGATTCTGTCTATTTTCTCTAGGCCTTTAGCCCTATAGACCCATTGGCCTCACGCAGAATCCTTGGAGCCCTGAAATCGGGCTCCCCCAAGGATCCTTGCGCAGCTAGGGGGATGGCCGAGTTGTCTGATACGATCAATCCGGAAGTCAACCTCCTGATAAATCAGTCACTTCGCGAGGCCTGCGTTCCGTTCTCCTAGAAACAGGCTCTCATACTGCCTCTGCTTAAGAAGCCAATCCTGGATCGACCGATCTCGCTCCTGCCTAGTTTGGCGAAAGTCTGCAAAAAGGCAGTTACCTCTCAGCTCACCAACTATGTAGAGAGGGCAGGTCTGCTGCATCCGGCGCAATTGGGATTCCGTGCTTCTTACAGCACGGAGTCAGCTTTGCTTGAGGTGGCCGAAGCCATACGTGACTGTTTGGATGCCGGCGGGAGAGCAGCCTTGGTAATGCTGGATCTCTCGGCGGCATGCGACACGGTGCCCCATTCTCTCCTCTTGATCGTCTCTCAGCTATTGGCATTGCGTGCTCAGCTTGGTGCTGGCTTAGATCCTTTTTGGAGGATAGATAACAGCAAGTTTGGCGGCCCCCCTGCGCCTCAGCGCCCACGCCCCTGTCCACCTGCGTCCCGCAGGGCTCCTCACTTAGCCCCCTATTGTTCAACATCTATGTGACTCCCTTGGTCTATCTGGCGGAGTCTTTGGGGGCTAAGGTGATGGCCTACGTGGACGACACGCAGCTGCTGTTCTCCTGGAAACGGGGTGAGGACTCGGTCAGCACGTCACAGCACTGTCTTGCAGCTGTGTTCCACCGGCTGGCTAATGCACAGCTAAAGTGCAACGAAGAGAAATCAGAGGTTCTCTTGTTTGGCACGTTTCCTGTGGATTTCAGAGCTAGGTTCTGGCCGCATGACTTCCCACCTCCTTTGTCCGATAAGGGTCTCACAAAAAATCTGGGGGTCTGGTTCGAGGAAAACCTAAATTTCGCAACACAAGTGAAAAAGTTAACAGGGACATGTTTTGGCACCCTAAAAATTCTGAGGAAATTTCTCCCCCTTTTGCCAACCGGTGCTAAAGAGACAGTTGTCCGGGCCCTGATCCTCTCCCGTTTGGAATATGCCAATGCTCTCCTGGTGGGATGCCCGGGCTATCTGACCAGGAAGCTGCAGGTAGTCCAGAATGCAGCAGCGAGACTCCTCTTGGGACTTTTGACCAGGCAGAGTGTGAGGGTCCACCTTTGTCACCTGCACTGGCTCCCTGTCGAGTCTCATCTTAAATTTAAGATGCTGTCCATTGTACAACGGGCTCTCTATGGGTTTGGCCCGCTCTACCTTCAGAAGCGTTTTGCCTTTTATAAACCTTCCAGGCAACTGCGGTCCTCTGACCAACTTCTAATACAGAACCCTTGGTTCAATCGCCACAGGCTGGGTGGCTGCTCTTTCACCCACAAAGCAGTTCTTGCCTGGAATTAGCTCCCTCTGGCCTTACGGAGGGTGTCTGACCCTGTTGCGTTCAAGAAGAAATTAAAAACTTTGCTTTTTTGAGGCCTTTTCTTTCTTTGTCTCCTCTTTAGATGGTTATGTGTGTGGGCTCTCTTTGGAATTAGCGCCTGGATACTTTGAGTTACTGCGCGCCTTACAAATTCAGTATAACATAACATAACATAACATAACACACTCAAGCTAGAGCATATGTTAATGTTATGTGAATGTTAATGTTATTTATACAGTGCAGCTGTTACCCAGAGGTGTCCTGTTGCTAGTTACATCTCATGTGGCAAAAAAGGAAGAAGTTTATTGGGCAAAGAGCCAGGTCTTAAGGCTTTTCCTGAAATCTAAGAGGTTTGTGATGCATCATAATTGGAACGGCAAGTTGTTCCAGGCTTTGGCCGCACTGTAGGTAAAACTTCTGCCTCCCCATCAAACTTTTTTTATGTGTTGCACTGAGACCAGCCTAGCTTCTAATGAACGAAGTGGTCTTTTCGATGTCTACCAGTGGAAATACTGTTTTAAATAGTCAGGTCCTGAGCCATACAGCGCCTTAAAAACTATACCTAGGGCTTTGAAGCGAACTTGGTTCCTTACTGGCAGGCAGTACAATTTGTTTATTTCCTTGGTAATGGGGCAAACCAAGGGGTGCCCGAGAGCAGTCTGGCTGCTGTATTGTGCAGTGATTGAAGTTTTTTCAGAAGCCTTTCTTTAGCATTGCGGTACAAACAACTACAGAAACATATTAGTCTTTTGTTCATCCACAGGTTTCTCATAGTCAAATTCCATTCAGAGCCATGTATCTATTGCAGTTACAATCAATCAATCAATCAATAAATCAGAGTACGTGTAAAGCATGCTACTTACCCGTAAGGGTCCCAAGGCGCTGAGGGGGGGGGGGGTGCTGCTACTGTTTGAAGAGCCAGGTCTTGAGGAGTCTTCTGAAGGTGAGTAGGTCTTGGGTCTGCAGTTTGTTGGTAGGGAGGGTGTTCCAGGTGTTGGCAGCGAGGTAGAAGAAGGATCTGCCACCGGAGGTCGTTCGTTAGATGTGGGGGACAGCGGCGAGGGCGAGGCTGGTAGAGCAGAGCTGGCGGACGGGAGTGTGGAAGCTGAGTCTGCTGTTCAGGTAGGCTGGTCCGGCATTGCGGATGCTTTGTGTGTGAGGGTGAGGAGCTTGAAGGTGATCCTCTTGTCGACGGGGAGCCAGTGTAGGTCTCTCAGGTGGGGGGTGATGGGGCTGCGGCAGGGGACGTTGACAATCAGTCGGGCGGAGGCATTTTGGATGCATTGTAGTCGTCGTAGGTGTTTGGCTGGGATTCCTACGTAGAGTGCGTTGCCGTAGTCCGGTCTGCTGCTGACGAGGGCCTGTGTCACCGTTCTTCTTGTTTTGGTCAGGATCCACTTGTAGATCCTGCGGAGCATGCAGAGGGTGTTGTAGCAGGAGGAGGAGACGGCGTTGACCTGCTTAGACATGGAGAGGGAGGAGTCGAGGATGAATCCTAGATTGCGTGCATGGTCGGTGGGTGTTAATGCTGTTCCCTGTGTGGGTGGCCACCAGGAGTCGTCCCAGGCTGAAGGGGTGGGTCCGAGGATGAGGACCTCCGTCTTGTCCGAGTTCAGCTTCAGACGGCTGCTCCTCATCCATTCGGCGACGGCCTTCATTCCCTCGTGGAGGTTGGTTTTGGCGGTGTGTGGGTCCTTGGTGAGGGAGAGGATGAGCTGGGTGTCGGCAGCATAGGAGATGATGTTGAGATTAAGCATGGGCGGAAAATCCGTTTCGCTTGCGCATTTTGCGGATTTTCGGTAAATTCGCAATCCGCGAGATTCGCGAATCTCCCACAAAATCCGCAAATCCGCGAGCAGCGGATTTTATGGCTTGCTCGCACTGTTCGCGTGAGTTCGCGGCTTCCCAGTACAACTTCGCGCCCCGCGAATAAGCGCTAAATTGCAGAAATACGATCTTAGCAAAACTGAAACTACTTACCAGGTTCAAAAGTTCAGGCTCATCATTAGTAGCCATTTCCTGTATTGCTTCCTGAGGGGCCCCTCCAGAGTTCAGTTGCCAGTTGCAACTATTATGTGACCCTGCTCTGAACCTCAGAATAGTTACACATATGCCACAAAGGTCCTGAATTACAGCTAAGGGAGACAAGCAGGAGCCAGGCTGGAAGTTCAAATCCAATAATCAGCCCCTAATTCATTATTGTCAGTTGGGGCAGGGCAGGTGTTGTAACTAATTTTGCAACAATGAAAGCACTTAGCAAGTGCAAAAGATCACTAATCAGGAAGCACTAAGGAAGCAGGTGCCAGCTAAAAAAATATTCTGTGACACATTAATCAGCCCCAAATTAATTCAGGTCACTTGAGGCAGGGAAGGTGTGCTTTGCTTTGCCACAATAATGTACACTGAGGGTGCTGTGATGAAACAGAGGGTGGCATGGGTGGGCCAGAGGGTGGCATGAGTAGTCAGAGAGTGGCAGTGGTGACAGAGAGTGGCAGTGATGAAGAAGAGTGTCCCAAACAGGCTGGACACGTAGAAACAACAAGTTCGCAAAACTTGCGACCCGACAGGTAAGTTCGCGTTTGCGAAATTGTACAAAACCCTCGCGACCTGGCAGAAACCCGCGCGAACACAAAAAAAAATCCGCAAATTCGCGAGAATTCGCGGATTTTGCGGATTGCGAGTTCGCAAATCCGCAAAATTCGCGAACGCGAGATTTGCAAAATTCGCCCATGCTTAGTTGAGATCATGATGGCAGGCCACTTGTGCGAGGGGGCCATGTAGACATTGAACAGCGTTGGGCTGAGGGATGAGCCCTGGGGGACGCCGCAGATGATGTTGGTGGCTTCGGATCGGAAGGTTGGGACGCGGACGCTCTGTGTTCTGCCAGCGAGGAAGGACGTGGTCCAGTCGAGAGCCTTCTCTTGGATTCAGGCTTCTAGGAGGCGTGTCTTTAGAGTGCGATGGCAGACCGTGTCGAAGGCGGCTGACAGGTCCAGGAGGATGAGGGCTGATGTTTCGCCGTTGTCTAGTTGGCGCCTGATGTCGTCTGTGGCGGCGATGAGGGCTGTCTCGGTGCTGTGGTTTCATCTGAATCCGGACTGGAACGGATCCAAGATGTTGTTGTCTTTGAGGTGGTGGGCCAGTTGCATATTGACGATTTTCTCGATGACCTTTGCCGGGAACGGGAGCAGGGCGATGGTCCGGATGTTCTTGAGGTCCTTGGGGTCCGCTTTGGGCTTCTTGAGGAGGGCGTTTATTTCGGCGTGCTTCCGGCTTTCCCGGAATGTCGCTGTTTCAAAGGAGATATTGATGACCTTCCGTAGTTGGGGTGCGATGGCTGCATCTGCCTTGTGAATACGTGGTGTGGGCACGGGTCAGACATAGATCCTGAGTGAATGGGGTTCATGAGCTTGCATGTCTCGCTGTCATTGATGTTGGACCAGGAGGTCAGACGGTTGGCGCTGGTGGTGTTCCCATGGGAGGTGGAGTCTGGCGTAGTTGGGACGGTCGTGGTGTTGAAGCTGTTGTGGATGTCAGCGATCTTGCGGTGGAAGAAGATGGCTAGTGAGTCGCACAGTTCTTGTGAGGGCGGGATGTTGTTGGTGTTGGCGCTGTGGTTGGAGAGTTCCTTTACGATGCTTAAGAACTCTTTGCTGTTGTGTGCGTTGTTATCCAAGCGGTCTTTGAAGGAGGATCTCTTGGCTAATCTGATGAGGTGGTGGTGTCTGCGGGTGGCGTCCTTGTGGGCTGCGTGGTTATCCAGTGTGCGTTCTTGAAGCCATGTCTTCTCCAGTTTCCGGCATGCGCATTTAGAGGTCTGGCTCGTCGGTGAACCAGGTGGCTCTCTTGCTGGTGTGGCTGTTGGAGGGTTTCCTGAGCGGGTCAAGGGTGTTGGCGCAGTCGTCGATCCACTGTCTGAGGTTTCGGGCTGCTGCATCTGGGTTGGTGGGGTCGGTGGGTGGGTTCTTGGAGAGGGAGGTGATCAACTTGTCTTCGATGACTTTGCTCCAGCTCTGCGAGGCAGCTGTTGGGTGCGGTGGTGCGTGGTTGGTTTCTTGAAGGTGAAATGGATGCCGCGGTGGTTGGTCTAGTGGAGTTCGATGGTGTGGTCGAAGGCGATCTGGGAGCCTGTGGAGAAGATGGGATTGTATGACCGGAAGTGGGTGGGTGCGGTGACGAGTTGTCTGAGGCCCAGGTTGGCGAGGTTGTCAATCAGGGTGGCGGAGTTGGCGTCGTTGTTGTTCTGGAGGTGGAAGTTCAGGTCCTCGAGGAGGATGTAGTCCGTGGAGGCGAGTGCGTGGGTGCTGGTGAGGTCGGCGATGGAGTCACTGAACTGAGCCCTTGGTCAGGGGGGTCTGTAGATGAGTGTTCCTCTGAGGGCGGTGTTGGGTTCAGTGTGGATTCGAAAGTGCAGGTGTTCGGCGGTGTTGAGGGTGTCGTCTGCGTGGGTGGCAACCTTGAGGGTGGACTTGTATACGATGGCTATTCCTCCTCCGATTCCATTGGCGCAATTCCTGAGGGTGATCTTGTAGCCATCCGGGATGACTATGGCGATGTCGGGCGCCGAGGAGTCGTTCCATCAGGTCTCGGTCAGGAAGGCCACATCTGGGGGGGAGGTGTCGAGCAGATCCCAGAGCTTGACGGCGTGTTTGGGGGCGGAGCTGGTGTAGAGGAGTATGCAGCAGAGGTGGTTGGGTCCAGTCCTTGGAAGTTTGGTGGTTCTGTCGCAGGTGAAGCTGCAGGTGTGGCAGGAGAAGAGTCTGTGGGTCTGTTTCGGGGCGGCCTGGAAGCAGGTGTGGTTTTGGCCGGCGTTGAGTGTGTGGAGGGTGCTGGCATCGTAGTGGATTCTGGTGTTGTGGCATTCGCGGGGTCCAGGGGTTCTGGCACTGGGCATGGTCCAGGCGCGGATGGGCGCGGCACGCCAGTGGCGATCCCGCTGTGCGCATCCACTGCGCAGCTTCTTCTCGGCCTGCATATGAGGCGGAATATGAGGTGGCTTTGGAGGGAGAAGCAGCTGGGAGGCGGGAGCAAGGAGGCGAATGGGTGTGCGGGAAGGCGGGGCCGCAGGGATGGGAAGGGTCGGATCAGGAGCGGTGGGGGGCGGGGGGGGGGAACTGGTGCACAGGGCAGAGGGGAGGGAAACACCTAGGAAACAAGGAGGCAGCAAGGAGGCAGGAATCAGGCAGTCAGGGGACGAGCAGCGGCGTGGGGGCGACCTGCCTGCAAACAGGGAAAAGGTCACAGAAAAGCGCAGTACGGTCACAAAAAACAGGGGGAAACGAGTAGCACAGAGGCACAAAGGTCACAAGAAAAGGCAGAAAAGGTCACAAAAAACGGGGGGAACGAGTGGCACAGAGGCAGAAAGGTCACAAGAAAGGGCAGAAAAGGTCACAGAAAACAGGGGGAAACGAGTGGCACAGAGGGAGAAAGGTCACAAGAAGAGGCAGAAAAGGTCACAAAAAACGGGGGGAAACGAGTGGCACGGAGGCAGAAAGGTTACAAGAAAGGGCAGAAAGGTCACAAAAACGGGGGAGATGAGTGGCATAGAGGCACAAAGGGGAGTAGAGGTAAGAAAAAGAGATGTATCTATTCAAACCTAGAAATGCATGAGAGCAACAGCAAAAAAGCAAGCCAGCAGAATACGAGAACACAGTAAATTATGGAATGAAATATAGCCCTTCTGAGCAAATGCTGACTTAGGACATTAAATCAACATGCACATTTAATATGGGTATGCCCATTTAAATATATATTCATATATTATTTCAAAGTACTTTTATTTCGTAATTTATAGATCACACAATAAGTAATCAAACTGCACAGTAGGAGGAGGTATAGATGAGAACTACATTGAAAGTATATACATGTAACGTTAATGCCTACATTGAATCATTTTTTTTATTTAACTTATATTAAGATAACACACAAATAAGGATAATTGAGAGGTAAGAACGATATCCCAAACAGTAGTACAGAGAATAAGCATTTAGGAATAATGAATAATGTTGCAGCATTAAAGTAAAGATGATGGCTTTTAGAGCATATACACATTACTCATTTTCATCTTTGCATTGTATTACAAGATATAACTCTAAATCCATTTACTTGAAGTGAAGCATATATTTTTGTTATTACATGTCAGTAACTTTACTTATCAACATCAAAACACTATTTCTAAATTATTTTATTAAATACATCTCTTATTTAGTGAAGACAATTCCTAAGTTAAACATTCAAAAGTATATCAAACAAACAGTAGTAAACATTCTATATAAGAACTGTAAATTCTACAGTAAAGATTCTTCTGCAACAGCATTGTCAAACGCAACATGTGCATGAATTATTATGAGACGTAGGAATGTGCAAAGTATACATTAGTGAAGTGTAAAAAGTGGGCATTTTTGCGGGAAACATCCTTTACAACGAAACTTTTACAACGCAGTGCTTTTACAACGCAGGTTTTACAACAAAAACCATTACAACGCATTGCACTGGGGGGCGCTCTAGGATAGGGAATAGTTTTAATTTACTATCCAACACCTTCCCTACTATCCATGGGGACTGGAGTTGGAATAGTAAATTAAACTATTCACTATCCAGCACCCCAAAGCGCTATGTGTTGTAACAGCATGCGTTGTAAAAACTGCGTTGTAACAGCATGCATGGTAAAAGCATGCGTTGTAATGTCATACATCCCATTTTTGCACTGCACCAGCTTCATAAATCTTATGCAGTGCCCTGCGTCACACATGTACCACTTTAGTTGGTGCAAATGTGAAGCAGGGTTCTCATAAATAAGTCCCTAAAAATAGAAGAAGCCCTCTCTAAACAACTTCCTTACTGCTCCCTATTTAGTGGTAAATAGTACACTTTTTCCAGCTACTCTCCCTGGCCCTAACCACATTTACTACTTATGGCCTAATTAATATATCGGGCAGGACATCGTTATGGAATCGAGACCGACCAACTTCCTGTCGGCAGTCCCAACCACAGTATCCAATGCTACACCACATGGTTCAGTGGCATACTCTTATTTCTCTATGGGAGCTTGTGCTGCATCTGCAAAGTGGCTATAGCACAAGCTCCTGTTGAGAAACAGGAGAATATGTTCATCCCTTAACCATGTGGCAGCTCAGGGTGCTTGCCACCCGGTGCAGGGATTAACGTGCCCCCACGGCCCACAGACGACAGCAGCAGGATGAAGGGGCCTCTAATGTCACTCTCCAACAGACTTTCCATCTTGTAAAGCCCAGCATGGGAAGCCTTCGGAAACTGGCATCATAATCCCCATAGCATAAACGCCGTCCATAGGGATTATCGGCAGGCCTATCCATGACTGGCCAGTTTCACTTTTGACCACCTGCATTGTAATGCCGCAAGTGAAAGTGAAACCCACGGTGAAACTCTGAAAGCGGCCGACCTGCGGACGGAGGCTTTCTGAGTCTCATTATAATTAGATCATAAGTAGTACACTTACATGTGTGAGGATTGGCCCATAGAAAATATACGAGAGGTGGAGGTGGAAATTTACACTTGTAGGTCTGTGAATTGCATTATGTAATAGGTAAGTCATACTACTGTAGTATTGCTCTATGTACTACAAAATGCAGTTTTGATTTGGGCCCCTCGTGTTGAATACAAGGTTACATTCTCTGTTAAATATAGCTGCAGACATTGTAAGGAAATTTAAACATCGAATTTTCGCAAATTTCTTATGATTCCAAAATGATGCAGCTGCAACAGCCTTTGCTATGACGAGCTTCCAATGTTTGACAACTGGGAAATTATGTATCTTGTTTTTTCCAATTGCAGCAATCTTGATTGCTTGCAGGTGTGATTTCAATATTGAGGATGGTAATCTCATGAGTTTCCGGCACTAAAGATCACATTTCTCTGTATTTGTCACCCATTTTAGTTCAAGTACATATGGTTCTGTGTTGTTGTGCTATACTAATGTAGGTATTACATTTATTTTGTGTAATGTAGGTTCAATACTGTGTTGCTTACACCTGTTTATTTTTATAAGGCTTCTTCCATTCCATCAGCTGCTTCACCTGCTTTCTAGATCATTTTCTTTAGAACATTCGAGGAGTTGCTGGAGTTCAAGGATCGAGTCAGAACGTGTTCTCTTAAGCTGTACATTGGTGTTTCAATTTATAATACTTGGGTTACTTGGATTCGACTCTACTTGTGTGCTAACAGATTACTGTTTTCATGAAATGTATTTGTGAAAGCATGTATCCATTACATTGCATTATTAACAGCACGTTCTTTAGACTCCCATTGCTCCGACGCTGCATATAGTTATGTGTCTTTCATCTTAGAGACAAACATTAACTGATTTTACGAATATACATTGCATCCTGAACATATTTTATTTTATTGATGAACGTTTTGTTAAATGAATCAGTTTCCTCGTACTCGTGATTATAGTCAGTTTTGCGTGGTCCCTCACTTGGTTGGCTTGACGGCATTATCTCGCCAATTGATGTATAGAAGTAATAAATAATTTTTACAAAATGTAAAAGGGGAAGTGGGCTCAAAAAGCACAATGCCTATGGCTAGACTTTGTAAACTTTCTGCGATTAGTAAAACGAATTAGCTAGATGTAATGGAGCCAAACACTATTTATTAGAAAGACAAAGATAAGAGGTTAAAGGCTAACTAAATGAAGAGGCATATCCAGACACATAAACTATTTGAAGCACCCAACAACAAAATAATGTGTATCGTCTGCAACTGAACAGCAATCCATTAACATAAAGGAAATTAAAACTGAACATTGCAAGCATAAACACACATGGTACTATTTGGATCTGGGCTGTAGGCACTACATCTATTGAGGCCTAACCTCTACGACATTGCACATTGGCGTTTTATGGCCAACTACGAATTCTTTAATTACAGGGACATCTAACTCAATGTGGAGAATGGACGCACAAAGAACAAGCATTTACAATGCAATAGGTCTCGGGTTAATTAAGTTTGAGCTATTGGCATTGCTAAATATTGCAACACCAACTGCAACAAAAGTCTATAAATTGTAGGCCAAAAAAAGTGTATTTATTTTTGTAGCAATGTTGGCATGCTGCGCTTTAGATGAATATATTTAAAAGTAAAGTGCGCCATACTGCGATTGCTACAATAGTTAATTGTGGATGCGTTAACAAATGATGTGTGCACTGATGGCTGCTGGCGTGTGTGCCTGTAGAAATTGTGCACTGATGGCTGGTGGTGTGTGTGCCTGGTGGAAGTGTGCACTGCCGGCTGGTGGGGTTTGTGCCTGGTGGAAGCGTGCACTGATGGCTGGTGGTGTGTGTGCCTGGTGAAAGCGTGCACTGATGGCTGGTGGTGTGTGTGCGCCTGGGGAAAGCGTGCACTGATGGCTGGTGGTGTGTGTGTGCCTGCTGAAAGCGTGCACTGACGTCTGGTGGTGTGTGCCTGGCGGAAGCGTGCACTGACGTCTGGTGGTGTTTGTACCTGGTGAAAGCGTGCACTGACAACTGGTGGTGTGTAAATCTGGTGAATACGTGCACTGACGGATAGTGGTGTGTGCCTGGTGAAAGTGTGCACTTAAGGCTGGAGGAGTGTGACAGCTGAAAACGTGCACCACCTACAGCAGCCCTCAACCCCCAACTCCTGCATCACCACTCAATCCCGCTGCATACAGCACCCCTCAACTCCCAACGCCTACAGCACCGCTCAACCCCCACCGCATACAGCGTGTACAGCAACACTCAACCGGCAACGCCTACAGCACCACTCAATCCCCACTGTGTACAGCACCACTCAACCTGCAACACCTACATCACCACTCAACCTGCAACGCCTACATCACAACTCAACTTGCATTGCCTACAGCACCACACAATCCCCACCGCATACAGCACCTCTGAACCCATAATGTCTACAGCAACACTCATCCCCACCGCGTACAGCACCACTCAATCCGCAATGCCTACATCACCAATCAACCAGCAACGCCTACAGCAACACTCAATCCACACCGCCTACAGCACCACTCAACCCGCAATGCCGACAGCACCACCCAACCCTCAATGCCTACAGCACCACTCAATCCCCACTGCGTACAGCACCACTCAACCCGCAATGCCTACATCCTCACTCAAACCGCAACGCCTACATCACCACTCAACCTGCAACTCCCACATCACCACTCAATCCCCACCGTGTACAGGACCACTCAACCCGCAATGCCTAGATCGCCACTCAACCCGCAACGACTACATCACCACTCAATCGCAATGCCCACATCACCACTTAACCCGCAATGCCCACAGCACCATTCAACCTGCAACCCCTACATCACCATTCAATCCCCACCACGTACAGCACCACTCAACCCACAATGCCTACATCACCACTCAACCCGCAACGCCTACATCACCACTCAATCCCCACCACGTACAGCACCACTCAACCTACAATGCCTACATCACCTGTCAACTCGCAACGCCTACAGCACCACTCAATCGCCACTGCATACAGCACCACTTAACCCGCAACGCCTACATCACCGTTCAACCCGCAACGCCTACATCACCACTCAACCCGCATTGCCTACAGCACCACTCAATCCCCACCGCGTACAGCACCACTCAACCCGCAACGCCTACAGCAGCACTCAAACCCCACAGCCTACAGCACCACTCAATCCCCACAGCCTACAGCACCACTCAACCTGCAACTCCTACAGCACCACTCAACCCGGAATGCCTAGATCACCACTCAACCCGCAACACCTAAAGCACTACTCAATCCCCACTGCATACAGCACCACTCAATACCCACCGCGTACAGCACCACTCAACCCACAATGCCTACATCACCACTCAACCCGCAACGCCTACATAACCACACAACATGCAACGCTTTCAGTACCACTCAATCCCCACCGCGTACAGCACCACTGAACCCGCAACGCCTACATCACCACTCAACCCGCAACGCCTACATCACCACTCAACTCACAATGCCTACATCACCACTCAACCCGTAACGCCTACAGCACCACTCAATCCCAACTGTGTACAGCACCACTCAACCCGCAACACCCACAGCATCACTCAATCCCCTCCGAGTACAGCACTACTCAACCCGCAATGCCTACATCACCACTCAACTAGCAATGCCTACAGCACCACTCAATGCCCCCGCGTACAACACCACTCAACCCGCAACACCTACTTCACCACTCAACCTGCAACACCTACATTACCACTCCATCCCCACCGCATACAGCTCCACTCAATCCCCATTGCCTACAGCACCACTCAACCTGCAATGCCTACATCACCACTCAACCCGCAATGCCTACAGCACCACTCAATCCCCACCGCGTACAGCACCACTCAACCCGCAATGCCTACATCCTCACTCAAACCGCAACGCCTACATCACCACTCAACCTGCAACTCCCACATCACCACTCAATCCCCACCGTGTACAGGACCACTCAACCCGCAATGCCTAGATCGCCACTCAACCCGCAACGACTACATCACCACTCAATCGCAATGCCCACATCACCACTTAACCCGCAATGCCCACAGCACCATTCAACCTGCAACCCCTACATCACCATTCAATCCCCACCACGTACAGCACCACTCAACCCACAATGCCTACATCACCACTCAACCCGCAACGCCTACATCACCACTCAATCCCCACCACGTACAGCACCACTCAACCTACAATGCCTACATCACCTGTCAACTCGCAACGCCTACAGCACCACTCAATCGCCACTGCATACAGCACCACTTAACCCGCAACGCCTACATCACCGTTCAACCCGCAACGCCTACATCACCACTCAACCCGCATTGCCTACAGCACCACTCAATCCCCACCGCGTACAGCACCACTCAACCCGCAACGCCTACAGCAGCACTCAAACCCCACAGCCTACAGCACCACTCAATCCCCACAGCCTACAGCACCACTCAACCTGCAACTCCTACAGCACCACTCAACCCGGAATGCCTAGATCACCACTCAACCCGCAACACCTAAAGCACTACTCAATCCCCACTGCATACAGCACCACTCAATACCCACCGCGTACAGCACCACTCAACCCACAATGCCTACATCACCACTCAACCCGCAACGCCTACATAACCACTCAACATGCAACGCTTTCAGTACCACTCAATCCCCACCGCGTACAGCACCACTGAACCCGCAACGCCTACATCACCACTCAACCCGCAACACCTACATCACCACTCAACTCACAATGCCTACATCACCACTCAACCCGTAACGCCTACAGCACCACTCAATCCCAACTGTGTACAGCACCACTCAACCCGCAACACCCACAGCATCACTCAATCCCCTCCGAGTACAGCACTACTCAACCCGCAATGCCTACATCACCACTCAACTAGCAATGCCTACAGCACCACTCAATGCCCCCGCGTACAGCACCACTCAACCCGCAACACCTACTTCACCACTCAACCTGCAACACCTACATTACCACTCCATCCCCACCGCATACAGCTCCACTCAATCCCCATTGCCTACAGCACCACTCAACCTGCAATGCCTACATCACCACTCAACCCGCAATGCCTACAGCACCACTCAATCCCCACCGCATACAGCACCACTCAACCCGCAACACCTACATCACCACAGCGCGCAACGCCTACATCACCATTCAACCCACATTGCCTACACCACCACTCAATCCCCACCACATACAGAAGCATCATGAGCATCACAGTTCTCCTATTGAAGATGGCCCCCATGCACCCCCTTTCCTGGGGACTGAAGGGCATACGGGGTGCGTCCCTCACCCCTGTGACTGTATGTGGGGGAAGGACTCATCCAACACCACTCACAGCCAGCACATCTGAGGAGGTGATGGGAAAACGGTAGGTGCTGCCTTCCGTGTTGCATTAAGGAATGGTGCCACAAGAGAGAGGGCCAGCAGTGGCGCAGGGGTTTCTGGGCTTCCCATTCAACCCTCAACAGGACAGGGCTTGGGTGCCTGATTGAGGCTAGGTATCAACTTTGAAAAAATTAAAAATGAAATGTAATTTTTTGAGCCCACAGCACATCCAAGGGCATTGCCATAGGAGCTGATCAGCTGGGAGTAGTCTCATCCAAAGTTGCATTTTTGTCTGTTGTAGAAGAACACAAGTTATCACAAGATGTGTGGGATAAATATAGACTCAGTCAGTTCTATATTGTTGAAGACATGCCCAGCCGGGCAGTGGTCCTCAAAATTTATATTTAGATCAAAGTATATAAGAAGCAGTAATACCTTCAACAATTCACACACGGGGGGCACAAGCCTGTACCCAACCACACAAATATATAGACAAGGACATACATAAAGGGCTTGCAAGGCAAAAACAATCTCTGCAAAATTTCAATTTCACACAGAGAATTTCTTATAGGTACCATCACACAGTATTGTATAGTCAATCATTTCTACAGGTATATGGTACACAGTAGGTCGATGACGTTTCGGAGAAATCGCGCTGTAGCCGTGTATTTCACAAGTTCAATCATCCCGCCCCCCAGGGCGTGGCTGCACCTCAGCCTCTTGGATGTTTTAGTCTCTTAATTAGTATTGCCTCAGTGGGTGCGCAACTCATGTGGCCTCCCACTTGGTTTTAATATTTGTGAAGATACAGTAATGAGTTGGAGGCCTTTGTACTAGTGCGGTGTTTGCTGGCAAGAAGTCGACCATTAAAGTTTGAACTCCAAAATCATTTTCCTGTGGCCTCCCTCGCTTTTGGTGCTACCTGAACTGTGTGGATGTTACATGGCTTTGCACGGCCGTGGAGAGGGGCCCACTGCTGAAGCGGGTCTGTTCCTGGCCCAGTCGGCATTGGAAATATCGGAAGGAAAAGTGCAAGGTGACAGCATCAGGGCTGTAAACAGCACGGAGTTGAAGTTGGCAACTGTAAAGCGGTGTAAGAACAGCAACAGTCATCACAGTCATCACTCCAGCCCCAGCGGGCATGCAGCAGACAGGCATTTTTACCCTATCCCGAAATGCTGCGCGGGATGTCGGCGGCGTGGCACTGGTACCACTACCGACACATGTAAATACTATACCAACACGACCTACACCTTCCATATTTTCTCTTCAGAAGGGCCGGCAGGGACCTCCATCCAGCTAGACCTCCATTACCTCAAGTAGTGGGGCTGTAAGTGCACAACAGAGACAAATGCCGCCACGCCCATCCTCCACTTCATCTGGCATTGAAAGTGGCACCTCCACCACCACTACCTGAAATCTCAACTCCCCAGTTTGGGACTTCTTTAGTATTAGCAAAAATATGGAAAACCATGTTATTTGTTCGATTTGTAAACAAGTAGTTAATCGGGGTTAGCTTGGTACCAACTATGGTACCGGAGACCAGAGAGGTCATCTCCAAAAACACCACAGCCTTCAGTGGGAGGCGCACCGAAGTAACATCCGGAAAGCCAAAAGTACAAATCCAAATGTAGCCATTGATATTGCATCTGATGACGAGGAGCTGATCGTGCAGGGGGGAGGAGAAGCAGCGGGAGACATTTTTTCTGGTACACACAGTACCCCTGGCAGCAGCACTGCAGTGGTAGCTCCCACATCCTCTACCCCAGCAACATCTAGGAGGCACAGTAAGAGTCTGGTAGAGACACCAATGCGAAAAAGTACATCAATGAACGTAACTGGGTTGAA
Source organism: Lissotriton vulgaris (assembly GCF_964263255.1). Lineage (NCBI taxonomy): Eukaryota > Metazoa > Chordata > Amphibia > Caudata > Salamandridae > Lissotriton > Lissotriton vulgaris. The sequence goes on from NC_141689.1 coordinate 683,959,839, forward strand.
GAAGTCTGGATCATCATCACATATGAAAAGGGTCCAGACCACCATTAAAAGCATGTTTTGGTCAGAGGCGCCATTTGAACGCAACCACCCAATGGCACGTCTGTATAATGCAATGCTGGCTAAAATTTTTGCGCTGGACCTTATCCCTTTTTCTTTCGTGGAAGGGGTGGGTTTTCTAGAATTTGTGGCAACTGTCTGACCTAAATGGAAGATTCCTAGCCGGCCTATTTTGCCAGAGTTGCGGTTCCAGCACTACATCAAGATGTGCTGGACGTGATTGGGCAGCTTTGCAGAAGAGTGCTGTTCACACTATCCACCTGACAACAGACATGTGGACCAGTTGCCAAGTCGTTGATTACATGTGAATCACTGCACACTGGGTCTCTTTTGCAGGGGTTAGAGAGAAGATAGCTACAGGTGTTGACAGTGTCACAATTTTTCAAGCTACTCTGAAACATACAACAGTAGCCATGTTAGCCATGGAGAAATCTCATACTGCAGTAAACATTTTGGAGGAGTTTAACAGTAAGGTCTTTGAATGGCTGCATCCAGGAAAGCACATGATTGGTTATGTTTCCACGGATAATGGCAGTAATATAGTTAAGGCCATGGCTGATGGTGGCTATTTCAGAGTGCCGTATTGGGCGCACAGCATTAACATTATTGTTAAAGATTTCTTGATAAAAGAAAACACAGTCAGCAAGTTACTGACCACCTGCCGAAGAATCTGCACACATTTCAGCCATTCTTTTAAGGCCCAGTAAGCAGCTGAGGATCATTCAGCGTGACCATAGAGTGCCAGTCAGAGGACTCATCCAGGAGGTGGAAACACGTTGGAACTCAACCTTCTACATGCTTGAGCGTCTGTTTGAGCAGTACTTGGTAATCAATGAGTATGTCTTTCACGCATGGGCTGCTTCTATGAAAGACATGAGACTAGAGCTGGAGGAATAGGACCTAGTTAAAAGCCTGACAGACATGCTTCCTCCTTTTGAGGTCTTCACCCGTCAAGTCAGCAGGGAGGACTGTACTTTGGGCAAAGCTATCCCATTGTTGCGCATGCTAGAGCACCAACTGAAGGCGGTGTCTTCAACGTTCCGAGTTGATGCTGAAAAACAAGGAGCATATCGGTTGGTGGAGAACTTATTAAGCCGCCTAGTTGACAATCAAAGGCTTAAAGCAATACATTCAGAGCAACATTACATTTTTGCCACTATTCTGGATCCACGGTACAAAAAGGCACTGGCCAGCAATACATTCATTCCTTTTTCTGAAGCATACGTTACCAAATCCAAACATTTTCTAGCTCTGTCAGCTACTCGGTTTGAAAAAGAGCGGCAGGAAATTGAAGGAACCACCACAAGTACTACTGAAGCAGCAGGCCATCCGGCGTCAAGGTCTACTTCTGTGGCCGAAGGCTGTCACTTTCCTTCAGAGCCATTAACGACACCAGCAACCATATCATCACCTGCACCAGGCCCAGCCATAATATTGTCAGAAGCGGATTGGATAACTCATCAAGGGTTTGCCCAGTGTTGATGCAAAGGCAACAGATGGTACGCAAAGTGGAGCACCCCTGTAGGACCTTGAGTGGATGGTGCAGGCCTATCAGGAAGACCCAATAGAGGTCTTCTTTGATCAGAACCCATTGGTGTATTGGTATGGGAAAAGGCCTCAATGGCCACTGATCACCAAGCTGGCTATAAATTATTTGTCTTGCCCACTCGCAAGCGTGTCTTCTGAACGTGTTTTCAGTGCTGCTGGTGCCATTGTAACTTCAAAAAGGACCTGCCTCTCGCCCAAAAATGTGGAGAGGTTAACAATGATCAAGATGAATCAGCACTTCATCCCACCAGATTACAAAATACGAGAATCCACGCAGGAAGGACGTTTCCAAATCCAAACATTTTCTAGCTCTGTCAGCCACTCGGTTCGAAAAAGAGCGGCAGGAAATTGAAAGAACCACCACAAGTACTACTGAAGCAGCAGCAGTTACAGTATCCACTTCACTTGTCCTTATCTTTTAAATAATGTTATTGTTGTGAACTTCTATGAGTACGACTCTGTGCGTTTGCTCTCTGCTTTAAATTCATCCCTACAGCTATTTGATATGTTTCTTTGCTATTTGTAAAACTAATGTGATGTACCACTAAGTGTTTATTCTCTCTTAGGGCAGAAAGACAAGTGAAATTGCATGATTACTGTAGCCCTGTACTGTCTAATTGTTTAGTATTAGTTAGTAAGTTGTAGTATAAGTACTACTTTTCAGTAACCTAACCATCCATTTAGAAAAACAACTTCATGCATGCACTTCCTTTATGTCCCTTAAAAGATTTATGGATATGTTTGTATCAAAGATTTGTTTTTCTTCATTTGTGGTTTGTCCATGCTGTGTTTTTTTTTCTCTCTCTCCAAAAAACTTTCTCAAAAACCCCCATTCCCATCCATTTTTCAAACCCTAACCCTCTTCCCCCAGACTGTGTGGTTTTCCTTGAGGTGTGACTAAATGACACCAATAATTCCACACGCTTTCTTGGGAGGATAAGGTCAAAAGCAATAAAAAATCAATTTCAAGGCAGGTCATGGAATCCGAGGATATATTCTTATTCTGCTTGACACACACCCATGAATATTTGTAAATCAATTCAGAATTTCATGTCCGCCATTGAGTGGATTCATGAACAACAACATCTACCTACACCTGACGAAAGCTTACGCTGCTGTGTCCTTCAGTACTAGTTCTTGTAGTAGCCATAATCCATGCAACTAGTAGTACACTTTTGATTGAATACTTTAGCATTGCTTAGGCTACAATTGATGGCACTGTTCTTGTGTAGTGTACTATGAACTATCGTACTGTTCTAATGCTCCTCAGGCCACTCAATGTATCATTTTATTTTCATATGCTGCTACTGCCAGTGTGTACCACTACTACTGCCACCACAACGATGCCATTTTATCCGTACCGGATTCCATAGTCAACCTTAGTCACCATTTGCCATGCAGCCAGCCCTGTTCCTAGCCCTATTCTCAAACAAGAATCACAGGTAAGATAAGCATTTTGGGGGAGGAAGAATAATGGAGTAGGAGGAGAGGAGAGAGTGATGGTAGTACTAGTAAAGTAGTAGGACAATTGAATTCACTAACTCTGTCAGTGGCACTTTTGTACAAATTTGGGCGATTACTTAGACAATTTGAATCAACTAGCCAGTTACGTTTCAGGAAAACAAATGTACAGTTAACCCCCCCCTGCCTCCCCACAAAACAGTAAAAACGCGTATGCTATGTTTAAGTGGAAAATAAATAATTATTTCGACCCTAACAAAAATAAACTATCCCACAAGACCCGACCCACCCCCTCCCTAACCCCAACCAATGTCCTTGAAATGTCCCCAAAAGTTCAAAAACCCCAACGCCCAATTCCCGCCCCCCAAAAGTCTTTAGAAAAGGGGCAAGGGACAGTCTCTCTCTACTTTGGCCGGCGGTGTCCTGTGGCCAGGTGGTCACACAGCTCCCTCTGGAGGGCCTTGAGCAGGGCTTTCTGCCTCTCCACCTCGGTGCACACGAGCCTTGCAGGTACTGTGGGGGGCAGCTGTTGGTTTCGCTGCTCGGTGGCGGCGGGTGGCTGTTGTACCGCTGGAGGATTACGCAGGGGCAGTGGAGGAGGATGCAGCTGTTGTTGTTGATGTTGACTGAAAGTCATCCTCCTCTTCCTCACCAGCCGCCGATATTCGGCGAAAATTGCCTCCAGCTTCTTTTGCCTGGCCCGGATAGCCTTCTCCTTCCTTGATAGTTTAGAAGGAGCATCTATATGAAGAAAAGAAAAAAATACTGTAACCAATACTGTTTTAGATTAACACAAAGTAATTCAACAGAAGGTTGTGTCACAGTAGCAGTAGCAACTTGCAAGCACAGGACATAACATTTGTGGCATGTATCTATCTAACCTCCCACTTTGTCAGCCTCTGCTCTAAGATTAGTGGGAGTTTCAGGAATTCTACTAGCACTATATGGACTCACTACTTAAGACTCAGACAGTACACCAGTCTTCTTCTTCTCTCTTGTTTAGCGAAATTAGTACGTAAACTTGTGGAAGCCGGCATCATGTCAGCACAGTCAGCTTGCACCCAAGAAAAACAGACGCAAGCCATGATGACGCAGACTCGCGTTACTGTTACCAGTCCAGTACATGCAGGTGGGGCAGCTCTTACTTTTCTATCACGTGTGGCACTGGCCATACTCTGTTACAAGGTATACTGCTCAATTAATTTAACTTTCACCCTGCCCTGCCACTGACTACTACAAAAGGAAAATGAAGAAGATAATATGATCATCTATCCCTTCTCAAGATCTCAGGATATTTGCTTATATAAGGGATGACTTTAGGTGCTTTGTTTTTATTGATTGAGTGAACATAAATAGGTCAAACATGAATGACACTGGTGAAAAAAATGTATTAACATAGGTAGTGAGTGGTCCCCGTGATCACCGGAGGAAGGCGCTTGTGACTTGACTTGATGATGTGAACTATACAATACAGATACACAATATATGCTGTGCTTGCAAACTACTGTTAGTCAATGGAGTATTCTGAAAAAGTACAACTTCTACTTTCCACGGCTTTCCTACTCTGGCACGGACGTGCAGTGTTACATGCTCTTCAAAGTAATACTCTTCATCCAGTGACCGTCTACTCTGTCTACTCTACATACACCTATGCTATCTATGAGAAGATACCAAATAGTCATCCATCCATTCAAAGTAAATGTCAAGCCTTCAACCGGCCATGCATCAGATTCCCGGCCACCTGTGCCTGCATTCAAAAACATGTATCATTCTTTGCCAGTCATTAATTTAACTTGCTTGTCCTTCACAGCTGAGTTGAAGTCAAATTTAGAGGAGGCCATTGGTTACTCGCCATCTCCCGACGCTAATGCTATTGCTAATGCGAAGTCAAGGGTGACTGTCTTCTACCTGGTTGACAAAAACTTAGTTCTAAATTTGTAAGTCTTCTTAACAGTAAAGTGTACTTGTACTGTACACAATATACACCTCTGCAGCGAGCCTACTCTGCAATCTCAATAATTAAGGAATATAAAAGCTTACCACTGCCCACCACTACTGAGGCATCCCCCAAAGCAGTTCCTGCTGGCACTGCATCCGCCCCTGGAGTGACCACCTCCGCGCTGGCCCGGCACTGGTGGTGGGCTGTGCCGATGGTGTTCTGCCTAGAAAATACATTTCATATTTTTAGATGCCATATACACCACTCCCTATTTTGTCTAGGAATGAAAAAATGTAATTATTTGTGACTTTCTAGTCTAAACTAAAAATTCCCCTTTCGGAAGGAGAGGGTGTTTTTATTTATGCTTAGTCATAACATGCTACACTTTTTGGCACAACTGATGTATGCTTGCCTTTTAACACGCACCATTTTTCTCATAACAGACAGAAGCTTCCCTTCTACGAACAAGAGCAATATGTTACTCATCATCATCACCACCAGTACTTTAAGTTCTAACCAGGTGAGGGGTCTCCCACAATTAATGTGTAAAATCAGCCACTGTTTATTTTTCAAGAGTTCACCTTTTCTCTTCTATGAAGTTCATTTAATTTTCATAAATGTTTTTATATAATGCAAAATTGAAAATTAATATACAGAATACACACAGAGCTAGTTGTTTTACTTTTAATAAAGCTTTAAAACTTACATAGAATCAGTAGTTTTTTGGTCATGAGTGAGTGAGCGAAAGGGTTTGCAATTTGCAAGCATGATTCCGTGACTCTGATATGTCTGGACTTTGACTCCGTAGTCTTATGTTCTGGATTGTATAATCATTGGGGATCATCTCTGCATTTGGGAGCTAAATATTGACTCTGACACACTAGCTAGTCAGTAAGGAGATTGGGGGTTCAACTTCTGTTATGACTGTGGTATGATAGTTTGTGGAAAGTCTAACTGCGCCTATTATCACCAATGCCCTATTTCTTGTCCATAGTTCTGTATGTACAGAATAGTCCCCGCAACAGTGGTAGTATGTCCTCCTATCCAATCAAAAAGTAAACTAGTAGCTTATTCTTGGTGGCCATTGACATTTAATTGTTGGGAATTGTCAAAGCATAAACATTAAGAAGACTTCAATAGACATTATGGACAACACAGAGGACTGCACTCAGTGCCTAGAGCTATTGCTGAATAGGAGTTTTGTTTAACACATTTTGCCAACTGTGCAAGCTTAGCTAGCTACACACACAGACTAATAATAATAAATAGTAGTAGCACAGAGAGTCATAGTAGAAGCAGGATAAGAATCTAGAAACAGTCTACAAGAAGATCAAAAACGAATAAGGAAAAAATAGAATTATGATGAACGTTTGGAATAAAGAGGTGCTGTAAAAGTTAGGAAAGTATAATTATTCATATTAACAGCGAAACTTACTGGGGCCAGCAGAAGAGCCCACGGCGGACCGATCCTGGCCTTCCTGCTCCGCCGGCACCGCCACCGCCACCTCTGTCCTCTTGCCCCTGGGAGGAGTTGATGTACATGAAAGAAAGACACAAACATGGTTGATTGTTGTCAACGAAATCAAACATTTAAAAAAACAATAACAAATTATTTCGGGGAAATAAACAACAATTGCACTAAATTTATTGACCTATCTGATGTGGTCTACTAGGATATTAGTATTGCTGGATTCGCGGACCATCTTCTTGGAAAGTTATGTAACTCACTAAACCAACTACAAAAAGGTTCTACTAGGACTGGCAGCACTCAGCAGCACGCAAAGTGACAGACACAGTCCGTCATGATTCCAGACCACTAAAAAATGTCCTACTAAATGACAAGTCATAATATACTCAACCTATCAATCCACCACCACTATCTCTTCTTAGTGGCAGGAGTACAAAGGAAGGACTTGACTTGAGTCTCTAGTCTCTAGCATTACGCAGTTCTTTAAAGTACACTAATAATCACTCAGGCCAAATGAGCACAAAATTGAAAACAAGTAAGCATAGTAGCACCGCCATTCAGCAGGCGAGCACCTGCAATCACAGAAGCTTTTGAAACATAATTTACCTGCAATGTAATTGGCAGCATTCTTGCTCTTTAGAAAAAACATATATTTTCAATATAACACAGAGCAGGTCCTGGTCCTGGTTGGCAAGGACCAGGACATGTGGTCAGGTGATTGGTGGCCTCCTTCTTTAGGTAGCTGCCCTACACCTACACAATCTGCCAGGAACCTAGGCGTCATCTTTGACACCCAGCTCTCCATGGAGCTTCAGGTCAACAGAACGGTGGCTACCTGTTGGGGTGTCATCAAGACCCTGAAAAGGATCGTGCACTATCTGTCCCCACAGGCACGGAAACAGGTGGTGATTGCCCTTGTTGGCTCAAGGCTTGACTACTGCAACTCAGTATACGCCGGGGCCAACAAGGGCCTGCTTCAGCGTCTGCAGGTCATACAGAACGCTGCAGCGCGGTTTGCTCTCGCTTTGCCCTGGTTGGCATCTATGACCCTAGCGAGGAAGAACCTCCACTGGCTCCCCATTCCCTCAAGGATCACTTTTAAACTCCTCTGCCTTACATATAAGGCTCTAACTGCAGGCTCGGCTGATGCCCTTGGTTCATTACTCACCAGATATGTTCCGAGCAGATGTTTACGATCCAGCGAGCTTAATCAACTGGTAATTCCCAGAGCCAAGAAGGCTAGATGGGGGAGCAAAGCTTTCTCCATACTGGCACCTCTGATGTGGAATTCACTCCCCCTTGAAATCAAACTACTTCCTTCCCTCGACCTCTTTAGGAAGTCATTGAAAACTTGGCTCTTTATTAATGCATACCAGTAGGCTCTGTTTCTGTCTGCTAACAGCTTGTTATTTGGCTTAGGCGCCTTGACGCCCATTGGGCATAGTTGCGCATTATAAATGATATTTCATTTCATTCATTCAGAAGAAAACAAAGTAGTTAATAAATAGCTAATAGTACTCACCAAGCCCAGGGATCTTGACGGCAAGCAGGTCGAGCCGGTCTCGTTCCTGGTCCAGTATGTTGGACCACCGGTGCGTCACCTGGTTGTAGGTGCGCCAGACCCCTTACTGCCGATACATGGCCAGGCACACCTTACCCCATAGCTGGTCATGCCCCCAGAGGCCGTACCAGGTACCGGGCCTGCCGCCTGCTGCAGAGGTCTTCAGGAGGTGGGGCTACACAAAGAAGACCAGCGTGGCCACCTCCACAGTACTGAAGATCTTCCTTGGACTTACAGACTCCCCCCGTAAGCGCCCGCAAGGGAGCTGGCTGCTGGGTGCTAGAGCGGGACTCTTCCCCTTGGATTTGCCGGCTCTCTTTGCCATGGTCCTGGGTTAAAGAAAGGAAAAAGAGGAAAGAATAGTGAAAAAAGTAAATAAAAGAAAAGAGAGAGTTAAAAGAAAAAGTAGTTATTAAAGTAACGAAAAGTAGAAAAAAAATACAAAATATAGATGTACAAAAATAAAGAGATAGATAATGAGTAAAAAAGATTTTAAAAAACAAAGGATTACAAAGATTGAAGCTGGATAGAAAAGACATGTCCTGAACCATAGCAATGAATGAAAAACACGATGGCCGTGCCCATTGCAATCACGTGGGTAAGTTTGCGTGATATTTTCCTTCAGAGCATGCAAAAACGGACGTGAACACGCAACTGCGGCCCGAACAGGAAAAGCGCAACGCGAGCATTCAACTAGCAACCGAAAACGGAAATACGCAACGCGAACATTGAAAACAAGATGAACGCGCCCATATACGGCCGCATGGGTAAGTTCACGGTAGCCGCAGTGAAAAAAATCCTGCGTACGCGCAAAAATAAAAAAATCCGCAATCCGGACTTTGCGGACCCCGAGTCCGCTTTTGTACGAATTCCCGTACCGCGAATTTTCAAAATTCGCCCATACTTAGTTTTGTGGCCTTCTTGGGGTCGGAGGTGCATGATGAGTAGCTCTATGACATGCTGGTCTTCAGATGTGATTCTGGGCTGGGCTCCTTTTCACACTGTAGGTAGTCATCCTACTTTACACTAGTAAAAGGCAGATGATATATTCCTACTGCTAACGCAGCTTAACGCCTGTTTTTGGATCGCAACACAGATTTGACAGCTTGTTGAAAATATCCGGAAGTGGTGTTTTCATGTTATTTTTGCACAGGAACGCCTACGCTGCATATTATTACCGTTAGTTGTTGCTCTCATTTGTGGAGATTTTTTGTGGGGGAAGCTATTACTGGAAAACTGGCCATCTCGCTGTTTTCACCAGTTGAAGAATGGAATGATAATTTAAAATCACTGAAAAAACTATAAGTTTAATGAACATTATAATTAGAAATTAGCATTTAAAAAACCTTTGAAATTCACTGAAAAAACCATAGGTTTCAGGGACGTTATATTTAGTTGGACATTTCACTTGTACAAAATCAGAGAAATGTGAATGTTATAGTTAGTAGAGCTAACTATAACTTGCGCCCCCGCAATGCACTTCGGATGACTTCACATATTACATCACTCCTGACATGGTCAGTGACATCACTGATGACATCACTGATGACATCTCAAATTACATCACTGATGACATCCTCCATACGATAATCTGATGCACCTCCTCACACCCTAATATAACCTTTGATACACCCACTCCAAAATACAGACTACCATTTTTGAAACCATAGACAATTCAATAGCAGTTGCTATATACCCACTGACTAATTCCTAGCTATACACACACATTCATTCATTCACCCATACAATTACTCATACATGCAGCCACTCATCAATACAGCACTATTATATGTACTCGTACACCTATACAAACACTCATTCGCCGTCACTCATCCATAGAGTTATTAACACACCCACCTAGACATGTAAAGAATCAATAACACTGCCATATACTCAACTGTACAGTTATATATTCACTATCTAACCTATTTATACATATACTAACATATAACTTACTCACTTTTACCATCACTGATACAAGCACACAGTTTTTTACACTGCCACTCTCACAATTACTCACTCTCACATATAGTAATTTATATACTCCAACACTCCTGCCTTTCACGTATGTAGTTACTCACACATATACCAGTGAGACATACATTCACTCACTAACATACTGATACACACACACATTCACCTATTCAGCTATTTCCACATGCTCTATTGAAGCCATACACTGAGTAAATTATCCACTCACACATGTAGGCAGAAAGTCACACACTGCCCACCCACTCACACACATAAACACTGAGGAACCCCTACAGATACTCATGCAACCAATAGGTAACCCATGTAGACAGTCATGTACCTAATCATCAACCCATGCAGCAGCTTACACAACAACTGAGTGACTGATAAAGACATTCACACAGTTTAGTCACTAACCCAGGCATTCAGTAAGATACTTTTCATCACTAACTTATACAGGCAGTCACACGCCTATTAAATCCTCCACCCACACACTTATACACCATTTCATTCTTCAATACACCTTGGCATTAACATTAGGGGTGGGCGGAATTTGCGAAATTCGCTTTCGCAAACTATTGTGAAAATGTTTAAAATCCCTGCGAACATGCGGAAATATCGCGAAGACGCAGAAGTTTTATTCCTTCCGTTCGCGGTATTTTCTGCGTGATCGCGTTGAAAAATGTCTAGCTAACTTACCCATGCGGTCGCTCAAGGGCGCGGCCATCTTGTTTTCCCTTGTCCCTTCCGCTCGTGCTGCTTACTTCCTGTTCCGAGTCGCAGAATGCATGCTCGGGCTCGTTCACGTTACGTATTTCCTGTTCGGGAACGCTTTTACGTGTTCAAGCCGCTTTGTTGCACACGTGGTCCCAATGGGCGCGACCATCTTGTTTTTCACTCTTGATATGGTTCTGAGGCCTCCCTCTATCTTTCCAATCCTTTGTTTCCATCAACTTTTTTTTATCCTTTTTTACTTATTATTATTCAGACTATTTTCCTACTTCTATGTTTTTGGTTCTTGTCTACTTTTTTGTGCCTTTTAGCTACTTTTTCACCCTTTTTCTATTGCCTGGTACTTTCATTTCTTTTACTTACTTTTTAAATGTTATTACCTTTTCTTTCCTGCCCCGTCTCACTCTCCCCAGAACCATGTCGAAGGGTAAGGCTCGCCGCAGCCAGAGCCGCGACCGCCATTCCTGCGGAAGGCGGCACCCACATGGGGTGCAGGCACGGGCCCTATTTGTGGAGGTGGAGTTGGCTGCACTTGTTTTTTTTGGGCAGCACCACCCCCCTCAACCCTGAAAGCAGATGGCCGGCCTGTGTCCGTGTACAGGCTCAGGGAGCGTCGGCAGAGGTGGGGGAAGGTGCGCCGGGCAGTGTACCGCTGCTCTGGGGTTTGGCCCACCCAGGCCCAGCTGACGCACCGGTGGTCCGACATCCTGGACCGGGAGCAGGACCTGCTGGACCTACTAGTAGTGGAGGTGCCGGGTCTTGGTGAGTAACTATTTAATTATTACTACTTTGTGTCTGTTCCTCTGCTCTGCGTTACATATTGCAAATATATTTTTTTTCCAACCATCTAGAATGCTGCTGCTTACATTACAGGTAAATTATGTTTAAAAGTCTTCTGTGATTGCTATGACACAGGTGCTCTTCTGCGCTACTAATCTTACTTGTTTGCAACTTTGCGTTCGCGCTCACTTAGCGTGAATATGTAAGAGTTTATTTTAGAGAAATTAAGTAACATAATGCTATAGTGATTCTAGTCCTTCCTTTGTCCTATCACTAAGAGATAGGGGCGGATTGATACTTAGGTTTAGTTACTTTGTATGAGTTTGTAATTTTTTTGTGTTATGCGTGATGCCCCCTCTGTTGCGTCACGTGCTGCTAGTACCAGAGTCTTTATTAGAACCTTTTCTAAAATATAGTTATGTGTCCTCCATTTTACCATGTGCATTGTTGAGGACTAAAAGAAGTGGAAATGCATTAATCCATTAATGTTCAAATGGCACGCCTGGAATAGGTGGGCTAGGTCAGGTGGTACATCTTACTTAGGCTTACTTAGTATTCTGGAATCAGAATGGAAGAGTGGATTAGTGTTGATAAATAGTAAGTAGTCGATCCGCGAATCCCCCAATACTACTTGTTGACCAGATGAGATTGGTCAATTTAGTTATTGCAATTGTTGTTTACGTAAGTTTCAACCGTTCTTTAAAAATATTTTATTTGTTAGACACCATTCATCAATGTTTGTTGCTTTCTTATATCTTTCCTGTTCAGCCCCCAGGGGCAGGCAGACAGGGGGGCAGTTGGCGGGAGAACACCATCAACAGGAGGAGGACACCAACGCTGGCTCTTCTGCTGGCCCTAGTAAGTCTTCTTGTTTCTAATAATAATTCTTATTCCATAACTTTTACTGCATCATATTTTACCCGAACAATTTTTTCCGTTTCCTAATGCTATTTTTTACCAACAATTATCCTTTGATCTGTACTGTTTCGAAAATCTTGTTATCCCTGCCTCTGCTATGATGACTCTCTGTACTACTACTACTACTACTACTATTAGTCTGTCTATGCTGTAGTACCTAAGCTTGCCCAGCTGGCCACTCTTTATTTAAAAGGTTTTAAATAAAACTCAGATTCACCAGTAGCTCTAGCCATTGAGTCCAGTCCTTTGAGTCGTCCTCTTGTGCTACTTCTAGTCTTATTGATCTTGAGTCTTTGTTAATCTTGAGGCTTTGACAATTCACACCAAGAAATTCCCAACCAGATGTATTACTATTTTGATATGATAGGACATACTACTACTGTTGTGGGGATTTTCCACATACAGAACTTTGCACAAGAAAATAGGAAGTTGGTGATGGGAGGATGGACCTTCCTCACACACCTCAATCAGGAGTTCAGAACCCACCACAATCCCCTGCCCGACTAGTTATAATAGTGTCTTGCAATACCTATTAGCTCTCCAAACCCTCTCCCAAGATACCCAACGAGTAGACAACCCAGTACAGAACACACCCAACCTCTCAGTCGTGGAAGCAATGCACATGCACACCCTTCCTTTCACTCGCTAATTTGTGTAAGTCCACACCAAATACCACCCAGTCTATGTAAGTTCAAAATTTTTATTTTGAATTGACAAGCTCTGTACGTTGTTCTATAATGCAGCACCAACAGGAAAATCAATAACATTGTTACACTTAGTTACAGTTGGGAAATAAATCTTGATAACAGTGTTGGAAGCACCACCATCCCCTAGGTAGAAATATAGTTTATATAAATTTATAAATGAAGATCTCTGAGTGAATTCTGGGGCCCCCTCACCTTAGAAGAACCTAGTACTGGTAGTTGTTGCATCATAAGCTCTGCAAAGCTCTGGTTCGTAGAATGGAATCTTCCATCTGTAATGCAAAAAATGAAATGGTGCGCGTTAGTATATTGCAAGCATTTCTCAGCCATGCCAAAAAGTGTAGCATTTATAGATAAGCAATATGGACTAACAGTACACCAGAACTTCATAAAAAAGTGGCTTGTTAATGTTTTGGTTGACCGATTGTATGCAGTTCTTGGACAGTAGCAGTATGAGGTCAGGTGGGCTCAAAGGTGTCTTATACAACAAGCTGCAAGGTAACGTCACATGTGCAAAAATAAAAGACACAAAGGTAAAATGGTTGCATGGCTCCGGCTAACTAAGCAAAGGCTAGAATGACCCTAGTGAGCATGTATAACTACTAGCGTCTACTCTACTACTACTTGATTTGTACTAGTGGTGTATGTTGTATACTATTAACTCATTTTTCAATCTTGCTAATGACCAATAGGGGGAAGTGTATATGATGCCTAAAAAATCTGTAATGTTTTCTAGGCGCACTACCGACCACCATTGCCGGGGCCAGCGGTGGTGAAGGCGAAGTGGAGGGAGAGGCTGCGGCAGTTACTGATACCGATGGAGCGGTAGGGGAGTGCCAGCACCAGTGGCAGCTGGTGGTAAGTTAGATTCATAATCCTTAACTATTGACATTACACTCACTGCAAGGGTTTACTGTATGTATACTGTACTGTTGAGACTTAGGGCCCCATTAGGATGGTGGGCGGATTGCCCCCGCCGGGCCGGCAGGGGCAAACCTCCCACCATCCCTGTAGGAAAGACACCCCCGCCATATTACAATGGCTGGGGGCTCCGCGGCGGATAGAAAGCGTCCGCCGATTTTCCGCAAACTCGACATGTCCACCGGGCGGAAATTGGTTCAATATGGTGGGGGTGTCTGAAACACACAGCCAGCTATATAATCTGCATTTTGGAATGCCTTGCCATGGAAAGGCATGCGAAGTAGGCTTGGGGTGCCCGTTGCGGGCCCCCATGGATGGTACATACTACCTTTGATACCCCCTGCCTTTCAAAGCACAACGTGGCACGCTCCGCGCGGGGCCTGTCACGTTGTGCTTGGAGAAGCACAACATGTATTTTTAGCATTGCGGCGGGCGTTGCTTTCAGCACTGCCCGCCACAATATTAAAAATATGGGATGTGCCCGCCACTGTGGCGGGCACATCCTAATTGCCCCCACGGGACCCCCGCCCTTATGGTGGGCAGTCCCTTTTAGCATGAGGATGGCGGGCGGACAAAGCCCACCCGCCATCCTAATGATGCCCTAAGTAAGTAAGAGTTGTTGTGAACGTTTGAAGAGTGAAGACACCCTTTAATTGGCATTAGTAAAGGCATTAGGGGCGGGAGTATTGAGTAACCAATGGCCTCATCTATCTGTGATTTCAACTCCGCTTTGAAAGTTTTATGGAAAAGACTAAAGTCAGATCAGATCACCTGGTGTTTAACTAACAAAAAGTAAAAGACGGGTCAAAGAAAGAGGACGGGCAAGATTTAATTTTTATGACTGACAGAGAGAAGGATACGTGTGATGCAAGGATATAAATTGCAAAGGTGGCTGATAGTAAAGAATCTGATGCATGGTTGGTTGAATGCCTCAAAAAATCCTGCAAATGTTAAATCCCAAGCAAGTGGGAGGATAGATACATACCACAAAAATATGTACTGTGCTTTATAGTGCTACCATGCCACACTATGTGTATAATTAACTTGTCTCACTGTTTTTCTAAGAGTATATTTTAGAATGGTCTTGTTTTTTTCTTTTTCATATACAGCAACTCCTTAAGTTCCAAACCTGATTGGAAGGAGTTGGCCGCCAAGGCACGGCATCGCAAGCTGGAGGTAATCCAGCATGAATATCAGGGGTTGGTGGTCTTGGAAGAGGAGGAGGAGGAGATTGCAGCCCTTTAAGCCTCCTCCAGTGTCCCGGGCCCCAGCCACTGCCCTCCAGCGGTACGGTGCCACCGTCTGGCAGCTGCCCGCCGCCGACTTAACATTGCTGTTCCCCCCCCCACTGTGGCTGCAACTCCAACGCTTTAAAGCGCTGCGTCGTCA
This sequence comes from Lissotriton vulgaris, assembly GCF_964263255.1. Classification (NCBI taxonomy): domain Eukaryota; kingdom Metazoa; phylum Chordata; class Amphibia; order Caudata; family Salamandridae; genus Lissotriton; species Lissotriton vulgaris. The sequence continues at coordinate 683,975,288 of NC_141689.1, forward strand.
AACTAGAAGAGCAAATGCGACATGTCCTTCAGAGACAATCCCGCCACACATAGACCCTGTCTATTGCCCCTTTTTTAATTCTTGTTTTGGTGGGTGGGAATTGGGCGTTGGGGTTGGACATTTTGGACTCTCATTACGGTTACGGACATTGGTTGGGGTTAGGGAGGGGGTGGGTCAGCTTTTAAGTTTTTTTTTACATAGTTTATTTTTGTTAGGGTCATATTAAATCTATATATTTCTACTTTACATACAATGTTGTTAATGTTTTGTAGTTACTGTTTTACATCACACTGTTTCTTGCTGGTGCAGGTCCGCCCATAGCCAGTGTTTGATTTAAATAATTTGCTGACTGTGTAAGACACAAACAGATAGATGCAACACCCCTCACTGATTGAGTTGTCCTACTAGTACTGTCAGTCTCTCTTTTCTGGTCTATGCATTCTTTATCTGGACAAAAAGGGGTGTGTGAAATGATTGAAAACATGTCCATTACTAATTATGCCTCCCCAAACTTCTCTTACCTTTGTTTGATGTTTAACTTAGGCACAGCGATGACTGCATGATGGTGGAGAAGTGTGGCTCAGGGGTTAGAGGCGGCAGACCCGGAAGCTGAGATCGGCCCTGGACCAGGGTTCAATTCCCCGCCTCGACGGGGCTTGGGCTCAATAATTCCACGGACTCGATAATTCTCGCTCCGGTGCCTACTCGACTCACGGGTTCACACTCTGCGACTCTGGGCAATAGCTTGCTTAATCTCCACAACGGCCCCTCGCGGCGGGATGCCTGGCTTTCACCTTGTGGATACCCTGCCAGGGTTATCTCACAGGGGAATACCAGGACGGGTTCCCTAAGCAAGCTCTTAGATACCTGCGATGTGGGTGATTTGCGCTATATAAATACATGTACATTTACATTTACATTCCATGGTTGTGGTGGTAGTAGTAGTTTTAGACACTGGCAGGGCATCAGCATTTGCACAAAAAGAAAATGAGACAGTCAGTCGCCTTTGAGAGACTGTTCAAGGAGTAGTAGAATGAAGTACAGTACAGAACTACCGAGCAACAATAATATGTAAAAATATTGTACAACAAAACATAATGGTGGTGGGGATAGCCTACTAGACAGAGTTACAAACTATAGTTGTGTCGAGTCACTTGACAAGGCCTACAGCGTAACAGTTAGTGCTGTGAATGAGGATGATCATGACAACAAATCCAATCAATGCTGGCAATTAATGGTGAGGTTTATGTTCCTTTGTTAAAAATCACCTTTAAAATATACTGCTCATGGGTGGGCAAGCAGAAGAAGATCATCGCTCTGCCTTGAAATTGAAGTACTGTTGATTTTGCCACATCCGCCCCTGCAAGGGTGTGATTAAATATTGGTGTACATTTAATTTAGTCACTCCTCAATAAGTCACACAGCCTGGGGGAAGAGGGTTAGGGTTTGTTGAATGGATCGGAAGGGGGTTTGACAGTGAAAAAGACTACGCATGGTCAAACAACAAATGACAATCTTTGAAGACTACTATATCCTTATCAATATTAGGTATGGGCGGAAAATCCGTTTCGCTCGCGGATTTTGCGGATTTTCGGGAAATCCGCAATCCGCGAGATTCGCGAATCTCCCGCAAAATCCGCAAATCCGCGAGCAGCGGATTTTGCTCGCACTGCTCGCACTGTTCGCGTGAGTTCGCGGCTTCCCAGTACAACTTCGCGCCCCGCGAATAAGTGCTAAATTGCAGAAATACGATCTTAGCAAAACTGAAACTACTTGCCAGGTTCAAAAGTTCAGGCTCATCATTAGTAGCCATTTCCTGTAGTGCTTCCTGAGGGGCCCCTCCAGAGTTCAGTTGCCAGTTGCAACTATTATGTGACCCTGCTCTGAACCTCAGAATAGTTACACATATGCCACAAAGGTCCTGAATTACAGCTAAGGGAGACAAGCAGGAGCCAGGCTGGAAGTTAAAATCCATTAATCAGCCCCTAATTCATTATTGTCAGTTGGGGCAGGGCAGGTGTTGTAACTAATTTTGCAACAATGAAAGCACTTAGCAAGTGCAAAAGATCACTAATCAGGGCGCACTAAGGAAGCAGGTGCCAGCTAAAAAAATATTCTGTGACACATTAATCAGCCCCAAATTAATTCAGGTCACTTGAGGCAGGGAAGGTGTGCTTTGCTTTGCCGAAAATAATGTACACTGGACAACCAGAGGGTGTGGTGATGAAACAGAGGGTGGCATGGGTGGGCCAGAGGGTGGCATGAGTAGTCAGAGAGTGGCAGTGGTGACAGAGAGTGGCAGTGATGAAGAAGAGTGTCCCAAACAGGCTGGACACGTAGAAACAACAAGTTCGCGAAACTTGCGACCCGACAGGTAAGTTCGCAAATTGCGAAATTGTAAAAACCCTCGCGAACTGGCAGAAACACGGGCGAACACAAAAAAAAAAATCGCAAATTCGCGGGAATTCGCGGATTTTGCGGATTGCGAATTCGCAAATCCGCAAAATTCGCGAACGCAAGATCCGCAAAATTCGCCCATGCTTAATCAATATGTTAAGGGAGAAAAAGGAAATGCATGCATGATGATGATTTATGAGGAGACCCGGATAACATACATGTCTTGTTCAGTTGTTCCGGGCTTAATACTTTACAGATAGCAAATACAAATTTTAAATATTGGTAGGGACGAAACATAAACAGAGAGAAAACCTAACGATAATACCAACAACAAGAAGAACACACTGTTGTAAAGATTGTAGACAAAAAAAGGAATCAAATTATTTAAAAGTTGATACAGTTGCTGTGTTATCCTGGTCAAAAATGTGGACTGGATTTGCATCTCGGCATTCCTCTTGGTCCTCTTGTCCATCAATCATGGGTGTCACCACTCGCCACTCACCACTGCCCGTCTGGAAAAAAATTTAGATTTATTGGTAAGGTAAGTGTGCATCTTAATGTTTACCCAAGTATAGGGCAAAGGGGATATTGAGAAACAAAGTTGAAACAAATGCACAAGTTATGGTGTAGTGCAACAAGAACACTTACTGAGGCGGCATGTATGCATCATCTCTACTCTAGTCTGTTTCGAGCATTGACCTTCAACAACAATAATAATAATTATATTAATAATACTGAAGTTTATATAGCGCTAACAGCTACCTCGCAAGGAGGTTTCCCGGCGCTTTGTAAGCATCAAGATAAACTGAGTAGTAAAAAGAAAAAAGCAGCATAAAAAAAAACAGATTACTGATTAAAAAGACATGTCTTTAGCTGTTTCCTGAGGACAGACTCTGAGTTTGCATTACGAATGTAGAGTGGTAGGGTGATCCACAATTTAGCAGTTCTTTTTGAAAAAGCTCAACCCCCGAGCCGAGACTTCACGAATCGGGGGACAGAGTGCAGGTTCAGAGTATTTGAGCACAGTGACCGAACCTGCCTATAACAGGGAAATCTTAATTTAAGATAATTTGGGCACTTATCCTGCAGTGCCCGATAGGCCAAAGTCAGGGCCTTAAATTCAATCCTGCTTGCCACCGGTAACCAGTGCAGACTGCGCAGATGCGGGGAGACATGATGTCTGAAAGGAATATGTTTAATGCCTTATTGCTCCTGAAAAAATCATGCAAACAAGCGGAAAGAGACTAGCATAAAACCTATGATGCTGAGAAAAAACGCAGTACCTAGCAAAAAACAAAATTTACCATAGAGCCCTATGTAGGGCTCGTGCGGCCTACTATTCCCAAGAGTTCAAATGCATTGCTAATCCTACGAAGCTGATCTTTAAAGTTCTCAAAGACCTGACTGCTAAAAGAGCCCCAGCAGCTGAGATATGCTCAGTGTCCCACTGTGAACAGCTCGCTCCTTTTTTCTGGAAAAGGTGCATACTATCTATCGCTCCTTCCCTAGTACCATCCCTCAGAGTGAGGACCAGAGGCCTAATTCTACTACTAATGTGGTTCTATCCACATTTCCTGGAATTTCAGAGGTAGAGTTTGATAGGCTGGTGGCCAAAGTAAAATCTGGGTCTCCTGCCGACACACTTAGACCCGCGCAGTTCAGAGAGTCGGCTGCACTATGTCTTCCCCCCGAGCGCCAACTCATCAATCTTTCGTTCTCTTCAGGGACACTACCAACTAAGTGGAAACAAGCCTATGTCACTCCTATCTTGAAGAAACCCGCGTTGGACCCTCTCAAACTAGAGAATTATCATCCGATTTCTCTTCTCCAATGGGCCGCGAAGGTTGCGGAGGCTCATGCCAATGGAATCTTGACTAAACACCTTCAGACTGCCAATATCCTGGATTCCTCCCAGAATGGATTCTGGGCAGGTCATAGCACAGAGACTGCTCTCCTTGCTATGACGGAACATCTGCGCTCCGTGCTCGACTCCGGTCAAACTGCAGCGCTGGTGTTACTCAACCTCAGGGCAGCGTTTGACACGGTCTCACACGCGATACTGCTGTAGCGTTTGGGAGAAGCAGGTGTCTCTGATCTAGCACTTGAATGGTTTCGGTAATTTCTAGCAGGTCGCTCATTTTGGGTCGCTACACCTCCATTTGAGTCTAAACCCTATTTCATCGAGCAGGGAGTGCCTCAGGGGTCGGCACTTAACCCCACGTTGTTCAATCTGTATGTGCAGCCGCCGGCTGCGGTCGCCAAGCAGTGGGGCCTGACTATGGTTTCTTATGCTGACGATACGCAGCTGGCATTTGCACTCAGTGGGGACTCCGACTTTGAGGCCCCTAGGTTCAGGGAGGGTTTGACATCAGTGGCTGGCTGGATGACTGCTAACTGCTTACAGCTCAATGCCAAGAAAATGTAGGTCCTTATTGTTGGTAAGCGTAGCAACCTCTAGGGCGCTCAGTGGTGGCCTCCAGAGCTGGGTTCAGCTCCCATCCCGGTACCCGAGGTTAAAAACTTGGGTGTCTGCGGACACACTAAAAAAGTGTCTGCTACTTGTTTTGGTATTTTGCGTGGGCTCAGGCCAATCCTGAAATTCTTTGATGCCCCCACTAGGCAGTTGATAATCCAGGCCACCATACTCTCGCGGCTTGATTATACGAGTTCGCTCCTGTTGGGGGCCAATCAGGTGGAAGTTATCCGGATGCAGCGCGTACAGAATGCGGCGGCCAGAGCCCTGGTGGGCCTACCTAGGTTCTGTTCTGCGAAGGAAACCATCCGGAAAATCCATTGACTGCCCATGGCTCAAAGGATTGAGTTTAAGACTCTATGTCTTTCCTTCAAGATTCTTAAACTGTCCTCTCCCCAGATCCTAGAGCATCTTCTCACTCCCTATGTCCCCTCTCGTTCTTTGAGGTCATTGGGTCAAAATCTGGCTACAGTTCCACGGTTCAAACGCTGCAGAGCGGGAGGGTATTCTTTCCGCTATCTAGCGGCTATGCTTTGGAACTCATTACCAGCTCACATTCGTGCCCTAGATGATTTGCTTACGTTCAGGAGGGCTATTAAAACCTATCTTTTCCCCCTTGGACCTTAATATACTGCCTGGACCTTAATATACTGCCCCGTTGCTACTTTTTTCTAGTTTTTCTTCTGTTTTGTATGTGTATTCCTTCTGCCAGTCAAAGTGCCGGGACGCCCCTTTGCTGGGGCAGCTGTGCACTATAGAAGAGGAGATAACATAACATAACATAACATAACATAATCAGCCTTGCAGCCACATTCGGCACAATCTGTAGTCGCTGGATCACGTACTTAGGCAAACCAAGATAAAGATCATTAGCCTAGTACAGCCTGGATGTTACGGTGGCATGGACAACTAATTTACAGCAATCTTCAGGCAATAGGTCCAAGAACTTTTTAAGATTTCTAAGTTTAGTAAAGCACCCTGCCGCTACCTGTTGGAAATGAGCAGAAAAGGAGAGGTCATCATCCCATCTAACAGCCAGATTTTTAGCACTGGAACTGGGGAAGGGCGAGGGCCCCATTTCAGAAGGCCACCAAAGATCTGGCAAGGGCACAGGCCCCTATCCAAAGAAGATCACTTCTGTTTTCCCTGCATTTATTTTTAATTTATTCGTGTTCATCCAAATGGTGATGTCACAGAGACAGCCCTTAAAATTGTGGAAGGCCTCCACTGTCGGTTCATGGAAAGAGAAGACCAACTGTGTGTCATCAGCGTATGAAATTGCTTTGACACCCCAGTTGGCTATTAGAGTAAAATGAGGGGCTAGATAAACATTAAAAAGTAGAGGGCTTGGGACCGAGCCCTGGGGAAGACCACACCAAAGAGGTTTGGGTTTGGACGACAACAGGACAGAGCAGGCCCACAGTGACTGCACGTTGCGTACCACATCCTCCGCATAGAGTACTATTTTTTTAAAGAGTTGGACAAAGCACATATCCATTCCAAACATAGCATTTTACAATTTAAGTTAGTAAATCAATGCACCGCTACACTCAACTCCACTTCTACACAGACATTTGGATCTGCTGTGGTCGCTGTTGATGTGTTTACCTTTAGGCTTTTTTTATGTCACCCATGAAGCGTCCTCCTGACTTGTTATTATTCCATCAATCATCATGATACTTGTACTGACTGACTGTGAAGATCGGCCTGCAGTAGAATAAAATGTTGTTATTACACAACAAGAGTAGAAATCTTATTGACTTGAGTCACTCTTTAGTGTGTACAGTAAGACTACTAGTATACTTTGACTTCACTTTGTGCACAACAAACAAACAACAAAAACATAAACACCAATCGCTCACAGTCAGGTGTCCAATGCATGCCATTTATTTTCATTACCTGTTACTTCTCATCTTAAGTTAATGGGGCGTATTTTTCGGATAGCTATAGTAGTCATCATGTTCCACTTCTTTTGGCGGGACTAGGAAAGTTTTCATTTTTTCTTCTATTTTCCACCATCCAATCATCATGAGGGCAATGTATTTAGGAGGGAGAATCAGCATGATGGAGCGGAGTAGCTGGATTCGGAGGACTGTACTGTAAAATGCAGACACCTGAAACGTTTATATTGAAATAAGAAGAATAGAAGACGGTGGTAATGGATTTGTTGTGATTCAAAGTTTGTAACTGGAACAACAGACACACAAATAAAGGAAAAAAGGGAGGAAGACAGTAAGTGCAATTGTCAGGGAAGTATAGCTCGTCAGCCAGTAGTAGGTAATCATGATGTGACACATTACTTCCGTCACCTGAACCGCTGTCCTCATCTTCCTCGCTTGATTCATGTATTGTATAATTTGGTGGTATGAAGTGCTGATTAATTTTGATCATTGTTAACCTCACCACGTTTTTGGGCAATAGACTGGTCCTTCTCATTGTTACAAAGCTTGTCTGACCAATTCCAGCACATCATGAATGTAGTGCCGGAACAGCAATTCTTGCAAAATAGGAATGGCTGGGAACCTTCCATTTAGGGCAGATGTCTGACACAAATTCAAGGAAACCAACCCCTTCCACAAATAAAAAAGGGAGAACGTCCAGTGCTAACATTTTAGCCAGCTTTGCATTGTACAACCGTGCCGTTGGGTGGTTGCGTTAGAACTGCCCCTCCAACCTAAGCATGCTCTCAATGGTAGGCTGTAATTACTTTCCTTTGTGGTGCTGTTGTTTTCATTAACCCACTTAGGCTCAACGATGCAGTTTGTCTCATTCTAGTACTCGGTCGCCTTGGTGTCTCAGCCTGACTCTGAGTATGGCTCTTACTGCGGTGCCACTTAGATGTTACTGAGGTGGATGTGGGCGGTACTACTACACTACTGGGGACAGGGCTAGAAATGCCTCCCTCTTCTTCATCTTCCACCACGATAATATCGTCCCCTGATTGATGACCAACTTCAATGGGTTGATTTTTTCTACTTTGTTTTAAGTGAAGTAGGTGATTCTCCCACACGATAGTGTGGTGTATTCTGAGATGACTTGCTTGGCCTCCGGTACCACAGTTTGTACCAAGCTTACCCTGCCGAACACCTTGCGACAAATTGTGCATATAGCAACGTTTTCCTCCTTGGTGCTAACAGAAAAGAAGTCCCAAAAAGGGGAGGAGAATTTTCTGGCACTGCTAGATGTGCCACATTCAATACCAGATGAACTGGAGGGTGTGCTTGGAATGTGACTCTGTGCAACTGCACTGTGACTTTTACTACCACTACCTACTGACATGGTTGAGAGCTGTATGTAGGTCTCTGCCGGGCCTAGGAAAATATGGCAGCTGGAGTTCGTGATGGTGTAACCTGTGTTGGTGGTATCCGTGCTACATCCCGCTCAGTAGCAGCCATTCTGGATAGGGTGAGAATGTCGGTCTCCATCCCCTTCGGTGTGAGAGTGATATGCGTGATGACTGGGTCATCTTCATCAACATCATCCCCCTCTTCTACATCTACCTCCATAACTCTAGGTTTTTCTGGAACCTTCCTTTTCAGAAGCATTGTCTTGTGGCGTGCATCACTCTCAGACTGAGCTGGTGGCTGCCAAGTGGCATCACGATCATCAGAAGCGGGGATTGAAGAAGAAGATGAACTAAGCCTCCTTTTCCTTGCTGGTGGTCTGGAAGGCAATAGATCTTCAGAAACAGTGGTTTGCTCTTCTTTGTATGCAGGAAGCTTGATTTTCTGAAATGCCCCTACTTCAGGAGCAACAACTACTATTATGGGCTTGCGGCTGCTGCTGCTCTTGCGGCTGCTGCTGCTGTTCTTGCGGCTGCCGCTGCTGTCCTGGCTGCTGCTGTTCTTGTAGCTGCTGCTGCTGTTGCAGCTGCTGCTGCTGTTGTGGGTGCAGCTGCTGCCGTTGTTGCGGCTGCACACTTATATGCTGAGTTTCTGCCTGCGTTGATTGTGTTCTACTTTGCGATAATGACATTTCAACATCGCTGCTCGCTAGTATACGGGCTATCTCCGCGACACTAAAGGGCTTCTGCCTAGGTTGGTGGGGTGGACCGCTGGTGCCGAGGTGTGCTCCCAGCTTGATTCCCGGACAACGCTGCTGCAGGTGTCACTTTTTTGAACCCAAAAAAAGCATTGGCCGGCACACCAGTTGTGGTTAATGGCACTTCCTTTTTTTGTTCCTTCTTCTCACCGGCAACTTTTTTGGAACTGAACCTGGTACATTTCTTTGGGGCCATCTTCTTCAGATGTCAGGCAGGACGCAGGTGCACAAGTTGCAGAGATGTCTGTGGTCACACGTGGACGTGATGTGGTGAGCAGCAGGACTTCTGTCTGGCAGTATGACGGATGATGATGATGACACCTCCTCCTCTGTCTTTATGTGCATCTAAAAGCAAATAAGCCATGAGAAGAACATCAGTGAAATGTTGCATTTGGTGTTGTGGTTCAGTTACTTACAGTACTAGTGCAAACAAAAGATATAGTCTAGCCATTTCTGAGACTGTTATACTACTTTGTACACACACTACACTCTCAGGAAGGATAGGAAAGAGAATAAGAACCACCAAAATAAAAATGTAATGGAAGTGGGGTGGACCCTATTTGCCATTACATTATTTGAGCATCACATCATTCATGAAGCTGCTGCTGGCAAAGGGGGTGGATGGATGGAAGCCAATAGGAAAACCATCCAGGCCTATATGGCAAAAGCAGGACACTAATAACTCCCAACAACAAAAAAGGCAACCAGCCACATGGACATTCACAAATCACAAGCAACAAGCAGGGGGCCTGGGAAACACCAGGAGCTGACAAAAGGCCTATCAAAGCCAGGCAAAGGATGCATGCTAAAGCACACTGCCTTTTTAATGTAAGAAAATGCAAATACGAAAATTCACAGGCCTTAAAAAGGTCTGCAGGGTGCGCATGCATTGCACACCAAAACACACCAGACACACACAAGAAAGGCATGTTTTTAAGACGCCCAACATCAGAAAGCCCACCCCAAAAAAACTCACTTCCCAACTCAATCCAATACTATCCATGCCCTAAATAATGACTAAATTCAACAGACCACACAGAAACACTTGATTAATAAAGCTGTGGATACCTGCTCTAAACCTACTGGATGAAAGCAGGCCTTTTGGCAGACAAGGCCAGGGCTTCAAAATGGCCACCAGCCACATGGCCAGGCCCAACAACATCAGAAAGCCCACCCCAAAAAACACACTTCCCATCTCAATCCAATACCATCCATGCCCTAAATGATGTCTATTCAACAGACCACACAGAAACACTTGATTAATAAAGCTGTGGCTACCTGCTCTGAGCCTACTGGATGAAAGCAGGCCTGTTGCTTTCCGGTCACCCTTGCGGGTTGCTCGGAAATCGAGTCCTGAGAGAGAGATACAAGACCTCCTTCATTCTATAACCAAGGTATGGAGCTGATTAGATCCACAGAGAATTCTTGATTCAGATTCTTGGCAAAAACTGTAACTCATCTACTCCTTCCCTGTACTAGGCTTAGGTTAGGTACACTGGGGTAGGCGTATCTTAGAAACACCAGTTGAGTATGTTTAGTCATTATTTTATTGTTGTATGTATTTTATCCATTTTAAGTATCTTATGGCTTAGAAACCATATAAATGCTTTTACACTATTATTTCACAATACTCATTTTACTGTACGCACTTTACTTTATGACAATTATTGCAATTGTAGCAATTCACTTCTCTTGCATGAGAAAGTAGACTGCTCAATAAATAGCCCTTTTATTGAAAACGCCCGTCTCTCTATTTCTCTGCACTTCTGGTGAAACGAAGCATGCACAATTGACTTAGTGAAATAGCTATCTATTGTTTCCGCGACTCTGGAGATATACTCCTTATTCTGGGGTAGCAAAGTTGTCATGTTTATGCGGTTGTCAGAAACTAATCCCTTCTTGTCTATTCAGGAAAGTTGTTCACTTGAGAAAGTTTCTAGTGACCTCTGAGCTAGCTGGCATTCATAATTAAGTCTAACATATTCAATAGAGACCTATTTGACCTCAGTCCTATGTCTACACTATCGTTTATGTCATTCCAATGCGCAGAGCCTATTGGGAATATAGGAACTACACTACAGTGGGAGCTAACATGAAGTCAGGCCAACCCTTGGTGCATCTTGGGTACATAGATTTGAAGGATGGTCTTTGTCTTATCTCCGTTCTCAGACCAGGTTTTAGCCAAAAATGTTCTGAATCCAAAGTTTTAGATTTTGGCTCTCTGGGCACTTTAGCACCACACCCAAGGGTCCAGGACTGGAGGGGCACCACTTGGGGTTTCAGGACTCATTCTAGATGGGTCCAGGTGTGGATTCAAGATAGTTGGAGCTTTTTTGTTCCTGAAGTTCTGTTCAGGAGGCCCACCAACTAACCCTTTGTAGTCATTCTAGTAGCCCTGGATTTAAGTGATGAATCTGGTTTCAAACAGCAGGGCGGGCCTCTGTGGGTTCAAGTCAGTCTCCTGGTGCAGCAAAGCAGTCTTGTGGACTACACAGCAGGCCACAGCAGCAGGCAGTCCTCTGAAAGTCCTTCCACAGAACCCAAAAGTGAACTTAAGAGTGGATCTTAGACCACTATTTTTATACCTTGTGCCTTCTTTGAAGTCAGAAAAGTTTCTAGATAGTTGCTTTTGAAGAGCCCGAGGTTTCCTTGCCCTCCTGCTCTGGCTCAAAGCTGGCTACATGAACAATGCAGTTGTGACAAGTCATTTGCTGACACATATCCCAAAAGATTCCTACCAGATAGTTATGATCGGATGGGGTAACTCCCTTAATCTTATTATAATAAATGTTTATAATAATTTAGCTCCTGAAGCTTTAAACCAAGTTCTAAATGACCTCACTCATGCACTTGTTACATTGAAAGAACGTACTAATAAGGAATGTATGATTGCCTGGTTGGGGGATTTTAATTGCAATATTTGCCAGTATGGGCCAAAGGAACTTTGTGGCCTAGATTGCATAATGGATGATACCTTGAACCATTTCACCCATTCAAAATTAGGGGATAGTTTAAATAGTTTTCTTTTCTTTTTTAACTTAGATTTTGTAAATGATCTATGCTCACCGTCACTACCTTTTCAAACTACTTTCCATGGAAGAGGCTCAAATTGTGTGATTGATTTTACTTTTTTTTCCAAATCACATGCCACTTTGCTCTCCTTATGGAAAACATTGGACGGGGTGTATGGAGACCATTACGCTCTAATGTTTAATATAAGAAAACATATAGAGAGGTCACAAACTAATACAAATACCATTAATTATAAACCCCATATTTCCATGGGACGGACAAATGGCTATACTGTTAAATGGGACAAAGTGATCCCTGAAACACTCTTTAGAAATGTAGTATCCGAAAGACGTCCGGAGATTAACCTATGCCTCTCTCCATTAGAAGACCCGCAAAAATTATTAGGCTCTTTTAACAAAATTCAGCAGACCCTAAAATCCCTATTGACACAGCAACCTAAATCTGGAACTAATAAAAAGAGAGGTTGGTTTGATAAACTTCGTACTGCTGCTTTAAAAAACTTGAAAAAGGCGTTACATACCATTCCGCGTTCTATAGAGGCCATTAGATAGGCAAGATGTAATTATCGCAAGGCTATTAAGAACAGAGAAAAAGCCTTGAAACAAAAAGCCTGGGAAACTTTAATCTCTGCCTCAAGAAATAAAGATGCTTCGGCCTTCTGGAAGGCAGTAAATGCCCCCTTTTGGCGAGACAACCAACCGGAAATGATAGATATTGCCATCAATGGGGATACCTGGGTCGCTCACTTTAAAAATTTGTACGAGGGACAGGAGCTACAATCTACTGCTCCCGAGGGCGGCATTATACTTCCCCCTATCTCCGAACCTCATGTGAAAATTTTTCCTTTGGATCTTGTTTTTTCATGTGAAGAGGTGAGTCTGGCTATTAGAGAAAGCCCGTCTAGTAAGGCACCAGGCCCAAACTCCATACCAGTAGATGTTTTTTCAAGCTAAATTAGATTTTTGGGCCCCATTGTTAGCCTTAGTGATGAACTGTGCTAATACCCATGGTCCCCATTTTTAAAAAAGGGGACAGGCACGACCCGTCCTGCTACCGTCCAATTTCTTTGATTGATGCTTTAATGAAAGTAGCGGGGCGCATCATCTTAAAACGTATGCAAAATTGGATTGAGGAAGCTAATATCCTCTCGATTTTCCAGTACGGTTTTCGCCAAGGTATGGGGACGGTTGAGCAGAGCCTTAATTTACATCTTTTAATTTCAAAATATACTTTAGCAAAAAAAGGGAACCTTTTTATTACTTTTATAGATTTAAGTTCAGCATTTGATTGTGTTGAACACAAACAACTGTGGGCTGCCCTAAAAAAGTCTCGATCTATATCCTTCCATTTTAAATTTTATTAAAGAGTTATATAAGGATGCTGGAGCGAGGGTTCGATTTGGACAACAGGGAGAGTGCTCATCAAGATTTTCAATCAGGAGGGGAGTCAGACAGGGGTGCATCTTGGCACCCCTACTCTTTTCACTCTATATTGATAAAATTGGTGACCACCTCAACAGTTTCCCTTATGACTACCCTGTGGTACAAGGCTGCCCTGTTCCCATCCTCTTATATGCGGATGATGCCGCAATTTTTTCGCAGACCAGACTGGGTCTTCAAAGGGCAGTCTCTAAGTTCACTCTTTTTATGAGGGAAAAGGGACTGAAGGTCAACATTAGTAAAACTTACTCTATGTCTTGTCGACAGGGAACAAAGACAATACCCTGCCCTATCTTCATAGAGATTAAAAAAATAGAGACCACAGATCAGTTCCCGTACTTGGGGATTTGTTTTCATCGTTAATCCACTTGGAAACAAGCTATTTTAGCGAGAAAATTAGCTTTCTCCAAGGCCATTGGTGCCTTGCAGAACTTTGCAATGAAAATTGGTGGAAGACCTGTCAAAGAGTTGATTGTCATATATAAAGCCAAATGTGTGTCTACGGCCATTTATGGTTCAGGGGTGTGGGGAATCGATTCCGTACTTTGTGTACAGCAGACTGAGAATCGTTTTCTCCAATACCTCTTAAGGGTACCAAAATCCACCCCTAACTACTTTATACATATAGAACTCGGCCTTTCATACATTTCGGACATTATTATGATGGAACCCATCCTTCTATGGCATAAGCTCTGGTTGACCACTGAAACTGCCTTTAACCGCAACATCATATCCAACTGTTTACAATTGGATGGCGCTAAGCGTGTTAAGTGGTTATCGACAGTAGAAAATATGATTAGTGACATTGGTCATCCAGAGTTTTTCAAGAACCCCTCTACCATGGAATCAATATCAAGGAAAGAGCTACGCAAAATGGTTATGGACCATCTAGAGAATAAAAGATGGAAGACGGAGAAACTTAAAAAGTCAGTCCTAGCCTATCGAAACATAACTCCTGAGCGGGGTCCACAATTATATCTTAATAGTGATACTAATAGTTATGCTAGAATGCTTTTATCCAGATTTAGAATGGGTTCCTTTTTTCGACTGATCACATTTCCATCCTGTTATGATTGGTAGAGACAAATGTTGCCCTGTCCCTGTGATGACGTGGCCCTCCAATCAAATTTGCACTGCACTTTATTCTGTAAATTTTATCATGTTCCCAGAAAAATTTTGCTAAGACCAATTCTCAAAGAGTGGGGTATCCGTTCTTGTAGAGAGGCATTTTTTAAACTACAAAGGATGGAAACCCTGAAATTAATTTTTACTCTAATCAAATTTTTGAAATTATTGGTGAAATTTAGAAACTCAATGCATTAACTGTATATATCTTTGAATTTTTTTTTTTTAACTCATAGGGCTCTCTGAACCGTATAATTAAAAAAAAAATTAAAGTATTTATTGTATTTCTGTGTATGAATATGATCATTATTTCCCCTTTTTTTCATCCAAAACTGTAATGGTACTGGCCTTTTGTGATATATAGTGAAATCTGTATTGTGCTTTCGATGTATTTTAAATGTATGCTTTTATGATATGAAAATTTTATATCGAAATAAAGCTTTATTTGAATTTGAATTTTGGACAAGTCATTTGTTTGAAGGCAGAGTACAGTCTATTAAGTTGTAAGTGGGACTGTGCCCAGCTCCACCCTATCCTGCCAGTTGATGACCCATCCAAGCATACCTAATGTGTGGCTGTCAAAGACAAATAAACAAAGCCCATCTGCCAACTACACCAAGTCATGTGAGCTAGGACAGGCTGCAGGCACCAAATAGCTACAGAGGAAAAATACCGTCTTTCTAAAAGTGGCAAAACCAAAAATGTAATTTAAAATCCAAATTTACTACTGCAGGGGATTTTTAATCACAAATGCCCAGACAACAAATACAAAATGTTTACCTGTTTTCAATCAAATGGTGGCGCCTATTAAATGGAATAAGGCAATCTATTGTTATCCTATAGTCCTCACAATGGTGAAACATGCATTTAGGCGTGTTTCACTTCTAGGACACACAAAACTATGTAAAACTTAAACGTAAATTTACACCTTTTTAATTACATGGCACACTGCCCTATGGTCTACCTTAGCAGTGACATATTTTCAATATAGGAGTGGCTTAGCAATTGGGTTATATTGCCAAGTTGAAGTGGCAGTTAGAAATTGCATTCAGCCTGCAATGGCAGGCCTGGGACATGTTTTAAGGCGCCATTTAAGTGGGTGGCACATGAAGTGCGACAGGCACTTTAGTAGTTTTAACTTTGCCCTGGGGACCCATGGTTAGGCCATGTTTATATAGACAAATTAATTTGAAACATGTGCTAGATAATTAGGACCAGTTTTTAAATTTACAGTGGGAATAATGGCTATAGTTAACCACAAATCTCCAATAATTGTTTGTTGATTGATAAGTTTCTGAAAAGAACATGTGCTTATATAACTGAGTGCTACATCAAGCTGCAGCTTGCCACCTAAAAGATGCAATTAGAGTGATGAGGGATATATCACCATAAACATGATTACAAGTAATCTGAAGCACTCCAGATGTGCTTTCTACATCTCACATGTAAATTGTGTAGACTAGAAAGTCAAGGTTTAACAGTTATATGGATAATACTGTTTAGTATAGATGGCACAAGTGTCTAGCAATTTCCCATCTAATATGCCTGATCAGTCTTTCAAGTTTACTATTGTACGATTGGTGTTTTACTAGTATCCCAGAAAAAGATGGAAAACACTTCTTGTGAGATGAACAGTTGAGAGTAACAATCTATTCGAATTTGAGAAATCAACTATAACTGGCCCGTGTTTCGTCAACACGACATTTTCAATGACATTTAAATAAATATTGATTAGGAAGTGGTTGGATTTCATTGTAACTAGAAAGGGAATTAAGTAGTACGATATGCAGTGGAGTTGACAAATATGTAGTGGTAATTGGCAATGTGCTAGGATATTTTCCACAGAGAGTCAAGCTGGTATTCAAATTGTTCACAGTGAGGAAACTTGTTTTATACATGATGAAGTTCCAAATACAATTTTTTTCTAAACTTTGATCAACTTTTTTTGGGGTGAATCTGTTTTATTGGGTTTTAAAAATAATACAATGCAAGGCATGCGAGTAAGCAAGCAATGATGGGCATTATACTTGGCATATAAGGCACAGCATAGTCATACCTTACATTTACAGTTCAAGCTTGTGTAATGCATACGGGGATCAAAAGTGCAACTGACAGGTACATTCAGGACATTGATCCAGCAGGGAAGCAAAAGGTGGAAGGGCAGGAAGGAGAAAAATGTAAGGATCTATGATAAGTACTTCCTTATACACAAATGGAAAACCTACTAAGTTACATGTGGGTACTGTCCCATACAGCCAGCAGGATCACTGGCATACACTTACAATTGAGTGCCAATAAAAGATTCATAGTTATCGTCAAAAAGGAAGAAAAAAGAACTAAGAACTCCACATGCATAAGAAAGGGTGGAAAGGAAAGAAAGGAGAAATGCAAAATGCATGCAAACAAACAGGTAACCCGTAGCCCTCCCCTCCCCTCCTTCTGCGTCCAATTATGGCATGGGCCTCAGTTTTCTTACCCTTTAGCATCCAGCTAATACCCCATGACCAGAGTGTGCGTCAACCAAGTGCCACAGGTAGCTTGCTTCTGACATCAAGGGAACAATGCGCTCTACGCACAGCTGCTGCCCACGAAATTAAGCGCTGCCTAAGGCCAGTGTGGTGGAGGGGTCTGTGGGTGGTGTGTCTGGCCTGTGTTGTAGTGCAAGGTAGATCATATCCCAGTACGTTGCAATGGGGACCTTACGCAATCCAAGCGTCTCTACGCGTTTAATAGCCAGGCTTTCCGCTGCGGCCCAATCAAGCAGAGAGTGGTGCCAAGCTTGTATGTGCGGTGGGTCAGGAGCTTTCCATCATTTGCTGATCAGTCGTTTGGCCACTATCATTCCCAGATCTATGAATCTGGACATTACCTTTGTGCGGGGAGTTCTGCAAAACCTATGCAGTAGGTATGTGAACCAAGTGTAGGTGAGCACCTGGTCAGTGCTCTCTCACAGCAGAGTGTCCACCTCCCTCCAGTATCCCTTACACCTAGGCAGGCCCATAAAGTTTGATAAACTTTTAACATTTTTCCTAAACCTTAACACAGAGAGATCTCTGTCCTGGTTGTGGAGTTCTGCCTAGGGCAAAGTATTGCGAAAAGAAATAAAGTGTATTAAATTTGAAAAAACATATTACAAATATTTTTATATATTTCACATTTTAATAGGTAGGGGTAACAATTCCTATACATTAATATTATTTATAGATATAAACAGAGGCAATCAATCAGAATATTTCATCAATACAGGAACAAAGCACAATAAAATCGAGGCGATTGTAGGAGTTAAAATATAAAGCATTCTTAATACTGATGGCTCCCAACAGCCCAATAGGATAATATAAACATTTTTTTAAGTGCAAACAGTAATAAGAGTTCTTATTCCAAGAATGAAGCATTCAAAAAAGAGACCTTGGATTGTGAACATTGCATATGAAACCAAACAGTAGCAGAAACATAATCTAAGAGAAGAGTTAAGAGCAACATAATACTCACATAGATAACATTCTATGGAGTACAAACAGACCTAAAAAACATAAAATGTGCAGAGGTGTTCCCTGAGGGTCATTGGTTGATCCCAATGTTATCCGGGTTTAATCCCAATCACTCTTTCCATCCATCCATCAATTAAGACCTAAATCAAGCCACCTCGCTTCCGTGCTTTCCTCCCTTTATGTGCATAGAGGCTTTTTGCCATATTATATATAACCAAAAGTCCCAATCTCCACTCAATAATTGTCAGGGGGTCTAGATGAATCCATTCTTTCGCCAAACACATGTGTGCCATAGCCATTGCTACAAAGATCAAGTACGCCCCTCTCTGGGCAGATCCTTATCCTCATTAACCCCCAGGAGAATTAGTTGTGATGTGATATTAACATGATGATACACGATCATTCCCAAGAAAGGTTAAATCTGTTGGAAGTAGTTAACCAACCGGGGACAGGTACTAAACATATGCACTATATTCGCTTCTGATAATACCACATATATGGCATTTAGAATTCTGCCTCCTCTCCATTTAAATCGTTTTTTGGGTGTATTGTTTAAATCAAAAGTCATTTTATAATATTGGCCCTTGGAGGCTGGCCGTCAGGAGCATTCCTTTACAACGTTTCAGTTCATTTTCTAGAAGCGGTCCCTTTGATCCTACCCTTGCTTTCCACTTCTGATTCTGCAGTTCAATGTCATCGGGATGATCCCTTATCAGAGCCCTATAAATAGATCCAATGCAGCCACCCTGATCAACTATATCTGTTATTGGATACTTAGTACCTGACCATTGATTTTCATCCCACATGATGAGGTAGTCACAAATCTGCAGATATTTAACAATAAAATCATTAGTTAGTCCAAATTTTGCCTGGAGCTGTGTGAACTAGCAGAGCTGTCTATTATGTAAAAGATCCACACATTCTAAAATATCACAAGTCTTATATCGATTACATATACCATCTTGAAATATACTACCTTCTGCATTTATAAGTAAATTGGTCTATACAACCCTGGATTTATTGGGGGGTTGCCTTAAAAAAAAGACAATATTAGTGTCTTCCCAGGATGGTGGAGTTTTCAAAAAGACTGAAGATATTATTTTGATGAGTTCTGGGAGAAATACTGCATACAATTCAAAGGGATTATCTGGCTATATACAGGTTGGATGAGAGGCAATATGAACAGATAGCAAGTTAATTGATTTAACACAGAAAAACAGGGTCATTAGCATAACGTCTTGTTGTTTGTAGTTTTATTTCATTAGCAACAGCCAACGCGTTTCGCCCAAACAGGGGCTTATTCAGGGCTGTAATAGTATACAATATACATGTGTTTTAAAAAGCTGTAGGTCAAAGACCACAGTATTTGGTGCACGAGTTGACAAGGAGTCATAGGTGTGATAAAAGCTAGTGTAAAGTTAGGAGAAGGACGGAGGAAAGAAGCGAGGGAAAAGGAGAAAGGAAAGGATAGGATTGGGACAAATGTGATTCCGGGTGTGACCGGGGGTATGTGCGCAGTGTGAGGCGAGAAAGGGAGGTCATCTAGAACCCTTAGTAAAAAAGGCCTGTGTGTTTTTAGGCTAAAAGCACTGTGTATGAATCTCAATCATCCAAGTGAAAGTGCACGTTGTAGAGTTTGACTATAATGGGCAGCAAATCATTTGAGGTGGGAAATTACATCATACTATGTGACTTTCCGGGCAGTGCAGTCTTCTACGACCCGACTGCTCTTCTCCTTTCTGAATGGATTTTAACTGGCCCAGCTGCTTTCTATCTTGCCATATCTTTTAATCTGGTCCCGAGTTCCTCTGTAGATATGGGTAGCCCCAACTGTTGCATTTCTTCTGGGTCTAATAAGCACCCTTTAATCGTACCAAGGAAATTATTATAAAATTCTGGCGGAGGAGTTATTCTTCTGAATACAGATCTGAATAGTACTCATGGACGACCTCTAAGATTTCAGTAGGTACTTCTGTCTTTCTGGGAAGGGGAATTCAAGATCCTAAAAGCAAAGCAAAGGGACATGAACTCCACATGTCTCGCCACCGGTAGCCAATGTAGCCTACGAATAGCACTGGAAGAGGGGCAGAATCTAGTCATGACGAGAAGGGTTCTGGCAGCTACATGTTGGTCCTTTTGCAGTCTCCGAATCTCTGTCTTGGTGGCCCCCAAAGAAAGTAGGTGGGCATAATCCAGTCTCGACAGCACTGGTGCTTGGACGATCATCTGCGGATGGAAGGGTCAAAAAAGCCAAGCAGAGGTTTGAGCCCACGAAGAATACCAAAGCACGTCACCGCTACCTTTTTAGTTTGGGTTTGGAAATTAAGAGCCAAATCAACCCAGACACCAAGATTTTTCACCACGTGTTTGGTGGCAGGTACACATCCCAAGGTGGCGGGCCACAATCATTCACTCCAAAGCTCAAGATCTTTCCCTGCCAGCAATATCTCAGACTTGCTGGCATTAAGCTGGAGACAGTTGGCAGTCATCCACCCTGCAACGTCAGCAAGACTGCTCCGAAACCTAGCAGCAACATTCAGACAGTCATCGGAAAGGGCGACAACCAATTGTGTCTTATCAGCATATGATACAATAGTCATCCCTCTGCTCTTGTCTACCACAGCTAGAGGCTGAACATACAAATTAAAAAGTGTTGAACTTAGCGCAGAACCCAGGGGCACACCCTGTTTGATGGAATGGACCCTGGAGGTGAAAGGGGGGGCCAATACCTGGAAGGACCTATCCGAGAGGAAGGAGGGGAACCAGTCCAATGCGAGGCCCACAATGCCAGCCTCCTTCAACCTCCGCAGCAAGATCTTGTGAGAGACCGTATCAAATGAGGCACTAAGATCTACTAGGATCAGTGCTGAGGTGCGTCCCTCATCCAGTACTGCACTCAGATGTTCAGTCACTGTAAGGAGGGCAGACTCAGTGCTAAGACTTGGGTGAAAGCTGCACTGAGAAGAGTCAAGTATGTTATTCTCCTCCAGAAAGGCTGACAAGATGAAATTAATATAGGCTTTGGAGATCTTAGAGGCCCATGGTAGCAGGGAGATAGGGTGAAAGTTCTCCGGTTTAGATGGATCGAGGGTGGGTTTCTTTAATGAAGGCACTACTCTAGCCTGTTTCCATGTCCTAGGAACTGTAGTCATAGACAGGGACATGTTATTAACCTGGCCCAAACGGGTAAGAAGCACAGGTAGCAGTCTCATAAGATGGTCAGGCTTCATGGAATCAGCAGGGGACCCTGATGTAACCATCCTACATAGTACACGTAGTGCATCCTCAGTGATTGGCGGAAAGGCAGCCAATATATGGGCAAAGGGGGGTAAACTCCCAAGGTCAGAGCCCATAGCCACCTGAGGAAAGGTCTTAAAGAAGGTCTTCCAGATGTTAAGCACCTTATTTATAAAGAAGAGGGCGAGATCCTCTCATTGTTCATCAGACTTGATAGAGGACGCACCCGGCGCCCCAGCACTTTTGAGATTTTTAAGAATGGAAAAAATCCTCTTAGAGGGATTATTGCTGTTTCTGACCTCATCAGCAAAATATGCTGCCTCCCATCAAAATAGGACCAAAGTCTCGCCTCCATTCCAGCTCCATCCGCTTACAAGCGTAAGTTACCTTATGCAGACTGGCAAGATTGTCATTGTACCATAGATTGGATTTAGTACTACAACACTTAGCTTGTTGTTAAACAGCCATGTCCTTTGCTCTTTTTGGAAGGTGAGGAGATGGCCCTAAGATGTAGAGGAAGAGTATTCCAAAGGCTAGCGATGCTATTAACAAAGCTTCTTCCTCTCCAGTTCACTTTCCTGAATCTAGATGTGGCGACCATTCTGGCACTAGCCGACCGAAGATGTCAGTTTGGGGTGTACCAGTTAAAATTATTCCATAGAAATTCCGGTCCTCCCCTGTGCAGTGCTTAGAGGCCACACAGAGCGCTTTGAATTTGATTTGCTTTTGAACTGAGAGCCAGTGGAGTTTACGAATATCCGGAATTTGGGAATATTCAAGATCAATCTGGCTGCTGCACTTTGAGCAGATTGAAGTTTCTGACCAGTTTTTCCTGAAGGTACATGATGAGTTAATTGCAAGGTCTAATGTTAAGAGGACTAAAGCTGAGACCACACAGTTTTCCTGGTATTGTTAGGAATAATAGAAAAGATTTTCTGAACATTCTGATAATGTAGAATGAAGAAGAGACTACCTTGGATACTTGGGCTTCATATTTGAGCTTATCATCAATAACAAAGCCCAGGTTTTTAGTTTTAGTCATAGGTAAAGGAGGCGGACCCAGACTGTCAGGCCACCAAGCAGGAGACCATGCAGGGAAACGATTACCGAAGAGTATATTTCCAGTTTTACTTGACTTGAATCTTAAGCAATGCCTGCTCATCCAGCAGGTTATGGCAACCATGCAGTTGTGTAATCTTGAAGAGCCAGCAGCATCTTTATCCACTGCTGATACTACCAACTGGGTGTCATCAGCATGGGAGGTGGGACATAAGTTGAAGATTTTAATCAAGGAGGCCAATTCAGAAACATATTTATTAAATAGGGTTGGTCTCAGAGAAGAGCCCTGGGGAACCCCACCAGGCAGTGTGAAAGGTAAGGATTTAAAATGGCCAAAGTTCAGAGTTTGGGCTCTTCCAGAAAAAAAGGATGACAGTAATGCACAGGCCTTATCTTTATCTCCTGTGATGTTCAGACGGTGGAGCAGAAGTCCATGGTCCAAAGTG
Source organism: Lissotriton vulgaris (assembly GCF_964263255.1). Taxonomy (NCBI): domain Eukaryota; kingdom Metazoa; phylum Chordata; class Amphibia; order Caudata; family Salamandridae; genus Lissotriton; species Lissotriton vulgaris. The sequence goes on from NC_141689.1 coordinate 683,998,029, forward strand.
TTGAACGCTGCAGATAGGGCCAAAAAGTGAAGGGCTGCTGACCTCCCATTATCCAGTGAAGTTCTTATGTCTTCGGTGATTTTTATCAATGCAGTTTCAATACTGTGGTTTTCTCTAAACCTAAACTGACTGGGGTTTAACTGTAGGTTATCAAGAATGAAATTAGAAAGATAGTATTGATAATTTTTTCAGCAATTTTCGCTGCCAATGGAAGTCTAGAAATAGGACGATAATTGGCAGGGTAATTGATGTCAAGGGTTGGCTTTTTTTTATAAAAGGGAGGATACTAACTTGTTTCCACAATGTGGGATACATCCCTTGTGAGAACATTTGGTTGAACATAGAGGATAGGTAGACAGGTGTTTTCAGGTCCGACTGGGTGAATGTTATTCGAAGGAGATTAAGTTGGGCCAGGGCGTGCCTCAGGGCTCGTCCCTGAGCCCAACCCTATTTAATATCTATGTCTCCCCCCCTGCAGCCATCGTGGAGGGACACGGTCTTCGCCTGGTGTCATACGCCGATGACATGCAGCTGGTCATCTCCCTATCGCGTGCGCCCGGCCTTGCAGCGGACATCTTCAGGAACTGCATGCAAGACCTGGCAACCTGGATGTCCGCAAACTGTTTAAAGCTGAACGGTAGCAAGACTGAGGTGCTCGTGGTGGGGAGAGGGCCGTCTGCTTGGTCGTCGGCGTGGTGGCCGCCCTGCCTGGGTGAGGTCCCTATTCCCTGCCGTGAGGCCAGGAACCTCGGCGTGTGGCTGGACAAGGACCTTTCCTTCGGTCCCCAGATCAGCCGGGTGGCCGGGGTGTGTTTCGGTGTTCTGAGAGCCTTAAGGAAAGTTTTAGATCTTCTTCCTATTTCTGCTCGGAGGACGCTGGTGCACGCCCTGGTCACCTCGCGCCTTGACTACGGGAACCTGCTATATCTGGGGGCCACAAGCAAGGTCATGGGCCGCCTGCAAGTGCTTCAAAATATCGCGGCGCGGCTTGTACTCGGGCTTCCTAGGAGGTCACCCTCCAAACCAGCTCTACTCGCCCTCCACTGGCTCCCCGTGGAGAAGAGGGTAGAGTTCAAAGCACTCTCCAAATGTCACAGCATCCTGAACGGTAAAGCCCCTGTTCCGCTCCAGAGTCTAGTGACATACTATGAGCCCACACGCAAGCTACGGTCCTCGCAGACTGGGCTGCTAAAAGTTCCCAGAGTAAGAAAGGCACGTATGGGAGGAAAATCTTTTAGACACCTCGCTCCCAGATGCTGGAATGCCCTTCCTTTAGAACTGCGACTAGAACCATCTGAAGTCCTGTTCAGGAAGAAACTTAAAACCCACCTTTTTAGCAGGTAGCCTTCTGTAGGAGGGGGGAGGGACAGCCACTTCACTTATCACAGCGCGGGGTCACGCCAGTGGCGTAACCAGGTGCTTTACAAATGCCCAAATAAATAAAATAAATAGGTTGTACAGCAAGTTTTAAGATCCTAGGAGGATATGGATCATCTGGAAAGCCTGACTTAGCAGCTAGTAGGAGAGTGGCTACTTGATTAGGAGAGGTGGGTGTAAAATCCAAAAAGGGGGGTAGCCAGTTGCTTCATGATGACTCATCTCAGTAATATCTTTAGATTTGTCAAATATGTTAAAGATTTGGTCGACCTTATCTATTAAAGTTAACACTAAGGAGTGGCAGAATTTTTGAACATGAATGGTTGAGTTGTTTTTTGGTACTGAGGAAAGCCTAGTAGTCACCTGAAATAGTTTTTATTAGAGTTGGAAGCATTCTCAATCATTTGAGTTTAATAAAGACTTTTTCATTGATAAGAAGGATTTATACTTAGCTAGTGCCGCTTGATAATGCAACCTGTTTATCAGTATCATCATAATGTTTGCGCCAGTGTCTTTCTTGCCTCCTGCAGGCTTGTTTGTCCCATCTTAGAGCTTCAGAATTCCAAGAGGCCAAAGGTTCTCCTCTGTGTTTATTAGATGTGATAGGAGGGGCTAGTTTTGAAAAGGTAGATTCCAGCCAGGAAGTATAGGCAGAGGATGGAGAATTGGCATCAAGAGAAATATCCGGCTGACTCTGTGCAAGATGATGAGTTAAGGTTGCTGTGTCTATTTTGTGCCATACTCTGCTAGTGACAGTTTTGCCTGATTTAAAAATGCCCTGTCAAGCAGAAGGTTGAGTACAATTGAAAATTATGGCTCGATGATCAGACCAGCTAGGAGAACGATTTTTGAGATTAATGATGACTGGATTATTTTTTTTAAAAGTCCATCAAGAGTGTGACCGGCTAGGTGGGTAGGATCATTAACCAGTTGTTTAAGACTTTCTTCTGATGCCTTCTCTAAAAGAGCTTGGGTGTCTTTGTTAGCTGTGGACTCTAACTGGATATTAGCTTCTCCAAGTAGTGAAATCATCTGAATGGAGACCAAATTCCATTAGTGATTGAAATTGAGTAAAACATTTTTTGAGGGCCCAGGAGGCTGATAAATTAGCATAGCTGTGAACTTCTCCTGATTGAGTAATTTTAATTTGAAAATGAAAGCCTCACAATCAGTGGCAGGAATGGCGGTGCAGTGGGCATTTATCCAACTGCGCTAAATCAAAGCAAGGCCTTTGTCTGGGTCTGTCCAGTCTAAAAAGTTGGTAACCCGGAGGACCTGCTACCTAAAAATCAGGGTCGGTCGCCACATCACCCCATGTTTCCATAATAAAGAGAGTGTCGAGTTTAGCATCAACTATAAAATCAGCTATTTCATATTTGTGTTTGACTAAATATTGTGCATTAATGAGGGCAATCTGTAATATGGTGTATTCCTTAAGAGGTAGAGCGGAGACAGTGTTAGAGGGACTTACCATGAGTGGTGGTTTGAAAACTGTTCTCATGCAGTGCGGGCATGACATCCTGCCTGGTCGTGCTATCGTGTAGAATCAGAATTTTTTTTAAATCGCAGTTGCAAGGAGGGTGAAGGGCCCAATATATTGAATGTGTGTCTCATTTCCTCCTGAGGGAGATAAAGGGTCTTGGGCCCTGGGCCCATTCTAGGCACAGGCAGGTGTAGAAGGGCTTGCCTTTGGGTTATGATTCAACATTGCCCTTGGATGGCAATTGATTCTAATTTGCCCAACTAGAGAGGCAGACACAAATAAATAATCTAGTGGGACCAACTTATTATGGGGATAGGAAAAAAAGGTATAGCCAGGATCTGAATATTTCAAAATACCCCAGACATCTACCAACCCATGATCTCTAATCAATTGCTGAACTGATTTATAAATTAATGGTTTTTGACCCTTGTAAGGGTCTCCTTTTCCCAATTTTTTGTCATTTCTAGATGTAGATTAAAGGCCTACCAGAGAATAAGAAGGAGAGGCCATGTTGACAGTTCCATATTGAGGGTATGAAACATTCCTGGATCTTCTAAATTGGGGCCGTAGAGAGAACACCCTGTAACTCTCTCTGTAAAAATGTACATATCTGGATAGCCCATCTTCCTACATTATCCATCTTGTTTCTGATTATCCCCCCCACGGCTCGATTAGCCAAGATAGCAACTCCTCTAGTAGTAGCCCCTTGCATTGTACAATTTATTAATGTATAACCAACTTTCTTTAGTGCTTTCCTTCTCTTCCATGGGACATGGGTCTCCTATAGGCATAATATATCTGGCCTCATACCCTTAAAGCCAATTGCCATTCTACCTGTTTTAGGTATGTCATTCAATCCACATATATTAATTGTGCAAATACAAATGTTACCCTGCAATGAAGGGTTCTCTGACCACCTTCCAGCTTATCTGAACTGTATTCCAGTACACATTCAACCTCTTCTAACGTTTCTTCCCTCCTTTGATTCCCTGATGATTATCAACATACCAACACCCCATACCTTTCTTACCCCACCCCCAACCTTTTACACCTTAGCCCTCCCTGACCCATAGCCATCCCAGCCCCTCCTCTTCGCCCCCCCACTCAAGCAATAGGACCTCCCCATGTCCATCGAAGAAGTTAGATCCCCCCACCACCACTCATTGCTAATTCCATATAAGACATAGTTTGTCCGTCCGCTGGTCACTCACAATTCTAACATCTGACTATTTTATTTCATTCTCCTTTGTTCTTGCTATCACCATTTTATTAAGTTATTGCACCCACCCTTATTTGCACATGTGGACAGCTAGGTAATATAGCTATGTCTCGTTATAAAGTGCTATAAAAGAAAAAAAAGGTATGTACTGGTACTGAAATGCATGCTTTTTCAGATGTATTCAAAGAGATCTTTTTAGATTTCTCTTTCAATCCTTATGTAATCCACTATAGCAAAAAGGGTTAAGTGCTCACTGCTGAATACTAAGTGCTATGGCTACTAAAGTGCATGTATTTTCACACCAGACTCTTCTTCCTCCTTTCTTTTTTCCCTTCCCCCTCAAGAGATCCCTTTTTTTCTTCACCTCCTGACACCAGTATTCAGGATAATACATCAAGAAGCTCTTTGGCTTTAGTCTCCGACAAGAAGTAATGTATTTGGTCTCTTGAGATAACGATAAGCTCAGCGGGGTTGAGAAAATATGCTTGTGCTCCTTTTAGCCTGCATACCCTGGATAAATTGCTGAAGTCACTACCGCCTCTCCGCCGTAGCATGGCGGAAGTTCAGTCTAACGAAAAAGGAGCAGTCATTCACCATTCTCTTTAAATATAGTCTTGCTTTATCAAAAATAGCCTGACGTAGGAGGAAGTTACCAACATATACCAGTATTACTCTGGGCCTATTATTTGTTGGTTTCTGCTATCAAAGTTATTTAAAAGGAAATCTGTGGGTCCTCTGAATCTAAGCTTCCTAGTTCCAACCATGCAGTTCTGGAAAGGCCTCTTTGAATAGGTTTACGATAAACTGCCGAGCAACTGCTTTTCTAAGCCTTCCGCAATACCCAGGACTCTAAGGTTATTTTGCCTCAATCTATTTTCAATCTCTTCAAGTTTCCATTGGGTGTCTACCAGGAGTGCCTCATGGCCTTCCACCAACTTTATTTTAACTTTAGTTTCTAGTTCTAGAGTGGCCACTTGATTCTCCACTTTGGTCATTCTAGTTGCGTATTCTGTACATGTCTTTGTCACTTTGCGGACAGCTATCCGGAGTTTCCTATTAGCTGGTTACATCCTTCTGGTATCCAGCCTGGTCTCGGTATGTTGAGCCATTACCCCCTGATGTATGGTCTCCAGTGTGATCTGCCTCGGCTGCATGGCTGGGCTAGCACTCCCATGAGATGCCTTCCCCTTTGGCCCGGGCATTGCAGAGTAGTCCCACATAGGAGCAGTGTCTATTCCCTCTCTTAAATGGAAGCTATATTTGTTGGATTTTTGGGGTTTCCGCCTTCCATCCTCTTCTCTGCCTTCACCTGTCTCACTGGATCCACTCAGTGAACCATCATTCAGATCTTGATCTTCTCCAGAGTCGTCCTATTGATCTGGCAATTAGAATACATGTTCTACTATTTCTGATATGGCGGGTTGACTTATATTTAGCGGTTTTGGGAGTCCTGGTTTGGGTTACTCTCTCTTTTCTGCCACAGGCATCTTCCGGAGCCAGATCAGCCACTTTCAGTCCAGTAACCTCCTGTAGTCCATTCGTTATTTGGCTTATGCCCTTAGGCCACTCTCTGACATTTACCCTTCCTGGTTCTCCTGTGGCTGACATCTCCTACAGTTGTATTATTACTGATGCTAAGGTTGTCTGTCCCTTCCACTCTAATGCTCATTTCCTAATCGATATCCACTGATATGGGGGTGGGGCAGGCACAACTCTTGATCAGTGATTCCTTGATAACCCCAGTCCTATGGCTTAACCTCCTCCAAGGTAAATTGCTGTGTGCTCTCTACCGGAGGGGTGTCTATTAGCCCAATATTATTTCTAGCGGCTGCCCCTCAGTCTGCTTTTTAAATAAGTCTGCCACTTTGTGGCCTCCGCTATCCACGACTTATATCTTTTTGGCTGCCTCTCCATTTTTCCCTTTCTTCCCAATGGTTTTACCTTTTCCTACTGCAGTCCCAGTACTGCCGTGGCTCACAGTTTGGGGGCAATATTTGGGCCCATCCTGTTGCCCAGCAGCTTGAATTGTGTGCTACTGGTCCGCCATCGTAAGTCCATTTGTCGCAGCTTTGAAACCAGCATTAAAAACTGAAAATATCTCTGCCCTCTGTGCCCAACCAGAGTATTGCCATGTGACCGAACTGCATCACTTGCTCGGGGAGGGGCTTCTTTTTCAGCTCTCAAGTCAACATCAACAGGGGAGTGATAACATCCCCCCATCTTGCCCTTATATTACATTTTAATGTAAATTGATTGAATATTTATTTTAAATGTTGAACAAAATGAAAAAGGCTAAAACATAACTTAATAAATTTTGAATAACAAATTTAATTTATATATTAAAATAAATGCAATTTCTTCCCAAACTTTAAAGTAAAAAAATCCTAACTGAAGTATAATACTGATTTATTTATCTTACGTAAAATAAAATAAATACTTGCATTATGTTTTAAAATCAAACGAGGTTGTTAAATTATTTGAAAACGCTTTTTTACAGTGAATCTAATTATTGCATAGGTTTAAAAAGTCTAAATAATGTAATTTAACCTCAAAATAGGCAAAAGCAGTGTAGACCCTATGGTTGCAGAAGTACCGCCTCCTGTTTCAGTGTCTTCATCCATAGTAAATCCCTCTTCGGGTGGAGCAGTACCCCCATCATCTTCCTCCTTCCTGCGTCAGAGCTTGAGTGTCCCAGAAAAGTGAATCATAAAGGCATTTATTTCCCATGAAGACACTGAAACAGGAGGCTATACTTCTTGCTATATAAAAGTAACACAAGTTTGAAAGCACAACCCTGATGCAATCCATAGAGTATGAAACGAGTTGGCTGGGCTGACTTGAAAATTTCATTTATTGAAAAAATCAATAAAAGTTTGAAACTGGACGCACTCTTGAGACTCCTGACAACTGAATCTCATTTTTTGTTCATCATTGTAATATTTGTTAACATTGGATGGCCTGAATTTGGGCTGGAAACAAAACAATATAGTGGACGTTCCTTTTTCTAATTCTGTTGTTGTGTAATTTAATTTAATGTAACATTATTTCCTGTTGGGTTCCCAACCTCCATTATTTCCTGTGGGAGGATGTTGCATTATCAATGATTAGCCATGTGTGGTGTGGAATTTGTTTGTAATACCTTTAGAAGTGCAGTTTGTGAATGTTAGAAATGGGGTTCTCTAGTTTGCAGATGATTGCACCTTGTCCAAGTGGGACCCCTCCCTTCTAATCAGGATAAGGGAGTTACACACCTAAAATAACCCTGCTCATCCCTCTTGTAACTTGGCATGAGCAGTCAGTCTTATCACATAGGCAATGTATAAAGCATTTGCACCTAACACACAGTAACATGATGAAAAGACTACAAAATGACACCACACCAGTTTTAGAAAAACAGTCAATATTCTTTTGTGTAAAACAAGACCAAAACTATTAAAAATACCCCCCAAAATTGTAAAATTCCACTTAAAATATAGTTCCTTAAAGTCAATAACTCCATCCAGGGCTATCGCGGGGGTGAACATCAAATCCAACAGTTCAGGCTATCCACGGGCCAGCTACGGTGCTGGGAAAACCCACAAACAGTACCTTCCAAATGCAGTTCATCGTCAACCTCACACTGAGATCCAGAGATGCTGCGTCTCCCATGCGTCAGTTTCGGAGTTGATGCAGAAGTTGTTGGGCCCTTGAAGTCACACATGTTACAGGTCGAACTCTGTGAGGTTGAATTAAGGAGTGCTGGCATCTGCGGGTCCGGGGCTGCGATGCGGGGTAGGGCGATGTGGCGTGCGGGCCCACAGGCTGCTGTGCAAGCAGCGGCGTTGGTTGACAACCTCAAAGTCAATGGTGCTGATGTCGGTAGACCAGGGCTGCAGTGTGGGATGAGGCAATGCTTCTTGTACCTCAGGAGAGACCAGGGTTGCATTATGAAGCAAGCGATACTTTGTGTGGTGGGGCATTGGTGACAGTGTTGATGTTCCTTTTTATTTGTTGCAGCACAGACTCACAGGTCCTAGTGCTGGTAAGCAGATGCAGTTGAAGTATTTAATGTTTCTGAGACTTCCAACAGGAGGCAAGCTCTGGTTTGTATGAACCTTTCCAATAATAAAAAAAAGCATGAGTTTTTGTAGGCCGGCTAGTAGCATTTAATTTACCTGACTTGGACATACGTGGCACCATTTTCTAGGGACTTAAATGTAAGTTAAAGGTGCCAATTGGGTGCAAGCCAATTTTGACATGTCTGAAGGGGAGAGAACAGAGAAGAGACACATTAGCACTGGCTAGCAATGATAAAATGCACAACGTAGTAATACCAACAAAGTGAATTAGGCAAAACAGACGTCAAGTCCAACTGTCACCTGCAATTCTGTAAAAGCTCCTGGAGTGAGGCTGTACAGGTTGGCCTGAAACTATGTTTTATTAGGCAGCCTAGTGAATGGCATAACATGTGCTGCAGTCCACAGTTGACATTTAACTTTTCAATGCCATTGTTGTATTTTCCTACTCCTTGTACTATTGCTGTACTGGAATGTTAAGTAGGCTGGTTAGCAGTCTGCCAATTTTACCATGTTATAAATGTCAGAATACATACACTGGGGCCTGCACAGCAATGTCGCAGTATGCACAGATCAAAAACCAGCAATACCAGTTAGCAAAACAATATAGGCAAAAACAAGATACTTTCTCACAGTGGAAGTTCATGTGTGTCAATTATTCTGCTGTCATCAGGTTTAAGGTCAAATAATATCACTTCCTGGAAGATTAAGGTTGACATGTCATGTGAGGCCTCTTCTGCTACCCAGGGTAATATGATGAACCAGTATCCATGCAAGCATAGGTGTAAGTGTGGATCTAGACGAGGGGAAATCTACACATGCAAACATATCTTTTTGAATGGGTCCATTATGTCACTATGAGAAGGGTCTCTCTCTAAATGAAAATGTTTACCAAATAGTATGTCAATTATGAAATCCCTGTACTGTGTAAGTCTGTCCAAGTACAGATCGTTAGAATAGGAATGGGAATAACAGTAAGACTTGGTAATTCTATGGCAATTGAACCAGTACTGTTACAAAATTCGGTCTCTAGTTGGACAGGTTTTCACTGTGTTCAATTAGGGACCACAATCCTAGTCAGCGTGAGTCAGACACTCAACCTAAAATAACCAGTGCTAACTCTTTGGTAGCTTGGGACAGAGTAGTTAGGCTTAACTTAAGAGGAAATGTGTAAAATATTTGTGCAGACTTTAATTACAGCAACACAGTGAAAACACCACAAAAAGACTGCACACCAGTTTAAAAAATAGAAGATAGTTATCTGAGTGAAACAATTCCAAAATGATACACATCCAATAAGAAGAACTCAAGATATGCATTTTTAAAGATTAAACACAAAAACAGTGCTCAGAAGGCAATAGCGCTAAAAGGCTACTTCAGGTCATACTAGACGGGTAAATCCAAAGTTCTGGCCAACCGCAATGGTGTCCAGAACAGGATCTGCTGAAAATGCAGATGCAGGGTCTTCTGAAAAAGATCCTTGAATGGTGAAGCATCGGCATCAAGGCCTCAATGCGTTGGTTCTGATTCAAGTCGGATTAATGTTCTGAGGCGAGCCTCGCAGTAGAGTTCCATGTCGTCATTCAATCGCTTACAATATAGGCGCTGTGTTGTTGTCAAGCTTTCCAGTGGAGGATTTGGATCAGTGCTGAGTTATCTTTGAACCTCACAGGTGGGAGTCACATCATTGTCGAGCCTCTCAGGGTTTTCCTCGGATAGGCACTGTCAGCATCGGAGGGTGCTGTTTTTCATACGATCAGAGCAGAGGTGACGATGCACCAATTTTGGACTGCTGCAGATCCCAAATACTGATGCCCAGAACTGGGGGGCACCTCAGGCAAGGCAGGACTCACAAATGGCAGGGTCCAGCAGTCACAGGCAGTTTATGCTGTACTGGGTGTGCTTTAATGTTTACACTGACAATGTGGGCAGGAAATATACTATTTTGGTTGTCACCAGTTGAAGGGAGTTTTTGATGGCCCTGAGATTTCAAGAACAGGAGGCCAGCCAGCAAGACATTGGTGAAAGTTGGTTTCAAGAATTTAGAGAGCAGGTCCAGTCCTTCTCGCTCCCAGGCAAGAAGTGCAGGTATCAGGGCAACACAGCAAAGAAGATAGCAAAGTGGCAGTCCCTCCTACAGTACAGAAATCAGCAGGGAGCAGGCCAACTTTGACAGCAAAGCAGTTAGCAAAGTGGCAGTCCCTTCTGCAATGAGAAGCTCTTCATCCAAGGCAGAATGTACTTGGATCCAGCAGAGTTCTCTTTTTGGGCCTTTCTTTCACCTTCCTGCTTAATTACAGAACTATGTTAGATGCTTGACATCCTGTGATACTTGTATAATTAATTGACTTATTGGTAAGACTGAACTTTTTAGATTAAGGTTGAGGGGACCACTTATGTTCACACCATCCACCCGCAACTTACATATGAGACACGGGGTAGTGGACTTAATGGTATTTGATGTGCTATTCAACCCCCCACACGACGGCCTACAATCTTGCCTGATTATGAGACATGGATATATAATCCTATGGTACGACCTGACCACAAACACTCTCTATATCATATTCTGTATCACATTTACACCATTGTGAAGGGTGTGGATGATAATGGGAAAGATATTTTCTGAATATTTACCAATGTACATTACTCTGTCCATCTTTGTTTTCTGCTCTTGCTCTATTCCTTACTATTGACCTCTTCTGAATCTATAATGGCTGATGATATCTGAGCGACACTATTGAACTTATGTATATTACCACTGTACCTGACCTGCTGGACGTATCGCAATTTAACTACGGTGCCTTTATTGATCATTGTCACTGGCTGCAATTTCATTGTTGGAAACTCGTGTCCTGATGCCCTGCATGAATTATAACATTTGGAAATCAAAACAATATTGTAACCTCTGTTCCAAATTGGATAATTCTAAAAATGTTTTATATTCAATGCTGATTTCATTAAAAGACCGGAGGCTACCATTATGCATTTCACTTTTAATGCAGACCCAAGCAGCCACATACATCATAAAGCAAAGGTTCCACAATATAACATTAGGAAACATATAAAAGGCATGAGCACATAGCAATCAGCCTATTTTAAATGCGCCCCCAAGCAGATAAGTTCCTTATTTTTAATTCGTCTCACTGATTGTTCTTCATGTTTGCTTTGATAACTTATCTTGTCATTGCTTATTAGTTTATCACTTGATAGTGCTGTGTTATGCCTAGGACCCTTTGCTGTACATCTATCATGCCTCACTTGTTTGTTTTGCTCCCCCCCTGCGACTCGGTCACCCGACCTCCAATTTATGGAGGTCGGCTCCAGACCTTGCCCATTTGTTCTCCAGTGTCATTCCGCCTTTGTTAATTGTGCTTTAAAAGCTTGACTTGGCTTGTTTTGTCAAACCCCTCTCGTGCTGGCATTGCGCATTGCGCTCTGCTCACCCTGCACCTCACGGCAACTTCGTGCTAATTTAGCGAATTGTGCTCTGCTCACATTGTGCTTCAGGGCAGCCGACTTGACTGTTGCTGTTCCCCTACCTGACCCTTTCTAGTTCAGGCCGTTCCACTAGACTCAGGGTCTCCACAGAGATCTCTGTTCTCGACGCAGCGCTCCTCTTCACTTTCGGAGCATACGCCAATTAGTGGAAAGACCCTCGACTAAATGCACGCAGCATGGTTCTGTTGCTAAGGGTCTTTCCTCCTTTCTCTGGCTTGCAATGCCTGTTTCCTAACAGCCAGCTGATCGCGCACAAGACCTCGGGCAGTTTATAATCTCAAACAGCTGTTTTCCTATCGGTCGCCCGTTTTTTGGCATAAATAAGGATTTATTTAGTGTTCCAGCCATATTTTTTCACAATTTGTTAATTGGGACTTATTTTATTATTCTAAATAGCTTTTGGCTCTTTCCCCATCTGGTGCTCTCTCCTCTACCTCCTGAGCGATTTCCCTTTCCACACTTTAGCCTCAATATTAAAAAAAAAAGAAGGAGGTGATAATCTTTACTTACCTTGATAGCTATCCCTAATAGTTTTTTCATAATGTCCGATATAGACTACGATGAGGGTAGCGCTCCCGTACCTAATATGAAAAATGAGGCAATCAAAAGGATGATTCACAAGGAAATGAGATCCTGTATGTTTTCATCACTGTCTAAGGTTATGGCGTTAAAGAGATAATTCCTCTCTGAAGAGGATGATATTGTAGATATTCAACATAACCTTGCTAATGATGATGATCTCCTTGAAGTAAGGGGTAACAAAGTGTAAAAAACTAAAAATATCGATTGTACCCCAAAGAGCACTATAGCAGGTCCTAGCACCTCAAACTTCATGGGAGGTCCTCGCACCTCAAACGCTTCAGGTGTCTTTGGCAGCAAGACATTTAAAGGTGATCTCAGCGGCACAAAGTATATTGGTTTTCCCCGCAGCACAAACTATCCAAGTGCTCAAAGTGAAGATCTCCAATTCGGTCATGATGATCATTTTGATGCCTCTGAATTTCCCGATGAATACATCCTTGATTAAATGAGGACGACCAGGATTTTGATTCCGAACCTTTTGAGGAAAATATCCCTTCCTCTTCAAAAGATAGTATTGTAGACCCTCTAGGTGAGGAGATGTTCTCCCCCTTTTACATTAAACATCTCAGGAGCTCCGAGTGGGTCCCCCGTGAACATGTAAGCACATTTTTTGCAAAATGGTTGAGAAACCCTCTGGAGAGAGACACCGGCAATCTTCTAAGAGCCGAATGTTCGAGACCCTCAATTGAGGGTATGGTCTGCCAAACCCCAAACCTTGACCCCGAACTGATAAAGTAACTTTTTTAATTTGGGAGAGATGCCAGAAAAGGAATGGAGAGATCCCTTCAAATTTGCCAAGACCATGTCCTTGATGTACTAGGACCTTTAGCTAAAATCATCGATGCTGCTGAAGATAGCTTCATCAATGGCTCACCATTAAACACCGATATAATTCGAGGATGGAGCCAAAGGGCCTTAATTTTGTTGGGCAATGCCAATGCCGGTTGTACCTCCGAGAGGAGAAGGGTTGTTCTGACTAAGATCAGTCCCAAATTGAGTGACCTGGCAGACAAGGAACCCTCACTCATCCCTAAGGGTTTGCTTGTGGTGAAGACCTAATTAAGACCTTAAGTAAATATGTATCTACCTTCATAGCATTAGACAAAGCCCATCACATTATGAAGAGTCTTCAATTCTAATAACCTTTTTGGCAGGGTCAGAAGAAGGGGCCAATCTTCCTGCCACTTCAACCGCAGGCCCTTCTCTAGATCCAAAGGTTACGGGGTAAGAGGCTACCAACCCACCAATCAATCTCAATTCTACCCACCAAGAGGAAGAGGCTTTTACTCAAAAGGCTTCAGAGCAAGAGGAGCAAATAGTGACACCAACCCTCAAAGTGAGTACTATGATTCTTTACCCTTCCCCTTCTTTTTCCCCAATGGTGGGAGGCAGACTGAAATTCTTTTCTCAGAACTGGAAACTAATCACTCAAGATCTGAATACTGTGAACGGCTTTACGATAGATTTTACAGAAACTCCCATTCAAAATGTACTGCCCAGGAAAATTCCCCTCACTTTAGCTCAAGAGAAAATTATAGAGGAGGAGATCTCCTCCATGCTTCTGAAAGGTGCAATTGTAGAAGTCTCTATGGACATGCTAAGGTTTATAAGCACACTCTTCCTTGTAGAAAAAAAGGACAAGAGATGGAGACCCGTCATAAATCTAAGGGAGCTCAACAAATACCTTGTTTACAGATACTTCAAGATGGAGGTCATCCATCTTCTGGGAGACCTATTGTTAGAAGGGGACTGGTTGGTCAAATTAGATCTAAAAGATGCTTCCTTTACCAATACTATGGCCAAGGCACACCAACCCTTCCTTCAGTTTATTTAGAAAAACATCTCTCTCAATTTCAGGCTCTTCCTTTCGGCCTCTCCTCAGCCCCCTGGTGTTTCACCAAGGTGATGAGAGCAGTCGCCTCCTCTTTACGAGAAAAACGTATCCGTCTGATCATATACCTAGACGATACCCTCATCTCGTCTCAAGATCATTCCCAACTCATTCAAGACCTGAAGACTGTAATAAACTTCTTCGAGAACCTGGGATTTATCATAAACAAGGAGAAGTCGATACTATCTCCTTCAAGAACTATATAATTCCTGGGTTTCACCGTCGACACCATGAATTGTCTTCTCCTTCTTCCTCCAAAGAAAATGTTAAAAATCAGGAAAGAGATAAGACACATCCTGAAACATCAAAATCAATCCTTAAGGGAACTAGCCAGGCTTCTGGGCCTTCTTTCATCTTCTATATAAGCTATCTTTCCGGGCACCCTAAATTACCGAGCCCTTCAAAGGATAAAAGCGAAGGCTCTGAGAGCAGGCCTCGGGTACAGAGATCGTGTTTCCTTGAACCAAGAAGCCATATTGGAACTGACCTGGCGGTTGGAGAATCTGGATGCTCGGAACGGCAGCACAATCTTTGGTTCAGCACAAGACTTTGTCTTAGAATCAGATGCGAGCCTTCATGGCTGGGGTGCCTGTCTCCTACATCAGAATACTGGAGGGGTCTGGTCTCAAGAAGAATCTTAACACCATATAAACTACCTAGAACTGACAGCAGGTCGTTATGCTCTAATGAGCTTCAAACACTCTATTCAAGGCAGATCAGTTATTCTGAATATGGACAACATTTGCCTACATAAACTGCCTGGGAGGTACCAAGTTGGAAGACCTCTCAAACTTAGCCAAACAACTTTGGATGTTCTGCCTGGAACACAAGATCTATCTAAAAGCAGAATACCCTCTAGGGAAATCGAACCTTTGATCCCAGCGACTGGAAACTCTACACCTCTGTGTTCAATTCCCTCAATAACTTTTAGGGTCCTTTCCAAATAGATCTCTCTGCGAGCAGACTGACATTCCAATTGGAGAATTATTACAGCTGGATGCCCGACCCGGGTGCTCTAGAAGTGAACGCATTTCTCCAATCATGGGAAGAGATCAACGCTTATACTTTTCCCCCACTTGCCATGATCCAGAGAGTCCTTCAGAAGGTGAGACATCAACGCTCTTACATTGTCCTAGTGACTCCCTTTTGGCCATCCCAAGCCTGGTTCCCCACTGCCCTAGAGCTGACTTACGATCTTCCCTTCCTAATTCCTTCCCTCGTGGCCCTTCTTACAGACATAGGTGGTCAAATTCACCCTCTTGTTCAAACAGGGAATTTGAGCATTCTTGCCTGGAGAGTGTCAAGAAATGTAATTATCTCCTAAGACTTTCGTCGACAGCTTCAACTCTCCTCAGTGAGTCATGGGCTCCTGGAATACACTACCGGTATAACAACATATGGAAAGTTTGGTTACGTTTGTGCCTGGAAAGGAACCTGGATTCCGTGGAAGCACCTATCATTGATATAGTTAATTTCCTATTGGAACAATTCAAAAGGGGCCTTAGTTATAAATCTATCAATTGCTATAGATCAGCTATTTCCGCAGGGCATGCTCTGGTCAACGGTAAAACGGTAGGTAAAAATTCCATTATTTGTCAACTTCTTAAAAGTATTAAACTAAGGAGACCTCCTAAACTGAGATATCAACCTCTCTGGGACTTCTAATTAATTCTTGACCTTTTCTCTAGCTGGCCTGATAATACCCTCTTGAACAGAAAGAACCTTTGCATTACATTTTCTACACTACTTTGCTTAATATCTTGACGTAGGGTCTCTGATGTTAAAGCTCTCAATATTTCTTATCAATCCTATAACCTGTTTGGAGTCAATTTTGAACTGTATAGAAGAACCAAGACCATATCTGATTCGATTTTCTACCCAGATGTGGATCTATGTAAAAAACTTTGTGTTGTAGACTGTATGAAAGAATATGACTAAATAATGAATGCTCTTCTCCCTTCCGGTATGAATCAGTTACTTATCTCCTTTGTTAAACCTCATAAATGTATTGCCTCTGCCTCTATTGCTAGATGTGTTAAAACTGTTATGAATTTATCAGGTATCGATCTTAATATTTTTAAACCACATTCTATCAGAGGTGCAATGTCCAGTAAGTCCTTCTGGTCCGGTAGTAAGTTGCATGATATTCTTAAAGCTGCTGATTGGTCCAATTCTAGAACTTTTGCTCATCACTATTGCAAACCAATCACTCATATGTCTGATGTTGTCTCACAAGGCTATCAACATACGTAATGGTAGCCTTCAGTCTTGTGATGAAATTTCGATTCTCCTATTACCATGACTAGAGAATCTGGATTTCATTAAAGACACAGAGGCTAACATTATCCTTCCCACCCTTTCCTTTGGGTGGTTGTCTCAACATACAGTATATATTATTATTACAATTCTTGATATACTTTTGTATCCTATATTTTGTTGTTACTGTATGTTTATTATAAATGATTGCCTTTTCTCGTACATGTGCTTCATCACAGTATTTTCTCCTCATTTAAGTTCATCATATTTGAGCCATTTATATCTTTCTCTTTTTTTCAGATAACCTCTCATAACTTCATGATTTTGATCTACGGAACAGTTCATTCATCGTTCATCTCCTTCTTCTCTTCGTGATGCCTTAAAGAATTTATCGAGTCTCCTTAAAGTTTATTGGAATTTTCCTTCTCTACGCCACATTTAAAAGTGGCTGATTGCTATGTGCTCACACTTTTTATATGTTTCCTAATGTTCTATTGTGGATATGATGTAGGCGGCGACTTGGGTCTCCATTAAAAGTGGTATGCATGATTTTAGCCTCCGTGTCTTTAATGAAATCCAGATTCTCTAGTCATGGTAATAGGAGAATCGCAACTCCTTCTTATAAATCATTTTCTCGTGTGTGGTGATTAATGTATATTAATCTACTATAATGCCTTTCTTCCCTTGCCTTTCCTCTTCTACTCTTTCTTGCTCTTTGTACCTTACTTTGGTTTTAATAATGCTTCTCTTACTCATACCATTAAAAAAAATCTCTCTCTCCCCCCTTCGCCTCCATTTCCCATCCTCTCCCCTTTTTCTCCTTCTTGTTCTGCTTTCTCCCCCTTTTTATTCGTTTTTTTTCTTTTTCTCTTTCTTTTAATTTTTTGTCTACTTGGGGAATTTGTTAACGCTGTTCTTTGCACTGTTTGACTACGGTAATGTTGTATATATCACATTCTGGGAATGGTGCCATTTTTGTCATGTTTTTTGTTTTTCACCTCAGCCTTTAAAAAGCCCTCATGTATGGGGCGAAACACGTGTTAGCTGTGCCTCACCACAGTATTCTCCTGTAATGATCACAAATGACTCCAAGTAAATTTGGAGGAACTAAGAATTTCCAGCTTTCATTCTCGCCAGTCCGAAAATGATGCTTGAAATTGAATATGGATCTTACTGAATTTTTACAAATACCAATATTTCTCAGTGTGTTTGATGTGGAATAAACTATAAAGAGGCCTTTGAAAATCACAAGGTCCCTGCCTTTTCTGCCCTTACTTCACAGTCCACAATCACTAGTGAGGGGTATTCAGTTCTTTGAGTAGGGACAGGCACAGGCACAACCCTGTTCAAGTAAACGTGTCAGCTCCTTCCTCCCAACCTATCACAGGAATGCTCATCAGTCTAGTGATTGGTCATCAGGATGTAAATGTCACACCCCTGCTGCCTTTGAGTGACTGTCTAGATTGAATTCACAAAGCCCAGTTGTCACCTAACCCAGATGTGTATTCAGAGACAGGCAGAGGCACAGAATGGTTAAAATATGAAAATGCCAATCTTCTAAAAGTGCCATTTTTAGACTTGCAATTTAAAATCTGACTTCACCATAACTTGTGATTTTAAACTGTGAATCCTGAGACACCAAATTCCAAATCTCAATCTTTTCCCAATTGGCAAATCCATTTAAAAGATGTTTTAAGGAAATCCCACAGTTAACCTGAGGGAGAGATACGCCTTGCAGAACAAATGTAGCAGTCTTTCACTACCGGGACATGTAAGACTCAAAAGTACATGTCCTACTATTTAATAACACTGCACCCTGCCCAAGGCCAGCCCAGTGCCTACCTTATGGGTGATTTATTTGTAATAAATGAGAAGAGCAAAGGACTCATTTATGTCAGACGATTAGGCTTTGCACAATTGCACTCAGTTTGATGAAGTTCAAGTTTGGATTGTTTTAGGGTGTCTGTATAATACTTGGATGCCTTGTGACATCGTATTGTTTTAGTTTTGTGCAAAGAAGCATATGTGTCACTCACTTCTTTGAGCCAGTCAGTAGTTTCCCTTTCCTACTCCTCAAGACCATCATTATGAGGGGGTGAGGACTGTGCCAAAATATTACAGAAGGAATTAACAGAAACATATTTTCAATATCTAGACACAATGCCAAGGTGAGAGGAAAGTTTCCTAGAAGATGTAATGTTCATGTCAAATTTGATTAGTTGGTAGTCTGACCAGATACATAGGGCAACATTGAGATTAAAGTTGGTAAGGTTAAGTGACCAGACCTGGTCAAATATAAGGTCCTTTATATGAGTGGCTGTGGATACCTGCTGAACAAAGTTCAGACTAATAAGAGACTCAGAGGAGATATAGCCACCATTTATCTCATTAGACCGCAAATTAAAATCTCCAAGAAGTAAGATTTTGGCATGGCCAATGGGCACGGTTGAAACCGAGTCAGTTAACAGTAAATGGAACTGAGGCTTATGGCCCCAGGTCTATATAGGATTTTGCAAAACAATGGAAAAGTAGATAACTCTAATAATGACATGAACATGTTGCAGGGGATCGTTTCACTCCCTCCCCTGACTTGGCACTTGCCTGGCAGGTAGGGCAGGACTTACAGAAAGCATCTGAGGCTTCCCTCCTATAAGGCCAATAAAAGTTTGTGATAAGCCTGTCAAAAGTCTTGTCTTGGCCCAAATGACCTGCCAGTGGCACATCGAGAGCACTACCGAGTAGGAAAGCACTGGGGTAACACCAACACACTTGATGCATCAGGCTCCGGAACCTTAGGCTCACTATAGAATGTAGCCTTAGGCTCACTATAGAATGCAGCAGCATGAATGTTGCTAGGAATTTGTATGTTTAAATCTGCTTCCTTGGCACTAAAACAGCTGCACTGGTTGTCGATCAGACAGAGAATAACTTTCAAGGCTCCTTCTATCATTTTTAAACCCACATAGAATTGGACTGGGCTCTTCCTTAGTCAAAAATGTGACGGTCTCAAAATTCAAACTTGTTTCTTGGGGTGGAAGAAGTTTTGTGATCTGTGCACCAAAAGCGTTTGTGCATCGGGCTTTCCTGTTACAGAGTACTCCCCCCTTGAAGCCCAATGCACAAAAGTGGTTGGAGCTGCATTTCCACCGTAGACAAATCGCCGAGGACAGATGGGTTATGATGCCTGATAATTGCAGGTAGTATCAGTGAATCTGCCCTCCTGATTCCCCAGGATCACTGGTTTTGTATTGAAAGTTAACATAACCATTGTTTTTATCTCGCTTGTCTGCTCACTTTTTTCACGGCAGTATCTATTTATTGATCCTGAAGAAAGCCACGACACTGGCCAAGTCATAGGCTAAAACATGTTGATCATTATTCAGTACAACTGGATTTAATGATTTCAGTCGTACCTTTGTATTTTTAATCCTAACATAGGCAGCTAGAATAAAGTTTATACAGTGAACCTTGTAGTTAGTTTTATACGCCATTTCACTTGCCCTGCACACCTCACAACACCGTGGAGGCTCACGTTGGATTTTAGTAACAACCCCTCCATCAAAATATCCGTGACCACCTAACTCACAGAGAGGGGGTTGTAGCCCGCAACTTGACTAGGCTTCATGGTGTGAGGAGGATTACTGATGATGAAGCATGCCACCATTGGTGGGTGAGGAAAACCATCCTTAAAAAGAACCCCCTTCCCCCTTTGAGGCAATCCCTGTTTTGTGCAGTACCGTACTTCACTAGACCCCGGGGCCCTGTGTGTACTGATTCAGTTGAGCTAGCACCAAGGCAAACCTTAGGATATGTGAGCTCTAGAAATAAATGTAACATACCTATACGGGAGATCATTCTCCCAATAAATCAGGCGCTTGCGAGAGGCATCACCAGCTGCCTGGGCCTCCGCCTGCTGCCAAAGACGTACACGAGTAGAGCACTCTTTCTGCTCCTTGCCTCTTCCGTGGAGGGATCTCCTTCCTGCTGCCAGTTGGTCAGGTCAGGCAAGTTCTTCAGTTCAGCCACTCCTTCCTCTTGTAGAGTCCTGGGTGTTCCCCTCATGATCAGCCTTCTCCCGGACAGTGGGAATATCAGGAGTGGGTTTCCCACACTCCTTGCCCTTCCTCTTTATGGCAGGTACCTTGTAACTTCTCCAGCTCCAGGTCCTCTTAACCACCCTGTCCGGCTGACTTGGGCAGTGTGTTCAGGCACACCCAACATCTCCAAGTGTGACCTGAGCTTTACCTCTATCTAGAAGGTATGCTCCAGATCGTTGTTAAACAGACAATCTACAGGCATGGATAGACTCGAAGCTACTTTAGGCAGAGCTGGGCCTCCTCCTCCCCCCCCACTCAAAGGGAACCATGGCACTGGATAGTGGTTCTCATTGTTGTCAGCAGCAACAACTTGGTGAAACATATTTGGGACTACCTGCTCTGAAGGCATCAGATAACATCTGACGGTGGTCATGCTTGCTCCTGCATCTTTCAAATCCTCCACCCATTGCCCATTGATGGATACTAACTAACTGTACGTCTTAGTATTGTCAGCCATGTGGGTTATTTGTACCATCTCTCCATCACCCAAAGATACTAGAGTCAATTCTATACTCCCCCCAAACTATCTGGGGCAATCTCCTCCCCAAGCGCTACAGGAACCAACCCCAGTGACTTCGGACCTGTGGATCTGTGCCCTCTTGGGACACTTGGCATCCCCTTTGTAGTGTTCTTCTTGCTAACACTCTTAACATTTAATAGGAGCCTTCTCTCCGGATTACTCCTAGGGAATCATTTATTTGTCTTCTCAGTAGGGTGAAGAGAACCCTGAAGCACAGAACCAGTTTGGGGCCCTTTATGGAACTCCTTTCTCTTTTCCCCCTTCCTTCTTCTGGTAAGGTCCCGGCCCACCCTTGTGGTGATCCTACCCTTCATGTGGACCCTGTAGCTGACCCAGTGGTCTGCCTCCTTAGCAAGAGCTCTCTGGGGTCAGTGAGTTTACTTTCATCAATGTGTTGGAACAGATCTAGAAATGAAAGGGGCGTATTTGCAAGGGAATTGTGACACTGGAGCATTTTATTTTCAATTCACCGGTAGAGCAACACCATGCTCCATATTTACAATGCGTCACTAAACTACTCTGTGTGGGTTACCACAGCATTGTAAATATGGTACTCTTTCACAATGTTTTCTGCGTTAAAGGAGCATGTAATGGGTGTTGCTGTGTGCATACCCGAGCAACACCCTTGCTTTTTGAAATAGCCATAGATTTACAAGGATGTGTAAATTTGAGGCAGCGCTAAAAACAAACTGCATTCAAAAGGAGGCATGAGAGTGGTTCTACAGGTAGAAATACTTTTATTTCTCCTCGTTTTTGCTCTTTCTATCTGTGCTTCAGAATGTAGCACACATAGTAGGAGCAAAAAGCCATTAATAATTGTTTATGTGCAGGAAGCTGTCCCTTTGTCTCACTTCCTGCACATAAACAATCATTCCTGCAATGCAGGCACACTTGCACCATGGTGCAAGGGTTGCCTGCTTTGATGCTAGGGAGCTTTTTTAGCGGAGGGGTGAGCATAGGTATGTGCTGTATTCTAATCAATACGATGCATCCGTGAATTTTCCAACTGACTCAGGTAGGCACAGCAGATTTGCTTGCTGCGCTGTGCCATTTCATTGTAAATGTACCCCAAAGAATAAACGTATGGTCTGTTGCACAAAAGGTATGCAATTCCTGTAACACCGCACTGCCTTTCATCCACCCACCAAGTGCCTTGCAAAAGAAATCTGCACAATCCACCCAGGTCTGATGGGATATCTTCTAATGGTCCCTGAACTTCTGTCTTTACTTGTCTGCTGTCAGACCAAACTTCCTGATTACGACCTCTTTCAGGGGGGGGGATTATCATCCTGTTACTCCCTTCTAAAACCAGTAGAGTGCCACTCCCCTCTCTAGGGATGTGCATCCACAAACCATCTCCCCAATTTCTCTCATGGACCATGAGCATTATGTTGGGCCTCAAACCATTTGTCTTTGTCATCTACCAATATAAAGACAGGCACCAGACCCTTGGGTATATGGATCCTCCTGTCAGATGGCACTGCAGTATTTCTGAAATTAGTATTAGGATGGGATGCACAGCTTGTAAGCGAAGATTCAGTATGGTTGGGTTCACCTCGGGTGGCGTTAATACCCCTAAAAACGCCGTTAATAAGTACTCAAGATGTGATTCCAGCGGG
This sequence comes from Lissotriton vulgaris, assembly GCF_964263255.1. Taxonomy (NCBI): domain Eukaryota; kingdom Metazoa; phylum Chordata; class Amphibia; order Caudata; family Salamandridae; genus Lissotriton; species Lissotriton vulgaris. The sequence goes on from NC_141689.1 coordinate 684,020,629, forward strand.
ACACTGGGACCATCCCCTTGGGAACACCTTAGTTTCCTCTAATATGTAGAGAATTCCACAATGATTAGTGTTTCAAGTTAGTCTTTTTTTATTCTTCAAAAGTTCATTAAAGGTTGATTCAAAAAAACGTGTTGTTTCAGTTCATATTCTCACTCATTGGTAAGCATGAGTGACATTTTAATTATTCAGACATCATTATAGTTCAATGTATCCAATGCATTTCGGGCAATGTTATATGCCCTTCATCAGGGAATAATGCTGTAACAAGAGAAATATTCTGAATTACCATCTTTCTTATGCCATTAAGCAATTCATTCAATTATACATCTCCTAATTACTAAAAACATGTCTCTATATGATTGTCTGGACCAAATCTCTATACAATTGTTTGAGTCAGAAAGCTCATTAGGAGTCACAAGTACATGGTTAATCAATTGTACATTTATAAACAACTCACATGTCCGTGGGTTCGATCTCGGCTTGATCGTTATGTTAACGCTGTGGTAAAAGTAAAGAAAGCGTGGGTTGTAGTGTGTAATATCAACACGAGATACGAAGAGCATTACGGCTGCTGGGTGTCGTAGGAATACACTAACCTGTTTGCCAATAGATTCAAGCGTGAGTCTGGCCACTCGTCCGAGGGTCCGTGCTCACGGTGGCTTGCGATTTCAAATTGCAACAGTGTTGCTATTCGGTTTACACCTTAAAATGTGATGCCGATCACGTGGTTAATAGAAACGAGGAAAAGACTATGCGACTCGTTTTGCTGTGTATACTTGCTCATAAAATGATGTAAGTGTACCAAACGGCGTCAACGAGAAATATGAGCCTGGTATATATGAACGTGTATAAAAAAGATCGTGAGATGATAATAAAAAATGAAATTATCGTGATGGAAATGTGCCTCAGTTACGTGACGTGGTATCGAACCAGCGTGTGTGAAAAGAAATCGTCCGGAGCATGCTTTAGTCAGTGGTGCTATTGAAGAGCTGTGTTTGGATGCATGAAGAATGTTAATAAGAATGTGGTAAATACTAAACAGGAGAACCAAGCTGGCAGTACATCAGGGCGAATTTACATATTTACAATATCTATCACAGATAACATGAGAATTCATTTCTGTCATTCAAACCAAATGGCTTTTGTGTGCACAATTTAAAAATCCAGTAATTTTCTCTTTGGAGAATGTATTTGGTGTTGTCTCTTCCTTCTGTTTTATTGATGGTCTCTAAGATTATAAATTTGAGCTGGGCAATGCTGTGTTTAGCTTCCATGAAATGCATTGCAACTGTTGATTTTGCATTCTTCAGACGTACATTGGATTTGTGCTCAGTGAGCCTGATTTTCATCTTACGTTCAGTCTTCCCAACGTATAACTTGCCACATGGGCATTTGAGGGCATATATGATATTTGATGAATCACAAGTCGCATTAACTCTCAACTTGATTTCTTGTCCTTTCATTGGATGGTTGATTTTATTGCCTTTTATTACATTATTGCAATGTCCGCAATTATGACATGGTCTGGTTCCATGATAGGTTTCAGAAACAGAAATTCTTGGTTGAATCATTTCTCCTAGATTTTTTGTTCGAGTAAATGCAAATAAAGGATATTCCTTGAAACTCTGATTGAAATCCGGTTCTAACATAAGCATTTGCCAATGTTTTAGGATAGTTTTTTTGTATTTATAGCTTGAAGTTGAAAATTTGGAGATGGCAACAATTCTTGTTTGCTCTTTCTTTTGGCTCGGTTGTAAAAGAGTACTTCTGTCTTTTAAATCAATTTTGGATTTGGATTGGTCTAGGATGTGTTGTGGATATCCTCTTTGTTTGAATTTGTCTTCCATTTCTTTTAGTCTTGTTTGTAATGTACTATGTTCAGATGTTATTCTTTTGACTCTGGCCATCTGAGAGAAAGGTAAGAATTTCTTTAGATTGTGCTCATGAAAACTGCTGTAGTGAAGCATATTGTTGCGATCTGTGCTTTTGATGTGTAGATCGGTTGTAAGCCCCTTGTTTGTGCGAATGACGTCTAGGAATGCAATGGTGGTCTCTGACATTTCCCAGGTTAGTTGTATTCTCTCATCAATTTGATTGAATTTTAGGAGAGCCTCTTGTAGTTCATCTTTTGTGCTGGACCAAAGAATGAAAATGTCGTCTATGTAACGAATGAAAGCTTTCAGATTTTTGACCCATTGTTCGTTGCATAATATGTGTTTTTCTTCATAAAATTTCATGAAAAGATTGGCATAGACCGGCGCGGCCGAATTGCCCATTGCTGTCCCAACCAGTTGTAGGTACCATTGATCATTGTGTTTGAAATAACTTTGATACAGAGAAAAAAGCATCAGTTCCATCAAGAATTTTTGAAAGTTCACGTCCAGATCAGTGTTTATGAGTGCATTCTCTATGGCTTCTATGCCCATTGAATGTGGTATACTCGTGTATAATGATTTTACATCTGCTGTGCATAGAATTATGTTGTCATTGGGATCCAGTTTGATGGTGTTGAGTTTGGTTAAGAACTCTGTTGTATCCTTTACATATGTTGACATGGTTCTTACTACAGGCTGCAGATATTTGTCTAGTAGTTGACCTACAGGTTCATGTATACTGTTCCGAGTGGACACTATTGGTCGAAGTGGTGGATCGAGTAAATTTTTGTGAATTTTTGGGACCATGTTTAAAGAAGGACTTCTAGGGTTTGTTTTCAATAAGAATTTCTTTGTTCTGTCATTAATTGTTCCCATGTCATGTGCTTTTTCCACTATTTCTTTTAAATTCTTTGAGAATTCAACTGTCGGATTCTGTTCGAGTTTCAAGTAAATGTTTGTGTCTCCAATGTGTTCCATAACTTTCAATTCATGTTGTGCTCGGTCCATTATTACAATTGCACCACCTTTGTCAGCTTTGGTACAAATTATTTTCTCATTTAGTGATAATTTCTTGAGAGTATCCAGATCCTTCTGAGTTATGTTCTTGTTTGTGTGTCGTTGATATTTAAATTTGCTAAGGTCTTGTTTCACCATTTTTTCAAACATATCTATCGTTTTGTGGCTGATGGGAGCTTGGAACGTGCTACTTGGTCTAAGTCCTAATAGTTGATCCTCCTCTTGAATTGTCTGTTCGGGCAAAACATTATCAAAAAAGTGGCGAAGCCGTAATTTTCGCATGAGTTTATAAAAACTCACCTCAACTTCCAGTTGATCCGTTGTGTGTGTGGGTACAAACGATGTCCCTTTCTGTAACAGTTGTGTTTCATGATGATTTAATTGATGCTGGCTAATGTTAATCACTAGTTGATCTTTGGAATTTTCTTCAAATCCTTTTTGGTACCCGTTGTGCTCCTTGTTACTGGTGCTTCCTTCTCTTTCTCTTTTTCTAACTCTTTTGTTTTGGCCTCTCCTGGGTCTCCTTTTTGGGCTTGGCCCTGATCTAAAAAATGGCTCTGTTGTGTTTGGGTTTGAGTGGTAGGTTGTGTACTGGTTCCAGGATCGACTTGTTGAATGTCATCACTGGTTGATGGTTCAGGTGTTCTAGTTGTTGTTGTTCGTTGTTGTCTGGCTCTCTGTGTGGAATCACTGTCAGAAGAGGATGTGTCTGTTTGTGATGTATAGGGTTTGTTGGCTCTCTTTCTAGAATAAATTTCAGCCCAGGTATACACTTCTCCTAGGCGGTAATCCAATGTGTCCCTCTTATATTTTCTGATTTTTCTCTCATTTAAATCCTTGGTGTGTTTTTCCATTTGAATATGTATGTCATCCAAAATCGTGGTTAGTTCCTCTTCAGTTAATAGTGTGGATAATTCATTCTGTGTTTCTGCTATTTCCTTGGTTAATTCCTCCAAGATTTCTGATAATTCCTCTATGATCAACAAAATGAGATCCAGTGAGCATTTATTTAGTATTTCATACCATCGGTTCTGAAATTTTTTGGAATTTTTGCAGAGAGACGGTTTGAGGGCAATTCTGAGACCGCGGGGTATGCGTTGGTTTTTGTGGTATCTCACCAATGTGCTTGCATGCATTTGTTGATTTATTTTACGCTTGAATAGATATATTAGTTGTCTTACATTTTGCTCCTTAGTACGTGTGTTGGACTCCTGTGATATTTCTTCCCTAATAAGACCATATATTCTGTCTGCTTCATCAGTTTTGTAGGCAAATGTGGAGGCTCTGGCCTCCGTGCTTCTGGAAATGTCTTCAAAGTTGCTCATTATGTTTAGAGGTTGAAATTGCTTGATTGTTATTAGTGCGTGCTATCCTACCTGTTGAGGTTTGGATTAGTAATAAGAAATTAGTATTAGGATGGGATGCACAGCTTGTAAGCGAAGATTCAGTATGGTTGGGTTCACCTCGGGTGGCGTTAATACCCCTAAAAACGCCGTTAATAAGTACTCAAGATGTGAATTCATTGTGGAATTCTCTACATATTAGAGGAAACTAAGGTGTTCCCAAGGGGATGGTCCCAGTGTCCCGCTGGAATCACATCTTGAGTACTGCAGTATTTCTGCCACCATCTTGGCTGGACCCTGCCCTCCTGGCTTTGTTGGCCAGCTCCCTCAGGCTCCTCTCCTGAGGCAACACCATTTTCTTTTCCTCTATGGCCAACTTTTCTTTGCTTTCCTGTATCTCCATTGCTAGTTTTTTTTCCTCTTAGACATGTTTCTTTTGCTGTGCCTCAAGCTTTAGTTTTACAAAAGAGGGTGGTGATGGACAGAGCATCAGAATCAATCAAACACTTGCACCCAGTCAAAAGATCTGGGTTTAATCCATCACCGTTCTTTAGCTCACTCTGCCACCCCAGTTCAGACATGGCTATATGCAAATCAGTCTGACCCTGTGCCTCATGGGAACAGTCCAGCCCGAACTGCCAAGCCATCTCTTCCCTGGACCGGAAACAAGCTTCTGAGGACCGGTTTCTGGCATTCCAGCCGTTCTTCAGCCCAGCTTGCTTGAATCCAGTGGCAAAGTGAGCAAGGGACTCACGTCTGAGCATACCCTGCCACACTTATGGCGGCCAAAAGCAGTACAAAAGAGGGTGGTGATGGATGGAGCATCAGAATCAATCAAACACTCGCACCCAGTCAAAAGATCTGGGTTTAATCCATCACCGTTCTTTAGCCACTCTGCCACCCCAGTTCAGACATGGCTATATGCAAATCAGTCTGACCCTGTGCCTCATGGGAACAGTCCAGCCCGAACTGCCAAGCCGTCTCTTCCCTGGACCGGAAACAAGCTTCCGAGGACCAGTTTCTGGCATTCCAGCCGTCTTCAGCCTGGCTTGCTTGAATCCAGTGGCAAAGTGAGCAAGGGACTCACGTCTGAGCATACCCTGCCACACTTATGGCGGCCAAAAGCAGTACAAAAGAGGGTGGTGATGGACGGAGCATCAGAATCAATCAAACACTCGCACCCAGTCAAAAGATCTGGGTTTAATCCATCACCGTTTTTTAGCCACTCTGCCACCCCAGTTCAGACATGGCTATATGCAAATCAGTCTGACCCTGTGCCTCATGAGAACAGTCCAGCCCGAACTGCCAAGCCGTCTCTTCCCTTGACCGGAAACAAGCTTCCGAGGACCGGTTCTTGGCATTCCAGCCGTCTTCAGCCCGGCTTGCTTGAATCCAGTGGCAAAGTGAGCAAGGGACTCACGTCTGAGCATACCCTGCCACACTTATGGCGGCCAAAAGCGGTACAAAAGAGGGTGGTGATGGATGGAGCATCAGAATCAATCAAACACTCGCACCCAGTCAAAAGATCTGGGTTTAATCCATCACCGTTCTTTAGCCCACTCTGCCACCCCAGTTCAGACATGGCTGTATGCAAATCAGTCTGACCCTGAGCCTCATGGGAACAGTCCAGCCCAAACTGCCAAGCCATCTCTTCCCTGGACCGGAAACAAGCTTCCGAGGACCGGTTCTTGGCATTCCAGCCGTCTTCAGCCCGGCTTGCTTGAATCCAGTGGCAAAGTGAGCAAGGGACTCACGCCTGAGCATACCCTGCCACACTTATGGCGGCCAAAAGCGGTACAAAAGAGGGTGGTAATGGATGGAGCATCAGAATCAATCAAACACTCGCACCCAGTCTAAAGATCTGGGTTTAATCCATCACCGTTCTTTAGCCCACTCTGCCACCCCAGTTCAGACATGGCTATATGCAAATCAGTCTGACCCTGTGCCTCATGGGAACAGTCCAGCCCGAACTGCCAAGCCGTCTCTTCCCTGGACCGGAAACAAGCTTCCGAGGACCGGTTTCTGGCATTCCAGCCGTCTTCAGCCCGGCTTGCTTGAATCCGGTGGCAAAGTGAGCAAGGGACTCATGTCTGAGCATACCCTGCCACACTTATGGCGGCCAAAAGCGGTACAAAAGAGGGTGGTGATCAAGCTTTAGTTTGGCAAGTTGTAATTTGAGCTTCCTTTCTTCCCTCATGTCCTCCAGCTCCTCTGGGGACAAGCCTTTAGAGGACACACCACTTACTGCCCTGGGGGACCATCTATCACTGCAGGCTGGTTGCCCCCAGTCCCACATACAGTCCCAGATTCTCCACTAAATCCTGGTCCAGCTCATCATCATCCTCTTTTTCATTATCATCATCCTCTGGAGACCCATGTGCTGCATCTTTAAATTCCATCCAGGCCCTCAGCACCTTTTGCAACTCCACCTTCCTAGTGAATCCCTGTGTAGAACCCTCAAACCTCTTGAAAAAATCCTTAAGATGTTGCACTGTGTACTTCTCCAATCTGGATAACTCAGAATCAATGCTTGCAGGACTGCCAGCTCGAGACATGACTTCGAAAAATGCCAATCAGGGGGAATGGAAAATTTCAAAATGCTAATTTAAAAAGAGCAGGAAAATAAATGCCAAATAGGGACCAGAGCCAATTAATTCAAATTTGTTTTAGACTTGGCCAGTAGTGTGCACCAAATTACTGTAAGGTACTGCAAAAACAGAAGTTCTGTCCTTACTTACCACTGATCAGAAAACTTAGAAACTGGGACTCTAGTTGGCAGAAGTTTGCACCCGGTCCAGGTAGGGACCACAATCCTAGTCAGGATAAGTCAGATACACAACCAAAATTAACCTGTGCTCTCCCTCTGGTAGCTTGACACAGAGCGGTCAGGCTTAACTTAAGAGGCAATGTGAAGAGTATTTGTGCAACACTTAAATTACAGTAACAGTGAAAACACCACAAACAGACTCCATACCATATTAGAAATATAGAGAATATTTAACTGATTAAAACTTAACCAGCGGAGCAAAAGTCCAGAATTTATAACTTGAGATTAGAATTTTTAAATATTGAACCTAAAAATAGTGCTTTGACGGCAATAGCACTAAAAGGTTACTGAAGGTCATGCTAGATTGTTTAGAAAGTTTAGGCCAACCACGATGGTGAACAGGCTGGCAACAGTACCCACGCAAGGTCAGCTGAAAAATTACCTTGGATGGAGCAATCGTCGGGGTCCAGGACTTGATGCGTCGGTTCCGATTCACACAGTCGGGTCAATGCATCGATGTTGAGTCTCGCAGTCGGGTTTCACGTTGACTTCTAACCCCTTATGATTCAGGCACTGCGTCATCATCAAGCTTCACACTTGGGAACTCAGATCGGTGCTGAGTTGTCATTGAACCTCGCAGTTGGGTGCCCCATGGTTATTGAACGGCACAGGGGTGTCAACAGATCGGCACTACCTCGGCATCGAAGGACACTGCAATGGATTCTGATCAGTGTAGAGGTGACTGTAGGAGACCCACTTCTGAACCCAAGACTGGAGGGCACCTCAGGCAAGGGAGGACTTACCGATGGTAAAATCCAGAAGCTGAAGCAGAGTTTAAGGAAGTCTTTGATGATCCTGAGACTTCAAGAAAAGTGGGCAAGCCAGCAAGCCCTTGGAGAAACTTGGGTTCAAGGATGTAGAGAGCAGGTCATTCCTTCTTACTCCCAGTTCAGAAGAGGCAAGCAAGAGGCTAACTCTGCAAAGCAAATAGCAAAGTGGCAGTCTCTTCTACAGTACAGCAATCAGCAGGTCAACACAGCAAAGCAGTTAGCAAAGTAGCAGTCCCTACTGCAGCACAGAAGCTCTTCTTCCAGGCAGAATGCCCTTGATTCCAGCAGAGCTCTTACTTTGTGGTGTCAGGTGTCCTGTACGTACATCCAGTTGTGGCTGTGAATTGGGGGAGACTACCAAAAGGCCTTTGACGATCACAAGGTCCTTGCCATTTCTGCTCTGGCTCCTGACTCACTACAGGGGGAGTATGCATCTATTTGTGTATGGACAGGCAGAGTGCAATTCAGGTGCAAGTGTCAGCTTCTTCCTCCCAATCTACCTCAGGATGGCCCATCAGCATGGTGATGGGCCTTCGGGATGCAATGTCATACCCCTTCTCCATTTGTATTGCTGTTCAGAAGGAATGCACAAAGCCCAGTTGTCACCCAACCAAGGCATGTATTCTGAGACAGTCAGAGGCACAGATTAGATAAAGTAAGAAAAGTACAACCTTCGAAAAGTCTAGATTTCAGACTTGCAATTTAAGATCCGACAACACCATAAGATGGAATTTTAAATTGTGAGTCCTGAGACAACAAACTCCAAATCTCTATCTTTTCCCACTGGAAAATGACAGTTAAACGTTTTTTTAAGGCATTCCGTCTCTTAACTTATGGGAGAGATAAGCCTTGCTAAATAAAAAAATGAATGTTGCCTTTTTTCACTACCAGGACATGTAAACCTCAAAAGTACTTGCCCAACCTTTTATATAAACTGCACCCTGCCTATAGGAATGCCTAGGGCCCACCTTAGGGATGACCTATATGTAAAAAGAAAAAAGGCTGGTTTGGGCTTGGCAAGTAGGTTACCTTGAGAGGTCGAAATGGCAGATTAAACTGCACCCCCAGGCTCTGCAGTGTCAAGCCAGAGACATGTTTAAAGTGCTACTGAAGTGGGTGGCACAATCAGTGGTGCAGGCCCACTAGTAGCATTTAGTTTTCAGGACCTGGCCACATATAACGCCGTTTACTAGGAAAGTATAAGTAAATTAAATATTGCAACTGTGGATAAGCCCATGTTTTGAGTACAGAGCATATGCACTTTATCGCTGTTTAGCAGTAGTAAAGTGCCCAGAATCCTAAAGCCAGCAGAAATGAAGTCAATAAAATCGGAGTTCAGAAGGCAAAATGTCAGGGGAAACCAAGCCAAAGATGCAAGGTCTAACAGGTACTTTTACTGTAGTGTGGACATAAGACAGGACCTAAGGGTACCCCGTTATGTGATTTTCCTAGACCATATCTACATTTGATAGAGAATCTTACTCTAGGTTAATGAAATTGGAGTCAAGGGGAGATTGCCATGGGCCAGGACTCAGATAGTGTGCCAAACTGACATTTAAGTGGGTGTTGAAATACCTAATTCTCAAAAAATTCCAAAGAATAAAGGAATCAAATAATTTGAGCAAGTTATAAAACTGTCAAAGCTTCCCACAAGATTTGTGTGTAGGTTTTAAAAAATGAATACACTAAGGCTAGACATAGTTTAGAAATTTTGTTGTATGGTGAACTATCAATAGCCACTTTGAGGACTGACTTCACATTGTGAAGTAATTTTATATAAAAAGAATATAGAATGTATGACAGACATTTAAAAGCATTGTATGACGTGGTTTGAGTGTGATGGTATTTGAGAAGCAAGATTAAATTAATTATTGTCCCTATAAACGTAGGTACCTGCTATCCCAGTATAAAAAAAATTCTCCAAATTGCTTTTTACATGAGTGTTGTGATGTCTCTAGTCATCGGTAATTAGAAAATGAGATAGCTCCCAAATTGAACTTACTTATTATAGTTGAGTTTTGACGTTATAATAACTTCTGAAAAAGAAATTGATGGACGGAATGCTGAACAATGCAAACATTCACCCCCAGTCACAAGAATCTGGGTTAAATCCATCATTCTTTTGCTCACCACGCCACCCCAGTTTGGACCCAGCCATATGCAAATCAGTAGTGATCATATTCCTTGTAGGAAAAGTCCAGCCCAAACTGCCAAGTTAGGTCCTCCATGACCGAAAACAAGCATCCTGGGACCGGTTTCAGGGCATCACCCTTCCTCAGCCAGGATCTCTTGAATCCAAGTGTGCATTGAGCACGGGGAAAAATGTCTGGGCATACCCTTACCACTTAGGGTGACAAATACAAAAGAAACAATTGATGGACAGAATGCTGAACAATGCAAACATTAACCCCCAGTCACAAAGATCTGGGTCAAATCCATCATTCTGTTGCTCACCATGCCAACACAGTTTGGACCCAGCCATTTGCAAATCACTCTTATCCCTGTTCCGTGTGGGAACAGTCCAGTGGGAACATGGGTCCAGGACCCATGTTCCCCACTCTGGGTCCCCAGAGTGGGGAACATGAGGGGAACAAGGGGTAGCAGGGGAAACAGAGAGGAAAGACGCACTTAGGGACATAACTGCAGTGGTGTTGGTGGGTCATTGGGCCAACACAGACAATACGCTGCACCCAAGAAAGTGATGGAAGAAGTGATGGAGTAAGTGAGGCTGTCAAAATGTCTGGGCTACTAACCAAACAAGCACCCTGTGACCTGGGTGTGTTACACGAATGATCGTTCAGAATAATCAATGAAAAGCATTCAATAACAGATGGGAGCACAATGGAGCAGTGATATTGGAATTGTTCCTTAGATAATGTATTCAAAGCTGCTGTAGCGTTTTAATGCTGAATTTACTTGTTGGTGGTTCCCATAGATCACCATTGAAGAGCCTCAATCATACTTAAAAAATAGCCCTCAATCACATCTAAAAAAGTAATTTATTATAGTTATTGTTTCTTTACCTCGATATGGTCTATGGATTCTACTGGATTTTGGAAGTACTGACCACGACACACAACAACCCCCTGTGAAAGGCAAGAGAAGCCTGGTCTGCCCATAGAACTTTTTGACCTGAGGCAGCCTGGATTTCATACAGCATTCGGGAGCTCTGCCCAGTGGCATAGCAAGGGTGGGTCGGTAGACAAGGGGCACAAGTTTTGGGGGCGGTGTCACCTTCCTACGTGAGTTTGCTGCAAGGGCAGCAAATGCAGGAAATCCTGCCATCATCATACTCCCGGCTTTTCAGCGTTGCCGGAGGGCAGCAATGGCAGGGACCCCCACAGGCGGCCAAGGGCCTAGCTACGCCACGGGCTCTGTCCTAAGTGTGGAGGCGCATCTCTGGTCTGTGAGTGGAAAATGTGTCTGCCAGGCCATGTCCTTTTAAGGCACTGAAGATAGGAGTGGGCTCCCGGAACTCTAGCTGTGGTTCACCCAGAGCTTGGTACTCCAGAGGCAGGTTGCCTCAGGCTACATGGCTGCAGCCCAATACTAGGGGTTGGTCCGTGCACCCAGATGGGAATCTCCCTCCAAAATGAATAGAGCCCAGCTGGCACAGCCTCCAGATTGCCACACCATCTTGACAGGAAAAAGGTAGGTTTGGTGTGGATGTTCCTCCAAATCAGTGGAAACAAGAGCTGGATAGTTCAACAAATGTATACAATATCCTTGGAGCTCTATTAGTATAGAAATATCTACTGGTCCCTTCATCAGTGCAGACCAGGCATCTGGTACTGCCAACTATCTTAAAGGCAGATTGGGTTAATGGCCAAGACGTTGCATGCAGGTTTTGCTGGAGAGGTGTTTCTGAAGCAAAACCAAAATCTATGTGTACGTTTTTTTAGACGCTACCAAGCGTGTTTTTCTAAAAACAAAGTTTGGGTTGTGTTATAAATGACTTGTTGCTATTCCTTTCCCTAGCTGTGTCTTCCCTACTGCTCAGCCAGGATGAGTGATAGAATGTGTGGTCACATCACGGAATGCTTGGAAGCTTGGTTAGCTGTGGAGTAGTTGGTGGTTGCAGGCTGAGCAGCAGAGAGGCTGCTCCTGGTGGGGCTATGTTTCCTTCTCTTATCTTCTTATATCTAACTTACCATGGAAATAAGGCTGAAAAAAGCTATCCTGTTTTGTATGCCTGGCTCATTGGACTTTCTATTTACCCCATTTTGCTGCTGAAAGCAATTACCCTGTCCCATTACGTTTGTGCAACATATTCATCACAGCCAAACACCAGCGGGCAGATTTACAAGCCCCCTGCGCCTCTTTTGCGCCGCCATTGCGTCACTTTTGTGACGCAGCGGTGGCGCAAAAGATGCGCCTTTGTTCGGGGTATTAACAATGTGACGCATCTGGGAGATGCGTCACGTTGTAAAGCCCTGCGCCATAAGGAGGCATTCCTGCGCAGGGGGGGGCGTTCCTGCACAGGAACGCCTCCTAAAAGTGGCTGAGAGAAATCTACAAGATTTCACTCAGTCACTTTTAGGCCAATGCTGCGTCAAAACCATGCGCCTGAAAAGAATAGGCCCCCCAGAGCATTGCTGGAGCTGCGTCGCGCTTGCAACACAACTCCAGCAATGCGCCGCTTTTAAGGCACAGATGCGTGACGCATCTGTGCCGTTTTGGCCCCATGGTGCACCGCATTGTAAATGCGGCGCATCATGGGTGTCGGAGCTGCGGCGCACAATTACTGGCGCATCCCTGATAAGTTGCAGGGATGCGCCAGTAATTGTAAATCTGCCCCCACGTCTATATTTGAGGAATAATACAAACTCGTTGTAGAAATGCAAATTAAAAGTACTGTAAGACAAATAAACGATAGACAGTAATAATATTTAAAAACACAAACGCACTAACCATCTTTTATTAAGGAAACATTGGCATTGTTTACCATCACCACACGTCGTAAAAAAGAGTAGGCGCTGTTAGATCGAAGCGTTTTTATAATTATTTTTCAAAATGTAGATGGCTGTGTTTATCAAATATGTTGCTATTCAGAATAAACAAAAGACTTTTCCAGTGATGGCTATTTTTGTCACCTGCTTCTTTGTTTTCCTAGATTTGTGTAATTGGGGTTTGAGAAATGAAAGCACTTTAGAATCAAAAACAAATATAATTGAATTTGTATGTCAATATGCCAATAAAAACACGCAGTCTTTTGTACTGTGGCTACCGTGGCGTTTTTCTTAATCCAATTAGATCAAGATGAGTGAACCTCATTAGCAATCATTTAGTAAACAATAGGGATACTACCTGCGTTGGATGCAAATTGAAAAAATGATGGGAAGTGACAGACCTCGTCAAAGAAGAGACTGTAAATGAGTTCAAAGAAGCAGCAAATATAATTAACACTCATTTTTAAAACAGCCATGATCTAACATTTTCAGAAACCGGGAGTGCGCAGCATGATGCATTCAAATAATTGTCTTCACATTTGTGTTTTCATGTAATACATTCCGTGAAAGTTTAGGCTAACCATTTCACATGAATATGCAGAATTAAGTGTTTTGCCGAAGGCATCAATAAATAAATTAGCTCAGTGTATCAAAAAAAATGTCATCTATCTAACGTAGCATTTCAGTGGCACAGCTACCGTGAATATGCGGATTAAATGAGTCCTGTTCAGGCTCTAAAGTGGTGGTAATTGTGCCCTAGACTATATATTGGTTTTTTTTTGCAGGTGACTCCAAAAAGGACACCCTTTCAGTAACATTGAAGATGTTGCTATAGAACCTAACTTGGCCACATCAGTGTTTTGATTTCCTGAGCTTTCTTCCATTTTTATTTTGTATTTCTTTAGAGTGATGATTTAAAAAATAAATCATTCAAATTTCAAATGCATATAAACCCTCATAAAAATAATCCTAAACAAATACATTTCTCTTCATGAGGGACTACGCGATCATAAGATAATACATATGTTAAAGTATCCCATGCTGTTCATATTCGGATATTGCACGTCGTCGAGGAGTTTAAGAACCTAATGAGTCCGGAAAACAAATTTCTTTATAAAGTCATGGAAGTATGAGGTGATATGCCATATCTATATGTCACAATTCAAAGAGTGCCGTATTTCTTACAATGGACGGACACACCATCACTCTTCTAGCAAACATCCTAAATATTTGTGGCCTTGCTCCCATATAAGAGAGATTTATATCATATGATTGTATTTTATAGATAAATTGTACCTCAGCACTCTACTCATTCTTGTTATCACCAATGGTGATTTATTTGTAGTTGTATTTATTGTGAGAGATCTCTTCCTGTCACATATTTCTCAATTGTATTGCAGAAAGAACAGCTCATATATGAAGGGACATCATAAATACATGTTTCAAAATCAAAAAAGAGAACATCTAGAAAATGAATATTTGGTCTTATTTTGTATTTAATATTGTTTCACTTGACAATATTTCGTGATATTGAGTACAGTATTGTTCTTCACATTTGTGTCAATAAGAATGTAAAGAAAACACAAACTGTATAACAAAATGTAGATGGTGCTATTCATAACCAATATAACATTTTTACTAAAACTTTTTGGATACTATAAAAAGAAAAGACATATTGACGGCCACGTTGGGGGTCCTAGTCCTAGGGCCCTCCGAGTCGTGATGGTCACTGAAACAGCCGATGACAGCCGACACGTGTTTAGTTACGTTTTATGTAACTTTCTCAAGGCTCACTCCTCACATTTTGTAGTGGTAGATATATTTTCTCCCTGTATCATGGCTCTGTGCAGAGAATGGCTGATAGTTAATAAAATACTAGGACAGCCTCTTCAGAGTATGGGGGATGCCATATCGTGAATACTGTAGTAGAGTAGACCTCATCCGGTGATCTGATGCGAAAGACTTTCAGGTTCTGCCCTGTTTTGAATTTCTGAGATTCCTGATAGCAATAGTTTCTAAAAAAAGGGGGATCTCGCCGTACTCCTCAATTAAGCAATAGCATATAGAGTGCCGGGTGAGGTTCAGCACACAAGGACTTTGATAGGTCCTTGGTGATTGAAGAACCTTAGTATGGGGCGTCCTGGGCAATCTTTCGATATCTCTCACAATAAATAAAACTACAAATAAATCACCATTGGTGACAACGAGAAGTAGTAGAGTGCCGAGTTACAATTTATCTATAAAATACTCAATGGCAGGCACTTAGACCTGTTGTTTCGACATCCTTGGTAGTAGGATGATCTTGTTACCTTGATTGGCACCGTAATTCTTATAGCTTTTGTATCAAAATGTATACAATTCTGTACTGTTAAATAGAACTGGATGGGCGACTTTCTTAGATCAGCACTACCTATCTAAGAGATTGTTATCATATGATTGTAGTCATGTTGAAAAAAAGTGACATTTTTAGTTTTAAATAAACACACCAACAAACAGTAAGTAATTTGTTGTAATATGCATTAGATTTAGGTTAGTGTACATCAGATTACTAAAGGGCTGTAGATCAGACTGAGTAATGGTATACAGAGGGATTCTTCTTCCTGTAATGATCTATGTACAGAAAATAAACTATTTTGCCATTATTCTTGCCATTCTACTGGTCGTTGTTTATTTTAGAAAAAAACATACAATAAAACTAAGAACAGGTTCTCCTTTTTCTGTGTAAACCACAGCTTCAATGATGCTAATCGACCTTCTCTTTCGCCTTCGTTGTGGCCTTTCACAGAAGTTATAATAACTGCAAAAGAAACAAATGATGGACGGAATGCTGGACAATGCAAACATTCACCCCCAGTCACAAGGATCTGGGTAAATCCATCATTTTTTTGCTCACTGCACCACCCCAGTTTGGACCCAGCCATATGCAAATAAGTCTTGACACTGTTCCTTGTGGGAACAGTCCAGCCTGAACTGCCAAGCCAGGTTATCCCTGGACCGGAAATAAGCATCCTGGGACCGGTTTCTGGGCATCACCCTTCATCAGCCAGGCTAGCTTGAATCCAATGGTGTAGTGAGCCCGAGACCCACGTCTGGGCATACCCTTCCCACTTAGGGCTACATGTGCAAAATAAACAATTGATGGATGGAATGCTGGGCAATGCAAATATACAACCCAGTCACAAGGATCTGGGTTAAATCCATCATTATGTTACTCAACACACCACCCCAGTTTGGACCCAGCCATATGCAAATCAGTCTTGACCCCGTTCCTTGTGGGAACAGTCCAGCCAAACTGCCAAGCCAGGTCCTCCCTGGGGACCGGAAACAAGTATCCTGGGACTTTTTCTGGGCATCACCCTTCATCAGTCAGGCTAGCTTGAATCCAGTGGTGTAGTGAGCACAGGACCCACCTCTGGGCATACCCTTCCCACTTAGGGCTACATATGCAAAAGAAACAATTTATGGAGGGAATTCTGGACAATGCAAACATTCACCCACAGTTACAAGGATCTGGGTTAAATCCATCATTCTTTTGCTCACCACACCACCCCAGATTGGACCAGGACATATGCAAATCAGTCTTGACCCTGTTCCTTGTGGGAACAGTCCAGTCGTGCTACCAAGCCAGGTCCTCCGTGGACTGAAAACAAGTATCCTGGGACCGGCTTGTGGGCATCACCCTTCATCAGCTAGGCTAGCTTGAACCCAGTGGTGTAGTGAGCACGGGACCTACGGCTTGGCATACCCTTCCCATTTAAGGCAACATGTGCAAAAGAAACAATTGATTGACGGAATGCTGCACAATGCAAACATTCACCCCCAGTCACAAGGATCTGGGTTAAATCCATCATTCTATTCCTCAACACACCATCCCAGTTTCGACCCAGCCATATGCAAATTGGTCTTGACCCTTTTCCTTGTGGGAACAGTCCAACCCAAACTGCCAAGCCAGGTCCTCTCTGGACCGGAAACAAGCATTCTGGAACCGATTACTGGGCATCACCCCTTCATCATCCAGACTAGCTTGAATCCAGCGATGTAGTGAGCACTGTACCCATGTCTGGGGATACCCTTCCCACTTAGGGCTACATGTGCAAAAGAAACAATTATTGGACAGAATGCTGGACAATGCAAACATTCACCCCCATAACAAGGATATGGTTTAAATCCATCATTCTTTTGCTCACCACACTACTCCAGTTTGGACCCAGCCATATGCATCCGCGAGTCAGGAACAGTCCACAGGAGCAGAGGATTTGAACATTGTGGTCAAATAAGAGAGGGAGATGGCCAGTGACTGGACAATGTTTTGGACGGTGGACATTTATTTGACCCCTTGCACATAGACTGGTTCTCCTGATGCTTCTTGACATGTGTTCCTTATTTTGCCCAACCCCCTCCAAGTTCCCTTGCCCATTCTGACAGACGATATTCTTCAATTTCCTTTCTCCCTTGCCAATGGACAGTATGTTACTTTAAGTTCAAAAGGTTTGTATGAATGAGAAATAAAAGTGTCATAACACAATACATCATATAAAATGCATGTCATACGAAAGAAATAAGTACAGTGTAGTTAATGAACTGGGATAAAAGATAGAATTGAAAGTAATAAAACATCAGATGCAATTGTATAAAATGTTTAAATCTAATATTTTAGGAACAGTTCAGGGCTTGTCAGGGGGGTTTTGAAACTTCTTGCTGAATGGGGTGTAATTGATAAGAGGGGCTGGCACATGTATCTAAATAAAGTAGTGATGGGTGACGATAAATCTAACCATTTCGACGCCATGTGGACGGGGTATACAAAAGAAGTGTCTAATCTATGATTTTGGCAAACAGCATAGCACCAACGTTTGTAAGAAATTTTAGAAGAATCCTTCCAATTTGCTGTTATTTGCTGAAATGCAACTGCGAGCAATAAATCAACAATATTGACATTAAGCATAACATTCTTTCACCAATATTATAAACTTCCAAGAAATACATGAATGTAGGAAAAAGAAAATGTAGTGCTAAACAACAAATTAATTTGCAACCAGACTTGTTGCCACAAATTATGTACAGTAGGACAGGAAATACCATATGGAACAAATCAGCTTTTGGGGAAGAACAGGTCCACAAATATCAGGTACAGTAGTACAGTTTTTGCTTAAAGCAGTCGGTGATAACAAAAGTCGGTTTTAAACAAAAAACAATGTTTGTGTAGTGTTCGCAGCTCTGGAGGATTTAAGAATCTTGGTCCATAATTTATTCCTTTGAGACACTGGTCATGAAATTGCAAAGTCGCGTTTCCAAGCTTCTTCAAATTTAGATTTCTGTCGAACTGTGTCGGTGCTATGCAAAACATTGCATATCATGGAAGCTTTGGGTGTTGTGCATAAAAAAGTTTGCAATTGTTAGGATGAATGTGGAGTAGTGGAGACATTAAGAGACACCGTGAGTAGGGTGTATGTGTCCATCACAGCGTTCTTGAGGAGAAGGTATTTGTGGATGAATAAAGCAGGTAAATTGAATGAGTGGCTAAGTGAGGGAAAGGACAAGAAGTCTGAGTGTGAAAAGAGCTGATGAATCCATATTAGCCCTTTCTGTTGCCAAGTTTTCCAGTAAAACGGTTTATTCCGTATAAGCAAGTTCTTATTTTGCCAAATTGTGGAATTGAGAAAGGAATCTAAAGTGTGGGGAGGGGAAGGGAATAAGGTTGATAAAAGCTTAGAGGTCAATTTAATATTGGGGGTAGATAGGGCTTGTGGTTTACGTGAGAAGGAAAGGTATTCACAAAATAAAAATGGGGATAAAAAGAAACGTTCTACTGTGGTCCATAAGGGACAGTCCTCTTTAGGATCACGTAGCCATAAAGAGGCTTGGTGTAAAAGGAATGCTTTTTAGTATGATGGGAAATCGGGAAAGTTGACTTTGCCTTCTGATTTGGGGCGAATTAATCTAAGTAAAGACATACAGGGTTTCTTACTATTTCAATGGAAGGAGGAAAGAATAGAATTGATTTTCTGAAAAAATTTATTTGGGAAAGGAACTGGAATACTGGAAATGGTGTATATGATTATGGGGGACAGCATCATCTTTATAGTGTCTAAACGGCCCCACCATGACAAGTAGAGGGGGTGCCATTTGGTAGTTAGATCTGAGACCTTTTGTATACATTTATTCATACACAATGATACTGTGTCCATTATTAAAGATGTGTATTTAATATGGTTAGGGCTCCAAGTAAAATTAGAGGCATTAAAATCAGGTTTAAAAGTGTACTTAGTTCAAGGTAAGATCTCGCCTTTTTCATTATTTAATTTGTAACCAGAGATGCTAGAATAAGCTTGCACTTCTGTTTAGAAAGCAGGGATCGAGACACTCGGTTGGGACATAAATAGGAGAATGTCATCTGCGTATGCTGCAAGCTTAATGTGGGAATGCAATGTTTGGAAGCCATGTAAATGTGGATTTTGACGTAATTTAGAAAGGAATGGTTCCAAGGCTAAATTAAAAAGGAAAGGGGAATGAGGGCATCCTTGACGCATGCCTCTTCCTAAATGAAAAGATGGAGATATCAAACCATTACCAAAAACAGCAGTTTTAGGATTAGAATAAAGGAGGGAGATCAGGGAAATAAAATTGGGACCAAATCCGAACCATTTGAGGGTGTAGAATGGATCCGGCCATTCAACTCTAATGAACGCCTTTTCAGCATCTAACACTATCACTGCCAGGGGTTCCTGAACACGCGAAGATTGTGATAAGACGTTAAATAGGAGTCGAGTGTTATCAGTTATGTATTGACCTTGACAAATGCAGATTGTTCTATCCATAACAGCTCTGGTAAATAAGAATCCAAACGTATGGCTGAAGCTTTGGAACATTTTTTATAGTCAATGTTTAACAAAGATATGGGCCTATAGTTCATACAATGTTTAGAATCCTTACCTTCTTTGGGAATTACACATATATGAGCATCTGAGAAAGAACCAGAGGAACTTTCTATTGTGCTAAAAGAATTTATTAGAAGATACAGTTTAGGCAATAGGAGTTTGGAAAAGTTTGAGTAAAACTCAACCGTGAAACCGCCAGGTCCCGGTGCTTTGTCATGTTTGAGAGAGTGAAGGGCTTTTGACAGCTCTTGTTGTGTCAAATCTAGTTCTAAGGAGGATAAGTCTGGAAGGGTAGATTGAGGTCTATAAATGTTAGACAAATAGTGTGATAGGGAATGATCATTAGGTTGTGTTTCAAAAGCAGATAAGTTCTTGTAAAAAAGAGAAAATTCATTCAAAATGTCATCATCCTTAAACTTTAAATCTAAATTGGCATCATATATGGATTCAATGTTCAATTTGTTATGATTAACTTTCAAATAGTTAGCCACATTTTTCCAGCTTTATTTTTGCCACCATAGAATTTAGCACTAGATTTTAACAAATATAGTGAAGCGTCCTCTGTGGATTTTTTATTAAATTGCATTTTAGCATTAATTAGGGCTGTTAAACAATCTTTTGAGCGTGAGGTATAGTAAGAGTGCTCCAGTCTCTTAATGTCTTGAAGAAGGTCCTAAGTCTGTTTACGAGCATTTTTTCGTTTCTTTGCGATTATGATTAGTATAAAGTCTCTAGCTGATGCTTTAAAAGCATCCCATATAGTAGGAAAGGGCATGGAATCAGTCCGATTAATCATGAAAAATGTGTCAAAGAAGGTGATAAAGGAGGCAGTATATGTAGGGTCCATAAGAAGAGAGTTGTTAAAACGCCACCTCTTGGGGCCCGAGTTTCTAGGTAAGATGTCAAGGCCAATTGACACTAGAGCGTGATCCGACAACAGAATAGAACTAATTTCTGCATGGGTGGGAGTTTACGAGATATTGTGGGAGACAAACATATAATCAATCCTTGATTGAGAATGGTGAGTTGGGGAATAAAAAGTACATTCTCTAGTAGTTGGATTACAGAGTCTCACGGCATCGAGGAGTTTATGTTGACAAATGGTTTGGACCAAAGCTTTGTGAGGTTTATTCTGCACAAAGACCCTAGAATTCCTGTCAATAAATGTTTCAAAAGCTTGATTGCAGTCACCTGCCATGATAAAATGATCGTCTATGCAGTGAGAAATTTGCTTAGCAAGTTTGGGCCAAAAGGAGGGTTCCCCACCTGTAGGGGCATAGACAATTAGAAGAGATACTGGAATACCCTTTAAGGACATCTTAACTTTTAACCATCTACCATAGGCATCTGACTCTTGAGATAAGAGTGAAAGTGAGAGGGATTTGCAACAGAGTATCATTATCCCATTACGTTTGCCGTCTCCTGGAGAAAAGAAAATATCTCCTACCCAATCCTTCCTCAATTTTAGTGACTTGACCTCAGAAAGGTGAGTTTCTTGCAAAAAAACAATATCAACATTTAATTTGGCTAAGTGGGTCAAAACCCATTGTCCTTTAATGGGAGAGTTCAAGCCCCTTACGTTCCAGGTAACCAGTTTTAATGACATAGGTATGACAAAGCGAGTTGACCTAAGATTATGAAATGGGAGCTCAGTTCAATCAAAGAACAATATATGATGTAATATGAAAGTAAAATGATGAATGAATCAATCACGATATAAAAAAGGATGAAATGATCATACAGCAAGGGCCAAGAGAGGCAAAAAAATAAGGAAATGGATAAACTGTACCAATAACGTGGAAGGTAAATAATATAACTGAGAAAAAGGAATGTAGCAAAATGAAGAAAAATGAACATGCAATGATAAGTTTAGGAAGGAAGTAGATAAAAGGATAACAATGGAAAATACCAAGGACACCCAGAAAACAAGTGACTGTGAATTGTGTAACATACTGAGTAAACAAAGGAATTGTGAAACAAAGAACAAAAGACAAAACAAGAAACATACCTACAAAGAGAAGATATGGAGGGGGGGTGAGGCCACATGGACAGACGGAATGTCCGGGCGCGGATACAAAGGAACCCAAGGGGAGACTACGCCAAAAGGAAGAGGGATCTGTGGAAGCAGAAGAAACAATCAGACAAATGGATAACAAGACATATCACAAATCAAATAATGAAAAAGAAGAAGAACATGAAGAACATATCAATTAGACTCAACCTTTTTTAAACTAATACAGAACAATAGCATATTAAAACCAACAGATTTCCAATCTTTACCAAGAGGTTTTTAACCTTATACACAACCTTGGAAATGGTAACGGAATATTAAACAATTGTACAACATTAAATGTTGAATGACGTTAAAGAAGTTGAGGACTCTATGGTGGTCGGTTTACAAGAGTAAATGAAGCTTTGTAGTCTCACTGGGTCTTCATATGTAGTTGTTCTATTATTGTAAGTGACTTTAAAGAGACAAGGATGAAAAAGTCAATAGCGAGCTCCCATTGAGCGTAGATCAGATCTCATATTGATTAAGGCTTAGCGCCTATTGGCAGTGGCTTTGGCATAATCCTGTGCAAGACATAGGGTAGAGCCAGACCATGTGATTCTTTGAATGGATTTAGCCGCTGATAAAACTTTTAGCAAGTCCGTGTACTCTAGGAAATATAAGATCACACCTCTTGGCCTCTGCGAAGGTGAAGTGATCGAAGGAGCTCGAACAAATCTATGTGCCCTTTGGATGTTAAACACTATTCCTTCTGGCATGTGAAGTAACTTAGGGAGGAAGGATCAGAAAAAGGTAAGAGCATCTGATCCTTCAAGTCCTTTTGCCAGGCCGTAAATGCGAAGGTTGTTGAACCGATTCCGATTTTCAAGATCCTCAACTTGTCACTGGAGCACAGCGACTTGGGAGTGAAGTTGTGAGATGCTGGTGCATGAATCCTTGAGTGATGAGAAACTTTGCTCAACTGCTGAGCCTCTGGTGTCTAACTGGGACCAGTTATCCATACGGATTTACAATTTAAAGTTAGTCTCTTCCTTAAACAGTCCAAGAGCTCTTAATTCTTCCAAGAGGATCTCCATGGAGACCGGCAAGACTGATTGGGGCAGAGAAGGAGAATCCTTTTTCAGGCGCTTTGTAATAGATTTCCCTGAAGCTACAGAGGAAGGATCCATTCTGGGCTCCAAACGTTGCGGCGAAGACAACAGAGAGCTCTCAAGTTGGGAAAATTCAGTAAAAACGTTTGCATTTTTTATAAAAGTTTGCTTCGCTTTTGAAGATGGATTGTCTTAGTTCTGCCCATCAAACAGATCCTGAAAAAACGCAGGCATGTTGGAGGAAAGCGATGTTGGAAATGAGACAAAGAGAGTAAAATAGTCAAAAGAGAGCAGTAAATCAGTATCTTCATTGAAGCGATTAGTAGTGCTCAAAACATGAAGAGAAAAATGCTGAGCAAGGCTGAGTTGTCATATAATTTCAAAATAGCAGGGCAGCATGGAGACACAGTGTAACCTTACTAAAATGGCTGCCAAGGACTTCTTCCACCTTTAACAGGAATATTTGTAAAGAAAAAGAAAAGAAAATCATACATGTGGGATTAGAGAAGGGAGCAAGGTAATAAAAATGATGATAATATTCTAGTTGTCTGCCCACTCATGCAGAAATGCGAGGCATATTGAAAACGAATCCCAAATGTGAAGAGAAAAATGTTGGGCCAGACTGAGGTATCACATATTTCAAAATTGCAGGGTGGCATAGAATTACAGTGTACCCTTTATGTAATGGCTGCCAAGGTCGTTTTTCCACCTCAAATAAGAACATATGTGTAAAATAGCATATGTGATCTTAAACAAAGAAGCAGCGTATGAAAAATATTGACATTATTCCTTATATCTACCAATTCATGCAGAAATGTGAGGCATATTGAAGATGAGCCTCATTCTTCAGGAGGTCCGTACCCAGCGAAAAAAGAAAATGGCGGCCGCTACAGAGCTCCGCTGTGAGAGGGAAGCATAGAAGAAAGAAAAACTCATTTTCAGCGTGCGCACATAAAAGATCCTGTGTGCATCGCTGAGAGCATACCTTCTAACGCCCCAATAATCTGAAGAGCTTCATGAGAAGGTGCTAAAAGCGCAATTCCACCGAGGGAAGCCCGGAGCCTCACATGAACGCCGACATGTACCTTGGGCGTCAAGCCACGCCCCCCCCAGTATTTTATTTTAATGTCTTTCATTTTATTGCATTCAATATATATATATATTTTTCTTTAACAATTTCTCTGTTTTGTCTATCTTTTTCATATTGTGTTCTGGATTTAAAGTAGGTAAGTCCACATCAGTAAGTGTTTCGCTATGCTATTGCTATGATACCTTGTTTCATGGATGGTCCTACTAATCTACATGTTTTACTCACACACATTTATCATCACCTATATGACCTACAACCAAAGTAACCATTGACTATCATCAACTATTACTCAACTCTGTATTGTATTGTGAAGAATATCTTTTTATTTACATATATTGTGGGCATTTACATTTGACATTGATTATGGGGGATCTCTCTTGCGAAGTCACAACTGTGGAAGTGAGGATCTCTGTAAGTAAGAATGTTTACTGTGTTGGTGCCGATGTGTGAGTTGGTGTAGTGTGTCTGCCTGTTCAGTTCATGGGTGTGCCTGTACAGGGGGTGAGGGTACATGGACATGGGAGAGGATGCCTGTACAGGGTGTGAGGCTGCCTGTACAGGGGATTTATGGTGCCTGTACAGGGATTGAGGGTGCCTGTACAGGGCGTGCAGGTGCCTGTACTGGTGGAGGAGGTGACTGTGCAAGTGCTGGCATGAATGTGCAAGGGCCAGCTTGTGCCATGGGCTGTCTGTGTAAGTAGGTGGGTACCAGTGCAGGGTGTGGTACAGGTAGCTGGGTTGAATGGGGCGCAGGCAGATGGTGTTGGGTCCCCTCCAATTAACAATGAAGGAAGAGCTTTGAAACAGTTTCTACAAGCCCTTCATCATCCTCATAGCCAGGGCATGGTGCCTTGCACTCTCTTCCCCATAGATTATTATGACGTCATTTTGCCTTCATGACATGCCTTCGCAAGATTTCCCAATCCTATCCAAGACACTGGTCTGCCTGTCAATCGTCTGAGGGATTTCCTCTGGTGAGTCTGAAATGTCAGACAGAGTAGCCCCTATGGCTCAAAGGTCCTGCCTCACATCAGCCTGTTCTTCCTTCCACTGACCTCCATGACCATCTGCCAGCACCCTCCACATAGAATGAACTTTGGTACAAGCATCAGGTCCGCAGGTATAGACAAGGGTGGCATGTAGGGGGCTGTGCGTAAGAGATTCAGGCCTAGGGGATATCTGCTCCTCACCAGGGGAGTTAGGTCCCTCAGATGCTTGAGAGAATGCCTGGAATGAATGCACCATCATGGGAGGAGTGTGTAGGAGAAGCAACACGTCTACCTTGGATGTGAATGCTGTGAGGACTTGATGGTTGTGTTGGGATAGGTGAATGCTGTGGCTGAATGGCTGACTGGTGGGAATGGGCAATCCTCAGAGGTGAAGTGGGAGGTACAATGGTGAACCTGATGTAGGCTTCAGTGTTTTTTCCAGTGAACCTACAATCCTCGTACACTGCATGTAATCCAGGTCATCCTCAGTGATGAGCACCAACTTGTCTTCTTCCTCCTCATTCTCCTCTTCTTGAGGAATGCTGGCAGCGGACATTACTGCGTGGAAGTGGATTGGGTTCTCTCCTCTGATTGCCCACCGGCCTCCACTGGTGGATGGTTTAGCTTCATCATGCAACTCATTGACCTCAGCACCTGAAATATAGAAGTTGCAACATGATAAGTGTTTGCTATAGTATATGGTGCAACAACGCAAGCGTGAGACCCATTTTTCTTTGTATCTGTCAGAAGTTCCAAAAATGATCTGGTTTGTGAAAAGTAACATTCAACAGCTCACACTGTAGCATTGAGGGGTTCAATGCAGATGTGTGATGCAAAAACAAACTCACCAGCTCTAGTCACAGTTCTGTGTGGTATTGATATTTTCCCATGATGTTAGCTGCTGAACCAGGCTCATTGATTGTGTGGCAGAAGACATGTTCCTCGATCTTACAGCTTCAGAAGGGAGTGGCACCTTAATAAACTTCCAACATGAATAATAAGTGATCATGCAAAATTAACACCGACATCATTGATATGTTACAAATATATCACAAACTAACATCAGATGCTTAAAGAAAGTAGCTATATCTGCTATTTTCCTTTCACAATGATTTGGTTATTTTGCACTGTTTGGGAATGAATAGCATGTAACACTAAAAAGCATACTTACCTGGCAGCTAGTTGGTAGTGGATCTGACTGCTGCAGCCAGAATGTCTACCAAATCCCTGGATGAGGTACATTGGATCACTGAGGAACTCCTGACAGCAGCTGTAATGTACCATACATAACCATGTTTCAAAATAAAGGATGATGTGACTTATGTCACATGTATATGTCACAGGTATTCACTTTCAAAACAATTGGGTCTACTCCTCTTCAAATGAGATAATATAAGCAATTTAGGGACAGATTTGTTCAAAAGTAACACAGCCATGCATTACAAGGTAAGGGCATGAATGTACTGTATTTATCCCAATGCAGCGTATTGCTTTCCTTTCCCTAGCCCTGGAGCACAATGGGCTGTCAAGCGCCAATGCAGTCACTCTTGCACCATGGTGCAACGTTGCCTCCATGGCATGCAGGATTTTTTTTAGAGCAGGAAGAAAAACCTTCTTGCACAATAACAATCCCCTGAGGCATGGTCCTCTGTCTATATGTGCTACAGAATGCAATGCACTTAGAAAGGGGAAGTAACGAGGAGAAATAAAGATATGTATCCTTGTTACAACTCCTCTGGGAGGGGAAATAACACTTACAACGCAACTTTTACAACGCACTACCTTTACAACGAACTTTTACAACGCAACATCCATTACAACGCATGCCATTACAACGCAACCATTACAACGCATGTCACTACAACGCATACCACTACAACGCATGTCATTACAACGCAGTCATTACAACGCATACAATTACAACGCATACCTGCACACTTACCCTACTGTTGCACCCCCTGGAGTTAGAATAGTAATTTCTTCCCCTACACTATCCAATACTTACCCTACTGTTGCACCCCCTGGAGTTAGAGTAGTCATTTTTACCCCTACACTATCCATCACATACCCTACTGTTGCACCCCCCTGGAGTTAGAATAGTAATTTCTACCCCTACACTATCCAATACTTACCATACATGCAATGTAATGGTATGCGTTGTAATGGTATGCGTTGTAAATGTAGTATGTGTTGTAGTGGAATGCGTTGTAAGGTAGTTTCAAAGAATTTGTTGTAATGGCATGCGTTGTAATGGAATAGGTTGTAATGGATGTTGCAGTGTAAAAAATGCGTTGTAAAGGTATGCGTTGTAAAAGTATGCATTGTAACGACATACATCCCTCTGGGAGGCATATAATTCTGCCTTGTTCCCATGTCTACCAGTAATGGTAAATCAGGGAAAGCATCAACATCCATGGGATTTGCATGGGAACACCCATACAACACCGATGGAACACCTCCCCGGGGAAGAGTAACTCTACATAGTGATTTGCTCCTCGTTGCATTACTCCTGATTTATCAAGCCACTCAGGGCCATGCAAAGTGGCCTTGCATGGCTTGATAAATTGCATTTTGGGTTTGCTTCACTCATGTACTTTTTTGGTTGGGGCAAACTGACCACAAACCTTTGATAAGTAGGCCCCTTAGTACATACTTTATTACTTCAATGTAAAAGTAGAGTCATCCTTTCAATAATCAACATGTTCCTCACTACACAGAGCAGGCTGGTGAAGTGTGGGTGTGGAAAAAGAAGAGTGAGGAGTGTGTGCTGATTTTATGTGATTTGTAGTGCAGGGGTTACAGATGGTGCAAGTGTCTGAAGGTGTCTGAAATTAAACGAACTCTGTCCTGAGTGTGGAGATTTCACCCCTAGTGTGGAAATTTGACCCCAAACACAGAACCTTTACATCAAGTGTGGAAAATTAGTAGTCATAAATATACTACTTGTAAGTCCCTTTGTGAAGACTGAAAAGTACTAAAGTTAGACCTGTGGTCTAAACCGAGACTTCAGTCTAACTTTACCTTTGTGAATTGGGCCCTTAATGTCGAAGTGGAAACCTGGCTGAATTATTTTTTAGGTCCTGACCTGTACACATTGATCACCCTAGAGTATGTTATAATTAGGATGGATGGAGACCCTGGTGTAGGCAGGGGTATAGCTGTGATTTTCCTCACAAATTTGTTAAGAACATCAAAATGAGTAATTTTCTTCGAGCAGAGACTCTGCTTTTTACGTTGAACGCAACCCAAAAATTCACTTTGGACACCACTTGCTTTGGATTCTTTTTAGCTGATTGTATTACTCCCTACTTACTAAAATCTGTATTCAATGGGGAATTTCAACATAAGGCGGGGTGTTAAAAGTAATTGTGACACCATAGATTTTCTGCATTCCTTGACTGCCTTAAAACTGGGTCAACAAGTTCTATCTCCAACACATGTGAAAAGCCACTTAACTGATTTTTATTTTGAAGGAAACAGTTACACTTGGAGAACCAATCGATTTGGTGTTGTCTGGCCACTATGGTATCCCATCTCATATTATAGACCACAAACATGGTACCACGTGCCAGAGTAATTCATACAGTAGGATGGTCATGGTCTAAAGTCCCCAAAGTTTCCTTGAAAAAATGACTTGGAGTACTTACCCAATCACAAGCTACAGCAGGACAGATGCAACCCGGCTGACATGAGGGTTTAACGGTCAGGCAAAATAATGCATTAACACCTATACAAAATCTCTCTACTATCACAGAATCCCACACCCCTGTCCAGAACCCGTGAAAGAAGCAACAGAAACTCACCACCTTTAGTACATATCTCACAACCTTCTCTCTATCCCTTATCTTGCCCAGAGCCCCATCGCTAGAACTGGATCCCCTCTCAACACTTCTTTGACCTCCTGCGGTGCACTCAACAATGAGGCCTTGATATCATAATAAAGCCCCTAACCTGGGTTTACCTAATTTCATCTAGGAACTCCACCATCTCTACCACACACACCTACTTTACTGCAAACAATGTCATCAAACCTCCCAGCATTCCTACCTCCAGCCTTCCTTGCATACCATTCCTTCCTTCCCCCTGATACCATCTTAAACTAGACACACTCAGAACACAGTTGAACATGACATACCGGAACCTACAAAACATTATGTTAGAAATTAAAAATGTTTTACTACTCTCGGAAAATTCTCACTCAACCATTTAACGTCTTCGACAATCATTTGCCTAATCCAACAGCAATCCATACACCATCCCACTACCTCTTTCTAAGTGGAAATATCACACATGCAAACACCATAACTACTTACCTGACTCTGATATCCCAACCTTACTACTCTCCTACAAGTCAACTCCATGTCCCCTCACTAAAAAGGATGAATTCTCTATTCTTCAGGTCCGCATCAATCTTAATAGAACTTCACAGCAGAATAACAGAAAGATTAATCCTAATAATCTATAAAGAGTAACCTTAACACCTGATATTCATTACCTGGCTCTGAGTAACGTATCAAATCAGATCTCCTGCCTCCTACTCAACTGCCGCTCAGCTATGAAACATGCCTCTGACATCGCAGATCTCATCCTGAAACATAAAGTGGATGTAGCCATCTTAATGGAATCGTGGCTTACGGAATCATTCTCCCCATGCGTAGACATCCTTGTCCGCCCTAACTACAAAATTATTAGATTATACATACCCCAAAAAACGGGCTGAGGTATCACTGTTATTCATTGATCCAACATCCCTATTTTGAAATTTCACTCTGAACTCCTTGAATCTTGTGAACACTTTGGTCTCTCCATAAAATCTTCAGATCGCCATCCATATAAATTACATATATTTTACCATCCTCCAAGTAAAAACGCCTTTTTCATCGACCAACTAATGGAAATCATTACAACAAACTCGACCCTTCACTCCAATTAATTTTTCCTAGGGGACTTCAATATTCACTGGGATGATATCTTTGATAAGCAGGTCAATGCTGTCAAATTCTTCCTAGCAGACCATTCCCTGATCCAAGCCTGCTCAATGCCAATTCATTCTAAAGGTGCTACACTTTATTGGATCATCTCTAAAGAAAAACTAGTTGAATCTTTCTCGAGCATACCATGTGATTGGTCAGATCATCATATTATCACCTTCCCACTACCCGCCACAAAAAGGAAACCTTCCACACAGCAACTCAAGCCCCGACAGAGGGTCAGAGACACTAAAAAGCTGGACTGGGACAATCTAGCTACCTACTGCGAGAA
Organism: Lissotriton vulgaris; assembly: GCF_964263255.1. Taxonomy (NCBI): domain Eukaryota; kingdom Metazoa; phylum Chordata; class Amphibia; order Caudata; family Salamandridae; genus Lissotriton; species Lissotriton vulgaris. Next base: position 684,050,730 of record NC_141689.1, read on the forward strand.
AGTACTCATTCTCACAATAACTTATCTGATGTTCATGACCATACGGATCATTACAACTCCACAATGACCAAACTAATTGACCACCTAGCCCCACCTAAATTCAAAAGAATTCCAGACAAAGAGAAAAGCCTATGGTTCAACGAAGCCCTTAATGAAGAAAGATGCAAACTGAGACTAACTGAATGGATATGGAGACAGCATTCCTCCTCTCTTAATCTCAAACTGCTAAGAAAATCTAAAACCGCCTATAACAAATGTATTCTAAAATCTAAAAAAGACTTCTTTAGATTGGAACTTGACAATTCTAAAATCAGACCAAAGAAACAATTCAAAATGTTAAAACATTTATCACACAAACTGGCCAAAACCGCTCTCTTGACCGCAAAATTGCAGCTAAGTAGTGATGAATGTTCTTCCTTTTTCAGTGCCAAAGCCAACTCACTACAGAATGAGCTTCTGACAGCCGCAGACAACTCAGCTACTTCTAAGAACCCTCAAGGCGATGATCTAATCCAACCACTCTGCCATCGTCCAAAAATAATGCTCTATGGTCATCCTTCAGGCTTCACGATCCCAATGATATTACAAAAACCTTATTGACTATCAAACACAATAACCATTTTAATGACCCTCTTCCCTCTAAATGCCTATCTCCTATCTATCATATCATCACCCCTCTATGGACCAAAATCATCAATTCTTCGCTCTCAAAAGGCTCCGTCCCAGATTGCCCAAAAATTGATTGTCACCCCATCTCAAAAAAACCTTCTGATAAGACTTCTGACCCCAATAACCTCCGACCAATAACCAATATTCCCATACTAGCCAAGGGTTTGGAAAAATGTGTTCAACAACAATTAAACCAACATATCACATATTTCAAGCTTCTGGACGACTGCCAATCAGGATTCAGACCTGGGCACATTCTACATATTGTAGACAACACTCTACTCACTCTCGACCAGAATGAAACTTGTCAGCTAGTGCTGCTCGACCTCTTGTCCACCTTCGATACTTTTAAACATGGCAAAATACTGGAGAGGCTAGAAAACATCCTGGGGATATCAGGCACAGTCCTTAAATGGTTCAAATTCTTCTTGGAATACAGAACGGAGAGATTTATGGTGAACAAAAATCTATCTCCTCCATCTCCTACTCTCTTAGGAGTACCACAAGGCTCTACTTTATCCCCAGCGCTATTCAACCTCTATGTTGAAACCCTAACTGAATTTGTTACAGCAGGCACATATCTCCTTCCTTGTGTATGCATATGAAACACAGCTGTACATCAAGGATATAGGCGAGTAGGGTCTGCTTCCTATGGTCACCCCCACTTTTTGCTGTGATTCTCTGGTTTTTCAACATTAGTGTGGCTGTGGGCCTGCTAATCAGACCCACAGCCCAGCTGTTCTCTCTCTAAATTGATACCATGCACTTTAGATGCATGCCCGATTGGTTACTGGGTCATTCTTGTGAGCCCCTGTATAGAGTACCATAGGTACCCTGGGCATAGGTGTACCCTAGGCCTACCAGGGGCTGCAGCATGTATTGTGCCACCCCTGGTCTGCCTTCCAAACTGACACCACAGGTCTGTTCACACAGCCTGGGTAAGGTGGTGTAATCACCCCTTGCTAGTAAACCTATATCTACCTTTATATATAGACACATATACATCTATAAGCCACTCCTACAGTAGGCCTCGACAATCCTGGAGGCAGAGTGTTTGGTTTTATGTGAGAGGGTGCCCTAGCATGAGCTGAGCCCCTCTGCAGCAACCGGAACCATCTTCTTATAGCTGTTCTATGATATAGCCATACCATATACTCTTAAGTGCATTATATTCCTCGCGGTTAATGGTAACTTTGGTTTGGCTTCATCAAAACATGTCATGTAAGGTGTCAAACACTTTGGAATACTACCCCCTATACTGCTTGACGCGTCTTCCCGGTTCCTTGCCTGGTGGCTAGTGAGCCCCCTGAAGATGCCATCTTGAATCTAACTTGCGATCCTAGTTGCTCCAGGCTTGCCCCAGCTTCCCTGAAAAGGAGAAGCACCACAAACCTTGCTGGTCTGCAACAGAGCCAATCTTTACATCCTGTGTGAGTGGCAGTTGCCAAGGCTTGTGGGGCCCAATCCGGAAACCAACGCTGCAGTCATCTAAATCCATTGTGGGACAGCTTGAATCCAGCTCTTGGTCATCATCGATGCCTCTTGGACCTCGTGGCTGAAGAGACAAACTCACCTTTTTACCTTAAAGCACCCAACATCGCCTGGTTCCTTCCTGGTCACTGGCTAGTGACCCAGACTCTGTCCCCTTTGCTTTTAGGTTCTTCACATCTCCGATCCACCCTTCGATCCACCCAGACACGTTTCCTCTGGTCGCCTGCAGCACTTCTTTGCAGCTCTCCATAGAAAACGACAACGAAACCCGACATCAAAAGACACCTATGCACCGGGCTTCCGTGGGTGAGGTAACACAAGTACTCTGGTAGTCTCGAGGGTATTGGCCCTCCTAGTGTCTAAGTCTAAAAGGGTTCCGTCCTAGTCCATCCGGAAGTGTCCTTAACTTGTAACTTTGTAACTTTTACGAACTCCATAGAAAGTCAATGGGAGCCTGCACCTGTGTTTAGACACTGCACGCAACTCCCGTGGGTATCTTACTTCTTAACCTTTGGTTGCTAGGTGAAGCCCCAGGGATTCTACAGGCCCTAGGCCTGCATTCTAACTCTCATGTGGTACATATACCACTTTCTTAGTATATGGTTAATGTGGCCCCTAGGGCATAACGTTTACTGTGCAACTTATTGTGTATTAACTGCGTAACTTGCATTGCATTTTTACCTCTGACCTGATAAAGAGTGCAGAGGGGTTGTGTTTAGATTAAATACATACATATTTGATATATACCTTGTGTGGTATACTTTCATTTGGTATTCAAGGGATTATATATGGTAAAACAACTTGCTTAACTCGCCTACTGAAGTCTTAGCCTGAAGACTGCTGGTTCATGCTACCACTAGGATAGATTTCTATAAGATTGACTTTACAACCACCATCAATAAGGTTCGATTAGACTGGTACAAGGTGCCCACTAGAACTAGTGGACATCATATGCCAGGCTAACTTCTCACAAAGGACACTTCCCTTGAAGAGATCAGTTTGATAATTCAAGCTCTAGAAAAGACTGTCCCCTAGCTAACCACCATTACCTTAAGCTAAACTCACAAAAAACTTAATTCCTTCTCATCTCTCCGCCCAAAAAAACTCCTTGGTGATAAGGGACTGGACCAAGAGGATCACTGCTCTAAACTGTACCCCGATCTTAGTGGACTCCACTAAATCACTTGGATTCATGCAGGATAAGAACCTAAATATGCAAACACACATCAACATGCTAGATAAAAATGCCCGCCTTCACCTCAGCTATCTCAGAAAAATAAAGCCATTCATCAAGAACTCTGACCTCAAAACTGCAGTTCAGACATTAGTCATCTCTAGGCTGGAATACTGATGTACAACGTTATCAGGTCTTCCCAAGTCTCAACTGCCCCTCTAAAAGTTTGCCTCCATGCAGCCACAAGACTCTTAACAGACTCTAGAATATTTGACAACATCTGGCTGCCTTATGAAGTGAGAAAACACCTATATATGGCCTGCATCACAGATAAAGCCTTACACTATAAAGCCTAAAATACCTAACCCAGAAATTTATGTTATCAGGAGGCAACAGACTCACTAGGAGCTCTGACAATATGCTACTATATCATTCATTCCTAAACAAGAAAAAAACATATGATAGAGCATTCTCCAGAGCTGCACCAAGAATTTGAACTCTCTCCCCCTCTCTTCAGCGACAATATTCAAAGTGGAAGCCAAAACCTTTCTGGTGAGCAAATTTCTCCCTTAAATCCACAGCATTCCTCACCCACCTTTGTTCAGTAACCTTGAACAGATATCTTTTCCACGTACCCCTCTCTTAGAATGAGGAAGAACTACTTTCGATTACATCCCTGCTTACAACTTAGCTATTCCGCTGTTCTAAACGCATCTCTATGATTCCTTGTGAGGACTGACTTGCCTAATATGATGTGTGTGTACTTAAACTTTCCCTAATGCACCAAACTGAAGTACTTATGTCTATTTAGCATGTTTTCATCGAATTGTTCTTATCCACTCTTCATATATGCCAGATCCTAACTGTTAGGACCCTACTAAACTGTCTTGAATTTGTTTACTCATTATTGTGAAGCGCTCTGATATCCTATTTTGTGTCTTGTTCGCACTATACAAAACTCCAAAAATTAAATAAAAATATAAAAAATTGGAAAAAAAATAAGGATAGAATTTTAGCTGCGAACATTTCTGACCTTGTTTCTGGTGCAGGCAAGACCTGGCTTGGCAGTTCAGGCTGAACTGTTCCCATGAGGAGCAAGGTCAAGAAGAATTTGCATATATCTGGGTCTGAACTGGGGTGCAGAAGTGACCTAAAAAAAATGATGGATTCAACCTAGATCTGTGACTGGGGGTGAGTGTCTGAAAAGTTTCAGCTCTCCGTCCATCATCTCCTTGTGCTTGCTCAGCAATTCTGACTGCACATTTGTTAAAATAGTAAAAAGTGTATGCTTTCCCTCTTTCACACAAACAGAGCTCCTTGTTTCTATTAAACGATGGGAATCCTTTTTGTCCTTTTTCTATGAAAAAATAAATACAATTGGTCACATTTTTAAATTGACAGGAACCAATGAAAATTCAGATCAAGATCTTCAATTAAATCTAATCTCTACATTATCCAGTTTTGAAACGTTGCTGGGGCATTCAGTAAAAGCAGTGATACTTTCAAAAAATGTAAGTTCCTGCACATGTAATAAGAGATTTGTGTAATCTGCCCATTACCTGTGCAGTATGTCTAAAATTATGCAAAGAAGCAAAAACAAATACATCATTAGATTCTGATCAAGTTTCCAAGTACTGGCTAATCTTTTGGGTGCAATTCTCAGAAAAAGTACTGGAGAGAGAAATTGACAGACAACTGAAAGTGCATATTGAAGCCAACAGCTTATTGGATAAAACTGAAGTTGGTTTCAGGCCCCTGCCCATCAAAGAGTTTGAACTGGTGATAGCAATTGAGGGGATCAGACTGCTTCTGAACAAGAGCCACAATGCAGCAGTGGTGTTTTGGATCTCAGTGCTGCATTTGACAATGTTTCTCATCCCACATTGATTGGTAGATTAACACCAATAGGTGTACAAGGAAGAGCTTTGGATTAGACTAATTCTTTATTATAAAACTACAACCAATCATATAAGCTATCTTCCTTCTTCTCAAGAAAGAGAGGCTTACCATGTGGAGTAGCCCAGGGCTTCATTTTGATTACCACCTTGCTTAATTTGTATATTATGCCAATGGCAACATTAATACAGAGTTTAAGGCTGACTCTTATGTCATATGAAGACACCCAAATCATAGTGTTAGTGGTAAACGAGATGAAGCTGGCGGCTGACTTCAATGAGCGTATGGTGGCTGTGACACAGTGGTAGTGCACCAATGCACTATATCTGAATGGAGACGTGACTGCATTTTTGTGTTTTGGCATGTTAGCCATTACTCGTTCACCAAAATAATGTCCTGGTGGTAGCTGAAAAAAAATTAGATTTTATCACTGACAAGGAGCTAAATCTGCATAAACAAGTGAAGATAATCTCAGCCTCCTGCTGCTTGTATCTGAGGATGCCATGTAAGGGGCCTCCTATACTCCCTAGGCTGAAACACAAACCATTATACCAGGCAATTATTGTACTGTGTCTGGACTATTGCAACAACTTGCATTTCCAGCTAAAACCACAGTTAGACTGCAAAGGGTACAACACTGGGTGGCAAGATTATTTAAGGAAATGAAGAAATTTGATTCAGTCACTTTAGCCTTAAAAGAAGTACCCTGGATATCAATAAAATGTTTAAAACTGAGTTTCTGGCTCACAGTTCCTTTTATAAATGTGTTCAGGAGATTCGGAGAATCTGAACAGTTACTTATTGGGCAGATCCCTACTATCTGAAGAAGCCCTGCTCGTTGCAATACCTTGAATCAACCAATCAAGAATTTATAGAGCTATGCAAATCACCTGTTAAGGTCTCAAGGCACTGAATCAATTTTGATCAGAAGGGAGAGAAGTCTTTCTGGTTCCTTGCACCAAAATCGTGGAACAACTTTTCTCAGCATATTTAAGCTGAAGCCAATCACTGGAAATTTCATACGGGTCTGAAAAGTTTGTTGTTCCAACAAACATGAGTTGCTCCACTTCATAGAGCCAGGACACACTTACAGCATAGCAGCTGCACTCTAGAAATACATTTCATCATCATCAACAGAAGTTTTGGGAGGTGAAGTATACAGCAGGAACCCCAATCTGAAGTACTAATCAATGATACACAACACACAACAGTATTCTATATTCAATTTGATGGGATAAACTGTCCGTCGAAACACCAATCACATAGGGGCTTGAGAGTGCATGATTTGGAATACACAATCTAGGTAATTAGGTTTTTCTTATGTGTCTGTGCACTGAGGTCATCCTTTATAGCCTAGTTGTCGCGTATTCATTGGGTGTTGAACTCTCAGATGGGAAACTTGACTAGGTTAACCTTTTCTTCGGAACAGACGACCTCCTGGTGGGATTATTCAACGCGAGCTGTCATGGATAGTCACTATCGCTTGCTTTGAGAACCCTTTTATTCATGTTGAACTTCTACTCGAGTGGCAGAAAGAAGCAGTGCCCTCTTGTGCTGTACGTTATGCCACTCGTGCTGATTTTAAAGTGTGTGACAAACACCTGTTGCTAAAAATCGGCATGCACAACGCAACTTAACACTCTCTGTCGCTTGCAGAACTTTAGGGCACTTCGTGGAGTTCTGCATAGCAGAACTCTGAGAACTCCACCGGGCTTAGTCACAGGATTAATTGAACTGAGTGAGGAAAGTGGAAGGTAGGTAGCAACACCAGATAATAATAATTTGTGCTTAAGGAAACTAGCTACAGGAACGCAAATCAAACAGTAAAGGTGAATCAGATGGGAAGAAGGAAAGAAGAAGGAAGTCCTCTAACATGCAAAACTGCCAGGTGAAGTCCATCTGGAAGTGCAGTTTCTTGTACTGTCCTGCCCAGAGTAACCAGGAAGAGGGACCCACTCACTGTATTGGATTGGTACAACCCCTATTTAACTAGACAATGAATTGCTGCCACTTTGGAGTGTCTAAAATACATACTGATACTTGTATGCATGCTTCCTGTTATATATTGGGTTTCTGGTTACAATAGGTATGCAACCTGTCCAAGCAGGAACCACAATCCTAGTCAGTATAAGTCACAGCACACCCTAAATTATCATGTGTGCACCCTCTGGTAGCGTATAACAAAGCATTCAGGCCTAACTTAAGAGGCAATGTGTAAAGTATTTGTGCAACACTTCAAACTGTAACACAGTGAAAACACCACAAAAGACTCAACACCATGTTAGAAAAACAGAAAATAACTTTATAAATAAAACAAGACCAAAATTACAAATATCCAACAAGTAGAAGTTGAGATATAAAATTTGAAAGATTAAGCAATAAAATGGTGCCTAGAAGCAATAAACACTTAAAAGGATCATCTGGTCATGCCAGGCCAGGGCAAAGTCAAAAGTTCAGGCCGACTGGGATGGAGCATCGTCTGAATACAGGGACCGAGTTAGGCCTGCTGAACAACTGTACCTCGATTAGGGATTGTGTTGGTGTCAAAGAAGATGTGAGGTGCAGATGAAATGATGTGTCAGTGTTGAGCAACGGAGTGGGCAAGATGCGTAGATATTCTGCACCTAATTGTGGCGATGCATTGGCTTCAAGTGCAACGCGCTGGTTTTGAATGCGATGCATGGATGCGGCTCCTACAGCACCAGATGCAATGATTATGAAGGCGATGTGCTGGTTCTGAATGCGATGTGCCATCTCTGCTCTATGCTTTGGTGGGGATGCATTGGTTCTGACCCACGAAAAGCTGTACCGATTACAATGAGGATATATGGATTGGCATGAAAAAGCAAATTAAGCTTTACTTCAAGGGTCCAGGACAATTGTGGCACCCCACGGCAGAGAAGATTCACAGATTTCAGAGTCCAGATGCAGGTAGTTAGAAGTCTTTTGTATCCCTGAGATTTCAATCAGAAGGCAAGCCAGCAAGCCCTTGGAGTCACTCTCCATTGAAGTGATGCACGTCCAGTCCTTCTCAACCAGTCAGGAAAACAGTAGGCAGCAGGCCATCTCAGCAAGGCAAGAGCATAGTGAGATGAGAGTCCAGCAAATCAGCAGTCCAGCAGAGTGGAAATCCTTCCAGCAGCACAGCAGTTCTTCTTCCTGGCAAAGAGGTCAAAGGTCCAGAAGTGTACTAAAGTCATGCTGTCAGAGGTCCAGTACGTATAACCAGTTGTAGCTTTGAGTGGGGGGACTTCAATGAAAGCTTTGAAGTGCACAGAGGACCTCTCTTCCTGCCCTGGCTTCAGGCTCACTGCAGGGGTATAGGCAATCCTTTGTGTGTAGACATGACACATCCTCTGCAGATGTAAGTCTGAGGCTGTGCCCAGGTCCTCCCTCCCATTCATGTAGGATTACCCTTCAAGACACACCTAAGCTCCCTTCGTGTGTGGCTGTCTAGAGGGAAAACACAAAGGTCAGCTGTCACCCACACCTGACTGAACATAGGGAGGAAGCAGGCTCCAAATACATGTTTGTCTCCATCACCTGGCTGAAATAATGGTAGACTATCTGTGTGTGCTTGCACTGCCCTTGGGAATGTAGACCAGGCTTAGCGAAATCTAGCTGCTATACCCTGCCCTCTGACATTTACCCTGCAACCTGGCTGGAGATTTTCTCAAATAAGAAAACGGTCATAAGGGAATACAAATATATTCCAAAATCTTTTTATTTGGTATTGTATGATTTTGCTGAGGCTGAAACATCTTAAGAATACAGGAAAGAAATGTAAGCCCTTTATTATGTGTTCATAATTTTCTAATTCTTTGGGCACAATTAAGATAAAAGTGTCAACAGATACGATATTTCTATACTTATATTTGAGTAAGTTCACCATTTAATTTTTTATTTACCAAAAATTCCAGGAGATGACCTATGATTCTGCGAAATTGTAACTGTCGCAGAGTGTTCATTATGTGGACATTCACACATACTTAAATATTCATTGTGTACATTTACGCACATATAAATGTTTATCAAATGTAGAGCTGCGCATACTACCGTAGTAATTCCATTTTCTCCATAGAAACAGAATGTCCTTGTGAAGAAACCCCTTTATATACACTACTAGCTAATTCTGGTGGTTAGCCTCCAATTTTTAAAAAGAGATAGAGAGTAGGGTTAGATTTCTAATCCTATAAAGAGATTTAATGGGCCTTGAAACCCTTTGTTAATACACACAGCCTGGCTTATTTTGCAAGACATTCCTTTCCTGGAATACCCCTTGTACTTATCATTGTAGGTAACTCAATCCATTCCTGTAAATTCGCCTTTTGTGAATTCCAAAACTGAATTTGCACTCGTAAAGCATGCCATTTGTCTAAGTTAAATTTAGGTGACAACATGGCTCCTAGAATCCGCCCTTGGATTGTCATTACCAGGGTAGGCCAAAAACACGTATATTCTGTGACTGAATGGAAAACGAGTGCTTTTCACTGCTGAAAACCTATAAGATAGTAACAGTTCAAATAATGATCCTTTATGTGATGACACGTTGCTATTATAAAGCTTGTAATTTTCTGTACTCTTACTTGAAAATGTAAAACTTTCTTAAATAAAAGAACCTCAAAGTAAGAAATCAGAGTTTTCTTCGAGAAATGTAACCACTACAAAAATGATTCTTTTTTCCCGAGAAACGTTGTCTCTAATGTAGAATTAAATTGCAAGAGTCTTGCATCAAAAGGATAGTGAGTCATTTGTTAATTTAATGATTTTGTTAAAATAAAACCATTATAGAATCTTAAAATAACTAAAGTTATTTGTAATTAACAACTAGAATATTTCCGCTCAGCTTAAAATTATTGGGAAGTATGAGGCGAAAAATCGGTGTTATGAATGTGCAATCTTGACTGTAATTGTCGCACGTCATCAAAAAAGTAAATCTACAGCTAAAACATGTGCTGCTTTAATAAAACGTTCACTTCAATATTTGCAATGGTTCTTGCTAAAATACGTTTCTCGATGAGTGCTTCAAGACGGTTGAACATAGAACAGCAAATACATTTTTTGTTATGAGAAAAAATAAGCTTGCCTGCTTATATAATTCAATGAGCTTGCACCAAAAAAAAGAACTACAATAAAAACACATTCCAGGCTGACTCCCTCCTTTCCCGGTTCTCTCTACATACAAGCACAACATCTCTTTCATATCGGTGTGGGAGGTAACGCGTTGTCTTTAAAAGGCTTTCCACCTAATGAGTTTCTTTTATTAGCCCCACTTCAAACATTGTTCAGTGACAACACTAATTATTAAACAGGAGACATGAGGAATGATTTAATACTAAATGCATGTCTGTATTAACTCACACTGAATGACAACCTACGCAGTAATGAGTTTCAATAAAATGAATGTCTCTTGCGCAACCTGGGAACATTTGAACACAAAAGAATGAAGGATGATTAAAAACATGATGTCCTGGTTTCAAGAGCCTGTGCTTTTTCTGTCAGTGTAAACTTTTCATGTTTCCTGATACAATAAAATCCACCTCTACGGGAAAAATAACATGCGCTGCCATTTAGCCACGCTTTAAAAACAATCTCAAAGCATCAGACATGAAAATTCTACATACATTTTCGGTCTGTATAGGAGCAACGTATATTTCTTACATCATAAAACATGTATTTTTAAAAGAACTTCGCAATAAATATCCATTCAAGGCAGACCATCTCCAGCTGAATGAAGCACTAAAAGCTGTCTTTTAGATTCTGAACACAAACAGATACAATTTGCAGGCAGATATTGCATTATTTGCTACTGTAAGCATTGTAGAGAGCTTTTTCGGAGTCTATTCAATAGAGATAAACATTCTCAAAAACAGGAAGGGTTTGTTCTTGCCGGTGGTATTATTGAACCATGCTAACAATGAAGAATGCTCTCAGTGGTACTCAACACACATTCCTTTGTAACAAACAAACCTTTTATTCGTGGGTTGCTGGTGACTCTTTGGATACCCCTAATGCATTATTTGAGAAGGCATTTTGTACATTGATTTTCTCTGTTCTTTTGTTGTGCCTATCACTTCCATGTTTGTGAAAAGTAAAACACCATTTGAAACAAGCACTGACAAAGCCCAAACCTCCGACTTTTTATAAGTGGAAATGCTTCCTCGATAAGTAGTGTCTGTGTGTGTGTGCGTGTGTGTGTGTGTGTGTGTGTGACTGCAGGGATGTGCGAGGGGATTAATGCAAAATAGTCAATGTTGCATAAATGAGGGCATGAATACATCAATGAGTGTAAGAATTGATAAATGTATGAGCGAAGAAGAGCATGGAAGGGTGAATCCATAGATGTGTGAATCGATACTTAAACCTGTAAGAAAGTGCATGAACCAATGATGGATGTATAGACCTATGGCACTTTAACAAAGAGATGTGTGTTTTGGCATCATTAAACAATATTCTCTCATAAGATTTGTGGACATAGAAGATTGACTAGCGGTGTAGAAACACTGCAGACTTAGGGATGAGTAGTAAAGTTTAGTGAAGAACCGTCAGGAATCCCACTTCCCTGCCCTCTGACATCAGAAAGAACCACCGCAATCGCTACAGAAATGCAGCAGTAGAACCTGCAGGACATGACTTTCTGCATACCTAAGGCACAAGACCAGACCTAGGAAGTACGGTCTCTGTCCATGCAAGATCAAAGGAGTGGCCTCACCTTTTACTGCCAGGCCAAACTAAGTACAAAAAATAGCATAAAACACAAAGAGATACATAGAGGGAGATCGTTAGATAGTGACAGATAGATAGTTAGAGGGATAGACGGACGGACGACGGACGGACAGACAGACAGACAGATAGACTGAATTCTGCTTCAGCCTTTGGCTGGTGTAATTCTCCCAATAACTGTCATTCATGATGGACGGAGTAGTTGCTTTTTCACCAGCATAAGGCCACTTCGATGGTGCCTTAGATTCGCAAGTCTAACAGAGTGTCTTCCAGTTTGAAGAACAAATTAACACTATCAATCTTTATTTGGAAGGTCTTCCTACTTTTTATCTGAATACTCCTTACGCAAACACATACTCCTAAGCCCTAACTATAGGTGGGAGAAATTCTGATCCCTGAACAAACTCCTTTTTGCACAAGCACCGGAAATCCAAGATTCGTATTCATTTTGCACCCCTAGAATCTTACCCTGATACATTTTGCATGTCAAACAGACTGAAGTTAAATTTGACATGAGTCAAGTTACAATATATGCACACAACTCAAACACATAATAAATACCACACCCTACAGCATCAGATTTTACTGGGTATTAAACCGCTCACCCTATCCAGGCTCACTTGCATGCAGTGCCTTAACATTATCAATCACTTTTGCAACAGCCAATGACTATAATGTGGAACGATGATCCTGTGAATGACGCTTAAAACAACAAATGACTCAAGTGGACCAACCTATTATCTTTATCTCATCATTATCATTATCATCATCATTAGAGGTGATGATATAAGGTCTTCCAAACAGCTAAACTATAAAGGAAAACAATGGCTACAAAAGCACCATTATCATGTATCCCTGTCTACTAAAAATACTACAGAAATAGATGTTTTTGTCTTTAGAAGGATGCGAGGCTGTCCTAATCAGCATGTTTGCCCCATGCCATGTTTTGAGGATGGTTTAGATGAAGAAAGTTAGACCAACCTATGTATTGAAACAGCGCTATTTATCGGATCCCTATTCATAAAGGTCTAGCTTAAACTGTGGAAGGTGTAATAATACGGATGTATCACCCAATCAATGCACTATCCTGTGCAAAAAAATGTGTTTGTGTTGTGTGAATGCTAATAAAAGATTAAAATCTACTTGCGAGTCCCACTGTGTAGTTTTAGTTAGGATGGTGTGTCCATAGGAAATGCATTTTTTGGTTTGCTTGACTCTTGCACCATTTGATGAATCTTCAAAAAACGTTTCCAAAAAATACATATATATTTTTTACCTCAGCTCCTAACTGGAAGGTTTCAGGGGGTCCATTAACCAGGGACTGAAAAAAAGGGGGCCCCAAAAGGCCTTTTCCCCCATTAATTTTTCCATTGGAAGGGTAGACACAGCTGCAGCCCAAACCGCTGTATGGATTTACACCAAAATTGGCAGAGAGCTAGATCTTAGTTAGAAAGAGTGCACTTATTGGCAGGGAAATATATACTGCTCCTGCACAGAGGGAGCAACCATAAATAGTTGCTATTTCTGGGTGGGAGCAATGCAGGGTCTGCAGCATGCAGTGAGCCGGCTACGGACGCAGGGGATCTGGAGCTCCCCCCACGTACCCCAACGTTCTGTGTGGAGCTTGAGTGGGTACCCCAGGTGGGCACCAGAGCACCCACCTATTGTTAAGAGAGATCTTGGTGGACAGGGAATAAGAAAAAAGGGGGAGGCATGATACATTATCCCTACAAATTTTTCCATAGGGAGGTTAGACACAGCTACATACAGCTATGGCTATCCCCCCACCTTTTGCCCCTCATGAAAAGTGTCTGTCAGGTTGAGCAAAGGTCAGCCTGACAGACACTGGTCATTTTCAGGCCAGGCAGCCAGGCAGCCAGGAGCTAGACATGCACTAAATGCGCAGGCTCTTGGCTGCCTGAGCTGAACTTTATTGGGCTGATAAAGTCCCAGCTCCTGTGGGTGTGACCGCCTCTGCTCAACAAAGGTGCCTGAAGCCATCTCTATGATGACATTGGTTAACCAATGAGGGAAGGCAGCAGTCCCAAGCCTCCCGGGACCTCCAAAGCAGAGCTGCAGGTAAGTGTGTTTTGAAAAAGAATTAATGTTTGGTGCATGCGTGTATGTATCAATATTTGGTAATGAGTGTTGTGAATGGATGTGTTTGTGTGTGTGTTTGAGTGCTTATGAATGCTTGGCAGTGAGTGTGTATGTGTACATGTGCGCCAGTGTGTGTATGTCCCATCCACCACCCTCCCTCCTAAACTTACCGGCTGCTTCTGTCCAAAGCCCAATTAGATTAGGACTAAATGTGGCAGATCTTGGTCCAGAAAGAGTGCTTTTTGTGATATATTTTTTTTTTTTTGTGATTTGGTGTCATTTTTTTCAGTACATTTTGAGAAATTATGGCCACTTCAATGAATTTTCGGGGCATGAGTTCTCAAGCTGACATCTGATTGGCTGCCACCACATCAACCAAGATGTGGCGGCAGCCATTTTAGGACTCAAGACTAAGTCTCAAGTCCTAAACAAGAATTTAAAAATATATAAAGGGCATGGAAGGGATACCCTGCCCCCTTAGGTTATGAGCACCAGTATAAAAACAAAAATACACTCCCACAGTGCAGGATAATTTTTAAAGCTGCAGGAGCATGGGCAGGGAAAGGCGTGCATCTTCTCACTTGGCAGGAGCTTTAAAACTGCTAACAGGTGGTGGGAACAGACTTTTGTGGGTAGGAAAACTCACGTTGCTTCCGCTCAGTGGGACCAAGCAAAAAAAAGCTTTTCTCATGCTTGGGGGCAATGACAGCTCCTGCTGCATGCCAGGATCTGGCTGGGTCAGCGGGGCCCTGGGGCTCCTCCCACAGCACATATCTTGTAGTTTAGTGGGTGTCCAGGGTGGGCACCGGGGCACTCACTAAAAAGAAACACATCCCTCAGGGGTGGTGTCCTCAGGGCAACAATAGGCTCAGGGAGAAGTGCTTAAGTTAACTGGGGGCCCAGAAGATAGGTTTCCTGGGGCCTATTAAAGGTTATGGAGGGAGAGCATATGGCCTCTCTGGCTCCCTGAGGCCTATTAAAGGTTATGGAGGGAGAGCATACGGCTTCATCCCCTTTTCTAAAAAGTTTAACCCCAGGGATAGGACACCGGGGCCTTCTAGGGCTAAGGATTTGGCCCTCAGAGATGGGGTTCTCAGGCCACACTTGGCTCGGGGGGGAAGTCATGCACATCCTCCCCTTAATATATATTTGTTGTCCCCAGTGCTGTTTGGGTCATGGAGGGGGTGGAATAAAACACCCCAGAATGGGGTTACCGGGGCCTAAAATTGCTCGGAGAGGAGGAATAAGCTAATGCCATTAGATATGTCTTACATGATGGCATAGAACATTTCCTTTGTGATATAACAGGTGAGTTCATAAGCAGCACACGTTATAGATGGTTCTGCTAACTATAACTGGTGAATATCTGTGTCTTTTTGGATTCAAAATGTTATTGTTGTCACTGACATATTCACTTAGCTATAACATAATTTTAAAAGTTGTTTTTTACAGTGAATTTCTAAGTTTTTTAAAATCAAAAACAGATTTTTTATCACACTTAATTATAACATTACTTTAACCTTTGGCTTTTCCTAGTGCATACTCTACACTACATATGCATGAAGGACCATGAGGCTATGTCTCAAATGACCTTGTGTATGTGTAATTTTGGTAATGTGATTGTTACTTGAGTGTCTTCATAAAGAAATCAGTGCCAACATGAGTTCCCATATAGAGAAGATGATGAGACTACAGACAAATAGTTGAATCTCCACCAAACAAGGGTACTTCCACTTAATTATGTGAAGTATGTGCTTCTTTGTTTCATGAAGATGTTGTCATATTCCTCTGTATCAAGAAAGCATTAACAAAATCGGTGGGTGGCACCCTCGGGTCCCTTTGATAATCTAGGTTGTCCATCAGCATGGAAAATTGAGGGAACACAATTTCTTTGTTTTAAAGGAACCCCATTCCCAGGGCCTAATTTTAGAATATGTGGATGCCCAGGTGCCCACCAGGGGAACCCACAAACAACACATTTGCGCCTGTGTGAGGGAGCTCCAGGGCCCCGTAGCCCTAGCTGTGTCCCAGTGTAGTGTGGGATTCAGCATTGCTCCTACCCGGAGGGAGCAGTTATTTATGCTGCTCCCTCCAGGCAGGAGAAGCATCTTGTTCTGTCTCCCGAATATATGAGTGCAGGCAGGGAAAAAGGTCTCAAATCTTTTCCCAGCTGGTGTGAGCATTTTTTAAGCTCATGTCAGCTGGGAGCAGGCTTTGTGATTGCTCCCATATGGCTTAAATGCTCCTCTGCTGACGCTGGTGTGGACAGAGAAACCGTTCCACTGTTTCTCAGTTGTGGGCTCCCTTTAATGACTCAGGGAGAGGGGCTGCACAGCCCCCTCCCTTTTTTGAAAAGTGACAGCCCTTGGTGATGAGGTACCCTGGGGACTCTTACCGGCTTGTAGAGGGTGTGCCCCTCCACTTAATCAATATTTTGTGCCTCAGGTGTAGGAACTCTGGGGCCAAATATGGCTCCGGGAGGGGAGGTCTCAACACCTCTCTCCGCATATCAAATACATTGGACCACTGGGGATGAACGAGGAGCATGAGGGGACTGTTTGCCTCCCTGGGGCCAAACACAGCTTGTGGAGGGGGCCATGTGACCCCTTCCCCAAATAAATTAATTTGAGTCCCAGAGGATTGTATCCTCAGGTTCTTAAAATGGCTTGGAGAGGATCAAATCAAACCATGTACCCCTGGGCCGCTGTTTTGTTTTTGCTTTTTGCCATGAACCAGCAGGAATCCCGCAAGAACACAGCAAAAATTGCTGATTCTTTTTTATTTTCTCCTCATGTGGGGGGTCCAGAGGGGGGTGAATATCCTTACATTGCCCTTTATAGGTTTTTAAAAAACAAGTTCAGGACGGGGGACTGAGTCCCTAAGTCCTGTAATGGCTGCTAGCAAACTATTTCTCATGATGGTGGCATCCAATCAGAGTACTTGTGCCCCCGGGATTGATGGCCCAATCAGAAAGTTTTTTTTTAAAATTGGTGTTCCCGCAAGACTTTCACGAACCCAACAGTCCAGATATACAATTATTTTTTAACATTCATTTCTCAAAAACTACACCAAATCACAAAAAGTACAATCTGTGAACCAAAATATAGCTTCTTGCTAGAATCAAATATGCAGAGCTGCTGGAGCACCTACAGATTGTAGATTACAATGCCTATACACAGAAAGTACATACATAAGGAGATAAAGCAGGTGCCATCTTGGCCTGTATTATTCAGCTAGTACCCGCACCTACACCAGTCTTTCCGGTAATATGCCCTCTGATATTCCTTGCACCACTCAGTCGGGTATTAATTAGGTGTTCTGCAAGTACTATGCTGAGTTCGATAGCGCTTGCCCTCCCCGATCTCTGCGAACATTTATGCCTTCATCAACGATTTGAGATTGCCACAAGTCTCAGCTATTCATAGGGAAGAGTTGAGAGTCCCTCTGACGCTGGACACATTATGCCTTGCTATTGGGGACATGGCATCTAATAAGATGCCCGGAATAGATAGTTTACCCATTGAATTTTATGCCACATTTAGCTCCCGGTGAATCCCACAATATAAATGACTTTATAATACCTCCCTTGAAGAGGTTTCATTACCACCTACCACATGCCAAGCCCTAATCACATCCTTACTTACCCTTGGCTGTAACCCTGAGGACCTTCCTATAGACCTCTCTACTTTATAGCTACGAATTATAAAATATTAAATAAAGTGCTGGTGAAACAACTGCCCCCCTTGCTCCCTGTGTAGATACATGCTTATCAATGAGGATTTGTTCCTTGACTGTAGCACCTCCTTGAATATAGGGTGACTGTACCATGTATGAGGTAGCTGAAGAGCACTACACAGTGGTGGGCTGCCTTTTTCTAGATCTCCAGCAGGCATTCTGATAACTTGGTGTGGAAGTATATGTTCTCAACACTTTTTAAATTTCATATTCCTCCTTCTTTCTTCAGTTGAGTCAAACACCTACATACTAACCACATTGTGAGAGTGAGAACAGGGAGACCTATTTTGTCACAGTACTCACTATCCTGTGGGACCAGGCAGGGCTGCCCACTTTCATTTCTATTATTTATTTTGGGAATGTAACCCCTGGCACAATTACTCAGGCAGATGGCCGGTGACTGGGGCATTCCACAATGGATCTTAGATCCATGCAGTCTCAATGTATGTGGTTGATATGATACTAGTCAGTCACTACTCTTTATTTTGCTAATTATATAACATATAAATTACAGATACAGAAAAAAATTCATATTAAAATCTAATACAATAAAAGGTATCATTTACAATAATTAGCAATAAATAAGTTATAAAAATCATATTACAATAATCAAAAACTATTTCATCCATAAGACCAATAAACAAAATCATGTAAGCATCAATTCTTAAAAATGTGGAGAAAAACTAAAGAAACCTCTGAAATCTAATTTCATGAAGTGACGGCTCGCCTTTTATTCATGGCGGCGCAAAGAAATGAAGCCAATGAGTTACACGCTACAGTATCGCCTAGCATTTGAAAGAAGTACAGTGCTGGTCTGCAACTCCTATTTACTTAAGATAGGAATTATCAATCTTGTCCTCTGAACAGTATGAGTGAGCAGAAAAAGAGTCTGTGCAAATCTATCTGAGAAGACATCCCATCAAAGGGGCATGTCGTCATATCATCTGCATACTATACATTGCTGGTATATCCCAACATCAAAGGATATACATTAAATGAAACCTTGTTAAAATGAACCTTTGCTAAAGATTAGACACAGTAGCTAAGTAAGAACACGTAATCTGTGGATTTTGGGGTACAGTTAATACAGCTACACAATTACATTATTGCTGTTAGCCGCACCTTCTATCAAACTTCATTTTATGAAGTAAAATGTCTTTAATCCTTACTTTAGAGATGAACACACGATTAGAAGGCTTCTAATTCAAATCTAGTAAGACAAGAGCCCTAAGAGTATACTTAACATGCTTTAAACACATAATTTTATTCGCTAAGTCCAACTCTAAACAATCCTTCAGAATTATCTGGTTCAGGATAACCGCCATCCAATGCCATATAGAATACCACAATAAGATTGGAGACAGATGGAGAATTTGTGATAGATAAGGGATGCCTAGCTCTCTATGACACATGAAATTCGACCAACTACTTGGAAGAGCTAATAGCCTTTTGAAAAAGGCATCTTCTTTTTGCTGCCTGAGGCCATTGTCCGTAAAACCCCAAGTTTTTTCCCCTATCTGTGGCTACTGAAATAGCCTTAGCTGTATACACCTGCAACATTTTGGGAATAGGTTTGGATCTCAGTATTTTGATAAAAGAAGAAATAGATGCTATATTCTTCTCCAATTGGGGTTTTCTACTAGTTAACATGATTTCCAGGTAAACTTTCTGTCAAATAAGATACCCAGGTAGGAAAAAGTATCCTACCTGTGTATCTTACTTGGGAGGAAATCTGTCAGATAAAATTAATGCTAACTGTGTATATACCCATATGTACCATTAATAGCCATAACTTCCAGTGGGTACCACAGTCAAATGCAGCTGAGAGGTCCATAAAGGTCATTTAAATTTGGCCTTTCTTTGTAACTGGGACTTGGCAATTGTAATGATTAAGTTAAGACATTGATCTACTATCTTTTTTCCTTGTTAAAAAACCATATTGTGCCTTTATAAGGGCATTGCTCCCTTCTGCCCATTCCTCTAATCAATTCACTAAAAGCCGGCCCATCAATTGAGCTGTACTATCCAGCAAGGAGATGGGTCAATAATTATTGAGTAAGGCCATATCACCCCTCTTGTGAATGAGGATTATTATAGTTTTGGCCTATGACTCCGGAAGTCCCATTTGTCCAATAGCATTACAAATATTGGTTATTAAAGGGGCCCATAAGACTGGGTGTTCCAGCAAACAATCTATTATAAACCCCATCTGGACCTGGGTCCTTTGCCTGGCTGCATTGACCAGACCATTTCTTACCTGTACCAAATCAAGTACCAGGCTGACCCCTGACCTATTGGCCTCTGTGTGAGTGGAGGAGTTAAAGGCTAATCTATCAGCCCAAATAATTTCGAAAAATAATCAACCCAGGTGTCTTCTTCTATATGGACATCTACGGAAGTGACATTTTCTTCTTTCAGGAAAGGGGTTTTTATCACTTTCCAAAACCCTCTGCTATCTTTTCTTAGTGCAGCCAATCTCAGATTCTCCCAGGCATTCTCTCTAGGGGCCATATTATCAAGAAAGGGCGATGTATTATCGCCGCTTTTATCAGCAGGAAACTGCCGCTAATGGGGCGATAATGGGCTTGATAATATGCCCTTGTGAAGTCCCATAGAAGCCCAGGTTAACACCAGAACCTGGGCTTCTATGGGAATTCTCAAGGGCATAATATCAAGCCTGTTGTCGCCGCTTTAGCTGCAGTTTCCTGCCGATAAAAGCGGTGATAATGTATCACCCTTCCTTGATAATATGGCTCTAAGTTCTCCCTAGTCCCAACCTCCGTGCATCCTTATATTGCACTTGCAAGGTTCAATCTAGGGTTTATCTCTAGCCATCATCCTCAGTGCATTGTGTAGGCTTTTTAAGGTGTGTGAGCAAGTGGCATCAAACCATCTTACTCTGTGGGGTGGGGGGGGCTTGAGGATATAAAGTCTCACCAGTTGAGTTTTAATTAAGCCTAGGAGCTCCATAAAGGCTTCAAGTATTATGCCCGGCTCATGATTGGGATACAGACAGATCATAAATTCCTTGTCTAACTTATCTCATTTTAGTGTGAAACAATTTCTTCTTGCTATATCAGGTTTCGGTCCTGTGTCCACAGGTGCATTGTTTTTAGCTTCCCAAATCATCATGAAAGAGAGTGCAGCATGATCACTACAATTTAAACACCTCACTTCCACTTGAGTCAGCAATCTGCCCACAATATTGGATGCCATTATATAATCAATATTAAAGCCCTTTTCCTGTCACCCAAATGTCTTTAACAATAGAAACGAATGAATATTGACCGGGTTCATAATTTCTACATGTTTAACAGTTACCATCCTATTGAGTGCATTACCATGAAGACTGGGAATGAAATAGAGGATCACATCTCCTTCCCCATCTATTAGCCCACAGACTGTTTTGTACATTAGATCACAGGAATGAGCAGTTAAATCGCCTAGCCACATCATGTGAATACGTTTAGGCTGTGCCTCATATAAGGAATCTACCTCCTTTGCCAGTGGTCTAACCACTTTCTCCATATCGCCATCAAAATTATTGTTAAAATAATTAACTAAAATTCAATCCCAATCTTTGGGGCCTTCGCACAGAAAAATAAAGTTGTAGGGTGATTTGTTCCAAAATGTTAACACCTTTAAATTTGCTGTATTGGCTACCAGGGTTAAAATGCACACTCTCGCTCTTCCTGCTCTCGACAGTATAGTGTGTGTTTGGTCTGAACAGAACACTTCTAAAAAAACCTGGCAAGATTCCTTGGTTTCCTGCAGGCATAATACATCATACCCTGCTACCGCCCTAAGCCAATCTGAATTCCCCCTCATATGTTTCAGACCCACAATAATCCAGGTAATCATTCTTAACTTCTGATAACTCTCTTCTCTCGGTTTTGATCTCCCCAGTGGAGTTACCAGGATAGATTTACTGATCTTGAATTCCTTTGATAGCTGCAATGTAATGCCCAGTCAAGCATAGGATTTCAAACCTCCTAAAGTCTCAAATCGATTTCTTCTGATTACACCATACATATTCGATTCTGTTTCTTGCTGTATAAGGTGCGGAAGTAACTGGCACCAATATTGCCGATCTACCCCATCTCTCCGATCTCTGGCCTTGTTATTTGATAGAATAACCCCAGGGCAAGAACATAAATGTGGGTGCCTGTTGTGGAAGTAAATGATAGTCTTCTCAGCAAATCCTCCACCAGTCACCTGTCATCCAAATTGAGGACTATGCTGTCACCACCTATGGTTTTGGGGTCCATACCTATCCATGAGACTCTCTTGGCCATAATTATGTATTCATGTATAGCAAAAGTTACCCTAGCATTCCTTGTTATCTAGCGTGTAACTTTTTGTCATCGACTGCTCTGTAGATTCCAAATGCATATGATTTTGTTCTGGTGGGTTAGCTAATATGAGGATGTCTGGGCAACTGCAGGGGAGATTCAACCTTTGGCCCCTAGGAATACCTTGTGCAATGCCCTTCCATCACTTTCCATCACTGCAGGGGCCGCGAGGAGAAACTACACGCACCAGACGCCTCAGGAGCCAGCAGGGGCCAAACTTCAGGTCGCTGCCCCTCGCACCTGCCTCACCTGTGTATAACAACTGCTTGCGCCTCCCGCTTCGCGGGAGACGCTTCGCCATCACTGCAGGGGCTGTGAGGAGAAACTACACGCACCAGAAGCCCCAGGAGCCAGCAGGGGCCAAGCTTCAGGTCGCTGCCCCTCCCGCCTGCCTCACCTCATCGGATTTAAGCAGCTAGCTACTCCCGTCCTGCTGGATGCGCGCGGGCGGGGCCGGGAGAAGCCCGGGACAAGGGCGGGACCGCCTGTGGCCGCCCGGGGCCGAAGGATGTCGGGCTGGGCCACCCCATTTACATTCTGTTTCCGCACATTAAGGTACTGTGTCATTTGATTCTGTCTAATGGGGAAAAGAAAAAGCATGGAGGGTGCGGCTGATGGACCAATTACACGGGTAAAAAGGAGAAAGTCAAAGAAGGTCAATAAAGATGCTGAGCATGCAGGGGAGAACTGTGTAATGTCCCGCATTGATGACTTGATAGAGGATTGTAAATTATACTTACATCTAAGCACCCCACAGAACATAGACTGGATGAGAGTAAAGGGGAAGATGCTGCTGAATTATTACAGAGGTGCGGCAAACGGGGACCGACAGTTGTTCCTGGGATGATTTTGAAGAAAAAACAAAACTATCGTAATTGCGATGAAGGTCATGTTGACTTAGGAGTAACTGATAAAGCGAGTGTAGAACTAGAGGCAGACATGATTTACTCTACCCCGGTTGACCCAACTGTTTATTGCACATACAGGTTCTCTGCTCTCATCGATATAGATTGTACAAATAGGGAGAGGGGTGATCCTTTAATTCAGCCAAGTATATCTGATCCTTCCCAAGGGTCTAGGGAGGGGACGCAGGGGTTTGTGTTAAATTCGCATGTACCCATTTTTGGCACTGGGGGTGATAGTACTGCCTTGTGTAGTGTTGTGAAGCGATTATGTAATCTTATTGAATGCATGCAAGACAAGATTGAAATATTAACAACTAGAGTAAATGAGGAAATTTCCAATCCAAGCTCATGTTACAATTGTAGTCTAGCTAAAAAACAGCAGAGCATTATACATATGGATAAACAAAGGCCAATAGGTCAGCATACTGCGTTACATCATGACAGGGGTAGCACGCTGAGGAAGGAGGAAACCTTACACAGTGAAGCTTCCAGAGACAGGGTGGGGACACCGAAAGCTTTGCCGGCGAAAACCCTCAAGTGCAAGTTTACTGAAACAGTGGAAGACTGTGGGAACCGTAAGTCTAATGCTAGTTCTGCTAACAGCCCCAACATCCCAAAACCTTCTTCTAGCAAATTGACTGGTAGAGGCCCCTCTCTATCCCGCCCTACTCCTGTTGATTTATCTAAAGTGTACAAGGTGAATGTTCCAAAACTAAGCTCAGGGAAGGACATAGAAACAAATGACTCTCTGACAAACAAAGGTATTCATTGGATCAGGCATACTAGAGGATGTCGATCTGTGATAAGGGAAGATATCTCTAGGGCAACAAGGATCTCGTGCCCAGGAAGCAGAGCTGACTGTATTGAACTTACTTTTAAACACGAAAACTTGGCACAAAATTTGATATTATTAGAATATAGATCCTGCTCCCCTGACCACTCCCTTATACAAATGAGATCTTCTCCCTCTCAGCAATGGGTAAATGTTAGGGGAAAGCAAACACCAGGCGCAGGGTTGGGTGGGTCGTGCTTGGACTCTAATGATTGACTGGTGTCTGATGGTATCAATCCTAGTCTCCCCGGTGACATTGTATCAGATACTCCAACCATGATCAAAGATATTCTTTCCGGAATCTCTTGTACATTGGTGGACTCTGGGGTGACTGGTGGGGGAGATAGCCCTTTAGATCAAAGCCTCAATACAAGTTTTGCAAAAGGCCTTGATAAATTTGGTTCGATGATGTCTTAGAACATTGCAGGGTTGAGTGCCAAGATTCAAAGCCAGGAGTGGGCTCTGTTTGTCAATCAATTCACCATATGCATATTTCAAGAAACATGGCTACTTGACCCCCAACACTTTGTAGGGTTTTTAAACTATAGTGTCCCCGCTGAAAAAAGCGAAAGAGGGCGACCCTCGGGTGGTTTAACAATTTGGGTCAAGCAGAACTCTAAAATTATTGTAAAAGTGCTTCCAATGATCCATAAGGTCATACAGATTGTATCACTTATATTTAATCAGGCTAAACCCATAGATATTTACAATCTGTATGCTAGGAGTACAGGGGGGAAGAAATCTGGTGCCTTTGCTGCCCTTGAAGATCCTATGGAAAAATATTCTGCACATTCTCATGTAATTGTCGCAGGAGATTTTAATGCAACTTTTAAACCATTGTCAAGTGGTGAGTCTATTTTTATAGAGGAACAGGACAACCAGTGGGGGGGTCCCCAAGCTCGAACTGGACCCAGTGAAGAGGTGGACAGATCTGGTGATCCAGATCATCCCTATCTGCTTAAACAAAGGACTAAGGGCGGCCAATGGTAGGACCTCAAAGGATAAGGCGAGTGCCATCACTTTCAAGAGCGGTCAAAGAGAAAGTAGAATTAACTATATATTAGTCCATCTCGAGTTGTGGAATTATCTAGAGGATATGACGGTTATCGACCGCCTTGAAAGTGATCATAATCCCCTATGCATGATCATTTCATATTGGAAAGTGCCCGCAGCACTTGAGGGACCGAGTGATGAATGCCCCCAAACTGTTCTCCTTACAAATGATATGCGCCACCTAAAGTGGGCTAAAGTTGCTGAAAGCCAGTCAAACATTGTTTTTATTCTAAATAAATTAGAACAAGCTACTAGGGAGCTGAGCATCTGCGCAAATGCCAAAGTTGCAGTAGTAGGCAGAGAAAATGGCATAAAGGTGCACGAAAACCTGTTTCTCCAACTAAAAGGCTTATTTATTAAAACAAACAATCCAAATAAAGCCCTAACTAACAACTCTCTCTGTTGGTACACCAAGGAATGCAGAAAAGCACGACTAGATCTAGGGCAGGCTATTAAAACAGGATCTAGTGCCAACGTTCGCCTTGCAAGGGGTATGTACAAAACTACTATTCAAAAATCAAAGCGTGCCTGGGATGAAAAAAAGTGGGGGGAGCTTAAGGAGGCTAGCTCAACCAAGAACTCGAAGCAATTCTGGAATTTGTTAAAATGGGGATTTGAAGGCCGACCGGAAAAGCCTCAAAATTGGGTAGCCCAGGACAAGTGGGTGGACTACTTTAGGCCCCTATACGCTAAAAGTCCGGAACTACCCTTGGAACAAAGAGGTGGGGTTATATATACAACAAAGCCCCGAGGGTAGAGGGTCCTAGGGGGAATTTAACGACCAGACCTGCTATAACCCCTAGCTACACAATTACACCAACAAAAAATAGCAGTGGGTCAAAGAGCTAACTAAATTATGTATCTGTGTGAAAAACTTAGTGTGTTCAAAAGCAGAAAGTGAAATCTTGCCTATGGAACTCCCTCAGTGTGAAAGGGTTCCCATCAGTCATCTAACGAGACCGCCCTTCATCATCTGGGGACCCTCAAACTCCGAAGGTAAAGTACCCACAGCAGATTGGCAGATGTTAAAAGCCTAATCTGGAGTGAACATATCAGTGATGGATGGAAAGAGATGGGAAATGTGTCTATAGATATCTGAGTAGCAGTGCCAAATAAAGTGAAAGTGAATCAGCGAAAAATAGAATAAGTTAAGATTGGGTAGTGACAGGGGAAAAAACTTGTATTCTGTACCCCTTCAATCCCAAATCAATAAAAACAGTGCAAGTAGTAGTGTAACAAATAACTACTAATGAGTATCTTAGGTCGACATGTTTCTTCAGACAAACGGAGCCAGGTGGTCTCCTGCTGCTTCCTCAGGACCATTAATGCTACCGCTAAAGATAACACAGAATAATATCACCTGAAAGCGTGATAAATTACCATCCTCCTGACTTCATATTGCAAGAGTCCATGGGAGAAATCCAGATACATAAAAAAGAAAGACAAACATTAGTCAGTGATAATCCCAATACGTTACGCTCATTGTTCTCCTAATCCATATAGAGGTGCGGGTAACTTCTGGGTTACCATATGACAACTTCACTTGGTAATCCATGGCCTGGCTGCTAGGACACCACTATAGTGCCTTAGTTAGGATGTGGCAACTGACACTAGACTTGTGTTGGACTTGGCCCTTTTGGCAGGTTCACCCCTAAACCTTTTGCCTTTTCTGTGACCTAATATTAGTAGTTTTTGGCCTCTGCACACTTTAGCCCTGTGGCCCAGTGTAAAGTGCGTGCACGCTCTGAGTGCATGTGGTGAGATTCGCCTGCCCTCCCATAGGAATGCATGGGTATATGTGTGTCCATAGTAATTCCTGGTATGAGAGGAGTGCAGGGGCAAGTTTAGTATGTATGAACTTGTGAGGATAAATGCTGCACAATGGTGTGCACACATGCATGGTGATTGGTGGAGAAATGCCACTTTTAGAAGTTGGCCTTTCTGTGTGCAGTGTGTCTGCCTGCCTGCTGTAAATTGCATGTCTGGCTTGTGATTGACAGGTGCTGGATGGTGTGGGTGGCTCCAGGAGCCAGGATGAGTCAGCCCAGTTGTGAACAGAGAGATCTGCATCTAGATGGGAGGGAGGAGTTGCACCTGGGACCTGAATAGGATTGTGCCTTCCCTCCACAATGTGGAGTGGCCCTCTGTGGTGTGTATGATCACTGAGCCCCCATCTGACAAAGGGGAGAGGAGATGAGCAAAACAAAGTGCTCCAAAGCTCCCCCGAACTAGTCCTAACTGGTATCCCCAAGTCCTATGCTTTCTACACAAAGGAAATGTAGTATAAATGCAGGGGCTGTGACTCCATAAAAAGGTTGTGTTGTTCTCCTGACTCAAGGAGGGGCCTGCTGCTGCCGGGCTCCAGGGGGAACTGCCACAAGGGACTGTCTCCCTGCTGGAGGTCCCTGTGAGCTGGCCTGCTTAGGCCCAGCCTTTGCCCCATTCCCTCTACAGGACTTTGTGGGACTTGCAGCCTTAGCGCCTTAAAGGCGCTTCATTTGTATTGGAAAAGTGCTGTTCTTTTATTTCCAGGAGCGCTGGTAGCCTACAGCGCAAGGCTGTAGTGTGGGACCCCCCCCCCGCATTTTTTGCCTCCTAGCGGGAACCCACCCCGCGTTGCCTGCATTCGGAAGGAGCAGATGCCCACTCACCTGTATGAACCTTTTACGAGCGGGTGCCAACCCAACATTCCAGCTCCGCTGGCGGGTGCCCACCCCGCTAGTGTCTTTGTGTACAACAAGAGCCTACCCCGTATTGCACCCATACAAAGAAATCACAGCTGCAGCCCGGTGCGACCAGGAAGCCAGGCGCCTACTGCCTGACTAGGGGCAGGGCCAATCACGGAAGGAGGCTGAGGCCGCCTATCCCAGCGTGGCTGCATGAGAAAGGAGCCGGAATGGGTGTGGGATTGAGCGGGGCTCTGGTGAATCAGGGAGATCCCCACAGTTACACAGAAGTTGGAGTGGTGTGTGCTCCAGGCCAGAAGCTCCCCGGCGTGAGGGAGAGCCCTGTGACGTATGCCAAACCAAGTGAGGGATCATAGAGGCAGGGCTCCCATAGCCAGGATGCGAGCCCTGAGTGACCTGACTGCGTGAAGGAGAGCCCCGCAACGTACCTGGAGGTAGGATGCGTCCCTGGTCATGGAGCTCCATGTCCCGCACCGCTTGACCTGCCAGGAAGAGGCATAGAGATGCCACAGAGAGCCACGGTGAGTGGGGCTCAAAGGGGTTTGAGCCTGGCCAGTCTTCTGGATGCCTGTTTCACCATTTGAAGGCCCCGATGAGGAGGGCTGCATATTGGGCACAGTGGTGCCGATGCTCATTGACAGCGAAGGCACCCTGGCATATTGGGCATAGTGGTGCCGGTGCTCATTGACAGCGAAGGCACCCTGGCGTGTAAGAGTCCCAGTAGGTCCCACTTTTGCACAGTGACGCCAGGGCTCATTTTTCTCCAGCTGCCCCGTTTGGCAGTGGGCAGCTGCAACAGTTGGGTGCAATTTTAGGAACAACGTGAGTGTTCCCAGGGCACCGTAGTGCCAAGGCATTTCCCCCAGCATCCTCGCGTGATAGAGGGCAGCTGCAACATTGTGCCATTCTGCTACATGGGGCACAGTGAATGCCCATGCCCATCTTTTGATTTCCCAGCTGCCCAGCAATTAGCGGGCAGCTGCTAAGTTTAGGCAAGTTCATTGCGCCCACTTATTTTTTTTCTGCTTTTTGCAGCCAACCCTGACATTCTGGACATTGGGCATTTGAACCCCCTGTGAGTGGCCAGTTGGACTGGGGTCCGTTTCAGTGTGTGAGGCCATGATTATTGCGTAATGTGTCTATAATGGTGCTACCAATGCCTAATGTGATTTAGTGTTTATGAGGTTGGCGCATCATGTGTTTTATGCTTAATGTGATGATTATTGCATAGTGTGATTTATGTTGCAGGATCTAGGCCTCGGTACAGTATTTTACCAGTAGTTACTGGTTGTGCTCTACATTTACTATTTGTACTACAATTACTGGTTGTGTTCTATGTCTATGATAAATCTTAGTTACTATTTCTACTAAGTGATGATTCTGACAGTGGTCCATGTGGCCCTGTCAGGTGTAATCCCCTGTAAATACTGCCCAGTGCCAGTTCTAATTTGTTTCTTATAATACAGAGGCTATTTTTATATATAACCTTGTGTGGAGTTCCTATGTGGTTTGCCTAGTGTGTTGCTGATGTGTGTGTGTTGCGCAAATGCTTTACACATTGCCTCCGGGATAAGCCTGACTGCTCGTGCCAAGCTACCAAGGGGGTGAGCAGGGTTATTTTGGCGTGTAACTCCCTTACCCTGATTAGAGTGGTTGTCTTTGCCTGGCTTTGGCACAAGCCGTAGCCAACCAGAGATCCCGTTTTTAAAAAGTACCCTATCTAAGACCACCATATGATGGAAGTTCAGGGCATGAACATCAACTAACATCCTTGGAGAAAACCTTCTATGAGCCAGGGGCATTGTGCTCTTTTTATTCTGAAGAAACAATCTCCTTATTTGGGAAATTTCATCTTGGAAAAAAATACTTTGGTAAGTGGGTGCACCTATAATAATGCTTGCTCAGAACAATTCAATACCTTAAGTAGAGATTCTCTACTGGCCGCATCTCTTAATTTGGCAGGTGGGCCTCTGCATAAGGAGTGGGCAAGAATCCCTAATGGTCTAGTAGGCCACAGGGTCTAAATGCATATGCAAATAACCTGGAAAAAGTGTCAAGGCTTCTGTTTTTTTTGTGAAAAAAAACTTCTGCATCCGAACTGCAATAAAGCACATGACTGAAACGGTGCCAATGGTAACATGGAGGGAGTAGGCCACCCTATGCAAGCACAACTTTTGCTGTAGTGTGCCACTTTAAAAAATGAAGTCTCAGTTCCTCTAATCTTATTTTGACCTTTAGAGTGCAATGTTTCCGATTATTAAACTGAACTCTTTCTGTACTGAGTTTGGGAACTTTTAGGGCATATTCTCTAGAACTTGTGATAATTATTGCCAAATTAGCTTAACACAACTTTCATATCACAGTCTATCATGGGAAAATAACGCAGTGTTTAATGTTGTATTCTCAACATGGCGGTACCATGCGATAGTCTCACAATAACTTGCCAAATTAATGTGACACCTAAAAATGTGAACCACGAACGTGGAAAATGCAGCGATGTCCCAAATCGTGATACAAAAGTCAGCAATAACAGCAACAGGCCTGCAATTCCAACGCGTCATGCGGGCAAATGCACTATAAAAGCAGAGAAAAAAACATTATAAAGAAAATGTAACTGCGTAGCACCATGAACGCACCCGGACCGAGTGCAGAGGACAACGCGAACCCCAGAAGCCGCACAAGCCCATCAGATCACCAGCAAGGAACCTCGGGGTCGGGGAAGGCCAAGGAGAAGAGGAAGAGGAAGACACGGTTCAGTTTTTAGGAAAACAGGATTGTCGTTATTGAGGTGATAGAACACTACCAACAACTGTTTGACACCTCCAACGTGTCATTGGCAACAAAGAAGCATCACTTGCATTTCTACCATACACCATTGTCATGCCTGTCTTCACTTGTCCACAAGCCTGACAACGACACTGTGATGTTGTGCGTTGAAGGTGGGAGGCACGTTTGTGTAGGCCTACATTAAGGGAAGGGCCGACACAGATGTAGAGTTCATGGCTGTGAGGTTCCGTGACGATTTGAACCCGTGTTTTCAATATTGTCAGAAATACATAATCTTGGTATCAGCGAACCGCAAATGATCCATTTAGCATATCCTGGTGTTTTCGCTATGCTACGAGCAAGAGTACTCCTGTTGCAAACACATTTCCGATCTACCCATGGCATCCATCTTAGATCATGGCAGCCATTTTGTGTTTCTTGCCCTCACATAGACAATGGATACGCAATGACCTCTGATTACTTCATTTCGATTAAGGACACGTAGGCTTAGCCGGAGATTCACCTCTCTAGTGACACGTGCACCTTAGAACAGAACACGCTGTGGCTGCATGACTCAACAAAGGCTGCCTCCTCTGCCTGAGGCCAGTCCTGCTATACTGGTTCTCGTGTTCGTTGGCCTGATCATGATTAGGCGGCCGAAGCTGGTAGCCTTGCCCATTTACGACCCACAAACATCTCTTATCCTGCTTTTCTATCTTCCGCACCTGGCTCCGCTCCTTTCTTTCTGAATCTTTATTAGGGGGAGGTAACGAAATTTACGATGAGGAGGTCCGGCTCTTGAATGTAATGTTGACAAGGGATTGTGATGGAATAGTGGGAACCCCTCTTCGTAATGTTTGACATCAGATAATTATCGACGATTCTTGTGCAATATTTATTGTTTAGGACACAAAGGTTTGGGAATGTACCAACATGTGAAGAATTCGCCTGAAGGCCAATATTTTGTATATAAGGATCAACCTTTCTTGTACAAATCGAACAGGCTCCTATATTCTGCCCGTGTGTAGTTTCTGTGACTTCTGTGTCCCTGCAGTAATAAACCTTTGGTCTTTGACGCCACCATCGAGAAGCCCGTGTTTCTGTTTATTTGTGCACCGAGACAGGTAGAACTCCGGGGTCTTCGGGTGTTATCCCTGACACCTCTGGACGGAACCAAAAAGTCCAGAACTCCAATTGGCGCCCAACATGGGGCGACGTCATTCGGTACCGGTCCAAAAGCCTGAAGAGTTCGGGAAGCTTCGTGTGAAGATTCCTGAGGGAGGCGCCCCACTTCATCGATCCCGGAATATCGCAAAAGTGGCCCGACGTTCTCTTCCACGAGGGTTCCCGTTCAAGACGGCTGCAGTGGTCCGTTGCCTTGACCGTCGCCCTGTCTTGGACCCGAGGTGCAGTCCTTAGTACGGCGAGACGAGACGGGTTTCTCCTTGGTGACGTCTTCAGTGCCTCAGTTAAGTATTTAGTGGTTGCTAGTTGGTTACTTCGTAAGGGTTGTTAAAATCCTTTTTGGTCCTTGGTTTGGTTTGGTTTCGTAAGATTATCACTGGTTGTTCTGGTTACGATAATCTATTGGTTTAGTTTGGGTATCGATACATTGGTTCGCTTTTGGTAGGCCTAAATTCTTGGTTCGAGTGCACATTCCTGTTTGTGTTTTTGTTCGTTCTGTGTTTCGAATTACAAAATGGTAAGTCGGAAAAATTGTATGTTGTCGTGTTTTGGTTGCAACAGTGATTCCCGGTTGGAGGACTCATGTCTGGTTCCTCCGATTGGAACTCCTCTATATGATCTTTATTGTAAGTTTGGAGTGGGTCCTATATCTTACAATGAGGTGTGGGTCCGATATACAGAAAAAGACGGTGTCCTTAGTTGGCCACTGCATGGTAGTTTTGAACCTGAAGTCCTTGACAATTTAGAAGTGAAATTGTTTAAGAAGAAAGCCCGGCCGGCAATGTTTGATTCTTTCCGTTACTGGCGAAAAGAATCTAAACAAAGAGAAATTAAAAGGTTAAAGAAAGAACAGAAAGAGCAAGAGTTGACTTTAGAGCAAGCTGTTAAACAGCTGCAAGTCAACGAGTCTGAGAAGGCATTAGAAGTAGCTACTAGAGAGCGTAATTTAGCGATAGACAACTGCTATCCTGCTTTGCCATCGAGTACGACTAAGATAGTAGAGGACCCCGAAAGTGATCCTCTGTTGTCTTACTTGTTACAGTCACCTCCACCGTATGCACAAGGTGCTACGGCTCCGCCTTTACCGAATGTTCAGTTGCCGGTTGCTGGACAACCTGGTATTCCTGCTCCTGCTCCCCTGAACCAAGCTCCTGTACCTCCTGTGGTCAATGTGAATGTTCCTTCGGCACCCCCTCTTCCTGGGTTGCCGGCTTCTTTGCCTATACCTGTATCGCTTATACCTGCTGTTTCACAGGCTACCTTGCCTGATAGTCCTACTGTTTCTGGTCTATCTGTTCCAACTGCTACTGTGTTTTCTACATCTGCTAGTATTATGACTCCACTTTCCGTTCGTCGAAGAATCACTGATTCTGTCTCTAATATTCTGTCTCCTTTCTATAAAACTTTAATTAAGACTCCTACTTCTGACTCTGTGCAGAGGCGTAGTCAGCTTCCAATTACTGAGGAACGGGGAATCTTAGATTCCACGGCTCTCAGATGGATTTCGAAGAGTAGAAGATTTAGTACTAGAGATGTATTAGATACATTTATGCAGTGGAAAGAACCAACCCAACGATATGTGTTCGACGAGATGTGCTCCCTTTTACGTGAGGAATTAGGAGAGGATGATTCTGAATCGAATTTGGAAGAATTAATTAATGTCCAGAAAGAGTTTGCTGCTGGTATGATAGTTGGTCAAGATATAAAGGAAGCGATGGAGCTAATTTTAAGCTATAGGAATGATCCATCTCTTTGTTCACCGAGAGATTTAGAGAAACATAGTACGAAGCAAAATCGCCAATATCCAATGAGGGAGGTTCCTCCAATTTGGCGCGAAGCTATTCAAGCTGACGCAGTGAATGGTGTTGTTGGCGCCCCGGCGCAATTCCAGAGAGTGTGGATACACATTCCGTGGAAGCGAGCCGAAGTGCTAGCAGTGAAACAGGCCTTGCCAGATCCGCGTAAAAATCCTGCTGGATATTATAAGGAGTTGGCGCAGACAGTTGAGGCTTGTGTGATGAATCTAGCGGACATTGACATGTTATTTGGAAATGTAGTTCCGCAACCAATTTGGGCTAAAATACGTAAAGAGAATCATCCAGTTGCCCTAGGTGGTGATTGGGCAGCTATCATAGCAGCAGATGGTCAGCAAATAGGTGGTTCCAAACCCGAACCTCTAATTGCTAACCTTCCAGGTAGGATAATTGACTTAATGAAGACTCTGATGCCAGCATTGCGCGTTAACTGGGACAAGTTGTCCGCGTGCAGACAGAAGAAAGACGAAAGTGTCTCCGACTTTTTCACAAGGTTCGAAGAGACTTTCGTAGATCACAGTGGTCAGGATATGAGCACAGAAGGAGGACAGAGATTGTTCGTCGATAAATTTGTACACAATCTGCTACCAGAGCTCTGTAATAAATTGAAAGATTCCGAGAGTGCGTGGGCTGTCTCTACAACTGCGCAAATACTTGCCACTGCACAGTATTATGAAAATAGGGATAAAGAGGAGAAAGAGAAGTCAGATAAGAAAACGAAAGATTTAAAGACTAAAGTTCTTTTGCAACAGGCATATCCGCCTCGTATGAATCAGACAAATACACAGCAAGGGTCATATCAAAGGACAGATTATAGTTCACCGAGGCCGCAATATCAGTGGAACCAGTGTGCCTACTGTAAGAAAGAGGGTCATTATAAGAATGACTGTCCAGTCTTAGCACAAAATAATGCTGCAGCAGCTCAGAGAGGTCGTGGTGGTTCCATGCACAATTCTAGAGGCCGAGGACGTGGTGCTATGCCTCCGCAAACGAATGATCGCCCTTCTAATCACTTTGATCAGCGAAATGGACAGTCTACCCAATAGAATAGATCTCAACAGTATCATGTTGAAGACTATTGTGAAGTAGATGAGGGATTTCAACAAACTGAATATTAGGACAGCCATGGACAGAGAGAGGGAGTAGTATCAGTTCCAGTGGATCAGAGTGGGCCTTATGTCGCAGTAGCAACATCAGGTGTAGTCGAACCATTTCTGTTGGATACTGGTGCCGCAAAAAGTTCTATCATTCATGCGAAACTCCCTGGCGCACCTTTGTCTGGCTTAACAAATGTTTCTGTAGGTTTTTCAGGCGCCCCTGTTTACAACCCCGTGTCTGGTCCTTTGTCTATTTCTGTTGGACCGTGTCAGTTGAAGGCACCCCTGATTTTGACGACAGGTTGTAATGAAAATCTGCTTGGTTTAGACTTGTTAAAACACCTATATGCGACAATGTACTGCTCTCCGTCAGGAGTGCAGCTTACGTTGGGTAAAAGAATCACCTCTCCGATGTACTTGTCAATGGATGCACTCCCGCCCGAGCTGCGTTCACTCCCTGATACCCTTTGGGCGACTGGTCCTAACGATGTAGGCCTTCTGGAAATACCACCATATGTAGTTACCTTGAAAGCAAATGTCAAATTTCCACGAATTCCCCAATACAAGATTTCTAGTGAAGGTGAACGTGCGCTTTTATTGATTGTGCAAGATTTGATTAAGAAAGGTGTGGTTGAAGAAACTAAAGGAAATGTCTGTAACAGTCCTGTATTACCAATTTTGAAACGTACTGATCCTTCAAAGCCTCCAGTGTATAGGTTTGTTATAGATCTCAGAGAGGTTAATAAAATTGTGGTTCCGCAGTTTCCTGTGGTTCCAGACATTACTGCCTTGTTAACATTGATTCCTGCTACAGCCACATGGTTTTCAGTTATCGACTTGAAGAATGCCTTTTTCAGCATTCCGATAGCCGAAGAAAGCAGGGATATTTTCGGCTTCTTTCTAGGAGGTCGAAGCTTCAGGTTTAAATGTGCTCCACAAGGCTATTGTGAGAGTCCGTCCATTTACAGTCAGGCATTAAAAAGTCAGTTAGATTCCTTTGTACTTCCTCCTGGTTCTGCCCTAGTGCAGTATGTAGACGATCTTCTAGTGGCTGCCGATGATAAGGAAACTTGCAAAGCAGCTACAATTTCGTTATTGCATCATTTGTCTAGTTTGAATCACAAGGTGTCACCTTCAAAAATGCAATACTGCTGCCAAGAAGTGACCTACCTAGGTCATCTCTTGTGAAAGGAGGGAAGGAAGTTGACCCCAGAAAGAATAAAAGCAATTACGCAGATGAGTGTTCCCCGCACACAGAGAGAAGTACGTGCCTTTTTAGGTATTACCTCGTACTGTAGGCAGTGGATCCCAAATTTTTCTCTTTTGGCAAAACCATTGGTAGCTTTGACTGGGAAAGGTGTTCCGAGTCCGGTGCCATGGTCTGCTGAATGTCAGGAGAGTTTCTCTGAACTACGAAATGCACTATGTTCAGCTCCTGTATTGGGTACACCCGATTACAGTAAGCCATTCACGCTCTATGTTCACGAGAGAGAAGGTTGTGCCTTGAGTGTTCTGACACAGAGATTTGGTGATAAACAACGCCCTTGTGCGTATTTTTCATCAACGTTAGATCCAGTAGCTAGAGCGTTACCTAGTTGTTTGAGAGCTACAGCAGCAGCTGCAGCTTCCATTCGACAATCTGCTGGTTTGGTGATGAACAACATGCTAGTGGTCATGGTTCCTCATGCCGTGGATACACTCATGAATCGAACCAAGACACAACACCTTACTAGTGCTAGATTATCAGGTTATGAGCTGACTCTGTTAGCTAGTCATATTCAGATCAAAAGATGCAATGTATTGAATCCAGCAACATTGTTGCCGACTAATCAGGAGTCGAGTGATTCTGAACCCCATGATTGTTGTTTCAGAACCGAGGAAGAGACAAAAGGACGAATTGATTTAAAAGACACTCCGTTGTCAGAACCAGATGGCACGTTGTATGTTGACGGGTCTTGTTTTAAATTGGAGAATAGTGATGTGACTGCTGCTTACGCAGTAACGACTTTGAGTACGATTGTGGAGACTGCAAGAGTGAGTCAGAATTCTGCCCAAGCTGCAGAATTAATCGCTCTAACGAGAGTGTGTGTTTTAGCTAAGGGAAAGAGAGTGAATGTTTTCACAGATAGTCAGTATGCGTTTGGTGTGGCCCATAGTTTTGGCCGTTTGTGGAAAGAAAGAGGTTTCATTACGTCCCATGGGACTAAGATTCAACATGGTCAGCTAGTTAACGACTTGTTGGAATCTCTAACCTTGCCGACTGAAGTTGCGATTGTGAAATGCAGTGCTCATAAAGCAATCACGGATGATGTTGGTCGTGGGAATGCTTTTACTGATGAGATCGCTAAACAGACAGCTAGAAATATGATGAGTAGAATGTATGTTGCTACATCTGCAAGATGGATTTCGGAGTCTGGAATGTGTGAGGACACAGTGGAAAGTGTGAAAGAGATTCAGAAAGAGGCGACTGAGGAGGAAAAGCTTGCATGGAAAGAGAGTACGGGCAAATTGGACTCGAGTGGTTGTTGGATTGATTTGTCGGAACAACAACGTTGGATGTTGCCTGATGCGTACGTGCTTGCAGTTGTTACGATGGCGCATGGAGCAGCGCACATCAGTTCTAAAGGGATTTGTAAGATGTTGGCTCCAGTCTGGAAGAATGATGGGATTAGTAAGTGTGCAGAGAGAGTGGTGAAAAATTGCATGGTATGCCTGATGCATAATCCTGGCAAGGGAGTCCCCACTCCTGCTGGTCACTTCTTGCCCCTTTGAAGTGATTCAGTTAGATTTCATTCACATGGATCGTTGCAACAATCTCAAATACGTCCTGGTGGTAGTCTGTGCTTTTTCCAGATGGATCGAAGCATATCCACTGAAGGACAATACTGCCTTATCAACTGCTAAAATTCTTCTCAAAGAGTATTTCCCTATGTACGGAATGCCACGGATTGTATGGTCAGATAATGGAAGTGAGTTCGTAGGGAAAGTTGGTTTAGTTGAGGGTTACAATGGCACCCTCAAGCTAAAAATTGCTAAAATACAAACATCCACGGGTTTGTCCTGGCCAGAAGCACTACCCTTGGCTTTGTTATCAACGAGAGCAACTGTACATTCTAGAGTAGGGCTTAGTCCCTACGAGATAGTTTTCGGTCGTCCCGCGAACGTTTGGGGAGTGCCTAGGCCAAAAGAATTCTGTTCTCTGGAATATCCAATGTTGATTGATTACCTTTACGACTTGACTGCTAAATTGAGTCTTATTCACCAACAGGTTTTCGATGCATTGCCAAAGCCACCGGAGAGTCCAGGTCATCAGCTGAAACCGGGGGACCACGTGGTTATCAGGAACTTTGCAAGGACGAAGAACCTTCAACCCAGATTTATTGGCCCCTACCAAGTGCTGCTGGCGACGAGAACTGCTATTCGTGTGGCTGGTAGGAAAAACTGGATACACACGACGCATGTCAAACGTGTGCCTCTGCCACTTCCTTATGATCACTGGGTGAAGAAGGGAATTGGTGCCTCTGAGTTTGAACGGACACCCAGGTTTATCCCTTTCAGCGATGCCGAATTGATAACTGACACATCGAACTCTGACTCTCCTCCTGAAACTACTCCTTTGAATTCTGAACATTTGTCCTCTGCATCAGAAGAAACTTTGCCATCTGCGAACTTGAACATTGCAACGTCTGCTGAAAATACACTGTTTCCAGATCAAACAGCTCTTGCAAAACTGAGATACAATTTACGGTCTCGCAATATGGACAAATAAAGCAGGAAACTGCCTATTGTAACATTTGAATTTTGACACTTTTGCCTTCAGCCAGGAAGTTTGCTATTGTTTTGTTGTTTTGAATTGCCTTGCCGTCTGGGTAGCCGTAGGGTTGTGGCTGTGTGCCTAGTTGAATCTGCGGGGGTCAGACACAAGGTCGATCTTTCTGTTAGTTCTGGGAACTCCCAGGGCTGATAGAGGCATTTTCATCTACGTACACATCATCAGTGGTCGCGAGCGGATTGTAGAAGATGGAGCTTCCTGCGCTGCAACGAGAAAATGTGATCTATGTTCGCAGAAATAGACTTTATAGAATTCTCCACAGCAAATGCTTTCTGATGCAATGTGCTATTACATTTTTGATTGTTTTGATAACGTTGGTGGGTGGAATCGTCTTTGGTGTGAACTTGATTTTTATGCCAGTAACTACAGTACCCCCCCTTGATCCTGCTACTTCTACTGCTTCTTCTATGCACTCTTTTCACCCATTTCCTGAACATGAGCAAGCTCGACCCTCAGAATTCATAAACAACACTTTCGTACAGCTCTTGCATCAACACCAACTGGTAGTTAACACTACAGACTGCTGGGTGTGTGGCTTGATACCCCACACTATGGATAAAGGCATTCCCTATCTGGTTTTGCCTTTTAGCTATAATGGATCATTTCAGGCCCTTCAGACCATTTTTGCCTACGCCCTTGAAACCTATACTCCGCGTCCACCACGTTCCACTAAATACAACTCTGCCAACAAAGCTTTAGTCCAGGGAATTATTGACATGATCAAGGACGTCAATAATACTCCATCTTACCCTAGAGATGAATTACGAGTATATTTGAGTTGGAATTCTTCCGAGTATCGCCTTAGTTTGGGAGAAAGCAAGCGTAAAAGCTCAACTCCAATCTGGGTCGTGCCTCACCGAGGTCAGGTCTGTTTGCAAGGAAATGGGAGAAATCCGAGAGCTCAGCTAGGGAGGAGTGAGTGCGTTGAGACTTATGTGTTTCCGTCTAACTCTTCCCCTACCTTCCTTACTGCTAGGGGTACCTACTTCATCTGTCAAGACAGAGCGTACACGTGGTGACCTGCTGACTTTTCAGGTTCATGTTATATCGCTCGATTGTTGCCTCCGACATACACTGCTTCTTCTGATTATCACAAGACCAGAATAGCAAGAGGTGTCTTCAGCAAGGAAGATACCGCTGGTCAGGAAGCTGGAGACTTCTTCAAAGGTTTCCTTCCGTTCTGGGGGCCTATGGCCAATAGTAGAAACATACGTCAGCTAACACGGGTAGTTGAATCTACTATTACCGAAACTGCTGGTGCCCTTAGCAACTTGACAGCTGAGCTTCAGGCGGATAGACTCATGACGTTGCAGAACCGTATGGTTCTAGACGTGATACTTGCAGATCGAGGTGGGGTATGCAGAATGATCCAATCGAGCTCCTGTGTTTTTATTCCCAATAATGCTCCAACTGTCTATGAGGCGATCTCTAAGCTACACAAGATTTCCGACTCTATACACGTAGAACAGGGAAACTGGTCCTTCATGGAGTGGTTTTGGACTCTGATATCAGCGTGGGGATGGAAGGTTCTGATGGTCATTGGTGTCATCTTAGTACTCCTGTTCTCGTGCTGCCTGATTATCCAGTGTGGTCCCGCTCTGTGTAGTCTCTGTGCTGCAACATGTTTCAGAAAACCACCTGCGTTTGGAGAAAAGGCTCGAGAAAGGATGATGATACAACAGCATGTCACTGACCTGATGAGCATAGAGTTAGACTCTGACATAGACTGAGTAATTGCCTATGTAAGGGCAAAAGGAGAGTCTGAGGTTCCGTGACGATTTGAACCCGTGTTTTCAATATTGTCGGAAATACATAATCTTGGTATCAGCGAACTGCAAATGATCCATTTAGCATATCCTGGTGTTTTTGCTATGCTACGAGCAAGAGTACTCCTGTTACAAACACATTTCCGATCTACCCATGGCATCCATCTTAGATCATGGCAGCCATTTTGTGTTTCTTGCCCTCACATAGACAATGGATACGCAATGACCTCTGATTACTTCATTTCGATTAAGGACACGTAGGCTTAGCCGGAGATTCACCTCTCTAGTGACACGTGCACCTTAGAACAGAACACGCTGTGGCTGCATGACTCAACAAAGGCTGCCTCCTCTGCCTGAGGCCAGTCCTGCTATACTGGTTCTCGTGTTTGTTGGCCTGATCATGATTAGGCGGCCGAAGCTGGTAGCCTTGCCCATTTACGACCCACAAACATCTCTTATCCTGCTTTTCTATCTTCCACACCTGGCTCCGCTCCTTTCTTTCTGTATCTTTATTAGGGGGAGGTAACGAAATTTACGATGAGGAGGTCCGGCTCTTGAATGTAATGTTGACAAGGGATTGTGATGGAATAGTGGGAACCCCTCTTCGTAATGTTTGACATCAGATAATTATCGACGATTCTTGTGCAACGCCAAATATTTATTGTTTAGGACACAAAGGTTTGGGAATGTACCAACATGTGAAGAATTCGCCTGAAGGCCAATATTTTGTATATAAGGAGCAACCTTTCTTGTACAAATCGAACAGGCTCCTAGATTCTGCCCGTGTGTAGTTTCTGTGACTTCTGTGTCCCTGCAGTAATAAACCTTTGGTCTTTGACGCCACCATCGAAAAGCCCGTGTTTCTGTTTATTTGTGCACCGAGACAGGTAGAACTCCGGGGTCTTCGGGTGTTATCCCTGACACCTCTGGACGGAACCAAAAAGTCCAGAACTCCAGCTGGCTGAACTTGCGATGCGGTTGAGGGTAGACTTTTTGGCTTATGCTGCGGTAATAGCGACACACACACAACAGTTGGAATGTATGATCCAGGAACCCGAGTGGGCTTGCGCTCCCTCATTTACCCCTTTGGCCGAACCTGCACTCCGGGGGCATGCTACATTGCAACATTTTCCATTGTAGATAAGGTGGCGCCGACACTAAACAAAGACACACGTATTAGTTACTTCCTTGGCATGGCCAAAACATAACCGCGCCCAGAGCCCCGGGTTGATTAACCACACCCCTACCTGGATTGTCATATGCCAGTCTACTCCACTCAAGCTTACAGGGGGATTTAAAAGCTACATTTCCCTGATCTTCCCCACTGGCTGAGGTAACATAGTTGCATCCACTGTCCACAACACTCCAGACACCAGTGGTGTATTTCAACATGGACATGTCTGTGGTCTACATACTGCAGTCTGGCCAGCACATCCATGCCACACTTGGCATTGTGTACAGTCTCATTCATGAGTAACTTGCCTCCTTCTCACATGCCTGGTTCCCACCTCTCCCCACATTCTGCTATTTTGTGGCTGAGGTGCCATGCCGTTGATGGCTTGTGAACATGGCTAGCCAAGGTTACCACAGTAAGTTGTACTGTTGTGTCTGTTAGGTGGGCCCTTTGTTTTGCATGTTCTATGTGAGTTTGTAACGTGTGCCTTCCCAGAGTTGTGAGTTGCATGATTTTGGAGTTGATGTGTGTGGTGTGTGCATTTGGTACTAACCAGCGAGCAATGCATTCCCATAGGTGCCAGACTCAAAGTGCTGGTTGATGATGGACTGTCGGAAGATGAAGGAATCATGCACACTGCCTAGGTAGTTGGTGACGACATTGGTGAAGAGTCTCAGGTGGTTGACTATTGCCTGCACATTGATGGAATGTGTGTGCTTCCTGTTGTGGTAATTGTGTGCTGTGGTGGCAGGGAGTACGAGGAGTACATGTGTGCCCCCAACACGTGCGGGAAGCCAGCTGTGGATCCCATAAGGTGAGAGATGAGGCTTGGATTTAGCGGTAGTTGAAAAAACATGAAAGGTGCGGTTAGAAAGAAAAGAAATAAGCCAATTCAGGGCCGAGCCGGAGACTCCAGTAGATTGGAGGGCCTTTATAAGTACTGTGTGGGAGACCGTGTCAAAGGCAGCGCTTAGATACATCAATACAAGGGCCATTGTATCACCTGCATCCAGGTTCTGTTGAAGCTTTTCTGTAACACCCAAGAGTGTCGACTCAGTAGAATAGCCAGACCTAAAAGCGGACACGGAAGGATGCAGGAGCCCATTAGTTTCGATGAACTTAGATAGATGGCCATTGATGTGTCCCTCGAAAATTT
This sequence comes from Lissotriton vulgaris, assembly GCF_964263255.1. Taxonomy (NCBI): domain Eukaryota; kingdom Metazoa; phylum Chordata; class Amphibia; order Caudata; family Salamandridae; genus Lissotriton; species Lissotriton vulgaris. The sequence goes on from NC_141689.1 coordinate 684,093,137, forward strand.
TTGAGAGAGCCAGAAGCAGTGAGATTGGACGATAATTTGAGGGAAGCGCGGGGATAGAGTTGTTTTTCTTTAATAGTGGGACGACCATTGCATGTTTCCAGTCTGAAGGGACTGAAGTACTGGGTTTTAAGAACCCAGCGGTGCCAGGGTACACACCCGAAGACTTCGAGTCCTTCCTGTTTCAGACTACAGAAACACAGAGTCTTCTAGGTGAAGTCAAAGATCGTATTTATTAGCTGCAGCCAGTAACAGGTATCCTAGAAGTACAACACGGTGTATGTTCTCAGGAGTCTGCTCAATCTTACAAAGCCAGCCTTCTCTTTTATACAAAATATTATGCTTTAGGCAAACATTCCTTATTTTACAGTTGACCATTCACACATTTTCACTACAAAGAAAAAGCAGAGTCATGATGACAAGCCCATATTTCAGTTTGTTCAGCCCACAATCAACTATCCGGCAAGGCCCAGTATTTTCATCAGATATCGACAGACCCCTAATAAAAACGGGCACCTCCTCCTCGTAAAGCAAGTCATAAAGAAAGAAACAGGGACAGGTGTGTGTGAGATTAGGCATAGTTTGTGTGCGATGAAAGGTTTATGACTGGTTGTGCATCAATACTAATCTCATTCGGCCACTGGGAAAGGAACTGGCCGAACAGGTTTGGCTTCAGGCAGTGGACACAGCTCGCCCAGGTCACAGAGGAGTCAGCGAAGGTGTACGTGTCCTTCTGACTCGATTTTGGCTTTAGTCAAACCCGAGGGTTCAGGACGGAAACTCTGATTTCAGGGTGATTTTGTCACTTGAATATGAAGGAAATGCTTGTGCATAGTATCTCAACCATTACCGGTCTGCTAATACCAAAATCGTCATGATACGACGATGTTTATAACACGGGTCCAGAATTTTCAGTACTACAGACCCTCCTGTTGCCCTTACATAGGCAATAACCTATACTCACGCTAATCTGAGTCCAGGTCTATATTCATAAAGTCATTGAGATGCTGCTGTAGCATCATCCTATTACTTAGCTCGTTTCTTGATACAGGTTTCCCTACACACAATGTAGCACAGAGGCCACATAATGCAGGAGCACACTGTACACACAGACAGAACAGGAAAATAATGGATAAGGATAATATCAGTTCCCAGAACCACCCCATCAATGACCAATCTCCTTTATCCATGTGGATAGATTCAGATATTTTATGCAATTTGGAAATGGCCTGGTAAACTGTCGGGATTCCGCCATGAGAATTGCTTCACGTTTTCCTAGCGCCATTCAAAGGACTGCTTCAAGCGCTACATCTGGCGGCACCCGCTTCGCGGGTGCCGCTGCGCCGTTTCAGAACTGTGTGCACTGATTTGTGTGCGTGGTAATGCGAGCCGAGTAGTGGAGCAGGGACTCAAACTTCCAGGAGTCCCTGCTGGAATCACCTCACCTGCTACAGCGTCAGCACAGAGACCCGCCCACTCAAATAGATCAAAAGCCCCACATCGCTGCACGGACTCTGGGATTCCGCCGGGAGAATTGCTTCACGTTTTTCTAGCGCCATTCAAAGGACTGCTTCAAGCACTACATCTGGCCACACCCGCTTTGCGGGTGCCGCTGCGTCATTTGGGGACTGTGTGCACTGGTTTGTGTGCGTGGTAAGGCGAGCTGAGCAGTGGAGCAGGGACTCAAACTTCCAGGAGTCCCTGCTGGAATCACCTCACCTGCTACAGCGTCAGCACAGAGACCCGCCCACCACCGCCAAATAGATCAAAAGCCCCACATCGCTGCACAGACTTGGGGATTCCGCCGTGAGAATTGCTTCACGTTTTTCTAGCGCCATTCAAAGGACTGCTTCAAGCGCTACATCTGGCCGCACCCGCTTCGCGGGTGCCTCTGCGCCGTTTGGGGACTGTGTGCACTGGTTTGTGTGCGTGGTAAGGCGAGCCGAGCAGTGGAGCAGGGACTCAAACTTCCAGGAGTCCCTGCTGAAATCACCTCACCTGCTACAGCGTCAGCACAGAGACCCGCCCACCACCGCCTGATCTTTATATAACAATATTACAGGCCACCGCTGCGCGGGAGCGCCAGGCGAAGCCCGGGCAAAGGGCGGGCCACCTGTGGCCGTCCGGGGACGAAGGAGGACGGGACGGGCTACCTCCCCTTTCATCTGACAACTCCATATCCCTGGTATCTACAACAGGACACCTCAAGAGAAGTATCTGCCTTGTAAAAATCTATTGTCCAGTGGGTGACCACTCTTGATAATAACCATCATGTCAACAAGGGGCAGTCGGAGTAAGACTGCTGCAGGAGGAGGTAAGGTTACTGACCCAATTGATAACTTTATTACAAGGGCCAATGAGGCCATAGATCACGGAATTTCACTCTTGGAACGCAGAGTTTCCTTAGATCTGGCACATGCAAAACTCTCATCATTGGGCCTTATTGCCTCAGCTAACACTCCAAACCGGGATAATGACACTGGTGCTATGCCTGGAGTTAGAGGGGAAATCCATAGCATACCTAACATAGTTGATTTGTCAGCAACACAGTCACTTTCCGATTCGCAGTTAAGTCTGGAAAGATCCCCAAACCTAGATTTAACTGATAATTTTAACATACAACTGGATCTGGTTACAAATTCGATCCCAGCTGTGAGCCCGGTTCAGGTTCAGGTCTCAATCCCTACTTTGGAGTCTGAGTTACCCCCTACCACTGCGACGGATACCACACATGTCTTTACTACTGATCTGATCCTGATCGCAGACTCGGACTTAGTGGCTGAGAATTCTATCCCTGCAACAGATCCAGTCATTACTCACACACTGGAGGAGCCAACCCCAAGTCCAAGAGCGCTGAGAGGTTTAAGGGAGGGAGCCATACAGAAACAGCCTAGAGGCTCAAGCACATCTATACCCAAGGGGAACCCTCTACCACAGAGAAAGCAGGGGAAAGGTCCACCTAACATTTCAAAGAAGGGCAATAAAAAAGTAAACACAGGGCTGGAACACACAGGGGACTTGCCCACCTTGGGGATATCATGTAAAGACTGTTCCTCAAATAGCCAATTGATAATGAAAGTTGGGGAACTTATAAGTGCACATTTCGCAACTATAGATGCAAGACTAGGGAACATAGAAAAACAATTAACTGAATTAAGTACCTTAGTCAGAAGCCCCCCTACAAAAGTAACGCCCACAATAGAGGCAGCAAAATCTCGCACCCCCCAACCACTGGGCCAACCCGTAAAAAAAGCCGTGGTAGCCTCAAACATCAAACCCAAGCCATCTTTGGCGACTAAGGATGTAGTAAATAGATCTACCCTTCCCACTGTAAATACAAATTCGCAAGGGAACCCACCAAAACTGCAGGGCGGGAGTTCCAACAGCAATAAAGATGGGAACAAAGGAAACAAAGATAGATTTGGTGCAAATTTGCCCCCAGGCTCAAGCCCCTTTGTAGTTGTGATGACGGGGGTTCCAGAGACACTAGCTAACACTGATGAACCCACCTGGTCCCTACTAAACAAGGTCAACCACTGGCTAAATAACAACAGGCCCCTACCCCCATACTGTAAAAGTAAAATCCTAACAGTCAGGAGAGTACCGTGGGTGGGCCATGAGAGAAAGAAAACACAGGGTGACTACGTGATCATTAATTTCGAAGACCCACGCACGGTAGACTATATCTGTTCCTGGAGAAGTGAGGGGTATAATGAAGGCATTGAGACAAGGCACCTCTCCTTCTTCTATCCATCTAGGAGTCATGCTAGGCTAGATTACCATGACCATGGCTCCGATGGAGGTTGGTGCCGGGTGGGGCAGAGGGACCCGGGGAACAACTTGGGAGAGTGGGGGAGAGACAACTATAGAAATCCCCAAAGAGTCCACTGGGGAATCCCAACCTTTAATAGATTTAGCAGCCTAGAGATGGTTGATTGACTTCTACCACCGACTGGGCTGCAGAATATTAAACCGGAGGGAGATAAATGGTGAGAGCAAGGTGATGAAGACTAAAGAGGCCTGTGCCGAGGAGGTCCCTAGTACAGTCTCAGGTCCAACTAGCCAAAGGATGGCACCGATAAGGGAAGAGCTAGTAGGTGGCATCATCAAGGAGGCCGTGGTATTCGAGCCCCTAGATCCAAGTAGCCCCCAAAAAGTTCTCGATATACATACAATCCATGGGAAACAACACCTAAAAAAGCAACCTAACAACAAGCTTAAGATCCTTAGTTGGAATGTCGCAGGACTCCAACAGCGGGTGTCGGATCTGGAATGGTTAAACATCCTATCCGGAAAAGACATATTACTGCTGCAAGAGACATGGGCTACTTCTGCTGTAGACATAGAGGGCTTCCACTGTTATAGTATTAATGCTCAAAAACCTGTTTTTGGACGTCCGATTGGTGATCTACTGATCGGGTTCAGGATAACTTTATGGGGGTCCATTAAATTAATACCCACTAAAAGTCCAAATATTCAAATAATTGAGTTCACACGTAGGTTCCCTTTCTACTTGATTAATTTCTATAATAACGATTTCCATTCTATCCCAAATAAGAATTACATAGAATTATTTGTAAATCTATCAAAAATAGCTGAATTATCTAACAACTGTGCGAGCAATAGGATTATCTTAGCCGGGGATTTTAATGCGAAGTTTCCCAACGCTAAAGAGGGCACCACACAAATGGATAGGGCCACTAAACGGGGCAGGGAATTAGAAAGTTCCATCAATTAATACATCTTAATGGATATATTGGACGTAAGTAAGATCAATGCATCCACATACATCCCAACCTTCAGAGGCAGAGATTTCTCTAGCACAGTGGACTATATTTTTATGTCAGCAGAATTAATAGACAGAGTCACTATGGCTAGAGTTCTAGAAACCGCCTTTGGAGACCATAATGCACTGGAGGTGAGCATTAGATTAGGATCCTCAATGCCCCTGCATGTACCCCTGGAGCTAGGGATATTACGCCCTCAAACAATAAATTAAGGCTGAAATGGAGGGGGGTGGATAGTGGTTGTATCATGAATGCAATTACAAGTAACCACCGACCCATAGTTGATTCCTGTTCACTTACTGATGGGAATCATCAGAGGATAGTTAAAGATTTTGTTAATCTCTGTAATATTATAAAGACCCTGTTAAGTGTTCCCAATAAAAGGACTAATTATGAACCCAGGTGGTTCGATAGTCATTGTTCAGCATCAAATAAGGCTCTTCGTAGGGCTTTAAAGTCTAAACCCAGATGTCAAATAGAAGTACGGGCTGCCAGACAAAATTACAAAATAGCTATAGGGGCAAGGAAGGCTGCTATAGTGGAAGAGTACTGGGAGGAATTAACTGTCTCCGCCGCTGTGGGGAATGGTGCTACCTTTTGGCCTGCAGTAAGAAAGAAGCGGGATATGGGTAAGCAGTTATCCCCAATAAGTTGCACATTTTCAAGTCAGCAATGGGAACAACACTTCTCCACAATATATGCCAACCCGGGTACTGCTATAGAAGACCATAGTCCTGGTAATTTGCAACCACTAGACATAACTCAGGGGGGGGTCACCGTGGATATTAACCAGAGCCTTGGCAACAAGGCGCCTGGGCCTGATGGCTTCCCAATAGACATAATCAAACACAAGCCGGAATTTTGGGGACCAATCCTTGTAAATGTCTTTAATAGTCTCCCGCTGGTACCAATTCCTGACACCTGGTCAACAAGTATAATAGTCCCTATCTACAAAAAGGGCGAAAGATCTGACCCCGCAAATTACAGGCCCATTTCGCTCTTGGATAACACCCTGAAAATCCTGGGCCGGGTACTGTATAATAGAGTGAATGACTGGGCTGAGGAAACGGGAGTGCTGGATCGATGCCAAATGGGCTTTAGAAGTAAGGTTGGGACTACTGAACAATGCCTGAATTTAAATCTTATAATTAGCAAATATAACATAGCTAGGGCATCGTCTATTTACTTAGCATTTATGGACTTATCGTCCGCATTTGACTTGGTAAATAGGTCTAAACTGTGGTCGACCCTTCTGTCCTATGGTCTTGATGAGCCCTTAGTGCACTTTCTGGCCTATTTACACACAGATACAAAAGCGCAGGTACGTATTGGCATGGAGGGCGCAATTTCCGGGGCAATCAAGGTTGAAAGAGGTGTGAGGCAGGGGTGCCCCCCTGCTGCACCCCTGTTGTTTATTATTTATATAAACGGACTGAGTGACTCTCTTAAGAGGGCGACCACTGATGTCCCCAAAATTAAAGGGGGTCTGTTACCCGCACTTCTGTACGCCGACGATGCGGTGCTCATAGGATTAACGCCAAATGCCTTACGTGCTTTGGTTAAGAACTTTGCACATTATATGGGGAATCTTGATCTTAAAGTAAATTTAAAAAAATCCTTTATTATGTCCTGTGGGCCGGGGTCCAGACAACTTAATTTTATTACTGTAGGACAGGACAAGTTGCACTCAACAAAAACATTCCCTATTTAGGTATGGTTTTTGCTGCGAACGGCCTGTGGAGTGGGCATCTTGCCCACGCCACAGGCAAGTTCTCAAAAGCCATAAATTCAATTCTTTCCCTCCCATGGCCAAAGAGGACTGGAGCAACTAAAGCGATTTTAAAGATATATAGATTGCAGTGTGCCCCGGTAGCAACCTATGGTGCCGAGATCTGGGGGTAGTAAAAACTCCCAGTCTGCAAATAGAAGAAAATCGGTTGGGCAGGAAACTACTGGGAGCCCCAATTTCTTCATCTGGGTACATCTGTCATGCTGAACTAAACTTGCCCTACATAACTGACTTCATTGCAGCAAGACCTGCCCTGTTCTGGCTGGCTATTTGGATCAATGATTGTGCTACCCTAACACAGGACATTCTGAAGGAGTGCTTGGACTGTGACAAAGGGATGAGCATTCCGTGGCTTCGAGCAACACAGGAAAGCCTGACCAGTGTAGGCAAAGGCCACCTTTTTGACGATCCTTCTCAGATTAAGAACACCAACAAAAAGGAAGTACAATCTGGACTATATGCCCTTTTCTGGAAAAAGAGGTTGGAAGAAGAATTGCGAAAACAAACTGTTGAGTTCTATGTGAATAATGTAAATAATGATCTCTTGCTGCTACAAATCCCTTTATATTTGACACTGCCAATGACCAACTGGGAGAGATCGTTATTATTTCGCATGAGAGCAGGGACCATAAAATTCTCACTTTGTTTTCCCCTGGGCCATAGTATGATGAACTCTGGAAATATGCCTTGCCCATGCGATGGAGTTAGCAGGCAAAATGATCTACATTTCTTTTTAAATTGCAAATTTTATATGAAATACATTAAATGGTTTTTTAGCCACATATTTTAAAAAACACAGACCACTTTCCCTGAATCAATCCTACTCCATGCTCCTAAAATTAGAGAACGATGAATTGATTTTTCGTGTAAGTTCTTTTTTGAGAGTTATCTCCTATACACGTAAAACGATGGAAGGCTCTTGAATTATTTATGTGTTCCACAGTTGTCAAAGCATTTTGCACTTTAATAACTGGTTTTATATAGAATGATTATACCTGTGTCTGTATGCACTTTTTGTATTATATAGTTTTTGAAATGAATTTTAATTCTTACAATTCTTATGTATTTTTAAATGTATTGCTTTTATGGATTTGCTGAAATCCGAATAAAGATTTTGAATCGGATAAGGATAATATCAGTTCCCAGAACCACCCCATCAATGACCAATCTCCTTTATCCATGTGGATAGATTCAGAGATTTTATGCAATTTGGAAATGGCCTGGTAAACTGTCGGAGCGTTAGCTGGGATGAAAATACAACAACTTGATTGGATCACTTTACGTACCCCACCTCGGTCTGCAAGTATGACATCTAATGCGACCCTATTCTGAAGAGTCATAAGGCGATCCGACTGGAGCTCAGCCGCCAAATTACTATGGGCACCGGCAGTTTCAACTACGGTGGATTCAACCACCCTTGTCAATTGCCTTATGTTCCTGCTGTTAACCATAGGTCCCCAAAATGGCAGAAAACACTTTACGAAATCTCCAAATTCTTGTCCTGCAATGTCTTCTTTACTCATGACACCTATAACTATCCTTGTCTTATGGTAATCTGCCGCCGCCGTGTAGGTGGGAGGCAACAGGAACGAAAGAAAAGATGTGCCCGAGAAGTCAGGGGGCAACCATGTATAGGCTCTATCATGACAGATGAAATAGGTACCCTTAGCTGCTAGAAACGGAGGGGAAGTCTGAGACGCAAAAACGTATGTTTTAGTGCAGATACTTTTCCCTAACTGAGCTATGGGATTCTTGCCATTACCTTGCAGACATAGGTGACCCTGATGGGGTACAATCCAAATCGAGGAGGATCTCTTTGTTCGCTGGTTCTCACTCAAAGCAACTCCATATTTTGTTACATTCCATCTATCGTAAGATTGCAACTCATCTCTAGGAATCGTTCTATACGAGTCAATTCTTCTGCTCATATTCGTAATTCCTACTACCAATGCTTTGTTGCTCGAGTTACTCCTCGTGGAACGTGGGGGATATGGTTCAATGGCATATATGAACATCGTCTGAAACGCCCACAAAGAACCATTGTAGCTAAATGGTAAGACCAAGTATGGGATACCCTTATCTGTTGTATGTGGCATAAGACCACACACCCAACAATTAGTTGTGTTCACTACTAATTGGTGTTGGTGCAAAAGTTGGATGAAAGAGTTATTGATGAACTCTAATCTTCTAGTGGACTCATGCTAAGGCAGAGGGTGAAAAGAATGCGAAGAAACAGTAGGAGGAGGTACGGGCTGTGTAGTGGGTGCAAAGGTCACTTGAAAAGAGAAGAAAACATATCCTATTAGAAACGTCATTAGACTAAGCAACATGAAAATACATAATATCAAAAATTGTTTCTTTGTCATTAATATACACATTCTGGCTTTAAAGTTCATTTGTTTGGCACATCTCGAAAAACTCCATCCTCTCTAAATTGCTGCCCGCGGCGGTAGGGTGTTCTATGCTAAGGAATGCTTCTGTCAGTGCAGGGCAACTCCCTTAGACCAACCAGAACTGTCGACCTAACGTCTTCAGCTGCACTCCAAAGACTTAAGCAACCGTGACCCTAGCAGCTGAACCCAGCTGGCGGTTCGAAAAACAAAAATAAGCAAGTTTCTCAGATGAGAGAGCTACACATTAAAAAATAAGAAAAAAAGAATTTTTATTTGTCTATAGTTCTCGACCTCAAATTATAACGGCTTTTCCCAGGTACTGTCTGGTTCTGAAACAAGAGTTAAGGTTCTGTAGTGTTCAATCGAATTGACGGTGGCACAGCTTCTTGCAAGATATTGTCGCTTTCTTGTTCAGAAATTGTTCCTTTTACACGTGCATCGCTAAAAGGCAGAAAACGAGGCACAGGCTCAGTTTCAGAGTCAGCGATCTCCTCCTGGACCCTACGGTTGTACGGAAGAGGCAGAGGGACCCTGTTACAGTGTACGCCGTGGATCCAGTGTTTTTTCCCTTCTACTCAAACAGCTGATCTTGTTGAGAGAAGGACAAGGTGAGGTCCGGTCCAACAGGGCTGGTCATTCTTTGTCCGCTGGAAATTCCGGATCAGCACCCATGATCCAGGATCGATAGGATGTCCTGGAGCTTCAGAGACCGGAGGCAGAGTATCATGAACCTGTTGGTGTAAAACACGCAATTTAGCCGTCAATTCATATAAATAATAAAGCAGTACAGGATGTTCGAGTTCACTATATTTTTTCGGCCTTGGCACTCCCCATATATTGGCCGGACAGCCAAACACAATCTCGTAGGGACTAAGTCCCACTCGCGAGTGAACAGTCATTCTCGTTGATAGGAGTGCTAAAGGCAGAGCGTCAGGCCATTTAAGACCAGAACTCGCTTGAATCTTAGCCAATTTCAATTTCAATGTGCCATTATAGCATTCTACTAATCCAGCTGATTGGGGGTGATTTGCAGCGTGGAATTTTTGTTGGATGCCTAGCCCCTCACATACTTTCTTCATCACTCGACCCACAAACTCACTTCCATTGTCACTCCAGACTATTCTTGGCATTCCGAATCTAGGGAAGAATTCCTTGACAAGGGCTTTAGCTGTGCATATGGCAGTGTTGTCTTTTAAGGTATATGCGTCTACCCATCTCGAAAAGGCACAAACAACAACGAGTACGTATTTTAAATTGTTGCACCTTTCCATATGGATGAAATCTAGCTGCAAATCCTCGAACGGATACGTTGGAGGCACAAAATGACCAGCTGGAGTTGGAGTTCCCCTACCAGGATTGTATTTCAGACACACCATACAGTTCTTCACCAAGTTCTCTGCACATTTTGGAATTCCCGCATTCTGCCAAACTGGAGCCAACAACTTGCAAATCACTTTCACGCTAATATGTGCCATTCCATGAGCCATTGTCAACACTGCAAGCACATATGCATCGGGTAACAACCATCTCTGATGTTCTGACAAATCAGTCCAACAACCATTCGAATCCAATCTACCTTTACTTTCTCTCCATTCATTCAACTCTTTCTCTGTAGCTTCAGCTTGAATGGATTTCACACTCTCAATCGTATCTTCACACATTCCAACATCACCAACCCATCTTGCAGGGCCTGCTACATACATGCGATTCATTACATCTTTTGCTGTTTCTTTTGCGATTTCATCAGCAAATGCATTTCAGCGACCAACATCATCAGTAACCTTTTTGTGTGCACTGCATTTCACAATCGCAACTTGTAACGGTAGGTCAGTGACTCAAGAAGCTCATTCACCAACTGTCCATGCTGGATCTTTGTCCCATGCGAAGTTAAAAATCCACGTTCATGCCACAAACGCCCAAAGCTATGAGCCACGCCAAAGCATATTGGCTGTCAGTATATATGGTCACTCTCATACCTTTCGACAACACGCACGCTCTTGTAAGTGCAATCAATTCTGCTGCTTGTGCTGAATTATGTGGAATACGTGCAGTTTCAACAATCGTATGCAAAGTCGTAACAGCTATGCCGCAGTCGTATCACCATTCGGCAACTTAAAGCACGAACCATCAACCCACAAAGTACCATCACATTCAGGAAGAGGAGTATCCCTAAGATCTATTCTCCCTTTCGTTTCTTCTTCAGTTCTCAGAAAACAGTCATGCTGTTCTTCACTATCATCTTCTGTCTCAACTGAAATCGGCAACAACATGGCTGGATTCAACGTGTTGCATCGTTTAATGTGCACATGACTCGCTAACAACGTCAACTCATAACCCGACAACCGAGCACTAGTTAAATGCTGTGTCTTCATACGGTTCAACAAGGTATCCACTGCATGTGGAACCATGACAACTAACGTATTATCCATAACCAAACCAGCAGACTGTCGCATTGAAACAGCCGCTGCCGCCGTAGCTCTCAAGCAACTCGGCAACGCTCTAGCTACCGGATCTAAAGTCGGCGAAAAGTACGCACATGGACGTTGCTTATCGCCAAACTGCTGAGTCAACACTGACAATGCATATCCCTCTCTCTCGTGGACAGACAATGTGAAAGGCTTACTGTAGTCGGGAGTACCCAACACAGGAGCCGAACACAACGCATTGCGTAATTCAGAAAATCTCGTTTGACATTCGTCAGTCCAAGGAATAGGATTTGGAGTATCCTTAACAGTAAGAGCTATCAAAGGCTTTGCTATCAAAGAAAAATTAGGAATCCACTGTCTACAGTACGACGTAATACCCAAAAACGCACGTACTTCTCTCTGTGTCGTAGGCACACTCATTTTCGCAATAGCTTGAATTCGTTCTGGGGTCAGTTTCTTTCCCTCCTTCGATAAGAGGTGACCTAGGTAGGTTACTTCTTGTCGACAAAATTGCAACTTTGAGAGAGAAACGTTGTGATGACAATCAGACAAGTGATGTAGTAACAACAATGTGGCTTCCCTGCAAATCTCCTCAGTGTCAGCGGCGACTAGCAAATCATCAACGTATTGAATAAGGGCTGCACCATCAGGTAAAATCAACAGATCAAGTTGTGTCTTCAAAGCTTGACTATAAATCGATGGACTCTCACAATAGCCTTGAGGAGCGCGTTTAAAGCGAAAACTGCAACCTCCTAAAGAGAATCCGAAAATGTCCCTACTCTCCATGGTAATCGGGATGCTGAAGAAAGCATTCTTCAAGTCAATCACCGAAAACCAGGTGGCAGTAGCCGGAATCAGAGTCAACAAAGCTGTAATGTCAGGCACAACAGGAAATTGTGGAACAACAATCTTGTTTACTTCGCGAAGATCGATGACACACCTATATACAGGAGGCTGTGAAGGATCAGTTCTCTTCAGAACAGGCAAAACAGGACTATTGTACACATTACCTCTCGTTTCCTCAATGACACCCTTTTCGATCAGATCACAAATGATCGCTAAAAGTGCACGCTCACCATCACTCGAGATGCGATATTGTGGAATGCGTGGCAACTTAGCATTCGCCTTCAGTGTCACGACATATGGAGGAATGTCCAATAGACCCACATCATTTGGACCAGTAGCCCACAATGAATCTGGTAAGAGAGATAATTCAGATGGAAGACTATCTTTCGACACGTACATCGGAGAGATCACTCTTTTACCTAAAGTAAGATGTACTCCTGATGGAGAACAATACAATGTCGCATACAATCTCTTCAACAAATCCAATCCCAACAAATTCTCATTACAACCTGTAGTCAAAAGAAGGGGTGCTTCGATCTTACACGGACCAACAGAAAGAGACAATGGAGCAGAAATCGGATTCGTAACGGGGGTGCCAGAAAAACGTACAGAAACATTATCAAAGCCAGACAAAGGTGCGCCAGGGAGTTTAGAATGCATAATAGAACTCTTTGTAGCACCAGTATCCAACAGAAAAGGTTCTGACACACCTGATGTAATCACTTCAACATAAGGTCCACTCTGATCTACTGGAACTGAAACAACTCCCTCTCTTTGTCCATGGCTGTCCTAACAATCATTACCATTTGCTTCGTCACCTTCAACATAGTAATCATCCACATAGTACTGTGCTGTCCTACCAGATGAACACTGCTGTTGATCAAAACTATTCATCGAGTTCTGCGGAGGCAAAGGATGTACATTCTGTCCGCGACCTCTACCTCTAGGCGCTTGTTGAGCACCTCTACTTCTTCTCACACCAGAAGCACCATCCGTGCGTTGTAACAGAACCGGACAACTATTCTTGTAATGACCCTCTTCTTTGCAATATGCACACTGATAGGCCCATACGGAAAACGTTGTTGAGAAGACTCGTTTCCTTGCGCCTTTCTCGAATACTGCTGAGGTTGCTGATAATCGCGCTGACTAGTAATATGGGGTGGATAAGCTTGTTGTAGAAGAACTTTAGTCTTCAATTCCTTAGTCTTCCTATCTACTTTCTCTAACTCATCTTGGCGCCTATTTTCATGGTACTGGGCAGTAGCCAAAATTTGGGCTGACGTGGAAACAGCCCAAGCACTTTCAGAGTCCTTCAACTTACTGCACAATTCAGGAAGGAAATTATGTACAAACTTGTCAACAAACAATCTCTGACCACCCTCTGTAGCCATATCCTGACCACTATGATCTACGAATGTCTTTTTGAACCTCGTGAAAAAGTCAGACACCGTTTCGTCTTTCTTCTGCTTACATGCAGACAACTTGTCCCAATTGACACGCAATTTGGGCATTAAAGTCTTCATATACGTAATAATTTTATCAAGAAGTTCAGTAATCAAATCCTAAGGCTTAGCACCGCCTGCTTGTCTATTGTCGGCGTCTCTAAGATTAACCCATGCATCACCTAATTCAACCGCATGATCCGTATGACGAATCTTACTCCAAATAGGTTGTGGAACAATATTGCCAAACAACATGTCGATGTCCGCCAAATTCATAATACACGAGCTCACAGTTTGAGTCAACTCTTTATAGTACCCTGCTGGATTTTTGCGTGGATCGGGCAAAGACTGCTTAATAGCTAAAACTTCAGCACGTTTCCATGGAACATGCACCCAAACACGCTGAAAATGAGCCGGTACAGCTGGCGGATTATTACCTGGACCAGCAACCACTTCTTCCTTCCACACAAGAAGAACTTCTCTCATCGGATATTGTCGTGCCTTTCTCCCAACTGAAGATTCAGGCTCAAACAATTGTCGAGAAGGAGACTCACTCCTAAATGACAACAAAATCGCAACCGCTTTCTCAACATCAGATGGACTCACAATCGTTCCCTTCGCAAAGTCGGAACGTATGCTACACAACTTGTCAGGAGCTTGTCCTACTTCTTCATCCCATTTCTCAATAAGAAAAGCACACATCGTATCGAAAACGTACCGTTCCTTTGGTGCTTCCCATTGAAGGAAAAAATGCATAACACCCTCAAGATCATACCGCGTATCGTACATAATCCATTTACGTGCCATATGGTCCAAAATCGAACACTCATCCATATTCGGCAACTGACTACGTGACTGTCTACGCTCAATAACAGGGACATACCCAACTGTCCCAACAAAGGAGAAAAAAAACAGTAATTGCAGTAGTCATTCGTTGTCTAGAAGAAGGAGAAGGTGAAAGAATAAGAGAAGACGAAACAGTAGCAGAAGAATTCAAAGTCGGAATGGAGGAAACATTAAGAACAGGCGTAGAAGTAGCAGACGAAGTAGGAGACAAAGGTGGCGGCGCCTGAGGAGACTGCGCCAAAGGAAGAGTAGCCAACGGAAAAGGAGCTGGCTGTGGTGGAATCACAGGTGGCACAACAACTGGGGGTTGTGCAATCACAGCTGGTGACGGTGGTGCCATAGCATTTTGTGCATAAGGGGGTGGCGAACTCAAGAGATGTGACATTAAAGGATCTTTCTCAAGATCTTCCCTTTCTTCCAGTTCTTTACGCGGCAAAACTGGGTAGCATCTATCTACCGCTAACTTCTTCCCCCAAAGCATCTGTTCGCTTTCTTGCTCTTCCTCGATATCCCTAAACGCAGCAGCAGCTTGTACCATTGACATACCACTTCTCGTTTATTTTTCTTCGCTAATTTTATTTCTCTCTGTTTGGCTTCTTTGCGCCATATGCGAAAAGAGTCAAACATTGCCGGCCGGGCTTTCTTCTTAAAAAGTTTACCCTCTAGATTATCCAAAATCTCTGTGTCAAAACTACCATATTGGGGCCATTTTAAAACACCATCTTTCCTGGTGTATCGGATCCATACTTCATTATATGCGATGGGGCCTACCCCAGGTTTCACAGAGAGTTCATAGGTTGGAGTTCCAATCGGACGACTGGACACGAGTCCTCCAATCGGGAATCCTTATTACAACTAAGACAAAACATATTTCCGAGTCTGCTAAGACCAGGCATCTACGCTCTCTAGTCTAGCTTCAAACTTCAAAGGATTATCAAATACGATAGTCTTGTGAATACACGAGTCCTTCGGCTTTGGTACTTGCAAGTTCCAAAACAAAAGCGATCCCAAGGGGATACCAAAACTAAGAACCAAACTAAGGACTGGGAGACGCTCCACTCATACTTAACTGAAGGTATCGATGACGTCACCAGAAGACTCGTCTACCGTTTCGCTTTACCAATCATCAAGGGTCCAAAACAGGGCAATAGTCAGGGCAGCAGTCCTTCATAGCCGCCGGGAAGCGGGGAACCTCGCAGCAAAGACTTTCGGACCACGTCGACATACAGGGGTCGATGAAGTGGCGGCCTTTGAGGTTCCGTGACGATTTGAACCCGTGTTTTCAACATTGTCGTAAACTCATAATTTTGGTATCAGTGAACCGCAAATGATCCATTTGGCATATCCTGGTGTTTGCACTACGCTGCGAGCAAGAGCACTCCTGTTATAAACACATTTCTGATTTACCCATGGCATCCATCTTAGATCACGGCAGCCATTTTGTATTTCTTGCCCTCACATAGTCAATGGACACGCAGTGACCTCTTTCACGTAAGGACACGTAAGCTTTAGCCGGCGATTCACCTTGCTAGTGACACGTGCACCTTAGGACAGAAAACGCCATGGCTGCATGACTCGGCAGAAGCTGCCTCCCCAGCCTGAGGCCAGCCCTGCTATACTGGTTCTCGTGTTCGTTGGCCTGATCATGATTAGGCGGCCGAAGCTGGTAGCCTTGCCCATTTACGACCCACAAACATCTCTTATCCTGCTTTTCTATCTTCTGCACCTGGCTCTGCTTCTTTCCTTCTGGGCCTTTATTAGGGGGAGGTAACGAAATTTACGATGAGGCGGTCCGGCTCTTGAATGAAAAGTTGACATGGGATTATGATGGAACGGTGGGAACCCCTCGTTCGTAATGTTTTGACATCAGATATTGTTGATGATTCCTTTGTAACGCCAAATATTTATTGTTCAGGACATGAAGGTTTAGAAATGTACTAGCATGTAAAGAATTTGCCCCAAGCTGAAATTTTAGTATTTAAGGAGCAACCCACTTTGTACAAATTGAACAGGCTCCTAGAATCTGCCCGTGTGTAGTTTCTGTGACTTCTGTGTCCCTGCAGTAATAAACCTTTGGTCTTTGACGCCACCATCGAGAAGCCCGTGTTTCTGTTTATTTGTGCACCAAGACAGGTAGAACTCAGGGGTCTTCGGGTGTTGTCCCTGACACCTCTGGACGGTACCAAAAAGTCCAGAACTCCAATTGGCGCCCAATGTGGGGCGACGTCATTCGGTACCGGTCCAAAAGCCTGAAGAGTTCGAGAAGCTTTGTGTGAAGATTCCAGAGGGAGGCGCCCCACTTCATCGATCCCGGCATATCGCAAAAGTGGCCCGACGTTCTCTTCCACGAGGGTTCCCGTTCTGACCGCTGCAGTGGTCCGCTGCCTTGACTGTCGCCCTGTCTTGGACCCGAGGTGCAGACCTTAGTACGGCGAGACGTGACGGGTTTCTCCTTGGTGACGTCTTCAGTGCCTCAGTTAGGTATTAAGTGGTTGCTAGTTGTTTGGTTACTCGTAAGGGTTTGCTCCTATTTGGATAATCCTTTTAGTTCTTGGTTTGGTTTGGTTTCGTAAGATTATCACTGGTTGTTCTAGTTACGATAATCATTTGGTTTAGTTTGGGTATCGATACATTTGTTCGCTTTGGTAGGCCTAAGTTCTTGGTTCGAGTGCGCACCTTTGTTTGTGTCTGTTTGTTCTGTGTTCCGGTTTGAAAATGGTAAGTCGGAAAAATTGTATGTTGTCGTGTTTTGGTTGCAGCAGTGATTCCCGGTTGGAGGACTCATGTCTGGTTCCTCCGATTGGAACTCCTCTTTATGATCCATACTGTAAGTTTGGTGTAGGTCCTATATCTTATAATGAGGTGTGGGTCCGATATACACAGAAAGATGGTGTCCTTAGTTGGCCACTGCATGGTAGTTTTGAACCCGAAATTCTTGATAATTTAGAAATGAAATTGTTTAAGAAGAAAGCCCGGCCGGCAATGTTTGATTCTTTCCGTTATTGGCGAAAAGAATCCAAAACAGAGAGAAACTAAAAAGTTAAAGAAAGAACAGAAAGAGCAAGAGTTGACTTTAGAACAGGCTGCCAAGCAGCTGCAACTCAACGAATCTGAGCAAGCGATAGAGGTGGCCAATAGAGAGCGTAATTTAGCGATAGACAAGTGCTATCCTGCCTTGCCATCGAGTACAGCTAAGATAGTAGAGGACCCCGAAAAGGATCCCCTGTTGTCTTACTTGTTGAGGTCACCCCCACCGTATGCACAGGGCGCTACGGCTCCACCTTTACCGAATGTGCAATTACCGGTTGCTGGACAGCCTGGTATTCCTGCTCCTGCTCCCCTGAATCAAGCGCCTGTACCCCCTATGGTCAATGTTCCTCCGGCACCCCCTCTTCCAGGGTTGCCGGCTCCTTTGCCTATGCCTGTACCGCTCATACCTGTTGTTTCACAAGCTGCCTTGCCTGCTACTCCTACTGTTCCTGTTTTATCTGTTCCGACTGCTACCCTACTTACGGCTTCTGCTAGCATTATGACTCCGCTTTCTGTTCGTCGGAGAATCACTGACTCTGTCTCTAATATTCTATCTCCCTTCTATAAAACTTTAATTAAGACTCCTGCCTCTGACTCCGTTCAGAGACGCAGTCAGCTTCCCAGTACTGAAGAACGGGGAATATTAGATTCCACAGCTCTTAGATGGATTTCGAAAAGTGGAAGATATAGCGTAAGAGATGTATTAGATACATTTATGCAATGGAATGAACCGACACAGCGATATGTGTTTGATGAAATGTGCTCCCTTTTGCGTGAGGAATTGGAAGAGGATGACTCTGAATCAATTCTAGACGAATTAATTCATGTTCAGAAAGAATTTGCTGCAGGTATGATAGTTGGTCAGAGTATAAAGGAAGCGATGGAATTGATTTTAAGTTATAGGAACGATCCATCCCTTCGTTCACCAAGGGAGTTAGAGAAACGTAGTACGAAGAAGAATCGACAATATCCTATGAGGGAGGTTCCTCCAATTTGGCGCGAAGCTGTATAAGCTGATGCGGTCCGTGGTATTGCAGCCGCTCCGGCCCAATTCCAGAGAGTGTGGATACACATTCCGTGGAAACGAGCCGAAGTGTTAGCAGTGAAACAGGCCTTGCCAGATCCGCGTAAGAATCCAGCCGGATACTACAAAGAGTTAGCGCAGACAGTTGAAGCCTGCGTAATGAATTTAGCGGACATTGACATGTTATTTGGCAATGTAGTACCTCAACCAATTTGGGCTAAAATTCGTAAAGAAAATCATCCAGTTGCCCTAGGTGGTGATTGGGCAGCTATAATAGCGGCAGATGGTCAACAAATAGGTGGTTCTAAACCCGAACCTCTAATTGCTGATTTGCCCGGAAGAATAATCGATTTAATGAAAACTTTGATGCCAGCATTGCGCGTTAACTGGGACAAGTTGTCCGCATGCAGGCAGAAGAAGGACAAAAGTGTCTCCGACTTTTTCACAAGGTTTGAAGAAACTTTCGTAGATCACAGTGGTCAGGATATGAGCACGGAAGGAGGACAGAGACTATTTGTTGATAAATTTGTGCACAATCTGTTACCAGAGCTCAGTAATAAATTAAAAGATTCTGAAAGTGCGTGGGCTGTCTCTACGACTGCGCAAATACTTGCAACTGCCCAGTACTATGAAAATAGGGATAAAGAGGAGAAGGAAAAGTCAGATAAGAAAACGAAAGATTTAAAAACTAAAGTTCTTTTGCAACAAGCATATCCGCCTCGCACGAATCAGACTAACACACAGCAAGGATCATATCAAAGGACAGATTATGGTTCTCAGAGACCGCAATACCAATGGAATCAGTGTGCTTACTGCAAGAAGGAAGGCCTTTATTGATAGCATAGCCGTTCGTCAACATAGACAGATCTTACAGTTCCACATTCTATTGGTAAATACGACTTAAGGACCAGATGGTCTATACACAGGGAACTCAATACACAGCCAAAATGCCGGCATCCCGGAGGCCCGGCGGCGAAATGTAGTGGAATCTGGTCAGCCTCTACTAGGCTTATCGCCCACTGTATGCCTTAAGTAGCACAATATCACAGTCGGCTGTCTCAATCGCAAAAATAACATGGCGGTCTTATACCAATTTAACGTGAAAGGAAACTACCCCCACAAAACCCCCCCAACTTCCCCCCGTTTGCTCTTGAGTGTAAACGTGGAATCCTAACCAATCTCCCTGTGCTAACAATTCTGTGTGCGCCCCCCGTGTGTGTCGAACCATCCCTCCGCCCGTGCCGCCCCATACCCCACGGCCCTCCCTGTCCGCCTCCCTTGTGATGCATGCATCCATTCCGCCTCGCCCTCTCTCACACTCCAAACATCACTTCACCCCCCGGGGTGGGGCTCCCGGACCCAAACCACAGTCCCCCCCCTCATCCTGAAGCTCACCATTCTCAGAGGTGTCAGAGCAGCCTTCCTCCCCTTTGCTCAGGTGTTCTTTATAAAGGTCCCAGAAGTTTTTCGGCCTGCTTCTGGGCGGCAGTAAGTCACTGTACAATTCCGTTTGGGTGCAGCAGTACTGTAAGTCCCTAAGCCATCTCGCTTTGGCAGGGAGTGGCCCGCGCATCCAGCAAGCAGCGATCACTCTCCTGGCCAACAGCAACGCCATGTCCACAAGCCTGCGCAGTGAGGGGGCTAGCGGTTTGGAGAAACAAAGGAGTGCAAGTGCCGGAGATCTCTGCAGCGGCTCCCCCAGAATCTGGTCTAGCTCCGCAAATACTTCCTCCCAGAAGGACCTCACCCCAGGACAGAGCCAAGCCAAATGAAAGAAATCTGCGACCTGAACGCGGCAGCGTTCACACTCCGCGGAGGCGCGAAGACCGTATCGGTGTAGCCGCTCGGGGCTGTAATACACCCGTTGTAAGTACTTAAAGTGCACCAGCCGGTGCCTACCATTTAGAGAAATCCTTTGAGTGCTCGTGCAGCAGTATCGCCACATGGCGTCATCTATGGGGGCTTGGAGATCCTTTTCCCATGCTGCCCTAGCTTTGGAAGATGGTAGCGTCTGATGCGACACCCCTAACTTGTTAACCTGCGAAACCAGTTTAGTAGGCGCTTTATTCTTAATAATATACGTCAGTTCAGGGATTTCCTCAGGTTCCTCCAAAGTAGGCCCCAGTATCTCCCGGAAAGCTGAGCGGAGCCTGTGGAACTGGAATCTTTGCAACAAGGAGGGGCCCGTTGTAGTGGGGGGGAGTTGTTCCCAGGTTTGTAGGGTGCCTTCCAAGAACAAGTCCTCCATTTTTACTATGCCTAGGGCTCGCAGGGCCTCTATCACTCCTTTCTCATTGAGCGGGTCTAGCCAGAGGGCCCAGGCCACAGGCATCAGTGGAGAATACAGCAGTTCACAGCCGCGTGCTCTTGCCAGAGCGCGCCAGGCGTGGTTGGTCGCCTTAAGTGAGTCCATCCGCCCGACGGACCGGTCCGTAGGAAGGCAGATTGTCGCAGGCAGGGGGAGCGGATCGGCAAACAGCCTCTCTAGTATGAGGTGTGGCGTGCGTGCGTCACCGTGGATCCAGGAGTGTAGGTGTGTCGCCTGCGCCACCCGATAGTAGCGTTCCAGATCCGGGGCCCCCAAACCCTCCATCTCACACGGGAGAGTCAGGGTCGCCTAGTTGACTCGGGGTTGCTTTCCTCCCCAGGCCAGCCTGATCAAGACCTGCGTGAGTCGCCTGAAGAACCCCCTCGACAGGACCACCGGGATGTTAATGAAGAGGAAGAGGAACCGGGGTAGCACTATCATCTTCATGATGGCGATCCTGCCGAGTAACGAAAGTGGGAGTCTGATCCAGGCCTCTACGTCGTCTGATAGTTTGGTAAATGCGATTCCGTAGTTGTCCCGGATCAGGATCTCCGGGTCAGTGTGCAGGCGGATGCCCAAGTATCTGACCGAATCGTCTGTCCACTGTAGAGGGTACTCCATGTCGAAGGGCCGTGTCACTGGTGTCAGGGGGAAGGCTATAGACTTGTCCCAATTCACTTGGAGTCCAGAAAGTGACCCGAAGCGGACTACTTCTCTGAGAATCGGTGTTAGATTGGTCTCTGGATCACGGACGTAAAGCAACGTGTCGTCTGCGTACGTTGAGATACCTATTTTATAAGTGGGGAAGCTGATACCTTCCAGACTGTGGTACTCTCGCATGGCACAGGCCAGGGGCTCCGCCACCAGCGCATAGAGCAGAGGCGACAGGGGGCATCCTGTCGAGTCCCTCTGCTGATGTGTATCGGCTCTGAGACCCTATCTCCCAGCCGCAGTCGGGCCGAGGGGCGATGGTACAGTGCTCCTATCCTCTGCATGAACGGTTCTCCCAGGCCCAGTTTTCGCAGTACTCTAATCATGAACGGCCATTCGACAGAGTCGAACGCCTTTTCCATGTCTAGGAAAATCGCCAGCGCGCGGTTTTCCTGTTTAACATGTTGTATCGTGCCCAGCACCGTGTGGATGTTATAGGTTAAATTCCTGCTAGGGACAAATCCAGATTGCTCCGGCGCTACAAGCTCAGGGACCAGTAAGGCCAGTCTATTGGCCAGTACTTTGGCATATAATTTTGCATCTACGTTTAGTAAGCTGAGCGGCCTGTACGAGCCACAGCGGTCTGGGGGTTTCCCCGGCTTGGGGATCGTAATCAGCAGGGCTTCCCGCATGGAGAGGGGCATTTCACCATTCTCACAAACAGTGTCAAAGAGAGTGACCAACTGCGGGAGCAGAAGATCTCCGAAGGCTTTGTAAAAGCCCACTGTAAGACCGTCAGAGCCCGGAGCACTGCCCGACCTCATGCTCCCCAGGGCCTCTAAAATGTCGTCTTCGTGGAATGGGGCCATCAGAAATTCCCTATCCGAATTTTTGAGGAAGGACATGGAGATGTGGTCTAGGTAGTCGTCTATTTCGGCTTCCGCCCCCCCTGCCTTGGAACGATAGAGTTCCGCATAGTAGCGTCTAAAGGTCTCCAGTATTTGATCTTCCTCCGTGACTCTATCCCCCTCCGGAGTCTGCAGTTCGTCTATCACCAAAGGTCTCCGGGAGCCCTTGACCATACGAGCTAATAACGCCCCTGGTCTCTCCCCCTCACCATATGCCCGAGCCGTGGCGTACTTGCCCATGAAGAGAACTTCTCTGTCCGCCAGCGCGTTATATTCCAACAGCAGTTGCGTCAGCGCCGGACCATCATCGCCACTGGGAGTCACCAGCCCGCGGTTCTCTAAGTCCGCCAAATTCGTTTCTAAGTTGGAAAGGTCTCGCCTAATGGTGCGTAGCACGCTAGAGTGTTTGGACATTGCCATTCCTCTGATATACACTTTAAAGGCCTCCCAGACCGTAAAGAAATCGTCAACCGAGTTGATATTGGTAGCGAAGTAGTGTTCTATGTCCTCCGCCAATTCCCCTCGGAAGGCGTCGTCCAGTAGCGCGAAGGGGGGGAACCGCCAGGTATAGGGCGGAATCCCCTTCCTGGCAGTGGAAAGGTAAATCAGCACAGGGGAATGGTCAGAGAGAGTGCGCGGAAGAACCTCACATGAGCTAACTGCACTTAGGACCGGAGGGGAGGCCAGCCAGTAGTCTATCCTCGTGTGTATGTTGTGGTAGGCTGAGTAGTGTGTGAATCCTCCCTGCATGGGGTGTTTGTCCCTCCAGACAGCTATTAGGTTCAATTTGGTCATCTCCGCCTTCATATAGACAGCAGATGCGACCGGCCTCCGGGTCGGGCCCGTGGAACGGTCCCTGGCGGGGTCAAACAAGAAGTTGAAGTCCCCTCCCCACAACATCTGTGGCTGAGCGTGTGGTCTGCATGCAGCGGACAGGGTCGTGTAAAACTCCGGGTTATCATAATTGGGGCCATAGACATTCACCAACAACAGATTCAGTCCTCTCCCCACACACCTAGCAAGGACATATCTACCCTCCAAATCTACATGCACCGGCATCAACTCGAGGAGGGATTGGCCCAAATAAGCACCCCACGGGCGTGGGTAGTGAATCCCGCCGCCACGATGTTGCCCACCAACCCCCTGGTTTGCAACATCCTACTGTTAGTAGGCAAGTGGGTCTCCTGCAAGAGAGCCACGTCTACGTGATGTCTGTGGAGATAGCTGAGGACTTTTCGCAGCTTACGATAGTCATTCAATCCCCGCACATTCCAGGTCAGGAGCTTCAGTGTGTTGTGGGCCTGTGTGTGAGCAGACATTACAGCGGTAGACATCGCATCATGTTACAGACCTTTGTGATATCAGGGGTAGGGAGAGCACAACAATGCATTGGGTCGTTACCATACGCGGCTAGCCAGCCGCTCCGTACATTGAAATTTCCACAATTCCAAACACTCGTAGCAAACTTCGGGCATTTCAACAGTCCAAAACAAAAAAATTCAACAAACCTAGCATTTGTTCCTACCCCTCGTACCCACTCCCACCCACAGCTGACCACCCCCAGCCCGGCCAGACAGGTCCCCACAATAATCCCCATCAACCAAAAAGAAGAAAGAACCAGAGTCTGTTAGACAGTTCGAAACCCAACTCCCTAGGGAGTGTCTCAGCCAAAAGCACTGGGGCAAAGCGCGCCGGAACTGTACAGAACCACCAACGGTCACAAAATATACCTTCAGTCCGGTGCCTCAGTCCAGCCCCAAGATCATTTCAGTGGCCATAAAGATTTGCATTCCTCAATAAACAAGCGGGGGGTGGATCCCCTTCCCTCCCCATCCCCAGCGCCCCCCAATCCCGACCTTCTGTGTAAGTTCCATTCCATCGCAGCACCCCGCGCCGTTGTCCCCAGAGTCCTTGTAAGGAGGACGCTATCCAGCGCTGTCGCTACCCCCCCCCCACAACGCACAGTCCCCAACTATACCGGACTTACTGCCCCCACCTGGGGAGGTGCATCACAGTTACGGCGGGGAGTCAAGTCCTGGCCTCCGGGAGGAGGGCAACACCTTCCAGCAGAGTCTCCTCAGTCCTGCTCATCCATGTGCGAAGCCGAGCCCGCCTCCTCACTCTGGTGCTGTCTTTGCTCCTTGCGCTCCCGGGCCCACACCTGAAATGAAATGAAATGAAATGAAATGAAATGAAATTGGGTTTATAAAGCGCATGGCTGCCCTCGAGCGTCCCAGCGCTGTTAAAATAATAAACAATAATGATAATTGCAGAGAACTCAGGAGGGGAAAGATCTAAGATGTGTTAGGGAAAAGGAAGGTTTTAAGTGCCTTTCTAAATTTCGGATAGGAGGCTTCCATCCGGAGCTCCCTAGGAAGTGCATTCCATTTCTTTGCCGCATTCAGCGAGAACCGGCGACCTCCTGAACGTGCTTTCCTCACTCTAGGAGTGGTGGCCAGGTTTTCTCCCTCGGACCGCAGGGATCGGGCTGGTTTGTAGGGGCAGATCATGTCTCTCAAGGCCGGAGGGCCTTTACCTTGCAGTATCTTGTGTGCTATGCAGAGTGATTTAAAGGAGACTCGCTCCTGAATTGGGAGCCAGTGGAGAGCTTTTAACAGAGGTTTAGCTGAGGCCCGCCTTGATGCCCCCATGAGCAGCCGGGCTGCGGCGTTCTGTACTCGCTGAAGAGTATTAATGGAGGCCTGAGGTGCAGCCAAAAAGAGGGCGTTACCATAATCCAATCTAGATAGGATTAGACCCTGGATAAGTAACTTTCTTGATTGGAAAGGCAGAAGAGGGAGTACCTTCCGTACTGCTCGGAGAAGGCCAAAGCAACCTCCGGCAACTTTCTCTGCATGGGTCTTAAACGTTAATTGAGGTTCAAACCAAACCCCAAGACTTTTGATTTTTTCCTTAGGTGGAGGGAGTTCACCCATGCAGGGGGGCCAAAGCTCAGCGGGCAAAGATGTCGCTTGACTACCCAGAAGCATGATCTCTGTCTTAGCTCCATTTAATTTGAGCTTAGAATCAGTCATCCACACGGAGACTGCAGTTAGACATTTGAAGAGATCATCTGGGCATCCCCCTTGGCGTGCCAGCGAGACGACAAGTTGTGTGTCGTCTGCGTAGCTGATGGATTTGATCCCAAAGGGGGCAATTATCTCCTCTAACGGGGCCATGTAAACATTAAACAGTGTGGGGCTCAGGGAGGAGCCCTGAGGAACCCCACACTGAAGAGGAGTGGATTTGGACATGGAACCATTTTCCCATATCCTGAAAGATCGTTTTTCCAGAAATGATTCCAGCCATTTGAGGGCAGATCCTGTGATGCCCAGGTTGGCGAGACGTTTGATCAAGGTTATATGGTCCACAGTGTCGAATGCAGCGCTTAGATCCAGGAGGATCAGAGCCGCTGATCCCCCTGAGTCTAAGATGCATCTGGCCTCCTCTGTCACCGCTACGAGGGCCGTGTCGGTGCCCTGGCCTGGGCGAAAGCCTGTTTGGGAGCTGCTCAATAGACTATTAGTCTCTAGATAACCAGAGAGCTGCCTATTCGCCAGTTTTTCAGCCACTTTGCCCAATCCCGGGAGCAGGGAGATGGGGCGAAAGTTGGCCAAATCCGAGGTGTCTAAACCCGGTTTCTTTAAGAGCGCTTTGATTTTGGCCTGTTTCCAACTCGGGGGAACAATGCCTGTGGAAAATGAGATGTTTAGAAGTTCTGTGGCAATAGGGGCTATAGTACTCAGAATCTGTTTGAGGATGTGCATCGGGGGAAGGGTCGGAAGGGGAACCACTTTTTGTGTTCGAGAGAGTGGTGCAAAAGTCTTCCCTGGTTATAGCGCTAAACGCTTTAAATTGAGGACTAGTAGACGCGATGGAGACGGCTTCGATGGAAGGTGTTGCGGAAGATTGAGGGAGGCTGTCAAGAATTTTCTGTATCTTTCCATCGAAGAAGTCTGCTAGTTGGTCGCACCTGGCTTCGGGCTCATTATGCGTGGTGCTTGGGACTGGAATTTTAAGAAGCTGGTTAACGATTTTGTACGTTTCCCTGGAGGAGTTGGCTGACAGTCTGATTTTCTCCTCAAAGAAATCTGCCTTTGATTTCTGTCGTGTGGCTTTATAGAGCCTCAGAGCTGCCTGATAGGAGGTCTTGCTGCTAGGTGCCCAATCTTTCCTCCATGTCCGTTCAGATTTTTTACAGGCCTTTCTGAGCTGTCTTAGTTCAGCCGTGAACCAGGGGGATTTAAAAGTGCTACTCTTTTTTATGATTGATTTAAGAGGCAGAACCGTGTCCAGAGAATTCGTGAGCCAATTATGGAAATTTGTGTCTGCTTGTAGGACATCGGATCCAACTTCGGGAATGGACTGTTCAAGGGCATTTTTCAGGCTTTCCACCGAAAGCCTAGGCCAGGCTCTTTGAAGTGTGCGAGGATGAGGAGCCTTGGTCTTTTCGGGAAAAATTTCCCAAAAAAAAGGCACGGCGAAGTGGTCCGACCAAGGTAAGGGCAGCGGAGATTTCAGTGCAAGCTGGGAGTTGTTAGAAAAGATCGGGTCCAGCAGTTGGCCTTTATTGTGGGTGGCTTCCTTGTTTAAGAGCTCGAGTTCAAAGGTTTGAAAGTTTGAAATTAAGTCTACGGCGGATTTATCCTTGAGATCCTCAAAATGCAGGTTTAGGTCTCCTAATACCATAAAGTTGGAAGCCCGGGCTGCAGCTGTTAAAGTGGCTTCTAGTAGGGAGTCAGAAAAAGACCTAAGACTTCCTGGAGGGCGATAAATAAGGAAGCCAGAAAGGGAAAGGGTGGATGAGATCTGGATATTGAAACCAGCGCTTTCTGCATCTGAGATTCCACCCTCCTCGAGTCTGCAGGTTAGGGGGTCCTTATAAATTATGGCAAGACCTCCGCCCTTCCCTTGCTCTCTGTTCTGTTGCCGAATATTAAAGCCGCTTGGGAGTGCGGAGATAATATCGAAGTCAGTGTTAGAGGATAGCCATGTCTCCGTGAGAAATAGCACGTCCAAGTTACAGTCTTCAATAAGCATACCGATCTCTACCGAGTGCTTTGGCAGAGATCTGCAGTTGAGTAGCGCCATCTCCACCAATCGCCCTGACTTCTTAACGTTAGACTCCTGATGGTCTGGGCAGATTTGGCAGCGACAGAAAGGGGCGTCACTCCGGGTGTGCTGATGGCAGCCCGGGTCCCCAAGATGTTGTAGTGCCAAGAGCTCCTCCCGCGATAGTCGCGGAGGCCCCGAGGGAGCCACGGGCAGAGTGGCTGGCCCAAGGCCCGGTCTGGCCCGGACGGGCCCAGACGGGCTTGCCTCTGGCGCGCCTATGGCGCGCCTTCGGCGCGCCCGCTGCGCCCGCCCGCTGCGCGGACGAGAAATGGGCTTCATTTTAAGGCGCCCGGGCCGTGATTCGCCCGGACGCTAGAGCGCTAACCGGGCTTTCCCACCCAAGATGGCGGCCAAAGTCGTCGCCCTCGGGGAAGCCCCCGAGGGCGACGACTTTTGTAGTTCTTTGGGGTCCGTAAAGAAGTACGTAAAGAAGTACGATTTCCCACCCGTGTTAATTCTTAGCTTGGCAGGGTAAAGCATCGCGTAATCGAGCCCCAGCTCGCGTAGCTGCTTTTTGTGCGGAGCGAACTGCCGGCGTTCCTCTTGTACCTTGGCAGTGAAGTCCGGGTATAAGGAAATGTTCATGCCCTCCATCTGAAGCTTACCCTTCTCCCTAGCTAAGCGCAAAGCAACGTCTCTGACCCGGTAATTCAGGAGCTTCGCAATGATGGGACGGGGAGGCGCGCCAGGCTGTGGCTGGGGTCCCAGCGTGCGATGTGCACGCTCCACAATGAACATCGGGGAGAAGGCTTCCTCTCCAAGCAGTGCCTTCAGCAAGTTTTCGACATAGAGCTCCATCTTGCCAGTCCGAGTTGATTCTGCAACCCCCGTTATACGAATGTTCGATCTGCGGGAGCGCGCTTCTAAGTCCTCAGCTTTGTCACGGATTACCTGCAGCAGCCTGCCGAATTGCTTCCTATCCTTATCCCATTCGGACTGTGCTTCCTCGGCCTCCGTGAGGCGGCGTTCCGCCATGTCCAGGCGCTCCGCATGCTTGTCCACTCGCTCCGCCATGCGGTCCATGCGGTATGACAAAGCGTCGATCTTGGAACCCACTGCCTCAATGCTGTTTTGGATGCCCTTCTCCATAGATGCCAACAGTTCTCTAAGCTCTGAGGGAGCCGGGGTCGCCGTCGCTGGTCCTTTAGGGGAGGTCTCCGGGGCTGGCACCTCGGAACCCTTTGGCCTGCGGCGGTCGAAGGAGAGCTTCGCCTGGGTAATATCGTTTTTCCCCATGTTCCCTCCTTTGCGCAGTGGGGCGCGATTCCGAAGGTGGACCCCTCGTCTCAGGATAGACGGGGTCGCAGAAGTGTAGCACCAGCCGTTCACTGCTACCAGTGGCCTTGCGTGGGCTGGAGGAGCAGTCCCGCCAAGATGGCGTCTCCAGGGGAAATGTCGCCGCTGTTAATGGTGCTGGTCAAACCCTCTCACTTCGCTGAGCAGTCGTAGCCCCCCTGTCCCGCTTCAGCCTATGCCTGCTATCTCCTGCGCCGATGCTCTGGAGGCCCTGAGTGTTATGGGGTCCGTCCCTGCCCTTTGCCGCCTCAAAGTCTCTGCGCACCGCGCCGGTTGCCGATGTACTCACGGTGCTCTCTGCCACGGGACTCCTGAGTGGGGGCGCAGTGGGGGTGCCGATTTGACCGCTGCGGGGCTTCAGGGGAGAGTAGAGGGTCGTCCCGGTGGCAAAGTGTCTTCTCGAGCGTCCACGCGCGGAGCCCCCGACTCCTCTAATGTCCTGGGGCCGCACGTCAGGTGACGTCGCTCGGGTCGTACCACAGGACAGACCGCGGCTTCAGGCCTGGTCCGCCAGCTCTCTGTGTCGCGGACCTTCGCTACAATATCTCAGGGGTGAGCGCCCGCCCAAGTCCGCCAGGCTTCGTGGTCGGGGCCGGTGGTACCGGGGGGTGTAGGGACCTCGCACACTG
The DNA here is from genome assembly GCF_964263255.1 of Lissotriton vulgaris. Lineage (NCBI taxonomy): Eukaryota > Metazoa > Chordata > Amphibia > Caudata > Salamandridae > Lissotriton > Lissotriton vulgaris. Next base: position 684,122,624 of record NC_141689.1, read on the forward strand.
CAAATCGGGCACTTTTCAGGATACTTTAGCCGGATATTTCGGGGCTTTGGTGAGGAGCCGAAAGCTCACGCGTCCGACATCGACGCTGGCTAGCTCCGCCCCCCAAGAAGGAAGGTCATTATAAGAATGAGTGTCCAGTCTTAGCACAAAATAATGCTGCAGCAGCTCAGAGAGGTCGTGGTGGTTCTATGCAAAATTCTAGAGGTCGAGGACGAGGTGCTATGCCTCCACAAACGAATGATCGCCCTTCTAATTATTTTGATCAGCGAAATGGACAGTCTGCTCAACAAAATAGATCTCAACAATATCATGTTGAAGACTACTGTGAAGTTAGTGAGGAATTTCAGCAAAATGAGTACTAGGACAGCCATGGACAAAGAGAGGGAGTAGTATCAGTTCCAGTAGATCAGAGTGGGCCTTATGTCGCAGTAGCAACATCAGGTGTAGTCGAACTGTTTCTGTTGGATACTGGTGCAGCAAAAAGTTCTATCATACATGCGAAACTCCCTGGCACACCTTTATCTGGCTTAACAAATGTTTCTGTAGGTTTTTCAGGCGCCCCCGTTTACAACCCTGTATCTGGTCCTTTGTCTATTTCTGTTGGACCCCGTCAATTGAAAGCACCCTTGATTTTGACGACCGGTTGTAATGAAAATCTGCTTGGTTTAGACTTGTTAAAACGCCTGTACGCGACATTGTACTGTTCTCCGGCATGAGTACAGCTTACATTGGGTAAGAGAATCATCTCCCCGATGTACTTGTCAATGGATGCGCTCCCACCAGAGCTGCGTTCTCTCCCTGATACTCTTTGGGCGACTGGTCCTAACGATGTAGGTCTTTTAGAAATTCCACCATATGTAGTCACTTTGAAAGCGGATGTAAAATTTCCACGAATCCCACAATACAAGATCTCTAGTGAAGGTGAACGTGCGCTTTTATTGATTGTGCAAGATTTGATCAAGAAAGATGTAGTAGAAGAAACTAGAGGAAATGTCTGTAACAGCCCTGTACTACCAATTCTAAAACGCACTGATCCTTCAAAGCCTCCAGTCTATAGATTTGTAATCGATCTTAGAGAGGTTAACAAAATTGTGATTCCGCAGTTTCCTGTGGTTCCAGACATTACTGCATTGTTAACGTTGATTCCTGCTACAGCCACATGGTTTTCAGTTATCGACTTGAAGAATGCCTTTTTCAGCATTCCGATAGCCGAGGAAAGCAGAGATATTTTCGGCTTCTCTCTAGGAGGTCGAAGCTTCAGGTTTAAACGTGCTCCACAAGGCCATTGTGAGAGCCCGTCCATTTACAGTCAAGCATTAAAAAGTCAGTTAGATTCCTTTGTACTCCCTACTGGTTCTGCTTTAGTGCAATAGGTCGATGATCTTCTAGTGGCTGCAGATGACAAGGAAACTTGCAAAGCAGCTACAATTTCCTTATTGCATCATTTGTCTAGTTTGAATCACAAGGTGTCACCTTCGAAAATGCAATACTGTTGTCAAGAAGTGACCTACCTAGGTCATCTCTTGTCAAAGGAGGGAAGAAAGTTGACCCCAGAGAGAATAAAAGCAATTACGCAGATGAATGTTCCTACCACACAGAGAGAAGTGCGTGCCTTTTTGGGTATTACTTCATACTGTAGGCAATGGATCCCAAATTTTTCTCTTTTGGCAAAACCATTGGTGGCCTTGACTGGGAAAGGTGTTCCGAGTCCGGTGCCATGGTCTGCTGAATGTCAGCAAAGTTTTTCTGAGTTACGAAATGCACTGTGTTCAGCTCCTGTGTTGGGTACACCTGACTACAGTAAACCATTTACACTCTATGTTCACGAGAGAGAAGGTTGCGCGTTGAGTGTTCTGACACAAAGATTTGGTGATAAACAACGCCCTTGTGCGTATTTTTCATCAACATTAGATCCAGTAGCCAGAGCATTGCCTAGTTGTTTGAGAGCTACAGCAGCAGCTGCAGCTTCCATTCGACAATCTGCTGGTTTGGTGATGAACAACATGCTAGTGGTCATGGTTCCTCATGCTGTGGATACACTCATGAACCGAACCAAGACACAGCACCTTACCAGTGCTAGATTATCAGGCTACGAGCTGACACTGCTAGCGAGTCATATTCAGATCAAAAGATGCAATGTATTGAATCCAGCAACATTGTTGCCGACTAGTCAGGAGTCGAGTGATTCTGAACCACATGACTGTTGTTTCAGAACCGAGGAAGAGACAAAAGGACAAATTGATCTTAAAGACACTCCATTACCAGATCCAGATGGCACGTTGTATGTTGATGGGTCTTGCTTTAAATTGGAGAATGGTGATGTGACAGCTGCTTACGCAGTAACGACTTTGAGTACGATTGTGGAGACTGCAAGAGTGAGTCAGAATTCTGCCCAAGCTGCAGAATTGATCGCCTTGACGAGAGCGTGTGTTTTAGCTAAGGGAAAGAGAGTGAATGTGTTCACAGATAGTCAGTACGCATTCGGCGTGGCCCATAGTTTTGGCCGTTTATGGAAAGAGAGAGGTTTCATTACGTCCCATGGGACAAAGATCCAACATGGTCAGCTAGTTAATGACTTGTTGGAATCTCTAACCTTGCCGACTGAAGTTGCGATTGTGAAGTGCAGTGCTCACCGAGCAATCACGGATGATGTTGGTCGTGGAAATGCTTTTGCTGATGAGACCGCTAAACAGAGAGCTAGAAATATGATGAGTAGAATGTATGTTGCGACGTCTGCAAGATGGATTTCTGAGTCTGGAATGTGTGAGGATACAGTGGAAAGTGTGAAAGAAATTCAGAAAGAGGCGACTGAAGAGGAAAAGCTTGCATGGAAAGAGAATACGGGTAAATTGGACTCGAGTGGGTGTTGGATTGATTTGTCAGAACAGCAGCGTTGGATGTTGCCTGATGCGTATGTGCTTGCAGTAGTAACAATGGCGCATGGAGCAGCGCACATCAGTTCTAAAGGGATGTGTAAGATGTTGGCTCCAGTTTGGAAGAATGATGGGATTGGTAAATGTGCAGAGAGAGTGGTGAGAAATTGCATGATATGCCTGATGCATAATCCTGGCAAGGGAATCCCCACACCCGCTGGTCATTTCGCTCCCCCTTCCTGCCCCTTTGAAGTGATCCAGTTAGATTTCATTCACATGGATCGTTGCAATAATCTAAAGTACGTCCTAGTGGTAGTCTGTGCTTTTTCCAGATGGATCGAAGCATATCCACTAAAGGACAATACTGCCTTGTCCACTGCCAAAATCCTTCTCAAAGAATACTTCCCCAGGTTTGGCATGCCACAGATTGTATGGTCAGATAACGGAATTGAATTCGTAGGGAAAGTTATGCAGAGTGTGTGTGCCGGCTTAGGGATAAAACAGAAGTTCCACAGTGCGAATCACCCCCAGTCTGCTGGTTTAGTTGAAGGGTACAATGGCACCCTCAAACTGAAACTGGCTAAGATACAAGCCTCCACGGGCTTGGCCTGGCCAGATGCCTTGCCTTTGGCCCTGTTATCCACAAGAGCGACAGTACATTCACGAGTAGGACTTAGTCCTTATGAGATTGTATTCGGTCGACCTGCGAATATTTGGGGGGTACCTAGACCGAAGGAGTTTAAGCAGCTGGAATATCCAATGTTAATTGATTACCTTTTCGACTTGACTGCTAAATTGAGTCTCATTCACCAACAGGTTTTCGATGCATTGCCAAAGCCACCGGAGAGTCCAGGTCATCAGCTGAAACCGGGTGACCAGGTGGTCATAAGAAATTTATGCCGGACCAGAAATCTCCAACCGAAATTCGTCGGACCACTCCAGGTCCTGTTGGCGACGAGGACTGCTATACGTGTGGCTGGCAGAAAGAACTGGATCCATGTGACGCACGCAAAACGTGTACCCCTTCCACTTCCTTATGACAACTGGGTGAAAAGAGGAATTGGTGCTTCTGAAACTGAACAAGTCCCTAAATACATACCGTTCAGCGATGCAGAACTGATCACTGATTCACCGAACTCTGATCCCCCTTCTGAAACTGCTCCTTTGAACTCCGAACATTTGTCCTTTGCATCAAAAGAACATTTGCCATCTACGAACCTGAACATTGCAACCTCTGCTGAAAATAGACTGTTTCCGGATCAAACAGCTCCAGGAAAATTGAGATATAACCTACGATCTCATTCTAAAGACTAATAAAGCAGGAAACTGCCTATTTTTCATATCTCAAATTTGATACATTGCCTCCAGCCAGGAAGTTTGCTAATATTTAGTATTTTTTTCATATATGTTATGTTGTTTTAAATTGCCTTGCCGTCTGGGTAGCCGTAGGGTCGTGGCTGTGTGCCTAATTGAATCTGTGGGGCCAGACACAAGGTCGGCCTTTCTGTTAGTTCTGGGAACTCCCAGGGCTGATAGAGGCATTTTCAACTACGTACACATCATCAGTGGTCGCGAGCGGTTGTAGAAGATGGAGGTTCCTGGGCTGCACCGAGAGAATGTAATTTATGTTCGCAGAAATAGACTTTACAAGATTCTTCATAACAAATGTTTTCTGATGCAATGTGCAATTACGTTTTTGATTGTTTTGATGACGTTGGTGGGTGGAATCGTCTTTGGTGTGCATTTAATTTTTACACCGGTAACAACCACAGTACCTCCCCTTGATCTTGTTTCTTCTACTGTTGCTTCTTATCATTCTTTTCACTCGTTCCCTGAACATGAGCAAGCTAGACGCTCAGAATTCATTAATAACACTTTTGTACAGCTCTTGCACCAACACCAACTGGTAGTTAACACAACCGACTGCTGGGTATGTGGTTTGATACCGCACACTATGGATAAAGGCATTCCTTACCTGGTCTTGCCTTTTAGCTACAATGGATCATGTCGGGCCTTCCAAACTATATTCGTCTATGCCCTTGAGACCTATCCTCCGCGTCCACCACGTTCCACTAAATATAACTCTGCCAATAAAGCTTTAGTCAAGGGAATCATTGACATGATTAAAGACGTCAATAACACCCTACCCTAGAGATGAATTACGGGTATATTTGAGTTGGAATTCTACAGAGTATCGCATTAGTTTGGGTGAAAGCAAGCGTAAGAGCTCCGCTCCAGTCTGGGTCGTACCTCACCAAGGTCAAGTCTGTTTGCAAGGAAATGGGAGAAATCCGAGAGCTCAGCTAGGGAAGAGTGAGTGCGTTGAGACCTACGTGTATCCGTCTAACTCTTCCCCTGCCTTTCTTACTGCTAGGGGTACCTACTTCATCTGTCAGGATAGAGCATATACCTGGCTGCCTGCTGACTTTTCAGGTTCGTGTTATATTGCTCGACTGTTGCCTCCGACATACACTGCCTCTCCAGATTATCACAAGACCAGAGTAGCAAGAGGTGTTTTCAGCAAGGAAGATACCGCTGGTCAGGAAGCTGGAGACTTCTTCAAAGGTTTCCTTCCGTTCTGGGGGCCTATGGCCAATAGTAGAAATCTACTTCAGCTAACACGGGTAGTTGAATCTACTATTACAGAAACTGCTGGTGCCCTTAGTAATTTAACAGCTGAGCTTCAGGCGGATCGTCTCATGACGTTACAGGATCGTATGGTTCTAGACGTAATACTTGCAGATCGAGGTGGGGTATGTAGAATGATCCAATCGAGCTGCTGTGTTTTTATACCCAATAATGCTCCGACAGTATACGAAGCGATCTCTAAGCTACACAAGATTTCCGACTCTATTCACGTAGACAAGGGAAACTGGTCCTTAATGGAGTGGCTTTGGACTCTGCTATCGGCGTGAAGATGGAAGGTTCTGATGGTCGTTGGTATTATCCTAGTATTCCTGTTCTCGTGCTGCCTTATTGTCCAATGTGGTCCTGCTTTGTGTAGCCTCTGTGCTGCAACCTGTCTTAGAAAACCACCTGCGTTTGGAGACAAGGTACGAGAAAGGATGATGATGCAACAGCATATCACCGACCTGATGAACATCGAGATAGACTCTGACATAGACTGAGTAATATACCTATGTTAGGGCAAAAGGAGGGTCTGAGGTTCCGTGACGATTTGAACCCGTGTTTTCAACATTGTCGTAAACTCATAATTTTGGTATCAGTGAACCGCAAATGATCCATTTAGCATATCCTGGTGTTTGCACTACGCTGCGAGCAAGAGCACTCCTGTTATAAACACATTTCTGATTTACCCATGGCATCCATCTTAGATCACGGCAGCCATTTTGTATTTCTTGCCCTCACATAGTCAATGGACACGCAGTGACCTCTTTCACGTAAGGACACGTAAGCTTTAGCCGGCGATTCACCTTGCTAGTGACACGTGCACCTTAGGACAGAAAACGCCATGGCTGCATGACTCGGCAGAAGCTGCCTCCCCAGCCTGAGGCTAGCCCTGCTATACTGGTTCTCGTGTTCGTTTGCCTGATCATGATTAGGCGGCCGAAGCTGGTAGCCTTGCCCATTTACGACCCACAAACATTTCTTATCCTGCTTTTCTATCTTCTGCACCTGGCTCTGCTTCTTTCCTTCTGGGCCTTTATTAGGGGGAGGTAACGAAATTTACGATGAGGCGGTACGGCTCTTGAATGAAAAGTTGACATGGGATTGTGATGGAACGGTGGGAACCCCTCGTTCGTAATGTTTTGACATCAGATATTGTTGACGATTCCTGTGTAACGCCAAATATTTATTGTTCAGGACATGAAGGTTTAGAAATGTACTAGCATGTAAAGAATTTGCCCCAAGCTGAAATTTTAGTATTTAAGGAGCAACCCACTTTGTACAAATTGAACAGGCTCCTAGAATCTGCCCGTGTGTAGTTTCTGTGACTTCTGTGTCCCTGCAGTAATAAACCTTTGGTCTTTGACGCCACCATCGAGAAGCCCGTGTTTCTGTTTATTTGTGCACCAAGACAGGTAGAACTCAGGGGTCTTCGGGTGTTGTCCCTGACACCTCTGGACGGTACCAAAAAGTCCAGAACTCCACCTTCCTCCAGAATTTTCACACAAAGCTCCTCACGAACCCCTGGCTTGGACCGGTACCGCTGATACCGCCCCACATTGGGCGCCAACTGAAGTACTGGGTTTTAGGAACCCAGCGGTGCCAGGGTACACACCCGAAGACTTCGAGTCCTTCCTGTTTCAGACTACAGAAACACAGAGTCTTCTAGGTGAAGTCAAAGACCGTATTTGTTGGCTGCAGCCAGTAACAGGTATCCTAGAAGTACAACACGGTGTATGTTCTCAGGAGACTGCTCAATGTTACAAAGCCAGACTTCTCTTTTATTCAAAATATTATGCTTTAGGCAAACATTCCTTATTTTACAGTTGACCATTCACATACTTTCACTACAAAGAAAAAGCAGAGTCATGATGACAAGCCCTTATTTCAGTTTGTTCAGGCCACAATCAACTATCCGGCAAGGCCCAGTATTTTCATCAGATATCGATGGACCCCTAATAAAAACGGGCACCTCCTCCTCGTAAAGCAAGTCATAAAGAAAGAAACAGGGACAGGTGTGTGTGAGATTAGGCATAGTTTGTGTGCGATGAAAGGTTTATGACAGGTTGTGCTTCGATACTAATCTCATTCGGCCACTGGGAAAGGAACTAGCCGAACAGGTTTGGCTTCAGGTAGTGGACTCAGCTCGCCCACGTCACAGAGGAGTCAGCGAAGGTGTACGTGTCCTTCTGACTCGATTTTGGCTTTAGTCATTTAGCCTAGGTGAGGGCAATCACAAAATGGCTGCCGTTCACAAAATGGAACCTGAGGGTTCCGGACGGAAACTCTGATTTCAGGGTGATTTCGTCACTCGAATATGACGGAAATGCTTGTGCATAGTATCTCAACCATTACCGGTCTGCTAATACCAAAATTGTCATGATACGACGATGTTTATAACACGGGTCCAGAATTTTCAGTACTACAGGACGAGGGACTTATTTAGGGATGCATTAAGAAGTTCGAGGGTGAGACGGAGTGATGGTTGTTCGATCTGCTGTAATACCGAAATGGGTAGTAAGTCGCAGGGGGATCCCGATTTATTTTAACTAAGAGGTTGTGTAGGTGTCACCATGTCCAAGGGTTGCCAAGTGTCAAGTATATTGATATGCATATAGTCCAACGCGGAAGCAGTGAAACATTCAGACAAAGGGCATGGTAGGTCAGAGGTCGCAGTGGGCGTGGGAATGGGAGGAGGAGTGGTTATCGCCAATGCAGAAAATTGTTTCCACTTTGTTTAAGAAGAATTGGCCAAGATCTTCGTATTGTGTTGAGTTCAGACTGGGGAAAGCCTGCGTGGTAGCCAAGCCGGATAGTTCTTTGACATTCTTAAATAGGGTTTTAGGGCAGTTTTTAGTCTGAGTGATGGTTGAGGAAACTAAGTTTGCGCTTGCAGACCTGCAGTGGGAGTGATGAGCCCTTTTGATGGTAAGATAAGCGGTTTTAGCTTCGGGTGCATAGGTCTTACGCCAGCGTCGCTCCAATTTTTTACATTTGTTTTTCTCTTTTTTTTACTCTTCAGATAACAACGGGGCAGGTGGGCGATGGTTGTTTAACTTCCTGACCGAAATAGGAAGACAGTGTCCAGTACAGACTGGATCCAATCTTGAAAAGCTGCAAGGTCCATGACAAAATTGTTTATAAAAATGGGGGCATTAGTAGTGAGAAAATGATTAAAATTAGCAATCTCAAGATTTTTCCAATTCCTGATGGGTTTAGCAACACAGTCGCTCAACACATATGAGAGGCGTGGGGACTCAAAACTAAAACCCACTAAGAAATTATCAGTCCAGCATAGGGGGATAGCTGCAAGGTAATTTAAGGAGGGTAAATTAGAAAAAAGAGGGTCGAGAAAGTGGCCTGCTTTATGGGTGGGCCCAATATTATGGAGTAAGATGTTCATTGCAGCCAAATCTGAAATTAAAGTGTTGCTGGTAGTACAGGCAGAGTCCTCTAGATGGAGATTGAGGTCTCCTACAATTGTAAAATTGGCTGATCTAAACAGAAAAGGGGTAACAATATCAGAAAAGTTTGAAGCCCAAGAGCCTGCTAGCCCAGGGGGGGCGATATACCAACATCCCAGAATATGTGAAGTGGGGAGTCAGGATCCGTTTAAACACTGCTGCTTCGCAGCCGGGGATCAGTAACTCGTCAAACGTACAACTGAAAGTGTTTTTGAAGATTATGGCGATTCCTCCATCCAGCCTATCTTCTCTATCTTTCCTAACAATAGCATAGTTAGAAGGCATGGCTCTGGACACGTCAGGACCAGAGCAGGTGTTAAGCCATGTTTCGGTAAGGAAGATGGTGTCTGGTTGTTGGTCCTCCAAAAGATCAAAGACGTCCGCCTGATCTTTTGGGAGGGAGAGCAGTTAATTTTGTAGAAAGAGAAGTTATTGGAAGGGGCTTGCTTAGATTTCATGTTGCATTGTATAGGCTGAGGGGTTGTAGAGGAGGATTCTATGGCATTACTTAATCCAGTTCAATCGGTGATGACTGTAAAATTACAGCCGGGGCAGGCGGCAATGGTTCCCTCAACCTTAAGATGAGTGCAATTAGGCTGGGGATTCATTCGAAGGTTCAGCAGCTGAGTGGGGATGAATTTTATTACATTGCTGTTAAAAGGGGCAGGGATTTGGGCCCCGGGTCCTGGCCTAGTGCGGACGGGCGCAGACGGACTTGCCTTTGGCGCACCTTCAGCGCTCCGCCGGCGTGCCCTCTGCGTGCTAGTACCATGGGTAGCTTTTGTAGGGCCCACCTTAGGAAGGGGACGCAACAACTAGAAGGTTGCTTCCCCTAATATAGTGGTGGCATGTGGCCCAACACGGAAGTGGGTTAGAATCACGAGAGAAGAGTTGCCCTGTGGCATCCCTCCACACAAACAGTCTGCTCTTGAATGCCGAGCCTATGTGTGCATGTAGATATGGCAAAAAAAATCTTTTGCCAGACCTAAAGCTTCCATTTCTATACATATAAGTGACCCCAAATAACTACCTGGACAACCCAGAGGGCAGGGTGCACTGTGCAATGTAGTCAAAAAGGCAGGACATGTGTGTTTATGTTTTACATGCCCTGAATGTAAAACCCCACAAAAGATGTTTTTGACAACTGCAAGGCCTGTCTCTCCTATAGGATAACATTGCGATTACCTTATTACATTTTATAAGTGTAGTTTCCAATTGCGAAGATATAAAACCCCAAGTCTGGTGTGTCTGGAACCCTAGTTTTGAAATCCTAACTTATGGTGAAATCAGATTTTAAATTACAATTCTGAAAATGCCACTTTTAGTGTCTGTCTTTGGTAACATGTCTGGGGTACCTGACAGTTGAGCTTTGTGTATCCCACTTAGACAGCCACACACAATGGGAGCTAGGTGAGACTTGATTGACCCTGCTAGCAGGATGGGAGGGAGGAGCTGGACCAAGACTCACATACACCTGAATAGGCTGTGTTTTGTCACCACACAAAGGGATAGACTTCTGTGCACTTTGAAGGCATGTCTTTGAAGTCTCCCACACTGCAAAGGCACCGCTAAGTATAAACACTGGACCTCCAACACCACCAATTCAGTGCACCTTTGGATCAATGGATATTCTGCCAGGAAGAAGGATTGCTGTGCTGCTGAAGGGACTGCCACTTTACTGGACTGCAACTCTGAAGGAATTGCTGCTTTGCTGTGCTGCCCTGCTGCCTAATGCTCTCTTGCCTTGAGAGGAAGAACTGGACCTGGAATCCATCTTGAACTCAGAAAACCAAGGAACCGGATACCCACAGCTTCTGTGAATTGTTGAAGACCTTTGATTGTGTTCCAATTTGTTCGCACAATTTTTTTCACCTAATTTGTTAGTCCCGAGAATGTTGTGACACAAAGCAATGGCGTGTTTTGATCTTTCAATCTAGGTTCCATGAGTGTCTCCCTTGGAGTATACCACGCCCTTTTCATTGAGCGTTTAAGTAATTTTCTCGAGTAATTTCTCTCCACTAATTTTTCCAACAGAATACCAGCATTGCGGAAGTCTGGCGTCGCAAGGTGCAGCTTCAGCGAATGCGCGAATATACGTGATGCCGGAAGAAACACAGATGCAGTATACAAACGCTGGACGCGAGTGAGGCAGTACGCAGGATCAAGACCAGCAGGTATCGAATTATCCTTCATTTTTAGAAACTGGCATAATGCACAATGAGGGATGTTTTTGGGACACCTCACGTTCAATCTATATCCGATCTTCCAGGTGACTCACGAGGGCAAGTCGCCACATCTGGGAGTACATTTGGAGAAAATCACCCTTAGTAATGGGAGTTAAAAGATTGTTGGGGTAACATGTATAATTATCCAACTATAGACAGGATGCGAAGCATAAGTCCATTAGAATTTTATAAGATGAAGGGTTGGAGCTACTATTAGTGCCAAAGAGTAAAATAATGTCTGTTTAATCACGACAAGACAGCCACATAGGCAGTATGTTCCTCTCGAACAACAACACATTTATATAGAGGCACTGCAGATATTACCACAAGTGATATGTTAATTGCAAGCATAAATTTGCTTCGTAAAATGAATGCACACCCTTATTTTCCAGCATATGGAGGAGACCAAAAAACAGCCCAATTGAGACACATAAGGAATAAAAGACGACAGACCATTCAGGACCAACAGGTATGTCTAAAGGTCAAAACATCTTGATTGATAACATCACATGAAAAAGACAATTTGAAGCAGAGTTATGCTTCATCCCATTTGTTTTATGTCAACACAGGCTGAAATATAAGGTCAGAAATTGAACATGAAAGGCAAAACACAGAGCTGAAGAACAAATGTAAACAGGTATGCTCTTTAAAAACAAACACATGTCTCAAATAAAGAGACTTAACAGATAGACGAGCAATGAGAGTGATGATGCAACATAATGTTTTACAGAATAAGACTGAAACATATACGATATCCCCTACAACAAAAAGAAAAAGGGATAGGTACGTAACAGTTCAGAAATGCAACAAAGAAGAAATAAGAGAATATCGTAATGAAAAGCATGTTAGAACAAATTGTCTTTATTGTCCACACAGGTATATTGTCCTACATATAAAATTTACCGCCCTGATGAAGACCTTCATATGAGAATTTGAGGTCAAGCACAGATGGTCGAAACACGTTGGCATTTTCCTATAATCATTTTTGTTTGAACATCAGAGGACACAAGGATTTAATTTACATCCTTAGAGTGGGGTACTTAGATTGAACTAATGCTCAAAAGACACAAAGAGACTTAAGATTGTCCCTGATCCCCAGTAGACCTCTAGCAAAACTGTAGCAGAGAACCTAATAAGGAAAGGCTCCTGCAACATTGAAATTAGCTGTGGGACTGATTCATTTTCCATGTAAATATGTATTTAATGTTTATGATGTGAATAGGAATGTGTATTGTTTTTCCTTTTAATGTTTTGTACTGAATATGTATAAGTATTGAAATATTATGTCAGCCATGTGGGTAATTGAATCCATGTGGTTTGTTTTCAAAAGATGTTTGGTTGAAAGAATCTGAAAAACAAAGAACAAATGAAATAAGAAAAGACTTAAATGCCATTAGTAAATAAAGATAACTAATGGTGCTAAAGTACGAGTTTGATTTATGGTTTCAGGGGTATCCTATGTTTATTCCCTACTACATTATGGCACTGAGTACTCAAGACTGTGAGCCTTGGCCCCCCTGCACACCAACATCAAGGCCTTCAACCTTCTGTTACTGCACAGCTTTTGTAAGGTGTACATAATTGGCCACGGGCTGCGGAAGCTGATAGCGCACTGGGGTGCTACTGCTTTCGACACTACTACCGCCCACGCAGTTGCGAGGTCACGGCGGCTCCACGGCGCAGCAAACATGTCACAGTGCACGCCTTTAATTGCTGATCCGATTGGACTCTTGTCACTGGCCTCTCGCGTGCGTCTGTTGCGGTTAAACTGCCGCTGCAGCGCCCTCGGTGGATGGCCACTTTGGCAGACTCAACCTTAACCCTTCAGGCGTCGAGAGGCTTATTGCCTCTATGTCCTCCACCGAGACTCCACCTTGTTGGCACTTGGTCTGGAGACACGGTCAGCTAATTAGGACCTGAGCAACGCAACACCAGCTGCAACGTGAGCCATTGATGTGCTCCGTAGCCAACAAATATTGCAGGTGCACCAAATCGTGAGCCACAGTCCACACTAACACATATCGGCCACCCACTAGACGTCAATGCTGTCCGCCCAGAAGCTCGCCATGGGACGACTCTGTACAAATACACAGCGAATGGCCGCGAAGACCAGCTTACCACACTTGTCGCCTCCAGGAGATGAGGCAGACACTAATGTTTTGGGTGGTGCACTCGCAGCTTAATTGGACTCAGTGCTAGTGGCAGTTGAGAAAATTGGGGCTTCATTAGACCAGACCAGGGCATCCCTTGAGACGCGCATCAGCACAGTCGTCACAGACTTTACTTTATTGCGAGTTGATCACCACAAGCTAGCGAAGAAAATCCAATCGCATGAACATTCTCTTTCGGAACTCAAACCTGTCACCCAAAGCCACAGGACATCCTGGACCGTGTACATGCACTGGAAGACCAAATTAAAGACTCTGAATGGCGCTCCTGCCACAGCAATATCCGCGTGGTGGTCCTTCTAGAGGGCGAGGAGGGCCGGACTCTGAAACTTTATGTGGAGCAGGGGCTGAGGGATCTTTTACCAGCAGGGGCACTCTCTTTGCACTTTGTGGTGGAACGTGTGCATCCAGTGCCGGCACAAAGACCACCCCCTAGAGATGGGCCGAGGCCGTTCCTTTTCAATCTTTTGAATTACAGAGACTGTGACGCAGTCCTATGTGAAACCTGTAAAATCCCCTATCTGCAGGTGGGTGGCAATTTAAGTCAGGATGTTTTCGGACTATACGGCGCAGGTGCAGAGGCGGAGAAGCACCTACGCCGATGTGAAATGTCAACTGCGCAATTTGGACCTCCCGTACTCTCCACTGTTTCCTGCCAGGCTCAGGGTTGTGGCTGGTGGGACAGCCCACTTCTTCGATACACTTTTAGACGCCTGGGATTGACTTTAGAGCTCAGAATTGTGGTCAGGGACGCGCCCTCCCAACGCAGAAACATCCAAACCCAACCGCAGAGAACCCTGCCGTTGCAGACATTGGAGGAAAACAAGGAACGCAAACACAGCAGTGACAGCACAGGACCCAGAGCAAAACTGTATAGAGCGCTGTGATGCCCTGGAGGTGGCGGCATCGTTGGGAACACACACGCACTGCGAGAGCCGTGCGGCCGGGTACTCTGACTCCGCCACAGCTAGCCGATCATCCACTCCCAGGCCAGATGAACTTACCGAGATGCTTCTGCCGGACGTCACACCACAGATGAAATCATATGAGTACGGCAGCAGTAACGGGACCCGACTGAATAGCTGCACACACAATTACAGATGTACACACTGCAATTGCCTGAATTGTTGCTGTTTCTCTTTTCCCTTCTTGAATTGTTATAATTGCTTTGACCTGCTACATGCACACACGCCCCATAATGGCTACACTCACCGAGGGGCCTGAACAGCGTAGAAGAACATCAGTGTGTGGTTTGGGACATGGGTGACAGATCCATGTTATGGAGGGATACGCCATGAACCCATCTAGGTGCACATTCCACCTCCACGCTAGTCTCCACACCGACATTGTTATGGCCATTGTCGGGCCAGATATGGTTTGGACGAGCCCCAACCAGGTGTTTGCCCTACATGTTAGCACAGTTTGATTCACTGTTTCATGCTTTGGTTTTCTATGATTAGCCCAAGAACCCCCTACACGTTATGGATCCGTAGCTTAGAGGCATACCCCTCTCACCACTTGGACCGACACACTAATCTGACTTGACACAGGTACAAGTAGTCTTGTGGCACATACGTGGCATGCATACACCTACCCAGCGCTATTCTATCTTTTCATACTTTCAACGCCGTGGGGCTGGAATAGTGATGCTCCATGAAACATACATGTCCAAACCTGAGTTGGAGCGCTTGCGTAAAAGATGGAGAGGCCAAGTATTCGGCACCACGTACTCAGTGCACGTGCGGGGCACACTGATATGGGTCCGTGCGGGCATCTTGATCGTTAGTGAAGACAGCGCCAGAGACCCAGATGGAAGGTACGCGTTTGTGAAAGGACACCTGAATGGTCAAGAGATACTTTGGGGCTCCCTTTATGCCCAAATTCAGATCAGGCCTCCTATCTTGCCTGCATCTCTACAGTAATGGCCCGATGGAATTGGATACCTTGGCTCCTAGGGGGCGTTTTAACTCGATATTGGATGTGGACTTAGATCGGTCGTTCCTGCCCCTTAACAGAACCCTCTCGGCATCCAACGCGCAGGCCCTCTTTGGTTGGCTGAAACACTGGGTTCTACAAGATGTGTGGCAGCTTTTAAATCCCGCTGCCCACATGCATTCTCAGTACTCAGCGATACATGGCCTTCATGTACACCCGACAGTTTAGTGACCTCGCCGGAGCTGCTCCTGCTGATTCAGCATGCAGAATATCTAGGGCGGACCCATTCCGATCATAACTCCTTGTTACAGCAGCTGTGCCCGGGAGCCACACCAACCCAATGTCCCCACGTGGTGCCTACAGCCCCAAGCCCTGGAAGACCCTGCTTTCAGGTCATTGCTTGGGACATCGATTCTGCAATATTTTGAGTTGAATGAGGGCACAGCAAGCGATGCGCTTGTCAAATGGGAGGCATTTAAAGAGACAATCAGGGGCCCTTGTGTAGGGGCAACATGGAATATATGCAAACAATTGTCAGACTCCCTCGCACGTATTGAAACCCAGCTGATACGCTATGAAAACACAGGCGAAGGGGTAGGCTGTGACTCGTGGTAACTAGAGACGCTGCGCTCTGAACACGTGGGCTACATGGAGCAACTCCGCTGCCACAATTACTCCGCACACACAACCAGACCCACACTGTGACCGATAGGGCAGTTAGGCTTTTAGCCTGGTTGATCTGGCAAGAACGGTCGCATGCCCCAATAGGGCCGCTCCACTCTTCCGCAGTTTAGTTGGTAACCACACAGCGAGACATACATGAGGCCCTGACACAACACTATGCATGTCTCTACCAGTCCCAATGTCGCTGTAACGAAGACGTGTTGGCGAGTTTTCTTGACCCCTTACAGCTACCCACAGTAACAGAGGAACATCGTGAAATGCTCAATGAGCAGATATCTCGGGAGAAGATTGGTGTGGCTATTCAGTCCTTAGCAAATGGTAAAACCCCGGGGCCAGACGGATTGCCCTCCAAATATTGCAAAGCATATCACATCTCACTGCTGCAACACCTTGATATGATATTTGCAATGGCCCTAGATGCACAGCAACTTCCCCCTTGATGCGTGAGCACATCTGTTTTCCTTATGTAAGCCGGGCAGAGTTCCAGATAACCTGGGTTCATATCGACCCCTTGCCCTACTCAATGCAGATTATAAAATCCTCGCAAAGGTGCTGGCTGACAGGCTAGCACAGGCAGTTCCAGGATTGGTCCACACAAACCAAAACGACTTTCTGCCAAAGTGTAATACCTCCCTCAATCTACACTGCTTCTTTCAAGTGGCTGCTTACCCTTTGGAGGAGTGGCCCAGAGCTGCTTGCCTCGTGTTGGATCTGAAAAAGCTGTACCTATCCACAGACCAGGGCGGGCTGGCAGATCCCTGTCTTGAACACTACTACCTGGCCTCTCAGTTGCAGTGGGTAGCACGTGGCTCTCCGATCACAACTACACAGCCATCCTACCCTCTGGAGCAGATAGTCCAGTTGTTTCACCTAGGGGCATGTCCACGTCCACCAGAGCCTCTGTTACTAGCAGTGGCCTACATGTGTTTTTGCAGAAGCTTGTTTCTGACATGCAGCGTAACCCCATATGCATCAGCGATACCCTTAGAGGGCACCCCAGTGGGAAATCAGTACTGATGGCGGTCATGCTCACGGAATGGCATGATAAAGGTATCCACACCCTGGAGACCTATACCAGGATGGGGCACTCTATGCCACCCTCGTGGAAGAGGAGGGGCTACTACCACACGGGTAATGCCTCAGTCATCGCATGCTGGAGACTTCACTCACGGCAAAATGGGGTGATATCACAACAGAGCTGTGAACGCATCTTACCATACAATATCTACTCGTAATGGGACGAGATAGGCATTTAACGTGCTGGTTTGCAGCCTCACTCCGAACTCATGAGGCACTCAGACTTGCCACACTCCACCACCAGTGGGAAGTGGATCTAGGTAGCCAGCTCACAGAGAAGGAATGGGCCGGAGTGCTTTAGAGCCCCACACACATCCCGAGGAACATGTGCTTCAGGCAGATACAGCTTTATATTATCCACTGTGCATAGCTCACCCCTGCGAAAATCTACCAATACTTTAATCGCAAGGATGCAGCATTCCCGAGATGCAGAGAAGTAGGGGCCGATCTACTACACATGTTTTGGGCCTGCCCCAGGGTGGGGAAATACTGGACAGATGGGGCCACTCTGTGGCACGATACCACTGACGGGGAGCTGCCTTTCACTTGGCCTACATATTTATTGCACAAGTTTTGCAGAACCCCTAGCATGAAGTTCACGCCCAGATTTAGTAGATCTGAGACTGATAGCAGCCAAACGACTGATCAGTAAAAGATGGAAAGTACCAGACCCCCCACCCATACAAGCTTGGCGTAATGTAATGCTTGCGTGGGCCAAAGCGGAAAACCTCGCTATTCAGCGCAAGGAGACGCTGGGACTGCGTAGGGTCTCCATTGCCATATACTGGGACACAATCTACCTTGCACTGCAACGCAGCCCGGACAAGCCGACTACAGACCTTTCTGACATGCCAGTCTCTGGCAGCACTTCGTCCCATAGGTACTGATCCCTTGCTCCAGGACACAAACTGCCTGTAACGCTCAACCGACACAAACTTAAAACATGGGGTAACAGCCAGATGCTGTTTAACACATGAGCAGTGAGTCATGCCACACATGGATGGAAAACAAAAAAAGGGGGGGGGGGGCTCTGGGCTACTTGTTTGTTTGCATACACTGTACATTCCTCCTTTTCATTTCTTTGACCCCCTTTCTTTTGTATGCACAGCTCCTAGTTCCTGTTGGTAATAGTGAATCTTTTATTGTCACTCATACACAGCTGGGCGCCAGTGCTGGCTTTATGAGACTGTACCCGTACGTATGTGCGATAATGAACATTTGCCAACACCTAAGCCCTGGAAGACACCCACAATGTGGTCAGCGATGTGGACAATGTGCCTTCCTACTGTCCTTCTTTCCTGCCTCTCACCTCTTTCTTGTCTTCTGACAAAGGCCGTACATGTATCTGTCAATCGCATGCTTGATCACTTCGTGCATAACTCCAAGCGAGTGCTATAACAATATTGTATGATACTACTGTGCCTTATATGCTGATTGTAACACCAAACATTGCTTACTATTTCATCTGACTTATGCTGTACTAATGCTAAAATCCAATAAAACAGGTTCACAAAAAAAGAATCCCCAGGTGAAGATTGTTTGTCATAGAGCACACAAGAAATGCTGTAACCGTGGGTAGGTTCATCGCTGTGTACTTCTACATCATTGGGTAGGGAGTGGCCATGAGTGTCCCACACCCACTGGATGGTGACAGGCATAAATGTGTTATGCACACTACCAACCTCGGATACCTTTTGATCCCTTTTGAAACCTATGGAAGAACATAAAAGGACTGGACCTGATGTCAGTGATATAATAGGAGTACTGAGATATGGACATGGTCTCCCTTTGTACCCAGGACAAAGAAGGGGACCCCAAGGATCATAATGCTGACCTATGTTTTAAGCTATAAGGACACAAAAAGTTACAAAAGGCCTTTCCTGCAACTCCCCAGCTGACTATTTCCAACTGACCCACCCTGAAACATGCTTCTGACCACTGCTGGCGTTAGTCTTGACCCCCAAGTGCTGTTCCCAGGAAACTGCACCTTCAGTTGTTGTCAAAGTGTCCTTTTCCTATGTTTTTCAAAAGAATAGGACTGGCGGGGGCCAACCTGCCAGGTCAATACGATAAAGGTGCATTGCTGCTTGGACAAAGCTTCAAGTTTCTCATGCTCTGAGCTTTACAACAGCAGTAAATCAAATTCAGTGGGTCCTCAGAAAGATGGCATCTGGCCTTGTGAAGGTAGACTTCTTCACTGGTGAAGGCGTGAAAAACATCCACCCAGCTAGGAACCTTCTCTGTGTGAGAAATTCATATTTCTCTTGCTTGGAGCTTTCCTGCCAAAAGTTTTACCAAGACCTCGCCCAGCTACTATCTGCTGATGCAGAGCACTCTTCGGCCACACTCTTCGGCCACAGTGTGCTGCCTTACCCATTGAGGATTTTTAACTTCCATTTTAGAGACTTGGGGGCATATTAACAAGAACACAGGCTTCTATTGGAATTCTCCAGGGCATATTATCAAACCCATTATCGCCATTTTCTGCCGCTAAACTGGCAATAATTTTAACACCATTCTTGATAATATGCCCCTTAGTCTGAAGTAAACATTTCAAACTGGGTTGAACCTGGTTTCTGTAGCCTGAACCTGTTCCTAGCTATAGGTCGAGTGCAACTAAATGAAAAAAAATTCAAACTAATTTCTCTTATTGGACTTTTGTTGTTTTGGCGTAATTTAAGTTATTAAAATGCGTTCTATTTTTTACGTTTTTTGGGTGATTTTTCTTGTGTTGTGTTTGGACTGTATTACTGTCTTGGTAAAGCATGAATACTTTACACATTGCCTATAAGTGAAGTCTTTCTGCTCTGCACCAAAGCTAGTAGTGTTTAGCTCAGGTTAGTTTAGTGACTTTAAGGGTTCACCATAACAATAGTTGTGGTTAATACTTGAGGCAGGAACTCACCCTCCTCAATTATTACCCCAATTTCCTACACCTATCAATACTGTATCTCTCAGGAACCCACATATTGTACTGAGAACTGAAAAAGTATTAACTCTTAACACTCTAAGGCCCGGCAAACAAATCTAAAAACTGTGGGGGTGTTAACAGTGGAGTTCCCTGTTGCTTACCGCTGCCACCAAATGCTGGAGGCGTGCATTCCCAACACCTCGCTTCAACGTTAGGCTAAGTAAGGACACCGTCTGGGATTGCCCTGCTCACCCCTTAGTAGCTTGGTACGAGCAGCCAGGCTTATCTCCAAGGCACAAGTGTTCAGTATGTGCAACCACGCTCATAGAAGCCCCATGATGTCATTGCATATAGACACCACACGAGTATTGATAAAAACGAGTATAATCTTTATATAAGCAATTATACAATATGACCACACAATACAAAATCAACATATAAGAATGGGTAGTATTCTTTCCGGTGGGTTGGTAGGTTCCAAACCCAACCCTCACTTCTAACCAACAGTTAAGCTCACTTCTAACTGTTTCCCAAAAAGTTAGAAAAGTCGTATTGCTAGAATCACATTCGTTGCAAAAGGAAACAATACTGCAATGCGTAACAATATTCACTTATACTGAATAACAGAGAAACAATGCCATACGTAGCGCCAAAATCATGTACTTTGCAATTGAAGGAATAATGCAATGCGTATCACCACCAGCATGCCCTGTACCAGGAACAAACAAAAGCAATGTGTCATGCTACAATCCTGTGCGGAGCAATGAAGAAATAATACACTGTGCCAGGTTATACTCAGATACAGTGCACTGAAGAAATACTGCAATGCACCATGTTGCAATCAGGTAATATGCCAGAAAAAATAAAGCAGTGCATAGAGCAACAAGCAAAAAGTTTGTCAGGCACAAAAGATGTCAGGCGTCATACGAAAGTTCAATAGTTCGTTAGCAGCAATAATGCAAAGTGTAATACAACAGTTTTACGTCCTCCGTTAACAGTGCCCCCACTATGGATCAAATGATGACACAAAAAGTACTGGCTCGTGCAGCTGACTGAAGCGGGAAGCCAAGAGAGTGTCCCTCTGGGCCCGCAACCCACCCCAGGTGTTGATCCACATTACCTGGGGTGGGGCGCGATCCCACTTTCCTCCCTGACGTCAGAGACTTGGGCCTTGATCCAGAACTCCGTCACAGGCTGCAGCTGACTCGGGCCGGTTGCTCAGCTCTTCCGTGGCTGCTGGTCCAGGCTGCTGCTGGTTGACTCTGAGGGCCCAAATGACTTGGCCCTCACTCTGGCGGTCTCAGTCCACACCAAGACCCGCCCTCAGCACTGTGGAGACTTTACTTCAATTCAGTGCACACCCTAACCAGGCACTCTTCACCTGCACCTCAGGTTGCACTTCGACACGGACACCGCACGTCCGAGACTCGCCTTTTCTCTGGTGCTCATGACAATCTGGATCTCTTGACAAACGCTCCGCTTGCACCTCAACATGCACCCTGCAGGTTCGAGCCTCTCCACTTCTCCCGGTGCACACGATGTCCAGGCGCTCTTCACCAACGCCCTGGCTGCACCACAACATGTACTCTTGCGCGTCCGAGTCTCACCTCTTCTCCCGGTGCACACGATGTCCAGGAGCTCTTCCCTAACGCCCTGGCTGCACCATGACACAAACTCTTGCATGTTGGAGACTTACTACTTATTTTGGTGCCTACAAGGCCCCAGCACTCTTTACCAACACCCGGGCCGCACCATGACATGTACCCAGTGCATCCGAGACTCATTTCTTCCTTTGGTGCAAACGATGTCCAGGCACTCCTCACAAATGCCCTGGCTGCACCATGACATGCCACGACACCATGAAACGCACCCTTCCGCATCTGAGCCTCTCCTCGTCTCCCTCTGCACACCACGGCCAGACACTCCTTACCAATGCCTTGCCCTACACCACAACATGCACTCTGTGCCTCTGAGACTTAGCTTACTCCTGCGTGCCAACGACCACAAGGCACAACTTCTGAGGGTCTCAAGCGGCAAAAAGCACATGCATACCGCGTTGCTTGGGACTTCTCCGCAAAGTTTTATGATCCTGTATTTCTAAACAATGAGCCAGCTCACCTCGGGCCCTTGGGGTTACAACCACAGCAAAAAGCACAGTCTTCTTCAAGCAGGGGGACGCAGCGCCTCAAAGCAAAGTTCCAACAGCCTCTTCTTTAGTTAGAACAGAAAACTGCAGACCAGCCCCAGATCACAACAGTCTCTTCAGTTGTTCCTTTTTTAGCAGAGGTTCCTCTTGACCACGAATGGGTCCAAGCCTTATCAGTCACATATCTGTTTCATTCCAGCGTTCAGGGGCTTCAGCTCTCATAGTTATACCCCTTAATGTCTTTGAAGTTTGTATGTGCTCAGGGGTCCCTG
The DNA here is from genome assembly GCF_964263255.1 of Lissotriton vulgaris. NCBI lineage: Eukaryota > Metazoa > Chordata > Amphibia > Caudata > Salamandridae > Lissotriton > Lissotriton vulgaris. The sequence continues at coordinate 684,145,007 of NC_141689.1, forward strand.
ACCCCTCCCTAAATCAGTTCTGGGTGTCACCCTCCCAGTGTCACCCCTCTCCCTTTGATACTGGGGGTCTGGATCCTTAATCACTCAGCAGGAGATTGGCAATTGGTTTATAGCACCAGCCCAGGCCTTTTCACCTCCCGGGCTTCTCCTCCCACTACTTTCCAGAGGTAGGGCAGCCTGGTGCATTCTCAACCACTCCCTGGGCCATGACCTCTCCCAGCTCCTCTCACCTTTCAGTTCCAGACAGACAATCCACATTTCAGAGGCACACAGAAATGCTCAGAGCACAGAACTCAGCCACTTTATAAAAGAGTGGTTTATAAACACACAGTGACAAAACCACTGTCACAGAAAGATGCATCATGACACTGTGAGTCCATACATAACAAACTTCACCTCTCCATTGTAAACTGATAGAAAACTAGGCTAACAAACACAACACACAGCCTCTCCTATTCTGTCCTATTGGCAGAATGGCCTTTCAGCAGTGAAAAACTAAATGGAGAGTTTTTCACTGTCAGAACATAATGCACACCTCAGCTTATGTTTTGCCTTTTACCCACACTGCAACCTGCCCTGGGGTTACCTCGTACCTACCACAGGGGCTCTCCATGTGTATGTAAAAGGGAAAGTCAGGCCTGAAAAGTGGTTGCACTCGTCAGGACTACATGCTAACTTAGCATTCTGCACGCAGGCCCTACACTGAAGGCCTGAGTTCCCTTGTCTGTGCGCCCTTGCATTAATTGGCCTTGCGCACACAGTGCACATCACTAGGGACTTTTACTAGCAAGGCAAACATACCAATCATGGCCTACCAATCACCATAACATTTTACATAGGGAACTCCTGTACTTTGACACTGATCAGCAGTGGCAAAGTACCAAAGCATCTGAATTGGCATCTCTAGGTCAGGAAAATGGTCTGGGGGGAAGCAAAATTTTAGGGAACTTTAACCAAAAAGGCCAAGTCCTGCAGGGGGAATTCACAAAATCATTTATGAATATGGGAAGTACTACTACAAGAGTATACTATTCTTTAACTACTACTAAAGCCTACTAATTCCCATGCTTTTGTGAATCAGTTCAATAACAAAGACATGTTCTTTTCTCCTAAGTGCAGCACTGATTGCCATAGACTGATTTTGACTCTCTCTGGCCATTAGGTTGTTACTAAAAACTATTAATGACGGACTCTTTATTAGTGAGGGAAACACAGGTGAACAGAAAGAAGACCTACTGACTTCCAGGAAATATTGGATAATTCTGCTTTTACTGCACACTAGAATATGCATAGCAGGGACTGTGGAGCTACTTCCCTTTGTGATTTTTACATGTACACATCACTTTGCATTCATCGGTCTTTTGTTTTGGCTTACTTCTCACACTCATGATAGATTGATTCTGGACACCTCTGGACTCATGTCAGCAGCTTGTCTCTCCAGCTCAGGCAGCCATCATTGCTCGCTCCAAACTCTAGCAGCCATCAACGCTCGCTCCAGACTAAGAGATTTTCTCAGCATTCATCTTCTGAAGAAATCTGACAAGCATCCATCAATAACTCTTAAATGATTAGAAGCTCCATCCTTAAATTAATTGAACTTTCAATGTCTGATGATTCTGTTGAGTCTCTCCACAAATTCATCAATTATTTTATCGATTTTCTGGTGTTCTTGTTAGAAGAATGTGTCATTTGTAATTAACCTTTTACGTTGAATTAAACTTGAGATGAAACACGTCTTTAATCTGACGAAATGTGACTTCATCTGTTTGCGACATTTTCTTTAAGACTTCTTTTACACAATCACCAACAAGATTTTTAAGATACTTGATAATCTTTTTGTTATCAGTTTCTTCAAGTGCATCAATGAAATCATGAAATGCCTATTTATAGTCAATATTTTGCTTGAAGGCGGTATTAAACTGTGGTGGTGGTTTCAGGAAAGAGGCAGCGTTGTATCCATTTATGAGAGTGTAGTTCTCACTGGCTCTCTCGTCTGTTCATCTTGAACTTGATAATGTATCCGTCTCTAAGGCCTTGAGATGGTGGCCTCAGGATCAGCCTTGATGAATTTTGGAAAGATTACCTCTGTCTTTTTTGCCACTGTTATGTTCCTGTTCTGACCACCTTCACTGCCATTCAGTCAGCTTGAAAAAACTCACCAGTGTCATAGGTACAAGCCTAGGCTCTACCTGGGTTGCAACGCCTGGGTTGCAGCGCCTGGTGCTGAGGTCGTACTGGTCCATTTTACTCATGTTCTGGTGAATAAATAACTGTTTTATCCTTTGGCAATCGCTTTGCGCTCTCTTTATCTTTCTAACTGTAATACTATCTATCAATTTATTATTATCAACAACTGCTCTTTGAAAGTGTTTGTATCTGCCTTCAGCATTAACACTCCAGATTATGTATGACTGTAAATTGGATAGCAGCGTTGTACCTTTATGTACGGTCTGACCAGCAGGTTCTCGGTGACCAATAGGTAGATTTCTTGGCAATACTTCTGTTGTTTTCAAGTTCTATACAGCGTCTGGAGTTGTGCTATAACTCCACATGCATTAAGTATGGGCTCCTTACTTTGACTGTAATGCACATAGCTCACATGAGCTGTTTGCTTGCTTGGACCATGGCAAACTCTCTGGGAGAGCTATGTTGATATTTCGGTTACATATTCCCTATCCCGTCGCCAGTTGAGGCATCTTCAAATGCCTGGGTATCTGTCAACGACTACGCCACACACAGATATTAGCATTACATGTCTTTATTCTGCTCTGTGTAACTGCAAACTCAACATTGTAAATCAGCCTTCATTGCTTTCTGCTCTAACACTTCTGTCACAGTTGTGCTAAATCCATCAGGAGTCAAAAGGGTTCCATAGTTTCTAACATGGAAGACACTACCAGGCTGTACAAACTGTGTGGTTTTGTGCATATGTTCCATTCAGTACCTACCACCTTCACTTAAGCCACCCAGAACAAAAACTCTGCCATTATCTTATTTTGAAGATTTTACAATATGTCCTGAACAACCCATGTTTAGTTTTTTAACTGCTTTAATCAAGAGAAGTCTTTCCTTTACTATATTGCAGTCAAACTCACAAGTTAGTGGCTTTATTTTGTATAATAAAATAGGCCTGGGGCATTAGGGATAATAATCTTAGGATATTTGTTAAATACGTATAATTTATCAAATCTTTTCCTTCATCAGCAAAGTGAAGAAATATGGAGAAATTTTAAAGTGTATGATGAACTCCAATGCCCATGGAGGCTGTGTTACTTCATTCATAAAAATATTGAGAGGTGTTAGTGGAAAGTGAATTTGAACGATCACAAATATTTACTACATTGGAAACAATTACAATAATGACAGCATTGTATGCTACAAGGTATAACATTATTTCAGAGTTCATACTAGGCATATATCTTAGTAGAAACATTATTTCAAATGTGCAACTCCCAAAACACATAGGGGCTCTTTATGAGTTTGTTGCGCCACACTGTGTGACATGTGGAGCAAGACCACTGACTCTTTGTCAGTGAACTTGCTCTCCCACCCTCGCAGCTCCACCATTAAGTGAGGCCTCCCCCAAGCCCCTGCATTCTCGAGTGCTGGTGTTCGAGGCCCTCCTCCACCCACAGGTTATACCTGCGCCTCATGCCTGGTGGTCCAGTGGACCTCTGTCTCCTTTCTCTCGCTCCGCTTTCCCTCTCTGTTTTACCCTCATTTCAATCTCTCCCTGACATCTCTCTCCTCCACCTTATTTGCACTTTTCTGCTTTTCTGCTTTATTCTGCTTCCAATTTTTGGTCCCTTTGTTCCCCTTTTCCCTTTCTGTCCGTTTACCCCACCGCTGCAACCCTCGTAGCCCCTCCCCCAGCACGACCAGCTTGATGGCCCAATCAAGCTCCCCTCTCCGCTCCCGCTGCTCAGCTGCCCAGAACTCCCCGACCCCTACTTAATGGCAGTCGCTGCGGGGACAAGCAAGCAAGACCACTGACTCTTTGCCAGTGAAATTGCTCTCCCGCCCTCGCAGCTTCACCATTAAGTGAGGCATCTCCCGAGCACTTACATTCTCGAGTGTTGGTGTTCGAGGCCCTCTTCAACTCTCAGGTTATACCTGTGCCTCATCCCTGGTGGTCCAGTGGACCTCTGTCTCCTTTCTCTCACTCCGCTTTCCCTCTCCTTTGCACTCGTTTTACCCTCATTCCAATCTCTTCCTGTCATCTCTCTCCTCCACCTTTCTTGCACTTTTCTGCTTTCCTACTTTACTCTGCTCCCACTTTTTTAGTTCATTTTATTTCTTGTTTCATCTTTATTCTGTTTCCAATTTTTACTCCTTTTATTCCTCTGTTCTGCTTTATTCTGCTTCCACCTTTTAATCCTTTATTCCTCTTATCCCTTTCTGCCCCTTTTCCCTGCCTTTCCGCCCATTTTTTCTGCTGCTGCAGCCCCCACTGCCCCTCCCACCCAGAACGGCCAGCACGACCGGCCCAATCCAGCTCCCCTCCCCACTACCTCCTCCCAGCTGCCCAGTCCTCCCCGACCCCTACTTAATGGCCGCTGCTGCGGGGACAGGCGAGCAAGACCACTAACTCTTTGTCAGTGAAATTGCTCTCCCACCCTCGCAGCTCCACCATTTAGTGAGGCCTTCCCTGAGCCTCTGCATTCTTGAGTGCTGGTGTTCGAGGCTCTCCTCCACCCGCAGGTTATATCTGTGTCTAATCCCTGGTGGTCCAGTGGACCTCTGTCTCCTTTCTCTCGCTCTGCTTTCCCACTCCCTTTTTACTCCTTTTACCCTCATTTCAATCTCTCCCTCTCATATCTCTCCTCCACCTTTCTTGCACTTTTCTGCCTTTCTGCTTTACTCTGCTTCTACTTTTTTAGTTCTTCTTATTCCTCTTGTCTGCTTTGTTCTGCATCCACTTTTAAGTCCTTTTATTCCTCTTTTCTGCTTCTATTTTTTAGTCCATTTATTCCTCTTTTCCCTTTCCGCTTGTTTTCCCTGCCACTGCTGCCCCAGCAGCCCCTCCCCCCTAGCACACCTAGCGCGACTGGCCCATTCCAGCTTCCCTCCCCCTCCCAGCTGCCCAGCCCTCCCTGACCCCTACTTAATGACGGCTGTGCCCACATCAAAGTCAAGCCCGTCTGCGCCCGTCTGCGCCCGTCCTCAACCCTGAACCTCCACACTGCCAACACTATGACCCAGCGGCACTCCACACAGTCAACCCAGGCCGCAACAACAACTGCAAGCTAGCATCACCAGCTGACACCCACGGACCCTTCAGCTGTCACTGAGGCTGGCACACCTGCAACACCACCAGGAACACAGCCCCAGCACAACCCACCCGCAAGAACACACGCGAAGAGAAGACCCTGCAATGCATTCTCCACAACATCCGATCACTCCACAAACATGCAACCGAAATCTGGGACCTCCTCAACAGCACCACCCCGGACGTAGCATTCTTCACCGAAACCTGGACCAACACCACCTTGGGACCAGACATCGCCATTACCATTCCCCAAGGATAAACAATCTCCAGGAAAGACAACCGCTTGATAGGAGGAATGGCCATCGTCCACAAATCCACCCTTCGCCTGAGCAAACTCCCCGACCACCCCACAGACCTGATGAAACACCTTCACTTCAAGATACTGGCCAGCCCTACCACTACCATCTGGGGAACCCTCCTCTACCGACCCCCTGGACCCAGCGGACCATTCACCAACTCCATTCTGGACATCATCTCCCCGCCTGCCATCGCATCCACCAACTACACCCTGCTGGGAGACCTCAACATCCACCTCGACAACCAAGTGGACCCCAACACCACATCCCTCCTGGACAATCTCCACAACATTGGACTCTGCCCGATGGTGACAGAACCCATGCACTCAGCAGGACACACCCTCGACCCCCTCTTCACAACAGGAAACTCTATCACTTTCAGCCACTTCACTGAACTCCCATGGACAGACCACTGCTGCGTCCATTTCACTTTCAAAACACCCACCATCCACAGACACCAGCACCTGCTCATGCAAAGAAACTGGACCAAAATCACAGATGACCAGCTCACCTTCTCACTCAGCATCTCCACCCCAACCATCGCAGAAGACGACGACCCCAACACCACAGCCCGAACTCTGCCCAGATGGTTCTCCGACAGCACCAACACCATAGCCCCCCTCAACAAAAACAACAACACTCATAGCAAGAAAGTCAGATGGTTTTCCACCGAACTTCGGGAGTCCAGACGCACGTGTCGCAGACTTGAAAAGGCCTGGAGGAACTCCAAATCCACAGAGGCCCACAACAACTTCAGAGCCAACATCAACGCGCACCACCAACTCATCAGAAAAATGAAAAAAATCAATTGAAGACAGAATCTCCACGCACACGCACAACAACAAGGAACTCTTCAGCATCATCAAGGAGTTCACCCAACCCACCAGCGAGTATACGGACATCCCTCCCTCACGAAACCTCTGCGACAAACTCAGCACCTGCTCAAAATCGAGAACATTTAGGACAACTTCGACGAGGACAACCAACACACTGAACCTTCACCAGCCACCCGACACCCTGAAGCCAACGATTGACAACTGAATAGCCCTCACCACCAAAGATACACTGAAGACAATGAAGTAAATCCACTCTGGTGCCCCCATGGACCCCTGCCCCCACCACATCTTCAACAGATCCACGACTCCATCGCACCCATGCTCCGCCACACCATCAGCCACTCCCTGACAAACGCCTCGTTCCCCGACAACAGGAAACAAACCGAGATCAACCCTCTTCTGAAGAAGCCCTCAGCGGACCCAACTGACCTTAAGAACTACAGACCCATATCCATGCTCCTGTTCCCAACGAAAATCTTTGAGAAAGCCACCAACAGCCAACTCACCACCTTCATCGGAGAGCACCACATCCTTGACTCCTCCCTATCCGGCTTCAGAAAAAACCACAGCACAAAAACTGCCCTCCTCGCTGCAACAGACGACATCGGCTCCCTACTGGACAGAGGAGAAACAGTAGCCCTCCTCCTCCTCAACCTCTCAGCAGCATTTGACACAGTCTCTCATCGCACCCTAATACGCAGACTCTACGACGCAGGGATCCGGGACAAGGCCCTTGACTGGATCAACTCCTTCCTCTCTGGCAGAATGCAGTGAGTCAGACTCCCCCCTTTCCTCTCGGACCCTACAGCTACCACCTTTGGAGTCCCCCAGGGGTCCTCCCCCAGCCCCACGGTCTTCAACGTCCACATGGCTCCGCTCGACCCATCATCAGAAACTACAGGCTGAACATTGTGTTATATGCTGACGGCACCCACTCATCCTCTCCTAATCCAACAAACCCACCACTACCAGATACAACTTTCAAGAAGGCATGGAAGCCGTCACCAAATGTTTGAAAAGCAGCTGCCTGTAACCCAACACCGACAAAACAGAAGTGCTCATCTTTGTCCCAAACCCCGATGCCTGGAACAACACCTGGTGGCTCCCCGCCCTCGGAAGCCCATCCACACCCATGGACCATGGACGCAACCTTGGAATCATCCTGGATTCTGAGCTCAAAATGGACCACAAGATCAACTCCATAGCATCCTCCTACTTCCACACCCTCTGCCTCCTTTGTAAAACATTCAAATAGATCCCCATGGAGTACAGAAAGACCGTCACTCAAGCCCTTGCCACCAGCAGACTCGATTACGGCAAAGTAATCTACTCAGGAATAAATAAAAACCTCACCCACAAGCTATAAAACATCCAGAACGCCGCCACAAGACTAGTCCTCAACCTGAAAGACACTGCCTCATCTCCCAGCACATGCGCATACTCAACTACCTCCCAATCGAGGCTAGAATCACCTTCAAGATTCTCACCTATGCAAACAAGGCACTCCACGACACAGGACCAGCATACCTGAAATGAAAAACTCAAATTCCACGCACCCCAAAGGGCCCTACGATCAGCCAAGGTCTCCTATGCCTTGGTCCCCCACACCAGAAAGACCAGATCAGGAGGCTGCTCCTTTCTCGTGGCCAGAGCCTGGAATGCCTTTCCGCTCCACCTCATACAGACATCGCTCCCCAACTTCCTGAGAAACCTCAAAACCTGGCTCTTCGTCAGATCCCTCCTTGATGGACTGGAACCTGCCCTCCCTCTCTCCCAGCACCTTGAGACCCTCACAGGTGAGTAGTCGCGCTTCACAAACACCTGATCGATTGATTGACATTGAGAGAGCAGGAATGGGCTGTATTTAGGGCAGTATGGTGAATTCCTGCCCTTCTCATGTGCTGGCGTCCTTTTGGTGCAAAAAACACAGTTGATGGACAGAATGCAGAACAATGTCTTACATTCACCCCAGTACAAAGATATGGGCTTAAATCCATCGTTTTTGCACTCCACACCACCCTAGGTCAGACAATGGCTATATGCAAATCAGCCTTGACCCTGTGCCTCATGGGAACAGTCCAGCCCAAACTACCAAGCCATGTCTTTCCTAGACCGGAATCAAGCATCCAAGGACCGGTTCTGGCTATCAGCCTACTTCAGCCTGGATAGCTTGACTCCAGTAATGTGGAGAGCTTGGGACTCACGTCTGAGCATACCCAGCCCACTCGGGGTGAAAATTGCCAAAAACACAGTTGATGGACAGAATGCAGAACAATGTCTTACATTCACCCCAGTACAAAGATCTGGGCCTAAATCCATCGGTTTTTTGGGCACTCCACACCAACCTAGGTCAGACAATGGCTATATGCAAACAGCCTTGACCCTGTGATTCATGGGAACAGTCCAGCCCGAACTAACAAGCCATGTCTTTCCTAGACCGGAATCAAGCATCCAAGGACCGGTTTCTGGCTATCAGCCTTCTTCAGCCTGGATAGCTTGACTCCAGTGATGTGGAGAGCCTGGGACTCATGTCTGAGCATACCCAGCCCACTCGGGGTGAAAATTGCAAAAAACACAGTTGATGGACAGAATGCAGAACAATGTCTTACATTCACCCCAGTACAAAGATCTGGGACTAAATCCATCATTTTTTTGCACTCCACACCACCCTAGGTCAGACAATGGCTATATGCAAATCAGCCTTGACCCTGTGCCTCATGGAAACAGCCCAGCCCGAACTACCAAACCATGTCTTTCCTAGACCGGAATCAAGCATCCAAGGACCGGTTTCTGGCTATCAGCCTTCTTTAGTCTGGATAGCTTGACTCCAGTGATGTGGAGAGCCTGGGACTCACGTCTGAGCATACCCAGTCCACTCGGGATGAAAATAGCAAAAAACACAGTTGATGGACAGAATGCAGAACAATGTCTTACATTCACCCCAGTACACATATCTGGGCCTAAATCCATCGTTTTTTTGCACTCCACACCACCCTAGGTCAGACAATGGCTATATGCAAATCAGCCTTGACCCTGTGCCTCATGGGAACAGTCCAGCCCGAACTACCAAGCCATGTCTTTCCTAGACCGGAATCAAGCATCCAAGGACCGGTTTCTGGCTATCAGCCTTCTTCAGCCTGGATAGCTTGACTCCAGTGATGTGGAGAGCCTGGGACTCACGTCTGAGCATACCCAGCCCACTCGGGGTGAAAATTGCAAAAAACACAGTTGATGGACAGAATGCAGAACAATGTCTTACATTCACCCCAGTACAAAGATCTGGCCCTAAATCCATCGTTTTTTTGCACTCCACACCACCCTAGGTCAGACAATGGCTATATGCAAATGCTATATGAGTCCTTTTGGTAGCCTAGCACCAACACAGACACCTTTGCCTCATGGTACAAGGGTGCCTGGTTTGCATGCAGAATCATGTTTGGTGCAGTAAGGGACACCTTCCTGTGCAAAAACAATCCTGGGAGGCATATTCCTCTTTCTATGTGTGCTGCAGCACACATAACAAGAGGAAGAAGCAAGGAGAAATAGAGATGTATCTCATCTTTACGCCTCCCCTGGGAAGATGTAAGATTTTGTCATATCCCTGGGTTTACAAGTTCTCGTAAATCTGGGGAGGCATCAAAATCCAAGGGTGTTGCATGGGATTCTTCACAGCAATGAATGCCTATGGAATGCCTTCCCAGGGCAGAGTAACACAATGCTGCGATGTGTGCTGCGTTGCATTGCTCCAGTTTTTTTAAGCCACTCAGGCCACGTAAAGTGGCTTTGCTTGGCTTCAAAAATCTGACTGAGAGGTTTGTGTCACACACTTAGCAGGTTGGGTGGTGCAAACGTGGTGCAACCCTCTCATAAATAAGCTCCATAGTGTCACTAATATGGCACAGAACAAAAGCAAGAGCCCAATGAAATTCATAGTTCAATCAATGTTAAATTATATTAAAATTATTATTATCCAGAACTGAAGAAAAAAAATTCACAGTACAGTTTCTTCTTTCTTTCTTTTTTTGTCTTCTATTTAATCAATTTCCAAGCATTACAGTGTACAGACATTAAGTACAAAATGTTGTATGTACATTTGCATGCAGAACAAGAAGAGGCACAATCAATCTGCCATACCTCTAGCCACAACCCTGTATATTGTTATTTAAATAAAGCGGCTCAAAGCATGAGTTGTTTATCTTACATTGCCCATTTTCTTATGCAGCTGGTTATACATTATTCCCCACAACTTCACAGAGTCATTGGTGAGAAAGTTTTCACTCCTCAAAACAAAGCCACTTCATGAGCCATTTTTGTCTCTTTGTAGTTCAGGGTATGATTGTGTCTTGAGTTAGCAAGTATGATGACATGGGACCCAAATGTTCTTGGGATGATTGGCTGGTGGGACTGTAGAATAGTAGACCTACAGCTGATCTTTGCAGTAGGTCAAGTAGTTCAGCCATGTTTTTACAGCCAGTGAGTGGTCTCTACCCTAAACACAGGCCACCCCATTTTCACCAGAAACACTGTTATAGAGATGAATCACCCTACACTACATGGTGAGATTATAGTACTCCCCAGTAGGGCCAGCTAAGGAACAGCAATATGACCACACCTGTCATGTCTGAGAGAGTTCAGAACACCCCACACCAAGATCTACTAAACTGTGGGCAGTACCCCAGGCAATGCGAATAATGTCCACATCTGGCACATTGCATCTTGTGCACCTGGAGTTTTCTCAAAATGTCCCCATAATAATATTATTTTTGGCATTGTAGTTTTGTTGTTGTTATTGCTATTATTTTGTTATTGTATTATTATCATTATCATCATCATTAAAAATATTACAAATACAGCCTCACTATAACTTTTATATTTAACTATTTATTCGATTTAATAAAAAAAATCGAAAATATATATTTAAATTGCATTATATTATATCATATTATATTGTTATCTCATATTGTATTATATTATATTCACGTATCATTTAAAATTCGACAGGATGTATTTGATTAAATAATATTTTAGTGCCTGCCTTTTTTTTGTTTTATGGGAATGTGGTGCAGGGCCTGTGAGTGGCCATCTGTAGTTTTCGAGTCCTTTGTGGCTGCAGTAACTTTAGAGGTGGAGTTAATAGCAATGGACTTTTGTCTACAGGGGTTTGTGGGGCATAGTAGCAAGAAGTTTGTTAAAATGATCGCCGTTTTAGCGACAGGAAACTGCCGCTAATGCTGCAATAATGGGCTTGATAATATGCCCTTGTAAATTCCCATGGAAACACATGTTCTGGTGTGAAAATGGACTTCTATTGGAATTCTCTACGGCATATTATCAAGCCCATTATCTCCGCTTTAGCGACAGTTTCCTGCCGCTAAAGCAGCGATAATTTTAATTCTGTTCTTGATAATATGCCCCTATTTATGACTAAAATTTATACTTTTGTGTGTGGAGACCTCAGGAGCCAGGCAGAGACCTCTGCATAGAAACGATACAAGACGCAGAGGTGCAGATCTCCGCACTATGGTTTGTGAATACCGTTTGCAGCACATGGGTAGTACTATTAGAGTACTACTTAAAGTCTTTACAAAGTGCAGTTCGTAAATAGACGCCATCTGGTTGGTTTTTTCGCAGGGTGGTTTTAGATTACTCAAACGTCCCCAGTCAAAATATTTGTACATAAGCTGTGTGAAAATAAGATGTTTCATATTTGAAGATCCTAGGGGCATATTAGCATGAACCTCGTTAAAATTATCGAAATTGTAGTGACAGGAAACTGCCGCTAAAACGGCGATAATGGGCTTGCTAATATGCGTTATACAATTCCAATAGAAGCCCAGGTTAGATGTGCAGGACATCTAACCTGGGCTTCTATTGGAATTCTATAAAACATATTAGCAAGCCCATTATCGCCGTTTTAGCGGCAGCTTCCTGACGCTTAAATGGAGATAATTTTAACGAGGTTCTTGCTAATATGCCCCAAAGAATTTTGATTTTAGATATGTGCGCTGTAAACTGCATATTCTGACCATCGGAACGAATCTTTTTTAAAACATGTCAAATCATTCTGAGGAACTTTGGTAGGTCCTATAGTGAAAAAAACCTACATTTAACCTTGCACTAATCCACATACAGGTTGGCGGGTTGAAGCGAACAATGGGTCATATTATCAAGAAGGGCGTTAAAATTATCGCTGCTTTAGAGGCAGGAAACTGCCGGTAAAGCAGCGATAATGGGCTTGATAATATGCCCTTGTGAATTCCCGTAGAAGCCCATGTTCTGGTGTGAACATGGGCTTCTATGGGAATTCTCAAGGGCATATTATTAACCCCATTATCGCCGCTTAAGCAGCAGTTTCCTGGCGCTAAAGCGGCGATCATTTTAACGCCCTTCTTGATAATATGCCCCATTGTCCGCACACTGAAAATTTCATTTGTAGGTGAAAAAAGGTTTCGATTTGATTTTGAAGTGCCTTTCATGATAAAATATATAGAGATAGATAATTTCCTCCTAGAAGTATACATATATTTCAATCAATTTCAATGTGTCACGTCAGAGAATATTTGTGCACAGAGACTACATCCAGAGTTACTAACTATTCTCTGGATTTATCAAAGTGATTTCGTTCTAGAAGTTGCATATACACAGTTGTACCCTATAGAAATGCTGGACTATCCTCCTTGACATCGTTGGGGACAAACCTATGTATTTGTAAAGGGAATATTTTTCTCCAATGAACATGCGTCCATAAAATGTAGCAATGTGGGTGTCTTATGGGTCCACTTCACAAAGGCCCCATATTACTGAAAAAAGTGGGATGTAGTGCTTCCTCAATGTATCCAGAGAATTTAACCTGGCAATATTATTTTCTTGTAAATCTCTTGAGGTTCCTTATATTAAATCTTGCTGATTTTTTTTTTATATACCCTTTTCTCTATGAGATTCAAATAGATAATGTAGAACGAAGACGTCTAGCCAATGTGATGACCTTAAAAAGAGAAAAAAAATCTCACCGGCCTTAATTGTGTCTAATTTAGAGTGCCAATGATATTCATGTACATGGGCATTTGACCATACGATGACACACACTCAAAACACACACACATATTACTTACATCACACTCACACGGCAATCACAGATCGCACACTCATACATACACACACTCACACACACCCAGACACTCACACCAGACACACAAGTCACACATATGCCTAAGTTCACAGTATACCACACACACCACACACATGTACACGAAATACGAACACGCATTGTTCTTATCAATGTAATTACGTATCTTTGCCAGTTGATCTGAATCGACAGATTATACCTCAAAGGTTTCAAAATGTTGGGCTTTGAGTTTCTTTAAAGACTGCCCAAGCTGTCTACTAAATCGTGTTTGGAATGTACATAGAAAAGGCAGGGCGCATTTGCTGTCTTCTCATAAAAAGTACACTTCAAAAAAGATTGTGATGCTGTAGTGGATTCCGTGCTCATAGTGAAGCAGCGATGTTGATTCAATTCCAAGTTGAATGTTTAATGTTAAGAACTCGTGCTTGCAACTTTTTCAATAAAATAACATTCTTATTACTCTCTTAAGTTTAACAGTTATCTTTAATCACTGGTGTTTCTGCACGATTTGGAACACAAAATGCAGATGTGTTTCCTTTTCTATGAATTCCTTTGAAATGTCTTTCCACTTGATGACGCAGGCACTCGTAATAAATCATACCAGAATTAAGAAGAAGCTATCTCATTGCAGATCCCTGTTGTAACATTAATGTGAAAATCTCTAAAAAGCGTCCTCACCTGACACCTTTAAGTCTCAACAAAAAAGTTCAATACCATATGAATTTAGTGTTGGAGGCAATCTAAAATTATTTAGCACTTTCATAGGCATCCTCTCTGCTATCAACTGTTAACACTCACCAATCTCTATCCTACAACAATATTGCACTATCTCTCTGTTACATGCTAGTGCCTTTAAACGAAGTTAGCCGCACTTTGCTCAACCAGTACGAACTTTATTAATGAATGGACTTTCCTGTCCAGGTGAGGTCACTTTAAGTTGGTGGAGAGGAAATAAAGCAGGTGTAGTGCACATCCACTAATGAATATTGTCAGCATGGATGAATGATGCTAGTTGGCTGTCCTCAATGACGTTCTTCTTTCCTGGTATCCACTTACATAATAGGACACCCTGAAACCATCTTGTAGGTTACTGCAGGCGTTTGCATAATCATCACGGAGTTTAAACTTTACACCATAAAAGCACCATACCTCTCTTGACTTGGTAGCGTGTACAACAATTACTCCTAGAACTACAATCGTTAGCAAGTATGAATCAGTTCAATTTAATACAGATGAGAGATGATATGACTTACATTAGATTGTCTAAGTAATCACTAATCTTTGCGCTGAAAAATAATAAAAACATCTCCAAAAATATTGTGCATAAAGGAAAGAACGAAAATAGCTATGATTATGTCCCTAAACATTGCAAAGGGACATTTATGTGTGTCTGTATTATCATAAGTCCAGATATGTGTGTACAATGATTGCATGTTTAAATACAGGTGTTCCTTTTTCCATATCCATATTAATTGCACACAGTACCCCCTATGAGTTTTTGGAACTTTGGAGCATCTTCCAGTTTCGAAAGGCAATGTATGTGACCATTAATTTCTTGGGTTGCTTTTGGCACATTGATAATGCTGTAGGCGGTCGAATTATATAATAGTAATAAAGGAGTGTCACCACACAATTCAGTTCCAAAAAGAGGCTCGTAAATGTTAAGGAGCACATATTAATTAAAATTAGTTTGAAGCAGCCCAATAATGAATTAGAGGACGTTTCTACCCCTGACCGAACAAATCATTTTTATTTGGTCTTCATCAGGATCCGTGAGGGAGCAACATGCTAGACAGGTTGCCTGCTGCTTATTTCAATTGAAGTGAAGGAGGTCAAGGGTTGGGTTGGTTTGGTTTGGGTTGGAAGGGAGCCGGGGATCTATCCATGCCTTTGACTTTTCCACCCTGATGAAGACACCAATCTTTAATACTATATCCGATTTACCAATTATCACAATTGGTGTTACGATTGTATTTACAATAGTTCCTTGTTTGTTTGACTGTTATTTTGTAGTTTATTTATCAACTGTGTGAGAACATGAACACTGCAAAGCCACTTCACTTTGTTCTGTAGCATTAAGGTATCTATATTTTTGCAATACAATCTTGTATCATATTGATTGTACTTATGTATTTCTTGGCCTCATCCCGTTACTGTATTGTTTTCATGCCTTGCACATACATGGACTTCTGCAATGGCTGCAGAATCCTCCAGTGCGATAACTATTTGTAGAATTTTAAAGAAAATACTCCTTTAGGAATCTTTGCTATTTGAGCATCCAAATGGACCCTGTCCCACACCTATTGTATAGTTGCAAAAGCAGCAATGGTTTCATCATAGACAATCCATGTGGTGTATGTGCAATAACTTTTCAAACAAAAGCAATGTTAATGATTAAAAAACTTAAAACAGGAAAAAAAGGAAAATGTCTATTAGTATCAATGGTTATAAAAAAACAATTGCGTCCTGTTGGACTTGACCCTTTATGCAGGGGAATCCCCAAATATTTGCTATGCCTCGTATTTTTCTGACCCTCTTTTTATTGGCTTTAGGACTCTGGGCACTTTACCACCGAAGAAGTACAAGTAGTGTGGCTCACTGGTTAGAGGCGGCAGACCCGAGAGCAGAGGATGGCCCGGGACCAGGGTTCGATTCCCGGCGCGGCAGGTTTCTGGACCAGGGTCAGCGGACTCGATAATTCTCTCGCCTCGGTGCCCACTCTGATCAGCGATCACACTCGGCAACTCTGGGCATTAGCTTGCCTCATCTTCACTAACGGCCCCACCAGACCGCCGGGGATGCCTGGTCTCACCCTGGAGATACCCATTAAGGGACCATCTCTCAGGGAAGCCAGGAAGGGTTTCGCAGCGGTCGAAGCGCCTTGGGACCCTCTGGGTAAGTAGTGCGCTATATAAATGCCTATAAATTTACATTTACATTTACCACTGCTAATAGTCATAAATTACATGTGCTCTCTCTTTTAAGCATGGTATGATTGATTTACAACTGGTTGGCATAATTAATGTACTTGTAAGTCCCTTGTACATTGGTATCCCATATTCCAGGGTAAATTAAATGCTACTAGTCGGCCAGCCACGCTGATTGCGCCACACACAGAAGTAGCCTTTCATACCTGTCTCAGGCCTGCCACTGCAGGGTATGCTACATTGACTTCACATTTAAAACTACTTGTCAAGCCTTAAACTTATTTTTTTACTGCATATAGCTCACCACTAAGGTAGGCCCTAGGAAGCCCTATAGGCAGGGTGCTGTGTAAGTAAAAGTTTGGACATGTGCCTTTATTGTGTGACATGTCCTGGTATTGACAGACACTCTAATTTGTTTCTCACTAGTGTGAGGCCTACTTCTCTCATAGGCTACAATTGGGAATTCCAATATATGTGTTTAACTGGTAATTCCTGTACTGAAAGGAGTGACGTTGCCCTGTTTGGTATGTTTGAATTAGTATTGATAAATCCTGCTGACTGGTGTAGTTTGTATTTTTTAATACTATTTTAGAAATTCCACTTTTAGATACGCTGTGTTGGGACGATTCACAGTGCTGTTTGCATGCATTTATCTGGCAGTTTCACAAAAATAAAAAAAGACTACGGGAAGGAGTGCATTCGCCACTTATACACTCACTTTGAGAAAGTGGACATTTCTCGCTGCTTTTGACTCTTTGGGCCTCATTTACTTATTTTTGGCATAGGCCAGTGCTGCAAGCCCTCCACATGCACTGCCCTACCACTAAAGGAAAGGGCAGAAATGTGCGTTATTTATGAGATATGGTGCATTCCTGTACTCTTTTACTCCGCTTGTGCACAAAGGGCTGCTTAGCGTTAACTCCGGTACCCTTGCACCATGGAGTAAAGGTGCCTGCATTGAAACCAGCTTGTTTTTATACAGAAAGGAACTCCTCCCTACACAAAAGCAACATGTACACTACCCATGGAGAGGTGTAGGCTTTTGATGCATTACCAGGTATATAACATGTTGTAAATCTGCAAATGTGTTAAATGCCATGGGTGTTATGTGGGAACACCCACTACAATACCCATGGCACAACCCTCCATCGCAGTGTGAGGCAATGCAGCAACTTGCACTGCATTGCCACACAACATATCTACAAAGTCATGAAAGGCCACACAGGGTGGCTTTATGTAGCCACGCAGATATGGCTTTTCATTAAAAGTGACATTCTAGTGGCACACAGGGCTTGTAAATGAGCCCCTTGGTGCTTTGCAGGATGACTCCAAACCATGTCTGGGCTTAGTTGAGAGCTACACTTTGTGCATACATTCCAGACAGCCATCACACAGAAAGGGTTGGGTGTGACATAGTTACTTCTGTATACCCATGGTCTTCCTGGCCTAGGAGAGTGGGAAGCTGGACACACTGACCTTTGTATAGGCTGTGTCCTGCCTCACATAAAGGGCTAATTTACCCCCTACTGATGTCTGGAGCCAGGGCTGGGGTTGAAAGGGAGTGTTGTTCATTTCTGAGGTTTCTTTTGAAGTCACATCTACATCAAAGACATTTGGAGTATAAGTACATGTGCTCTGACCCCATAATTTTAGATATAATCTGGGACCTGTAAATAAGCTCACAATGAGTTGCTGCTGTACTACTGAACCAGTGCACTCCTGAACTTGGGAAGAACTCTGCAAGAGTAAACACTGCTGTGCTGTAGGCTTGCCACTTTGCCTGAACTGACTGTTCTCTAAGTGAGTACTTCCCTGCTTTGCTGAGCTGCCCTGCTGCCTGCTAATCCTTCCCGGCTAGGACCAGAATCTTACACTGGAACCCAAAGTGCTGTGCAATGGCTTGTTGGCTTGCCCCTGTTCTTGCAATCTAAGGCCGATCAAAATTTGCCTTGCAGCACCCGTGCCGTGGGACTCTGCAACTGGTAAGTCCGTCAACAGTGTGCTGGTTAAAGAGGCATGCTTGCTTCTCCTTTTCTCTTCAATAACAGTGCATGTGGAGTGCTTTATTTTCATCCCTAAGCTGAGGAAATGCTAAAACCAGTATGTAGTGAAGCTGTGCTACTTGGCCATGACTCTCTGGGCTCAGAATGAGGTGAGTGCTGTTTGAGACTCTTTGTCCTCTACAGTCGGCAAGTGTCAAGCGATTCTGATTTCCTCAAATAAGGCAGCTTGTGTTGTTTCCAGTCCAGTCAGGGAATCCTCAACATGCAACCGTTGGCAGTTTTAAGTGATGTGCTGGGCTGAGGCATCCGCTCCTTGCAAGCCTCGTTGCCATCTTGAAGAAACCCCCTTATGAGGCCACCTTCTGTTAGAAAGCTGCTGTGCTAATCAAAAGCTGCATTGCAGAGTCAGTAGGAGGCCGGGAGAGGTCTCTCCTGCAATCTCTTTGAAGAGGGGGTTGAAACAGTTGAACTGCATGCTTGTGGGTAGTTGGTTACCAGAGTCTGTCAAGGTAGTGTTTTTTGGGGCAGCTGCTGTTAATCATATAGCATGCGGGGGACCCAATGAAGTCTTCCCAATGAAGGCTACAGAGTGTGCCCCCACTACTTGTGGACCAACCTGGGGGCCATATATTATTTGTGGGGACAATTTTGGGGGGCCCGGGATGGAGGGCCCCTGAATCTGAAACTTGCCAGAGTTAGAAATACTTGGATTACCATATCACTTGAAGTAGTGGATCATGTGCTCCTGCAGCCTAGGCCTTATTTGTAAACTGTCTTGTTCCAGGAGGCTCCCAGATGTACCATAACCTTATGAATAGGGACTATTTCTTTATTGTTCTATATTTTTTTCATGCTGTAGCCTCCAAATAGGACTGTATTACCAGTTAAGTGTTTATGGTTGCGTGGTGACATATGGGGATTCATGTGTTTTATTTATTATCTGCCGCATTTTATGCCCTCATTGTTCACTGTGGTATGTCATTGTATGCATTGCATTGTTCAGGATAAACAGTACTCTGTAATGTGACTGCTTATAATGCACAGTAAGAGTGTTTTTCATAATGCATGTAACATATAGAATCAGAATCAGAAAGTACTTTATTCGGCTAAAATCATTAACCATGAAAGTAACAGCAACATAAACAACATACTACATAAAAAAAAAACTGACTTAAATGTAGACATACTAATTATATTTCACTTATACTAATAGTTTTCCTTAATTTCAAGACATGTTTAAAATAGTTTAAAAGAACCACAACAGAAAAAACAGTATCCATTCTCTGACATTCAAGGAATGCTAAGCGACATCTTTTTAAATTCATATCTTTGAGAAGCGGAATTAAAAATTTTCGACGGGGAATATAATAAAATTTACAGAAAAATAAAATGTGGATGTCGGATTGGGACAAGGAATCATCACAGGGGCAGGTAGGTAAAGTCTGTGACCATAAATTCATCTTTGGGAAGGACAAAAGTCTAAAAACAAGATTCAATCTAAAGCGGGTTAAAAGAAATCGATCATAGTTTGACATCAACAGGGTCAAATAGGGCTGTACTTTTACTCCAGTCAGTATCTGGTTATGCCAAGCAACTGTCATTTTACTGGCCTCTGCTCTTCTTCTTTTATCCATGAGGTAATCCAAACTCAGTTTTTTCAAAGATCTTCTGGGTATAGTTCCCATAGATAATGGATCCTCGTAGTATTCGCAGTGACCAATATCCAACATAAATTGCTTAATATATGCTAACCATTCGACCCTGGCCGAATTTTCCATGTTCAGAATATCCTGTATCACAGCCCGGTTAACTACACATTCATTAGTAGTCCACACCCTGTGCCACACGAGAATGGGCTGTATTCTAATTAAATCTGATAAATAGAGTTGACCCAACTCCACATGGCAAATATAAGTAGAGACACTCTGTGGTACAGAAAAAACATCCCGTAAAAAGTTATTTTCGACGATTTGTAGTGGGTCAATATTAGAAAAGCCCCAAAGTCCCGCACCATAGAGGGCCACGGATATACATGTGGCATTGTATATGGTCAAGATTTCTTTTATTGGTTTTTTCCCCAGTTTTTTCATGAAAGTCCTAACGGCCATTAAAGTTTTTAAGAACAGAAGAGTTCTGGCCTTTATGGCACTTAACCAACCTCCCCGTTCATGAAACAAAATACCCAAATAGGGGAAAAACGAGATATTTTCCAAGGGAACGTTGTTTAAGAACATAGGTTTTGACTTTTTACCAGATTTTGTTCCCCAGTTCATGGAGTATGTTTTACCACAATTAATTTTCAGATCTAAACTCAACATGAACTTTTCAAAGGATACTAACAAATTATGTAAGGCCAAGGGGGTTCGAGCCATTAGGACAGCGTCGTCCGCATACATGAGCGCAGGGATCGACCTCTTCCCCACTCTAGGCATATCCCTACACTCCTGCAGAAGACGATGCTCAAGTCCATTAATATAAAGGAGAAATAGGAACGGGGCCAGAACGCAGCCCTGGCGTACTCCGCGCCCCACTCCAAATCTTCTAGTACATTCTCCCCCACGGCCATAGCGGACTGATGCTGTGGCACCTGAGTATACATCTCTCAAGAAACGAATTATGGCATCCTCAACACCCAGTCCTTGCAAGATATCCCACAATTTGGTATGCGATACACAGTCAAATGCCAAAGACAAATCAACAAAAGTAAAATATAACCGTTCCCCTTAAACCCTAATATATTTTTGTTGGATCATCATTAAATTTAGGCATTGTTCCACGGTTCCCAAACCTTTCCGGAAGCCATACTGTAGATCACTCAAAATTTCATTATCTTCGGCCCAATTCTGTAGTCTTGCCAAAATTATTCTCCCAAAATTTTTTACTGATGAATCAAGAAGGGAGATTGGCCTATAACAAGAACAATTTTGTCTCTCACCCTTCTTGAAAATTGGCACGATTATTGAAGTAAACCAGGATGAATGCATACCGATTGCTAGGGCGGCATTAAAAAGCTGAGCCAACATGGGACCCCAAATCTCCGTATTTGCTATGTGTAAATCTGCAGGGATCCCATCTGGGCCAGCAGCCTTTCCACCGTTAGTTGCATTTAGTCCGATTAAGACTTCCTCCAGGGATATCATCAGCTTTTTCTGGCATGTAACATATAATATTTTCACTTATTGCACTCATTGTGGAATCTTCACAATTTCCTAGTTGGCAAATTAATTAATGGTTCATGCAGTTTTGTTATATGCTATTTGCGCAATGTATACCGTATTTTATATAATCTTGTGTGGAGTCTGTTTTGTGGTGAATTAATTGTGTTGCTGGTGTGAGTGTGTTGCACAAACTCTTTACACATTGCCTCTGATATTAAGTCTGACTGCTCTGTGCCAATCTAGCGGAGGGTGAGCGTATGTTATCTTTGGTGTGTAACTTACTTGCCCTGACTAGAGAGGTGGGTTCTGCCTGGCTTAGAAGCAAGCCCTAGCCAACTAGAAATCACATTTCTAACACTCCCTGCCCCCACCACCCGAGGAAAAAATAAGAAAAATGAAAACATTTAAAGGTGCATTCCATACAGTTTATTGGGACATGAAGAGGAATTCTGCAGAGCATGATTGTTGTGAGAATGAGAAAACACGATAAATTTCTGAATTGGGCTGTGAGTTAGGGAACCCTGCTACACCGTGGACTGTATGATGGACTGGCAAGTGGAGGGAGTCACTGAATAAACTCAAATGTGCCACAGAGAGCTTCTCCCGTAACTTCAGCACCATGCTTTAACACACTGACTGTAGTCTTCTTGTCATAGAACCACCCAGCAATAACCGCTTTTAATTGCACAGACTAACTGCTAAATATTGCAAATAAACATATCCATATTGCATTTACACGCCAACGAACCAGAGACATAACACGTTTTGCTGCATGATATTAAAATGTAACTATCATCTTTATTTTTTTAAAAACTCTTGCCAAACATTTAACCAGATACTTAATTACACATCTAGAAGAGTAAACGACTTTTCACTTGATTATTTGGTGACAATCACTTTTTATTGGAAAATGTTCCCACTTCAAAGATGGCAACTGCAACTGTGTGCCTCTACTGGCAGCCAGTAGTTGACAGTGGTGATCTCTCTACTGCTTCCATTATGTATCTTTTGTGTTTGATTTGGACTGGTTTTGAAAGGCTTGAGAGGGTTGTGTTGTCTTCCAAATGTAGATGATGTTCTTTTGTACTGGACATTTCCTCAAGTGTGAGGAGGTGCTTTACAACAAACACCATGACACTATGATGCTGATGAAATAGACTTCCCCCATTTTTAAGAATGCTCACCAGGAGGAATACAAACTGACAATAAAGGGTCAAGAGCTGAACATCAGTAGCCACTGAGAGATTTGGCCATGCGTCCTTGATCTTCCCATTTTTGCTGTTTGGCTATTTTTTGTACCACAGGAGCCATGGCCTGTGATGCTGAGTTACAATAGGTTTCACTCAGTGATTTCAAGTTAGCTTTAATGAGCCAGCACTCTGGCTTGGAGATGCATGTCTGTGTTTCTTATTTGTAATTCAATATTTAGAGGACAGGGAAGTATAGTGGCTGGCAATTCTTTATAGAGCGAGCAGCCTAAGTGCCACAGTTAGTTCATTTGCATTTCAAGTGTAATTGATGAAAACTACGTAATGTAATTTGGAAAGGCATTTCAAAGACGATTCGAAGTGTTTCTACGAAGAGGTATTTTCAATTATAAACCAAGCCAATTTACGTTGCCAAAGCTTATTAAGCAAATGTTTTGAGTTGGTGGGTTATATTATATACATAAATTGGACTACAGACAGTGGAAAATCGTTGTCATTTAGACTTTAAAGGAATGTGCTGCTTTAGGAAGCACATTCACAACACAACAAAAATATAACAGGGAACAACAAAAAACTGTTAAACAGAAAGCAAAGCAACATATTATACAAAGGCATAATTAAATATTACAGCAATACAGAGTTAAAGAACAAATATTACATCACCCCCCCACAACAAAACTGCAACTCAACTTATATGCACAAATATGCCAGTCATATGATACCAATTACTCAAATCTGCTTTCAGGACACAAGTTTCAAAGGTGCTTCCACCAGCACTACCTTAAGTTTTACTGAGGACATTAAATAGTGAAAGTCAAAAAAGTTTTCTGACCTGCCACAAATTGTTTCTTACCCTCCACCTGCAGCTAACATAAGTATTGCCCTATTACTTACCGGTAATCTTCATTACTTCTGATCCTGTTGTCCTCATCCGATTCCTTACAAAGTGGAGACAGGAAGGCCGGTCGGGAAGGAAGGAGGGGCATGAGGAAAGGGACGAGGACGACAAGACCACAGTTAATGAAGTTTACCAGTAAGTAATAGGGCATTACACCCCCCCTTGGTTCTCCAGTTTTTGTCCCATTCCTTACAAAGTGGAGCACACCAAAGCCAGAAACCCGGCCACCTGAACTCCCAAGAATACCAAGAACACCATACCGAAAGAATCATCCCAAAAGAAGCAAATGGGTGAACCACAGGAGAGAAACACAAGTAGGATCACACAACCTGCAATGCCCCTAACCGAACACAGGGCCGAATCCCCCAAAACAAGCAGGAGACAACAAAGAAGAGCAAAACAAGGAGCCAAAACACTGAGCCACTACCTAAAGGGAAGACAACCCACACTGGGAACACCTCTGAACCAACCACAGAGGAGGTGAACCCAACAAGAAAGGGCCAGAGACTGATCCCATTAGAATGACAGCAATGAGGCCACCCACAGAAGAAGAGGGCCCAAAGCGACCAGACACAGCAAGAAGCCGGTGGCACACCAACAGGTACACAAGACCGCCACCCAAGGCCAGAAATGAGGCAAAGCCCAGAGACCCAAGTTTAAATGGAACATCCAGAGGGACCAAAGCATCCAGGCCCCCCCCCCAAAACAACCAGCACAAGGGGGCCTATAGAAGCAGAAGTGCCCACCGAGCTAAAAAATCCCAGAAGGGCACCCATCCCTCAAGAAGGCCGCCAAGGGTAGTAACACCATAAAACATCCAGAACCAACAGCAGAAACAACAGAGAGCAAGCCCCAGCAGACAATGGAAGAATGCCTCACGCCGCTGAAAAGAACCCAAAATGACCCCACCAGAAAGCAGAGGGGTAGCAAGGAGAGAGCCAGCAGGCCTTGTCCTAAGCAGGAGACAAAGGACTGATATGACCAACCACAGGACCAACCCCAACACAACAGGGGAGGGCCCCAGCATACCAGCCCAGACAAAAGAGGACAGGTCCCGCTGAAAGAGCCAAGGCACAGACCCAGAGGACCAACAAAGGGCAGGCCCACCAAGAGCAAACCAGGAAGAGAGGGTGCAGTGACCAAGAGCAAGTCCCCCCTAATCTGACAGCCCCAGCCAGCAGAGATCCCAGAGGACACCACCACAGAAAACCTAGAGGCGGCGCAGGCCATGGGCAGAAACAGCCACTAGCAACCACCAGCGTAGGCACCGGACAACAGCTCAAAACCCCCAAACCCAGAGAAGGACCCGTAGCACAGGGACAGGTCAACAGGCCAGGACTAAGGCAACCACCCTAAACAATGAGACGCAAACCTGGCACCCTGCCCAACAAAGACAATGGAGAGGCCAGAAGCTCAACTCCCCTACACAATGGGCAAACAACAGGACCCCGCCTAAGCAAAGCAAGGCACGGACCACAGCAGACACCAAACCAGACCAGGACACAATACCAAGAGCAGGGAGAGGCAAAACCCTCCCAGGCCACCGGGACCAGGGGAACCCAAAGACCAAACAGGGCCAACAGGGAAGATGCCACCACAAACAACTCCCACCAAGGGCAACACCCCCAAGCAGAAACTTGGGGTCGACCACAGGGGAGAAACACAGGACTAGGGAAGACCAAGCCCCCAGCCACTGAAAAAGAACCTGGATCGGGGATGGTGGGGAACCCCAAACTGAACCAACGACACAAAGGAATCAATCCAGGCGAGACCCATGAGCAGCTGCTGCAGGGCAAAAACAGGAAAGAAAAAACTGGGTGGCCAACAGATCAAACCCATAGATGTCCACACAAACACCAGAGAAGCCAGCAGACCGAACAACAGTCATGCCAGCAAGACACTAGGCCACCAACACACCCCCACCACAGGTCTGGAAAGGAGCAGCAACGGGCCAATGCCACAACCACAAAACCCACAACCACCAAGGGCACAGAGAAATGCACAGGAACCAGCTACATCCAGGCGACACAGGGAATTCAAAGTGGCAAGAATACAGGGAGGGAGCAAAGCAACCCACACCTGCACACCAATGCCAAGGCCCAGCCTGCACCAGGCAGGTGCAGAGGATAGGCAAAAGGAAAGAGCCGGAAGGCTGGGCCAGACCCCAGCAACACCAATCACAAGACCGCCAACCACCAAAGGGCTGAAAGACCCAGACCCAAGCAAGGCGCAAAGTGATCAGAGAAAGGAAAGCAAGACAAGAACACAGGCAGAAACCCAAAGACGACCCCCAAGGGACCAACGCCCCAGTGGCCAGAGCTGGACACTACCAGGCAGATCGGTCTAGTCACATGAAGATGCACTCACCAACCCAGAACAGACCGAGAGGACTGGCACCCCAGCCACAAAGGGCCAGCCACTGACAAACGCGGCTCCCAGCAAGCCCAGCAGGCCAGGTGATTGTGCAGCAGTACGTCAAGGACAGCCCAGCAGCTTGACAGGAATCCAGAGAAGACTGCAGCATGAAGCAGCAGCAGGTACATTCAACCAGCAACCACCCTCCATTCTGTTGTCAGAAAAAAAGAACATCCAGAATGCTGGGTTGGTACTGCTTATATAGTCCTAGTGGGAGGAGGTGGGCTTAGGTGTTCCAGCATTCTTCTGTCCTTTTTTTCTGCCGTGGAGATGGTTATCTCCACTTTGTAAGGAATAGGATGAAGACTGGAGGGACTGGGGGTAGTACCTTTGAGATATGCAGCGCTGCTTCAAAATCTCTCAGAGAAACCTTTAATTAGCTGTATTGAAAGAGACAGTTCATAAAGCTAGAACTAAGGGGCTTATTTATGAGAGCCCTGCATCAGTTTTGCACCACATAATGTGGTACTTGCATAACCCAGGGCTCGCATAACGATTTATGAAGCCACGCAAGGCCATGGCTCTGATTGGCCTCATAAATTATGAGTAAGGCGATGCAGTGCAAATCACTGTGTTGCCATTGCACGCTGGAGGCATTCCAACGGGTGTTGCATAAGGTTTTCCCACGCAAAACCCATGAATTTTGCCACTGCCCCAGATTTACTTAATAATGTAACCCTAGTACAGTGCCAAACCCTTATGCCTCCTCAGAGGAGGCATATTAAGAAGAATTATTTTGATTTCTCCTTTTTTTTCTCTTTCCATATGTGCTGTATTCTGCAGCATATATAGAAAGAGGAAAACGTCCATCTGGATTGTGTTTGTACAGGAAGGTGCCCATTCCTGCACAAAAACAATCTTGCCTGCAAAGCAGATACCCTTGCACTATGGTGCAAGGGTGCCTAAGTTTAAGGTAGGCAGCAAATTGTGCTACAGTGCAGGGGGGGTGACAGGAATGCACCATATTTCATAAATACAGTGCATTCCATCCCTTTCTCATTATTGTGGAGCATAGACTCAAGAAGACTTACAATGCTGCCCTATGCCAATTCCCATAATTGATGCCCTTGATTTCTCTTAGTTTTTTCCTCTTTTCATGTGTGCTGCATTCTGCAGCACACATGAAAATAGGAAAGAGCTTCTTAGGGTTGTTTTTGAGCTGGAGGGTACCCCTTCCTGCACAAAAACAATCCTGCCTGCAATCAAGGCACACTTGCATCTTGGTGCAAGGGTGCCTACATTAGAACTAGGCTTCTGAAATGGTGCCAGCACATGTGGGTAGGACAGGAATACACCATATTGCTTAAATACAGAGCATTCCTGTGTTAAGGTGACAATTTGTTTTTTCCCCTTTAAGAGCAACTCGTTATTCACTTGCACCTATTTCTGTATCTCGAGCGTCTCCTCGCGCTCTGTTTTTATTTAATTTATCTTTTGTTCTAATGTTTTTGCCGTTGCTGCCTGTAACTGTTCTTTCAGGCATTTACAACGAGGACCCTGAAGCCACCGGTTGTGGCCTTTATTTATCTGAGCCAAAAGGCTTAAATAAACACTTATATCTTTAAGTGCAACGTTTCCAGAGCATTACCTCATTTCTACATTTGACGACGATGGATTCTTTCAGCCCACTGACCGGAAACCAATTTTAAGAGGATTTTCTTACTCAATAATCACCTCTTACCTTCAACGCGAGTGTAGCCTCTGCCTGATTACGCCGCGTCTTCAAGTACTCGGAGTTTTAGACCTTCCCCTTTGTCGTTGTGACGGCTTCCTCTCACCCACGACTAAAGGGGTTTGGTTAACCCTTTCTAGGCATTTGGGCAAAGACGCGCTCCGTATTTCTCCATTAACAGGATTAGTTGCCTAGCAACATAGCACACGATTGTCGTTTCTCTGTTTGAGAGACAATTAAAGAGGAATGTTGTCCCGCTTCCAACGTGAGGACAGGATTTAAAGCGGTAAAACTTGCCTGCTCTTCGGTGACAGGCACACCATTTACTTATTTACTTCATTTTTTTATATATTTTAAAAAAGTACTGAAACAAGCCTGAAATTCATAGTTATCTCAATTAACAATATCAACCTGCCTTCTTTCAGTGACAGACAAACTTATATCTACATTTTGCACAGCCTGCATGTGTTTTTACTGGCAAAGTCAGTTTTAAAAGACCCATTCTTCAAGTTTAAATTTATTTTATTTACATGGCATCAAATAATCATCTCTTGAACATAGCTTACTTTCTGCCTTCACCAGGTAAACCGGCTATTCCTTGGAAACATTGGCTTAATTGATTTCAAAACTATTTAATAGCTAATGATGCTTATGAATTTGATGTCAAAAGGAAATTTGCACAGTTGTATGGTCATTTGGGGTTTGAAGGACAAAAAGTTTTCAATAATTTGCCACAAATTCAACCCCCAGCAGGTGCTCAAGAAGGATGGAACATTTATTCTGAAGGTTTAGCTAGACTTGCAAGGAAGTTTGCAGAAGAACCCAGTATACTTTTGGAATGCTTTAATTTCATGAAAAGGAAACAACACATAGACAAATCTGTAGCAGATTACATTTTAGTTTTGAGACATTTGGCATCTATGTGCAAATTTGGGGCAGTGTTAGCCACATATTTGAGGGATCAATTTGTTTATCATTGCTCATCTAAAAAAATTCAAGAGAGATTGCTAAGCTGTAAAGAGCCAACATTTGGTGAAACCATTAAAATAGCTAAAGGAATAGAAAGGTCAATGGTTTCTTCAAAAGTTATTGCTAATGATCCTTCTTCCCCAAGCTCGTCAGTACCTTTGGTATCCAATGAAGATGTTCAGATCTCAGCCATTAGCACTAGCGGCAGGTTTAACAGAATTCCATTTAGAAAACCCAACAATTATTGTTTCAGGTGCGGATCTCGTAATCACTTGGGTAACAACCCCAGTTGTCCAGCTTCATTCAAACGGTGTACAAAATGTGGTAAATTGGGCCATTTTATGTCAGTGTGTAAATCTGGTAAACATACTGTGAGAGTAAGTTCAGTTGAAGTCACACCTAATACATGTGCACACGATTTAGATAAGATGCTCCTTACAATTTCAGATGAAAATTAAGAAGAAATTTCAATAAAAGGACCATATTGTCAGGCAATGGTATCTGATGTCCTTATTGATATGATGGCTGACTCAGTGCACCCATCACTATAATTTCTGACTATTTATTGGTGAAAATTGGAAAGAAAGGCAATTATCTCAAATTGATGTTCACCCTAAAGCATTTGGAGGTCAAGATATTGACAAGTCTGGTTATTTCATTGATGTTCTTTCATGCTTGGATAGGAAAATAACAACAACAAAATACGTAGCTTTCAAAGGGAAGAACATAATTGGATGGAAGGATTTAGCTAGACTAGGTATTATTCTTGTTCCTGGGTCTGAAAATCCAATTGTTCTTGCAGGACAATCTATTAACTTCATTGAGAGTGATATTGAAACAAATGTTGTTAATGGTATTCATAAGTTTAATGAAGTCTTTTGTGATAAAAATTGGTAATATAAAACAATTTGAGCATTTAATCAAACTTAAGGAGAATGCTTCTCCAGTTGTACACAAGGTGAGCTATGTCCCTCTTAGTGTAAGACAGGATCTCAAAGTTCTTCTTGACAAACTTTGCAATGAGGGTGTTATTACTGCCACAGACTCATCAGAATGGGTAAGTAGAATTGTTATCGTTAAAAAGAAGACAAATGAGATCTGTCTCTGTGTGGACCTTAGCACCCTCATTAAGAACATCATCATTGACTGTCATCCCCTACCCAAGGTACACGATTTATTGGCAAACTTGGGAAATGCTAAAGTGTTTTCATTACTTTTGTCATAAATGGAGCGCACACCGCTAGCCCCTCCTCCGGATTGACCCTCGGGACTCTGGTACTTGCAGTTCTTCAGTGGATCACCCAGGTGGGTGCAAGTCGGTACTTGTAGGACTGATGAATCTCTAGACCCGATACATGTCCCGGGTTTTAGGATATCGCCCGAGACATGTCTCGGGTTTCGGGATGACTTCCCTCATCAGTAGAGAAAGATTGTTTAGGGGTGGAAGATGCTAGCGGTGTGCGCTCCATTGATGACCAAACTGTTTTCATTACTTGATCTCAGATTGGCGTACCACCAGATACCGCTTGCCGAAGAGAGTCAAGACCTTACTACTTTTATCACACCCTTTAGTGCATTCAAATATTTGTGGATGCCATTCCGTCTTGCCTCTGCGGCAAGCGTGTTCCAGAAATTCATGGACACCATTCCGAAAGGTATCTCAGGTGTACAAGCATTCCATGACGATGTTCTCATCTTCTCAAAATCCACAAGAGAACACAATCTCATCTTGGAAAGAGTATTGTCTGTATTCAGAAATGTTGGAATTACCCTCAGAAGAGAAAAATGTAGATTCATGGTTGATCAATTAGACTATCTTGGTCACTGTATCCCAAAAGATGGTGTTAAACCCAAACTTTCTCTTATTTCTGCCATCAGAGACATTGTTCCTCCTAAAAACACAGGCACTCGCAGGTTATTTCTAGGACTTTGCAAGTACTATTCTCGGTTTATCCAAGGCTATTCTGTAATTGTCCAGCCATTGAGAGAATTGTTGCGTAAAGGTAAAGTTTTTATTTGGTCAGATGAAGTTCAGAGAGCTTTCTCTGAAATCAGAATGTTAATTACTTTAGCACCCATTTTGTCACCTTTCATTTCTGGTCAACCTTGTTTTTTAACTGTCGATGCAAGCCAGTTAGGCTTAGGTGCTGTTTTGTCTCAGCATTTTGATACCAAGGAACACACTATTGCTTATGCATCACGGTCTTTGTTATCCTCTGAGAAAAATACAGTACCATTGAGAAGGAAGCACTGGCTTGGACATGGGCAGTTGAGAAGTTCAAGACTTTTCTTTGGGGGACTCACTTTTCAAATTTCACTGACCATAAGCCCCTTATTTTCATGCTAAATGGTAACGTACAGGCAAAGGTTCAGCTAGACTGGTTAGCATCCTTTCGAAATTGCATGAGTATAACTTTTCTTTAAATACTTACCTGGTGGCAAGAATGGGCGGGCAGATTGTCTCTTGAGGATGCCCATTTGTGATACATCATCTACAGTGCTTGATGAAGTGGAGTGTGTGGTGGCTCCCGTTGATGACATGTTGGATAATAACTCTCCATTCATGGTTATCTGCACTTACTGAAGACTCTCTTCTTCAAAGTGTCATGTCGTATATCAGATCAGGCTGGCCACATGAGAGAAATCTCCCTGCTAATATTAAACACTTTGCGCAGGTTTCTGATGAGTTATCCATTGTCAATGAGTGTTTACTTGGTCATGATTCCTTGGTTCCTCCTTTCAAACTCAGACACCTACTGTTCAAGAAAAGTCATGAAGGGCATATGGGTGTGTCAGCCACCATTCGAAATTTAAAACAATTTTACTGGTGTCCAGGTCTTGATTCTCAGATAAAAATGTGGATCTCTGATTGAAACACCTGTCATATCTCTGATAAACATTGGAGGTCCTTTGAACCTAACATTCACATGGTTCCCCTATCTGACTCACCGTGGGAAAAAGTTGCTTTAGATTTTGCATGCCCATTTGACCTCCTTTCTGCAAGTAACACGACATCTTTCAAAATGGGTCTATTTTTATTTTGTATCAGTTCCAGACACTAATGCTGTCATCAAATTTTTGAAAAGGACTTTTAACATTGAAGGTCCGCCAAGACAAATTGTGACAGATAATGCCACACAATTTAGATCTCATCAAATGTTAAGATTTGTTCAGAATTTGCAAATTAAACATCTCACTGTAGCACTCTATTCTCCTTCATCAAATGGTCTAGTTGAACGCATCAACAAATTCTTGAAAGAAGGAGTTCAGACTGCTTTATCTGCTGGTTTTCAAGTGAGAGAATTTTTAAAACAAATACTTTGGACTTACCATAATACCTCACACAGTACCACAGGCTTTTTCTCCTTTCAAATTACTGCGCAACAGAGTTGCAATTTCGAATCTTTGCCCTCATTGGGTTAAAGACATGACCAATAGCAATGTTTCTCATGAAGGTGACTCACAAAAAATCAAGGAAGTTGTTAAATGTAAACAGAATGTCATTTCTTTGTATCATCATGATTCTAAAAACACAAAACAAACTTTGTTTTCTGTTGGTGATTGGGTTCTAATTAAAAAACCCAACAAAATTAAGAATGGAGAGTCCAAATTTACTCTGCCTGTCAGAGTCATACAAGTGACTAAGACTGTTGTTGTATTAAAAGAAAGGGGGTGGTGGAACCGACGGGATTTGGTTAAAATTACCAATGATCAAGCTTTAAGGATCATTTCTGCTAAAAAGAAAAGTGTTTATGATTCAGACTTGGATGGAGCAAGCTCTGGCATGGATTACTTTTGTGACAATTCATTTTTGACTAATGTGGACAAAGACTTTATTTCATCTAGAGTTTCAATGTCCAATGAGTGTCCCTCTGCTATGAGTCCAAGTACAACTTCATGTTACAATTCCTCACTTACTTTGCAATCATCATCTGACATTCCTTCTTCACCTGTTGCTTCTCAAAGACCACATCGCAATGCTTCTGTTCCACAAAAATTCAAAGATTTTTATTTGATGTAGTCACCTTACTATATGCTGGAAATATGATTGTTACAGTACATTGTTCAACTTTTTCTATTGTTTATTCACATTTTTATCATTTGTTGTAGACTCATTTCTTTTCTTTATTTTTGTTTAACAAAGGGGGATGATGTTAAGGTAACAAGTTATTCTTTCTCCTTTAAGAGCAACTTGTTATTCACGTGCACATGTTTCTGTATCTCAAGCATCTCCCCGCGCTCTGTTATTTAATTTATATTTTGTTCTAATGATTTTGCCGTTGCTGCCTGTAACTGTTCATTCAGACAGTTACGACAAGGACGCTGAAGCCACCGGTTGTGGGCTTTGTTTATCTGAACCAAAAGGCTTAAATAAACACTTATATCTTTAAGTGCAATGTTTCCAGAGCATTACTTAATTTCTACATCCTGCCTGTTCAGTTTGGCGTAGGGCATCGCAGCAAGGTGCCTTACTGCCTTTCCCAACAAAAATGCCATAAATGAGGCGCGAAATATCCCAATGCCTCATACCTGACATCTATGGACATTAAACAAACACACAAATTGTAACACTGAAGGGGTTGTCTATGTACTAAAATTTCCCTGTGACATGATGTACGTGAGGATGATGACTCATAAAGTTAAGACTCGGATCACTGAGCATTGTAGTACCATTAGATGCCAGAAGACAAACACTAAACTAACAAGAAATTTTCTAGATCTTGGCCACACAGCCAATGACATCTTCTGGCTAGTATTAGGTAAACCTTAATACACCACAAGTTTGAGTTCATTGCAGTCAGTACTCTTTTATAGAGAACAACGTTGAGTGTTTAAGCTGAAACGTGATAGCACGACGACATACCGTGGACAAATCTATCCAGATAACTAGATGAATCTGCATCTCTAGCCCCATGTATTACAATTGTTTTCTAAGTACAATGACCATGGGTGTATAGGTGTATGCTCTATAGAATCAATTATACATCTCTAAAACGATGTCATTCCCTTTCATTCATATGGCCGAGTGTGGTACCAAGACGGCTCCTTAAACTCCGTTGATTTGGAGAATATGCACATTTCAATTTTTCTTTTCCTCCTTTGCAACCTTTAATGATTACATTTTTTCGATGCATTGATATAATAGGGGTATGCTCATAGGGGACACCAGCACATGTTAGCAATGTCACATGGCCACCAATAAAGATTTAGTGGACCCAGAGAGACATTTTAAAATCACTCACACTTTTTCTGCACTCTGCCTCTCAGTCACCTCTATCCATGCACTCATCTTGAGAAAACACCTCAGCTCCTCCCCTCGGGGAGTTGTAGCCCACACCTCAGTGTAAGGAGGGAACCCTTACGATAAAGCATGTCACCTAATGGTGAGCGAGGGTTCTCGTTTTGAATGGAAAATCTCCTCCCTGTTTCTACTTCAGACATTACGCTACTTCTATTACTCTGTGTCATATTTTTCATACCTGACATCCTCATTAACCATGCACATCAAATACAGGAAATTATTTTAAACGTATCAGCTACACCTGACCTGAGGTCATGTTTTATTATTGCTAAATCAATGCTTAGTGGGTAGAAGGATACCCTGAAATGAAGACGACAAGCTATAAACATGTAACTAATTTGGCATTTTGTTTTAGGGATCTTTTAAGGTAATGTGCTTTTATCTTCCCGGATGTAATCAGGAAACGGACAATTTGCAGTCCAGGGAAATGACACTTTAGAAATCAGAGAGACAGATGCAGCATGTGAGATGTAGGTCAGTCTCATTATACAGGCACCGAGTTGCAGAGCTTCAATAAACTGTTGAGCTGCCTAGTACAAAAAATGCAAGCTTCCAAATACTAATAACGCCACAAGCACAGGGAGCTCATCTAAGTACAAAATTTGGAGTCTTGAATAATCCAGAGCGAGCCCTCTTCTGCTTTTTTAATAGTTGCAGGCTATATTTTTTTTTAAAAGAAAGTATAATAATTTAAAGGGTATTATTCTTAAATACTTTACAATGAATGTGAATTAAAAAAATCAATAATGAAAATAAACATATTCTGAAGGGAAGAACTGAACCAAATAAAATGAATTTCCCTAATGTATGGCGCTGTTAGCCCTTTGAAAACTCGGATATATTTTGAGCATATCCTGCAATGCTTTCCAGGTTTCTCATTACTGTATCACTGTCCGATAAATTACGTTTTCTTTAATTAATCCAATATACCGAGTCTGCTTCCTGGAGTTATTGATGCTCATTATTCCCATGTCTCCTTGGCACTGTTCGCTGTCAGACCTGCCTCTTGCGTCTCCTTTTGCTTTTAATGATCTGTTCAATTCTCGTCGAATATTCATAGTGACATTCATTTGCCTACGCGGGAATGGAAGCTGATGAATTAACAGTACTGCATATGGCTACCACAGAGGGCAAGCCAATTAGGAAACAGTTGTAATTCTGGCAAGTAGCATCATTATTCCAATCAAAATGTCAAAGGGTGCACCTCATAAAAAGTCATTTTCCTAGTGCTGCTACTTTTAACAGTTCAGATTTCACAGCGCACACGATAAAAGAGACACTGGCTCTGCTACTATATTGTGAGAGATTGAGAAGGGAATTATTAAGATTTGGGCCTGATTTAGAAATGAATATGGTAGTGTAATATCTGCTGGTTACCCGACGATGCAGTAAATATGCCATTGGTATGAGAGAGGCAGCCGAATTGCACCCCTACTTTCATACCACAACAGGAGAAGGTAATTCCACTGCTGGTTATTCAGATCAATTAAATTGAGCACATCCTCTAGAATCAGTGAATGTATATTACGGTTCACCGCTTAATTTCACATTTTAGTATGAAATTGTAGTCGGATCCGGAGGATATTTTGATTGGTGCTATTACACGTCTTTGGTGGTACATAGCTTGGTGCAAACACCTTTTACTACTGCATCATGAGACTGGGTTTGTGGAAAGACTACCTATGCATGTCTTTAACATATGGACTACAGTTTTGGTATAAGAATTACAACACACACCAAAAAAGCACAAAAACACAACAACATTTCATAATAGCGCACACACATAGTTCCTTAATGGCAATGCAACACAACGAGCAGACAGAAACGCAACAATAAAAATACAACATGATAATACTACAACAAAAATGCAACTAACCAACAACACAACCAATCACACCGCACAAAACAACCAATGACACCACAAAAGTACTAAACAACAATTAAGTATAACACCAACTACAGCAAAACATTGCTCAAAAACATAAAAGTATACTAACAAATCACAATAGAATAACGAGCAACAGAATTTCAATATATCACAATAATTAATCCATATAACACAACAATATAGTACAAAAACAAAAAAGCAACAGAAAGACAATGCAATGGGGGATTGTTTTTTGTGTCAAATTGTGCTGTCTATGTTGTATTATTATTGTTTTTGTGAGGCTATGGTGTGTTGACATGGTGTTTTATTGAGTCGTTTTTCAATAATGTACTATTGAGTTTTTTAGGTTTTGTGGTTCAGCTGTTGATGTGATGTGTTGATCTATTTGTGCTTTATTATGCTGATATTCTGATTGCATGTTGTGCTATGTTGAGGTTGTTTTGTTGCTTTGTATTGTCTTGTGTTCTGTTTTTCTGTGCATGTATTGTCATTGCACATTGCATTCTCTTACGTTACGTAATTTCTTTACGAGCATTCAACAAAGGCTGCTGTTTCCAACTAAAGACAGCACATTTAATTGGAGGTCAAGCGAAAAACAACAGTTTGAATTAAGGTATGAGCGATGACGTTGCAGGCCTGATCTGTTGGGCTGGCTGTGAAGGCCTCCAGGTAAATACAGTAGGAGGAGCCTGGCTGAGGGAGCAACAGTACAAAATTGATAACAGTGTTGAGTCACATCTAAACAGTCTACTAGAGCTAGGAAGTAATAAAATCTCCTAGTAGAGAACTTTTAATAATAAGCTTGTCGTGCAACTAAGCAGATTTATCAACATTTTGCACTGGTGAAAAGTTACAGTGTGATACGAACTGCCACAGAGTGCTTTTGTGCTTGAAAGAAGCCTGTAAAGTAATTCAAGTAGTGCTGTATGTTTCGTATCTTTATTTAGTCTCCGGGGTATGCAATGTATCGAACCAAGTCATTTCCGAGCTACCAGACATGGTTGTTGATGAAACGTCCTATCCTACTAACAATGGTGAACCGAGCTAGAATTCCATAGGAAATTCTGCACCTACAAGGCAGGTGCTAATAAGTACAGTTTTTATTTCTCCTAACCTTTTCAACATTGTTGTATGATGCATTGTACAGCACACATTCATTTTTAAAAAAAATATATCTTGGTAAAGCATTTTGTACTGGAAGGGGGCCTTTAAAGTTCTATATGTCCCCAACCTCTCAAAAAATGTTTCTAGATATTTTAAGAAAACATGTTGCAGAAAGCACTTAGAAACTCTCACTGTGTACCAATTATTTAACTGCCGGTAATGGCAGTCTTAAAATTAAAGTAAACCTTCATTTTTTCAATACTGTTCTTTGCACTAAAAGATTCCTGAATTGTTAAGATTCTATATGGTCGCATACACCCAGCTTCACCTGAAATGCAGGTCAAAGCCAAACTTGTCTTATCCACCTTTGCTAATAGAAATATACTGGTCCAATCTATGGATGATAATTGATTTACTATTCTAAAAAGTGGTCCTCTTTTAGAAATTCCACACTTAACATCTACAAAACCCTCCCTCGTTGACACCATTTTCTCCTTCAAAGGGTCAGCTTATTGCCAGTCCATTGTCCTTACTTCACTGACAGCAGTCTTCCTACTCACTGAGTGAGATCATAGTTTGACTTTTTGCCTCTCTCAGGCCATATCGTAATTGACATCATTCTCTTCCTCACCATGGGTTTCACAAACATGCATGTCCCAATACTCTTACATGCCTTTTCCATCTTACACCGTACACCACTACACAATCTCATTATTCAAGGCCACTCAACCCAACCATCTTCATTAGCCCATCTTTGTGCTCAGTGCCTTTCTCTTCTAGGGGCACATTGAATGTGAAAGAAGTAGTTTCATCGACTAATTCGATCACCTACAATATCCCTCGCCTATCCACTTAGACTTTCTAAGGCATTTGACTCTCCCTTCTTAAGTAATCCTCCCATCATTACTATGCCCAAAGAGTACCTGCAAGATCTCTTCAACCCCTCATTTTCCATTGAAAATAATTCTTGCTGCACAGATCTCTGGATTGCAGCTACTTCATTCACTCTTGGAAAGCAATGCTACCTGCCCACCTTTCAAGTGGCAGTGCTCCAATATAACCATCAACAAGAGATTCTATGAACAGTCAGAACAAAAAGAAAAGCGACATTGTGACTAAAATTGATAACCTATTTCTAGAAGTAAGATCTCTTGCAATAGATCTAAAAATAATGTCCTCCACAGTGTGCCTTTTGGTAATTGTGGTGAGGTAAACTTTGCCTCCAACGTTTTCCAGGTCTAGGCCAACCCAAATGAACCGTAAAGACTATAAGCAATAGGTTTCCACAGCCATGCAACAATAACTGAAGTTCATGGTAAAGTCAAATGCGATTTTTTAATCACTATGTGATAAATGCACACCAGTATGACTAAACGTCAATCTAATGGAGAAATGCTAGATGAGACTGATTTTTCTGCTTTTGAATCCACATGAAATACCCCACTTCATATGGTTTGATGCACACATCGACCACCTGCTCTAAGCAGGTGCAAACAAATGTGGGGGCCTGTGCATGAGGTGGGGAGTGCAGGAGGGTGGTTGAGGGAGTAGGGTAGGTTAAGGAAGTTTTTTACTAAATACTCCTCCCCCATAAAATAAATATTAAACATGGAGAAGGTTGCTTGGATGCTGTTGTAACCAAAACCTCATAAAGATTTCCGTAAAAATATGGTGTGTTTCTACCATGCATGGGAAAATCAGATGTGTATAAACATACCCACTTACTCAAGTAGAGGAAAATTCCATTTGGTAACTTTGCACTGACTGACTCCGAATCGGGGATCAAAATGATATTGACAGACGCGGCGATTGAGGCTGCTGATGTGTTGCCATTTTATTTGTTTACAGAAACCTTGATAGCTGATTAATAGCTTCTTTTAAAAATAGTTTGTACATTCTTGAATGTTATGCTTTTAAGTGTTATAGCTGGCACTTCTCCGTGAGCGCTTCTCACCTGTTTATTGACCGCTCCAGGCCCCGTTCCGCCCCGGCTGAGTGCCGTTTGTGGGGGGGGCCGAATTCCAGAGCGCAATTTCCGCCTTCTCTCTACCACTTCCGCCCTGCCCTACCCAGCGCAGGTTAGCGGTCTAGTGGTTACTGATTAGGAAATCTATATTTAGCGCGTAAATGCTGCCATTCATTTGACAGACGCGGCGATTGAGGCTGCTGATGTGTTGCCATTTTATTTGTTTACAGAAAACTTGATAGCTGATTAATAGCTTCTTTTAAAAATAGTTTGTACATTCTTGAATGTTATGCTTTTAAGTGTTATAGCTGGCACTTCTCCGTGAGCGCTTCTCACCTGTTTATTGAGCGCTCCAGGCCCTGTTCCACCCCGGCTGAGTGCTGTTTGTACGGAGGGCCGAATTCCAGAGCGCCATTTCCGCCTTCTCTCTACCACTTCCGCCCTACCCTACCCAGCGCAGGTTAGCGGTCTAGTGGTTACTGACTAGGAAATCTATATTTAGCGTGTAAATGCTGCCATTCATTTGACAGACGCGGCGATTGAGTCTACTGATGTGTTGCCATTTTATTTGTTTACAGAAACCTCAATAGCTGATTAATAGCTTCTTTTAAAAATAGTTTGTACATTCTTGAATGTTATGCTTTTAAGTGTTATAGCTGGCACTTCTCCGTGAGCGCTTCTCACCTGTTTATTGACCGCTCCAGGCCCCGTTCCGCCCCGGCTGAGTGCCGTTTGTGCGGAGGGCCGAATTCCAGAGCGCCAGTTCCGCCTTCTCTCTACCACTTCTGCCCTGCCCTACCCAGCGCAGGTTAGCGGTCTAGTGGTTCACTTCAGATCTGTATAAAATGACGGTATGGTGGAAGCGCAGCGGACGAGCTCAGCGGGAGCGCCGACTTGGCATCAAAGTCGCGCCTAAGTCCAGCCCGTCAGCGCCCGTCCGCGGCCGGGCGCGTCCAGCGGCCATACACTCTGCTCAAATCCTTACTTACTCGTCTGCCGATCTACATGCTTTACGGCAGGCAGTGCCCTTACCGCCTTGTGCCATCAGGACGGCCCAGGATTGCGGCATTCTGATTGTCCCTATTTCACAGACTTTTGATCCCCCTCCTTCCTCTCCTAATCCCGTACCCCCGTTCTCCACCTCCCCATTATCGGGGACGTGTCCCCTGACTATCCTATATCTTAACACCCGGTCTATGGCGAAACATCAGCTGGAAATCCATCGCCTGCTTGATGATAGTGCCGTGGATATCCTTCTCCTTTCAGAAACCTGGCTTACTGATGACTCTGTTCCCGATATCCTTGCCGCCATTCCTACTGGTTATTACATTATGCAATCTAACCGTCCTAGGGGACAAGCTGGTGGTGGGGTCGCAGCCATCATCCGCACAGAGCATATCTTTTCCACCTTGGCCAGCACTCCCATCCCCAATACCCAAACCCTTGTTATTAAACTTAGTTCCACCAGGTCCTCCCTTACCTGTGTCCTTATGTATAGACCCCCTGTTTACATGCCCTCCTTCCCACAACAAGTTGGGGATCTCATCTCTCAACTAATTATTAATAACGCTAAAGTCATCATCATAGGTGACTTTAATTATTGGCCCTCCGACCCTCGGGAAAGCCGACTCTCCGAACAGTTCTCAGAACTCCTTACAAGCATGAACTGCCGACAATTTATTTCAACACCTACTCATTGCAAGGGCCACATACTGGACCAGATCTGGACGGCAAACCTTGACATCTCGCCCCCATTGGTGACTCCCTGCTCATGGTCAGATCATTATTTTATTTCCTTTTCTGTAGACCTATCTATCCCCCGCAGCCCCCCCCTCACAACTAACATCTTAGCTCGTAATTGGAAGAAAGCCAATCTACCTGAACTACACTCTGTATTGGCAGCTTCAGCCCCTTTGCTCTCCGGCTCAGCCACTTATCAAGCTTCCATCCTTGAACAATGGCTGGCATCTGCTTGCAATTCAGTAGCTCCATTAAAAACCATAAAAGCTGTGCGCCCTCACGACGCTCAGCGATGGTTCACTGACCAGCTAAAACTTGATAAACTGGCTCTCTGCCAGGCTGAACGCCGATGGCGCCATAACTATGATCCCCTCCTCAAAATCGAATTCATGACTCTCTTAAAAAACTATAAATCCTCCATTTTAGAGGCTAAAGCATCCTATTTTTCCCGAAAAATCATGGAGTCTGCTTCCAAAGCAAAAGATATATTTTCGATTGTCAATGAGCTCTTTCTTCCCGATCGTGTCACTCTCCCCTCCGTGCCCACCCAGGCTCTATGTGATTTGCTAAACACTTATTTCCAGGATAAAATCTCCACTATTAAAAATAATATTTCTCCGCCCGCTTCGTCCCTTTCATTCTCATCACTCCCCAATAACCCCCAGCAACTGGATGCTTTCCCCCCTATCTCCATTACTGAGTTCCAGAGACTTCTGCACAAAGTCATTTCTGGGTCTCCCAACGACTGTTGCCCCCCCCCCCCCATATCCTCAAAGAAATCTTCTTGGCCTGCCCTGACCCTGCCTTGGCACTTCTTAACACCTCGTTGGCCACAGGAGTAGTTCCAGACTCCTTCAAACAGGCAGTGGTGCTACCGATTTTAAAGAAAGCCAACGCAGACCCCTCGGTTCTGAGCAAATATAGGCCTATTTCTCTGCTCCCCTACCTGGGAAAGATCTTGGAGACCCACGTGACTCGGTGCTTGAGCACCTTCATTGAGAGTTCATCTTTTTTGGACCCTCAACAGTCTGGTTTCCGCCCTCTTCACTCCATTGAGGCGGTTATTGCGGCCGTCATGGATACGTTAAGAACTGGGGCGGATAATAACATCTCTCAAGCCCTCGTCCTGTTAGATCTGTGGGCGGCTTTTGACACGGTCGATCACTCTATATTGATCGACCGTGTCACCAACGCCGGCATTCAGGGCGTTGCCCTTGATTGGGTCCGATCTTTCCTTGACAGGCGCTCCCAAGCAGTTCATCTTTCCACCTTCTTTGCTCCCCTTTCTTCCCTCTCCTGCGGAGTCCCCCAGGGCTCGGCGCTATCCCCCCTTCTTTTTAATTTATATATGCAACCCCTTATGGTTTCTCTCCGTCACTCCTCTGCAACAATCTATAATTACGCAAATGATTTCCAGTTGATTTTCCCTCTTGATACCTCTTCCTCTTCCCTCACCAATTTCCAAACCACCATGCTATACATCTCTGACTGGATGGCCCACAGCCAGCTCAAGCTAAATCCTACTAAGACGGAACTTGTGCTGGTTGATGGGCCAGCCAATCCGTGGAATGATAGCTATTGGCCCCTTTCTCTTGGTGCCCCCCCCCCCCACCCTGTCAGCTCTGTGAAAAGCCTCGGAGTAGTCATCTCTGCTGATCTGTCCATGAAGTCGCAGATCTCTGCAGTTACATCATCCTGCTTCTTCCATCTGCGCAGGATACGCAAGATCTGTAGATTTCTCACCAGAGAGGCACTCATTTTAGTCGTCTTGGCCCATGTCATCTCCAGGGTTGACTTCGCCAACATCTTATACGTGGGGATCCCTGCTTACCAGCTCCAGAGGCTCCAACTGATACAAAATCAGGCTGCCCGCTTGGTTTTCCACCAGCCGAAGCACCGGCACATTTCACCACTACTGCGGAGCCTTCACTGGCTTCCAGTGGCCAAACGGTGCACCTTTAAACTTGGATGCACTATTTTTAAAGCTCTCTACAATCTTGCACCTGCTTTTATCTCTTCCAACTTAAAGCGGTACTTACCAACATGAAATCTACGCTCTTCCACCGACAATCTCCTGTGCATCCCTCAAGTCCATCGCAAGAAACATGGTGGTCTCCGCTTCTCTTTCCTGGCCCCTTCCTTTTGGAACTCCCTCCCCTCCTCCTTTCGTCACTGCCCTTCCTATGAATGCTTCCGCAAGACATTAAAGACGTTCCTTTTCAAAGCTGCCTTCGAGTAATCATTGGCCCTTGCCCGTTGTATCTGTTATGAGCGGCAAGAAACCGTTTCGGTGAACGTGCGCGGTATAAGAATTTTTAACATAACATAACATAATCTGGCATCCAGCAACGCTGACAGGCTCTCTGCTGCCCATGCTTCAGACACTAAGAA
Source organism: Lissotriton vulgaris (assembly GCF_964263255.1). NCBI lineage: Eukaryota > Metazoa > Chordata > Amphibia > Caudata > Salamandridae > Lissotriton > Lissotriton vulgaris. The sequence goes on from NC_141689.1 coordinate 684,188,175, forward strand.
AAAAGGAATCACAGCTAATAGTAGCAAAGGGACTAACCAACTATAACAGTTATATATAAAACTGTCCAGTTCCCCTTAATTGCTGTGAAAATTGGCCTCTATATCTATGGTCACCTTCATTTTGTATGGACTGAGTCTGCTGTTTTTATTTTACTCTGGGAAATGGGACACTGCTAACTAGGCCATAGTGCATGTTTCCTTACCTCTAAAACATGGTAAATCAGTTAACAGCTAATTGACATATTTACCTTTCCTATACTTCCATATTATATGTTGCCCAAACACACATTTGTCATGGAAATTACAATATCACCTATTGACTACAGCACTACTGTGCCATCTATTCACTAGTGTGACAAGACAATGAAGACTCCAGGACTGCTGCCAAAGCAGACTGGCTGCTGCAAACAACCTGTCAGAATACACCTTTTTTGCAAGGCCAAAACCGTCCTTTAAAAAACTAAATAGGCTCTCCTATGCAGCTTCTGTAGACAGGAGGACAAAATGCATGGTCTTTAAAATTTAGACGTGTAGAAATCAAAAATTAACATGCCCTTACAGTGACTAAAATGCAAATGCTATTTTCACTGTATCAAGGCTGGCTGTTCAGTAGAGAAAAGTTGAAATTCACTGCAAATGCACTGCAAATAATCGTATCTTCAGTAAGGATAGGCATAGAAATTTAATTTTGCACTCTTTTTAATACTTATTAAAAGTTATTCCACTGGTGAAGTCAGATTCTTAATAAATATTATGGAAAATATACTTTTAGAAAATTTAATTTTCTCTGGCTAAAGTTGCTGGAGACAAAGTGGCTAATTCACATTAGCCTTCAGTTGCAGCCCTTCGATTGTTCAAGCCTTGAATGATGTCTAAAAGCTGTCCCCAGGCCTGGGTGTGTGGAGGTGATTTTGACCCTTTGGGAGGATGTCTATTTGGGAAGTGTCTAGGAATGTGATTAAGCTCAAAAGGGGCTCTCCTGTATCAGGAAAATAGAGGGTGACAACTACAAAGGCACCTTCTTTGTTCTACACTCAGGGGGCTACAATCCTAGTTGAGAGGAACTTCCTCTATAATTTGTTCGAGTGACCATAAAGAAGGAGTTGCTTATTTTCCTGGCCACATGGCTCTCACCACACCTCTTGGGTGGGCACACAAGCTCTTCACAAAGGAAGAACAGTTTCACCATGTTGAATTTAGGTAGACAAGGGGCACTGTGGGATGGTTTGCAGTACGAACAAAGGAAAAAGTGTGTAGGGTTATCCCTAGGAACTTTATCCATAATGTTAGGGAGGGAACACAAGGCATCACCACCTGCAAGCTATTTATTTTATTTATAATTATTTTGTAAAGTGCTCTATCACCAACTGGTATCCGGGAACTGGCCAACCAGGTTAAAGGTGCTACATGAAAAGGAAATGGACCTTTCAACAAGACAACTCAATGTTTATTTATTTATTTATTTTTAATTACATTTGTTAAGCGCGCAGCTACCCGGAGGTTTCCCGGCGCTAAGGCAAACTGAGCGGTATAAAGGGTGGGAGGAGCGTCAAACCATATAATTAAGTATTGAAAAGCCAAGTTTTAATTCCTTTACGGAAAGGGAAGAAATAGCTCAATACAATTACTTAGGAAATAACAATGTCTTGAGTGTCTTCCTAAACTCTAACAAGTCAGTCATAGCTCTTAGAGAGGAAGTAAGTGAATTACAGAGCTTAGTTGCCCGGACCATAAACGTCCTGCCACCTTGACTGCATTTCCCAAACTTGGGATCACAGAACAAGTTAGTGGATGCAGAGCGAAGATATCTGTGAGGAATATATCTTCTCAGCCTCTTTTGCAAGGGGACAGGGACTACCTATGAACGTCTTTGAAGGACAGGCAAAGAGATTTAAACTTGATCTCATGCAAAGACCGGAGGCTAGCATTGTGCTTATTACTTTTATTGCCAGCTCCTTGCAGAACTTCAAAGTATTACGTCAATAAAACACAAATTCCAGAACTTAGAATGTCCCATTATCATATATAAACTCTGTCACAACAGCCACCTTCCTCTTTTATCGGATAATCAGGTGCATCCAAAAGAAAAGCATTGCAGTAGTCCAAATGGCTAAGAAAAACACTATGGATGACTAAGGCTCTGGAAGAAGTTGCAAGCAATGGTAGGATCTTCCGAACGGTTTACAGAAGTGCAAATCAAATTGCAGTCATTTTATATATATGGGTTTCCATACTAAATTTATCATCAAAGGTAACTCCCAGATTCTGAACTGTATTGACAAGGGCAAAAGGCCCCTTAAACAGTCCAGGACAAAAATGTGTGTGGGGGGGGGGGGGTCTAGTGCCTCGAGAATTTTTGCAGTCAGCACAGCAGAGTAGCTCTGTCTTATCCATGTTAAACATCAGTGAATTGAGCCTGAGCCATTGAGTAATATCAACCATGCAGTCCTGAAAAGAGGAGAGTTTCTGGTTGGGGGCTAGAGAAGCAATAAACGGAGCATCATCAGCATAGTGGATCAGAGTCACGTTATGGCACTTAATAAATCTAATCAACAGAGCTATATAGATGTTGGATGAAATCGGGATGATAGCAGAGCCCTGTGGGACTCGCTGATTTGCAGCCCTGACCTGGAAACGATAAGGGGGAAGAGTCACTGCTTGACTTCTATTCTGGAGGAACGGATAGAACCATTGCAGAGCGGTTCCACAAACCCAAATGAACTCTGTAAGAAAGTGGCTCTATATATACTGCACCAAAGTAAGGTACAGTGTGCACAGAGTCCAGCAGTCCCCAAAGGCTTGGCAGCGGTTAAAGTTTGATAGAACCTTACTCTGTAAAGTGGTAGCTTGGTCGAGGAGTAAGGCAGGATCAGAGGACAGTGTAAAGCATTTGTTGTAAACACTCACACACTCAAGAACTGAACTCTAGAGCAATTGTTTGGAATTAAAAAATGTACTGTTGTTTTTTTTCTAGGACCAGGCAAGCCGGGTACAGGTAAGCATAAAAAATACACAGTTCCAAATAGCAGTGTAACTTGTACTGGTTTTGGTTACAGGTTTAAGGAAGCAGTTTGCAACACATTGCAAGTATAGTATATTCGATTGAATGGGCTTTTTAAGTAAAATGCAGTTAATTACTTTTCAGATTTCTTTTGCTAACACAGGACTGGATCCTGGATTCAGTTCTGAGACATTTCCTGAAAACAGGTGAGTAAATGAGTTTAAAGGTCTGATTTTTAAGGAATATTATTATATTTCAAAAGTTGACACAGAAACTTTTTCAGATAAAATCACCAATGTTATCCTATTAAAGGAAATTCAATTTGCAGGTAAAGTACTTTATCGTTACTTTTCTTACTCAGTGTTGGGTACCTAGATTCAGAACTTGGACATTTCCTGAAAACAATTGAGAAAATGCGTTTTGGTTAATCAGGTGATTTTTAAGGAATATTTTCAATTTTCAAAAGTCAACACAGAAACTTTTTGGGAGAAAAAGTGTCAATGTTATTCATTGAAGAAAAAGAGGTTATCGGTTCCCAAGTAGGTAATCCGTCTTTTGAGTTAGGGTTCTGGGGTTAGACTCAGGCGTCTCCCAGGGTCAGCGATGCACTGTTGTTGCACCCTCAGCGGCACTCGGGCAGCCAGGTGCAGAGTGTTGAGATCCAATGTTACCATATGGAGGATAGGGGGCTCCGGTTAGTGGCAGCTGGCAAGCAGGCCACAGGGTTGTGGAAGCAAAGTTCCTAGGGTTAAGCTCAGGGCACGTGGGGGACCAAGTTAGCACCATAGGGGCACCCTATGCGGTGCTAGGGCAGCCGGGTGCGGGGTGCTGTTTTGAGGTCAGATGCCCTGTTGATTTCAATAGAGATTCTCCGGGACAAAGAAACATTGCAGGCTCAGGATGAGGATCTTCCTGGAGCGACCAACACTTCGAGGGGTAAGTTGGGATGTAACGGGTTGGTTCGGCACCGCTGGGTTGGGCACACAAGACCGTGGTGCGTCAGGTGCAGGGGTGCCTTGGGACATCGGATTTCCTTACCCCCTCTGGTCGCGGTAGGGGGTGTCCTCTGGATTGAGGCTGCAGGCATCATCTGGAGGCTTGAGGCAGGTCAAGGGTCACCGGATCTAGGGTCAGGATTGCCGGGTGGACCTCCTCGTGGTGTTTGTTCACTCAAACACGGGCCGGGCTCGGCGGGTGCAGAGTGGGCTGGATTTGCAATTCCTGGTTGGCACCAGAAGCTGCAATTTAAACATGTCCAGTGTTCACAGGAGAAACAGCTTGGAAAGGGAATACAGGCAGGTCCTCCAGAGTTTTTGAGGTTTCTGGGCACTGGACACGCCAGGTTTCGCAGGAGCAAGTTCGATGGGAGGCAAGCCTGTAGGGCTGAGGCCAAGTCAGTGGGCGTCGTCCTCTTGTTAGCTTTGCACTGCTTCTCGTCCTTCTTCTTTTCTTGTCATTGCTGGATCTGAGGAAGGAAGGTTCAGGGTGCCCCTAAATACAAAATGTTGGGGTGTTACCGGTAGGTAAAGGTCAAGGACCAATGGGTTCCTTCCCTAGGGTGGGTACACCCCCTATTCTGCCACTCTCCAGTGGGAGGGGGCAGGAGCCTGTCCCTGGTTGGCTGGGTTCCCCATCCACAAGATGGCGTGGACTCAAGGTTGTGCTTCACCTCGCCTCTCCCACCTTAGGGGTGGAGTTGGCAGAGGTGGGCATACCTCTCTTCCTCACTTGTTTTTTCCGTAGGTTCTCCCTCCCAAAGTGGGGGGTAGAGCCAGTAGGGGCCAGTTGCTGAAAGCAGCAAATGTTCTGGAGAGGCTCACAAAGGCGGCATGCCTTTGAAGCTTCCCCTTCGTGAACCCTGCCCATCCTGGGGGAGGGGGCTTGGCACCTTGTACCAGTATGTGCATTGTTTCAGGCCCCCAAGAGCAGCAAGCTCTCGACCGAGGGGTCTAGAAATATGTCTGGTGGTTGCAGCCAGGTCAGCCACTCAGTCAGGTCATTAGGAGTTGATAGAGTTTCAGGGGGCATCTCCAATATGCCCTTTGTCATGCATTTTACAATAAATCTCACACTGGCATCAGTGTGGGTTTAATGTGCTGAGAAGTTTGATACCAAACTTCCCAGTCTTCAGTGCAGCCATTATGGTGCTGTGGAGTTTGTAATGACAATCTCTCAGCACCATATACTCTTTATGGCAGCACTGGACTTACAGTGCCCAGGAATGGACCTGGGTACTGTAGGGGTACAGGCCTCATGCACCTGTACCCTCACCACTGGCAGAGGGCACCCAGCTAGAGAGGTGACTGATATATGCCTGGGCAGTGTTTTGTGGGCATCGCACACAGGGATGTGTACCATGTCGACTCTTCACTTTGTTTTGTACCAAGACACACAGCCTGCCAAGGCAGTGTGCGAGTGTCAGGGTACAGGGCCTCTAAGGGCGGCACAATAAGTGCTTTCAGCGCTTAGAAGTCTTCCCTGGTCAGAGTACCCTGGGTACCTGTGGTACCATTTACCAGGGGCTTGCCTGTGGCCAAAGATGCCAATTGGGTTCATTTTGGGGGAAGAACACAGGTCTGGGACCTGATTGGCAGGAACCCATGCCACAGAAAAGTGGTCTGGCAAAAAGTGGAGGGAATCTGCATCAGAACCCCACTTTCCTACAGACTCCATCCGAGGTAAAAGGGTGGCATGACAGACAGTGTTGAAAGTGGCTGAGAGGTCTAATAAAATCAGTGCAGCTAAATGCCCTTCATTGTCTCGCATCCTTAGCTCATCCATGGCCATTCAATGACATAGCCAGGCCTAAATCCAAATGGTTCTACCTCCAAGAAGTTGTTATGTTCTAAATAATGAGCTTGGAGCCTGCTAACATAGCGTTCCAGAAGAGAAATGAGTCTGTAGTCACTCATTGCAGCTGGATAAAGAGATGACTTTTTCAAGATAGGCATGACTATAGCATTTTTCCATGCAAGTGGCATTGTGCCCTACTGAAGTGAATGATTTCAGATTAACTTTAGAAGAGGAAACAAGGTTTCCACATGTTCCTTCCAGATTCTAACTTGGAGGACATCCGGGGTTGAGGCAGTTGAGATAGCCAACACTATAGAATGAAATCCCTCCATGGACAAAGGGTCAAAGCCGACTAACTTGCCTATCGCTGATTGGGACACTGCGTGGATGGCATTACATATGAACTGTTAATCTGATCTTACAAGGTAGCCTTTGCCAAGATAGAGGGGTTTATACTTCTAAAATTGCAGTTATCTTATTTTCAAAATACTTTGAAGAGGCCATGTGAAGGTATAACAGCTTGGCTCAGACATGCATGGTTAGACATTTCCCACATGATATCAAACACCTTCTTGGTGCTATTAGGGGCTGCTAGATTGGTATAAGCATAAAAATCCACCTTAGCCTTCATAATACCTAACATATAATAATGAAGAACCTCCTTAAGAGGAATTTTATCCTCTTCCGTACAGGCAGTATGCTATTGCTTTCAAGCTTTTTGCATCATTGTTTGAGCGGCCTCAAATGATCTTTGAACCAGGGGGCAGCAATTCTACGATCAGATTTTATATCCTTTAAAGGACTAATTTGTTCTATGGTGTCCTATGTACAACTTTCTAAGAATTATATTCCACTCAGCACCCTGTACCCTCGCTCAACAAAGGAAGTGAAGAAATATTATCGAAACAGGGCGAAAGGATTCCTGTTGGCTTTTCAGGCCGTTATGCCTAAAAGTGAAAATACCATCAAAGAGTGGTCGGTCCAGCAGCAAGGTGTAATGTTATCCACAGTCACTAATCCAGCAATGAAAAAGAGGAGGTCAAGAGTATGACCTCCCTCATGGTTTGGTGCATGCACAAGTTGATCCAGTCCCAGGATGCTACACAGGCCTAAAAAATCTCTCAAAGCTGGGGTGGGGTTTCTATCCTCCCGAAAATTAAAATCACCCAGTTTAACAAACTTGGAATGAGTTAACGCCATATTGCTGAATATGTCTAGATGGGCTGGGAGGCATGAGCATGAAGGCCTTGGAGGATGATAGCATAACATTCAGGGGTAGAGACAGCATTTCCCAGCCCTAAGATAGAAGCCTAATAAGTCAGGCCCAACCAAGTCATCAAGATAAAGTGGAACAAATTATTAGCTAGCTCCAGTCAAAAGTGTTGCATCCCCTGGCACCCTCATCAGAGCACTCTGGATCTGTAGAAAATCAGAAGAAGGACTACACCTTCACTTTGAGATCAGCGAGGAGAGCCAAAGGCCTGGTCTTGCTCTGACTTGTAAAATGGACAAGGAATTGGAAATCCATGGGTAGGTTGGGTGACCTCCTTTGTAAGCTACAGGGCTACAATAAGTGACTAGAGGCCTTTTCCTGAAGGGCCCAGCTGGCCAAACCCAACTGCATCTGAACTTGACCCTACTGGATGCCTCTGCTGAAGTTAGTCTTGACTCCTATGGCTGTGTCAAAATGTACTCCTCCTAATATTACTTAAAAACCTGTGAGTTGAAAATATTTTTGGACTCCAGACATCTGGAGGATAAACCTGCCAAGCCAATCTCATAAGGGTGCATTGTCACTGGAATGGGGAATCAGGTTCCCACTTAGAGCTACTCCACAGCACCACATCCAAAATAAATTGAGCTTTTTAGCTATGTTCAGATACAGTCCGCTGCCTTGCCCTACTAGAAGACTCCAAACTCTGAAAAGGAGACAAAGTGCATTATCTGATAACATTGGGGGCCTATTTTGCTAGTGATAATTGTTTTGTTCCTGTGTGTTGAAGGAGCATATTGTCTGTCATAGAGGATCTATAGACATTTGAAGAGAATGTAAAGTTTTTATCAATCAACCAAGTCCAAGGGCCTGATTTAGGGTTCGGATGATGGCACACTGTTCAGCAGAGTGGTTGAGGACTTTATATCAGCCACCCTCATGGACTACCGTTTGACAAATTTACAGATCACCACTAGCCCATCCTTGATTTCTGTACCTTGACAGCAACCCATCATCATGGTGTTTTCTGTCAAGGTATAAAATGTTTGATGGACAGCGGCAATCAGTTTGGACAGCCATCCACCAAACTTTAATACTTTTGTTTTTCAAAATCAATCTCCTAAATGGGAGTTTGTTATTGAACATCTAAAAGCCAATGGCCCACATACCATGGGAGTATTTGTATCCTTGAGTGCAGGGCTAATAAGGATTTTCTTGTTGCTGTCTCACTTCTAGATTTTTGACAGACAGGAAAAAAGGACAACAATATCCAACCTAATGGGGGTTGGGGGAATGCCTTTTATTTGATGCTCCTACTCTGAAAGGCTATTGCAGCATGCTTTCCATTGACACAGTGTAATGATGAGAAGTCCATACGTAGAGTAGTATTTTATGATGCTTTATTCCAATTTGTATAGAGAGACCCCACCAGGATCATCCAGCATGGTGCTCAGCCCAGCCAACTGTAATCTGTCAGGCAGATCACCAACATTCTGATAGATGCATCACATGAACATTCCAATAGAGGTAGAGAAGGATAGCATAGAGAATACCAAGATACCACATTATCTTCTCCTCTCAAACAGAAAACAAAAAGCCAAAAACAGCAACGGAGAACAGGAGAAAATAAAATCAGGCGAATTGAGCAAAAGCGGAAAAAGGAACAGCAAAGAGAAAACATCCATAAAAAGAGAACAAAGAAAGAAGAATGGAAAAAAACGTATAAACCATACTTCCTTCTTATCACGTTCCAGAATGACTGATGACGCAGCCAGATCACCGAATCCCTTTGCTGGATTCTACTGCGTCATCAGTCTCAACAAGAAGCAGACCGATGAACAGCTCCAGTTCCAACAAACTTCCAAGGAGCACTTAGAGCACACAGCTGATGTTAATAAGGCAGTCTACGGAGACATCCATAAATATATCTCATTTTAGCAGATAACACCATGCCCCTCCCGTTAGCCTCCTCACCAGTGCATTATGAACAAAAATCAGGCGCTGGAGAAATAGACAATGTGGCAGGCTACTCTTCAGTAAAACTCTGCCACAAGAAAAGGTAGGTAACATTTTGCTTTTTAATTCAAATGTCTTCCCATTCACTGCCATATACAAAAAAAAATGTCTTAAGTCATATTTCTTCCCCAAACAATGTGATGAAAGTCAATGTCTACTGTCATGTGAGGGCAAAACACAGGATGAGCCAAGAGCAGAAACAATTCAGGTTAAACTCATTAGAGGGCACAGCTCCCCAAAAAAATTTAATTGACTCTCCTTGTAAATAGGGCAAAATGCAGAGTTGGCCAATAAAATGCTTACCCTCATGTAGGGATACAGCGTGAGTCCCAAAGTCAAAACAAAGAGGCTTACCCAGCGTCAGGGCACAGCTCCAACTTAAATTTTGTAGACTCACTGGTACACAGGACGACTGCCAGACTGCTGTGGGCGACCGGTTGTAGGTCACTGGTGGGGTCATGCTGGCAGTTGGGGTAGCTTTTCTTGTTGTAGGAGGTCCTTTCATGTTTTGTAGTTTCCTTTCTTAATTTCTTGTAGTTTGAAGTACTTCTTGACTTGACAAACGTAGGTTCTTTCATACGATCGTCGCCATGAATGTAATGATGAGAAGTCCACACGTAGAGTAGTATTTTATGATGCTTTATTCCAAGTTGTATAGAGAGACCCCACCAGGAGCATCCAGCATGGTGCTCAGCCCAGCCAACTGTAATCTGTCAGGCAGATCACCAACATTCTGATAGATGCATCACATGAACATTCCAATAGAGGTAGAGAAGGATAGCATAGAGACTACCAAGATACCACACACAGCCAAGTGAGGGCTCTGCAGACCTAAAGCTGGCATTCTTCACAACCATATATAGGGCAGGCAACCCGTCATTTATGTGAGCAGAGTACACTGTTGCCAAACTATAAATCACACAAATTACCCCCTAAGACTTTAATGCCATTTTTCTCGGAGGGTGGTGGGTTACCTGCCCTGGTGGACAGGCCTGTGCAATCCATGTTAGAGTGGAATATATAATGTTTTAGCCACCTCTCATGATCAATTCTCCCTATGTGAAACTTGAATTATGAACAGTACAGTCTGCAGAGAACTGTGCATTGTACTTTGTTTTCATTAGTGACATGTATTCATAGTATTATTTCCTTTGTTTCATGTTTTCCTCTTATAAAAAGCTGTCCGCCTCCCTTTTTGTCTTTTTAAAGAAATATCTTTATTCATCAACAAGTCAGCATTTACTGTAGACCGCAGGTAGGATTACATATATCACAAATAAAAGAACTTTAACAGACAAAAAACAACCAAAGGCAGTGAATTTGCAAATACCCTCAGTCCTAATTCTTATCATACATTATAATATAGATCCCCATATAGATTTTAATTTATTCAAAGCTTGTGTTTCCCTTGCATTCACCAGAATGTATTCCATTGCATATATTTTCTTTATCAACAGCCACCAATCACTGATATTTGGAGGGTTCTGGCTGAACCAAACTCGGCCAAGCACCAATCTAGCTATTACCAACAAAATCAGTAATAGCTGATTCTATCTATGATTTAAAGTTTCAGGCCCCAACATGATGTCCCTCACCGTAGGGGAAAAATCTATCCCTAACTTCTGAGAACAGATTTGGCCTACCTGCCGTCAAAAGTCTTCAAGTTAAGGACACTCTACAAAAACATATGTCTTATATTTGCAGCAAAAAGATCACAATTAGGGCATTTTACTCATGTACTAGCTGATCCCAAAACAGCCCATTTAGCTATTTTCTCAGATGTGTTATAAAAGGTACAGATAGTATGGAGCTTCTGCATTTGTAGATTGGTAGCATGTACAGATTTCCTAACTACCCTTAGACTTTGCTCTATCTTGTTTGCCGTAACCTCCTCCCCCAATATTGTACTCCATTTTTCATCTAATTTATTACCATCCCCTTGTCTAAAGATAGCAAAAAATGTGTACATATAACTGATCATAAATTTAACTTTATCCTGATAAATTATATCCCATATCTCCGACTTATATTCATCCGTTTTAAATGTTTCAACTAATAACTCTTGATTTGCAGAGTTTTAAAAAACATATGCCTTGGTAACCTAAAGAAAAGTTGCACATTTTCAAATGAAGCAAAACCACCATAATCATACAAATCCCAGGGTGTTAAAATACTGAAATCAGCCCATCATTTAAGTATAGTGTCCTGAAAAATCTCCGAAAAGGGTGGGTTCCCCCACAAAGGAAGTTTATCATGATAGTATGATAAATCACATCTGATCAAAATAGCATTCCAGATAGACATTGTATCCTGTAAAGTCTTAAATTTAACACGCTTGGATCAGTAATTTTATACAGATACATCGAGCTATTTTCTGCCTATAGTAATTGATGAAAAAAGTTGGTGTATGAACGAACTAATAAACTCCGAAAGCGACCCGTGAATGCAGACCAGAAATACATCTTAAAATCTGGAAACTCTATACCACCCTGATCGATAGGACATTTCTGTAAATCCATTTTTCTCTCTGCCCTCTTATAGCCCCAAATACAACTAGTAAAGAGACCATCTAATCTTTTTAAAAATCTATCAGGGATCAGCAGAGGAATGGACCTAAAAAGGTACAAAAATTTTAGAAGTATTTTCATTTTGATGATATTAGCCCGGCCGATGGTGCCAATGGGAAGTTTATGTCATTTTTTTAACAAAATGGCAGTTTCTTTTATCAACGACTCATAGTTCAAAGAGAATATTTGACTGATCTGTGAAGATAATATAACCCCCAGATATGTAGCCACAGTGCATAACCCCCTTATGGACTCCCTAGGTGTAAAATGTAAAAGTATCTGAGTTTTATGAGTGTTAAGCTTATAACCAGCTACTACTCCAAACCCATCTGCTTCTTTTTCAATGTCTTCCACTGCTCCTATTGGTTCGATTGTGAAAATCGATATGTCGTTTGCTTAGGCAGTTACCTTTAATGAGCTTACACCCTGCCATAGTGGTATAATTTGAAGATCGGATTGTAGTGAAAAAATAAACGGTTCAATATAAAGGTTAAATAAAAGGGAAGAAAGTGGACATCCCTGTCGCGTGCCAGGAAGATTGAAAATACTTCTGATTGCATCCCTAAATACATTATTTTATTTGTGGTTTACCATATAGAGCCTGAATCCACTGTTTAAAATATTCCCAATTCCAATTGTTTCCAGTACAGCCCATAAAAACTTCCAATCAACCCTATCAAACGCATTTTCTGCGTCTAAGAGCAACATACTTAATGGAAAATAAAAAAAATTCAGCCAGATCAAAGGCAGAGATAGTAGTGTTTATATGAGGCGTAGTCTCCCTTCCTTGAATAAAACCATGTTGATGGACTGAGACAAGATCTAACATAGCTGGTGCCAATCGGGTAGCAAAAATTTTGGCGAATATTTTTTCATCAGAATTAATAAGTGAAGTAGGCCTATAGGAGCCACACTCATTAGAAGGCTTATGTACATTTTTTTTTAACTATTTGTGTCAAATTCCAAGATTCAGGTACTGTACCCTGGTTATCAATGTATTGTATTACCCCTCTAAATGGTTCAGTTTGCTGCTCTTTGAATACTTTGTTAAACTCTAGAGGTAAGGAGTCTTCCCCTGTTGCTTTTCCCGAGGGAAGCGCTGATATTGCCAACAATATTTCCTCCTTACTAATACCGTTGCCTATTGTAACAGTATCTTCTTCTTTCAACTTTGGCAGATATATGTTTTGAAGATACTGTTGTATATCTTTCTCATTTGTTACAGTATCGGGAGTGTAAAACTTCTGATAAAAAACAGAAAATTGTTCTAGGATCTCTTTCGGCTCTGTGTACATAATCCCATTTGCCTCTTTTATCTCTTTAATATATGTTTTGGCCCGATCGTCAGCTACCTTATGAGCGAGGACTTTTCCCATATGTTCAGTGTTCACCAAACTCGTACTGTGAAGCACAATACTTAATATATCTTGTGACAATTCTTTCCCTAAGTACCTTTTTGGCAGCCACCCTCAAATCAATGAATTCTCGTATTAGCTCACCTTGTTTAAATGGTCCGCACAGGAACGAGTTCATATGCATATTTCAGCCTGTTTTATAGTCAAGATACCCTCCTCTGTTCAGCTTTGCTTTATTTTATTTTGCTGTAGTACATATTGTAGTGTTGTTCCTCGAATAACTGCTTTCCAAGCATCCCGTATTATAATAGGTGTAGCTGATCCTATATTTTCCTGGAAAACAACTTCAAGCTGCCTCCTAGTAGTTTTTATATATGTCTCATCTGTAAGTAGATATTTTGGAAATGTAAAAGGTTTACGTATCTTGTCTCCTACTATAGCTTGAAATGTTACCCTAAGAGGATTGTGATCAGAGGTAATACGTGGGTATATCATTATATCAGTTGTTGTAGCGATTTTGTTTGAAACCCACGCCATATCTATTCTTGAATATGAATGATGTGGAGACGAATAATAGGTTTATCCTGCAATGCTAGGATATAAGTATCTCCACAGATCTTTCACCAACTGTAAATGGCCCATAGAATACTGCAATGGATAGCACTCTGCTAGCCCCTCCTCCGGATCGCCCCTAAGCACTCTGGTATTTGAAGTGCGTGTAGTTCGAAGAATAGAAATCAAGTTCATGAGTGGTTCACCAAAGTTGGTGCGAGTAGGTACTCGTTGTTCCCAAAATCTCTAGACCCGAGACATGGCTCGGGTTTCGGGATAGTTTCCCTCATCAGTAGAGAACAAGTTTGGGGTGGATGAGAAGGCCGCCAAGTTTCAGTCACAGGGCTCGATGCCTCTCCGGCTCGCAGGGCGTCTCCAGAAGCTCGTCAGCTTGGCGCTCATGGGAGCGTTAAGTAGAGTACTGCAATGGATCGCACTCTGCTAGCCCCTCCTCCGGATCGCCCCTAAGCACTCTGGTATTTGAAGTGCGTGTAGTTCGAAGAATAGAAATCAAGTTCATGAGTGGTTCACCAAAGTTGGTGCGAGTAGGTACTCGTTGTTCCCAAAATCTCTAGACCCGAGACATGGCTCGGGTTTCGGGATAGTTTCCCTCATCAGTAGAGAACAAGTTTGGGGTGGATGAGAAGGCCGCCAAGTTTCAGTCACAGGCCTCAATGCCTCTCAGGCTCGCAGGGCGTCTCCAGAAGCTCGTCAGGTTGGCGCTCATGGGAGCGTTAAGTAGAATACTGCAATGGATCGCACTCTGCTAGCCCCTCCTCCGGATCGCCCCTAAGCACACTGTTATTTGAAGTACGTGTAGTTCGAAGAATAGAAATCAAGTTCATGAGTGGTTCACCAAAGTTGGTGCGAGTAGGTACTCGTTGTTCCAAAAATCTCTAGACCCGAGACATGGCTCGGGTTTCGGGATAGTTTCCCTCATCAGTAGAGAACAAGTTTGGGGTGGATGAGAAGGCCGCCAAGTTTCAGTCACAGGCCTCGATGCCTCTCCGGCTCGCAGGGCGTCTCCAGAAGCTCGTCAGCTTGGCCCTCATGGGAGCGTTAAGTAGAATACTGCAATGGATCGCACTCTGCTAGCCCCTCCTCCGGATCGCCCCTAAGCACTCTGGTATTTGAAGTGCGTGTAGTTCGAAGAATAGAAATCAAGTTCATGAGTGGTTCACCAAAGTTGGTGCGAGTAGGCTCTCGTTGTTCCCAAAATCTCTAGACCCGAGACATGGCTCGGGTTTCGGGATAGTTTCCCTCATCAGTAGAGAACAAGTTTGGGGTGGATGAGAAGGCCGCCAAGTTTCAGTCACAGGCCTCGATGTAAATGGCCCATAAGCAACTTCTCTCCTTCCCAATTTAATAATTCCATATTTAGAGCATCACAAATTAATAGTTCATCTACGTTAGAGCCATGTATACCACATATGACAATAAACCAACTGATAAAAGGAGGGTCCAGGGGAAATATTTAGAGACCATAAACAGTTACGTTCCCTCATTTACTATATACATACTACTGAGTAACTGTAGGTCTAATCAAAGAGTGTGAAAGCGTGTCTGACCACTGACCTAATAACTATGCAAGGTATTTCTTCAAGTGAAAAAAGTATCCATCAGTCAACTCTTGGATCTGCCCTAGTCATCATTTGGGACTCCTTTCATCAAGGAGAGAACTCTTGCAACAGTTTTGAATGTACTGTATGCACAAGGGTAACCCAATGTAACTATATGGGTGAATGGTGTAACCTACTAGAGGTGACTGGGAAGCAGTGTGTGAAAAGGGAATGGAAAAGGTGAAATAAGTGAAGGGATTAAAAAATTGGATGAATGGAGAGCTAAGTAACTTTATTAGGTGTCTCTCGTATTTCCAAGTCTAAAAACCAGTGCGGGATCATAGCAGTTTTAACAAATATCTAGTATATTGATGTCAATGGTCAACATGTTTTTGCAGTTAGTAGACCTCAAAAAGTGTCCGCTGCTTTCTTCAGGACCGTGTCGTCGCTACTGCATGGTGATCAAAGAATTAAATGTGTTAAAATAAACCAAAAAATGTCACCTGGACGTCTTTGTGAAGTAATTGTGCTACTAACGGAGATGGCGCCCAAGTAGAATAGGTCAGTGTATCAGAGAAACGTAACAGCACATAGAAAGAGAAACACAAACATACAAATTGTAAGGTAACATCACATTTCATGGGATACATGCTTATATCTTTCTGTACCACCAGTACCCAAAACAGGTGTACTTTGCCTCACATTAAGGCTGTCGTCCACTTACCAAATTGGTAGAACCTAAGAACTGCGCCTCACCTGGCTACGGCTCAGGTAAATTGGAGCACTGCTCTATTAAAAACAAGCAACATTGACCAGGAACATTTAAGTATCTAGTTAATTGTCCTGCATAAACGCTGTTCATTACTTTCGTGCATCAGGAGGGAACATAAGAGTCAGGAGCCCGCGACCAAGGTCCCCCCAGGTCAGTATCATCTCTTCAGGCCACCAAAAAGTGAAATTGCCTTTGCAATCAAATCAGGGCTTATCAAACAATCAGAATACAATATTGTTTGGTCTCATATAAGATGTAATTTGTTTGATAATAGCAGTTTGGTCGATATTCCAGATCATATCAGTGCCGTTCATACTTTTTCTCATCTAGGGAATATCGGACTGTAGCTCGTATTATATGTAATATATTTTCTTAACAGGGCTTAAATATCACTGTGGTTAGCATCATGTTATAACTATTCGAAAATGTGCGTTGATGCCATCATTCAATTACACAGCTAGCCTCCATAGTGGTTGTCTAAGATACTAAGGGCACAGATTTAGATATTGGAATTCGTACCCCACCAGTACGGTAACGCCAAGATTCTATACATTCTATATTTAAATATTACCAGTGTCGAGTAATTGGTCACAATTAGTAAACGTGGTCGCATGACGTAAACTGTTATCTGCGGTACAAAGGGGGGTGGTGATGGACGGAGCATCTGAATCAATCAAACACTCACACCCAGTCAAAAGATCTGGGTTTAATCCATCACCGTTCTTTAGCCCACTCTGCCACCCCAGTTCAGACATGGCTATAAGCAAATCAGTCTGACCCTGTGCCTCATGGGAACAGTCCAGCCCGAACTGCGAAGCCATGTCTTCCCTGGACCGGAAACAAGCTTCCGAGGACCGGTTTCTGGCATTCCAGCCGTCTTCAGACCAGTTTGCTTGAATCCAGTGGCAAAGTGAGCAAGGGACTCACGTCTGAGCATACCCTGCCACACTTATGGCGGCCAAAAGCGGTACAAAAGGGGGTGGTGATGGACGGCGCATCTGAATCAATCAAACCCTCACACCCAGTCAAAAGATCTGGGTTTAATCCATCACCGTTCTTTAGCCCACCCCGCCACCCCAGTTCAGACATGGCTATATGCAAATCAGTCTGACCCTGTGCCTCATGGGAACAGTCCAGCCCGAACTGCCAAGCCATGTCTTCCCTGGACTGGAATCAAGCATCCTAGGACCAGTTTCTGGCTATCAGCCGTCTTCAGCCCGGTTTGCTTGAATCTAGTGGCAAAGTGAGCAAGGGACTGGGGTGGTGTGGAGTGCAAATAAACGATGTATTTAGGCCCAGATCTCTGTACTGGGGTGAATGTATGACATTGTTCAGCATTCTGTCCATCAATTATTATTTTTGCATCTGACTAGGGGTGGACAAAATATTCTGTTCCACCAGCGAAACTGGTGGGATTATGGCAACTCGTTATTACTCTCCTAATGCAGAGTTTTGGTCAAAATCAGCCATTTACCTAATTGCTGAATTTTTTCTTGCACACAGATCCGGGATGGTAAATTGGCAAGCGGAGTGAAATTTAGCATCCAATAGCGAAATTTCTGTCAGCATGTGGGTTGTCATGAACATTCATGGTGAAAAGGCTGCCACTTGAGAACAAAATCTACTCCAATGGCAGAAAAATCAGCTTGAGTAGCAGCACCCTCTGGTGCACTGTGTGCTGCCATTTGTGCTGAACTTTCAGTGAGGAACAAGCTCCTAGTGCTAAATCACAGCACTATGTACCTATTACCACTCTTTAGCAGAACTCCACAGAATATCGCTTTTTCTGAGATTCCGAAAGCTATACCTTACACTTTCTCTGACACACTTTAACTTCCCTACCATTAATGATCAATGTTCTCTCTGTTCGGATAATCTTACCTTTGAAAAACTGCACCAAGGCATTTTTGAGGAACATAAACCATTTTGTTGCTAGTCTTTGAGATTTATGCTATGGTGCAAATAAATGCAACAATAACAAATAAGAAATGAGCTGAGAACACATTTAAAAATAGTGGGAAATTTGTCAAAGGGTATTTTGCGAAATGCACTTTCGGTCTGAATTTTTATGACTGATTCAAGACACATAAAATGGCAGAAGAATGTTAAGCTAGTCATAATAATGGGATGTGACTAACAAATACAACTATAGTCAAATGGAAGTGTCTGCAACACCCTGAATATCCTGCTAACATAAATCTATTAATGTCTAGAAAGGGCTATTTCTAAATAATTAAACATTTGCCTGGGACATCAGTACGGGATTATAAATACCTATTTTGCACTGAAACCTCTATCCTGGCACAAAATACAGTTGTTGACCTTCAGTGATGTTCTGGTACTTTTATATAATACAATTAATGTGATCTCTATAGATAAAACATCATGCCCACTTCACCATTTAGAGTCTTTTTTTATTATTTTTATTCAATAAACAGTAAATAATAACAAAAAACAGCGTAGTATCATTAATGTGGAACAAGTACAGTGCATTTGTACAATAGCAATTATCACTTTACTTAGGACCACATTTTCCATATCATTACTTATGAATTCCATTGTGTTGTGAACTTTAATCTCCCAAGTGTTCTCTTTCCTGCGTGGTAGAGTCATTGAATGGGGTGCATATCATCCCTCTACATTTGTTCTAGACTACCCAGATCTTAGACAATTTTTGTGGGCCTCCTCTCCCCTCATACATCACACTTTCTGCCTGCATGCACCAATCCATATCTGTCTCCCAATCTCTGAATTTGAGTCTGGGAACTCCTTTCCACATTCTTGCTGTGTTACGCTTCGCTACCATACATCCAATGGAGACCCAAGTACGCTCAGCTCTCGATAGGTTTGTTGCAACCCAAATGTTGAGACGGCACAATCTGGGCGAGACCTCCATTGTTTTTTGACAAGTTGCCAACAGTGTCATTGTTACCTTCCCCCAATATATCCGGAACCCAGGGAGCTCATCTTAACCAGTGCAGAACTTGTGTTTTATGCTCTATGCAGGGTTTTAAGTTGGATACATTTAAAGCAGGATCGAATCACCATCTCCCAGGGGCATGCCAGTGCCTCCTGCCATTCTTTGTCGCTTATATCCCCTATGTCCTCCACCCATTTTGCACGTGTTTCCCCCCCTGTGTTAGGTGTGTTATTTAGTATTTTCTTATTTGTCAGAGATATCGCCGATTCCAGGAGGTAATCGTCAAGGTGTCTATCTTACAAGGGCGAGGAGGCCAGGAGATCAGTCCCTTTGGGTATTGCCCTGCACAATGCATTGTGGACTTGAAGGTATCTAAATGTTTTGCCAACCCTCAATTCATAATCCTGTTGGAGGTCACTGAAGAGGACCACTTTCCCTCCCACTCACATTTCGCCAACTCTTGAAAGACCTATCAAGTCCCATTTATCAAATCCTGGGTATTTTGCTAACATCCCCAATCGGTCTGTCTCTAACAAGGGGGTGGCCTGTGTAAACTTAATTTTCCACCCCAAAGTGGTTGTTGCCTCATGCCAAAAACTGACTGTAGTTGAGGTTGGTATGTATATTGGTGAGTTTTTCACTCCACCATAAGTTGGTATTGGGTAATTATCAGGGGTCATATTGTAACTTTCCATCCTATAAGCCGGTTCTGGTCCTGGCCCGTGAACTCAGTGATTTGTGACTACTAGTTGAGAGGAAAAGACACACAATTGATGGACGGAATGCAGAACAAATCAAAATATTCACCCCCAGTCAAGAGATCTGGGTTAAATCCATCATTCTTTTGCTCATGATGCCACCCCAGTTTACTAGCTGAGAGGCCTAGTAATAACATTTAATTGCTGGCAGGGCTATTCTTCCATTATATCATCCTTTCATAAGTTTGGTCAATCCTATGCGCTGGGTACCATTATTCCACAGCAGTGTGCGTACCTATGATTCTATTGTTTGAACATATTTGGCAGGGACTAAATACGATGTATTCTGTAAAGCGTAGACAAAGCGGGGAAGTGCTGTAATTTTATACAAGGCGCCTCTGCCCAGCAGTATAAGGGGCAGAGGCTTCCAATGCTGCATGTCGTCACGTAAGCGAAATAGAGGAGGAGCCAAGTTTTGTTATTAAAATACAGTTGGATCAGTCGTGACATAAATTCCTAAATACCAAAATCCGTCTATAACTTTCCTAGCACCACAGCCCCAGGTTGGGGCATTCCCCGCATAGAACGTATACCAGCGACTTGTCCCATTTCATCGTGGAGTACTTTTGGAAGAGGGTGAATATATGAAATATTCTATGTATTGAAAAATATGGTCTGGCCAAACAGAGCAATATATCATCAGTATATAGGGAGATTTCATCCTTACATCCTGCTGTCCAATTAAGTCCTCAGATGAGAGGATCTCCCCTGATTGCCAGAGTTCCAGGATTGGTGCAAAAATCAAGGGTGAGAGTGGACAGCCATGCCTCGTCCCCTTCTGTAATGTAAACATTGTTGCTCACCCACCATTTACCATGACTCGGGCCAGAGGTTCTGAGTAAAGAAGCCGTACCCAGAATAGTAATCTCTCTCCAAACCCAAATTGTTCAAGAGTCGTAAATAAAAAGAGACATTTGATCATGTTGAATGCCATTTTTGCCTCAAGAGACTTTATCACTGCCTCCTCCCTAATTATCTCTGCCCTGCACAGGACACCTTGGAGTTGCCGCACGTTAAGACCTGTATTCCTGCCTGCCATAAAACCATATTGATCGGGGTGGATCATCTTGTGGAGCAGGGGTGACAAAGGCTTAGCCAGTATCTTGGCTAGTATTTTAACTTCCGGGTCTAGGAAGGAGATGGGCCTATATGAACCACATTTTTAGGGGGGGCTTCCCTTTTTTGTGTATTACCATGATATTGGCCAATCTTTGTGCTTCAGGCAGGATACCATTTATTACACTTTCTTAATACATTCTAACGAGATATGGGGCAATTGTGGATGCATTTATTTTATAAGGTTCAATTGGGAGACCACCCGGACCCATAGCCTTGCCTGATTGAAGCGCTCCTATTGCCTTGGCTACCTCTTCACTCGTCAAGGGTGAATCTAACTCCTAGACATCTGTGCCTTCAGAAAGCCCAAGAGTGGCTAACAATTACTGTGCTTCGTTATATATGGAGGCCCTTGCAGACGTATAGATCTGTTTAAGGTGGTCTGCAAACGCCTCCACTAATCTGGTTCTATCTTGTAAGCGTGTACCATCACAGTTTACAATCTCAAACATCCATCTATTGGCTTTTTCTAGCTTGTCCAGCCAAGCTAACGATTTGCCCGCCTTATCAACCGTTTCGTATATATGATGTTGCGTGGCGCGGTATTGAGCATTAGCTGCATCATTGGCAATATCCCTATGTTCTTTTTGCTTCATAAGCAGTCTTTTTTGGGTATCAGGGGCGTTGGCTATTATTGTCACATTCAAGTTGGTTAATTTCTCCCTCTATCTCTTGTAGTTGCTTTCTTTTTTCCTTTTTATGTCCCGCTATCACTGAGACACCCTGTCCCCTCACCACCATCTTGTAGGCTTCCCACAACACTGTGACCGATTCTACTGATCCGTAATTTTCTTTAAAATAGTTTTTGGTAGTCTCCGGGAGTTCCTCCCGTACTGTTGGCACCTTTAAGTACCAGGAGTTAAGTACCATCTCATAACCTGTGACAAAGGGAGTGCCTTCATACATCGCCACAATCGGGGAATGGTCCGAAATACCCCTGGGGAGATGTGTCACCGCATCAAACATAGGGAGTTGGCCTGTTCTACTAAAAATGTACTAAATCTGGGACAGGCTCACATGTACCCCTGAGCGAAAGGTATACTGAAGGGACACCAACATCCATCAGCCCCGTAGCTTTCAAAAAGACTGCTAAAATCTTCCCGGACACTTCTCCCTGTCTGAGCGGTTGCCTATCCAGGTCTACAATCACCCCCTATCAGCAAGTCACCCTCTGGCAGATTTAAAATATGTGAACCTAGGTCACCCAGTGCCGTGGAGTGTAGCCTAGGTGGTATGTATAGCGATGCTATATTGAGTAGATTGCCTTCCCAGCTACCAGACAGAGTAACAAACTTTCCCAATGTATCATATATAACATTCTTCACATGGAAGGGGAATAAATTCTGCAGGAGAATACCCATTCCTCTTGACCCCTTAGCATAATCAGCATGAGCCACCAATTTATATCCCCACCTATTGAGTGTGCAATAAGTGGTCCCTTGTATATGGGTTTCCTGAAGTAGGACCACTTCAGGGGACTGTCGCTTCAAGTATTGCAGGACTATTCCACGCTTAATTCTGTCCCCCAGCCCATTAATGTTCCAAGAAAGTATTTTAAGTTGGCCTAATCGTGAAGTCACCCTGGGGTCCTCATGCATTTAAATATTGTAAATAGTACCTCTCGATCCATTAGTGTCTTTCTACCCTCTCACACCAAACCAACAACAACGTAATTGAGACCATAAACCTTATCAAAAGTATTTGTCCCACTGTTTGATTGTGTATCACCCATGCACTGAAGACACGTTTTCCAAAGTCGCCCAGTAAAGTTTGAACAATACTATAACTATCCCACACATTACTCCCCAAACCCACCCCCCTTCCTGCAACATGGACTTAAAACTTTGCAGAGTGCCTGTGTACCCTTACCCATTAAACCTTGTAATGGGGAACACAGCTCTGCCGAGGCTCGTCTGTTGTAATTTGACGGCGATTATATTAAGCATTAGCAGAAGACATCTTAGTTTTAACTGTTAACTTGACATTTAGCGGACTCCATTTTGTATTCCCGGCAGCCATTTTGTCTGCCTCATGCTGCCTGGTGTCGACCATGTGCTTTGTCCTATCTTGCTGTCCACGGTGCCTGAAATCTGCCCGGCAATAAGTTATATTTAGCATCCCCTACTCTCGCGCATGTCAAATAAAGTCCACATCTGTTAGTGATTAGTTCCAGCTAGGAATGTGTTTGTCGACCCCCAAAACTCCCACTGATCCATTGTGCCTCTCGATATTACCTTATATGTACATAAACTGCGCTCTTGTGTTTGTACCACCTTCTTTTGAGCCCCTGTGTGGGTATAAATAAACCGTGCATTCTTAGCTCGTGGTGCTACTTCTTACAATACCGAAGGGTGCTGTTTGAATCGTAGTACCACCTCATGAGGTCTAATAAATGGTACCTTTTGTATTCTAGTTTCCGTGCCAACTTCCTTCTATGGTCTGAGGACTTGTGCTGAGAAGGGCGAACCCCTTGCACTAACGGGTCTGGCTGATGCCCGATACAACGAATTGGCGCCCGACACGTGGGGCTCATCGGTGACTCGGATGCCCGAAGGAGTGGTCAGGACGAAGGATTGGGATCTCGCTGCGGAGGCGTACGCATGCCAGAGGAGACCCGAGTCTGGCATCCAAGCTATTTTCCCTTCTTTCCAACTTGTTTCCTTCCCAGTATAAGAATTGGCTTGGTAGTTTGGTCTGCCCTGTTCCATGTTGCACTGGGCCAGGGACAGACTAATTTGCTTGTAGCCGGGTTCTGAGCTGGGATGGTGCAGTGAGCTAAAAAACGGTGATGAATCAAGCCCTGATCAGTTGACTGGGTACGAGTGTTCTGTTTAATTCACATACTCTGTCCATCACCACCCCCTTTTCTGAATCGTTTTGTCCACCATAAGCGTGGAAGGGTAAACCCAGATGTGAGTCCCTTGCTCATTGCACCATCAGGATTCAAGCAAGCCGGGCCGAAGACGGCTGTAATGCCAGAAACCGGTCCCCGGAAGCTTGTTTCCTTCCCAGTATAAGAATTGGCTTGGTAGTTTGGTCTGCCCTGTTCCCATGATGCACTGGGCCAGGGACAGACTAATTTGCATGTTGCTGGGTTCTGAGCTGGGATGGTGCAGTGAGCTAAAAAACGGTGATGGATCAAGCCCTGATCTGTTGACTGGGTACGAGTGTTCTGTTTAATTCAGATACTCTGTCCATCACCACCCACTTTTCTGAATAGTTTTGTCCACCAAAAGCGTGGAAGGGTATACTCAGATGTGAGTCCCTTGCTCATTGCACCATCAGGATTCAAGTAAGCAGGGCCGAAGACGGCTGTAATGCCAGAAACCGGTCCCCGGAAGCTTGTTTCCTTCTCAGTATAAGAATTGGCTTGGTAGTTTGGTCTGCCCTGTTCCCATGATGCACTGAGCCAGGGACAGACTAATTTGCATGTAGCCGGGTTCTGAGCTGGGATGGTGCAGTGAGCTAAAAAACGGTGATGGATCAAGCCCTGATCTGTTGACTGGGTACGAGTGTTCTGTTTAATTCAGATACTCTGTCCATCACCACCCCCTTTTCTGAATTGATTGAGAAAGAGCAGCGGAAGAATGTGTATGAAAAAGCGCTGGAGTTGAGAAAGAAAGAAGTGAATGAGCTGAAAGAGAGAGAGAGAGAGGAGAAAGAACCCATATTGCAGGTTTCTGGCCAATATCCTGTCCGACAGCCTCTCTGTCCTGTCATTAATAATCTACCAGATGATTCTTCATTACTAGATCGACATCTACCTCCGTATGCCGTTCTGTCCGCTCCGTTCAAAGGTGGTGAGGATTCCGACTTGGATCAACGAAAAGCGCGGGACACCCGTTCTATGCTGTCTGCACAACGTGCAGATCAGACAAGCTGCTCGTAAAGCATTACGTAGCACTGACCCTGCTTCTGATCTTTTAGCTAGTATACAGGGATGGAAGGAAAGGGAACAGTTATATTTTAGTGAAACATTTGCTGTGTAAGTCGTTGAATTATTTCGGAAATTTTCTTAAATTTAGAACCTGATGATGTAGCAGCCGATTGTAAAAGCATGCATGATGGTCTTTTTACTTTCTCTCAGGTGGTCGACACGATTAGACGGTTGGTCAAATTACGAACTGATGCCGTTCACCTGAAGGAGAAGAAAAAGCTCGCGGACGACGCTGCGCAGAAATCTCAGCCTGGGGAGTCACAGTCGCCTATCTTCGGAACAGATAAGCAAATGGCGGTCTATATGAAGCCTATGCAGGAAGCCACACCCTTGTATCTTCCTCCTAAAGTAGCGGGCGACAATGATGATAAAGATTCTGCAGATGCTAAGGGTTATTTTGTTTATAATTGGGTTTATACTCCTTGGAATAGGGCAGATGTAATGGCGCTTAAAGCAGCATTGCCCGATCCACATAAAAATCCTGCCGCTTTTTATGAGGAAGTTGAAGGCGCTATAAATTCTTGTACTATGACTTTATGTGATATTGATTTGTTTTTTGGGTTAATAATACCTCCGGATATGTGGAGGACTGTTCGCAAAAATAATGATTGTGCCGCTTTTGGCCCGGAATGGAAAGAGCTAGAACAATTAGACGTGGAGAGGAACCTGCTCAAAAGCCGCATCAGTTAATATTAGACCTCCCTGCAGCTATATTAACTAAACTCAAAACAGCTATTCCCCCTAAAAAGATTGACTGGACTATTTTAGCATCGTGCAAACAAATGGTAGACGAGTCAGTTTCTGATTTCTTTACACGTTTTGAAGAAGCTTTTCACAATTTCAGCGGTGAATCCTTTACCGATGATACAGGCAGACATTTGTTTGTCGACATGTATGTCACAAACTTGTTACCAGGGATAGCTAGTCGCCTAAAAGCCATTGAGAGCTCTTGGACTACATCATCCCCAGCATCTGTTTTAACGATGGCTCAATATTATGAACGCCAAGAATTAGAAGCAAAAGGTACTGAAAATAAGAAATCGAAAGATTTAAAACCAAAAGTTATGATGGCTCAAGTTTATGGTCCGCCTTCTAGAGGCTATGATTGAGGCGGACGTGGTTCGTACACTCGTCCGAATTTGTCTATTTATCAATGTCGTATTATAAGCAATTTTACCACTGGATGGCCGATTGTCCACTGTTGCTTGCACAGCAGGGCTCGTGAGGTCGGGGACAAATGAGGAATCGTTTTGGTTACTAAAGGCCTCGAGGAAATATGAATGATCGTGCTTGATTTGATACCAATGTACGAACACAGGATAGGTTGAACACCTTTGATAAACGTAACCAGTATCAAATGTCTGATTATGTGCAACCCGATCTTTACGATTCAGCTCATGCATAGGATTGCCTAGGATGGGGTACGGAATCAGTTGAAGTTCCAGTAGATCAGACGGGTCCCTATGTTACAGAACATGTTTTGGGTTCTACTGATCTGTTTCTGGTTGATATAGGAGCGACTCGTAGCACTTTGTCTAAACAATTGGTTCCAAGGGCTCCCCTGTCTGACGTAACAATTACTTCGATAGGTTTCGATGGAACACCTTCCCTTAGCCCACTATGACAACCACTTGCATTTCATGCAAATACGTTTGTTGCTCAATGTCCGTTTTTGCTTTCCCCAAACACACCAGACAATATTGTGGGTCTTGATATGCTCAAGTATTTCAGAGCCACAATACGATGCTCTCCTGAAGGAGTACGTGTCATTTTGAATGATAATTATTCTGTACCTGAAAGAGCTTGCTTTGTTAAAGAGGATACTGCCTTAGCCTCACTCTCTAAATCCTTGTGGGCTACCTTCGACCCTGATGTGGGTCAAATGATCATCCCACTAGTACACATTATTGTCAAGGAGGGCGCTGTGTTACCACGGTTGCCTCAATACAGAATTTCACAGGAAGGTGAGGAAGCGCTCACTCGATTTGTACATGATCTCATTCAAGTAGGAGTTGTTGAGGAAGTTCCATTTAATGTTTGTAACAGCCCGATTCTTCCAATTTTGAAAAAAGACACTGATACTAGAGTTTACAGGTTCATTATGGACCTTAGAGAGGTGAACAAGATTGTAGTACCACAATACCATGTGGGTTCTGATATCACGGCACTTCTTACTTTAGGTCCTCCAACAGCGACTATGTTTTCTGTAATAGATCTAAAAAACACCTTCTTTTCGATCCCTATTCACCCTGATAGCTCATATCCGTTCGGCTTCACTTTGAATAATCAATCTTACAGATTTTGTAGAATTCCTCAAGGCTACAGCGAGAGTCTGAGTATTTACAGTCAGGCATTGAAAAGAGAACTTGATTCCTTTACTTTACCTGAAGGTGTGGCTCTCATACAATATGTCGATGACATTTTGTTGGCAGCCGATACTATGGAACAATGTGAAAAATGCACTCTGTCTTTGCTCTCATTTCTTGCTTCACATCATGACAAAGTGTCACGAAAGAAATTGCAATATTGTAGACAAAAGGTAACCTACTTAAGTCACCTTTTGTCTAAGGAGGGACGTGCATTGACATCAGATCCCATACAAGCAATTTTAGATACTCCAATACCTACCACACGGAAAGGAGTGCTTGCATTTCTTGACCTTACTTCCTTTTGCAGACAATGGATTTAAGGGTTTTTGTACATTATTAAACCTTTGTTAGCACTTTTGACAAAAGACGCTCCAGTGCCCCTCCCTTGGTCAGATGAATGCGAAACTGCTGTTCGGCAGTTACGACAAGCCCTTTGTTCAGCACCAGTGTTAGGTACACCAGACTACACAAAGCCTTTTACACTTTACGTGCACGAGAAAGATGGGTGCGCACTGTCAGTTTTAGATCAGTTGCACGGTGATAAGCAATGTCCCTCTGTATATTTTTCAGAAGTCCTCGATCCTGTTGCCCGAGCATTGCCTGGATGCTTTCGCTCAGTTGCAGCAACAGCTGTGTCAATACAACAGAGTGAAGGGATAGTTTTGTCGCATAAGTTGTTAGTGTTGGTACCCCATGTCGTTGATGCTCTTTTAAATCAGACAAATACGCAGCACTTAACTAGTGCTCGTCTGACAGGATATGAACTGACACTGCTAGCTCCTCACCTTACATTGAAGAGATGTGCAACTTTAAAACCAGCTGCTTTGTTACCATATCCAGCGACTCTGCCTCAGTCACAGGAAATACATGATTGCATATTCTAGACTGAGGAACAGACAAAGGGTCGCATTGATTTACAGGATATGCCCTTTCCAGATGTGGATGGTGAATTGTGGGTTGATGGGTCTTGTTTGAAATTACCGGATGGTACGACCTCTGTCGCATATGCTATCGCCACGCTTGAAACAATAGTGGAGACAGCTCGCATACCACCAAAATCGGCTCAAGCAGCTGAGCTGATAGCCTTGACACGAGCATGTGAGCATAGTACAGGCTTATGTGTGAACATCTATACAGATAGCCGCTACGCCTTCGGAGTGCCGCACAACTTTGGCCTGCTCTGGAAGAAAAGAGGCTTTCTCACATCTCATGGAATGCAGATAATGCACGGCGAGTTAGTGCATAATATTTTGACTGCATTGACTTATCTGAAGAAAATAGCCAATGTTAAGTGTAGTGCACATAAGAAAGTGACAGACAGGATTGGACAAGGCAATGCCTTTGCAGATCATGTGGCGCGTGAAACTGCGATGCAGAGAAGCACAACGCCTATGTATGTAGTGAAGTCACAAGCTGCGCGTTGGCATGATGCAAGGCAGGAAATACGAGAGATACAGAAATCTGCTTCTGAAAAAGAACATGAACAATGGTCTGAAGAAGGAAAGTTGGATGAAGAGGGTTGTTGGCGGAACAAGCAGATGGATAGGTGGAAGCTGCCTATAGCTTTTGTACAACCTATGGTTCAGATGGCACATGGGCTAGCACATGTTGGAGCTTCAGCAATAACGAAATTGCTTACGCAAGTTTGGGAGCATCCAGAAATTGCTAGCACAGCTAAGAGAGTAGTACAGCCCTGTTTGATTTGTTTGCAATATAATCCAGGAAAGGGGACTCGAGCTCCAGCTGGAGGATTTGCTATACCAACTGCACATTTTGAAGTCCTTCAAATGGACTACATCCAACTTAAGCATTGTAACAATTTGATGTATGTCCTAGTGGTGGTTTGTGCTTTCAGTAAATGGGTTGAAGCCTACCCCACGAAGGATAATACTGCTATTACTACGGCTAAAGTGTTGCTGAAGGAATTCTTTCCTAGATTTGGTGTTTGCAAACTTATATGGAATGATAACGGACCTCATTTTGTTGGGGAAATTATCAAGT
Organism: Lissotriton vulgaris; assembly: GCF_964263255.1. Classification (NCBI taxonomy): domain Eukaryota; kingdom Metazoa; phylum Chordata; class Amphibia; order Caudata; family Salamandridae; genus Lissotriton; species Lissotriton vulgaris. Next base: position 684,217,104 of record NC_141689.1, read on the forward strand.
ATGTCCTGAAGGGATGAGAATCAATCAGAAGTTACATGCAGTGTTCCATCCACAATCAGCACAATTGGTGGAAATGTATATTGCTACTCTGAAACTGAAAATAGCGAAGATACAGGCTTCTACATCTTTGACTTGGCCAGATCTGTTGCCTTTGGCATTGTTGTCAATTAGATCAGTGCCACACTCTCGAACAGGCCTCACCCCCTATGAGGTGGTGTTTGGAAGGCCTACGAATATTTGGGGAGTTACGAAACCGAGTTCTATATGTGATGGACCTTGTGTTTTAATGAATGACTATTTGGCACAATTAACTGATAGCTTGGTTTCTATACATCAACAGGTCCGAGAAGCACTCCCGTACAGATCTACTGGTGAAGGTCACAATCTTCGACCCGGTGATCAGGTCATGGTGAGATCGTTTGAGAGGTCAAGCAGCTTGGAGCCTAGGTGTCGTGGACCAGAGCAAGTCCTCCTCGCCACGAGAACAGCAGTTCAAGTCACAAACAGGAAAAATTGGGTGCATAGTACCCATTGTCGCAAGGTATTGTCGACCTTGGTGGAACCTGCTGTGCTGACCGATCAACGAGAGATCCTGACTACTGAGAAAGGCCACGCTGTATCACCTGACAAATCTGCGGAATTCTTCCCAGACCAGAATATTTTTGGTGTTATAGGGTTCTTTGCTACTTTGACAATTATAGTGGTGATCACGTGGTCTGTTGAAGTGATGATCCCTGCTCGTGAATTATTTGTTGGTACTATTCCCGTCCCAGAAGAGCACCAGCATTTTACTCTTCCATATCATGAACAAAAACACCGCCAGTCCTACCTTAATAATACGTTTGTTCAGATGCTGCACCATACACATAGTGCTACTAACACCACTAATTGTTGGATATGTGGTATGATTCCAGCGCATCAAAAGAAAGGAGGAACCCCTTTTATCCCACTTCCTTTTTCGCATAATGGTGCTTGTCGAGCTTGGTACACTTTTCTTTTCTCGACTAGGAAACCTACAGTGGGAGGACTTCTTTTCCGTTTGAATAAAGTATGTTATCAGGACAAAGATGGGTATCCTCAAGCTAATGGAACTATATGGGAATGGGAAGAATATCGAGCAGACAATTTCTCAACGCCATATGCCTTCAACCACACAAGAGACTTTGCCAAAAATGAACCTTTTGTATTAAAGCGGACTTACGTGTACAGAGTACTGGACGAATTCCAGTTGGTGTAAGCGAATGTATTACAGTATTAAATATAAATGGAGTGAATAATAGCTCATTTTTAGCTTTGCATAATACATATTTAGTATGTGGCAATAATGGATATCATCAATTACCAGTTGGTTCGTCAGGTGTATGTTATGTATCTTTTCTATTACCACCTGTTTCCTTGGCACCTGCATCGTATCATCGAGATTTTAAACTGTATCAGAATGTTTCGTTAAACAGAAGTAAAAGGACCATAAGCACTGATGAAGTAGATCAAACAGACACTAGTCTACAGCAATATGTTGATTTTAATTTGGGATTGTTTTCTTTTGTGGGCGCTGCACTGAACAGTAGAAAAGTAAGAAGGTTAACCAGAGTGGTAGAAGCTGTCACTAACCAAACTGCTATAGCATTAGGGAATATTACGGAAGAACTACAAGTTGTAAGAATTTTAGCTTTACAAAACAAGATGGTCCTTGACGTGATGTTAGCAGATCGGGGAGGCGCATGTAAAATTAACAGTAGTAGTTGTTGTGTATATATACCCAACAACTCACCTTCAGTGTATGATGCAATTTTTAAATTTCATAAGATAGCTACAGATATACATACAAAAAACAGTACTTGGTCTTTTTCTGGATGGTTTTGGGCTCTAGTCACTGCTTGGGGTTGCAAACTATTGACTGTTCTATGTATCGCAATTGCAGTGATTTTTACTTGCTCTATGTGTAGTTACTGTGGTCCAATGATATGCTCTATGTGTATTACTACTTGTATGCCAACCAAAGAGAATATTGTAAAAATGAAAGCACAACGTATATTAGATAAGGAAGTAGCGGAGATGATGTGAATAAATGTACAAGATGAATACTTAGACTATCCTAGAAAGGCAAATGTCTTCAGCTAATGCTGAAAGGGTCGTCTGTCGTAATTTGACGGCGATTAGATTAAGCATTAGAAGTAGACATCTTAGTTTTAACTGTTAACTTGACATTTAGCGGACTCCATTTTGTATTCCCGGCAGCCATTTTGTCTGCCTCATGCTGCCTCGTGTCGACCATGTGTGTTGTCCTATCTTGCTGTCCACGGTGCCTGAAATCAGCCCGGCAACAAGTTATATTTAGCATCCCCTACTTTCACGCATGTCAAATAGAGTCCACATCTGTTAATGATTTGTTCCAGATAGGAATGTGTTAGTCGACCCCCCAAACTTGTAGCTCCTCCCACTGATCGATTGTGCCTCTCGATATTATCTTATATGTACATAAACTGCGCTCTTGTGTTTGTACCGCCTTCTTTTGAGCCCCTGTGTGGGTATAAATAAACCACGCATTCTTAGCTCGTGGTGCTACTTCTTATAATACCGAAGGGTGCTGTTTGAGTCGTAGTACCACCTCATGAGGTCTAATAAATGGTACCTTTTGTATTCTAGTTTCCATGCCAACTTCTTTCTATGGTCCGAGGACTTGTGCTGAGAAGGGCGAACCCCTTGCACTAACGGGTCTGGCTGAGGCCCGATACGACACGTCCAAGACTCACTATTCCCCATAACTGACACATTTTTAGCCCTTGATATAGTATTTGTAAATACAGTCTATATACAATTCCCATTACGTACTGTCTGTTCTCTTTCTCGTCCCCCCCTTAGAAGCAAAGTGCAGGATCATCTGGCCTAGCAGTATGTGCTATGTTTCCCCAAAACTATATACTTAGCAGTCTTCAAGATGTCCATCGACCAGGAATCCATCCTGGCTCACGTTCATTCGGTTATGTTATGTTATGTTATGTTATTAAATCATTTATTGAGCGCACTAACACTGATTAGTTTCTTGGCGCTAAATTGACAGTAACACAATCAGAGGTAGAAAAGGTAGATTAAAAAGCTTGTCTAAAGAGCCAGGTTTCAATGCTTTCCGGAAAGTTAAAAGGTCTTGGCAGGACCGAATTTCCAGGGGAAAGGTGTTCCATAAGCAGGGGGCTAATGTAGCAAATCTTCGTCCACCAGAACGTTTGAGTTTGAAAAAAGGGGTCTGGAGAAGGCCTAGATGGAGTGACCGAAGGTTACGAGAGGGAACGTATCTGGTGATCAGTTGATTAATGAATTTAGGGCTTTTGCCGTGTAGTGACTTAAAGATCATACAACCTGCTTTGAAGGAACAGCGTTGCATGACCGGAAGCCAATGAAGCTTAATAAGAAGAGGAGTTGCCGCCTGCCATCTTGGTTGCTTCAGGATCAACCTAGCAGCATAGTTCTGAACCATCTGGAAGCGCTTAAGTAAATAGTTTGGGAGACCCAGATAGATGGCGTTTGCGTAATCCAGATGAGACAGAACAGTGGCGATCACAACCTGAGTAATAGCTTCTGGTGTTAATAGTCGCCTGACCTTCCTTATTTTTTTTAGCTGGTAAAAGCATTTGGAGACCACTTGTCCCACTTGTGCTTTTAGTGAAAGATCACTATCCACGATGACTCCGAGCGTTTTAGCCGAAGGCGATGGTTGCGGTACTTGACCTAGATCTGAAGGCCAGTAGTGGGGACCCCAATACTTAGCACTGTCCCCAGTCAGTACCAGTTCGGTTTTACCGGGATTTAGTTTTAACTGATTTTGATCCATCCAGGATTTAATAAACCTCATGGTTGACTGGAAATGACTTATAGATTCTTCAGAATTATCAATGGTGAAGAGTAACTGCAGATCATCTGCATAATTGAAAACTCTCACCTGTTTGTCCCTCAAGGTTTGAATAAGGGGGAGGATATATATGTTAAAAAGATGGGGTGACAGGGAGGAGCCCTGTGGCACTCCACATGGGATGGACTGTTTAACACCAGTCAAATCCCCCAGACGCACCGCTTGGGATCGTTCCTCCAGGAAGGACCTCAGCCAGCAGGCCGCCACGCCCTGAATGCCTGTCTGTCCGACACGGTCGACCAGGATGTTATGGTCGACCGTGTCGAACGCGGCCGACAGATCCAAGAGCACCAGGGCCTGAGGAGACCCTCTATCTGCACAATCTCGGAGTGTGTCCAAAACTGCGGTGACCACTGCCTCCGTAGAATGTGCAGGCCGAAATCCAGCCTGATGAGGGTCAAAGCAGGAGGACTCCTCCAAAAAATTTGAGAGAATTTTCGCTACGTGTGCCTCTAGAATTTTTGCCAGGTAAGGCAGTAAGGAAATGGGCCTGTAATTCGCCTTACAACCAGGATCCGCCCCGGGTTTTTTTAATAGCGGTATAACCGTGGCTTCTTTGAAGGCGGATGGAACTATACCTGACGACAGGGAATCATTTAGAAGGGCAAGAACAGGGGCTGGGTGAGTGGAAAAATATTCTTTCAGAATACGAGGGGGACAAGTATCGAGTGGGGAGCCAGATTTGACTCTCGTCATTAATTCCAGAAACTGACCATGGGTTATGGGTTGAAAGCTGGTAAGGGTGGCATGTCCAGTCTTTATTGCCATGCCTGTTGTGATTGGGGTCTTTGATTGAGGAATGCTAGCCTTGATGTCGGTGATTTTGTCACTAAAGTAAGAATTGAGTGAATCACACAAACACTGAGTGGGGATTACTTTAGGACGGACATTCTCCAAGTTGGTCAGTTCATTGAAAATAGAGAAAACCTCTTTAGATTTGTTTGTAGAGTCTAAAATACGAGAGGAGAAATACTCCACCTTAGCTGCAGAGATGGCATTCATATATTCCTTCCTTGCCCTAGTATATTTAATTTTTTCCTCAGTGTCATAGTCACGGCGCCACATGCGCTCAAGATGACGGAGAGCCAATTTCTTGCTTTTCAAGTCGGCAGAAAACCATCTATTGGCATCCATGCGCCGTGCAAGTTTAATTCTTTTGTACGGGGCATGGAGATTGCTGGCCGCTTGTAGCCAGTCGGTTAGAGAGGAAACTGACAGGTTTATGTCATTATCCAAAGGAGGGACATCATTAGCTAGTGACTGTAAAAAAGCAGTCTTATCCATGGCGTTCCAATTCCTAGCTAATCTGCCGGCAGTTGGCACAGTGGGTCTGATATGAGGAATACAGATCTTAAATTTCAGGATAAAATGGTCTGACCATAGGCAAGGCAGGATTAGCGGAGAGGTCACGCAAGTGGTATTAGACCATACGTGATCCAATATGTGACCTTTATCATGAGTGGAAGAGAGCACCAGTTGCTTAAAGTTGAGGTTAGACAGAAGGTCAGTCAATTCCGCCGATTGAGAGCCCTCTGATGGATCTTTATACCAGTAATTGAAGTCACCTACTAACATCACCCTGGCGTGATCCAATGCTAGATTAGCAACTTGCTCACTAAAGGCCATAGGAAACAGTGGCATTGAGGTGGGTGGTCTATATAAGAGGACACATGCTGTAGTCATGTGAGGAGTGGCAATTTTTAGTACAAGGTTATCTATGTTGGCTAGTGTCAGGCAAGTAAGAGTAGTGACCTCTAGACTAGAGTGGATAATCGCCGCAACTCCGCCTCCTCCTTTCACGCTGGCACGGTCTGCCTGGATAATATAGTAGTCAGATGGCAGAGCTGCTATGATATCAGGTGCAGAGGTGGGAGATAGCCACGTTTCTGCTAGCAAAAGGATGTCAGGTTTCTCCGTGTCAAGCAACAAAAAGATGTCCATCTGATGCTTGACAAGGGAACGGGTGTTGAGGTAGAGAATAGCAAGCGAATTAGGGGGTGGGTTGGACGAAGCCAAACCTGCTACATGAGTGGTAAGGTGACAGCCTTGGCTCAGGATGCCATGCTTATAGAGCTGGTGAAGTGTATCCTTTGATAAAAGTAAATGGTCATTGTTCTTATTGCACTCCAGAAGGTCGTCCCTGGAATAATGGAAGGTTTGGGTATTATGAGGTGCCCCTAGTCCCGGTCGGTCGCGGACGGGCGCAGACGGGCTTTCCTTAGGCACGCCTTCGGCGCGCAATCGTCGCGCCCGCTGCGCTCGTCCGCTGCGCTTCGGTCCAGTCTAATACCTCCAATCAATCCATTCATCTGCAGCTAGTTCCTTTCAAATGCCTTCCTTAGGGCAGGAGCTTTCTTGTCAATTCTCATGTCCCAGCAGGCCTCTTTGAGAGTTAGATCTTTGAGTTCCAGGGGTTCTCAATCCATCCAGCCATCCCAGGTCTCTTCCATGATTTGAAAGAACCAGGATTTCCCCTCTGTCATGCTTGGCTGCAAATGCAAAGCATGTTTAATATTTTTTCCCAGAGTGCTCATTTGACCTCTAAGAAGAATCTTTGCATCTTTTGCACCTTCACTGTGAAGTCCGAAAGAAGGTGATTGTCGAATTCTCAAACTTGAGGGTGGGGGGGGGGGGGGCTGTACACGCTATTTGAAGGATAATGTCCCTGTCCCTATAATTAAATATTCTGGCCATGATAGGGCGAGTGTGCGCCTGGTTTAGGAAGGCCTCTAGGGACTCTATGTGCGCACTCCACTGAAAAGTATTGAGAGAGAGTTCCGGGCAGTAAGTGGGTCTGTATCAGGTCCTCTATGAATAGGACTGTGGCCTGCCCTTCCGCTCTCTCGGCAAACACAAATTGTGTACATTATTCCGGCATGCGCGCCCCTCATGTTCTTCTAGTTTCGCCTCTAGGCCCACCGTTGTCTTCTGGAGCTTCGTAACCATAATTTCTAGTGTTTTGCTAGAGCACTGAGATCGAGTCTTTAGTAGATTTCACCTTTTCACCCAGATTTTGCAGTTTCGCATGTTTGAGTGTCACCTCTGCTGTTACTGTGTCTATTTTATGTTCAAGTGCTGAGCAGACTCCTTGTGTGGCCTCCATGATGGCTGCTTCATGCCCTGCATTCAATTTTTTTCCTCTGTGGTATCAGCTTCGGACTGGGTGAATTTGTCCAGTTTTCTTTGATCTGTTTGCTTAAGTTCCCTTGCTGTCGACATTTTGCTGAAATTACTGATTGATGTCCCCTGTGTTTGCGACATGCGGAAGTTCATACAGGACTGGATGTTATGCTGCTGATAAAATGCGACTTTGCCACATCTGTGCCTTCGGAGCAGGCCCCACCTGGGGTGGGAGTACTTGGTTTAGTTGGTTTTCTCCCAGCTCTAAGCAAATGTCCACTCCTTCTACTTAGTGCAACAAAAATGGCGGCCCACTATTGTTCTCTGAGTGCGTCACTTCTACCGGATCAATCAGGGTCTTCATGTGTCCCCCACCATCCAGACCTCTCCTTCTGCTTGATGCTTCTATAGCACTTTTGATCTCACTGCTTGTTTTTATAGTAACCACAGGGTTTCTTTTTCAGGCCTGTTAATCTTCTGTGCCCCTTGCCCTTCACGCCGTTTTGCTTCCTGTTTGCAGTCCATTCCTTTGTCCTTTGTTATAGGCACCAGGGTGCACACACATGCCGCTCTAAAATTCAGCTCTTCTCTGAGAAGGGGAGGCAGGGCGGGGGAAGCGGGCCCGTCTCTCGTTCAATGCAGGCCACTTCCCAATGCTTACCGTTTATGAGGTGTAGTTCGATGGGGCCGAGGGGGAAAGCAGATAGCTCTCTCCCCGCAATGACACCCCCAGTGCTCCCTGCAACTCTCGGCCCCCCAAGAATGACGTCGTCGGGCCCAGCGCTTTCACCAGTCCAGCGATGACCTTCCAGATTCTTGAGCGGCCTCCCTGCGGCAACCGTCTGCATCTCAGAAGCCAGCAGCTGTGCACGATCAGGTTAGCTGGGGCCACAAGGGTGGATCATCTGTTCCACAGAGCGAGTTCCACCTTGTCAGATGTCAGTGGCCCGCTGCAACCGCCGCTTTCACTTTCTGTGGGTCTAAACGACTCCCTCAGCGCAGACAAGTCTTCGCGGCCGATTTGCCGCTGGGGAGTTGCCGTTTTCGAATCGAGTCTCCCTCAAGAGTCAGGGAGTAGGTGGAAGGTATTAGTTATGGGCAAAAATGGATCAATGTTCGGATTTTAGGGGAAATAGTTTCTTGATGTACAGAGCTTTACTCCAGTGCGGCCATCTTATGTGCCGACTGGCTATGCCTCCCCACCATTTAGATTCTTGAACATATTTGAAGGTCTGCTACCTTGAGGAAATCAATCACTAATGAATAGTGTGCATGTTATCCCCAAAATATTTTGCTTCACTACCCTATTTTTACTTAACCTGTTTTCTTGGCATATGAACTCTGTGCACATTACTCCTGATAATCAGTGCTAAAATGCTTGTTCTCTCCCTCCCAATCATGGTAAAATGGGTATACACCTAATTGGCTCATTTGCCAATTATCCTGGGCCTGTAAATTAAATGCTACAAGTGGGCTGCAGCACTCATTATCCTATCTGCTAAAGTAGCACTGTAACATTTCCTAGGCCTGCCGCTGCAGCCTGTGGTGTATTTTAAAATTGTCATTCCGACCACTTCTATAAGATAGAGGAACATCCAGCGGAATACCTTCCTTTAGAGGACATTGAAGTTCCAATAACTTACCAAGAGCATCAGCTCTGGTTTTAAGGCGCCCTGAAAGATCAAAATCACATTACCAGGCTCGGTACACTAGGTAGACCAGGAGCAACATGGCCGGTACTAGCAAGCGATACACCTCATCCTGCCATAGAACAAATGACAGGTCCAGAACTGTTAGCTCAACTAAAACAATTAATTAAAATACATAGACAATTGGTACAATATGTCATGCAGGCTCTAACAGTCCAACCTGCTATAAGAATTTCACAGCATACCCCTCATCAGGGGAGCACAAACAAAATTACACCACAGACCATACAAACAGTCATTGGTAAATTACCCACAAAAAGGGAACAAATTCCATTCTGGTTAGCTCCAAAAATTACTCAGATTGAGGCAGTATTTCCCGATAGTACACCTCATGAGAAACACAGGATTCTTACAATCTGTTTACCAATGGGGATCGCACCACACCTGGAGGACTGTGACACTTGTGGTACAGTCTTTGCTGCAAATTACACAAAAACAAATGGTGTTCCATCCATGGTGGTGATACCAGATGTCCTGAAACAGATTCAAAATGAATACGGGGCAGAACATGCTTTAAATCTCGGTATGAAGTTACTGAAAGATTTCAAACAGGTCTCAGCTTTAATATTCGCAAATATTAAAGGTGAATCAGCATCCGTGGCAATCCGCCAAAAACTAAAAGAACTTGATGTAACTGAGCAACTATATAAACTGGCCAGAATAATAAAAAATCATATGAAGAACTAGGTAGAGATAGTTTGGGAGGGAAACCAGTAAAGCCTGAACTAACAGAAAATCCTGAAAAAGCTTTTATTAAAAACAATCTCACCACTCCTAAAAAGAAGTGGGAAAATACTAGACAGACACTTCCTAAAGAGAACTGTTCTCAATCCAGAGGTAGGTCTCCTCAAAAGGAGTCTACTGAAAAGAGGTATAAGCTCAGAAACAGGGATAATTTGAGAAAACCTGATAGATATCAAGATACTGATACATGTTCCTCTCGTACCTTTCAGACTTCCTCGCAGAAATCCGAAAGAAGAGGACGATCAGAACACAAGGAAGAACGTGTGAAGTCCAAAGACGATCAACACATTCCAAAAAATAAGAAAACTCAATTCACAAAGGAGAAGTTAGAAAGTCTAAAAATCAGGCATGCCCAGGATCTTGAGGACACAACTCAAGAACGGGGAGTGGGCCCAGACAATGCTGGACAGTGCAGCAGAAGTTACCATAGCTCGAAAGATCCTGAAGGATCATCTGGAGACAGTGGACCTGAATGGATGCATTCAGGTTGAAACTGCAGATACCAGGGTTATGTACCACATAAGTTATATGAAGTGACACCACAGATAGAGGGGGACATAACTAGAAAAATAAAAGCACTCTTTTGGGAGAAGCTATCAAAGGGTTATGATATTCTTCTAGCTGGAAAAGACTGGCCACCTGAATTTGTCAGGGAGTGCCCACATGGTGAAGAGATCATTATGCCAGTCTTCTCAAATCATATTCCGATTCATAAAAAATACACCTATGCCAGAAAATGGGATGTGGCCCAAGCAACAGCATTATACAAAAATCATGTAGGCTTGGATGAGGATTCTCCTCACCATAAGATCCAGTAAAAAAGCAACCAACTTCTCAGAAGCAGTATCTGGTTAAACAAGAATCTAAAAAGCAAGTCAGGGAGATCCTAGATCAACTTGAATACCAGGAGGTGATTGAAACATTAACCTCGTCCATGAACAATCCTTTGTTTCCTGTCTCCAAACCAGACAATCCATATTGTCTAGTTTTGGATTAAAGACATTTAAATTCTTGTTGCAAAACCTTGGCAGTACAAAATGCACACAGTGCAGCACCGATGAATAACATTGTGCGCAAAAAATATAAAACCACATCAGATATTTCAAACGGTTTCTTCTGTCAAAATATCACACCTGAAAGCAGGTACTTGACAGCTTTCTCAATTATGGGGAAACAGTATCACTTCTGTCGTCTACCACAGGGATTCAAGACAGTCCTGGGTTTGCTCCAAACGTATGATGATGAAGCATTATCTTATGTCGATGACATCTATCTTACAGATGATGACTTGGACAGGCACTTGACCAGGGTGAACACCATAATACTTGGATTTGCCTCTGAAGGGTATAAACTCAACTTTAAAAAATCAAGAATTGCCCACCTCAATATCCTATTCTTGGGATACAAACTTTCAAGTGAATGCAAAAGCCTGGCAGCAGGCTTTTTAGAGAAATGTGCGCTGCTCCAACCTCCAAAAACACTGAAAAATTTACAGTCAGTTCTAGGATTCAAGAATTTCGGAAGAACTTACATTCTAAATTACGCAGAAAGGGTTAAACCTCATTGCGAGTTAATCAAACCTGATTTCAAACCTACTAATTGGACTAAAAAACACACAGAGATTTTGCGTTCAGTGCAAACAGACATGTTAGCAACAACACATTTACAGACACGCGTAAATGAACGCAACCTTGTAATCCGAATTATCCCAGGTAGATGCAGATTCACGTACCTAACCTTTAATGAAGGTGAAAAGGTACCAATTGCTTACAAATCACACTTGTACACACAAGCCCAAATGAAATTCACTTCAACAGAAAAAATTCTGACAGTGGTTCAAACTGCAGTAGCAAGAGAGAGAGCCCTCGCACAGGGTAAATGCATAAAAGTCGTTTCTCCTGTACCTGCCTTAGAGGCAGCGAGAAAGGCAAGCATTCCAAATGCGAAAGCTCTACATTCGAGATGGATACAATGGGTTAACTCTCTTACTGCGACAAACGTTGAATACGTTTTTGACCCGTGCTTGAAGACACAAGAATTTATCCAATACGATCAAGAATGTCCTCTGCCAACTGAAATTCTGCCTCTAGAACATTACGGATAAATAATGTATACAGACGGATCAGAGCAACCCGCAATTGGGGGAAAACAAGCCTATAGTGCTGCGTGCTTTATTGTTAAATGTCGCTGGCGCAATGGTAAATTCAGACCTATGGTCACAAAAAACTCAATCTCTCGGAGACTGTACAGCTCAGCGAACTGAACTACAGGCTTTTGAGATGGCGCTTGAAAATGCCGATTGCGAATTCCCCACACTCATAGTGTGCGATTTGTATTACTGCGTCCAGTCTTACAATGAATATTTGCAGAACTGGGTTCAAAACGGTTTCAAAGATGCAAAAGGTGGCACAATCAAGCATAAAATGCTTTGGTAACAAGTAGGTATTTTACAGAAAGAACTACAAAAGACTCACGTGATCCATACACTGAGTCATCAGCGTGATGGCGGTCACATTGAAGGGAATTCATTGGCTGATGAAGCTGCGAAGGCAGCTGTGCAAACGGCTTCCGTAACTGCAATCACTCGTTCAAAAATGAAAATAGATGGTGAAACAATGCTAGCTGTCAATGCCACAAGCAAAGGCAGCAGAGCAGAGTTACCTCTAAACTATCCACTCAAATATTCATACATAATTGATGCCAACTCCGTTCCTATTGCTCGAATCCCTGGAGTGGGGGATAGAGTAATCCCAAACAGGAATTGGAGAGGTGCTTTGATTTAAGAAGCACATACAGGAGAGGGTCTGACACATCAAGAGATCTCTAAATCTCTACTGGAATTACAAGAGATGTACTGGTTGCCAGGGATGAGCGCCCACATTTACGAATTTGGAATTATTTGTGATACCTGTTACAGAGATCACAGCTTGGAACGCCACAAGATTCCTGACTACAATGTAGCCAGCCAAGTACAGACACCATTGTTAGATAGCATTAGACTATCCTCGCTCAGAAGTCCCTATGGAAAAAAGCGGACCCACGAGTATTCGTACAGGATTCATTTGGATGTGGCCTCAGGGCTCGGCTGACGCCCGAACTGTTATAAAAGATTTGCGAGTCTTTATCGGCACATACGCAATCGGCATGCTACATTCTGACTAGGGTCCTGCGTTTATCTCTCGAGCTTACAAGGAGGCCATGGCCAGCTTGGGCGTTGCATTGCGGTACTCAAGTCCATTCCATCCTGAGCGAAATTTGGTTGAGGAAAAAAAAACGTGACATAAAGCAATCTATAACAGCCAGGGTATTAGGTTCGGGTGATGGGTGGGTCAAACATCTAATAAGTGTCCAACGTAGTCTTAATAACCTGCCAAGAAATTCTCTGGGTTGAATCACTCCATATGAAATCCTTTTTGGTACTAGAATGATGGTCGAAGACCTCCATCGTCATACTTCAGTGGTAGAACAAAAACCCTTTGATATCAAAGACCGTTTGGCTGTTTTACAGGACTTAAATGAAAGAAGAAGTCTAAGCAACACAATACGAAAGCCAACGACCACTGCAGAAAAACCACCTGTCCCAGCAAGACCTGTCTGGATTCCAAAGATTGGGGATCTGGTCAGAGAGAAAATAGCAGATAAGAAGGAATTTGGGCCTTCTTACAGAAAACCAGTACCTGTACTAGCAATCCACGGATCAGGAACAGTGTTACTGCCCCCCCTTGCTGGAAAAAAGGAAAACCGGTCCGTATCAATTGACCTGTTAAAACCACACCATGTGGCCGATAATAAGTAGTAGGCCCAGTGAACTCCAAAGGTGTAGCAGACGACCAAATCTTGCTACTATCTAAGAGGTTCAAACTGAAAGACTCACCATCTGTGAAGAATCGGCAGTGAAAAAAGAAGGAATATGCAACAAAGCCATGGAACTTGTGTCTCTTAAAACCCAAATGACAGTTCATCAAGAAACTCCCGTCTACAATGATGTAGCATCTGACTATACTAACATGTCAAGGGAACAAGCAGCTACAGCGATTTCAAATAATCCGGAAGCAATACCAAAAATTGACAGGACTGCTTCTTGCTATTTCATCAACTTCAAAACCTTTTCTGAGGATACCAGTGAGCCTGAAACAACGCCAACAAACAAAACTTTCAAAAAACAAGTAAAAAAACTTTTTCACCAGCTTGCAAATATATATCTGGTTTCACCATGGGTTGAACTTTGGATTGTGTTGCGTATACCTTTTCTCCTACTATGGCTCATTCTGGTTTTAAGTTTGGGACAGCTAATAGATGGAAAATATAGTAAAATGGACACAGCAAGTAAGAACATCAACTTGCTCCTGAAGCCACACAAATCATCTCATCGTGAGGAAAGAAACCTGTCATCACTAAACATCACAACCATTCCTCTACCTTCTGGTATAGCTTGGGATAGAACTGATTATGACATTTATGGCCGTGTCGAGCTGCTGAAGATTCCACACCAATTTAAGGTTTCCTTGAGTGATTTTGTGTCACTGAGTACATTTTCTGATGATTGAAACTGTTAATAACATGATGGAAGACTTAGAAATGTCAGCAAAATTTGCAAAACATGGATACTTAGATGGTTCATCAAATTATGAAGAAATGTATTGTTTTAACCATTTTGGTCATCATTATTTGCACAAAACTGCAAACCCTAGAAACGTTTTAACTTATAATCAATGGGAGCATTGTCCAACGCCACCAAATGGTAGCTCAAAAACATTTTATGAAAAATGTCCATACTTCTCAGGTTTTAATGTCACAAATCCAGAAACATTTTACTTTAAAAATATTAATAGGACAGGCATGAAAATTATGTTAACTAATACTAAGCAAATTCATTCTGCGCCTTTTATGCTCAACTGTCCACATTAGGCTTTAACTTTTGGAAAGACAACATTGAGACAAAAACTGTCTGGGGCACAAAAGCCTGACAGGTACAAGGTTTAGAAACGTTAGTCAGAGCCTGCATCATCCCAGAACAAATAATTTTCTTAAATGAAAATGTTCAACAAACATCTTGGTCTGGCTAAGATAAAAGAATTAAACAAACCGTCCATACCAAAACCCACACCTGATAGTAATATAACTACAGATGAGGAGGTAGATGTAAATTATATTTTGCAACCAAACAGAAGTAATTCTCAATGGAAAAAAATGGTTAATCTGGCCCACAGAACGAATAAATGTCAAGATAGATTCCTGAACAAGACACAAGGATTCAAAGTTACTAGGCTAGATCTGAGATATGTCCAGAGACAACATCCTGGGATAATAACAACTTACAGTGTAGGAAAACTGTGCTTCAGTTGCTACAAAAATCCGCACTCCTAGATATAAAACAACACTTAACTTTACTTAAAGATGGCATTGATTTGAGAGAATTCTTACTTGGAACTCGCAAATAACGTCATAAAAGTTTCATATACGCTGGTATATACGCTGGTTATAATGAAGCATGGAAAGTCACACAAATGGAAACTGCAGAAAGAATACGAGAAATTTACCGTATTACTTTAGAGAAAGCTCTCTCTGTAGTAGACAATGGGTTAACAACTCTGTCGTCCAGAATTTATTCTTTGGACAGCATTGTATCCACTGCCATAGAAATAATGGAACAGGACTTGCTAATGTTACAACATGGCCAGTCTCAATTGCGTTTTATAATGCTGCTAGGCTGGACGTTACAAAACCTTTCTTCAGGCTATGTGGCTTGGCGTCTAATCAACACCACGTCATTGTTTACTGTATTTAACCTTACAGATAAACAAATCTCTTGGACACAGAGGGGAGCAGACTATACAGTGCTGAGCATAGAAAAACTGGAAAGATTACCATGAAGGTGAGATGGTCCCGGGTCAGTCGGAGGTGTGCATGGAGGGAGTTCCAAGTCTTGGCTGCCAGGTAGGAGAATGATCTTCCTCCGGTGGTGGTTCTGCGAATCCGAGGGATGGTGGCGAGGGCGAGGCTGGTGGAGCGGAGCTGGTGGGTGGGAGTGTAGAATGACAGGCGGTTGTTGAGATATTCGGGGCCCAAGTCATGGAGCGCTCTGTTTGCGTGTGTGAGCAGCCTAAACGTGATCCTCTTGCTGACGGGGAGCCAGTGCAGATTTCTCAGGTGGGCAGATATGTGGCTGTGGTGAGGGATGTCGAGGATGAGTCGTGCGGAAACGTTCTATATGCGTTGAAGGCGTTTCTGAAGTTTGGCTGTGGTTCCTGCATATAGGGCGTTCTGTAGTCCAGCCGGCTGGTGATGAGGGCCTGGGTGACCGTCTTTCTGGTTATGGTGGGGATCCACCAGAAGATCTTTCGGAGCATGCGCAGGTCATCGTGAGGGAGGAGTCCAGGATGAATCCCAGGTTGCGTGCGTGGTCCGTCGGTATCGGTGCGGTGCCCACCGTCATGGGCCACCAGGAGTCGTCCCAGGCGGATGGGGATTGTCCAAGGATGAGGACTTCCGTCTTGTCCAAGTTGAGCTTCAGACGGCTGAGCTTCATCCATTCTGCAACATCTTTCATTCCGTCCTGGAAGTTGGCTTTGGCGGTGAGGGGGTCTTTGGTGAGGGAGAGTATCAGTTGGGTGTCGTCAGCGTAAGAGATGATGTTGATGTTGTGTTTGCGTGCGATGGCGGCGAGGGGGCTCATGTAGATGTTGAAGAGGGTAGGGCTGGGTGAGGAGCCCTGGGGTACGCCGCAGATGATCTTGTAGACCTCGGAGCGGAAGGGTGGGAGGCGGACTCTTTGGGTTCTGTCGGAGAGGAACATTGTGATCCAGTCTAGCTCCTTTCCTTGGATCCCAGCGTTGTAGAGGTGGGTTATTAGGGTGCGATGGCAGATGGTGTCAAAGGCTGCCGAGAGGTCAAGGAGGATGATGGCGACTGTCTCTCCGTTGTCCATCAGGGTCCTGATGTCATAGGTGGCGGCGATGAGGGCGGTCTCTGTGCTGTGGTTGGCTCGGAATCCAGACTGGGATGGGCTGAGCGAGTTGTTTTCTTCGAGGAATGCTGTCAGCTGTTTGTTGACGGTCTTCTCAATGACTTTAGCCGGGAAGGGGAGGAGAGAGATGGGGCGGACGTTCTTGAGGTCTTTGGGGTCCGCTGTTGGTTTCTTTAGTAGGGCGTTGATTTCTGCGTGTTTCCAGCTTTCAGGGAATGTGGCTGATGTGAGGGAGTTGTTAATGATGTTCCGGAGGTGGGGTGCGATGATGGTGTCAGCTTTGTTGAAGATATGATGAGGGCATGGGTCTGAGGGGGAGCCGGAGTGGATGCTGTTCATGACACGGGTGGTGTC
This sequence comes from Lissotriton vulgaris, assembly GCF_964263255.1. NCBI lineage: Eukaryota > Metazoa > Chordata > Amphibia > Caudata > Salamandridae > Lissotriton > Lissotriton vulgaris. The sequence continues at coordinate 684,233,905 of NC_141689.1, forward strand.
TTCGGTGCTGATGGGGTCCATGCGTAGAGGCTCGAGGTGGGGGTCGTAGGTTTGGTGGTTGGGGGCGGGGTCTGGGGTCCGAAGCTGTCGTGTATGTCTGTGATCTTGCGGTGGAAGAATGTGGCGAGGGAGTTGCAGAGGTCTTGTGACGGTGAGATGTCGTTGTTGCTGGCGCTGGGATTGGAGAGGTCTTTGACGATGCTGAAGAGTTCCTTGCTGTTGTGGGCATTGTTGTCCAGCCGCTCTTTGAATGATGTCCTTTTGGTGGTGCGAATCATCTGGTGGTATTCGTGGGTGGCCCTCTTGAGGGCTGTCATGTTTTCTTGTGTCCGCTTGTGGCGCCAGGCTTTTTCGAGGGTTCTGCACGATTTCTTTGCGATTTTGAGGGCATCTGTGAACCATGCGGTTTTTCTGTTGCTAGTCTTGCCTGGGGCGGTTTCTTCAGAGTTGCGAGGTCGTCGGCACAGTTGGTGATCCACTGTGCGAGGTTGTGCGCTGCGTCCTTGGTGTCGGGGGTGTCGGCAGGTGGGTTCTGGCTCAGCAATGCGGTCAGTTGGTCTGTGGTGACTTTGTTCCAGCATCTGCGTGTCTGGTGGTGGGAGGTGGTCTTTTTGAAGGTGAAGTGGATGCGGCTGTGGTTGGTCCAGTGTAGTCCAGAGGATTGGCTAAAGGAGACGTGGTTGCTGGAGGAAAAGATGGGGTCGAGTGTGTGGCCAGCGAGGGGGGTGGGCGTGTCCACCAGTTGCTTGAGTCCGAGGTTGGCGAGGTTGTCGATCAGGGTGGTGGTGTTGCTGTCGTCGTTGTCCTCCAGGTGGAAGTTCAGGTCCCCTAGGAGGATGTACTCTGGAGAGGCTAGGGCATGCGGGCTGATGAAGTCGGCGATGGTCTCGCTGAATTGTGTTCGTGGGACCGGGGGTCAGTAGATGAGGGTTCCTCTGAGGGTGGTCTGGGGGTCGGTGTGGATCTGGAAGTGTAGGTATTCGGCGGCGGTAAGTGTGTCTTCGGCATTGGTCGTGACGCTGATGGTGTTCCTGTAGTGATGGCGACTCCTCTGGTTTTGTTGACGCTGCCCTTCCGGGTGATTTTGTAGCCGTCCGGGATGGCTATGGCGATGTCGGGGGCGGAGGAGGCGTTCATCCAAGTTTTCATGAGGAAGGCGACGTCTGGACCTGTTGTGTCGAGGAGTTCCCAGAGTTCGACAGCGTGTTTGTGGACGGAGCGGGTTTTAAGCAGGATGCACTTGAGGTGGTTGTTGTTGTCGATGCTGTGTTTGGTGGGTGGGGTGCAGGTACAGAGGCAGGTGAATTTGCAGGCTTGGCAGGTGAAGGGTCTATGGGTGCGCTTCGGGGTGGCTTGGTAGCAGGCGGGTGGTCGTCTGGTGTTGAGTGCGTTGAGGGCGGCGGAGTCATATCTCAGTCGGGCAGCTTGACTTCGGCAGGGGCCAGGGTTTCTGGCGCTGGGCGCGGTCCAGGCGTGGACGGGCGCAGACGGGCTTGCCTTTGGCGCACCTCAGTGGCCTCCATTAAGAAGGGGCAAGGGAAGGAGGAGCAGGTGGGAGGGGGAGCGGGGGTCCAATCAGGCGCGGGGCGGGCCGCAGGGGAGGCAGCGGCGGGAGCGGGAGGTGGGAGAAAAAACGGTGGGAAAGTAGAGGCAGCAAGGGGGCAGCAAGGGTGGTGCTGACGCGGTGGGGAAGCGACCTGGCCTGTGACCAGGGTCGAGGGTCGCTCCCTTAGTGCGCAGTGCCCTCCCTTAAGAAGGGGCGAGGGAGGGAGGAGCAGGTGGGAGGGGGAGCGGGGGTCCAATCAGGAGCGGGGGGCGGGGCCGCAGGGGAGGAAGCGGTGGGAGCGTGAGGCGGGAGAAAAAATGGCGGGAAAGTAGAGGCAGCAAGGGGGCAGCAAGGGTGGTGCTGACGTGGTGGGGGAGCGACCTGGCCTATGACCAGGGTTGAGGGCCGCTCCCTTAGTGTGCAGCGCCCTCCCTTAAGAAGGGGCGAGGGAGGGAGGAGCAGGTGGGAGGGGGAGCGGGGGTCCAGTCAGGCACGGGCTGCAGGGGAGGCAGCGGCAGGAGGCGGGAGAAAAAACGGCGGGAAAGTAAAGGCAGCAAGAGGGTAGCAAGGTTGGTGCTGACGCGGTGGGGGAGCAACCTGGCCTGTGACCAGGGTTGAGGGTCGCTCCCTTAGTGTGTAGCACCCTCCCTTAAGAAGGGGCGAGGGGAGGAAGTGGCGGGAGCGGGAGGCAGGAGCAAAAACGGTGGGAAAGTAGAGGCAGCAAGGGGGCAGCAAGGGTGGTGCTGACGTGGTGGAGGACCAACCTGGCCTGTGACCAGGGTCGAGGGTCGCTCCCTTAGTGTGCAGCCCCCTCCCTTAAGAAGGGGCGAGGAAGGGAGGAGCAGGTGGGAGGGGGAGCGGGGGTCCGATCAGGCGCAGACTGCAGGGGAGGAAGCGGTGGGAGGCGGGAGAACAAACGGCAGGAAAGTAGAGGCAGCAAGGGGGCCTCTGACCAGGGTCGAGGGTCGCTCCATATTACATGGCACCATCACAATACCATTGACGATATTCCAGTTTCAGTATTGCTTAAAACCCATACCAGCAGCCCTGTATGAAAAGTTGGGTAAAGAGTACATAAAGTCGACCTGGGATTACCATACACACACAAATGTTGGAGTGGAGAAAAGGAGGTATTTATTAGTGGTAAAAACTGTAAAACAACATTGAGAGGTACACTTCTTTGTCAAGGCATTAATTTACATGGAGCCTGTGATGGTTCTTCAAACAACTTATCATGCCACCTGCATGGTTCCCCGGCAGCAGTGATAGATACAATTTTTAGGCAGCTTTCCAATGGAAGCTACATAATGCTGAATGATCACAGCTGTTGTGGAATGATGCCAGGGATAGCCTATCTCGTTAGTGTGTCAGCCAGGGTCACTTGCTGTATGCAAGTATTATTTCCTAAAACTAAGACAGACAGGGAGTCGCCACTATGGCCTTCACTGAACATCTCTTCTAAACAAATTGTTACTTTAAGCAGAATGAAATCCATTCTTTTACAAAAAACTGTGCCACTGACCTCGTCCAGAGAGTCGTTTGAACTGCAAGTTGCAAGGTCCTCTGCAGAGATACATGCCTTATTATCAACAAACTGCCCAGTACATTTCGCAGAAATGTTAGGTCATATCTTAAACATGTCTGATACCAGTGGTATTGCACATGTATTTAAGACTATTTTTTCAGGACTGTTAGCACCCTTTGAAGCAGTCCTAGGCATTTTTCAAAACTTTGTGCACTCTGTGTTCGGCGGCCTGCCTCTCATCTTGGGACTTGTAGCAGGGATACTATTTTCATTCCTCCTGCTCCGTTATGGCAAGTCCGGTCACCAGCGATACCCAGATTACCATGGAGAACTCTCTTCTGGCATTGCAGTATCGTGAACGCATAACACAGATTCTTGGCTTGGCTTGTTTGAGAGATCTGAATACCACGTGGTTCCTATCGTTCAGACCAATCTGGCAAGATTGCATCTTACCTGTTCTATGATGCCTGCTTCGTGGAGAGGAGTGCGTGTTGGATATCTGTCTAACACTTCCATCAGCACTCCCAACGGATGTTGTCCCTTTGCTTGGATCGGTAACGGCTCATGCATTGTGTTGCCCCCAACTGCTACCAATCCTGATGACGGCATTCATTGAGGTCTCACCGGCAATTCCAGCTGAGGGTGAGATACGTGGACCAACAGGCAAACAGGTACCATCTACTGTGAACATTGCTAATGGGACTGACGCTGACGGCGATGTTTCACATCTGTGTAAGATTGATCTACTTAATTAACTGGTTCAACTTTCATCTCCTGTGGTAGATGATTTCTTTGCCAGCCTTGACGATTTAATGTTTTCTCTTGACACCGAGAATAACTTTTAAAGTTAGCACACAGCGTTCTCTCAACTCTGAAGTTCGACCTTTGCTTTTTCAAAAACAAAAACTTTTAACTTTGGAAGTCTATTTTTCTATGACTTGATTGGACTTTTTTTTCTCCAAAAATGAACTTTGGCACAAAGCAATCTGCTTAAAGTAGAACAATTCTTAGAGAACAAGAATTTTTTGAACACTTCCAAGAAACAATATTGAACTTATCAAGAAACTAAACCAGTTTATATATTGTGCTATGGGATGGTCTTGACCTTTTTCTTCTGTATTTAGAGCCATTTCATATATGTAAATGTTATGATTCATTCAGTTAGCAATACTAACAACATGCTACAGGATTGAAATGAAATCATTGCTTTTCAAAGGCATTCAGTATTAATGCTCATTTTCGTGTGCAACCATTTAAAATGCATTTTTATGTATTTTTGGGTGGGATTGTAAACACATGCTTTAGATATGTTTTAGTGCTTGAATTTAGTAATGTCAAACATAATAAAGTGGAGTGGGTGTTGTATAACATTTTAGGACCCTAGTGTAATTTTCCAGATGTATGCCCTGATATAGGTATAAATCACCATGTCCATATATAAGAACAGAAATCACAACCATATTTAGACATAGCTCATGCAGTCCAAATACGGCATGGCTACTTCCACTAGTTCAGAAAATCCACAAAAATGTCTTGGAAAACTCAGCTACAGCAGCTAGGGACTTTCCCTTGCTTGAATATTGATGTATCCAAGAACTCATTGAGTTTTCAAAGAACTGAGACTCTTTGATGACATTCTTATGTCCACCTTTACGTCAATCTCAGCACCTTTAAGGTATAAATATGCCCACACTGGCCTTAGCAAACACACAGTGGTTTGGAGCAGTTCGACTATCTACTTGCCCGACGCATCCTGCTACACCAAGTGTTGAAGGAAGCCGAGCCTCCAGCAGATGCACTGAGAGAGACGCTGTCTTTACTCTTGCAGAGAAATCCAGCTCCAGTGTTTCGAAGCTACCCTTGCGGGTTGTTGGGAAATCGAGTCCTGAAAATGACCTCCTTCATTCTAAACCAAGGTACGGAGCTGATTAGACCCTAAGAGAAATCTTGGATAAATTCTTGGCAAAAGAATAGTAAATGTATGCTAAACCTCACTTACTTCTTCCCTCGTACTAGACTAGCACCAGTTCAGTACTTTTTAGCCTTTGTTACTTATGTATGTATCTATCTATGGTCTAGGAACCATACAATGCTTTTACAATATTATTTTATCCTACTCTTCTTACTGTACACATTATACTTTGCAACAAGTCTTACGATTGTAGCAGTTCATTTCTTCTGTATGAGAAAGAAGACTGTTCAATAAATATTTTTATTGAAAACGTCCTGTCTCTTTATTTCTCTGCACCTCTGGTGAAACAAAGCATGCACGAATGACTGAGTAAAATATCTATTGATTGTTTCCACGACTCTGAAGATCAGTTTTATCTTGGGGAAACAAAGTTGTCATGTTTATGCGGTTGTCAGAAACTAAATCCCTTCTTGTGAATTCGACAACGTTTCTAGTGACCTCTGAGCTAGCTGGCACTCACAATTACGTCTAATATATTCGATAGCGACCTAGAAGACATAAGTCCTATGTCACATATATAGCATATATTATTCCAATGCGCAGAGCCTATAGCGAATATAGGAACTACACTACAGTAGGACATGTGTAAATAAGTTTAACATGTCTTGGCAGTGAAAACTCCCTAAGATTCTGTTTTCTTTGCTGCATCAAGGTTAGCTTCTCATAGACTAACAATGGGTTACAATATTACATTTAATAAGTACTAATTTCAGTTTGGGAACAGTTAGATAAGTACTTCTCCCACTCATTTGAATTGTAATTTAAAATCCTTCTTAATAGTAAAGTCCTATTTTAAATTAATATTTTGAAAACTAGACTTATAAAAAGTTAACATCTCTGGTAATCTCACTTCTTCTCCAGATGGATGATGTTAGATTCAGTTATGTCACTTACTGTGTTGGTGGATGATGGGAGAGCCAGTGAGGTCCCTTCCTGTGCATGATAGGTAATAGGAAATGAAGTGCTCTTGCTTGGCTTTTTCTTTTAAAGGCAGTTTTGGCAGGAAAACCAGTGATTTAACTTCCTGTCCAGATGAGTGATAGAAGCTTCAGTGATGTCACTTCCTGTGTAGGTGGCTGATAGGAGAACCAGTGGCATCACTTTCTGTGGTGATGGGTGATCGGAAATGAAGTCCTCTTGCTTGGCTTCCTTTTTTAATGATAGTTTTGGTGAGAAAACCATCAATGGCACTTTCTGTCCAGATGGTTGATGAAAAATGTACTCACGCCACTTTGTGTACTGATGAGTGGGTAGGGGTATAGGGTGCTGAGAGTGTTTTAGGGTTTAGAGGTGGGTAGGGGTGTAGGGTGGCATGAGTATTTTTGGGGTTACGGGGTGTGTAATGGTTTAGGGTGGTAAGGGTATTTTTAGTGGTGGGGTGGTTAGGGGAATAGGGTGTTTTTTGTATTAGCTTTGTTAGGGGTATAGAGTGGAAGGGTATTTTTAGGGTTTAGGGTTGAGTAGGGGTATAGTGTGGTAGGGGTATCTTAAGGGTTATGGGGTGGCTAAGAGTACAGGGTGGCCTCTGTTGATCTTTGTGGGAGTGAGTCTTAACTAACAAAGAGTTGCCCTCAAACACCTTGACCCTTGGCTGAAGTCAGAGTGTACTTCTTCTTGCCTATTTCAAGATTTCACTAGATCTGACATGATACAACACAAAGCCCCACAGAGCCACGCTGCTCCTCACTGAAAGATCCACTGGATCCAAAGTGATACAAAGCCCCACAGAGCCGCACAGCTATTCCTCGAAGACTTCACCGAATCCAACACAGCATGACGCAGATCCCCACAAAGTCACGCCTTAAAGATCCTGACTGAAAGCTTCATCAGATTTGAGGCGATGCAAAGTACTGCACAGCTGAAATCCTCACCAATACCTAGTGATACAGTGCTCTGCAAAGTTTATAGTTGGTGCTTTGGTCCTTTTTGGCACTCTTTTTATATAAAACTTTAAAAACCCATAACTCCTGTTCTACTGATTGGAATTTTGTCATGGAGTTGTTATTTAATATATTAAACGAAGTAGGTTGCAGTATTATCCTTGTGTTGCTTTGTCACTTAATTTCTATCTGATTGCTGCATACATTCTGACTGGTTTTGTGCAATGCTACACAAGGGTTAAACACAGGGTTATTTTGTGACTTTTGTGGTTCACCTTGACAAGGATTGAGATTGTTCTTAGAAGTGAATTCTCACCGCTTTCAAGGAATTATCCAATTTCTTAAAAGCAGGAAGAGAAAATGCCATGTGGTTTTTGGTTTAGGATAATGAGCTACCATGTGTAAATATGATTGCCTCTTGTTGACCCGAACAAAATCGACATGATAAATCTGCCAAAGCAGATGTAGTGCTCTGTTTGTGTAGCTTCCCTATTAACAGTAAGTGGTGTGTTCTCTTTGATATTCATTTACAATTTTTGCCTTCATTACAGAGCCCTTTTGGGTTTCCGAACCAGTATTTTCGCAAAACCAACCTACCAAGGTTCAGTGATAGGTAGAGGAAGGGTTGACAAAATGATGGCACATTTGAACAGAAAATTAAAGTGATTTGCTTCCTTTATATGGAGCAAACGTTGAGTATGTCGGCCCTGTACACAGAGAGCTATGGTTTACTGACTATCAAAACTTTTTAAAAAACAAGTGTCCTGGAAGTGAATATCCCAAGGCCCTTTATCTTCGTAGTTGGCAGAAAGTGCGCTTAATATTCGAAATCAGGGCTACCACACAGTGAATAGCATCTCCTGGTATCAGAGAATTCTTAACACCTTAACTGCTAGCGGTTTTCCAGCTGTGTGCTGGGTTTTCGAAAATCCCGAGTAACATGACGAGCTCAGCGTAACTCATGACGAGCCGAGCTCGTCATGAGCATCGAAGGGGTTAATGAACCGTACTGGAGGGGTCCTTTTTTCACACCTTGTGGATTTCTCCTGTTGTCCATATATAATATAAAGAATTGCCTTTTTAGATATGAGGAATCCTGATATCTCACCTCAACCAGTGCTTAATTTGGCTCAGCGTTTGCAGGTGGGTCCACTGGCACTCATTTTTGGGGACAGTCCCTTGTTTTTTCTCAACAGGATTTGACCTAGAGCGAGAGAGGGAAAAACACAAAAGAGAAAGTGACAGGAAGAAGAAAAAGATGGAAAAATAGTGACAAACTGAGAAAGCAGGGATGAAAAATATCCTGTGAGAGGGAGATGAGGGGCAGGAGAGTATATAGTGGTGGATTTAAAAGGGATTAGATTGACTCAACGCTATCCAGCTCTGGTATTCGCACCCTGGCCTTTGATAGCATTAGCCGGGGGCTTCCAAGCAAAACATTTTGCCTGCACTTCTTTTACAAACTAAGCACCCACTTGAACAGGAGCTCAAAGTCATTTGCACAATTAGGTTTCCTTTTCTCGTACTCTGAGATTGCTCTGGTTATTCATAGCTTTTGGAGAAATTGCTCCTGTGGTTATTAGATCTACAAATATCACTCAGTGAGAGGATACCAAGTGATACCATTCTTCTGTTGCACTCAAAACAATTCAAGCTAAGATTACAATTTAAAGGTGATATCTCTATGATTAACTTTGTCACACTTTTGTGGTTTGAATCTGAGCTGCAAATATTTACACACGCAAAATCTGTGTTTTGTTGTGTGCAACAAACTGAATAACACCATAATTAAAGAATTACAAATATTAAAGGTGTGAGCAAAAGTGAAGTAAAAGAGAAGAAGTAATAGGAGGAATGTTTAATGGAGAACAATGAGAAAGGCATTTAAAATTAGGAATACGAAAAATAACACCATTGAAATCTAATGAAAGCCTTTTTGTTGTAAATCAAAAGAATTATATAAAAGTTGTGCCTCTGGAACGTCACTTTTTTGTGACGTTCCCTGACGCAGAAGCATTCATGATATTTGTCAGGCAGCCCTAAGCCACTTTTTTGGGCTTATTGCTGCCTGATAAATATCGGTCCCTTTAACACAGTTTTCTGTGTTAAAGGGGCGTGCAATTGGTGCCGCTATGTGTGTTCACAGCAACATCCATGGCTTTTTGGCACCTCTCCAGATTTACGAGAAATCGTTAATCTGAGGCAGCACCCAAAACGTCAGCTCCCCAGGGAGGCACAACGAGGAGAAATATCTTTATATCTCCTCGTTTTTTCCTCCTCCTATGTTTTCTGCAGCACACATAGAAAGAGTAAAAAGCCTCTTGTGATTATTTTTCTAGAGAAAGGTTTCCCTTCTTGTGAAAAAACAATCATCTTCGCAACGCAGGCACCCTTCAGTCATGGTGCAAAGGTGCCTGCGTTGGTGCACGGAAGCCCATTGTGCGCCGGTGCAGGGGAAAAGGACCGGAATGCACTGTATGTGATAGATAGGGCACATTCCTGCCCTTTTCTTTTGCCGTAGGGCAGCGCAGCAGGAAGTCCTGCTGAGCTGCCCTATGGCAAAACCTCATAAATGAGGCCCAAAAAAACAATGTCTAAACTTACTCCAGAAGTCTGGCAGGTGAAAGTGTATGGTGGGCATAAAGCAGAAATGTGTTCTGCCAAAATATTTATATTTGCTCTTACAACAATTTATGAGCCATATCTAGTCCGAACTATAGTAGTTGTGATGAGCTAAGTAAGAGACGTTTATGGGTAATTACTGAACTCTTAAAAAAAAGCTTTAGGGAAGGAAATGGGTATCTTTGTGCGATACTTAAAGAACCTTCATGGGACTATCTCTTGTCATGTTCTTTTCCTGAAGAATTTATAGAACTTGACTCAGTGCAGCACCTGCTCTCCAACTATACATCTGATCAAAAATCCATAAAATGTGGATGAATTATTCAGTGCTCTCCCAGGATGGCATTGTAAAATTTAAAAAATCTCAGAATCTAAGGAGGTATTTTTGGGGGTCATTTAGCGCTTCCTCATAGGTCAGTTAACCCAGATCCATATATGTCTTAAACAGCACTTAAGTGGGAATGATGCCGAAAAGTAATCAGCTTTCTCCAGAACATCACCTTTTCATATTTCCAGTTTTTCCGGATTTAAGAGTTAAATTTGCCAGCAGGCAAGTAGGCTGCTTCTCCACAACCTGGGCAAATCACAGTTTGGCGCCATGCAGAATATTAGTTTTGCAAAACCCTTGAGCAATTCCCAGGGCCTTTGTTTCAGGAATTTGTAGTGGCAGAGATAAGAAACTTTCCCCTGTACATGTGCACCTTCTACATAGTAAAGTGAACCATTCTAAAGCTGTCTTCTCCGGCATTGTGTCTCCCAGCCCTTACATAATGTGTGAACCGATTGAACATTCTAGTTCTTTATTAGGAATCTGTTTTCTTCACATGCAGCTGTTATGGGAGGAAGACGCAGTGATGTGGGTTTCTACTGGAAAGAGGTTTGTTTCAGGTTATGAAAAGCCCAAGATTGCCCAAAGTTTTTTTTTCTGGGATAAGGTTAATTGAGGTCTTCTAGAGGTACCTTGCAATAATTTTAGTTTTAGTACCCTCCTTGAGCTCGCCTTTTTTTCCTTACCAAAACAGTCCACTTTCTTTGATTTTGAGCTGAGCTTTTATTTAAATAGGCAAGCTGACATGACTTCGAAGTGGCAAAGTCTGACGAAAACTGCAAACCCTTATTAGCTGTGGCAATAATTGGCATCCTAATTGAGCAGAAACACTACACAAAAAAATGATGTGAATGTATATCTGTTTGTAATGCTTACCTCAGTGGTCATAAATAATGCTTTGTTCCCTGCCAATTACATTCGGAATGGAATTCTCTCTTAGGGCCATAAGACCAGGAACAAGGCTGCAGAATGTTGGATTCCTTCCTGAAAGGTCACTGCAGAATCACACGTTTACCATCTGTCACTTCATCAGGAGCGTTGGAGAATGCTGGCAAACGTGCACCATGGATGGATTGCACATCAGACACAGCGCAGAGTTTGATTATGTGAAATGTTGCTCCCATTGTATAACAAACTACTGGGCTTGTTGACAAAAATGTTTGCGCACACTGCAGTGTTGAAAAATTGAATGCAAACGTCAAATAGAAGAATGAGTAACACCTGCTTTATGGCCAATTTGCTTACATGGGAAATAAGAAAAGTCACTCTAAAAATGATTGATTATATCTTTGTACCAGTTATGTTTAAATCGTTGAACTCGGGAAGTAAACCATTTAATACCAAATAGGACAGCTATAGTCGTTGTAGTTTTAATTGCAGAAAATATAAATAAACATTCTGCCATGTCTGTGGATACAACACTAAGAATAATGCAATGGCTGTGTGCCAAGCTACAAACAGTCCCCGTCTTTAAAGAAAATAGGAAATAAAGCAAAATGGCAGCCTTTCCTGAATGATGTAATTAGCGGAACATGCTTGATTGCAAGAGTCCTCGGATACGCATCAAGCCAGGAAGTGTTCAATATGAGTGACAGAACAGAAGAAACAACATGATAATAACTTAAATATGTTTTAAAACGCTTAGTTCAGCAATGTTTTCACTGCAGGAAGAGGGGAAGATACTTAACTGGGGAAGTTCGATTCTGTTATGAGTAGCAAGGAGCAAGAGGTAGAATATAAAACCGAGGGAAGGCAATAAGGTCAGGGATTTTCATAGCTAAACAGGGCATCCTCAATGGTTGAGTGGCCATGACTGTGCACGAGAACAAGGGTGTTCTCCAAGGGTAATTCACTGCGAGATATAATATTACACCAAATTTCCCTGCTGGTTTGTCCTCAAATGCATGTTCCTGAACCCCCAATTTATGGCAAGGGCTTAATTCGACAAACAGAACAATCTTATCGGTTTGATTTCTATGCAATTAGCTATATTCTTTTTGTCGCTGACACATGTCCTAATAACAAACTGTAGGGCTCAAACTTCTTGTCGTTGTTGTGTCGGGTGCAGGTCGTGATAACGGGCTGGCACCAACACAGATGGGGGCAAATATTACTGGGCCTAGGACACTGAATAATCACAGGAGATGGGAGTGTGGTCTTACTGGGTCACGCCTGCGTAGCCCGACTGGCATACATTCACGCGTACCCGCTTTATTAATTGCAGGTCACCTGACCTTCACGTTGTGTGCCTGTTGCGTCACAGGCACAACACCACATTCCTCCCCAACAAACATCAAAGCAATATGAATAACTGACCACAGCGCCGGACTATAAATGGCACATTACAAACTTGAAATGTACTACAAACAAATCTTCTTTAAATTCAAATAGGAACAGTCTTACGTGAAGTAGTTCATCAAACGGCGAGAAGGTTCTGAATTGTCCCTCAGTCGGTATTGAGACTCGCCCTGGCCTTTGGCCTTTCCAGCTCCTTCCCCAGATGTTGCTTCGCCTCAACCAGTCTCAGTATGACCACGACCGTCCTCCATCTGCTCTGTCACCGCTCCGCCTCGCTGAGTTGGGATGCAACCACGGAACTCCCTGTCGTTCTCCGTGGGGCACGTCGGCACAGTCTCATCTGTGCTGACATCGACAGACACCATCTCACTGGGACCAGCCTCGGGCCACTCCGGCGCGGGTGTCAACACCTTCGACTGGAGCCTCTCAAAGTGTGACATATTCCGTGTCACCGTTTCCCTTCTTTGAGTTGCAATGATTCGAGTTCCCTTAATGTTGACCACAGTCCAGGGGTCTTTCTCATAGGGCAACCGAAACTTGCCACTGGTGATGTGGTTTCTGAGAAGCACTAGGTCCCCTTTTTCCAGCTGTGTGGGTGTGACTCTCCACTCGTGACTGACTTGAGCATGAGCCCTCCGACGTCTCTCATCAATTCTGTTGTCATCTAGTGCCTCTGGGCGTCATTGGGGGTGATGAGGTATTGAATCTGTGAACACTCGCCCCATGAGGATATGGGCTGGTGCTACACCAGTAGTGGTGTGGGGAGTCTGGCGATAGCTTCTTAGAAAAGTGAAGATGGCTAGCTCTATCGACTGACCCTTATTGTGAGCAATGCGTATCACCTTATTTAAAGTCCACATGAATCTCTCCACCTCGCCATTTGCAAGTCGCTACCTGGGTGTGATCCTTCGGTGTCAGATGCCCAGAGCGTTCAGGTAGGTGGCTAGCTCCTGCCCCTGAAAGGGAGGTCTGTTGTCTGTTCGCAGCTCCTGTAATAGTCCATGAGTTGCCATGATTTTTTCAAGCTTTGGGATAACCTCGGTGGCACTGGGGGATTCTATGGTTTTAACCTGCGGGTACTTTGAGTGATCATCGATAGCCACAAACACGTGACGGCCGTCAGGTAGGCTGAAAAAATATCTAGGCTGACACAGGACCACAGAGACCTCGGCCTTGGTTCCGCAATGACTGGAGCTGGGCGGGGTGCTTCCCCCGTCACCTGATAGGGAGAGCAAGAGCAGATGATGGCTTCCACCAGTACGCCCATTAGCAGGAACCATACTTTGGTTCTAAGTCTGGATTTAGACTTGACCATACCTTGATGCCCAATGTGAGCAAGCTGAACAACTTGAGCGGTGAGGACGTCAGGATCACCAGCCATGTCCTCGCAGCAAGCACCCCGTGCTGTCCTCAGTGAGCTCATCTCTGACATGGTACAGGCTGTCCATGATGAGCTGGGCATTGGCTGTTCGGATCTTCCATTCTTCTTTGGCCTTGTGCCAATTACCATGTTTTAGAGCCACCTTGGCCCATTGCAAACAGTCATCTTTGATCGTTGCTTCCATCAGACTCTCCATGGAGAGGGGAAGGAGCGAGCTGTGATGCACATGACGTACTCTTCCGTATCTGCCGCTTCTTCCATCTCTTGTGCCGTGGCTGCTCTGGGGTGCCGCGACAAGTAGTCGGCAGGGTTCCGGGATCCTGATTGGTACTCCACCTTGCAGTTGTAGTTTTGGAGGTGCAACATCTATTTCTTGATCCGAGGAGGTGGTTTGGTAGAGGTCCCGAAGAACAGAGCCACAAGGGGCTTGTGATCAGTCGCCACCACGAATGGCTTGCCATAGACGTAGAGGTGAAAATTACAAAACCCCCAGTGAACGGCAATGGCTCCTTTTCGATCTGAGAGTATTGCTGCTCTGTTTCGGTGAGGGACCGGCTCGCAAATGCTACGGGGGCCCAATCGTCATCCATGTGTTGTCTCTGTAACAGCACAGCCCCTAAGCCCAATGGGCCAGCATCCACCGCTATCTGGGTCAAAGAAGGCAAGCGTGGTCGCCTCTGAGAGAGCATTCTTAACTTCCTTGAAGGCCTTGCCTTGGTCGGTGCCCCACTTCCAAGGTGTAGAGTCCTTTGTGAGCTCTCACAGTGGAAGCCTACAGGTGGTGAGATCTCGGATGCACCTCCCACAATAGTTCACCATGCTGAGGAAGCTGCGGACCTTGGTCATGTTGGAGGGTGCCACGGCATCTTTGATTTCTCGGACCTTTTCGGGGTCTGGATTGACTCCTTCCATGGAAAACGTGTAGCCAAAGAATTGCAACTTCTTCTGTAGGAATTCACATTTTTTCCAGTCAATGGTTAGTCTTGCGTCCCGCAGTCGGCAAAGTACTTGAGTGAGGCGGGAATTGTGTTCCAGGATGGTCTTTGCGTGGACCATGATGTCGAAAATAGTTATGAATAAACAAAATATATACCGAATACTCCCTTTAACCTTTTAGCAGAAGAATATGGAGCGTTAAAATCGTTAAAGGAATCTACTTCGATTACTGTGAAAGGGTGTGACAAAGGAGGTGGTATTGCTATTCTTGATACTTCTAAATATACAGCTAAAATAGAGGAAATGCTTAATGATAACACCTTTTATAACAACATTTCCAAAGATCCAACAGCAAAAGTTAAACAAAAAATACAGAAATTGACAACTAAAGCATTCAACAATGATGATATATGCCAAAAAGAGTATGATTTCTTGAATGTATCAACACCTAGAATGGCCTGCTTGTAAGGGACACCAAAGATCCATAAAAACCAAGCGGACCCCCCCTTTCGCCCTATTGTGAACACCATAGGAAGCATCACTGAACCCTTGTCAAAGTATCTGGACGCAATCTTACGTCCACACATATCCAAAATTCCTGGATATGTTAAGGATACAGGCCACATTATCAATCTATTGGAAGGCTCAGCTTTCAATGAAAAAAGACAATGGCTAGTTACTCTAGACGTGGAAAGTTTATATTCTAATATTCCTATTGATGGTGCCATGTTGGCCACACAATGGTTTATTAATTCCTACGAAGTAGAGTGCAATGCGACTTTCATCTTAGACTGCCTAAAGATTGTCTTAGAGGAAAATGTCTTTGAATTCCAAGGGAATCTATACATGCAAACCAAAGGAGTTAGTATGGGCGCTTCTTGCGCCCCTACTATTGCAAACATCTATATGTCATCATTTGAACATACCCATATCTTCAATGAAATAGCCCCTTTTTATCAATCAATCCTACACTGGTCGAGATACATCGACGGCGTTATATTTATATGCGATGACAATGAGGATAATTTAAATTAATTTATATCGTGGCTTAATGCCTGTGACAGCAACCTCAGATTCACATCCCACATAAGCAATATAGAAATGGAATTTCTAGATATAACGATAAAACATGATCAAGGCCAACTCTACATGGATTTATTTACAAAGCCCACTGCCCGCAATACCTTACTCCACTACAAAAGTTTTCACCCCACATCCCAATAAAACAGTATTCCCTTTAGTCAATTTTTAAGACTACGACGCAATTGCACCAAACTACAAGATTACGATGAACGCTCTATTGTGATGAAAAAGAAATTTGAAGATCGCGGCTACCCGCACAGGCTTGTCCGGGAATCATTTAAACGAGCGCGATTTTTCGATCGTCAATGCATACTACAAGGCAATGACACTAAACAGAACAAGCACCTGGTGTTTGTTACTAGACACTCTTTACTGAATGATAAGATACGCCAAATTATCTACTCCAACTGGCACCATCTAAATGTAAACAAATCAAAACAAGATCTCATTCCCAAACCAGTCTTTGCCTATAAAAGGAATAAAAACATAAAATATCTAGTTGTTAGATCGAGAATGCCAGAGAAACCACAATTTGCTCAGAGAAGCTTAACCAGTACTAACCCAGTTACAGGTAATTTCAAATGCGGTAACTGTAAGATCTGCCCTCAAGCGATTGAGTGTAAGGAATTCACATTCAATAAAGTAAGAATCTCATGCAAAACTATGACAAACTGTAAAACTCAAAACGTAGTATATCTGATACTATGTCCTTGTGATAAAGGATATGTGGGCGAAACATCGAGAGCAATCAACAAAAGAATAACAGAACACAAATCTGCAGTACGCACTAAAAAGATCAATGCTCCGTTGGTATCACATTTTTTGGAACATGGACACTCACCTGAGGACATAAGATGGTATATCCATGAAAATGTGATACCAAGAACAGGTTTATGCTCTGAAAAGATCCGAAAAAAGAGAGAAGTTTATTGGATTTTTTCACTTGACACAGCCACCACAGGACTCAATTCTGAGATCCCATGGGAGCAAGCAATAATCTGATAGGAACTAATGGTCTGTAATTTTGATGTATGTCACACATCTTATTGGCTACCATGCTCAACAATATAATTTTTTGATCATCAATGATTAACAGAGAATATGTGATACTCCGACTAAAACTTACATAAAAATAATAATACATCTCAATTATCTGGCATCACTAATATTCATGGGTTTATATAATTGTATAAAATTTTCCCTATTTTTCAGCTTCATAGTCTAAACTATACGTTAGTATGGTATTGACCTAGAACACAAGATCGTATCTTTTCCATACTTGTAGTTCTCAGTGAACTATACGTTGGAATGTTATTGACCTAGAACACAAGATCGTATTTTTTCCATACTTGTAGTTCTCAGTGAACTACATTTCCGATCCGATTGGTTTATCGGATCCACTTAGACGCACCGCTAACAACATAAGCGGATAAGATACTACATACACTTAACATAACTTTTGCAATATAATATATGCCGTCCTTAGAAACATTGGCGGTTTCCATTATTTGATAATATTACGCCCAACGCGTTTCTTACATCAGGCGAAACATATTTCGATTTGTAGTTCCTCATCTGAACTACAAGTTCAACGTTATTGGCTCATAATATTCACGGTGCAAAACCACATGACTGCGCCGGCGTCCTTAATTAATAGACACACCTACAAACGTATTTGTAGTTGTAGTTCCTCTTCTGAACTACAAGTTCAACGTGATTGGCTCACAACATCCACAGTGCAATACTCATATTGACTTCTGGTAACGTAATCACTGTGCGACCGCGCCGACGTCCTTCATTAATAGACACACCTGTTTTATATTGATACGATAGCTAGGGTATTTAATGAGCACGGCATTTCATTGTGGGCGACGCACGCCGCTCTTCAGAACCCCGGTTAATAATACTACGACAGACATTATCAAGGTATGACACACCATCTCTGGATGCAGATTATTAGCGTTTCGTTTGTGATGACTTTATTTCGGTCAATGACCATAAAAGCACAGACAAAGTATGTACATACAATAAAATACATAAATAATTAAAAACCAGCAGTTAAAACATTATTGTACAATCAGTTATCAAACGAAAAATGGCCATCATTATAATTAGTCATAATTAATCAAAGTGGACCTTCTGCGCCACATGCCACACTAAAAGCGGGAGACCGAAAACACAATGAGGGGGGATGTATCATATTTTAAAATTCTAACGGCTTGAGCACAATATTTTAGTCCCAGATTTCTACATAATGGTACCAGCCAAGCTCTCTGGATTGCACTATAAGCAGGGCAAGAGAACAAGACATGGGCAATATCTTCTTTGCTATGGTTGCAGACAGGGCAGATTCCCTCCTCTTGACCTGCCCATTTGCAGGTCAGTGTCCCAAGTGGCAGGCAACCGTGCCTTAATTGTGTATATAGTTTTCTTGCAGGGGGAGGTTCTATTTGGTCCAGAAATTCCTCCCTCCTGGGCACGAGTTTTACCTGTAAAAATTCCGAAGACAACCTGCCCATACTTGGCGAGCGGTGCAGCAAACTTAGGTTATAGTGCCTCAGAGAGGCCAGCAGCTCAGTTCTCCGCACCACTGGACAACGGAGAGAACAAAAATGGGTGTTCAGGCTGGGCACGAATAGAGGTGGTCTCAACGATGAGATCCCTTGGTCCTCTCTTTAATGAATAGTACCATTGGTGCATGTAATCTCTGCATCCACATACCAGCGAGAGACTCATTATGAGAAAACACATATTAATATTAATCGCCCTGAACGAATGGTCAAGCCAGGTTTTTTATACAAATCTCGCTAGCATACACCCCATATGGAAGTTCACCACAGAAAAGTGTCTCCATCCAATACTATCACAGGACAAGATCCAATAGTAATGGTCCATAGGAACATCACAATATGAATTAAACCATACTAAGATATTTGTCTCCTTGGCTCGATTTCACTCTTAACAGTAACTATTGGCCACAGAATAACCTTTCTCGTCCTAATAACTGATTGGGAACACTTCATGTTTATGTTTACCCCCCGTTTCCATAGGAGCGAGGGTTTTAGCCAATTGAAACACTCGTTCGAAGGCCGGACCACGTGACCGGGCGCCAGCGAATTGCAGTGCAGATAGCTCTCTATCTGATACTGAAATAATAGCAGCACGCCGATTGGTCTAGGAACATCACGTGACCGCCGCATGTCCAATCACTGAGGCGCTCTTAACCAATGCGCCCGCGGTACCTCGCTACCTCCCCATCGGCTCAGAGGAAGGCGGCGAGGTACCGACGGACAGGTGAGCGCTACACATGCCCATAGATACTTTATCATTTATCTTTTTGGGTGCTTAATCCCCATGGTTTGCTTGAGTCTTGGCGCTTTCACTATGCTCTACTGAGCAACTCTCATCTCGCCTGTAGCAGACTGGCAGCGCGAGATGCAAAGACACGCTATGTGTTTCTTTCACAGCACTCAGTAAATAACCAACAGAACCTACTGGATAGTATTGCACATGGCTGATGGATATAACGGTCGGCCGCTTTTTCTTTGCAAATACTTGACAAAGCCTTACAGTTGCCTTAACACTAGTATTGGACTACATAAAGGAGCAGTGACATTTCCTGTTCTTTGCTTCCTTTCCCCCTCCAGAGCGGTGCTTCCCTCGAGTCCTGAGCCGTTGCCAGGCGAGGCGCAGCCTTCTACTTTGTCTATAATGGTAAGATGAAGTAACCTGCCATAAAAGATCATCAGAAGTCTTTATGTGTCAGAAAAACTGCAAAACCTAATCATATTCCCTTGAAAGAGGATAAGGCTATGTAGTTATATGTGTACTCATTTTAACTGCATGTAAACTTATGTGGTTACTATTGTCTGTTATGTTTGTCTTTTCAGTAGTGACATACAACAAACTGCGGAATCAGATGACACCTAAAGGATCCAGGTGATCTCCATTAAGGTCGCAGATTTACTTTTGTAGTCACTTTTTACTTTTCCTCACTATTGCAGTAGCTTAAGTTAAGATAGGTCCTGATGAATGCAATGGACTCTGTGGTCCTCTAGTTGCAGAAACATGTTGACCAAAATTTCTGGGTGAATATTTGTTTAATTTACCCCACTGCTTTTTAACATTGGTGGAGTAGGCAAAACACGGAATAAAGTAATTTGTTTGCCCCCTCACCCAATTTTAGTTTCACTCTTCACTTTTACTCCCACCATATGCACTGCACAATCAGTCACTCTCATCTTTGTTTCCAGCTTCAAAATAGCCTGTGAGACTCAGTCCATCAAGGACGGCATTGGTAACAACAGAGGTTTAATATCTCCTCCACTATGCCGGTTCCTGGCGAATGGCTATACAGGAATCCCAAATGATGAAGGGCGGTTCCGAGTGGTGACTGATGGGAACCCTGTTATAGATCACGAGGTGCCCACTTAATTTGACAAACACATAGATGTAATTTCTCTAATACATCGACGATAGTACCACTTTCTTTCTTTAGACCCGGTGACATCATTTGTATTTTTTTTCATCATTATAATTAGTCATAATTAATCAAAGTGGACCTTCTGCGCCACATGCCACACAAAAAGCGGGAGACCGAAAACACAATGAGGGGGGATGTATCATATTTTAAAATTCTAACGGCTTGAGCACAATATTTTAGTCCCAGATTTCTACATAATGGTACCAGCCAAGCTCTCTGGATTGCACTATAAGCAGGGCAAAAGAACAAGACATGGGCAATATCTTCTTTGCTATGGTTGCAGACAGGGCAGATTCCCTCCTCTTGACCTGCCCATTTGCAGGTCAGTGTCCCAAGTGGCAGGCAACCGTGCCCTAATTGTGTATATAGTTTTCTTGCAGGGGGAGGTTCTATTTGGTCCAGAAATTCCTCCCTCCTGGGCACGAGTTTTACCTGTAAAAATTCCGAAGACAACCTGCCCATACTTGGCGAGCGGTGCAGCAAACTTAGGTTATAGTGCCTTAGAGAGGCCAGCAGCTCAGTTCTCCGCACCACTGGACAACTCTCCGCCGGGGTCTCCCATATTTGGGGCATTCCTATTTGATAGGCAATAGTTTTAATGTGGAGCAACCAGGGTATTTTCTTACTCTTCAACGACCCCCAGACAGCAGCGAACTCAGCTCTGTAGTCCGCAAGCTCAGGTACTGTCCAGAGCCTTCTCCAGTACAGGAGGGGTCGGGCCGCTAATAGTTCAGAAATGGGCTCCACACCTAGGTCAAATCTCAAGGGTATGAGCGGGGTGCTTTGGGGTAGACCAATCAGATTCCTCATAAAGGCCCGTTCAACCCTGAGAAGGCTTGCTATACTCGAATGTCCCCAAAGTTCTGCACCGTAAGTGACAGCAGGTCTAACTTGAACACTGTAGATTTCAAGCGCTAGGGAGACTGGCTTCAATTGCGTTGTCCTCTGGAACTTACCTATGTCCCCTAGTATCTGTGAGAGCTTTAGGGTAGATTTGGCTACCTGAGGGCCCCAACCAAAGTCCTCAGTCAAAGTGACCCCCAGATATATAAAAGTTCTCACCCTTTCGAGCGGGGTGCCGTTTAATGTAGGGCTAGGGTGGGTGCGTTTCAGGGGACCGAAGATCATAAATTTCGTTTTCTCTAAATTAATCTCGAGTCCCCGCGAGGTGCAGAATGAAACAAAGCCGTCCAGAACCCGCTGGATGCCTGTTGATGTTCGCGACAACAATAAGGTGTTGTCTGCGAACATCAGAGCAGGCACCCGACCTGACACCAACCAAGGGGCATCGCTATCCCTGACTCTACCTAGTTCCCGCACCATGCCATTTATATAGAGACTAAAGAGCGTAGGAGCCAGGGCGCCTCTAGTTACGGGGAAACGTGCAGATAGTTCCCCGTTCTGCCCGCACCTCACCCGGGCATAGTTCCCTGCATGAAACCGCTTCAAGACCTCCAATAGATAGGGAGGAAGGCCAAGGTCTTTTAAGACCCTCCACAAACTCTCCCTAGGCACAAGGTCAAAAGTGGCCCGCAGGTCTACGAAGACCAGGTAGAGGCTGCCACCCTCGACACTTACGGTCTTCCAAAAAAGGACCTGCAGCCTAAAGAGTTGGTCCATGGTCGAGATCCCTGATCTAAAGCCGGCCTGAAGGGTAGTCATTACTTCATGCTCCTCCGCCCATCCCAGTATTCTATCCAGGAGTATCCGGCCCATCAGTTTCTGGGTAGTATCCAAGAGACTGATTGGTCTATAGTTTGACGGCTCCAAAGGGCACCCCTTCTTGAAAATGGGGACGATCTCGGCCCCCGCCCAGGTGTCAGGTATCTTTGCCTCCTGTAGGACTGCATTAAACAATACAGTTAGGTACGGAGCCCAGATCTTTGGCTGAGAACGGAAAAGGTCACCCGGTACCCTATCTAGGCCTGGTGCTTTGTTAGGGAGTTGTCTAATGATTGTAGTCTCCACCTCCTTAGCTGAGATACTCTCACCACTTCTCGGGGCCATCCTTGTCTCAGTGTGCCTATGGTCTATCTGGTGTCCCACGCCCGAGGCCCCCCGCAGTTGACACTCGTGCGGGGGGTCTTGGGCAGGAGAGATCCAGGAGGATCTTTAGCTAATTTTTCGCTTTTTCGGTATACCTCTTCCCATTAAGGTCTATCAGCATCCCAGGTCTAGAGGTCTACCAGGGAATCCTTTCAAGTTTTGTATCAACTATATAAACTACTCAATAGCTGCCATACTATAAGGTAAATTAAAATGAAGTTATGCCTTCGATAACATTGTCTTGACGTACTATTTCTCTCACTGCAGCAGTCTTTTAATTAAGCTCTTTTACATATATCGTACATAGTCATCTACCTTATGCAGTTCATTAGCATTCCATGGCTTCCTGGCCTTTAGCTTATTTCTTGCCCTGTCTTTAAACCCTAAGATTTGTCAGCGTCCCAGGTCTATTGAACTACCAGATAATCCTGTCAAGTTTCGGATCAACTACATATTCTGCTTAATAGCTGCCGAAAAATAAGGTAATTTAAGAGGGAGCTATATACTTGATAACACTCATGCTAGGTTTTTCACTGTAGCGATTTATCTATTAATACCTGTGACATCTATCGCAGAAAAAAAGTTTGAGTATCATAATACTACTTTTCTCTCTAGCCATTAAATCAGCATTAATCACTATTAGAGTTCGGTTTATAAACTAGGCAAGATTTGAACTCAACGTAGAGAGATTTTTGAGCACCATAACACTATTGCTCTGTCTGGCCACTAAGCAAGCATAAATCAATATGAAAGTTAAGTTTATTAACTAGGCACGTATTCAGCTCCTTTATTACCACTTGAATTTCTAAATGGTAGTACACATCTTTCCATTATTCGCATGCAGGTTTTTTCAATACTGCCTGATCGCCATCAAAAGAATACGTCGCCTAATCGAATAATACAAGACACATACCCATAGAATATGCTGCCACATGATATCGACTAATTAACCGGTAATTATACAAACTTGCTAATTACCACCATTGTTGGTAATTTGTTCACCACCTTTTTAATATTATATTTTCTATAAATAAGGGTATGACTGTACTGGCCCCCCTGGCGAAAAGCATCCTGATCAAAACCACGTTATAACCTTTAACAACTATTGTTCTAACCATCACATAAGTGATAGTTATGGTTCTGTCTTTCTGATCAATTTAAAGCTAGTATACTAATGTCATGATGAGATTTTTTTTAAAAAAAGGTTATTAGTTTGGCTATATTTCATGTTTTTGACAGTTGTCTTTGGAGATTTTTTTATTTCCTTTCAAAACTCTTGTTTTTCTTATCCACCTTTCCTTTTCCTCTCATTTATTTACCTCTTACTACACTTACTGTCGGTGCAAGGGTTTTTGTTGTTTGAGAATAGTCCTTTGATCTATTGACACCACTGTTTAGTCAATTTTTAAACTACCATACCTCTGTAATTTACGAACTACAATGTAATCCACATCATATGTATGAATTTATGTAGTATCAATGTAATGTGCATCAGACGTCTACTACTGTAATCAAGTTAAACATTTTCTATGGAATATAGCTGCTCTGATTGTATTGTATCTCAAGTGTGACATTTTTTGCACGTATAATAATTAGAACTCATCTTTGGGTATTGCATTGTCCACTTGTCGAGGCTTACGATATCTTTTGGACCTGCAGACGTTCTCAAAATGATTAAATCGCCCGCATCCCGAGTATCTCTTGACTTTAGCTGGGCATTCTAATGCTTGGAGGGGTGGCCTAACGCAGTATCCACACGTTTTACCTTGCCCGGAGGTCGTTGTTCTGGAGCCGTTCTTGTTCCACCTCGTCGTGGGTTTGGTTATCACATCATTCATTTACTGGTTCTGTCTTCACCGGTGACTGGAGGGCTGCCTCCATGTGTAGTGCGCGGGCCTTAGACAGTTCCTTGGTGCATCCCAGGGTCAGTATTTTGGGGAGAGATTTCCCGGATTCTTCCAGTATCCGTTCACTGGTGCTTGGCAGACGCACAGCCCTGAATCACTTGTCCCCTAATCTCTTCTGTTTCATCTTGGAACCCACACGTGGACGCTAGATTTTTGAGTCTTGCGGGATAAGTGTCCAGCGATTCCTCGGGGAGTTGGTGCGCTTGTCTGAATATAAACCTTTCATAGTCTTGATTGGCTATTTATTTATTTATTTATTTATTATTACATTTATTAAGCGCACAGCTACCCGGAGGTTTCCCGGCGCTAAAGCAAACTGATCGGTGAAAAGAGGGAGAGACATTAGTTGTTAAAAAGCCATGTTTTTATTCCTTTACGGAATTTCAGAAAGCACGATTCCGTGCGCAAGGGTTGAGGGAGAGAATTCCATAAGGATGGGGCCAACAGGGCAAACGAGCGGCCACCCATTTTGGCTCTGTTAATGCGTGGAATTTTAAATTTGTTTTGTGACGAGGACCTGAGTGTACGGGGGGGAACATATTGTTGGACTAAGGCAGCAAGATAGCACGGGGCTCTATCAGTCATGAATTTATGCATGTGCTATCGGCTCAAAGTGTCCATTGAGGATGTTTATCAATGTTTGGTGATTATTTGGCGTGGCCTCTACAAGTGTCTTGGCAATGTTATGGATGTCTTTGCCCCCCAGGTGTAGCAACATGGCTCTTTTCTGGTCCTTATGGACCTTAGTGGCATCAAAGAATAAGAGTAGGTGGTCCATCCAGTCCTTCCACTATGGTGGGAGCGATGAGGGTGACCCTTCCACCATGAAAGGCTCTATTGGGGGTATCGTGGACATGTCTACCGTCTTTGACCTTGTGCTCAGCGACTCTATAGGCTCCCCTGCGTGTCCGCAGTCCCTCCTTGTTGCAGGCAAGTTGACCTGCGTGTGGACTGTCTGTGTGGGCTACATCTGCTTCCTGCACTTGCGTAATTAACCACAAGGGCGTGGTGAGGCTTGCTCCCAGTGTCGCTGATTCAGCAGCCGTCTGCTCTGCTGTGCTTCTTTGGGGGGTGCTACCTGCACCAGTCCTCCCTGATTCTGCAGCTGCCTGCTCAGCTGTGCTTCTTTGGGGAGGGCTGCCTGTACCAGTGCTCACTAGCTGTCCGGGCACTCAAAGGCCTCCAGGCCTCAGATGGGCCTGGAATGAAGCCTCCTCGCTGCCTGGGAGCACTCCTCCCTGTTCTCCCTGCTCTTCACCCACTCCCTGCAGCGCTGCTGAAGCAGGGGGAGGGGGGGCGACTCCTTGGCCTTCTGAGCACTGTGGACGCCCGGGTCTCTCCACCGTGAGGCTCCGGTGCAGCATGCCCTCGGGCCCATATGGGGGCGTGCCACAGCATGGCTGCGCATGGACGCGGAAAGCTGTACAAGCAGCTGGCTGCAGCTCTGGGGTAGCATCGCAATTGCTCACCTTTGGCTGCTTCCTGCAGCAGATTGGGCCTCTTCCACCGCAGCAGGGAGGTCCTCCTGCGCTCCAACTGAGCCACCGGGTGCCAGGGCACTGAGTGCCACACACCGGGGCATGAGCGCCCGAGCGGATCGGGAAGCTCACGGCTGCCACTCCTTGCGATGCGAGGGTACGACCACCCTCATTGCCAGCTGCTGTGTTGGGTGCGGGTTGTGATAAGGGGCCGGCACTGACACAGATGGGGGCAAAAATTACTGGGACTAGGACACTGAATAATCACAGGAGTCGGGAGTGTGGTCTTACTTGGTCAAGCCTGCGTAGCCCGACTGGCGTACGTTCACGCGTACCAGCTTTATTAATTACAGGTCACCTGACCTTCACGTTGCGTGCCTGTTGCATCACAGGCACGACACCACAGTTGTTAAGCAGCTACTGATCGATATAGAGCCTCTTACTAGAAAGGTGTTGCTGTTCTAAACCCCAAAACATTTTGTTTGAATATATAGAAAGCAAGAAACACATAGATCACACCTCCCTACCCTACAGCTGTTTACTAAAACCTACTGATGTATGCATGCATTCCATTTTATTGGGCTGCAATCCTCTCTCATGACACACAATGGAGAGACAAATTAACAGCGAAGCCAAAATAAATATCTTAAAACAACATATTTTTGAAGATAAATCCACTTTCACAAATCCTAAATTGATTTGGCTGAAATCTAGTCTAAGAAAGTATTTGAGAAAGTAAAATATATCACCAGTCCTCTTCCTACATTAATTGAGTAAGAAGCTGAAAAAAAATGAAAGGAATTTGTAGCTCCTTCAAGACAAAAGTATTGAATCATCTCAAGTTATTTCTAAAAATTTTATTTCCACTCTTTATAGAAATTGTCTACGAAGTTGCCTAATTTTAAAGAGGTATTGCATATTTAACTTCCTAATGTAACCTTCAACCTCGAATCTCCAGTCATTTTGCAGACCTGTTAGCAGCTAAACTGGCCAAAGACACTGGGTTAAGATCTGGTTTAATTTGATCAATTTCTCTCACAGCATGTTTGAGGACTACCTAAAAGTAGAACAAAGTTTCTGCTCTGATGTCGTTAATAACCTATGTCCATTTTTTAGGTGGACTCTTGGTAGTCAGATTCATTGTTAACTGTTTTAGAACAGGATGCCGCACTAAAAGAGCCATTTTACAAGTCAAGTACAACAATTTGTTTTTAGTAAATTAAAACCATAAACTTTGACAGAAGGACATATGCGATAAGTGCAGAATCTAAATAGAGATATTGATCATGAACACATTCATTTCCGTTTGGGGGCAGTCTTTAATACAGAATTTGCATTTGCTGCACATACAGAGATCAGTTTTGCATAAGGTGCAAAATGTGAACAATGCTTAAAAAGCTAGCAGAGCTGATGAGGTGTGCAAATTTACACAGAAGGTATTAATGTTTAGCCAGCGGAAAGATGGAGTAATAAAGATGCTGTTGTTTGACTTTGTTACTTAACCCCTTCGGTGCTTAGGACGGCCCCCGGCCATCACACGTCAGAGTGGGCATGTGTGGAGGACGGCCGGGGCCCGTCCAAACCCCGACCGCTCATTAATTCTCCCGCACAGTGAGAGAATTATCGCAGCGCACAAGAGGTTAAAGATCGCAAAGCTTGTGGTCCCTAGTGACTTGCTAATGCATTAATACATTTGTGCGAATTAGTGTTAAAAGTGCATTAGTGCAGTTGTGCGAATTTATGCTAAAAGTGCAAATAATCAAGGGACAGACAAGGTAATGTTGAATGTATACTCGGCTTAACGGGATAGGAAGCAACGGTTCTTCATTTTACTTAGCAGCCCACCGGCAAGTGGTACACACTGGAGATCCTATCGGGGGCCATCTTCACCACTCCCTCTACCCCACCTATGTCTGTATTTGTGTTTTGACAAGGGTTTTAAAGATGTCCGGTAACTGTACCAGTCTGATGTTTATCATTATATTCTTTGGATCCAATGACTCCATCAATGCAGATCTGCAGGTCATGACACTTAGGTTGTTAAAGGCTTTTCTCAGCAGACCTCTTCAGTGTGTGGCCAGGGCAGAACAAATACATATAACATGCTGCAGGGATTCATCTGCCTGGTGGCACAAATGGCAATTCTTGTCCCCTACTTGCTTATCTTCCCTCCATTTTGGAAGGAAATCTATTGTGGGGATATCACCAAGTCTTAGTGCTGATAAGCTCTGTTTTATCTTCTGATGGTAGGTTGCTCCAGGAAGGGGGGATTATCTTAGGGTAGTATAAGATTTTATGACCGCTTGGACAGCTTTTCTTTACCAATCGCCCAAATGTATTTACTGCATTCCTGAAAGCTTGCCCTGATATACTTGTGTTCCATAGGATGCTTATTACGATCTTCTCAATGCTACTCTCAAGTGTATTTTTATATTCGCCATTCCCCCTTTAAAGATTTATTTCAGACCAGACTCAATGAGCCATTGTGTTGTCTGCGGCAGATCGTAGTTTGTGGCACCATTTAATGTATGCCGCAGGACTGGCTAGTGTCTGTTTTGTGAACGAAAACTTCAATCTAATTTGAGCGAGCGATGCAGATCTGGGTAACCAGAAGGTTTGTTCATATGATGTTATCAGTATTTTATCTAAAAGCTTGGCCTTAGCGCCTAGCATTACCTCTGATCCAAATGCAAGAGTTGGTAGCAGTTTAGCCTTCAATACCGCAACCAGTGGTTTCAGGTTATGGCCCGGATGGATCTTGCTAATGTTGAGAAAGCATGATTAAGTGCCTGTGCTTTTGCTTTATTTGCCTCTCTATGTGTGCACCTATTTTGACTCCTAGATACACTTAGGTCGTTGCTTCATCAATTGTTTTTTGTACCGTGATGCTGCTTGTGCTTATTTAAGGTGCGGTGATTGAAAGCAATCACTTTTGTTTAACCTTAAGACTGATCTCCTGTTGACTGGTCTGCAGCCTGCTAGTGTGAACCAACAAGAGTATGGCACTCCATCTGCACCTTGAAGAACTCCTCCCTAGGTGGGACCCGCTTCCTGCTGCCAACGGGTCAGCTCAGATAGGTCTCCCAGTTCAACTATGTTCTCCCCTGTAGGTTGCAGGGCATCACTCTCAAGGTCTGCCTCCTCCTGGGCCATAGAAACCACTGGGGCGGGTTTCCCACACACCCTGCCTCTTCTCTTTCTGGCAGGAACCTGTGCTACTGTTTCAGAATCCAGGTCCTCTTGATCACTCTTAGTGTCTGTCATTGACCGACTGGTCACATATGCCCACTCAAGCTGACCCAACATTTCCAGATGAGCCTGCCCTTACACCTCCTTCCAAGAGGAACTCTCCAGGTCATTACCAAGCAGACAGTCAGCAGGAATGTTTTGGACTCACAACAACTGTCAAGAGACCTGGAACCCCCCCATATTCAAAGAGAACCTGTACCACCTTACACAGGTGTTCGGAGTTGTGTGCAGCAACTACAGAGTGAAGCACACTCGGAATTACCTGCTCTTCTGACACCCATTGACACATTACAGATGTCACACTGGCTCCAGTGTTTATCAGAGCTACCACCCTCTACCCATTAATGGTCACCCACTGCCTGTACTTCTTAGTGTTAGTTTTCTCCAGCAGTAAGGTCCTCTGGACCATCTCACTATTTCCTAGTGAGATGTGGGTCATCTCAGCTCTCACCCCCATCAGAAGGAACCAAAACCTCCTCCAGCACTACAATAACTAACCCCATTGACAGTGGACCAGTGGGTGCCGGTGTTGCCTTGGGACTCTTGGGATCCCCTCTAATGCGACCCTGCTAATCACATACATAATGTTTGTGGGATCCCCTATCACCTGGCTTACCTCTAGAGGTAACTACCATAAGGGAAGGTACATCCAATATAGCCACTATATCACCTACTGTAGAGAGGTGTGCATGGATGTTTCCAATATCACAAGCGAGTGTGCGGATGGCACCCAGGTAAATTCTTGCCCATGATACATTTCATGGATATACATGTATATATGTTTTAGGGTCGTCACTCACGGGTAATATCTGTGGCTTTCTCCCAGATCACTCCCAGATCACCTAGTATGAGTGGGCAAACTCCACACATTTGAATGTGAGCACTTTAGGAGGTATGTGCAGGGAATTGAGTGTGTTAAAAATGCCTATAGATCCTCTGTTAGAATTTTAATGTATGAGGTCTAGAGCAAGAATAAAAACAGTGAGATGTTTGTAAGAATTCTATGGTCCTTAATAGCCATAAGTGGACATGTTTCAGCAGGATAATTGCCCTTTAGGGTCAATCAGCTTTCTTCTGGACCTACATTGGTATTTTATCCTGCACAATAAAGGTTAATTAACTTATTTGCATGCTTTCATCCAAATTCTCTAAGAAGAATGCGTGCAAAATACAGACCATACTGCTAGGACTCTTTCCGGTATGGCCATTGCTGAAAAAGAGAATAAATATCAGAAGAAGAGTTGAGAGACATTCTGTATTAGGATGTATCTATGTTTGTGTCATCAATTATAGTGCAGGAAAATACATGCCTCAAATCAGTAAAATACCCCTCCTTGCATCAAGTAACAAACTTATGAAAAAAACAAATTTCACAAGACTTTAAAAAGGGAAATTAAAAGACACACACATGTACAAATAGAGTTCACCTACATAGCTTAATTATTATTAAGGCATCATGAGGTTTACAGTGGAGGACGAATCCTGTAGTCACACACTGAAAGAAAAAGGAGGGATAAAATCTAACGTATTGAAAAGTAGTCTTAGTTGGTAAAGTTGTCAAAGTTGTCTAGTAGTCTTGAGCAGT
This sequence comes from Lissotriton vulgaris, assembly GCF_964263255.1. Taxonomy (NCBI): domain Eukaryota; kingdom Metazoa; phylum Chordata; class Amphibia; order Caudata; family Salamandridae; genus Lissotriton; species Lissotriton vulgaris. Next base: position 684,264,224 of record NC_141689.1, read on the forward strand.
CAGCATGGGTCATACTTACTTCTTCAAGGGAGCGCGTTCACAGTTTTGATGTGTGTGTTTCCCTGCTTCCAAGAATGTTACTGACCTCACATAATTGGTCCGTCTTAGTAGTCACTGTGTGATTGCATATTATGTCATGTGGCTTACTCGGATAACACAGCGCATCATCAGTGCATTTAAAACAGCATTGTCATTGTTACCAATGGCCACGTAGGCTTCTCATTAGGAGGTCTGAACCTTCTTAGCCAATGCCTGAGATGCGTATCTGTTATGATACATATCTGCTGCTGCCGGTCATAATGACTGCTGGGAAATGTGGATTCAGTGTGTGCCTGTGAGGTGCCGATCGAGTTTGAGTGTGTTTCTCATAAGGGCATCAGAGGCTGGGATGCATCTTTTATATGATGTGTATCTGCCAGTGCCGGTTGTCTTGACTGCTGAGAAATGTGGTTTGTAATCAAAGTTTTGGCATGTGCATGCAATGCGTCTCTGTTATGATGCATACTGTATGCACTGATTACAATGCAACTGCGGAGTATGTGCTATTGTCATGCATGTTTATGTTAGGCTTGGCCTCATAATTATAAGGCAGGTGATGGACTGTAAACAAGCTTATTAAACCAAGCTGTCTAGGGGCCTAAGATGATGCCTGTTTTCCCTTGTTAGTGATAAGCTTGATTTATTTCACAACTAATGCTGACTGCGGGTGATATGTGGTTTATTCTCAAAGTTTGGGTATGTGCATGCAACACGCCTACTGCATGCATCGATCGCCATGCCAGTGCGGAATTATCATGTGTGTCCTTGGTAGTCTTAGCCTTACATTTATAAGGGTGAGCGTGCTAGACTATAAACAGGTTTATTAAGCCAACCGGTTTAGGAGCCTCAGATGATGCCTGTATTCCTCTGTTAGTGATAAGCTTGATTACTTATACAAATCTCATCATAAAATATTACCCGAAGGAATTTCATCATACAGGCCCTTAATGTGAGTAGATAATTTGTAAATACATCTTTGTTCCTTTTCATGCAAGATTTTCTCTAGATTCCTAAAATCTGTTGTCACTTGCTCCAAAAGAATCCATTTTAAGTAATTTGCTATGTGTTTAGTGGAAAGAAAATGAATAGCCATTTTGGTTCAGTTGCGTCTGCAATGTATGGAACTGCTATGTTCACTGATTCTAGTGCTTACTTTTCTAGTAGTAATCCCTATGTATTTCAAGTTGCATTGGTCAAGTAATCAAGTAGATTACTTGTTTATATTGCAATTTGTGTGTTTACTTACTTCCCATGGAGTCTGTAGGCCTAGGTAAATTTCCTCCATTGCTCTAGTGACGTGATACACACCACAATGTCCAGATGGATAATGTCCTGTGACTTTTGGAAGCCCTAGAGCTGTATTTATTTCTGTTGATAGATCTTTGATTTTGGGTCTCATGTGCACTAGGGTGTCACATAAGCTTATTGCTTTTTTGTGAGGGAACAGAGGGAGATCCCAGTGTCTCATACCTGTATTTATTATCCGCCAATTTTGTCTGATTACTTTTGTGATGCGGTTGGATGCTATTGTATGTGGTTACATATACTAAGCGTAGATCTGTTTTCTGACGTTTAGGAGTTTCCAACAGCTCATTCCAATTTTGGTTCAATGCTTTCTTTTCAGTCTTTGAATTATACCTTCTGGGTAATTTCATACCCTGTGTTTCTCTGCCAACAAATTGGTCTGGTGTTTGAAATCTTTAGATTGACTACAGTTCCTGCGAAGACAGAGGAGCTGTCCATATGGTAGATTTTCTCTAGTGCACTTGTGTGGAATCTGTCAAATCATAACAGATTATTTTTAGCAGTTGTTTTGAGAAAAGTGTCCATTTTGAGACTCTTTTCTTTGTGTTAGATGGTTACATCAAGGGCTGTTATTGGATTTTTGTTTATGGTATGTGGGAATTTCAAATTTGTGTCCTGATTGTTAAGCCAAGTGACAAAGGCTAATGCTGTGATTGTGTGTCCTTTCCATATTACAAAGACATTGTCTATGTAGCTTTTCCACATGGAGATTTGTGTTCGGTAGGGGTTACAGTCATGTGGTATGCAGTTCATTTCCAGATGATATACATACAACCCTTTCAAACTAGGAGCCATGGTGCTCCCCATCGAAGTTCTGTATGTTTGGAGAAACAATGTTCCCTTGAATTTGTTGTTTTTAGTTAAGGCAAGTCTCATACACTCTAAATTAAATTCTCTGAGTGTTATGCATTTCCAATTTTCTCCTTCTAAGGTTTCTTTTATAATTTCCAGTGTATAATTTGGGGGAAGGCTAGTGTATAGATGTTCTATGTACAAACTCATGAGAAAGTTATTTTTGTTGTCATAGTCAAAGTCTTTGATATGTACTAGTAGATCTTTTGTATCTTTGATGTATGTTTCTGTTTTTAGAAGAACTATTTTCAGGAAAAAAATCACAGAACTGTAACAATGGCATTAAGAGTGAGCCAATACCTCAAACTTAAGGGCACCCTGGTGATGGATCTTAATTTTTTATGAATTTTAGGGAGTGTATAAAAGTACAGGGTTCTAGGGTTGGTGCTTCCTAAGTTGTCTCCTTCCTGTTTTCTTATCCCAACAACATATTATTGACAGTTTCATAATACCAATCATCAGAGAATGTACTGATAGAATTTAAGAAGATTTTAAATAAATGTGGTATTTTTTAATAGTTCGGTCGGACCAAATACAACATAATCAACCTTGTCCCACAATACACCATCAGGTATAGGAACTGCTGTAATGTTCAGTGGTGATAAGTCAGATCCTGTAAAACAGCCAAACATTTGTGGATGTCAAAAGGTTTTTCACCCAAGACTGTGACTTCACAATCAAGATCAGGTACTCGTCTCAACTAGGACCTCATAAGGAGTGATACCCCTAGGGAATTTCTTGGCATGTTGTTCAATGCTTTTTGTACTCCATATACATTTTTGACCCAACTACCACCCGCACCTAATACTGTAGCTGTTAAAGATTGCTTTAAGTCCTGGTTTTTCCTCTCCAGAACCAAATTTCCCTCGGATGGTATGGAGAGGAGTACCGCAATGCTACACCCAAACCTGCCATAGCTTCCCCGAAAGCCCTAGAGCTAAACGCGGGGCCAAAGTTTGAATGTAATGTGCCAATGGTGTATGTCCCTATGAAGGCTTGCAAATCTATTATAACTGTTTGAGCATCAGCCGAGCACTGGGGCCACACCCATTGGCACCTAGAGCAGGAATCCACTGCAAACATGATATATCTGTAGGCCCCATCTGTTTGTAAGGGGTCACAGTGGTCTAAATAAACACACGTCAGAGGTCTGTACGATATTAATAAAGGTGTCTGGGCTGGTCATGTAATGGTGGAGCCTTTCAACTCCTGACAGATGTTGCATTTCAATACATAATCTTTAGTTTGCACTGTTAGACCAGGCCACCAGTAGCGTTATTTCAGTAATGAAAGAGTCACCGTAATCCCTGCATGTGCAGAACCTAGAGCCTTGTGTCCTGCTAAGATTAAAACTAATCTGCTATCCATGTTTGGCATTACTCTATTCCCCACTCCAGGAATCTGAGCAAATGGAATGTTATTGGCATCTAACTTGTAGGAGTATTTGAGGGGAAGTTTTTATTTATTTATTGCGTATAGTAATAATTGCAACCATAATCTCACCGTCTATTCTCGTTTTTGAACGAGGTATTGCAGCTATGGAAGCCGTGCGTAGAGCCCCCTTTGCGGCTTCGTCAGCTAATGAATTCCATTCAACGTGAATGCTATCATGTTGATGACTCAGTGTGCGTATCACATGAGCTCTTACCTGTTCCCATAGCATTTTGTACTTAATTATGCAACCTTTTGCATGTTTGAATCCATTCTGACCCCAGTGGTGTAAGTACTCATGGTACAATTGTACACAGTAAAACAAATGGCACACAATTAGTGTGGGGAATTCTTGAACGTATTTACCAGTGCCAGAAAGAGAGCTTTTAATTCTGCTAGTTGACCCGTGCAATCTCGTAGAGATTGTGTTTTTGTACAACTTGGATGACATTTTCAATCCTGCATGCAACCTTTAACGATTGCGCATGCGGCGCTGTATTGCTGTTTGCTTCCAATGGCCGGCTGTGCAGATCGGTCAGTGTAAATTATATATTTATACTGATCTAGACGCAAGTATTTCATTCGGCAGAAGATATTCTTGTTCATATTGCAGGAATGCTTGTTTTTTTAGACTTGGGTCATACTTGTATTCTATGTCTGTTGCAGTAAGAGATTTAGCCCATTGTATCCATCTCGGATGTAAGGCTTTAGCGGTAGGGACGCTTGCCTTTGTCGCAGCCTTTAAGGCTGGTACTGGAGTTATGACAATTATTTGTTTCCCCTGAGCTGGTGCTCTTTCTCTCACTACTGCTGTACAGCTGTCAGAATGTTTTCTGTTGATGCAAAACGCATCTCAGCATTTGTGTACAAATGTGATTTATATGCTATTGATATTGTTTCACCTTCATTGTATGTTAGGTAGGTGAACCCTGATTGACCTGCAACCATACGGATCACCAGGTTGTGGATCTTCACACGTGTTTTTAAGTGTTTTAAAGCCATCATGTCAGCTTATAGGGAACAAAGGATATCAGTGTGTTCCTGTGTTATTTGTCTAACTGAAAAGTCAGGTTTTATTAAATCGTAGAAAGGTTTTACCCTTTCTGTGTAATCCCAAATGTATGTTCTGCCAAAGTTCAGGAATCACAGTATTTATTGTACATTTTTCAATGTTTTTGGAAGTTTGAGTAGCGCGCACTTTTCTAAAAAGTTACTTGCTAATATTTTTCCCTTCACTTGAAACAAATGATTATTCATTTGAGAGGTGCAAGTTTCAATCACCCCTTGATATTCAAGTTGATCTAGGATCTCCCTGACCTGTTTTTTATCTTCTTGCTTTATTGGATACTGCCTCTGTGGAGTTGGAGTATTCTTTAATGGAATTATGCTGTTGTTGAATCCTCATCCTATCCAACATGGTTTCGGTATAATGCCATCGCTAGGGCTACCACCCATTACCATGCATATGTGTATTTTAGAAAAGGGTCGGAAAAGGCTTGCAAAATTTCTGTTTGTCCCCTAAGGCAATCCATGACAAATGCTGGTGGCCAATCATGTTCAGCTATAAGGATGTCATAGGCAAACTTCAAGTTCTCCCAAAAGAGACCTTTCACTTTCCTGGCTTTGTTCCCTTCCAGCTGGAGTGTTATCTCATATAACTTATGTCTGACACTTACCGTAGTATCAAGTGTTTCCCCCGTGTTATAATCATTCAAGTCGGCTGTCACCAGAAATTCCATCAGGTTCTGGTGAACTATTGTTACTTCTGCCGCACTGTCTAGCATCATCGGAGCCCATTCTCCATTCAGTAGATGAATCCTCAGAATTCTGGGCATGTCTGATCTGTAGACCTGCAATCTTCTTCTTTTTGAACTGAGGTTTTGGTTTGGATTTGTCTTTTTTTTGAAAGTATAGTCTTGAGCCTGCTGCTTGTACCTGGACTTTTTACACTCTTCTTGTCTGCCTGACCGTCCTTCCCTCTCGGAGTTTTTCATTGAACCCTGAAAGGAACGAGAGAAACGTGTATCAGTATCCTGATACCGGTCAGGGTTTCTAATAATGTCCCTATTCCTAAGGTTATACCTCCTTTCAGAGGGCTCCTGTGGAGGAGAAATACCTCTGGATAGAGATCTATCTTCTTTATTATTTTGTTTTTTGTTATTGTCCCACTTCTTCTTAGAAGTTGCATATCCCTGTTTGAAGGTGTCCTTTTCTGGACCACCCATCAGCTGAGGTTTCCTGCTTTTCCCTGAAACTGTCACTGCCTAATTCTGCATATGCAGTCTCAAATATTTTGGGGAATTCATGTCCATGTTGTAAAGGACGGAACTCCCTTAGGTGTTGATGGATTGCCACTGATGCTGCTTCCCCCTAATATTTGCTAATATTATAGCAGATAACTGGGCAAAATTTCATTCCTAATTTAGAGTAGGTTCTGCTCTGTACCTATTCGGCGTTTGCCTTAATATGTCTGGTATTACTGCTAATGATGGGATAACATGTGACCTGGTATATTTGGCAGCTGAATACGTACCCAAAGAAGTACAATCCTCTACCAGTGGTGTTATCCCCATGGGCGAGTAGATTGTTAGCATTCTGGTATTTTGAGAATACTGCTTCCAACTGTGTTATTTTCTGCGCTACTCAGAATGGCATTTCTTCACGCTTTGCAGGCATTTTTCCCATTACTGCGTGTAAGGTTTGTGGTGTGATTTTAGTTGCTGTATTTTTAACTGTCCTTGTATTTGTTGTAGCCATAGCTGGCTGAACTGTAATTGTCCTTATGATGAACTGTTCCATGTTTCTATAAAGTTTTATCAATTCTTTGTGAAGTGCAAGTCTCCTCCTGGCATTGTTTCAATGTCAGGATGTGGTGTGTAGGCCGCTAATACTGGTTACGTCGCTGGCCACGTCGCTCCTTCTCTTCCGAGCGGACTGAGTCTTACTTATGTTCTTGTATAGGGGAGGGTGCCTTTAAACCAGTATAAATGTTCCTGGTAAGTTTGTGGAACTTCAATGTCCTCATACTGACAATATTTGTACAGTATTCCACTTTCTGTGTAAAAAATAAATGTTTTTGTTCTTGCATTTGCAACCAGGAATGTAACCCGTGAATAGAATATCTCTGTTCTATACGATTCATGTGCCTCAATCACGAAAGCTCCCACTCCATCCCTGGTTGTTAGACTGTGTGCACCTAGTTTTATGGTAATGGCATTCCTAACATTTTCTGCAATGTGAATTGTATCTGTATCTTCCTCATCTGCTGTGAGATTTAGTTCTTGCACAACTCAATCCTCTTACTCAGTCATTGTTTTTTTTTAAAGAAGGAAGAGCTTTTCAAGGGAACTAAGCTAAGGTGTTTTGCCCAATTTTGGGAAAAATGTGTCTTCAAGCTTGATGAACCAACAGCCAATACATAGAATTTTCCCTACTCATCTGCGACAAAGTTTGTGCCTACCCACAACAGACATCTCTGGGGAATTGTGAGTAGGGCTCTGAGATTCATCACGACTGAACAACTCAGATTCTACTGTTAAATAAATGCCCAACCAACGTTGGCGGTGCCACGTTGTGTAGTTCCTATAAAATCTTATACAGGATCTGAACATTTGGACAACATACTCTGTCAGACTGGTGTTAGGCTCATTCTAAACACCCCCATTGGATATGTTGGCCTTCTGTATCAGCTAGCTCACAGTACCACTAGAATCTACTCTTACCAAGGAGAGAATAGTTCTTGGCAACCATCAAACATGACAACCCTGATCCCTCAGGACCGTGGAAACAAAATACTACCTTTTGCTCAGTCACTTGTGCTCACTTAGTCTGTCTCTGAGAAATACACAGAATAAACAGTTTGGGCATTTTCAATAAGTATTTATTGAACAGTTGTTATTCTGGTGTAAAATAGATGAGCTGCAACAACCATCAGACAGAAACAGATATAAATGACTAGAAGCACTATGAAAGTAAAAGGATGATAGAGTTCTACCAACTTGCATGAATCACGAATACATGCGGGTATATAAAATACATGACAATAAAAGTGTGTACTCCTACGATGTCTCCTTAACTAGATGTACCTAAGTGTACCTAGCATGTATGTAGGTGTTAAGCCAAGGAACACTCTAGCATAAAGTCAACCCCATTACCTGACCTAAGAGACTGTGGGACCCCGTCTTGGTCTCGGGTTGAACAACCCGTGAGGGATGTTAGACCACTGTGAGCTGGAGTATCTTCATGCAGAGAACTCGGCATCTTGTGTCAGTGTGTCGGCTAGGAAGTCCTGGTCTCCTTTAGCTATCTTAGCAAGACATAATGTATATATACCCATAGGTCTCCCAGAGGGTCCTACCTCTCTGTATTACTTTGTCAGACTTGGGATGACATCGAGAATTAACTTTGTACATAGATATTATACAGGAGATGTTAGCCCTGCTGTGCTTCCAAGAATCCTCATACATATTTACCAGGGAAAATCCTGCATTTTGAATGCAGTGTCGTATCTAGGTAAAAAGTCAGTCTTTAAGAACCGTTATGTATGTAATCTAGGGAAGACTATAGGTGAAGGGTTATGATGTTACCTGAGCCTATTAGGGTACCTATAGGGAATATAACAACATTCTGCTTCCTCAATCAGAGTAGCAATTTCTACTTTCAAAGTGTGTGTGGGGTCATGTTCCAGAGCCATGTAATTCTGCCCATGATTTAGTAATCTTTTGCATTCGGTTCTGTATGCAGTTGTGGTTTGTAACAAAACTCCCCCGCTTTCTCTGCTGGTTTCATTGTGATCTCAGTGCCACTCTGAAATTCAGTCAAAGCTGCCCATTCCTTGTTACTTAGATTCTGAAATGTAATTTCTCTATTGGTGTTCAGTTTCTCAACTTCTGAATATACTGCTTTTTCGAAAGGCAGTTTTTCTATTGGAGTAGTGTGGGCCAGGGGAGAGTTTGTTGATTTTTTCTACAGCCCTGTCGTGGTGATATCTTCTGGGTGGTCTTGGTCTCCAAAATTCACCTTGAGGTGCACCTTTTTGAAGAATCCAGCCATCTCGCTTTGGAGGTGGAATTTTTCAAATTTAGGTATTGGCACAAATCATAGGCCTTTGTTAAATACCTGCCTCCGGGTAAATGTAAACTCTCTATTTGTCAGGTTTGTAACTAAGTTGTTGACGTGCTTTGTCCCTGGTATGACTGTTTCATGCTCCTGGTATTTACTTGGGGAACCTCTGAGTCCCATTGGACTCTGCTATACCTTTTCCTTCTGCCTCTGCAGCCCTAAACTCTGCCTGAAAAAGGAAAAAGTTGATTGACAGTTGAATGTCGGGCTACCAAGGTATTATGTGTTGATTATGCGGGGCAAACGGTGCGTGGAAGAAAGGTCCTACCTCTAGGGGGCCATGGCTTCTTGCCACTGGGGGGCTGGGAATAAGCATGGGCGGAAAATCCGTTACACTAGCGGATTTGGCGGATTTTCGGTAAATTCGCAATCCGCGAGATTCGCGAATTTCCCGCAAAATCTGCAAATTCGCACGCAGCGGATTTTTTTTCTTTGCGGTGTAAGTTCGCAATTGCGAACATGTAGGTGCGGCGGGCAGCAACAATCTCGCACTCGCGAAATTACAAAAATTGCAATTCCGCACAAGAAATCTACTAGCAAGCAGCATAGACCTTCTGAAAATGATTATTTTTATCAGAATAACTCCTTAGGTTGACATTTGCCTGCACTTTTTTAGATTTGAGGCCTTTTGATTTTCTTTGCATAACTTTTGGATTAGAAAATAAACTTTCTCATATAAGCTTGGTGGGGCATTAAAGTTGCTGTAATGCTGCTCTGCAGAAAAACGAGTTTTGCAAAAGTGAAAGCAGGTTCAAAAGTTCAAACTCATCATTAGTAACCGTTCCCTGTAGTGCTTCCTGACAAGGGCCCCTCCAAAGTTCAGTTGCTAGTTGCAACAATTGTTCAGTTGCTAGTTGCAACAATTGTATGACCCTGCTCTGACCCTCACAGCAGGCTCATAGAATAGCTACAAGTAGGCCACAAAGGTCCTGGAAAAAAAAATTGCACTGCAACAGAAAGCAAATTACAGATAAGGATGCAGGTGCCAGACTGGAATTTTAAAACAGTGACACATTAATAAATCAACCCCAAATTAATTCATGTCAGTTGAAGCAGGCAGGTGTGCTTGCTTTTTCCCCCCATAATCTACAGTGATGATGAACCAGAGGGTGGCATAAGGCATTGATGTACCAGAGGGTGGCATGGGTAAAACAGAGTGTGGCAGGGGTGAAACAGAGGGTGCTGGGAACCTATGATGATGAACCAGACGTAGAAACAACATAATCGTGACCGTTGCGAGCCGACATGTAAGTTCGCGATTGCGAACTGTTACAAAACCCTCGCGAACTGTCAGAAATCCTTGCGAACTGGCAGAAATCCTTGCGAACACAAAAAAAAATCTGCAAATTCGTGAGAATTCACGGATTTTGCGGATTGCGAGTTCGCAAATTCGCAAAATTCGCAAACGCCAGATTCGCAAAATTCGTCCATGCTTAGCTGGGAATCTTTACCCATTTAACTATTTTGCCGCTCTTTAGAGAACTCATTTTGGTTACCCTTGTCCTCCCCACTCTTCTGCTGGGGATCCTGCCCACCTTTGGCTAGGTTTTTCACACACCCCTTGTGAACCCTGGTACTTTTTACAGCAGTCCGCCTCCTAAATAAGCTCCCTGGGGTTAGTCAGCTTGCTATCAATCAGATGCTTGTGCAACTCTGGAACACAAAGATTATATAAGTCTCCCTTGCAATTGAATCATACAACCTCTAGTAGTCAGTTACCTTGCTGCCCTTTATCCAACTATCCAGCACTCTGCAAAAGAAATTCACACATTCCACTCATGTTAGACTCAATCGTTTTAAAAGACTTAAACTTTTCCGTGTATTACTCAAGTGTGAGCCTATAACTGGGGCTTAATGTCTCCTTCATATTGGGATAAGTTAGAGTACCCTACTCCTCCAAAGCTGTCCATCTGCATTTCAATCTTCAGTCTCCCCAGCCTTTCTGGCCTCCCACCAGGCACTGCCCCATTTCTGTATGTGGCCTCCCACCAGGCACGCAAGGCGTTCTGCAGCTCCTGCTTCCTAGTGGAGCTCCTCTTGGGTATTCAAAGCTTTTGCAAAGTTGCTTAGGTTAATCTACTTTGTATGTATGCAACATTTCAATATCAAACTCCAATTCTGCAGCCTCACTTGCTGGTTTACCATTTAGAGACATAGTGCTTGGATACTTCAATGGTCAACAAAAATAGAACCAGGAGACACAGAATGTGATTGCATAGTAGTCTGCGCTAGACTAGTGATGTACACCAATTGCTGTGAGTAAAGTGCAAATACAAGCTCGAATCCTCATCGCTGACCTCCAGTGTTAGAAATAGGGGACTCTAATTGGCAGAGGTATGCACCTTTGCCCACTTAGAGTCCCTTGCTTCTAGTCAGGGTATGTGAGTTACACACTTTTGATAATCCCTGCTCATCCCCTTGGTAGCTTGGCCTGAGCAGACAGGCTTATCCCAAAGGCAATGTGTAAAGTATTTGCAACCCAAACACACAGTAACACAGTGAAAACACCACAAAAGGACATCACACCAGTTTAGAAAAATAAAGTATCTTTATCTAATCTAAACAAGGCCAAAATAACATAAATCCAACATACATGTAAAGATATATCACTTTTAAAATGGATGCTTCAAAAATAGAACTGTGAAACAAAATAGCTCCACCTGGGGCCATTACGACCTCATGACAGGTACAAATCCAAAGTACAACCCCCGGCCGCAGTGCAGGTCATGGCGTCACTGGCAGTTTCACTGCGCCATGGGAGTTGTTTTTCCTGATTTGCAGCAGTGACCACACACTTCTCAGGGCCCAGGAACTGGAATTGGTGCCCTTTTGAATGCAGGAGTCCACAGAGTCTTTGGCCTCTCCTTGGCAGAAATAGCAACTGCAGGCCAACCCAGCAAAGCACATACAGAAATGGGGAAGCACTCCTCCTTACAGCTCTTCTCCTTGGCAGAGTTTCTTCAGGAGTCCAAAAGTGATCTAATTCTTTGGGGTTTAGGGTTAAATACTTATAGCCCATTTTCTCTTTGTTATCTTTGTGGCAAGGGTCTCTGAATCCAGTCCAAACCAGTTTTATCCTCTATGGCCCTGCTTCCCTACAAGAGGTGGAGACCGCATTGTACAAAGGAGACACAACCTTGTTCATGTGCTAGTGAAACTCCTCCCACTACTCTAAATGCAGCCCAGGTCTATCAGCCCACCTATGGTCAACCCAAGAAAGTCAGGACACAGTTCAACCCCCTTTGGGAATTGTCTTGAGTGAATGCACATCCCAGTTCCTGTCACTCCAAAACCATACACCGAATACACAAACAGGCACAGGCACACAGAATGGTTAAACAAGAAAAGACTTACTTTTTAAAAGAAGCATTTTCAAAAACAAAATTTAAATACCACGGGCCTTATTTATGAAGGCCTTGCGTCAGTTTTGCGCCGCCGGTGCGTCACTTTTTGTGACGCACCAGCAGTGTAAAAAATGTGCCTTGTTGCGCCATATTTAAAAAGTGATGCATCTAGGTAGATGCGTCACTTTTTAAACCCCTGCGCCACATTATACCTGCGTCAGGTATAATGTATGCAGAGGGGGCGTTCCCCCGCAAAAAGCCTCGTAATGGTGACGCAGTGAAATCTATGAGATTTCACTGCGTCACTTTTAGGACGCTGTTGCGTCAAAATCTTGCGCCTGCCTCACAGCAGGCGTAAGAATGACGCAAACCCTTTCACATGGGGCTTTCCCCATGTGAAAGGACCCATTGCTGGAGTTGCGTCACTTTTGTGACACACTCCAGCAATGCGTCACTTTTGCCCTTACAGATACGTCAGAAATACTGACGTATCTGTAACTCCTTGCGACATGATGCGTCATACATTAAATATGACGCATCAGGAATGTCGCAAGGAGTGCACAGTGAAAAGTGACGCATCGCTGTTTTCACGCAGCGATGCATCACTTTCATAAATGAGGCCCCACCTGTCATGAGAGATGTGCTAGTAAATTCTGAGTTCAGAGAGCCTAAATTTCATTTCTCGAGGTTGCCCCCATTGTGAGTTATACTTGTAAGATATTACAATACAGCTCCCCTGCTATCCAATAGAACAGATAGCCTTTCAATTGTGAAAAATGCAATACACAGTGTTTCACTATTAGGATATGTAAAACACAGCAGCACATGTCCTACAGTTCACATACACTGCACCTTGCAAAGAGAGTACCTTGGGCCTACCTTCAGGGTACCTTACATGTAAGAAAAGGGAAGTTTAGGGCCTGGCAAGTGGGTCCACCTCCCAGGCCAACATGGCAGTTAACAACTGCGTGAGCAAACACTGCAATGGTAGATGCAAAACACATTTACAGGCTTCTTCTGTGGGTGGCAAAACCAGGCTGCAAGCCCAATAGTAGCATTTGAATTACAGGCCCTGGCCCACTCAGTGCACTTTACTAGGGATTTGCCAGCAAATCAAGTATGCCAATCATGGATACCCAATCGTAATCGCAATGTTAACAGGGAATACTTGCACTTTGACAGATAATAGCAGTGTCAAAGTGCCCAAAGCATCTAAGTCAGCAAAACTGAAATCCATCAAACAGTTACAACCGCTGGAGGTACAGGCAAAAAGTCTGGGGAAGTCACGCCAAGTCTAACACCCCTAAATTGGAGAAGTGTGGCTCACTGGTTAGAGCAGGCAGACCCTGAAGCAGAGGTCAGACCCGGGACCAGGGTTCAATTCCCAACGCGGCAGGGTCTTGAGCTCAAATATCCACGGACTCGATAATTCTCGCTTCGGTGCCTGACTTAATCATGGGTTCACACTCTGCAACTCTGGGCATTAAGCTTGCTTGATTTCCACAACGGCCCCCCACGGCGGGATGCCTGGCTTTCACCTTGGGGATGCCCTGTAGGGGCTATCTCACAGGGAAAAGCCAGGACGGGTTCCCAAGGCAAGCGCTTAGAGACCCCTGGGTGATAAGCGCTATATAAATCCAATATACAATACAATACAATACAAATTCAAAGTGAGCAATTTGCCTGCACATAGAACCCACATACCATTTACAAGCCTGCTAGTGTCAGTAAAGTTCTGGTAAGTTGAATTCTGGTAAACAGTCTCAAATGAGATATCATAACATTTGACGATGGTGATGGTGAGGTTTTCTGAGTGGAAGTTCCATTGAATGAGCTTCTTGTGTATTTTAATATGTGACATTTAATTACATTCACAAAGGGTTTTAATCATAATGCCTTATTTAATAGTCACAAAACAACAGAACCAATGCCAGTACTGTGACTTCTACTAGAGAGAATTAAATTGAACTGCACTAAGAATTAAACTGGGTGCAGGTTTGAACAATCTTTCAGAATCAATCACTGTTTATTTATCATATTTTTTTATTGAATTTTTGTTGGTTAATATTCACCAAAGATACACAAAAATGGATAAAGAACAAACAATACATGATACAATTTTCATAAAAATGACATTAGCATACAAATGTGCACAGATTACAAAATCTATCATACGTGGTTGATCAACATCAGCACTCCAATCTCACACTCACACACAACCCATACATACAAGTCAATATTTACAATTTGTCAAACACTGTCCCCTAATATAACAAATGCATCACTTCCAAGTGAAATATCAAAGGGAAATAAGCTAAGCTGGGAAAAACGACCAAATTGACATTAATAATGAAAAAGGTATAGCATTGGTATTTGATAACTCTCTCTTTAAAAAATGAGAATGTAGCACATTTTATGGCACATTACTCTGTGTTCCGTGGAGCAGGCAGTTACAAGGGAGGGCATCAGCCAACACAAACACAGCTTGATAACTGCAGTTCATGCCTAATGATCCCAGGATGAGGACCTTTTCCATACAGAGTCAAAAACAGGAAATGCAACTGCAGCAGGGCAGGCCGATTTTATGCATAACTACACTTATGTTAGACGCCAGGTGATTGTACTTCGCTGACTTAGTTCTCCTTAGAAATTAGTACAATGAAGCTGGGGCAAAAACAGAGGGGCAGATTTACAAGACCCTTGTGCCACTTTTGCGTCTCTTTTCCCACGCTAAAAGTGACGCAAAAATGGCGCAAGGGGGCTTGTAAATCTGCCCCAGAGTTCCTAATTCCCAGCTACTTTCCTAACAAGCATTTGCAATGCAAATTGGTCTAGCATTTGTGATTCAAGATTCAAGCTGCCCCTGAAACATTCTTTGACTGCAGTAACAAATAGTTATGTTGCATTTTTTTTTTTAAAGGGCAGAAATATTTTTTTCGAAGCTTAAGTAAATGCAGGAAGATAGAGTAGGTAATCGGGGGAAAGTAGGGGGCCTAAATGAGTTTCACACATGCTACACTGTCTATTCCCAATAGGAATTTGGCTCCATTAGCATTCAAATTACCTCAGTGGACTACATATCAAGCAAATTGGCAAGAATTAGTGCTTTGCACTGGGGTACAGCCTACTGTCAAAATCTTGGCTGTTATAACTCTGAATCTAAAGTGTAGTTTGTCTATTTATTTGCTTTAGTCCCTACTTCCTTTAATTAGACTATGTGCTGGGCAGTAGATACATCTCCGATATTCTTCCAAACTTACATCCGATATTTAGTTGACAGAAATGCAACTATTGTAAATAATATTATCTTTTAGGAACGCCAAATAAATCATATACTTAAATAAACAGTAGCATCCTACGAGCATGCTTATAAACACTCTGGGCCCGATGTAGGAGCCTTAATACCGGTCGGAAACGGCCGATTTTGGCCGTTTCCGACCGGTAAATGGCCATTTGGTATGTAGGTGCCCGTTTCCAAGGGCATATGTAGGTAAATGCACATTTACCGAATCGGTAAAATTACCTAATCGGTAAAATACTGATTCGGTAATTCTACCGATTCGGTAAATTCCTAATGTAGGTGGGACTCCTCTGAGTCCCACAGGTGTTACCGAATCGGTATTTTACCATGAAATACAACTGCATGGTAAAATACCGATTCTGGTGTGCATGCACATGTGTGCATGCACACCTATGCCATGTGGCAGGCAGACCTGCCCCTAGGGCATGTATGCCTGCCACATGGCACCCAAGCATGTATTGGGGGTGCTAGGGGGTGTCAAAGTGACACCCCCTGCACCCTTGCAGAAATCGGCAATTACCGAATCGGTAAATACCGATTCGGTAATGCCCTTTGATTCCTATGGGCTTCAAGGCCCATAGGAATCAATGGGGGATACTGAATCGGTATTTACAGAATCGGTAAATACCGAATCTTAAAGATTCGGTATTTACCGATTCTGAAATACCCACATCTCCCCCCCCCTCCAATTTACCACTTCTCAAATACCGAATCGGTATGATTCGGTATTTAAGAAGTGGTAAATTGGAGTTTACCTACATCGGGCCCCTAATACCATGCTAATCCCCTAAAACAAAAAAAAAGAAAAGTGCAATGTGTGTTTCCAGTCTATTCTGACGCCGAGGCATTGACTGTCTGAGATTAACTGCCTCTCAACCCCACACTTTTTCCAGTGTTTAGTTAAATATTTCTCCCTCCCATTATCTGTACGCCAGTCTTTCTACCTCACCTTCCTCGTCACTTCTCCTGCTAGGGATGGCACAGCGAGCTCTTAGAGTTCTGTTGGAAATGGAGGCCATGGAGACGGAGGGTTTAGAACTCAGGGGCGACGTCACTTCGGGCAGCTGAGAAAACACCAATGTAGCCGGAGCTCATTATTAGAATGCTGCATCCAAGTGATTTTAATGTCTATGTCACTTCCGGCTCAGTAGTTGTTATTGTGAAATCACGGAGACAGGTTATTGTACAATATTTGTTCAAAAACATTTTAATACTATTTAGCTAAATATTAAATGTAGATGCAGTATTGGCACCAACAGCCGCTAACAACAAGCATGTGCAATGCATTACGACTCGCATTTACGTGAGACCTATTGCATTTTAAATGGGAGTGCGGCCAGGCGAGAAGGCAGGGACTGCGGGAGCGCGAGGCGCAGGAAGAAAATAGTGCTCACAGTATAAATAAAACATACTGTGTAACACTCGAAGTAAAGGGGCCAGTAGCCATGGAAGGATACAAATGACGACATACCCGTCATAAGGAGGGACTAACAAGCCTAAAACCAATCGGAAGGCTGGATTTAGGTACTAAGCCAATAAAAGAGATGGGCGGAGAGTAGGCAGAGCTTCCACAGAGCTTCCACTCCATACTGAATACTGCATGCCTCGCAAAGCGAGCAGAGCATGCGCGCAGCCGATATAGGCTCAAACTAAAAAATGGACACGGATAACAAATATTTTGGCATTCAGTAGCAGATATCTGTATACTCCTTACTTACACGGCCTTCCTTGAGCACTACTATATCATTAGTGAAACCAGTCGCTAACAGTAACACTATCAAAACCAAGCAGAGAAATTCAACCTTCCACAACAGTGTGCCCCAAATAGTTTGCAGTAAGCAGTACCTTAGGTTGTCAGTAAAATGGAAGTCACAAGTCTCACCTCCAATTAAAGTGGGTCCATAATAAAGCAAGGGGGGCCCAAGGATATGATACATAACAGACTATCAACAACATAAACATTGGTTTATAGTGTAAAATCAGTGTTGTACAAGCAGGAGGGAATGATCATACGCTTAATTGAGGTGGGCCTTCCATGAAACTCAAAGAGCATCAGTGAGTTAAGTGGCACTTATCAAATTAAAGTTGGCTTAAAATAAACAAGGTTCTCTAGGGGTGACACACGGATATGTTGCCCTATTGTGAAAACACTCATCCTATGAAAGTGGGTCCACAATAATTACAAACAAATAACTCAGTTGTCAGTAACCCATGCACATTGTCACCCTATCATGACCATTCCCTTCTTCATTAATAAATCTGACAGCAGATAGAGCACATCTGGATAACGCAACCTCCTCACTCTGGAGTACTACCTCCCTTGCCAGTATCCACTGAGGGGCAGTATCCGAGACCCAGGTGATGTCTTTGTCAATGCTAGCTACAGGATGATCTGGCACAAGGACACAAGGGAGATTGCAAGGATGATTGCTTTACCAGTGCCAAACCCATCTCTACCTCTGTTAGGATGAATTTAAGGCAAGCTATATTGATGACTGCTTTCTTCAGTTGTAGTAAAGTAATACAATGATACATGAAGTAACAACCACTTATGATCATCACCATCTGTATAACTTCCCAACTTGCAGGTGGAAATGTGGCTTCACACAGACGATGTATCTGTCAACGTGTGTTGCTGTTCGAACTTTTCCAACTATTCCTGTGAAAATTTATTTTGAAATGCACCAGGATTAATCTGGCATAATAAGTATTTCCAATATGCATTCAGTAAAGGTGGTGATATTTACTAGTGGGGTAAACCTTTGAGATACCATTCATTTAAAAACATATTCCCAGGAACATATTGTAGGCATGATAGAGAGGGAAATACCATTATTATCAGGAGGAAAGCTTTCCTGATGACATAAAACAGTAATCATTTTACCTTAAGATTTGACCCCTGGTGGAAGTCTTTTTCTGAGTTTTTAAGGAATCGCCTCTTTTAAATTCCTGCCCATGCAAACTATCATTGAATACGAATTTCCATAGGAAAGAGTAAAATGAATGTTATGCTTTTATGAGAGACATGTCTCTCACTATTACCATGAATATAGGTTAGAAGGTACACATATACATTGTTTAATAGATTTCTTATGAATGAAATACTTATTTTTAAATAATGTAATGTAATTATGTTTACTTGTTGAATGCCACACCTCCTTGTGGATTTTTCAGAAGCTCTCAGGACGATTAGGTAGAAAATAAATAGAATGTAAATTAAGGATTTTATAAGGCCTCCTAAATTTCGGTGGATTAAGTTAGATTCTGAGATGGTACATGCTAGGGTTCCAGAGAGATGAGTCTAGAATACAAAGAGATAGTCACAAGTAATACTGAGTGAGGTAAGTGCTCAGCACAGAAATCTTTGTTGACCTTCATGATTCAGCTTTAATGTCACACAGCAGGACACACACTCTACCCCAACTCGCAGGAGGAAGCAACATCTTCAGCCACACCACGGAACTGCTCTAGGCTGACCACCACTGCATCCATTTCTCCTTTCCTAAACCCACCACACACAAACATGCGTGCCACCTCCCATGCAGAATCTGGAACAAAGTCTCTGAACAACACCTTACCTCCACCCTCACCTGCACTCCACCCCCAAATACGACAGACGCCAACACCGCGGCAAGCAAACTCAACCAATGGATCACCAACTGCGCCAACACACGCTCCCCTCTCCAGAACACCATGAGATGACACAACAAGAAAGCTAACTGCTTGACAACAGCACTCCAAGAATACAAGCGCTCCTGCCGATGACTGGAAAAGACGTGGAGAAACAGCAAAACACCAGAAGCACTCTCCGTCTGCAAAACTGCCACCATGGCAAACCACCAACTCATCAAATCCACAAAGAAAAACTTCCTTCAAGACAGATTCCTCTCCAACAACCACAACTCCAAGAAACTCCTCGTCATCAAACAGGAATTTGCCAAACCCAACAGCGAAAAAACGGGCATCACTCCTTCCCAAGAACTCTGCATAGACTCAGCTCCTTCTTTCACCCCAAGATCTAGAGGCTCTATGGCAACTTCGACGACCGAGACCTATGCACCACCCAAAAATCCTCACCCCCAGTGACGCTACCCAACAAACCTATCTTACCTGGACCCCACTCATGACATAAGACACCCTAAAGATCATGAAGAGCATCCACTCTGGAGCATCTTCTGACCCCTGCCCGCCACACATCTTCCACAGGGCCACACAGCCATCGCACCGAGCTATGTAGAACCATCAACTGCGCCCTCGAAACCGCCACATTCATGACAACTGTAAGTGCCAAGGTCAACCCCCTGCTGATGAAGCCCTCCTTAGACCCAAAGGACCTCAAGAACATCAGGCCTATCTCACTACTCCCTTTTGAAGCCAAGGTCATCGAAAAGGCTGTCAACACCCAGCTAGCACACTTCATCTAATCCAACAACATTCTAGACACCTCTCAATCTAGATTCCGCAGCAACCACATCACCAAGACTGCCCTCCTCACTGCCACAGACGACATCCACCCCCTCCTCGACCAAGGCTAAAACTGCAGCCCTCATCCTCATGGACCTATCAGGAGCCTTCAACACCGTATGCCACCGCACACTAGCCACCAGGTTCCACTACGCCGGCATCCAAGGAAAGTCCCTAAACTGGATAAAATCATTCCTCACAGGCAGAACGCAGAGAACAAGGCTCCTGCCCTTCGTCCCAGAATCGACAGAGATCAGTTGCGGAGTACCCCAAGGATCCTCCCTCAGCCCCACCCTCTTCAACATGTACATGACCCCCCTCACAACCATTGTCAGAAACCACAGGCTCAACATCGTCTCCTACGCCGATGACACCCAGATCATCCTCCCCCTGACCAGAGAACCCGACATCACCAGCCACAACTATGAAGAAGGGATGAAAGCTGTTGCATCCTGGATGAGGAACAGCTGCCTGAAACTCAACTCGGTGAAAACTGAAGTCCTCATCCTCGGCTCCACCCCCTCTGCATGGGATGACACCTGGTGGCCCCCACCCTTGGAGACCCACCCACCCCACCTGACCATGCACATACCCTCAGCATCATACTAGACTCATCACTCATCATGAATCGCCAGATCAACGCCGTCTCCTCTGCATGCTACAACACCCTCTGCATACTATGCAAAACATTCAAGTTGATCCACCACAACTCTAGGAAAACAGTCACTCACTCACTCTTCACCAGTAGAGTGGACCATGGCAACTCCCTCTATGCCAGAATAAACAAGAAACTCCTCTGCAAACTCCAGACCATCCAGAATGATGCAGCCAGACTAATTCTCAATATCCCATGGGACAACCGCATCACCCAACATCTCTGCAACCTCCACTGGCTCCACGTCGAAAGAAGAGTAACTTTCAAGCTGCTCGTACACGCCAGCAAGGGCCTCCACAACACCAGACCCCAGTACCTCAATGACTGCCTCTACTTCCATGCCCCCAACAAAAAACCTCTGCTCAGCCAACCTCTCCCTAATCACCGTCCCACACTTCTAAAGAGCCAAGACCTGAAACATCTACCCCTTATCCTCCGGCAAAACTCAACACTGCACCAATTTAAGAAAGACCTCAAGACCTGGCTCTTCGAATGACCCCACCGGAGCAGCTCACACCCACCCCTCAGCACCTTGAGACCCTAACGGGTGAGTAGTGCATTCTACAAAACCCTGATTGATTGATTGATTGAATTCTGGAAAAGCCAACTCAACCTTCATTCTTTCCTAGGTTTGTAAACTGAGTAACGTTTAATTGGATAATAATAACACTCATAAACGGCAGACGAAATGTTGAAAATAATATATAGAAAACAATTAATATTACACTTCCTTATGGAAGGTCAGCAAGCTTTTGAAGACCAAACAGTGACATCTGCTAGCAGAGAGGGATTGTTCTAGTAAATTACTGTAGAGCATAGCAAAAGGCAGATATCAATGTATTCCTTTGTTATTCACCACATGATGTTGTCAAGATGCACTATTCTTGCAATCCAAATCCAATAGAATCAATTGGGACTTCCACAATTTACTGTACCTACAGCCAACCTCACACTATTAATGTATTGGTTAACTGTTGACTTGGGGAAAGGGAAATGGGACAAGAAACAGAGACCCTGGATATTGTCCCACTGGTTCCATATCCAGGATTAACCCCCCTGGTTGCACTGCTGGGAGTTCATCTTTACAGCAGGTGTTCTGATATCTAAATAAGAAAATCATTTTAGTATGGTTATTAAATTGACATTTGAAGGTAATGTCTAATATTATATATGATTTCAAAACCTTATGTATTTCCCACTATCTATGCTGAAATTAAAATTGATATTTCTTCTGAAGTGTACAGCAAATGCATTGATATGATTACTTTAAACAATACAGTGACTTGTTGTGCATTGGTTGCAAAAGAGAACTGCTTTCAATGCTATGCAATAACTTTCTGTGATTTTAATTACATTCAATGATTGGCGCACCTTCTGAGAGCACTGAGTTAAGGAGGTGGTACCAGGGAGGGAGGCGGAAGCAGTCTTTCTTCAAATGTTGCAGGCGGTTGAATCAAACTGTATATATCCATCATATTACAAATGTACAAACCTGTCACAACTTTAATGTTCTTTACTCAAATCAACATTTATACCAGCAAAATGTTGTTAATCCAACTCTATATCCAGTGTATTATATTCAATGGAACAGGTTCACGTGAGTAGTATGAAAAGCATGTATTAACATCATATAGTTCATATATACCCATAGTAATCACATACTTGCTATTAATATCTTAAGCCCATACTTCTCTCACAGCAACAATTCACTGGCAGGAAAACTTACTTGTTAGTCTAGCCAAGTCAAGGCAAGACCACTATGAGAATGAAAACTATCATATGAGGAGGCAGTGGAGGGGGAACCTGTGCAAAAATTTAACCGGTTGTAAAAGTTGACATGGTGACGAGCCATATATATCTTCCATGGTGAAGCTGTGTTCTTGGGCGCTGGTTCCCTTTGTAACCAGGTGAATGGAAAGGAAACTGGATCCACAGGCTTGAGAACCATGTCTCTATTTTGACTGTGTTTAGTTAGAAACAATCTGAATTTATCCCATCCTGGCTGCACTAAAGCTGTATGTGGTCTTTGAAGGTCCCTTAGCTTCCTCTTGTAATTTAGGATAAAGTTGGGCGTTGTTGGTCAGTATGCATGAAAGAAATCTAGTCGCTGTTATTATTTGAGTTAACACAGGGAAGACACCGAATGGTGGGGCATAGTTTTAGACAGTGCCATCTTGCTGAAATGTTGAGTTACTACACTACTTTCTTGACACAGCACGCTTGTTAAACCTATTGCAAATGTGTCACAAAACGAGGTTGGTAATAGTTTGAAACACTGTCAATCTTCTTTCCGGCACCCTTGAATGTTATGTCACAACGGCAAAGTGTAAGGCTCTACCTCCTATAGCTTGTGCTCGGATTTTACTTGAAGTATGTATTTACCGTAGCCCATCTTCCTAGACTTGTATTTAATGCATCTGTTGTATGCCAGAGACCTATGAATAGAGCAAGGGGCATCTAAGGCTTCTATCACACTATGGTCCTGATTTAGAGTTTGGCGGGCAGGTTACTCCATCACAAACATGACAGATATTGCATCCGTCGTATTACAAGTGCCATTGAATATATTACGGGAGAGCGTCACGATTGTCACAGGGTAACCCATCCGCCGAACTCTCAATCAGGCCCTATGTCCGAGACACATACAATGTCATTGTTGTAAAGCACCTTGGTAGAGGGCCAGTGCCTGGCGAAGGCTTTCAGAAGTACATTGGTTAAGTATCTGGGGGATTAGAGTATCTTGGGTTCTCAGACCATCAGACCATATTCGAATAATTTCAAAGTGAAAAGGTACCATTTCAAAATGTGTTTCGGTGCAAGTGTATCAGCACATATAACAAAGGGAGTGAGTAATTAGGCGAGCAAGTGAGCGAATACCTAATGTGGCTTTGGGCTCAGTATACTTCAAATCACACTGTAAATGGGAATATTGAAAATGTTACCTTTATTTTTTTCAATGGGTGTCATTGTTTGTTAGCATATTCTACAAAAACATGTTGACTAATAGAAAAGTCAAACCGGTAACACCACTAAACAGAGGCATCCTCTCTTACACATTGGCATGCACGCATATACCATGCACATTCCTTAGCAACCCGACAAAGAGAAAATCCAAACATGGTATTATTTGAAAACAAGAAAGTAAAGGTATGAGAGAAGGTTCTTAGAGTCTTGCAACATTTTCACAGTTGCCAAGCAGGTAAATCGAGACATTGACTGAGGATTAAGTAGATGGCGAGAAAAGAGAGATCCCCCTTATACCCAGAAGTCCTTATAAGTGCTAATTTACTTCATCAGGCTAATTAAAAGAAGCTGGTTTCATAATGGAAAAGCATTGAGACTGAGTAGGAAAGCTGTTAACATAATTATATCTGTTACACAGGGGGCAGAGCAGATTACAACTATTAGAATGCTGGTGCTGGAAGAGCTCTGGCTACTCACTTATTGTGACATACGGGCCTGGATTTACATTCTTTAGACACTTGCCTTAGAGAGGTTTTATTTGTCAGAATGTCCTATCATTAACAGCGGGCGGTCTAGGGGAATTAACACGAGTTCCTCTACGCTGCCCTTCGAAAACAAAGATAATGTGGCAGTCTAACAAGTGAGAGAAAGAGGTTAATGCAAGTTCAAACCATAAGCATCAAGTGAAAATCGTATCGGCACTGAAATGCATTAGCAATTGTTTTTATATTCAGAATTTTGTCTGATGAAAATTGTCAGGAGAGACAGAAGAGCACCAACACTTTGAAAATAAATATTATTTGTATATTCCTGAATATATTTTCGCAATTATCCAGTTTCCTCTTTGCCGGGGGCACCCTGTTTCAAAGACCTTTCAAAGTTAATGCAAGCGAATAATCTTCATGAAGTGACACGCGCAATGGAATGAAATGACTATGAGGAAGATGGAAAACATATTTCACCGCATCTCAGAGTACATATTAAAGCTCAAACATGATGTCACGCTAGTTAGACAACCTTCAGCTTTCAGAACAGTAAGTGGGCTTGGGAAAGGCCAGTGGGCAAACGGAGGCTAAAGGCAGTGGTGTAACAGAATGTGATGAGTGGTCCCCGAGTCTCTGGTGTATTAGAGATATTTATTGCCATTTGTCTGAATGGGGGCTCCCTGAAGGTTTGGGGCTGCCTGCGCTGCAGGGGCCTGTGTTATACGCTCTTGGCTGAAGGTGGATGAGCTGCCGCAGTATTGACCCAACACAGTGACATCACACAGCTCAGGCAGTCATATTCATCAGCATTAAATCATGCTAAGTATGGGAACAGCATTGCAACAGCTGCCCTTTAGCTGGTTGCGACCGGATGTTGATCATTAACCTCCACTGCACAATGTCCCAGACCTCAGGACTCCAAAGGATGAGGTCTGCAAGTCTGCGGACTTGCACTCACTCTCGTAGCCTACAGCCATTCAAACCAGTGGCCACGGGCCTTAAGTCAATCTTTGTGATGTGATGTGAAGGCCCTCAAGCATTGCCACAGTGCAGCCACGCCTTCCTGTAGGAATAAAAACCTTGCGCTAAGCAGAAGTGCCCCCCTTTCCCGATATTGCTTAAAGACGTATGTGGTTTCCTTCCAATGGTTTCAGCATCTGCAGTCTCACGGGAGGTGTGTCACTAGCACTTGTGCTCCAGCCTCCTTCAGCAGAGTATGTGGTTCTGCTGCAGAACCCAGAGTGTGCTATTCCGTAGGAAATAAACTACTGTTCTCTCATCAGGCAACACGAAGAGCCAATATGGGTGACAACTAGCTCAGGGACACTGGTCTTTTTTATGTGCCTTTAACATGGCAAGTGAAGGGGTCCAACTGCAGAGACAACTGTGTCCTCTGGGCACAATATTTACAGGATAAAATAGATGATTCCCTTCCATGTGCTTGACAACACGTATGTAGATATCCAACTGTGACCCTATATCTGATCTGGGGGATTTGAGAGTTCCTTATCTCTATCCTACTAGAACACAATACTGGCCATACTACTTTGTCTGCATGTCGATTTTAGTTACTACATTAATACATGCACCATGGAGGTGATACATTCTCTGCCAGATATCTACACAGAACCTCCACAAACGTACATGACTGCAATCATCTGTTCCGGTCTCGAAAAATGAGCAACCCCACTAAGGAAGTCAGAATTGTGAATGTAATTTATTTTTTGTCAGAGTGGTAGCACTGCCATGAATCGTCTCTGCTCCCTCCCAATAAAATCTGCAACTTCTCTGGAAAACCCTGAGCTACCAAATCTTACCTTTCACTACTCAGTCCCCCAATTATAGTTGAGATAACACTGGTTTTGGGAGTGAATTCATTTTCTACGGAAATTACTCAATGAGGTTAGGTTGTAAACTGTAAGAGCTGTGTAAACCAGGGACCACAAACAGAGCAGTAGCTTTGACGTTCTGTAAAACCCATTAAATCATTGGTATCAGAGGTAAAGCATACACCAAGACACTGGGCCACTTGAATGATACTGCATCCACCCTCCATGCTTCTGGGCAGGGCTTAACTGTGCAAAGAAAAGGGAGGAGAGCATTCTCCTGTCCACCAGACTTCTTCACTCACTGTTTCAATACACTCTGTGTCGATGACAATTAGTTTGTGACAGGAAATACTCTGCTCAAATGATCTACCGCTCATGTCTCTTTCCTTAAGAAATGTACTGCCGTCAGTGGCAGAAGGAGGGTTTCTGCTCAAAAGCCAGACTTATTAGTGCCTGAACTTGACAACTACCCTGATGATGTATGTAACCCGTCCCTTCTGATCTGAACATAGTTCTTTCCAAGTTAAGGAGACAATATCAAGAGTGCTAGTTGAGCTGCCTCGAGCTTCATCCAATTGAACGGAGAGCGTATTTGCACAAATATCACTTACCCTTTACCTAAGTTTCATTCAGCCTGGCACCCCAAACCTAAGTGGAATTTGTAGTCACTATTCTGGTTGAGACCATTGGTTGAGAGAGAATCCTAGGCTCTTTTTTCAACCACCACCCTAATGAATGTGGATTTATTGGGCATCTACTGATTGAACTGCTGAAAACTCAGATCCCAGTGGCTTACACGTGATTTACTAGGGGATACGTGAGCAATATGGAGCAGGGCAATGTGAACAGAGATGATGTCATTGGCCCCTGTGTACTAACTGTGTCCCTGGAAAACTGAGCTCTGGAGGTCAGTAGTACATAAATATGTGGTCCCAGTGTGAGAACCATCAAAGGAAAAAGAAAACATAAACCAATAGCAGTAGGAAAAACAGTATTTAGCCAATTTAGAGATTCAATGTTAATTAATCACATAGAGACTGAAAGCAATCCATGATTCATAATTTAATATAAGCATTCAAAAAGTTCCACAATTTTATAGAGGACAGAAGAACAGTGTCCCAGGAAGGGAAGGGGTGGTGGTGGGAATAGTGTAGGTTCAGGGGAGGATAAGTGACATAACACTGGTCTATTTGACCCAATTTGTACACAAATATCAATGCGTGTTGGCTTGTAAATTCAGTACAAAAGGGGGTGGTGATGGACGGAGCATCTGAATCAATCAAACACTCACACCCAGTCAAAAGATCTGGGTTTAAACCATCACCGTTCTTTGGCCCACTCTGCCACCCCAGTTTAGACATGGCTATATGCAAATCAGTCTGACCCTGTGCCTCATGGGAACAGTCCAGCCCGAACTGCCAAGCCATGTCTTCCCTGGGCCGGAAACAAGCTTCCGAGGACCGGTTTCTGGCATTCCAGCCGTCTTCAGCCTGGATTGCTTGAATCCAGTGGCAAATTGAGCAAGGGACTCATGTCTGAGCATACCCTGCCACACATATGGAGACCAAAAGCGGTACAAAAGGGGGTGGTGATCATCACCACCCCCTTTTGTACCGCTTTTGGCCGCCATATGTGTGGCAGGGTATGCTCAGACGTGAGTCCCTTGCTCACTTTGCCACTGGATTCAAGCAAGCCGGGCTGAAGACGGCTGGAATGCCAGAAACCGGTCCTCAGAAGCTTGTTTACAGTCCAGGGAAGACAAGGCTTGGCAGTTCAGGCTGGACTGTTCCCATGAGGCACAGGGTCAGACTGATTTGCATATAGCCATGTCTGAACTGGGGTGGCAGAGTGGGCTAAAGAACGGTGATGGATTAAACCCAGATCTTTTGACTCGGTGTGAGTGTTTGATTGTTTCAGATGCTCTGTCCATCACCACCCAACTTTTGTACCGCTTTTGGCCGCCATATGTGTGGCAGGGTATGCTCAGACGTAAGTCCCTTGCTCACTTTGCCACTGGATTCAAGCAAGCCGGGCTAAAAACGGCTGGAAAGCCAGAAACCGGTTCTCAGAAATTTGTTTCCGGTCCAGGGAAGAGATGGCTTGGCAGTTCGGGCTAGACTGTTCCCATGAGGCACAGGGTCAGACTGATTTGCATATAGCCATGTCTGAACTGGGGTGGCAGAGTGGGCTAAAGAACGGTGATGGATTAAACCCGATCTTTTGACTGGGTGTGAGTGTTTGATTGTTTCAGATGCTCCATCCATCACCATCCCCTTTTGTACCGCTTTTGGCCGCCATATGTGTGGCAGGGTATGCTCAGACGTGAGTCCCTTGCTCACTTTGCCACTGGATTCAAGCAAGCCGGGCTGGAGACGGCTGGAATGCCAGAAACCGGTCCTTGGAAGCTTGTTTCCGGTCCAGGGAAGACATGGCTTGGCAGTTCGGGCTGGACTGTTCCCATGAGGCACAGGGTCAGACTGATTTGCATATAGCCATGTCTGAACTGGGGTGGCAGAGTGGGCTAAAGAACGGTGATGGATTAAACCCAGATCTTTTGACTGGGTGTGAGTGTTTGATTGTTTCGGATGCTCCGTCCATCACCACCCCCTTTTGTACCGCTTTTGGCCGCCATATGTGTGGCAGGGTATGCTCAGACGTGAGTCCCTTGCTCACTTTAACGCAGGATTCAAGCAAGCCGGGCTGAAGACGGCTGGAATGCCAGAAACCGGTCCTCGGAAGCTTGTTTCCGGTCCAGGGAAGACATGGCTTGGCAGTTCGGGCTGGACTGTTCCCATGAGGCACAGGGTCAGACTGATTTGCATATAGCCATGTCTGAACTGGGGTGGCAGAGTGGGCTAGAGAACGGTGATGGATTAAACCCAGATCTTTTGACTGGGTGTGAGTGTTTGATTGTTTCGGATGCTCGGTTCATCACCACACCCTTTTGTATGGCTTATAAATTCAGCCACATTCAACACATAAATGTTGTTTTACATCCATTAAGACGAAGCCTCAAAATATAAAACCATCTAAATCAATATGACAGTATGGTTAATTAATGGGCAGGGTAGAAGATTGTCGACGTTTCGACCCCTCTAAATCTAGGTAAACGATGGGCGCCTAAGGCTGGGGTCTTCATCAGGACAAACGCAAAAAGAAGGGGGGCAGGAAACCGTGGCAAATTTGTCAACACGGTTCTAAAAACTTCATGGTCACTTATGGGCAGCAGGTTCCAAGCGAAGGAAAAGTACTGCTTATGATACAGGGTTAATCACTCCCAATAATCAAAGAGGAGAAGAGCCACCAAATATGGGTCGGCATTAGATAAAAACCGAAACAGAAAATAGAGCTTATCCAAAGATGCAAATGATAGAAGGGCTTGCCGCCTGAGAAGGTCGTGACACAAGTCCGAGTAGATCAGCTAAGCTCTGGCACATAGGTGAAAGAAAACGTTGCCGCAAAAAGTCAGAATACACATTAACATTAAATCTTTTCCGAAATACGATTGTCTGAAATAAACAGGGGGGGGGGTGCCTGAGTAGGTCTGGGCAAACCACAAGATCGGTCCGCATGGAAGTTTCATCTTTCCAGAATGTAGCCGCCTCGAAAGGTCGGAACACGCATTCGAAAAAGACGCTGCATGGAAGTCAGTCGCATCATATCAGATGGCTGCCTCAATGCGTGATGTTATGAGTAAGCGTTTACGTAAGTAGTGGAGGTCTGTAGGCATGACGGTTCCTTGATCAATATCTGTCTCTTCGCTAGAGCAGAATTACTTGTCCAATGACTGTCTTGACAGGGGCTCCAAAGAACTAAAGGTCTTTAGACACAGTAAGATGGTCTTTTGCGATTAAACACAAATTGTTGTTATTGAACCAGCTTTTTGCATGCGCAGATGTACGTCAGAAAAAATAGCCAATCATACAAATGATGAAAAAAATGAATTCACTTTGTATGTATTAGTCTCACTAGGGGAGCTAAAACATATGTGATTCTCTAAAGAGTGATAAAAGGCCAAACGTAAGTATCTTGAACTGTTAACATTCTAACCCAGACACCAAAGAGAACCAGCATATTAAGGTATGCATTGATGAATTACAAAGAAGCTACGAAATCTTCTTTCCTTATAATTAGAACTGGCTGAAGGGTCAGCATCTTGAAGGTCACAAGAGTAATGCAAAAGTTCACTGTCTTTACATCCAGTACCTGTCTTTGTACAAGAAAAAGTATTAATTACAATCTTTTCCCCTTCTGATAAAAATGAACTTGTACTATTGCTTTCGTCAGGCAGCTACTCATGGATCCTTTCCTGTAAAACCTTTCTTTTCAGAGTATGGGCGGGGATGGCAGTTCATCAAAATAAACCTAGAGGGATAGTCTGCAATACTACCTGGCATCCTTCCCAAATGCTCTGCAATACTGAGATTGAACTTTCCCACTGTTCTAAAAAAAAACTTCAGCCATCTCTTACTGGATGTTGATCTGACGTTGCTGCATAGTCATGGTTTTGATGAGTGTGCTTGTCCTGCAGTCCATTTTTGTTTAGACCGGGTGTACCTGAAGGAGGTACATCCCGGCCACTTCCCCTCCCTCAAGAGGGCTGGTTTGCAGTTTGGTCTTGTAAAGCTGACCTGAAAGCTCTGCAATTTCTAAACAGCCTTTCCCTTGTTGGCTGTCTTATAAGTGCCACAGGTTTTCTATGTTCATATGGGTTTTACCATGTTGTGCATCTGACTTCGAAAGAGTTCATCCCCAGAAAAATGAATTTTCATTAAGAGATTCAGTTATATTACATATTGGTACCCTGATATAGGCTCAGGTAGCTCATAACCCTTCACCTATATTCTTCCCTACATTACACTTAACAGTTTACAGGGACCGACCTTTTACCTAGATATGACCCTGCATTCAGAATGTGGGTTTTCCCTAGTTCGAAATCTCATACATCATGCATGAGGATTCTTTGAAGCACAGCAGGACTACCATCTGCTGTATAATACTTATGTATAAAGTTCATGTCCAACGTCATCCTTACATTACAAAGGGGGGTAGAACCCATGCAGTCGCGGGGACCTGGGCGTAATGTGGTAAATGTAAGGGGGGTCCCCGTGGAAGAATAATATGAACAATACCAATTTAAAAATTTCAAAAGACTAGAGTGATGGTTCAAATAGAAAGGAATGTTGTCATTTATTCAACAACACAACATTATAATTAGTGAAACATTGTTGCAATCATTACAAGAGAAATGAAAAATCGAAAAATGAAAAGGCCCCAAGAAGGGAAGGAGGAGAGGGAAAGGGGTGCTCAAGGGCTGTGAGAAGGGTTAAGAAAAGTACACAGATTTGACGATAATGTACATCAATACATAAATACACAAGGAATTAGGAATTATTCCAAAAACCAAACGAGCCTATATCAATTAAGGCCAATCTTGCAAATGCACTTCAAATAAGGACGTTCAACGGTCACAGGAGTGGTTTAATGTAGGACAGGGATGTGCCGGACGTCCAAAAATGAGGAGGCGTCGACGTTTCGACCCCTTTGTATAGGCTAAATTCAGTCCTTTGCCGGGGTCTTCATCAGGACCGTTATAATGGGGGAAGGAACGGAAGGGGGCCGTCCTGTCTGAAAAATGGAAAACCAATATCAGGGATAGGGTATGCAAGTTGAGAACTATCACAGTCACTGTCCTGTACACCATAAGGGTGACTTATTTGGAAACAAACTAATACCATGGAGTCCGGCTACTCGTCTACACCGCCATGTGTGATAGGTGCACGAGTATTCTCACCCTCGAGTGTTTTACATTCTTTACTTTTTTCCAGCCCACGTTTAACTGTGTGTTAACCAACTGGTTGTTATGTAATTCTAATGATACACAAGCATTGTTTCACTAATTATAATGTTGTGTTGTTGAATAAATGACAACGTCATCCTTAGACCGACGCAGTTATACAACAAGGCAGGATCCCTGGTAGACCTATGGGTATATATACATCCCAGTTTGCAAAGATAGATAGAGGAGACCAAGACTCTTCCGACCAACACACTGACCTGAGACACTGAGGTTCCTGCATGCAGGCACTCCAGTTCGCAGTGGTCTAAAACATCCCTTGCGGGTTGTCCAGCTCGAGACCAGGGCGGGGTCCCACAGTCTCTCACTTCAGGTAATGAGGCAGACTCTATCCTAGAGGGATTCTTGGCTTAACACCTACACACATGCTAGGTACACTTAGGTACATCTAGATAGGGAGGCATCGTAGGAGTATGCATCTTTTTATTTCATGTATTTTATGTACTCGTATGTATTCATGATTATTGCAAGATGGTAGAGCTATACTATCCATTTACACCAGAATAACAACTGTTTAATAAATAGTTATTAAAAATGCCAAGCCTGTTTATTCTCTGTCTATCTCTGAGACCGACTAAACTAGTATGAGTGACTAAGCGAAAGGTAGTATCTTGTTTCCATGGTCCTGAGTGATCAGGGTTGTCATGTTCGATGGTTGCCACAAACTATTCTCTCCTTGATAAGAGGAGATTCTAGTGGCACTGTGAGCTAGCTGGTACAACAGGCCAACATACCCGTGGGAGTGGTCAGAATCAGTCTGACACCAATCCTGCAGTGTATGCTGTCTGAACGCGCAGCTCCTGTATAGTTTTTATAGGAACTACACGTCAATTCTTTTGGCCTGCATCAGCCTTCCATGAAGGCAACTTCATTTGATGTCTTGCCACAATTGATGATCCTGCCATTGCTTCTGAAGTGCATACGTCGGCTGTCCTTAACCTGTGGTTTGGGGACACCTGATGGTCTGCGATGCCTACTCAGCAGGTCTGAGACTTCTAGAAAATTAAATATCGATAAAGTATAAAAAAAGGAAGCAAAATGTACATTTTAAAATGCTATTATTTTTTCTATGAGAAGCAATTTGAAATAAGAGGCTAAAAATTAAGTTGTAACCCTCAGATTGATTTGTGGGAGCAGTGCAAGTGCATCAAACAGAATATAGAATTGATGATGTGTGCAGGACCATATTTATATGTACAGATGCTTGCTGATGAATGGATGAATGTACATATTGAACAGAGTTAGGAAAGTGAAGATCTGCATCCTATAAAAGCCATTGCCCCCTTCTGAGGCCATCATACAGGCTGAAAACTCGCTCCTGTTAGAAGCAGGGATAACTGGCAGTCCCATGCATCACAATTGCTTTTAATCATCTCTCTTGCCCACTCTCAATAGATAGATATACTTTGGCATCAGAGCTTAGGGGGTTTTATGCTTTCCAGGTCCTAGATCCACTAATAATACCCAATCACATAAATACTTTGCATAGTCACGGGGAGCCCATTTCTCTCTAGAATCTTCTCTGGTAAATGGGCATGGCCAGTAATAAGACATGACACCTAAGGGGATATGTAAGGTCATGCCTTTCAATTTTTTTGTGAATGTTCTTGGTCATATTCGTACTGTGAGACATAACATGGACTTGGGGGTTCCCAGAAGATGGGAAAATCCCTGTGAGTGACCCTCTATTTAGTTTCTCTGAGACTGGTCATATTTGCCTTTGGTGTTCTTGGTGCATAGATAGGGAGGACCCAAACGTTGACAGCCCCTTTCATCCAGAAATGCCATATATGGAGCCTAGTGCATTTGCTGATTTTGCATGTGATAAAATCGCATATGTTTTTGCACGTGAAAATACCAGTTTTGTGTGAGTCCGTATTTTTTTTTTTACACACGTTTGCTTTTCTCGTGTGGTTTCACCAGAGAGTAGTTCAATTTCCCCATGAAGAATTATTATTTTTTAACACTGCGCAGTGCTGCAACCCAGGATGCGGTTTAAGGAGGAAAAAGCATTTCAGAGCCATGCTTATCAAAAATGGCATCTTGCTGCTCCCTAG
This sequence comes from Lissotriton vulgaris, assembly GCF_964263255.1. NCBI lineage: Eukaryota > Metazoa > Chordata > Amphibia > Caudata > Salamandridae > Lissotriton > Lissotriton vulgaris. The sequence continues at coordinate 684,297,928 of NC_141689.1, forward strand.
CCCTGTGCTGGTACACAAACATGCATCTCAGTTGCCACACACAACTTTTGTACCATAGTTCAGTTGTGTTGGAAAGTCGTCAGGCACAGGATTTACACTTGAAGAATACTAATCTTGTAACCTTGCCCCGGGGCAAACCCTCAGTAATTCTGCCCCTAAATATGATAATTTCTTCTGGATTTGTCATGGCTTGCTCTGCCATCAACTTCATGTATTCAATATGTATGATAGATAGTACTGATGAAGGTTTTTGAGTGTTGGATGTCAGTACTTACCTGAATGTTTGTATCTGCTTGAAGAACCATAGCAAAAGTCTTCCAGTGTTTCATTGTCCAGATAGGGTGAAACGATGGATGTAGGACAGCTGACTGTGCATGCTTGCTGTTCCCCTTGCTCCACAAACTTCCGGTCAAATGGTCAGAAACGATTTTTTTTACATCTAACTCCAGCAGTGTAGGTCTGAAATCCGTGGGTTGTGTTCGATAGAAATCTTACTATACAAAACCAACAATTAATGCACTAACATTTAGTCAATATTGTGCATACAGTCTGTCTAAGATCCCACAGCTATTGCACATGGATTATATATGTCCTAAGCTATTTTGATTTTGGAAGTAAAATGTTGCATTCGATCGTTGTATCGACTGAAATAAAATGTCGAAATGACAGGAATGCAAAAATACTGCATTACAGTAGTGATGAAGTGATGGTTACCCTCGTAAATTTCAATTATTTAGGATTTTAGACTCACAAATACTTCTTGTGGACCCCAGGTGCCCTTATGTACATAAATGACTTGTGGCTCAGGACCAGATACAGTCAGTCGTTGAATACTCTTTCAGAAAAATACAGATTTTTGGAAATAAAATCACATGAAAATGCAGGTAGCATAGCACTTTGCACTCCGAAGCAAGATGATTCACTCTGGAAATCTTAATGAATCAATCTGTCAAGTAACACATTGATTAATTTTTCAAACATAAAGACAACAGAGCACTCAGCAGGCATGTAATCATTTAGAGGATCAAACAGTGCGAGCATGCATTTTTTAAACTTCTAATCAGTGCCAACGATTCTATTTTTGCCTGGACAAGTATAGTAAATAATTGAAGTGACATTAGACTTTTGTTCATACACACTTTGCTTTTCTTCTTTTTCGCAGTCCGCGCTGACCAGACAAATTAATATGTTGCCGTGATAATGTAACATTCTTTCTTGTTACATATTTCCAGCCACTTAATGCAAATTTTCTAATTGCGTTTTTAGAGAATGAAAAGAAGTAATTATACTCTGCTATTCGTTTTAAAATCTGGAGTAAATATTAAAAACACAAGTACAATTGTGATTGTACTTTACTGTGAGCTCATTCCGATGCGACATAAATAATTAGTTCGTATTCTGTTCATGCAATTGTATGATTTTCCAATCTTTTCATGCTGTGCTTGATCTGGAATGACTGCTTTTTAGACTAAAATCAAAGAATCTCTCATGTGCTTTCGTTATTTGTATATAACCCGGTATTAAATAATAAATTAGTCTAGCGTGCGATTTATCTGTGTCCAGGTCATGTACAGTGCCGCTAGAGGGCAGCGCAATTTCAAAAAATTAACATACTTTCTCTACAATTCCCGAATACGCTCTCTCACTGATGTGTACGAATCAGTTGATTTTATTGACAAATTAGGAAGCTGGTCTTTGATCGAAACAAATGTACATAACAGATTTTTTTTTTTTAAACAAATAAAGCGTGACTAAACGTAGGTGTAAGTTTTACCAAATGGAAATTATTTTATTTATTTATTTTTTGCACTTATAAGGCGCACAGCTACCCAAAAAGGGTTTCCCGGCGCCATGACACAGCACAGAAGAAAAAAGGTGGGAGGTACGCAGGATCGTTCACGTTATTGTTCGAACAGCCAGGTTTTGATGTTTTTCCTGAACCTGGCATAGTTTTCTTCTTTGCGAGGGGGGGGGGGGAGTGAGTTCCAAAGTTTGGTTCCTAGCTGGGCAAAGGATTTTCCTCCCATTCATGCAAGTTTATACCTGGGCACACAAAAATTGGCTGCTGATTGTGACCATAAACTGCGTTTGGGAGTGTAGGAATGGGCTAAAGCTTGCAGGTATTTAGGTGCTGTACCTGCCTTTATTTTAAACATATAATTGAGGGCCTTAAATCTAATCCGGTTCTCTACTCTGAGCCAGTGTAAGTCATGAAGGCATTTTGACACGCTGGTAGTTTTAGGGATTTTGCATAGCAGCCTAGGGGCAGAGTTCTGAACAAATTGCAGCCGCCGTACTACAGCTTTGTTTGAGCCAAGGTACAGGATGTTTCCGTAGTCAAGCCTAGATGTAATGAGGGCATTGACCACTGTTTTTTGGGTGGAGGTGGGCAGCATCCACAGAATTTTCTTAAGCCACTTTATGATTGTAAAGCAGAGGCCAGCAACTTTATTGGCCTGTTGTTTCAAAGAAAGGGAGCTGTCCAAAATAACCCCTAAGTTGCGTAACTGAGAGGCTGGTGATGGGAGATTTCCCATCTGGGAAGGCCAATGGACGGAATTCCATAGGTCCTGTTGTTTACCCAGCAGGAGGAGCTCAGTTTTGTCTCCCTTCAGTTTCAGCTGGTTGGTGGTCATCCAGCTAAAGATGTTATGAAGACCCTGTTTGAGAAGTGACGGGCTAGTGGACTAGATTCTGACAGAGAAAAAATGATCTGTGAATCGTCTGCATAGGTCATAAGGGTGAGTCCTGAGTGGTTCGCTAGATCGACCAATGGTCTAAGATAGAGATAAAAAAATAGCGGGCTTAGTATAGAACCCTGGGGCACTCCGTGTGGGGCACTGAACACTCCAGAATGCGCTGAGGAAGATGTAATCTGGAAGGTTCGGTGGGTCAGAAAGGACCTAATCCACTCCAGAGCCGCACCACAGATTCCATTTTTTTTGTGTGATTAGCAGGCCTGCATGCGATATGGTGTCAAAGGCCGCACTCAGGTCTAAAAGAATGAGTGCGACCGCGTGACCATCGTCAAGGAGTTTCCAAATATTATCGGTAACTCCTAGCAGAGCCGTCTCTGTGGAGAACCCTGTTCGAAAGCCAGACTGTGACGGGTGGAGAAGGGCGTTTTCATCAGTAAAAAGAGTAAGGGAAGAATGGACATGTCTTTCCAACAGTTTGGAAAAGGCAGGGAGAAGAGATATGTGCCTATAGTTAGATAGCAACTCTGGGTTTGCAGTAGGTTTCCTCAGTAATGGACTGACCATAGCGTGTTTCCAGAGTGCGGGAACTGTAGAGAATTGAAAAGAGAAATTCAGTGTGTTAACAATAATTTACAAAGATGGGGCATCCAGTTGTTTCAGTATTTTAACAGGGATAGGGTCGCAAGGGGAACCAGACTTAATTGTCTTGATGATGGATCTAAGTGTGTCAATAGTGATAGGAGGCCAGTGATCCAAGGTGTTTTTTACTGTGGGGACAACGTCCTCAAGATCTTGTGAGGTGGTGTGAATATTGTTGCTATTGATGTCAATGATTAATTTTTCAATTTTCTCAGAGAAGAATGTAGCGAGATCCTGACATTGTTGTTTTTTTAATGGACGGGCAGGGCAGTTGCTGTGGTTTGTGCACCTGCTAGTTCCTCAACAGTGTTAAAGGATATTTTTGACCTGTTAGTTGCCTTCATAATAGTGGTGTTTACTTACAGGGCACGGGCTTTAGTACAAGCTGCTTGGTATTTATTTCTTGCACTTTGATAGGCCACTCTTTTGTCAGGCGCGTAGTACTTCCTCCACTGTCTCTCTAATACCTTACATTTGGTTTTCTCCATTTTTAGTTGGTCATTGAACCCTGGGGCTGGGGGGCGGTGACTGTTTCCTCTAGTGTGAGAGGAGGGTAGGCAAGAGTCAGCGGCGTTACTAAGCCATTGTTGTGTTGTATTAGCAATACTTTCCATGTTATGGCCCGGTTTAGGTGAGTTTATGCTAAGGGCTTGATTAAGTTGAACAATGTTAAGGTTTTTCCAGTTTTTCATGGATGTGGCGGGAAAGACTGACTGCATGGGAGTAGTTGCTGGTAGTCTCAGGCTAAAATTAATTAGGAAGTGATCTGACCAGCAGATGGGGATGGTGTCCTGCGATATTAGTTCGGTGAGATTAGTAATAATAGGGTCTAGTAAATGCCCCGCCTTGTGAGTAGGTCCGGTGTTTATTAATCTCATGTTTAACGTTGTCCGGTTTTCCAGAAAGTTTGTACATGTAGAATTAGCTGTGTCGTCCAAATGTAGGTTTAAGTCTCCAAGTTATGAAACATTTTTAGAAGCTAAAATGAGAGGGGTTATGTAATTCACTAGTTTGGAAGCCCATACGGTGGAATTCCCAGGGGGTCTATACATCAATATACCTGATAGCGTGAAGTTAGGGTTTATAGTTAGTTTGAACAGGCTAGTTCACAATCTGGGATATCAACGAGATCGAAACTGCATTTTAGCTCTTTGTTAAAGATGATACCGATACCACCACCAGTTTTATTCGCTCTATCCTGCCTAACAATCGCATAGTTGGAGGGGAGGGCTGAGGCTACATCGGGGCCCGCACTGGCATGAAGCCAGGTTTCGGTTAGAAAGAGAGCACTGGGATTCTCTTCTAGTAGCAGGGTAAGGATATCCAGCTTATGTTTGGGGAACGAGCGGCAGTTCGTGCTGTAAAACAGGACCTCTTGTGCCTTGGGACTCGGTTTCTGTCTCCGCTTTGTGTTTTTATTTCTGTGGTCAGGGTAGGGTTGGAAATTAGTAAGTGTAAAGTTACAATGTGTACAAATCGCATTGCCAAATAGGGGTACCTTAAGTGTAGCACAGTTTACATGTAAGGTGGGGCAAAGTGATTTTAATAAGTCAGGGGGCATTATCAATTTGTTCTGGGTCGGCGTAGCATAGCCCTCTGCCCCGTGCCCCGTCCTGGCCCGGACGGGCACAGACGGGCTGGTCTTTGGCATGTCTTCTGCGTGTGGACGGCGCGGCTGCTGCGCACATCCGCTGCTCGTATTAGGTGGCATTAGGTTATGTAGAGGACGGGCTAGTACCTCCCTGCACCCTACCACACAAACAAGCCTAGCGCTTGTGGTGGACTCAGGTTGCCGGGGCGACAAGTGCCACAGTAGTAAGTAATACAGTTTACAATTTTTAAGAGGAAGACGGTGCTTCCGTGCAATTTTTAAAATCAATCGATTCAGTGCAATTTTAAAATCTTTCGCTTCCGTGCAATTCTCAAGTCAAACGCACAGCAATTACAGTCTGTCAGGTTGCGTATCAACTCAGCGCGCTGCCACCGTTCGTGCGCGTGTCATCAGGGGGAGAGCAGCTTTGATTATGGGTTATGTAGAGGACGGGCTAGTATTCAGCTCTGCCTCCAACTCACTCGCCCTATCAGTGTCTGCACCGGGAGGGAACCCGGAAGAAGGTACCGCCCTGCAACCTACCACACAAACAAGCCTAGCGCTTGCGGTTGACTCAGGTTGCTGGGGCGACAAGTGCCACAGAAGTAAGTAATACAGTTTACAATTTTTAAGAGGAAGAAGGTGCTTCCGTGCAATTTTTAAAATCAATTGCTTCAGTGCAATTTTAAAATCTCTCGCTTCCGTGCAATTCTCAAGTCAAACGCACAGCAATTACAGTCTGTCAGGTCGCGTATCAACCCAGCGCGCTGCCACCGTTCGTGCGCGTGTCCTCAGGGTGAGAGCAGCTTTGATTATGGGCTATGTGGAGGACGGGCTAGTATTCAGCTCCGCCTCTGACTCACTCGCCCTATCAGTGCCTGCACTGGGAGGAAACCTGGAAGAAGGTACCGCCCTGCGCCCTACCACACAAACAAGCCTAGCGCTTGAGGTGGACTCAGGTTGCCGGAGCGACAAGTGCCACAATAGTAAGTAATACCGTTTACAATTTTTAAGAGGAAGAAGGTGCTTCCGTGAAATTTTTAAAATCAATCGCTTCAGTGCAATTTTAATTGGAAAGAACAGGAAAAACATACTATGATAAAGAGAGCATGTCTCAACTCTACAACTCAGGGGCTTATTTAAGAGAGGTTTGCACCGTCACTTTTTCTGATGCTCCAGCGGCGCAAATCTCTCAGCAATATCTATGAGGCCACCCAAAGCCATTTTAGACCTGAGTGCCACTAGACTTCATGCTGTGGTGCCCTACACCAATGTGAATAGGCAGGAATTCAATGTATTTATGAAATGCTTTTCAGTCCATTACCCTACACAGGAACCCTTGCACCATAGTGCAAGGGTGTCTGTGTTGCATGCAGGATTTTTTTTGTGCTTTGAGGGGCACCATCCTGCACAAGAGGCAGCACACTTGGAAAGAGGACAAAAATGAGGAGAATTAAAATATTTCTCCTTGTTACGCCTGCTCTGGGGAGGAGTAAGGATGTGGCGCTGCCTCAGGTTTACGTGATTAAGTAAATCTGGGGCAGCGTCAAAATCCACAGGTGTTGCATGGGAAAACCCACCGCAATGCCCATGGAACGCCCCCTTGGTGTAGAGTAAGGGGACGCAAAGATTTGCCCTCCTTTGTCTTACTCCATATCTATGAGGCCATGAAAAGCCAAGCAAAGTGTCTTTGCGTGGCCTCATAGGTATGGGGGCATATTTTCAAGAAATGACACATTGCTGCAGCAAGGTGGCGTTGCATCAATATTTATTGTGCCTGAGGGAAAAATTCTTACACAGCCATAGATGCGCCGTATCTACAATACCAGGCTCCATGGGGCACCATGGGGCAAGGTCCCAAGGATGCATCAGAAAGTCTAACTTATCTGTGGGAAGTATGCCATAAGGCATCCTGCCCAAAAGTGACGCATTGCTGTAGTTGGTCATAAAAATTAGACAAATACAGTAATGCATCATAAAAAGAGGTGATGCGTCAGTTTTGACTGATGCATGTAGCCTACTGTATGGGGACCAATGCAATAGAGTGTCAAAAAGTGAAAAACCCACCTTGCACTAAATTACATTGGTCCTGGTTGTCATGCATGAAAGTGGGCATAGTGTATTTATGTTCGCCACAATGCTTATGTATGTGTGACAAAGCCATTAAGGGTATGTAATGTGTAATTTATTGTGTTACCTACCTTGTGTGTGCACTCACCTGTTGAGCGGATGTGACTAGATTGCAGATTATACTGTTTGAAGTCACTTCAGCTGGTCAAATTCCTCTGCAACAGCAAATGCATCATTCCTACGCCTGAGGTGTATGAATTTTCACACATCTTAAGCAGAGTGGGCCACTTCCCAATGACACGTGACTTTTGGAAAAAGTCATAAATACCACTGCATCAGTTTTACAGAGGTTTCACAAAGGGATGCCTACCTTGCATATATTAATTCTAACAAAATGTGTCTGATTACGACAAAGGAAAAAGCGGATATATTGCAACAAAAAGTGGCACATCTACCTAGATGTGTCACTTTGTAAATACAGACCAAAGAAAGCGCCACCGCTGTGTAAAAAAATAAAATTACAAAGTGATCACGCAAGCTCCTTGTAAATATGCCCCATGGCTCAGAGATTTGCGCCGCTGGAGCATCAGAAAAAGTGACGCTCCGGCAGCGCAAGTCTCTCATATATACGCCTCTCATATTTTTACTCGCTACTTTTTAAGACAAATAGATTCCTTACCGAGTTGTTAAGAACAATTGAAACGGTTTCAGCCTTTCACAGAGAGGAGGTTGGTATTAAATTTTTATTGTGTGGAAAATGTTTAGCAAAACTAGAAACAGATAGCAATATTTTCATTTTCAAAAGACATTCAGTTGTTGGACAATCTTTAGGAATAGTCTTACCTATTTAGTTCTCAAATTTTCTTTGTATTGACTATGCTAAAATATTTACATTATGCTCTTGTCATTTTAATAATTAAAGAACTTTCTTTTTAGCAGGGTTTTCCGAACCAACTTCAAATTTCAGGCTTAAGCTATTCAAGAATCCGACCGTAGAGTGCTTTCAATACCTCATTATTTTTTCAAATGGCAGTTTAGATGAATAAACAAATAGATTTAAAAAAAATTGTTTTACTGTGCTCTCTGCTTTGATGGAAAACAATCAGGCCACTTCAGGTGTCGAAATGCCACTGCTGTTAAAACCTCGGTCCACTCTTCAGTTGGAAGGCTTGCTTATGGCCTTTTCAATGTCAGGAAGCAATGCCCATCTTGCCCACGGTGTTCCCTCAAACAAACTATTTCCGGAAAACAAACTTTACGACCCTGATGGCAACATCATCCCTGGAATGCTGATATCCCACTAGTAGAACTGGCAGCCTGTGTTTTTAACCCATACTATATGATGTTGAGCGCTCTGATACCCATGGGTCATATTTGCGCTATAGAAAACTGTTACAGTTAATAAATAAATAAATAAATACCCACTATGGGCCAGCCTTGTAAGCAAAGGGAAAACATGTACTGCCATCTACATGCCCTAGCATAGTTAGTATATTTAGTGTTGAGTGGCCTTAAGTCAGTGTCTCTAGATGTTAGTCTAGATATCCGCTAGTTTTAACACAAGCAATGTTGTTTTAATATGAGGATCTCACCGGGTGGGATCTCAAAGACTTTGAAGGATGAGGTGGGCACAATATGCTACATGTCTTATTTCCTGGTTTAGGGTATATCTGGGCACTCTATGGCCATTAAAAGCATTGATTTTTGTGTACTCTGACAAATATTAAAGAAAACGGTATTGTGATTAAAGAATACTGTGTCAAAAAATTGTCAACTCAAAATATAATTGCCCAAAATTAGAAGGTAAGAGTATTATTTTTTTAGGTATATAATATTCTTTTTTAATATATAATTTTTCTTAACATTAGAACATTTGAATATTGAGAGCTCCATTGAAAACAATGTTCAGGTTACTAATAACTGTAGTGCCATTTGACAAATCTGCACAGAGCTTTCCAAAAAAAGTGCTACATTGACTATTTTGTTCATGGAAAGTTTGAGGGTGGTATGCCAAGCAGGGGCCGAGAAAAGGGGGGTCCCAAAATGTGTTACCCCCATTCATTGTCCCAATTGAATTTTAGAGACAGTTACAGCCCACAACACTGAATGAATTTACACCAAATTTGTCAGAACATCAGATATTTATCCAGAAAGACTGCTTTTTGTGTTTTAGTGTAAATCTGTTCAGTAGATTTGAAAGAATTAGGGTTACAAAAAATAGTATTTATCATGTTGCGGACAGATCTCATCCGGAGATCTGATGGGAAGCCACCACCTCAACCAGGAAGTTATGGCAGCTATCATAGGACTTGAAAACTGGTCCCATGTACTAAGAAAAAGATAAAAAAGACATATCCTGACCCACTAGGCCTGTTTGTGTGGTGCCTCTGGGGGAGGCCACAGATGTCTTTATTTGTTAACATTTTCAAATTTGCCACAAAATGATGGAGAATCAGCCAATCCATGACAAAAACAAGCACATTTAAAAGTACCACCCCCCCACCCCGGGTGGGCCAAGGCTGGGGGACAAGGTGCAGCATTTATTTACCTGCCAGTGAGAATTTACATTAGTGGAAGAACAAAGTATTTCCTTGCCTGCGCACTCAGGCAGGGAAATGCTTTGATGTCTCCTACCCCGCTGGAGCAAAAGAAAACAACGCCAATGGGGTTGCAGCAATGCTGGCTCCTACTGCACCAGCTATGAGTGCAAGCAGGGAAGCCAGAGTGGGTGCGGGGGCAGTGGAAAGCACGAAGCTCCGCATTTGTCGGATATCGTGCATGTTTGGCGAAGAGACTGGCGTCTATGCGGTGTCTATCTCTTCGCCGAACGTGCACGATATCCGACAAATGCGGAGCTTCTTGCTTTCCATGGGGACGTTTTCCACTTCTTGAATAATACCCGATTTGTCGAGTGAATCAACCTGTCCAGTGTCCCCGGGTCAATCTTCTATTCTTGCCATAACGCCATTACCTACAAAGTCAACTGACACACCGGTCTATCCGCAGATTTCCCTGATTTTGATTATCTGACATAAGGCACCGATTTAATAGGTTGCTAGTCCCCGCTTTGTCCTGATGAAGACCCCGCCGCAAGGACTCAACTGAATCCTGCTTTGTCTGGGGTCGAAACGTCGACAAGTCCCTGTTCAATCACAGCCCCCCACACCCTATTCTTTCATATCATGTATTGTGGGGCATGTGTTCTGTGAATTGTTTTGATCATTGACCGTTTTTATGTATATTCAGAATTGAACTGTGGATATTTCAGATATACATCTGTTTTTATTGTCACAAATTCCCTACCTGCACTACCCTCACTATATCACTTCCTCCTTACCCCCAGGGGCACAACCTCTACAAAATGAAAATGTTGGATGCTATATCCTTGGTTTGTTCTATAATGTGATTAAAACATTATAGAATCATTTATTGTTTTTGTATTTAGTCTTAATTGATATACAAGTATTTTCCTCAGAGTAAGTGAAGCAGTCAAAAATGAAGCAGCACTTCTGAAATTACGGAGGAAATTCCCCTTTACGGAAGGGATCTAAAACGTAGTACCACAGTGAGGTTTCATTGACTTCAAATGCCATTGGTGGTGAAGGGACATTTCTATGCATCATTGCAAGTCATTTCTCATACATTGTAAAACAAAAGTTCCTGAAATGCTCTTCACCATTGATTTGCTTACCAATTGGCATGCACTCTAACGTAGAACATGTTGCCGTGACAAAGTCACTAAAGATGTCGCCGTCCAGCCTACTCTCAAGGAGATATTTCACATCTACACCAATTATGCTGAACCCTGGGCAGACAAGGTTTTTTCAGACTCTAGTTTTTTTATTTAAGTCCACTACATCAGTTATGTTGTCCTGTAAAATTCTAAGAATGCAGTACAGTATTCTTTTTTTCACATCAATATCAATATGTGAACAAAGATCCTCACATTTCTTGCCTTTGGCATCATCACACAAAAATTGTGTAAACGTTGCCAATTGGCTAATATAGCATTCATAGCCGCTTGGACTGAGAACCATCAGTCCAAGGGACACAGTTCGGGTGGCTCTGTCTTTGTTGCCACACAAAGCACGAAATGATAAATATTTGCTTTTTAGTTCTTGTGCATAGGAAAACAGTGCACCAGAATGGACTAAAAAGTCAATAGTATTCCTCATTAACTCTGAAGATTGTAAAGATGCTTTCAGCATACAATTCTAAGAAATAGAAAGGATCTCTTACAGGGAAGCACTGCAGCTCAGGTATCAATTTTGACAGTTCATCACACAACCTTTTCATATATGTAGCTGAATCACTGCTAATACAAACAATATCACTCCAATCTTTGTTGAACTTTGAAAGAACCTTTTTTGCAGAGCATTCCAAGGGACACTGCTTTCCATGTTTTCCCGAAGTCTGGTGTCTTGTTTTAACCACTATCCAAGATGCTTGGTGATAGCACTCTTTTCACCTATACTTGTCACTATACCTTGCATTGAATGTTTAAAGCCTGAGGTGTTGGCAATTTGCCGACTATTAATCTGGACTCTCTAGAAACTGGGGGCTGACTTATTAGGGGTTTTACCTTTTCTCTGTGGGTAAATGTAATGACACATATTAGGAAAGATTGTTATGAAACCAGCCATTTTACCTATCAGTGAACTAATCAAACACAACCTAAATATGATTTTGATATTTCCTGATTATAAAATAATTAAACAATACCTAAAACATGCTTCTAAACCCTGCATCCAAAGACCACAAAACTGAAAAAATAAAAGGAATAAGAAACAATATTTTAGTGGCATCCCTAACCAAAAAACTCAAGTGAAATAATGTTAGCCCAGACTTTCTTACTGCTAGCTTGTTTAACAAAGTTGCATTGTATTGGCCCCTTCAGGAAGACAGACAATGACTTTCAGTCTCTTTTTCCTCTCTTTGAATGGCATTTAGTTTATGGTTGTGCAGGTTTTTCTACAGTGTTTATATGTTTTCACTGGTGAGGGCTATTTCTCTTTTGGTGGGGTTTTATCAGTTATTACAGGTTTAAACCTAAAACCGGACAGCCTATGCATATATTACATCCCTCATGACATCCTTTATGAAATCATTGATAATATCCATGTTACCTTTGCAATGAAATTATTGATGAAAAACTGTGGGGGCACATATTTACACTGTTAGCTCTTTTGCCGATATTCTGTTCTACTATAATTTTGTTTTTATTTTTTTGTGTTTAATTGACATACAAAATATGGAAACTTGATCTTTTGTGCATTATTTGTTTGACACAATTGTATTGTGGTGTGTTATTTTATACTTTTGTAAATAACATTTTGCCATATAACTGATTTTTCGAAATGGGATTCTCAAAGTGGCCTACACGCCTATTTAAGGCAGCTCCTGTGACTTCTACAGAGCTCTGCAAAAGTGGTCCAAAATGTGTAGCACAGTTTCTGGACTTTTTCTTTCATGTGCTTTCTTGACTTCAGAGGTAAGGGAGGATTTGTTAGGCAATTCAAATCCTATTTTTAGGAGCCCTAATTGCTTCTCAGTTTCCTAGTTGGTATTAAGTTTATTTTCCTTATGTACTAGCCTGTGTGGATTTGCTAGTTAAGTCTTCAGTAGTCAGATAATCTTATCTTTTTCCTCTATTTTCCATTGAAAGATAGACTTTAATGTCCTTGCAACTTATTTTAGAGAATCTTCTTGCAGTCAGTGCTCCAAAAAAGAGCTTACAAAGTCAGTGGTGGTTGGTGACATCAAAATACATTGGGGCAGACGCTGCATACGATAAGACACACACATACATTAAACAATTACGATAAAACACATTATAATAAACATCTAAGAAAAAAAAGTTACTTAACTTAGCTTGCAGCAAATCCTCGATGCTCTTAGTCCCTGTCTCCAGACTCCTCCGATCATGTGGTGACGTCTTCAACCAACTACATTAACCAATCCAGACTCTGCTCTTGTGATGTGAAGCAGAATGAGTGAAGTGTCTGGATTAGATGGAGCAAGCTGCCTCACTGCTCCAAAAGGCACTGGAGGCCTGTGCCTGCTCTACAACCCAACTTTCTAAAACAGTTGAGTTGGAGAGGTTTGAATTCAATGTGTAAGACTGGCCAAAAGAAAATAGCCGGCCAACCCTATATGAGGACTTCATCAAAGAGGCCACTCCTCATTGCTGCCAATCAGCAGCAATGACGCTCTTGCCCGGCAGCCACACTCCGTGCAGCAGAGAGTAAAAAATGAAATGGTGATAAAATCATTTATTATCATTCTGTTTTTCACTCTTTCTGAAGCAGTGTGGGGGAGGTGCAACACTCCGCCGCTCGTATGGTAATACCATTGCTTTACAAAGTCAGCATTTAAAACAGAAGACAAAGCATATATACAATATTTTTGTTCAATATTTGTAAATGTTGAAACCATTAATTTTTTTATATATCCTAATGCATACATGCTTTTTCTACAGATTTGTGTTTTAAATATATGCTTGTAGCGATTGCTGCACAACTCTGGGGTACTGATTTTCAAACTGTCAAATAGCTGAGACTTACTATCGCCATTTCTGTCAAGGTTTGATAATGTGTTTTACTGCTTTCTCCTTCCTTTCCCCCATTTTTCTAAATGCTTCCTCCTGCTTTCCGCCTCATTTTTACTGCTCCCCTAATTTTTCCAAGGGCTTCATCCTGCTTTCTGTCTTGTTGTTACTGCTTTTCCCCTCCTTTTCTAAGTGCTTCCTCCTACTTTCTGCCTAATTTTTTCTAGCTTTTTTCGTGTTTTCCCATTTTCTGCTCCTGCCTGCTGCCCATTCTCCTGCCTCGTGCCTAGCCCCTTCCACCACCTCCCAATGCCCCACCCTCCTCCCAGGACCTCCATGATGGAGGCTGCAGGCAAGCCCGTCTGTGCCCATCCCCTCCTGGATCGATCCCAGCATAGGGACCCATTGCTCTTCCAACCCATGATGATACACAGCCACAGACCTCCGAGTACTGGACCCAGGTCGCACCAGCAACCTCTGCTACTGCACACTGCCACACACCAAATGAGCACTGTTCTTTGCCGAAACTTCCACCTAACCTTCAGCATAGAAGCAGTTAACAGCACCAGGACACCGCAAACACAGACACACCCGCTACGTCAACCGAGACCATCATGTCACAACTCCAGTGCATACTATTCACCGTACATTCACTTGGGAAACATGTGTGGAGGTCTAGGACACAATCTCCTTCCTCACCCAGACATCATATTCCCGCTCCCATGCATCCAAACTGGCCCTGGTCTATCCTATGGACCTATCTCATGCCGCTCATGCCGATGGGCTAGCATGGGCCAACTCCCAACGGATCATCACACACTCTCCACCAGTTACCAGCGGGAACTAAAATGCCTATATTTCAATGCCAGATCTCTACCCAAACATGCTTTAGACATCTGGGACATATTAACATCTAAGACCCCGGATTTGGTTTTTATCACCGAAACGTGGCTAACCGACGTCAGTGCTCCAGACCTGGCAAACGCCCTCCCCCCTGAATATAAAATAATCACACAAAACAGACAAGGCAAAAAGAAAGGAGGTGGAGTCGCCGTGATTTTCAGGGACCACCTAACATGTCTCACGGATACAACTACTGTCTATCCCGAACATGAGTTACTATCATTTAAAATTCTCACAGAGAATTTTATCATATTAGCAGGTGCAGTCGTCTACAATCCGCCAGGACAACAAACCAGCGTCAGCGCCAAACTACTGAACCAGCTGCTCCCATCGTGCTTGAAACACAAAAATTACATGGTCATTGGGGACTTTAACGTCCATTACGAAAACACCAATGCCCCTGGATCGACACAGCTAAAGTACGACATGGAAATCCTGCAACTTAAACAGCTGGTCGAGGGCCCTACGCACATAGCAGGGCATACCCTGGATCTCCTTTTTACTAACATTGAGTCGACCAGCATTAAGGAAATCCTCCCCCTGTCCTGGTCCGATCACTCCATGCTTTCATTCTCTTTTAAACTCCCCGGTAAACCCGTAAAGACTAGACCCACCCCCATCACCACCAACAGAGCCTGGAGACTGATCAATGACTCCGACTTCCAAAATCACTTCCGTGAAATAGATGTCTCCCTACCAGACGATTCACCTATTTGTAACAACGTCGTTCTGCTGGAAACCGGCATCCGCCAAACGCTGGACAAACTAGCACCCCTGCGGGAAGTAAGGACAAAAACATCTACCAATGAAAAATGGTATACCCCATCCTTAAAAGCCTTAAAAGGGAATGTCAAAAAACAGAACACCAATGGAGACAAACTAAAGACTCCGAAACCAGAGCTAACTACATCACTAAGCGGAGACAATACATCTCTGCCATTCGAGATGCAAAAAAAGCATTCTTCACACAACGAATTTACGAAAATCACAACTCCGCTAAAGAGCTGTTCAAAATCGTAAAAGAGCTTAGCAATCCATCCAGTACCTCACAAACCCTCACCCCCTCAACTGAGGCATGCGAACGGATTAGCACCTTCTTTTCCGAAAAGATCAACAAAATTTACTCTACCTTTACCTCCTCCCATACCATTACCCCATCCAACAACTCTGACGAAAACTCGCCTACATCCGACAAAGACAACGTCTATCTAGACGCAGGCAACTCCCCATGCCTAACCAACTTCCAACCACTCTCCGAAGAGGAGGTGCTAGCGGTTCTCAAAACAATCATATCCGGCTCTCCTGCAGACCCCTGCCCGCATTTTGTATTTTCAGAAATCGTACCGACACTCTGCCCCCTCATTACCAAACTTTTTAATCAGTCCCTCACCTCTGCGTCCTTTCCAGAATCCTGGAAACACGCATCTGTAACCCTCCTCTTGAAGAAAGCCGGATCCGACATCCTTAACCCAGAGAACTACAGGCCAATTTCCCAGCTCCCCTACCTCTCCAAGGCTTCGGAGAAAATGGTCAACTCACAATTGTCCAAATACTTGGAGGACAACTCACTTCTGGACCCCACCCAAACTGGCTTTAGAGCAAACAACAGCACCGAAGCAACGTTGCTGGCAGTGTCGGACAGTGTCAGATGCATCACAGACCAAGGGGGATCTGTGGCTCTGATACTGCTAGACCTGTCAGCAGCGTTTGACACGGTGTCGCACGAATGCCTACTAAAAACCCTCCAGAGTAAAGGAGTACAAGCCACAGGGTTAAAATGGATCAAATCATTTCTAAGCAACCGCACCCAAGCAGTGCACATGGGTCAATTCCATTCAAAACCCCGTCCCATTGGCTGTGGGGTCCCACAAGGGGCCTCACTAAGCCCCACTCTCTTTAATGTCTATGTCTCATCTCTGGCCGACATTGGAAGAAAGTGGGGCATCGGCATATGTTCTTATGCCGACGATACACAGCTGATGGTGACTATGGACGAAGGGTCGGAAACAACCAAGAAAAAACTACACAGTTGTCTCTCCGAAATGGCAGAATGGATGAGCAACCACTGCCTTAAACTCAATGCCGGAAAATCTGAAATATTACTGTTCGGAGGAGCCAAACTATCATGGAACGATACGTGGTGGCCACCGTCACTGGGAACAGCCCCTACCCCAAAACAGTACGCCAGAAACCTTGGCATCATGATGGACGACGCACTGTCCATGAAAGACCACGTACGCATTCTCTGGGGCAAAGGCTTTGCAATCTTGAAACTCCTGGCCAAAATCTTCTCTTGGATCCCACTGGACTGCCGGCGCACAATCACCCAGGCCCTCCTGGTTAGCCGCCTGGATTATGGCAATGCCTTATTTGAAGGGATGAATGAGCAGCTGTTCTCCCGCCTACAGGTCTTACAAAACCAGGCAGCCAAACTGGTATGCAACAAAGGCAAACGAGATTCGGCATCCGCATGCCTAAAAAAACTTCACTGGCTACCAATGCGTCAGCGAGCCACATTCAAAATACTTTGTCACGCGCACAAAGCCCTCCACAAAACAGGCCCTACAATCTTGCAAGGTAAAATCGAATTCTATATTCCAAACAGGAACCTAAGATCCAACAACTCAGCCCTGGCAAAACCTAAGCGCATTTTCAGGGCAAGAACAGGTGGACGAGCTTTTTCACACCTCGCGGCCAAAAGATGGAACGAGTTACCCATGGATCTTAGACACACTGCAAACCTCCTACAATTCCGGCAAAAACTTAAAACCCACCTCTTTCCAAAAAATTAACTCCCTTCGCATAAATCTCAATAGTCCCCCTTTTTCTTTTAGCGCCGTGAGATCCTATGGGATGAGTGTCGCGTCTATAAATACCAAAAATAAAATAAAATAAAATAAATAAACCTGGAAAAATTCCACCTCCGCACTAGACCTTGCCACCCTCACTCCCAAAGGTTGCAAGATAACACACAGCGACCGAGCCAACAAGCACGGAGGCTGTATAGCCATCACCACCGCCTTTTCTGAACCATATGCTGCACGGCATCCCCTGATGACCTGACACCAGTAATGGAGCACCTAAATTTTCAACTCCACACAGACGGAAAAAATAACATCAGAGTTACCCTTGCCTACAAACCAACAGGACCATGCGCCAGCTTCTGCAAGGCCATCCCAGAACTCATCGCCCCGCTCACAATTATCTCAAAGCACTACATCTTCCTAGAGGATCCCAACTTATACCTTGGGGACCCCAGCAAGGCTAACTCTACCAACCTCCTGGAAAGCATGAGCAACTTCAGCTTCACGCAGCTCACCACTGACCCTACTGACATTGCAGGACACACACTCAACCCCATCTCCAACTCCAACGGCAGATTCAGGTACATCCACACCACATTACTCACCTGATACAACAACCACATCCCAGGACCCACCCACCATGGCATCATGTCCCCAAGATCGACTTAAAGAGACTGGAAAAAGGTAACAGAAGACCAGTGGATCAAAACTAGTAACCAGCAACTCACCCAACACCTAGAAGACCACAACCACCTGTACCCTCCCAGTCTGGATTTTGAGCTAACCACAGCACCAAGACAGTCCTGATCGCAGTCACAGATAACATCAGAGCCCTCCTGGACAGTGGGGAAGCAACCACCCTCTTCCTTCTGGACTTGACTGCCACGTTTGACCCCACATACTAATAAACAGACTCCACCACATCGGGATTCAAGGCAGTACCCTCAAATAGAATAACTCGTACCTCACTAGCAGAACCCAGAGGATCCACCTCCCACAGTTTACCTCAGAGTCAAAGAAGATCATCTGTGGAGTCCCCCAAGGATCGTCCCTCAGCCCGACCTTCTTCAACACCTACATGACTCCCCTGGCAGCCACTGTCAGATCACATGGACTCAGCATCATCTCCTATGCCGATCACACACAGCTCATCCTCTCACTGCCTGAAGATCCCTGCACCACTAAAGCTAACTTCCACAGATGTGTTGTGTTCTTATCTAGGACCCTAATTCGATATTCCCGATTTATGCCCTTGTGAGGTTATAATCAATAATGTCCTAACAAAGGCATGAGAATCAGATTCATATTCAGTAATAGCCCATGCAATCCAAAGCACAGCACGGCTACTCCCATCGACTCCTAGAAAGCACAACGCGTTCTTTAAACAAATCAAGCCTCCAGCAACCCGGGAACCCCCTCCCCCCTGCTTTTGTTTTGATTTGAACAAGAACTCCTGAAGTCCTGCAAGAACTGTTAGTTCTTGATGTCATCTTATGTCCAACCTTACGTCAAACCTGGCACCTTTCAGGTATAAAATGCCAACAGTTGCCTTAAGCAAACACGCGGTGGTTTGGAGCAGAGCGGCCATCTACTTGCCCGAGAGCCCAGCTGATACAAGTGCCCGCGGAAGCTGCCCCTCCTGTTTGACGCACTGAGAGAGACGCTGTCTTTTTCTCCAGCCGAGAAAATCCAGCTCCGGTGTTTCCAGCCTAGCCTTGCAGGTTGCTGGGATATCGAGTCCTGAGGAAAGAGATACCAGACCTCCCACATTCTATTACCAAGGTACGGAGCTGACTAAACCCTTAGGAGAATTCTTGATGCAGATTCTTGGCAAAATTATCTTAACCAACTTAACTTAACATCACTACTTACTTGTCCCTTCCCACGTATTAGGCTTAGGTCAGATAAACTGTATCAATGCTTTTACAGTATTATTTCATAATACTACTTTTACTGTACATACTTTACTTTAAGTATTGCAATTGTGGCAATTCATTTATCTTGCATGAGAAGGAAGACTGCTCAATAAATAACACCTTTTTATTGAAAACGCCCGTCTCTCTATTTCTCTGCACTCTGGTGAAACTAAGTATGCACTGCTGACTGAGTGAAATATCTGTCTATTGTTTTCACACGACTCTAGAGATATACTCTTATTCTGAGGGAGCAAAGTTGTCATGTTTATGCGGTTGTCGGAAACTGAATCCCTTCTTGTCTGAGCCAGGGAAGGTTATCCATCCCTCTTCATTCAAGAAAGCAACCAGTGACCTCTGAGCTAGCTGGCGCAAACCTAAATTAAGTTTAACATAGTCAGTAGAGACCTAGATGACCTCAGTCCTACGTCTACACTGCTGTTTATGTTATTCCAATGCGCAGAGCCTTTTGGGAAAATAGGAACTACACTACAGATGCATGATGAATGTTGCAGACTGGATGAATAACAACTGTCTCAAAATCAACACCAAGAAAAAGGTCTTTGGGAACAACACCTCGCCAGGAACCGACGCATGATGGCGGAGCTCTGCATGACCCTGCCCCAACAGGCCACGCCCACAACCTCTGCATCATCCTGGATAGCAAGCTATCCATGGAGAAGAAAGTCAACACAGTCTCATCTGCCTGCTTCCTCACCATTCGTATGCTCCTCAAGATCTTCAGGTGGCTCCCGGCAGAAACCAGAAGGGTCCAGCCTTCCTCACAAGCAGGCTGGACTACAGAAACACTCTCTATGAAGCAATCACTGCATGCCTCCTAAAGTGACACCAAACACTGCAGAACTCAGCCACAAGACTCATACTTGACATCCCCAAAAACAACACTTCACACCTCAAGAAACTACACTGGCTCCCAATTCAGAAGAGATGCAAGTTCATTAGGCTGACCCACACCTACAAGGCCTTGCACAATGAAGGACCAGCATACATCAGCAAACGCCTGACCCTCCACCAACCGACCAGACACCTTTGATCAGCTTCCCTCTTCCTTGCAGATACCCCACTGTTACAGGACAAACTATCTTGTTTCTCCTTTTATTTAATTATTTTATAATAACATTTTAGTTAATAGTGATTGTATTCACTTTACCCACTTTACCCACCTGTCTAATTTTCTTTTTAAATTACAATCTAATGGGGAAGGCAAAAAATCCCAGCCTCACTACCTGTTATGTGGTGACTTCAATGCTAAGCAGACCAATCCAACCCAGGTGGCGGTGGCATTGGTGTAGGACCCCTTCAAGTTAAGATGAGATAGTAGGGGGGAAGATTTGTGCCTAAGAACATCTTGCCCTGGTTTTCCAAGGGAGAGGTTGTGCAAACCATTTGGGGAAACCATATTGCCCTTGTTGCCTCAGGCCAACTACAGTTGTGCAGGTATAATTACCCCACTAAAGCTTTCTCTATTATAAAGCACTCGTCTGATAGCGTATTTGGCACCTCAAAGATCCAGGTGATACTTTGGCCTCCTTAATGAAGTTGCTGCAAAGTCACTGTCTTAACTGTGTGGCTGATGTAAGTGGAGGGACATTGTTGGCCCACTATGACAGCTTAAAGCATGCATTCACACTTAAGCCCTCTCGACCTGATAAGGTGGGGTCCATTAGTTTGACGAACAGTGCTTGGCAGTCACTCATAGACTGAAAAGGGCCCTGTCTGTCATCTTTAGAGAATGGCCATAGGTTCAGGCAGCTAGTCTGTTTTACAAATCCACCCTAAAAGTCAGGAAGGAAGCTCTGCACAAGAGAGACTGGGAGCTGCTTGAGCAAGCCACAGCAGGTAATAATAGCAAGACTTTCTGGGACACAGTCAAGAAAATCAGGCTCTGAAATGCTATCCTACACTGTAACATCCTGGGTTCTGACTAGGTCTACCAATTTAGTGCCATGAATCACACTGAGGGGCAAATGTAGACTTGGTCAATTTCCTGTAAAGCAGACTAAAGCATTCACCACCCCTCTATGTGTTTTTATCTAAAGTAGAGGGTCATATGCCCAAGCTCGGGAGGGGGGATATCCAGGGCCAGATGGTGTCCCTATTGAGCTTATAAAATGTAAAGTAGATTTGTGGGGCATGGTGATCACCAATGTTTTTAATCAATCCATGAATACAAATATTCCCGCTCTTGGATGCTGTCCATCATCGCGCCAATTTTCAAAAAGGGAGACTGAATGTACCCTAAATGGTAAAGGCCTATTTCTCTTATTGATAGAACAGTGGAAATCATTGGTAGAGTCATTTTCAACAGTCTTTCCACATGGGCTCAAGAAAATGACACTGTTTCTCCGTTTCAGTTTGGTTTTTGCTCAGGGCTGGGTATGGTGGAGCAGTGCCTAAACCTGACCCTGATTATTAATTAATACATTTATGTTAGGTGTTGCCCACTATACCTGGCCTTCATGGACCTATCCACTGCGTTCAACTGTGTGCATATGTCCAAGTTGTGGATTATGTTATTGGACCTGGTGGTGGAGCTATCTTTAGTTAATTTCCCTGCATACCAATTTAGCTGTGAGAGTGCACTTGGGCACCTATGGGGAAATTACCCCAAAGTCTCCCATAGCTGTGGCGTGCACAATGGCTGCATCTCGGCACCACTACTCTTTATTACCTATATCAATGGCCTATGTTCCCATCTGACCACGAGCCCCATACCATAGACACCTCTAGGATTGCCCGAACACAGGTGCCTGCACTGCTATATGAAGGTCAATGCGGTCCTACTGGCACCCACTCCTAACGCCTTGCAGATGCTAGTGGATCGTTTATTATTGTGTATGAGCAGTCTTGATCTGGTTAGTAACTTTGGAAAGAACCACATTCTGGCATGTGGACCTGGACAAATTAATTTCTCTTGGCTTTCCATTATGGATCAGCAATGTGAATGACTTTAGTTATCTGGGTGAAATTTTTAATTCCATGGGATGTTGGCAGCCACAACTAATTAGATGATGACTGAAGCACAGTGCTTAGCCTCCTAATAGTTGTGGGGAGAAAAACAATGCCCAATGTGTTCCCTCCGCCACCTACAGGGACAGAGATTGGATCTATCACTATGCCTTCCCTCTTCAATTCAAAGAAAAAAGTATCTGCCAGAGGATAATGTTTTTACCCTTATCCAGTTCTAGCTATATTGCACACTCTGAGCTACACTTACAATATATAATGGACAAGGTCAATCTGGCCCCCTTGTTGCTGTGGGTTAGTGTGTGGACCAACCCATAGGCATCTTTATAAAGAGACATCATCTTGGATTTCCTCAGTTTGGATAAGGGGCGTACAATCCTTTGGCTAGATTTCGTCAGATAAAATGTTTATGCTCTATGTCTTTATGCCTTATTCTTGGCCTCTCAGAATATGAAAAAAGAGGATAAACAAACGGTCAAGTGCCTCTTTCTAGATTATTCATGAATAGAAGACTGAATATTAAATTGCTAAAACACTGTGTACAGACCTTCTATTGGTCCTTTGTCTCCATTGAAGCTGCTCGTTATCTATCCTAGTACCTTATGGAGTGGGAGAGGTTTCTCCACCTCCATTTTAGTGCAGGCACGGTTTGGTGGCTTCTGTGCTTTCGGTACAGTTCCAGCCCTGTTGTGTAGCTCTCATAAACCTATATAGGATCTGCGTGTTTAGACAACATACACTGTAAGATAGGTGTCCAGACTGATTCCAGACACCCGCACCGGGTATGTTAGCATGTAAACCAGCTAACTCACAGTGCAGCTGTGAACTCTTCTTACTAGGGAGAGAAAAGTTTTTGGCAAATATCGAACATGACAAATCTGTCCTATCAGGGATCGTGGAAATAGTACAGTACTTTTTGCTCAGTCACTTGGGCTCACTTTGTCTCAGAGATACACAGAATAAACGGTGGAGACATTTTCAATAAGCATTTATTGAACCAGCATAATTCTGTTGTAAAATAGGTGTGCTGAAACAACTATTAGACAGAAACAGACATAAACGATTATAAACACCAACAGAGTAAATGGATGGTAGATTTCTACCATAGTGCTAAAACAATGAATATATGCAAAATTTGCAGATTAAGTTTGCTTTGAGAGGTAAGTGATGCCTTTTAATAGTGGCATACATGTCTTTACAGTGTGCTTTTAGCAATTTTATATTGTGCACCTCTGTTTTTAGCAAACAGGGGGGGGGGGGCGTTTGTTGTCTATGGGGCACTATGGGAGCATTATTAAACTTTTAGCATTTTAAACCCTGTCTTTTCTGTCCCCCCTGGTTTCCCTGGTCCACCACCGGGTCTTCCGGATTATTGTGGAGGGAACCGAGTGGTGGGGGATACTTCCTCCGTCTCCAGCCCCACTTCCGGCCTGGCAGGGCTGACCGCCATCATTCTGGGGTTAGAGCTCTTGTCCCTCTCCACTTCCTGCCATAAATGCAGGAGAGGGACCGGCCGCACAGCGGATTCAGTTTGCTTTGAGAGGCGAGTGGGGCCTTTTAACAGTAGCTTACACGTTTTTACGGTGTGTACTGTATTTTTTACAATTTTAAATTGTGCACCTCTCTGTTTTTAGTTTACAATAACTGGGCATTGCAATCAGGGGGTTGTTTTCTTGGGGGGCGCTAAGGGAGAATTTAAAAACTTTTAGCATTTTATGCCCTGTCTCCCCTGGTGTTCCTGGTCCACCACCGGGTCTTCCGGATTGTTGTGGAGGGAAACGAGGGGTGAAGGATACTTCCTCCGTCTCCCGCCCTACTTCCGGCCTGCCAGTTTTACCCCAATGCTCCAGCTTGACTGTGAAGCACTTATGTTTGGGATCAATCTAAACAAATCATACACGTTTCATGGAGTGCTAGTATACCGACCCCCAGGCCCAGGTACGAGTTTCACTGATAAAATCCAGTTGTATATGGAATCCTGTGTGACTCATGCCAGCTTTACGCTGGTAGGGGACTTCAACTAGCACCTTGAACTGTCCGCCAAAAAGAACTCAGGGCAGTTGGTTGACATGCTGAACAGCTTCAATTTACATCAACTAATAGTTGCTCCCACTCACACTGCAAGACAAACTTTTGCCACTCCTATGGTCGATTCACAAGGCCATTTTCTTCTCAGTCACAACCACAGGCAACAAAATAGATAGCACCAGCATCAACAGAACAATCAAATACAGACCCAGGAAGCATACTAAAGTGGCAGACTTGTGTGAGGCCCTATCTCAATCAGCTCCTTTGCCTGAGAGCAATTTAGAATGTGCCACTATTAGCTTCACACACTGGCTTGATTCGGCTTGTTCTGAAGTGGTACCTGAAAAAAAGGAGCCATAGGAAAAATCCTTCAGCTCCTTGGTTCTCGCCAGCACTAAAATCAGAACAGCTTATGTGCAGGCTGCAGGAGCGTACATGCAGGAGAAACTATGGGTCGGAGGAAAAAGCCAATTACGAGAAATGTATTCTGGAGTAAAAACAGCTAATCAAAACAGAAAAGATTAAATACTTCTCAGAAAAGATCAGGTCGCTGCAAACTCCACCAGGGAAATCTTCAAAATGGTCAAAAACCTGTCCAATTGGAACAATAGCAATGTTTTGTACAGGATATACCTTTCTGGCGGAGTTCTTTCAACATAAGGTCAACACTATCTTTCAAGCGTTCTCCTTACACTCATGTAGATCCGATCTCTCCCCTCACCAACCTGAGGTTATCGCCTCAGTGATATCCTTAGGGGAAGGAGCTCCTCTGCTTTTTGCAGAGTTCCCTCCTTTCTCATAGGAGAGAATTGTCAGCCTTGTTATGTTAAAATCATTTGTAGAGTGCACTTACACCAGGCGGTTTCATGGCGCTGTGAACGGGGGGCAGCAGACATGGAATGAACAGGAGCTTACTCATATGTCTGAAAAAACAGAAGAGTCTTAAGGAGTGATATAAAGTGAGTAAAAAAAGACACTGACCTGAATTTCGAGGGGAGAGAGTTCCAGAATTGAGGGGCAAGACAAGAAAATCTAAGATCACTGTGTTTTTTCTGTTTGAAAGTGGGGATGGTGAGCAGGTTCAAGTGGGAGGAACGAAGTTCACGTAAGGGAGTACAGCAATGGATCATTGAGGAGATGAAAGCCGGTCCATGACTGGCCGGGGCTTTGAAGATGGTACAGCCTAATTTAAATGCACAGCGTTTGGCCACCGGGAGCCAGTGGATGCTCTTCATCAGGTGACGGACGTGTTGGTGTCTAGGTTGAAGGAAGATGAGCCTAGCTGCTTGGTTTTGAACCAGTTGCAGGCGATGGAGATGATACGCTGGGATGCCAACATAGAGTGAGTTGGCGTAGTCGACGCGGAGATGACCAGGGCCAAAAGAACAAGAGTTAGGGCCTCGGTGGTTAGGAATCTAGAAATGTTTCAGATTCTTCGAAGATGGAAGAAGCAAGATGATACCACCTGCCAATCTGAGATTTCACAGACAGATCTTTACTGATTATGACCCCTTGGCTTTTTACGGATTCTGCTGGGCAAGGAGGATTGCCTAGGAGGGGATGACAAAAATTAGAGTTACAAGGGTTGAAAGTGCCTCCGGTCACATTCAGCTAAGTCTTTTTTTTTTTTAAACTTTATTTTTGTTGCAGGTACATACACATATAGTCTCCGCTCGTGGGCTGCCTTTCCATAGTAGCAATCGTGTGCTGAACGAGTATATAGTTATGGACACGGCCCATCAGCCCACATCCCGGAGGCCGGGCGGCGCAACTGTAGTCAGTCAATCAGACATTACATAGCCATCATCAGTGCGTATCATCCATGTCGAGTCTGTACCTTGCATTTTTCATATAACAACCCCCCCCTTCCCTCAACTATGTTCAGTGCGACTGAACAACGCACCCCCAACAAGTTTGTTGCCTCTTCATTTCCCTTGCCGCAGAACCATCGGTGTAATTTCACTACCGCCACAATTGTACCCTCCACCACCTCCCCCCATCCTCACACCACCCACCCGCACAGCACCATTTCAGTCTTTGCTTCTAAAGTTTCGCCATGACGTTGCAGACCTCCCCACTCGTGTCTTTGCAGTTACGGGATCAATCCCACTCCCATTGTGGGCCCCCCATGTCCTGACCCAGCACACCTCACTGCCCTCCCTCCAGACCATGATACTGTCTCCATTTCACCCAGACCCTGTGAAACCTCTTGGGGCACCCCCTCGCCTTATATGTCACCCTTTCTGCTGCCATGTAGAGATCCAGGCCCCTTCTCCATTCCTCTATGTCCGGCGTCCTAGCGGCCCCCCAATATTTTGCGATGTCCCTCTTGGCCACCACTAGCGCCAGGACCAAAAATATAAGGTGGTTGCTTGGTAAATCAATGTCGTTGGTCATGCCCAGCAACGCCAGTTTCGGGTCGCGCTCCAATTCTATTCCTAGGACCTCCCCCAGTTCCACGAAAATGTGTGTCCAGTATATGCTTATGTTATCACATGACCATATTGTGTGGTAGAAGTCACCTGGGTATTGTTGGCATCTAAGACATCGGGGGTCCGTTATTTTCCCTGTTTTGAGGAGACGCACTCTGTCGAAGTAAGTCCTGTGGAGTACGTTCAGCTGAATGAGTCGCAACCGTGACTTAATAGCTACTTCTCGTGGGTGCATCAAGACCTTTTCCCAATCCAAGTCCTCCATCCCGCCTACCTCCGCCTCCCATACTCTTCTAAGTTTCGTTAGGTCCCCCAGCATATTGTTAGTGAGTATCTTGTATGTGAGCGAGACCGCCTGGTGAGTTATCTGTTCCTGCAGGAGCCTACCTTCCAGCGGAGCGTATTCTGGCAAATCTGCGGGTATGATGTTTTGGGTTCTCCATGCATGAGCTAACTGTGTATGTTTAAATAGTTGCGATCGGTGTAGTCCGTACTCCATTTGTAGCCTGTCAAACGACTTCAGTTCCCCCCTGTATACGACATCGCCGATATGTGAAATACCTATATCGTCCCATCGTTGGAAACCTTTCAGCTTTTTAAGTTCAGGCAGCCAATGGCATTGCCATAACGGCGTCTGTCTGGTCGGTCTCTTATCCCACCCCATACGCTTTGTCGCTCTTGTCCACGCCTGTAGCGTGAGCAGTGTTGCCGGTAAAAGCGACCTTCGTGTCTTACCGCCGTACAGATAGTGATATACACTGTGGGGTGACAATTTCTGTCGTTCCAGTGCGTATGTCGGTTGGTCAGCCGGGGCATGGATCTACTCGTTGATTGGCGTCAGGTGCTCCGCCCAGTAGTACGCTTCTAGATTAGGCAAGGAAATCCCCCCACTGTACTGGTGCCGCTGAAGCGTCTGAAGTGCAATGCGTGGTTGTTTCCCCAACCACAGAAAAGAGCGCAGGTCTGCGTGGACTCTAGGGAGCGTGGCAGCCGGTAGCGGGTAATATTCGTTTTGGAGGGCATAGAGGAACTTGGGGAGGGTAATCATTTTGTACATTGTGGCCCTCCCTAACAGGGTGAGTAGCAATTGTCTCCATCTATCCATGTCCTCTACCGCCTCCGTCATGACTCGTTCTACATTTCTGCGGAACGAGAGCGCCTTGTCCAGAGTGATATATACTCCCAGGTATTGAAACCCCTCAGCAGTGGTAAGCAGTTGGTCAGGGAGGGTCCCTCACCTATCCGCTCCCCGTGGGTCATGGAGTATGGATTTATTCCAATTTATTGTATGTCCCGCTCTTGCGCCAAAGCCCTCTAGTTCCCTGAATAACTCCGGGACCGAAGCCTCCGGTTC
This sequence comes from Lissotriton vulgaris, assembly GCF_964263255.1. Taxonomy (NCBI): domain Eukaryota; kingdom Metazoa; phylum Chordata; class Amphibia; order Caudata; family Salamandridae; genus Lissotriton; species Lissotriton vulgaris. The sequence goes on from NC_141689.1 coordinate 684,325,896, forward strand.
TGTTATGTATAGCAGCACAACGTCCACATACAACGATATTTTTTCCTCCGTTGCCCCGGCCGTTTCCCCAAAGAAGCCGCGTATTTCGGGGTTTTGCCTAATCCTGGCGGCCAGGACCTCGATCGTGAGCGTGAATAGTAAGGGGGACAATGGGCATCCCTGTCTCGTGCCTCTGGACACCCGAAATTCCCTGGACAGTCTGCCGTTGACGCGAACACGTGCTGTCGGGGCTGTATACATTAATTCTATACATCCCCGAAATTTTCGGCCAAGGCCGAACCGTTGCAGTGCTGCCAAGAGGAATGGCCAGTAAACAGCATCGAACGCTTTTTCTGCGTCCAGGGACAAAAACCAGTGGGGTTCTTTTCTGTCTCTGATTTCCTGCAACCAATTGTGCGTGCGTCTCAAATTTAGTTTAGTTGCTCTGTCTGGCAGGAAACCTGACTGGTCTGCGTGAATGAGATCCGGGATTACCGACCGCAGGCGCGTTGCCAGTATTGTAGCCAGGATCTTCACCTCAATATTAAGGAGGGAAATGGGGCGGTATGAAGTACAGTCGTCAGGGGGTTTGCCCTGTTTGTGGATTGGTACTATGGTGGCCATGGCGAGGTCGGGTGGGAGTCGTCCCTCCTGATACGACTCAGTATAGAGGGCCTTCAGATGGCGCGTCAACAAATCTGCTGTACATTTAAAAAATTCCGCGGGGAAACCGTTGGGACCCGGCGTTTTCCCTGTTTTGAGCTAAATTATGGCCTTGGAGATCTCATCTAACGAGATATCCGCCTCCAGAACCGAACTGGGCTCAGCAGCTAGCGCCGGCAGGTCTACACCCTCCATATATTGCAGTGCGTCGCCCACCGTCCCGAGGTCTCTCGCAGCATAGAAGTCTGCGTAGTGTGACACAAAGGTATCAGCAATCCTGTGTTCGGTGCTCACAATGACGCCATCCGTCCGCCTAATCCGTTCCACCCATCTGGCCGCCCTCTCCTTCCTACTAAGCCATGCCAGGAGCTTGCCTGATTTATCGCCTACGTCATAGAGTCGATGCAGGGTGGTTAGCGCCTGCGTCCGCGCCTCATTCAATGCTATTTCTCTATACTCCCGTTGCTTGTCCAGCAAAAGCCGCAGAGTACCGTCCTCCCTACGTGCCTGATATTCTCTCTCTAGTTGTAGTATTTCGGCCTCCAGTCCTACTAACACTGCCTGCTGCGTCCTACGATCTTCCCGCAACCTACTCTGTGCCCTGTCTCTCAGAACCGTTTTCATCGCCTCCCAAAAGGTCACTCCAGAGGCCACCGAGCCTTCATTCTCTGCTATGTAGACTTTAATGTCCGCCCTGAGGCCTCTCATCAGGTCTGGCTTCTGGATATCCCAAGCTGCCATACGCCACTGTGTGCCAGTCCTACTTCTGTCTGCCCCCACCTTAGCATACAATGGAGAGTGGTCCGAGATCCTGCGAGCCTTATACTCCGCCTCGTCATCAGTGGTGAGATATTGCCTGGCCACAAAAATATAGTCCAGTCTGGAGAACACTTTATGTGCCCCGGAGTAAAAGTAGTAGTCCTTATGCGTGGGGTGTCGCCATCTCCACACGTCTGTGAGACCCAGGTTGGCCATGTGTCGTGTAAGTGCCATCTCCGTCCCTCCTCTGCGTGTTGGCCCCGTGCGGTAAATCTCTTCCGACATAACGTTGTTAAAGTCACCTCCCACTATTTGTAGTGTGTCTGCAGTGTTCATGAGGATCGTGGCTATCGCCTGATATGTGCGTGCTTGTAATTTCGGCGGGGCGTAGACTGAGAGTATTGTGTAGCTTTGCCCCCTCCATGTTCCCTGTACTCCTACATATGTCCCTTGTGGATCGCTCCAGGTACGTGTTTTGTTGAATGGGAATGCTTTGTTTACCAGAATAGCAGTTCCTCTCGAGTCAAGGGTGTACCCCGCATGGGCTAGGACCGCATATCTCCCTCGAGCTATAAAGTTACATTTTTCGCCCCGGAGGTGTGTCTCCTGCAGGAGGACAAAGTCCGGCTCCACTCTCTTAATATACCCATTTACCAGTCCCCTCTTTATCCTGGAACTCAGGCCATTCACATTCCATGCGAGGATCGATACCCCTCTACCGTCTTCAACCGGTGTTGTCAATGTACCTGCCATGGTGTGGTGTGGTATTCATGTTCTGTTCGGGTCTGTGCTGGATACCAGTGGTTGTACTGCAATCCCTTTGAGTGCCGCTGTCTCCCCCCCGCCTCCTCACCAACCCCAACTTGTGTAACTGTGCCCCCCCAACGATCCCCCCCCTCCCCACCTCCATCCCCATCCAGACTCATCCCCCCAGAGGACCGAGCTTTCAGTAGGAGTCGGTCTGTTGCCCGCCCACACCCACCCACTATTTAACTATGTTGAAACTTGAAGAGAATTTGAAACAGAGAACAACTTCCCCAGAAGGATGGGAAGACAGTGTTAAAGGAAAACAAAAACAAAATACAAGGGTTGTTGACCACTTGCATGCTATCGTGTGCTCCGGCCGACGCCTGCTCTCGTCCACTCCAACAGCATTCAAGAGTGAGAGTCCTGTGTGGCCGATTCCGACCCACTATATTTGCCAGAGTTGTCCTGTTCCATGTCCCGTATCACGGTCACTAATGGGTGAGTGGAACCATGATGAGTGTCACTTACATCGTCCTCCGCATCCGATTCTCTAGTTTCAGCCTCATCCTCACCGTCTCCTTCCGAACAGGCCTGTTTATGGGTATCCTGCAAGAGCGGGTCTGCCGTACCGGAGGCTCCTGGCGACTCCGACCTCCCCCTCCTGTTTCCCGCTGTGCGTGTTCGATACGGGGTTCCTGAGGCACGAGAACGCACCCTCCTAGATTTTTGCCTTTGTGGTTTCGGGAGATTCCATTGTGTCCTTTCTTGCACAGTTCTGTCCATTTCCTCTCGTCTTGCATCTTCCCTGCTGTTGAGTATCGGTCTCTCTTCGAGCCATTGCCATGCCTCCTCCGGGTGATTAAAGAAAATAGCCTTCTCTTTGTATATGACTTTCAACTTCGCCGGGAAGAGCAGCATGTAGGTAATGTTCATAGATCGGAGTTTGGTTTTCACTGAGTCAAAGGACCTTCTCTGCTTCTGCACCTCCTGGCTATAATCCGGGAAGATCATAATGTGTGTGTTCTCCAACCTTATGACTCCAAGCCTCCGCGCCTCGCGTAGAATCAAGTCTCTATCCGCGAAGTTGAGGAAACGTGCTATCACAGGTCTAGGTCTCGCACCCTCCGGGGGTTTCGCCAGCAATGCGCGGTGTGCCCTTTCAATCACAAAGCATGTCGAGAAGTGTGCCTCCGGGAAGGTCTCTCTGAGCCACGTGTGGAGGAACGCCGCCATATTATTCCCTTCTCGAAATCCTACAAAGCGCAGGTTGTTGCGGCGCGCCCTGTTTTCGGCATCATCGATCTTCCACAGAAGCTGCCTGTGCGACGCCTGGAGTTCCGCCATGTCTTTTTTGATCGTTGTAATTGAGTCCTCCGCTTCCCCGATTCGAGATTCAGTCTCCGTTACCCTGGCTGAGAGGTTCTTGAAGTCCTGGCGCAGGAGGGTGACCTCTGAACCCACCTCTCCGATTTTCACTTCCAGTGCCGCCCGTGATTCCTGAATATCTGTTCTGGAAGCCTGGATTGCCGCAAGCAGTGCCCCCGTATCTATGAGGCCATCCGCTGACGCGTCCTGGTTTCCCCTGGCCTGTCGTGGCGCCGCAAAATTGTCCATCGGGCCTTTTGGCAGTGGTTTGAGTGGCGGGTCCTTTTTCCCCATGTTGGTCGACTTGGGTGCAAGGCAGGCCTTGTCCGTGCGTGCCCCTACCCGCAGATCAGTCGCAGGGATCCTCTTCCCGGTCTGGCCGTTCCCTGGGTACGTCCACCCAGCTCCAGCTCCAGCAGGCACCTCTCCCACCTCTCTCAGTATGTCGATGTGAGATGCGGGTGGCCGGCTCTGTACTACCCCGCTCCATCAATCACCGGCGTGCAGCCTTTAGCCCGGCTGGACTCCCCCTCTGTGTACTTCCAGTTGTCGTTGAATGGCTACTGCCGCTCACAACCTGTGGCCTGTGTCGGGGGGGAGGGGGGGAGTGCCACTTGCGTTTTGGTTTATGGACCTGTGCGGGCTCTGTTTCCCCAGATGGCGTCCGCCCACTCTCTCCGTCGGTGATGGTCTGCCACTGGGTCTACTTACAGCGCCTTATCTGGGGCTCATCCGGGTGCCTCCCGCCGCTAGCGCCTCGTATCGCACTTTCCACCACCAGCCGCGTGATTCCCACCTCGGTAGAGGGGCCGTCCGGTCTTCCCCCAGGTCCGCCGCCCACACAGGTGGCACCCAGACACTGCCCCCGTGATTTGCCGCGTTCCGCCCCACCTGTAGGTCGTGGTGCCGGTCAGGAAGGCACAGGACGATTGTGCGTCACCCCCGCTCCAGTCCCGGCGGGTAACTTCTCCCCGGAATTGGCTGTGGGGCAGCTAGTCCGCTCTCCTGCTATGCGCTCCTCCTCAATGACGGAGCTCCGCTTACCGCTATGTCAGTGCTGCGGGCGGGATCGATTGAGGTGCCTTACCCCTATCGCCGGGACCTCCGTGGAAATGCGCTGATGCTGTGTGGTAGCGCCGACCACTCCCCCCTTCGCGGAGGCTCAGAGTCCTGCACGGATTCACTGCGGATCCCCGCAGCCTGTATTCTCCGGTCCGGTTCTCGCCGCCATCTTGGTGAGGGTAGTCCGATGCCGGCGTCCGCCGTGGGGATCAGGGTGGCTCAGGTCTCACACCCGGCGGGATCGTTCTCCGGTGTGCCCCCACTCACGTCTCCTGCTGCAGTCAGTTTTCCACCGCCTCATTCGCACACCGCTAGTGCCTTCGGGGCAGCCGGAGTAAGGCGCCTAGCCCGTCCGCCATGTTGATGCAGTTGCCACCGGGGTCCGGCTCCTCACCGGACTGCAGGTCTTCGAATTCCCGTGGCGTCCCGCAGTGCCGCTATTCCGCCGCGTCCCCCGACTGGCTTCTGGCCGGGTGCATGGGTCAGTGCGGTCACCCGCTGGGCCTCGCTTCCCGGATTTCCCTGACACCTCCTCGGGGTCTCCGCTGCCGCCGGCCAAACACTCCATTTCCCTGGCCCTTAGATCATCGGGGTCACCGTCCACGGCTCCGAATCGCCTCCAGGCAATTTCTGTGTGGTGTTGTGCTTCGTGGATGAGTTTTATGTCGGATTTAAAAGCTGCCGGCCGGGAGCTCACGAGCTACACGTCTAGCTCGGCATGCTGCTGGCCACGCCCCCACATTCAGCTCAGTCTTGTCAGGGTTAAGCTTTAGTTGATTGGCATACATCCAATTGCTTATGTGCAGGCTGCAGGAGCGTACATGCAGGAGAAACTATGGGTCGGAGGAAAAAGCCAATTACGAGAAATGTATTCTGGAGTAAAAACAGCTAATCAAAACAGAAAAGATTAAATACTTCTCAGAAAAGATCAGGTCGCTGCAAACTCCACCAGGGAAATCTTCCAAATGGTCAAAAACCTGTCCAATTGGAACAATAGCAATGTTTTGTACAGGATATACCTTTCTGGCGGAGTTCTTTCAACATAAGGTCAACACTATCTTTCAAGCGTTCTCCTTACACTCATGTAGATCCGATCTCTCCCCTCACCAACCTGAGGTTATCGCCTCATTGATATCCTTAGGGGAAGGAGCTCCTCTGCTTTTTGCAGAGTTCCCTCCTTTCTCATAGGAGAGAATTGTCAGCCTTGTTATGTTAAAATCATTTGTAGAGTGCACTTACACCAGGCGGTTTCATGGCGCTGTGAACGGGGGGCAGCAGACATGGGATGAACAGGATCTTACTCATATGTCTGAAAAAACAGAAGAGTCTTAAGGAGTGATATAAAGTGAGTAAAAGAAGACACTGACCTGAATTCCGAGGGGAGAGAGTTCCAGAATTGAGGGACAAGACAAGAAAATCTAAGATCACTGTGTTTTTTCTGTTTGAAAGAGGGGATGGTGAGCAGGTTCAAGTGGGAGGAACGAAGTTCATGTAAGGGAGTACAGCAATGGATCATTGAGGAGATGAAAGCCGGTCCATGACCGGCCGGGGCTTTGAAGATGGTACAGCCTAAATTAAATGCACAGCATTTGGCCACCGGGAGCCAGTGGATGCTCTTCATCAGGGGACGGACGTGTTGGTGTCTAGGTTGAAGGAAGATGAGCCTAGCTGCTTGGTTTTGAACCAGTTGCATGCGATTGAGATGATACGCTGGGATGCCAACATAGAGTGAGTTGGCGTAGTCGACGCGGGAGATGACCAGGGCCAAAAGAACAAGAGTTAGGGCCTCGGTGGTTAGGAATCTAGAAATGTTTCAGATTCTTCGAAGATGGAAGAAGCAAGATGATACCACCCGCCGATCTGAGATTTCATAGACAGATCTTTACTGATTATGACCCCTGGGATTTTTACGGATTCTGCTGGGCAAGGAGGATTGCCTAGGAGGGGATGACAAAAATTAGAGTTACAAGGGTTGAAAGTGCCTCCGGTCACATTCAGCTCAGTCTTGTCAGGGTTAAGCTTTAGTTGATTGGCATACATCCAATTGCTAATAAGGTTCATGGTGGACTGAAAGTTAGAGACTTAGTTGGGGGAGGAGTCAATCTCAAACACCAACTGGATGTTGTCAGTGTAGTTGAAAGCAGCAACTTTACTGTTGCGTAAGGACCAGATCAGGGGAGACATGTATAGGTTGAATAGAAGGGGAGAAAGAGAGGACCCCTGGGAGACCCCTCAAGTCAGCCTAACTTTCTCCTCTGAAAAGTTTGTGAGACGGACTGCCTGGTATCGGTTGCTAAGGAAGGAGAAGATCCACCTCAGAGCGAGTCCCTGGATGCCAGCATTATTGACACGGTCGATCAGGATGTCATGATCGACCGTGTCAAAGGTGGCTGACAAATCCAGGAGAATTAAGGTCTGGCTGATGTTTTGGTCGACCCCCTTCCTAAGCTTGTCCATGACTGCTAAAATGACTAACTTCGAGGAATGTGCAGGTCTAAATCCTGCTTGCTGGGGGTCAAGGAACTGAGAGTTTTTTATAAAAGAGCTGAGGCAGTTGGTAACATGGGCTTCTAGAAGCTTACTAAGGTAAGGGAGTAACAAGATAGGATGAAAAATGCACAGCATCGAGGGTTCGGCGTTGGGTTTCTTCAGGATGGAAACAAATTTGGCAAGTTTGAAGGTGTCAGGGATGGTGCCTTGTCTGATAGAATTATTGAGGAGCGCAAGTGGGGGGTCTGGGTAGGTGGAAAAGGCTTCTCGTAGAATATGTGGGGGGAAGCAGTCTGTGGTGGAGCCTGATCCCACTTTTATTAGTAGGGCGAGAAACTCCTCCCTAGAGATCAGGAGTATTTGATCCATCACCTCTGGATTTTTAACTCGGATGGGAGAAACTGTTGAGGGTGTGGGAGGGGGAATACTGCTTTTGATGGTGGCAATTTTCTCCATGAAGTACAAATTTAGTGAATCACATAATATTTATGAAGGTACCGGTTTAGCTATCACTCTGTCCGGTTGTGATAATTCATTGACTATGGAAAAGATGTCTTTGGACTTAGTAGCTGAGTTCGTGATTTTCAAGGAGAAATATGTTGTCTTAGTTTGCAGAATGGAGCTTATATAACCTTTTAGCAGAGTGATACAAGTGGCTTTTTTCTGGTGCATACTCTTGTCTCCAGCTGCGCTCGGGTTGCCTGAGTGCTAGTTTCTTTATTTTTAGCTCGTCGGAGAACCAGCGCTGAGCATCATGGGGACGTTTGAGTTTGGTTCTCTTAAAAGGGGCGACAATGTGCTGGCAGATTCAAGCCAGTGCTTGATACTAGTTGCCTGGCGCATAGAGAGTCCTGTTCATGAGGGTTTGAGGCTTTTAGTAAGGTACAGAACTCGTCAATATTGGCCGACTCCAGTTTCTTGCCAGGTTGTTGCCTGTGAGACGAGGTTTTGTGAGAGGGGTACAGTCCAAGGAAAAATGTGATAATGGGATGGTCTGACCATGGGCATGGGGAGATTAGAGGTTGGGTAATTTCCAAGTTGGAGGTCCATAGTTGGTCTAGGATGTGTCCCTTAATATGTGTGGTGACCTATATATGCTGAGTGCAGTTCATTCCGGATAGGAGATCGATGAATTCTAAGGAGCTGGTGCTCTCTTTTGCATCAGAGGGCCAATAGTTAAAGTCTCCAATGATAATAATGTTGGCCTTGTTAATAACTAGGTGGGACAACATTTTACCCATCAGTAGGGGAAAACAGGGCATGTGGTCGGGGGGTCTGTAAAAGAGAACACAGATAAAAGGGGATTGGGGTGATTCAAATTTTAAAATTAGGCTATCAACTGAGGGAATGTCGGTGATCCTAAGAGCAGAAAACCTAAGTTTATGGTGAATGATTGCTGCAACCCGGCCTTCAGGCTTCCCCTAGGGCCTGTTGGCCTGAAGTATGTAGTAACCTGAGGGCACAGCTGCAAGGATGTCAGGTACAGACTCGGTAGTGAGCCATGTTTCATGTCTGGTTTGTCGGAATCAAGTAGCTAGAATATTTCAAGTTGGTGTTTGACCAATGAGCGGGTATTGAATATGCTAATTACCAGGGTCTTTTTTCCTGGGGCAGGGGGGTGATAGGTACAGGTAAGTCATCAGAACTGGCAGGATAGCTCTCTTCAGATGGTAGGGTCAAAGTTCAGAAAAGGAGTTCCTGGGGTTGAGGATCCCAGTAGAGTGCAGGTGGGCCTTGAGACAGGAGTTGATAGGCCAATTATCTTGTAGGTTTCACAGCTCGGTTGGCGTGTAGGGGATAAAATGGGCATAATTGCTGGTCCCTTGCCCCGGCCAGCCGCAGAGGGAGGCAGACAGGCTTGTCTTTCGCGCTCCATTGGTGCGCCCGCTGCGCGAGTCTGCTGCGCGTGAATAAAGGCATGCCAATTATACACGCGGGGAGAGCTAGAGCGCTATGCCTTATTAGCTCCATTAAATCTGGTGCCCCCTTGGACCCTTGTCCCCCCCTTGATTTTCAACAAAGTGGCCAGCACAGTGGTTGGACCACTTAAGGCCCTATTGAATGAGGTGCTCAGCTCTGGGCACTACCCAAGTTGTTGGAAAAAAAGCCTCTATTCTTCCCTTGGTGAAGAAACCCTCCCTGGACCCAAAGCTTGTAGAAAGCTACAGGTCTATCTCTCGAATTCCCTTCCCGGCCAAACTGCAAGAAAAGGCTATGAACGAGAAAATTCTAGCATTTTGGACACGCATCAACTGTTAGATGCGACCCAGTATGGGTTTAGAGCTAACCGCTGCACTGAATCAGCTCTGGTGGCTGCAGCAGAGGAGGTAAGAATAAGAGTGGACAATGGCAGAAAAGCAGCTCTAATCCTCCTGGATCTCACTCACGCCTTTGATATGGTACACCATGCTTTACTCAAAAAGCATCTGTCTGCTTTGGGTTTCAGGAAATCTGCGCTCGCGCTGCGGAGCTCCTTTCTGGCAGATAGAACTCAGTGGGTGGAGATGGTAGACGCAAAATCACATCCTTTCTCGCTCCCCTGTGGGGTGCCACAGGGCTCAGAACTTAGTCTCACTCTTTTTAATGTGTATGTGACCCCCCTGGTACAACTGATCCTCAATTTTGTTCTGACGGTACTGTCATATGCCAACAATACACAGATAGTGGTATCCATCTCATCTCAGGTTGAGAAAGACGCTGATGTTTTGCAGCTGTATGACGGCAGTGGCCAGTTAGATGCGGACCAACTGACTTAAATGAAACTTGGACAAAACAGAGGTACTACTTTTTGGGAGAGAGACCTCCTTCTGGAATGCATCCTGGTGGCCGGCAGAGTTGTGCAACCTTCCAAAGCCGGTGCAAAAGGCAAAAAAAACTGGGAGTCTTATTTGACACGAAACTGTGTTTTTCTGCTCAAATTAATGCAGTAATGTCCGGAGGCTTTTTCATGATGCGTGTACTCCAAAAAGTCCTCCCATACATTTCCTTTGACCTGCAAAAAATTTGGATGATGGACCTCATCACATCTAACATGGACTATTGTAACTCCCTTTATAGGGGCTTCCAAATATCTGCTAAGAAAATTGCAGTCTCTTCAGAATGCTGTAGCATGGACACTTCTGAAAATTCCTAAATTCAAACCAGTTTCCCATTTACAGCCTGATCTGCACTGGCTGCCTGTTGAGAAGAGGGTGTCTTTCAAGGCACTGTGCCTTATGCACAAGGCGCTTTATAAGACAGGCCTGTCGTATTTTCAAGAACAGTTCTCCTGGTACGTGCCCAGCAGGAGCCTTAGATCTAGATCTGCATTTATGGTTATGTTCCCAAAAAACAAACAAGCCAACTGGGGTGGCAGAATGCTAGCCTATCAGGGAGGAAAACTATAGAACTCTCCCCCTCTGGCTCTCCGCACACAGCCAGCACTGCAAGCGTTTAGGAAGCAGCTGAAGACCGGGCTGTTTCCACATTAAATAAATGAGGTCACCTGATCTTTCTCCCCTACCTAAACCCATGACTCCCTCTTTTTCCGGCCTGAATCTGTTCAGCACTAAGACACCCTCGGGTAATGCGCGCTTTATAAAATCATTTCATTCATTCATTCAATATAACTACATGACAGTAAGAATGTGTACTCCTACGATGCAACCTTAACTACATGTGTCTAAGTGTATCTTGCATGTAAGTAGGTGTAGAGCCAAGATCCCCCCTGGGCTGAAGCCAACCCTATTACCTTAAGTGAGAGACTGTGGGACACTGTCTTGGTCTTGAGATAAACACCCCACGAGGGATGTCAGACCGCTGTGAACTGGAGTGACTGCATGCAGAACCCTTAGTGTCTTGTGTCAGTGTTTCAGCATGGAAGTCTTACTCCTCTGCCTGTTCTGGCAAAGATATGGTGTATATATACCCAAAAGGTACCCTCAGGGGATTCTTTATTGCCTTTGTCATGTGCGCCGGGGATGACGGAGGGGTTTACCCTTATACATAGTTATTGTGCAGAAGATGGTAATCCTGCTGTGATTCTGAGAATCCTCATGCACAATTAGTGTGGCCAGTTTCAGGAAAAACCTCATGACATTAATGCGGTACTTAACTAGGTAAGAGGTAAATACCAAAATACGTTATGTAGTGTAATGGTACGATAAATGAAGGTGAAGGGTTAGGGGACTACAGAAGCTATATTTGGGTACCCTATGAAACTTAACTGCCCTATGGGAAGAACAGCTCCGACCTGCCCCTGTGATGGCACTGTAGATCAAACATTGTTGCACTTTATGTTTTTTTGTAATTGTTTTCATTTTCTGAACAAACACCATTTTAAACTAATACTAAATAACCTGAGGCATCATAACTGCAGAGAAGCATTATTCCATCTGCAACTTCTGAACAGCCAGTATATATGTTTTAGAGTAGGTTTCTTTCTTAAAGCAGCAGCGAGATGTAGAAGATGAATGGAAGGGTAGCCTTCGGGGAGGCTCCCCTTATCTGCTGCCTAAAGCTATAAGTAACCAACATTGGCAACTTCATTCATTAGTTTTATGCCTTGTATGTCATCTTGTTATCTTTGCTGTTTCTTTCACCTATCTGCCAACGCTAATTTTATCTTTTTTAATCCTATTGCATGAATTTCGAGGTTGCTAATTTAAATTATTGATTAATGATCATCGTGAAGTTATGGTATCAGCTATTCTATGAGTTTCTATGATTTGCAGTGCTGCTACAGTAACTGACTGTACACGTTGGTTTTACTCAAAACAGTAATATTTATTTTCTCTTTTAATGTATGCTTTCTCTTTTACGGGCACATGTGGCCGAATAAAAATGTCATGCATTGAACTGATCTGAGTTGACAGTATGTTGACAACTAAAGCGAATTTTGTGATAACATATATAAGTAAATAATGACATGATGTACGTTTGGCTTAAACACTCCACTGTCTGAATCAGCATTTTGTCTAACCCCTAATTTCAGGGGTGAAACCTTTATAGAAAATTGCACACTCACAGTGTTTGTGATCCATTCTTTATCATGGATGCCATGCAAATTTTCTCAGTCTTAGTTTTTCTGCACATTATATTATCCTCCCATGTTTTACCTGCAGTATATTTTGTAGGCCAATTAGTTAAGTTCGATACCATGAGGTAGAAGTGTTCAGAACGACTGTTTTCCATATGGTATTACTCATTGCACAAAAATAAACTAGATATTCCTACAGAAAAATGACTCAATACTTTGTCTAACGGTATTTGTTTGCCCCGCATTTGCCCTACCTATAGAAGTCATAACATAGAGGCCTCCTGATACCTCTCCTGGTCCCATATTCACTCTTACACTTGTTTAGCCACATGATGGTATCCCAACATAATATTCTATCAACAGGAAGCCTCCTTTTTGCACAAGTACCTGCTAACAGGTACATGAAAGTGACTTTTTAGCAAAATAACAAAACGATGGTGTTTACTAAAAGGACTAGGTATAAGGCTTGCATTTCTGGAATCCTTAGTTTTATTAAATCAAAAAAGCTGCGCATTTGTAAATGTCCAGTATTTTTAAAGCACAAGCAATTACCCGAAGGTGTCAAGGTGCTGGGGCCCCAGGGAAGATTAAGGAAACTATTGCCCAGAGTCTTATGGTGCTGAGCTGATATACCGCCAGGACCAGGGATCGAACCGTTAGCCCATGGGTTCCAGATTCAGTCACCCTGGCTGCTGCGCCACACCTCTTCCTTTCAATGGCCAGGCGTTCTCTCATGTTGTTGACTTTTTAAGATCCTCCTACCGAAGCCTATTTGCTGCTGCCACTCAATTATTGTGTAGTATTCATTACAAATAAACAGTTTGCTCTGATTAGACCCAAAATAAAACTGCATTTTATGTATAAATAGCCTATTTAATGAAGAGCTCCAAACGCTAAATTATCCTATAAATTACAGACCTTGTTAAATAACATAGGGGCATATTATCAAGAAACAGAGTGAAAATTATCGCCGCTTTGAGAATTCCCATAGAAGCCCATGTTCTGGTGTCAACATGGGCTTCTATTGGAATTCACCAGGGCATAATATTAAGCCCATTATCGCCGCTTTAGCAGCAGTTTTCTGCTGCTGAAGCGGCGATAATTTTAACTCTGTGCTTAACAATATGCCCCATTGAGCTTTATTGAAATACGGTGGCCATGGTACTCTGTGCCTCATGCACAACCCTATGTTACTAAAGGAAAAGTGCCCCCCCCCCAGCAAATGAAACTTGTCAAGTCCAGGGATCGGATTATGCCAATCAAGTGCACGATTATCATCTGCACCAAACGCACCTTCATCAGGTGAACTGGCGCATAACATAATCATGCACTAGATCATAGTAAGATGTACTCTCCTCACAGCAATCCCAAATACACAGCTTGTGTCTGCAGTGGGAGAACACATCAGTGAGCATTAGATCTGTGGTTTCAAACAGCAGTGCTGTCTTTCAGCACATCTTGCTTGAATTTGAAGGAGATATGGATCCCCAATAATCGGGTGCAGCGTGTATACGCCATCATTTGAAGAGAAACGTGCAGTGAACCCTGTGAAGTGTATGCTTTCGAGGGTAGAATGACTTTGCACCACCTCCTTATTGCACACAATATTTGAATACTGACTTGCCTTGCACTTACACCTATATGACGGTGTGGAACAGGGACAAAGGCATTCACTTTTTGCAAATGGCTAAAACCTCCATGCAAATGAGGAACATCTTTTTGTGGCTGCGCAAAATTGTGCAGCCAACCAATTCCTTTCACAAAAAGGGTGCAGAAGCACCTGCAACTCCTTCTGCAGCTCCTTCTACAGTATCAAAGTGCTTGGGGGAAAAACACCACAATACTTATGATGAGGATGGAGGACAATGAGGAAGGTTGCAGCTATTCCTGGTCTTCCTCACCCCCCTTTGCTTTTGTCTCATATATAGATACAAATATTTGAGGATGACACTGAGACAGCCAGTCTCAAACTATCTCAAAAACTGGAAAGTGTCATTGAGGTGGTGGCACCTGCACGAAGGGTTAAAATTGGAGATAAGGAGAAAAGTGCACCATGGTTCAATGAGGCACTAAGGCTATTGAAATGGTCCCTGCGTCGGACAGAGAGAGCCTGGCGCAAGGGGTATGACTATGACAGTCGAACCTTATATGCCAAAGAGCTAATCATATACAAACAAGCTATTAGGGCTAGGAAGGCTGAGTTCTATGAAGATAGAATTGCAACCTCTCCTAATCCCCAGAAAGAGATTTTTAAAGTTCTGTCTGAATTGAGGAAAAAGAAGGAACATCCCCCCTCCTTCTCACAAGAAGACTGCCAAAAATTTCAGTCTTTTTTTACCACTAAGATTGTTGATCTTCTGTCCGAAATTAAGATGACCCCCAGACTGGACTGTCCCGATACTCCGACCAAAATGACCCCAACAGTCACTCAGCCCCTTACCTCAATACCCTTACTCACTAAGGAAACTATCAGAACAGTGATGGGCCGAGTTAAATCAGGTTCACCGGCGGACCCGTGTCCTCCAATCCCCCAAGGGTCTTTAAACAAGCATGGTTAGGGCTAGAGGACGACATACTATCACTCCTGAATAGATCACTCATAACTGGACAGGTTCCATCCAACTTCAAGGAGGCTCGCCTGATCCCCCTCCTGAAAAAGGCAGGGGCTGATACTAAGATCCTGAAAAACTACAGGCCCATTTCACAGCTACCGTTCCTAGCAAAAATCTTGGAACAACACGTATTGCCCACTCTCTCTCAACATCTAGAAAATAACTCTCTACTAGAGCCCAACCAGGCTTGTTTCAGGGCCCACCATAGCACGGAATTGGTCATGCTTTCTGTGCTGGACGACCTGAGACTTAAAGCGGACAGGAAGGACCCATGTGCCCTGGTGCTGTTAGACCTCTCCGCGGCATTCGATACGGTCAGGCATGACCTATTGTTGTCGCGGATGTGGGATCTCGGTATTCAGGGCACCGCCCATGCCTGGCTGACATCCTTCCTGGAGTCACGGGTCCAGAGAGTGCAATTGGCTAACCTGGTATCGGAGGCAGTAGGTATCACATGCAGAGTCCCTCAGGGCTCGGCATTATCACCTTTATTGTTCAATGCCTACCTGCAACCTCTCATCTCAACATTAAATCAGATGGACTGCAGTATATACAACTATGCCGACGATACGCAGATTATTATTCAAATTGACAACTGTCCAATGGCATACCAGAGAATGCAGAACATCCTAAAATTCACTGTGAACTGGATGACGACCAACTCATTAAAAATAAATCCCGATAAGACCGAGGTGTTGGCGATCACAACGGCATCCAGCCCCTGGAACAATCTCCTCTAGCCTACCGAATTAGGGCCATCCCCAATACCAGCTGAAGCAGTGAAAAACTTGGGCCTGATCATTGATGCAAACCTCACCATGTCTGCCCAAGTCTCAGCCGTAGTGGGTACTTGTGTGGGGCTAATGAGGCAATTGCGCAAACTATCCCCGATCCTGACGGTAGACACGCTTAGAAGAGCAGTATCAGCACTAATCCTGGCACGTCTGGATTATGGCAACGTTCTGTATGACAATATCTCTCAAAAATTGTCGATTAGACTTCAGATAGTCATGAACGATGCCGCCAGACTGATCTTCAATAAACCTAGGAGGACTCAGGCTACTCTCCTCCTCCATAAACTCCATTGGCTGCCGGTGAAACAACGGGCCAAATTCAAGGGCCTATGCATTACGCATAAAGCACTGTACGGACAAGCCCCAAAATATATCAAGAAACGTCTAGTTCCATACGCCCCAAGCAGGAATTTACGATCAGCAGACGCTGCTTTACTGATTTGTCCGCGCTTCAAACTTTCCTCCTTTGGAGGGCGAACTTTCTCCCATACAATCCCCAGTGCATGGAACAAACTGCCAGAGAGCCTGCGCAAAGAAACAAAACTTTTATCTTTCAGAAAAAAGCTAAAAACAGTGTTGTTTCAGGAGGCTTGGGGTACTGCCTAGCTCTCTTCCCTCTAGCATGGTGCTCACCCTCTGCAAAGCGCTTAGAGACCCCTGGGTGATATGGCGCTATAGAAATCTAATATACAAATACAAATATATTCACCACAGTCAACAATAGCAACTTCGTAGATGCGGTTAAGGCTCACTTTCCTTTGACAAGAAATGTTAGTGGTTTGCATGGTGCAGTTTTGAGGTGAAGCCAGCCGCCATGCTGTAGGGAACCAGCAGTAAGATTCCCAGCTGGCCCGTAAAACCCAGCCTCTCCTGGTCACCTCACCCAGCACCGCATAGCGACCCTATCATACCCAGACTGCTGACTCTGTGGTGGGGTATGCCTGCATGGGAGATGGCACGCCTGATCATTGGGGACCCAGAGAGGCTGAGTGCGAGTACGCTTCTTGCACAGATAAGGTGGCGGCTCCATAATCGTATGGAGACCATGGAGCAGGTCCTAGCTGTGCCCATGCAAGACAGCAATCTTGCAGCAGGATCAGTCACAGCACCCTAGATGATGATTTCTATGGGGGTTTATTCCTTACCTCCCACCCAATTCTTCAAGTGACAGGCTCGGATGCAGGGACCCGGACAGCTGTTCGTAGCATCCTGTCTCGTGGAGCAGGGCCCCTTCAGTAGGATTGTATTGCTGGTGGCCTGCAAGGAAACAGGAGCACCACCATGCCATTTGGGCTGCTTGGATCACCCCCGGGCCACCAGGAGAGGAGTGCAATGAATGGCTGGGGTGGACTCCCTGACCCAAAATCTCTTGGACTGCTGGATTTGGGGATAGCGGGGTCCCTGGGGACATTGGCCCGAGGGACTGATCTATTCTCTCTGCTGTTGTTCTCCAGTGAAGCAGCCGAGCTGGCTGGAGCCCTTGCTGCAGGATACAGCCCCCAACGTTGTTAGCCCCGTTGATGGTGGGAGCCCCTAAGAAGGGCTGTTTCACCCTCCCAGGGAGGTGGTCTGCTGTCTGCTCAGCATTGACTGTTGCGGCCTTAGATGGGCCCAGCTGAAGCTGATATGCCTCACCCCTGCTAATTTGGTCATTGGCTGGTTTTTGGCACCCTGGGGGTAGCTGGGGCGTCTAGTTGGCTGGAGTTTGCCCTTGTTGCCTGCGGGGACTTCCAGGACTGCTGTACCATTTGTTTCCTGGTGAGTCAAGTTTTCCTTTCATTTCCCTTCTGGTGGTGGCCTTGGCTTCTTCTGTCTGCCTTGCTCCCCCACATCTCTGCCACTATGGTCGTGGCTGATGGTATCGCACCCCCTTGAATTACTGCTGCTGACTTTGAATACTGCATGTGAGGGGAACTTCACTCTCCCTTCTCTGACACAGACATGGGCCGCACTCAGAGGTCCAAGGACAATCCTCTAATGAGCGCCCCCAGGAGGGGATCAAGGAGTGCTCTGGGGTCAGGGACTCCTCCCACATGGACAACAAACTCAATAAGCTTTTGGCTGCGATCAATGATACTAGGGAGGGCAAGATTGACTCTATTGAGATTGAGCTAGGTCCCAATTGCGAGAACTCTAAGAAGGTGGCAGAGAGGGTGTCTGCCCCTAGAGTCTACAGTAAAAACCTTAGTGCCTGAGGCCCAAAATATGGAACTTAATCTCACAGAGTTGGAATCACATACTAACTGTCAGACTGGACAACCAGCAATGGAGGGCCTATCGTAAAAACATTATGATTGCCAGGCTATTGGAGAGGAGTCCAGGAGGTCTTTGCCCTGAAGAGGATGTTTAAGTTCTATACCCTGGACTGGTAACACAGAGTCCTTGCTTTCCATCTTAAGCCAGAGCCCTACACTGCCCAAAGGTGGCCTGTCTTCTTTATTTCTCCAATAGGGACTTCCTCCTGCAGCAGGTACGCAACCATTATCCCTTCGTGGTGATGAATGCTGAGGTCTGTCTCCATCCTGACTTTACTTTCCAGGTCAAATTCAATGGGCTCCATTCATTGCAGTTAAGAGGAGACTTCATGAGTTAAGGATGTGTTATTACTTGCTTTTCCTGGCCTGTGTGATAGTGCAGGTGGAATAAAAGTCTCATTTTTTCAAGGATCCTGCTGCAGCATGAGACAGGCTGGTAAGTTATGACAAAGGGAGCCGCCATCTTGGTGCTGTAGTCCTCTAGTGCTTAGCAGGCACCACTACTTAATGGACCTGCCACCTCGGAAGGACAGCTGATAAAACAAAGGCTAGGCTGCATTCCGTATCATGTATGCTATGTCTGTATTATTTAATATCGACTTTTTAACATTTTTGAGAGGGAACTGAAAATCCTTGTTTTGCTTGAAGACACTTCGAATTTGATTGCTGTTCGCGTAACATTCGGATTTCCCGTGCTAAAGACACTCTGTTTATGTGTTTTTTACTCTTGATTCATTTGCACATTGCACTTTTTCCCCCCTCCCTTCCGGGTGGAGGAAGGCCCATTTGGGGCCACCATCTTAGTGCTGCACCACTCTAGTGGTTAGCAGGCACCACTAATTAATGTGCCTGCCACTACGGATGAAAGCATGCCAGTGCCAAGCCTGTCTGCCCCAGTCCAAATCCAGAATGCTGCCAGCACCAGCCATGTTGCATGATCCTCTTCAAGTATTTCCATGTCATTAGCCATCTTAAAAGCTTTAAACACTGATGGGAAAAGTGATTGTGGTCTGGTCCCCTAACGTGTCTCAAATGTAGAACTGAATTGAAGTTTGCTGATATTAGACCAATGACATCCTGTAACACACCATCTGATAAATGGTTAAAGGGAGGAGCTTATCAATGCCCGTTCTCTCTGTAAACATGCCCAAGACATCAAAGGGCTGAATATTGATCCGCAGCTTGATTTTCTTAGTATCACAGAGTCATGGCTCAAGGAATTGTGTAACCCCGACATTTTACTAGCCCTCCCTCCTAATTATACAATCTGCAGACAATATAGAAAAGAAATAAGAGGAGGGGGCTCGCTATTATCTATTGTGACTCTCCAGGGTATGAACTTTGACCTTCCCTCCCTGAAAGGGATGGAAAGCCTGAGTTTTTGTTTTAAACTCAATTGCTCCTCCTAGTTTACAGGCGAGTTGATTTATCGCCCCCCCCTCTCACCCCCCCGGCTCTAGCCTTGAATTTCTAGAAACTTTTGGAGACACCATAGGCCACCTCACCCTCCGGTATTCAAACTTTACTCTCCTAGGAGACTTTACTCTCCACCTAGAATGCCGGAAAGAACCAGGAGTAGATACATTTCTTGAAAAATAAAAAAAAACTCCTGGAATTCACCAGTTGGTATCAGCACCTACACATCAGGTAGGACACACTCTTGATGAAGTTTGTTCCAACTTCACCTCATTAACAATTAGTACGTCAGTTTCTCAAGTCTGGTCAGACCATATGCTAATTCAGCTCAATATCAATCTCTCTTGCATAACTTACCCTCTGAATCAAAATACAATTTCATTACCAAGTCACAAATGGGCCAAGATGAAAGCAAATTTGGAGTTGCCTCATGTAGCACAAGCATCTATGCCTACCCTATCAGGAAATACTCTAGATGATACTCATTTCATTTATACATGGATTACATTGATCAGCAATGATCTTCCTCCAATAGGGCAAAATACAAACAAACACATATCCAAAACTTTAGCTCCATGAACACGTATACACCAGCAGCACTCCACATCCAGTGCAATCAACTGGAACGGAGGTAGAGACGTGCCTACCAAGCAGAAGAATGAAGACTCTTCAAAATTAGCAGGAAAATTGATAATCTGCAAATCAAGCTAGCAAAAAAGAGTATTTTTATAAAGAATATTAGATGCTCAACATTATCAGAACATTATTTTCACAATTGTAAAATCCTTTATTAACCCAAAAATGTTAGTCAAGGAAATTACCCCATCATAGATGTTATGTGATCAAATTTCTGCTTACTTTGAACAAAAAAAACTTAACATTCAAAAAGAATTCAGCACTCGACACATGAATCCTCAAGATTTAAAGTATGATCCCACCTACACAGGACCATCATTCCAGGTTTTTGATAGAATCTCACCGATCAATCTTGTCATGCTATTGCTTCTTGCAAATTAGGATCACCCTTTGATGCATGTCCTCCTACTGTACTTCACAAGATCATAGATATTGTCAACTCAGTTATTAATAACATAATAAATTCATCCTTTGCAACAGCAACAGTTCCTGCAGAATGGATATTGGCAATGGTCAAACCCCTCCTAAAAAAACAGGTCATGGATCTTTCCACGTTCTCTAATCTTCGCCCCATTTCGCTATTACCCATTCGTGGGGAAATTGCAGAATGACTGGTCAATATTCAGCTCACTGAGTTCCTTGAGGAAGCCAAGATACTACACCCCATGAATCCGGTTATCGGCCTAAACACTTGACCGAATCTGCACTATTAGAAATAGTGTATACATTGAAACTAATCTTAGCTAAAGGAAAAAATGTGGTTCTGAACTTATTAGATTTGTCGGCCACATTTGATAAAATTTCCCATGACATTCTTCTATCCTGAATGAAAAACTGTTACACATCTCGTACTGCCTTAGCCTGGATAAAACTTTTTCTTACAAACTGCAGACAAGCAGTGGCCTTAGGATCATTTCTCTCAACCGAACACTCCATCACTTCTGGTGTCCCACAGAGCTCTTCTTTTAGCCCCCTTCTATTTAACATCTACATGGACCCGTTAATCTCGTTAATATCTTCATTCAACATCGAAACAACCGACTATGCAGACGGCACACAATTGATCTTGTTTTTAGACAAAGAGTCCAATGAAGAAGAGCTTAACTTCAAGCAATGTCTATCAGAGGTCCTTGTATGTATGAGATTCAGCCCTCTTAAATGCAATACTGATAAGACCGAGGTAATGTTATTAGGCAAGGGTAATCCCTTCAATCCTATCAAACGGTGGCCAGAAAATGCACCTGCTCTGCCCAATACCGTGGAAGTAGTTAAGATTCATGGGGTAAAATGCTAAGACTCTCTATTGATTGGGCCACAAGCCCTAGCAGTGGCTGGGATGTGCTTCAGTCTTATAAAAACTCTTAAAATGTTTTTGACCTTATCCCCTTCCATGAAAGGAAGACGGTAGCAGCAGCATTTATCCTGTCTAGATTAGACCACTGTAAAAGCCTGTTTGCAGGAGTTAACAAACAAGTACTAAAAAAGCTACAGGTTGTACAACATGCAGCGGCCCACCTGGTGTTGAAACTGCCCCGCCAATCTTCTGCCTCTGCAGCCCTTAAAACCCTTCATTGGCTGTCTTTTTAAAAAAAGAATTCTATTTAAGCTTCTGTTAATCACATTCAGAGCTTTTAGAGATTAAGGACCCAAATACTTAGCAACCAGATTCACTCCATACATCACTGCTAGGACACTTAGATCCTCCTCAGCAAACCCACTAAAACATCCTAACTTTAGGTACACAACAGAAAGGAGGAAAATCCTTGGCAGTCCTGGGAACCAGAGAATGGAATCTCATGCCTTCACAGCTGTGGTTAACGGAATTAGAAACCCAATTTAGGAAAGGCTTGAAAACTTGGATCTTTGGGTCTACCGATGTATTCTGTTCTTCACTTGTACAAATTGAGATGCATCACATGTCTGTCTGACACCCTCTGCTTATTTCCACACAGTGCCAGGATGCTCCTTTCGGACTTATAGTTGCGCTCTACAAATACCCAAATCAAATCAAAGGGACAGTGCGCCAGGAGCCCGCAGTCCTCAACTAGTCAACACAAGAAGTGTTGGCACTCTCGACAGCGGTGAGTGAACTGGCCTACTATACAGCAGGCAACCGAGGAACAGACAAGGGCGGTGGGGAAGGCAGCCTCTCTAAGCACTGCAGGGAACTCCACACATCCCAGGATTCATTCCCACAGGAGACCCACATCGAGCTTGGTGAGCTCCCTGATGACAGGACTAGAGGACACCCCTCAGGGGTTACCCTGGGCATGGTGAATGACATTATTTGAAGCTGTTGCCTCATTTACAGTGCAGCACTCGGGTGGCTGTATTTTATCCTTCTGAGTTTCAATGTCTTTATTTTCTTTCTACTGGTTATGGTAGCTGGGAATGTGCAAAGGGCCTGTAGTATATGAGATATTCCCACTGTATTACACACTGTTTGATTTTTGGACTGGCTGGACGCCCTCCCCTACTGGCATTCAGAGATAGACTTGGTTACCCCTTCACTTGTTGTTAAGTCCTACTTTGTAGGCTACTTGCCATAATTTGTTTGGAAAGGATGTACACATATCACAGTCTGAGAGGGGGGTTACAGGAATTTTATGGTTTTTTTCGATAGTTTTTGATGTTTGGTTTATTAGCAATGTGCATGGGGCAGGTGTGACCGTTTTCTTTTGCTGGTGGTTTGTGCTCTGGTTGTGTGGCTGGCACAGGGGGGGAAATGTGCACTGGGATGCATGTGTGCTTGTGTGCAGAGCTGATGAAATCTGATTGATCACCTGGAGTTTGCGGGCGGGAGCTGTCCACATCCTCTAAGTGCTATAATGTCTTGGCCTACCTAAAGCAGAGGGGGCCTCAGGTTGCGTTGCTATAAGAGGCACATTTGTCGGACCCTGAGAGCATAAGCACTCCACAAGAGATAATGAGGACAACTGTACTGCACTGCTTACTCTGCATGTGTGATGGGGCACTTATTTGCTTTCAGGCCTGGGGTGCCCTTACACTTGAATAAGGCAGTCATCGAACCTTAGGGCAGCTGTCTACTGGTGCTCTGAAAGTTAGATGACAAGAATGTCGTTTTGCACAATAAGTATGCCCCAAATACTGACCAACCTTCCTTTCTGAATTGCTTGAATCTCCTTCTGTGAGAAATGCTGCCCTATTTGAGGATAATGTGGGAAGATTCCAATTATGTGGCAGACTTACTGTTTTTAAAATGGCTCTTTTAGAAAATTGCCAATTTCCTGCCTAAAGCCTGTAGTATCCTTGTCAGAGTTTGTCAATGTAAAAAATAGGATTATTTGTTGAAGTGGGGGAGAACCCACCTTAAAGAATAATCACATTCATTGTCAGTGTGAACTACAAAATTAACAAAAAAAACTGTGTTCAACACTCTGGCAACCTGGAACAATCAGTCAGCCTTAAATTAGAGGAAATGTATAAAGTATATATACAGTACTCAAACAGTAATAAAGGGAAAGCACCACAGAAGATACATTCCACATCGATTTAGGAAAAAAATATTATAATAACTAAAATGACACTTAAAAAACAAAAATCCAAATAGTGGATCAGGAGTCATGAGTTTTTAAAGATTAAGGTGGAAATAGTGCAAAAAAAGCTCAAAGCACTGTAGGTACCTGATCGCGCAGGACTGGACAAAGTCAAATGTTCAGGCCGACTATGATGGAGTGCGATTCGCGTATAGGGCTAGGTACAGTCCACTTGGAATTATACATTTCGTCCTTTTTGTGGGGACATATGGTGCTGCTGTGCAAGGCTGAGTCACACCGCATCAAGGACATTGAGCTGCTAATCAGGAGTGGTGTTTTGATGTGTGACTCTGTGTCAAATCCAGTGAAGCAGCCCAACAGGAGCTATGAAATGCTGCGATGTGATACACTGTCTGGGTCTGCACCTTTCTGCATTGGACCCAGAGAAACCTTCAGTTGAGCACAGAAGAGGACACTTTGCCCTTTGAGGATAGTACTTGGGTGATCAAGACTTACTCCCACAGAGGGGACCAGGTCAGGTCCAGTTGGGTCTGGTCAACTGGAAAGCAGGAGGGGCCTGTGGAAGCATGTTGCATTCCTATGGTTCAACCAGGAGGTCAGCCAACAGACCCTTGGAGTCAATTTTAGGGTCCTGGTATTAAGGCAAGCTGGTCCAATCTTCCTTTATCAGAAAGTAGAGCAGTTATTGTTCTCAATCTTCTCAGGTCCAGGAGTGTTCTGATGAGAGGTTCTAAGGATGCCACTTTTATACCCAGTCCCAGCATGTGTTTGGAGGCCACACTCTTTGTCTAGCCCTAAGCTGATCTTCCAATTACCCTGGGTCTGGCTCCAGCTTGGCTAGTGAAACAAAGGAAATGCAATCCAAAATGTTAGCAGCATTTGCCAGTGACATGGCAGGCACCCTCAGAAGGACCTGGGTGCAGACCTCGGGTTACACTTTGAAGCTCAGAAAGGGCTGAGTACAAACCCCACCCCCCCAGGCCCTTCTTTCCCCTGTGTGGAAGGAAAACACATCACACCACTGGATAGCCATTAACAATGTCGTGACCTGGACACTAGTAGAAAGGCACATTTTGTTTAAGCTGAAAAATGTCAACTTTTTAAAAGTAATGCCAAATCCGACTATACCACTAAAGAGGTTTTTAAATTACAATTCAAATGTATTGAAGAAACATTTTTTGAGCTGTTCTCAAAATAAAGTTAACACTTATTAAATGTACCAAAAATTAATACAAAGTCAGTGAGGGTTTGAAACAAGTGTGCACTGGTGTATTTTCAATACAAATTCCGTTATTCCGTCCCCACTCTCAACTTTCAGTTGCCTCACTCACTTTGCCACTGGATTCAAGCAAGCCTGGCTGAAGACAGCTGTAATGCCAGAAACCGGTCCTAGGAAGCTTGTTTCCGGTCCAGGGAAGGCATGGCTTGGTAGTTCGGGCTAGACTGTTCCCATGAGGCATAGGGTCAGACTGATTTGCATATGGTCTTGTCTGAACTGGGGTGGCAGAGTGGGCTAAAGAACGGTGATGGATTAAACCCAGATCTGTAGACTGGGTGTGAGTGTTTGATTGGTTCAGATGCTCCGTCCATCACCACCCCCTTTTGTACCGTAATGTAGTAGACACTCTGAATACCTTTTAGCTGGTGAAGCAAAAATCTGGGAAGACCCAAAATTAAAAATGGTTCTATATTTCATGCATGACACTGCACCCCCCGCCCCCTCCCCCTCCTCTGAATCCACCCCACCAGACTGTTAATGATTAATTGTGGCCAATAAACACTGGTTAACAGTTTGTGAAGTTTTCTTCTGGAAGAGACAGTGTGATGACATTGCATTTACCTATAGTTTGGGGATAACCATTGTTTAAAGCCATTGTTTTAGCCACCAGGGTGGGATGGAACAGGAGCCCATTTACTGGCAAATAAAAGCATGGATCCTGAGGTCTACCCTGCTGCCCATGACAATTATCTCAGGCTTGCTTGCCTTAGGCTTGCAATAACACCTGAACACCCAGTCTTTTTCCACCTCTGATGAGAGGCATTTTGCTTCATGATCCCCATTTCTCCCCACATCTCGAGATGGATCTGGGCATCAATGTAGCAAATACAGAAGGGAAGCTGTGAGTCTGGATGAGATGAGTCGATCAATAGACGTCAAACTTGAACAGCTCAAGTGATAGTGCAGAATCATTAGGTACATCACATATATTAACCTAGAGCAGAGTGGCAGATTGTGAGAAATGGTTTACCTACAATCGGAGTGTGAGAATAGGCACACCATGTGTGGTTTCCAGTAAGCTGGCAGCTTTGAACATCTTTCCGAGATCCCTTTGCGGTACTTCCAATGATCATTTTCCAGTAAGCTGGTTACCACAGTTGGTTGCACATTCTGAGATTTTTAGTTTACATTTTATGTTCCTGAGGTTGGAAGGAGAAATGCCCCAGAGATCTGAATGAGTGGAGTTGGTTATTATCCTCCCATGTATGATTGTCATCACGAGCTGTCATGATAGATGGTTTGTTGAGACCCACAGTGCTGGACTAAGTTAAAGGCAAACAATGTAGTTACTCCATGCTTATTAAACTGCTCATGAATGGTTTACTGCTGTGGACTAATAAAGTCTCGGATGATGGACATGACCCACGAGGGTTCTGTCTTAGGTGAGAGTAAGAGGGTCGCGCAGTAGAGGGCGCCATTGCGCAGTCTGACTGATCTGCATTCGGCAGCCCGACCCCTGAGTGATATTTATAGTATTAGTGAGGGCTAGGAGAGTTATGTGCGGATTGACATCACATTCCTGTATGTTGTGCACTGTATCTAAGAGATTGTGCTACTGAATGACTCACATTCAGTGCCACGCAGCATTTTTTTAAAATTGAACTTGACCATTAAAGTGTGCATTTTTGAAAGCCGGGAATAGGCGGCCGCTCAAGTCTACCTCAATTATGGGAAACAAAACGAAACATCGGTCTCGATGCAGTAATTCAAACCCAGTGAACTTTTACTAATTATCGGTGAGGAAGCTCTCGGTGCTTTCAAGTGGACCCACTCCCAACTGTAAAACAAGCGTGGTAATTACAGAAGCGGCTGAATGGAGTGACACAGGAGGCAAGGAAGCTAAAAATGCAATAAACAGGAAACTAAGGGAATACTGAAAGGATCCTGCGCTAATGTGCACAGAAACAAGCAACAGAAATAAAAAGGATTTTATGGCGCTTATTAAACAAAACGCTCGAGGCACAAACTCGTGAATGGGTGAGTACGAGGGGCTGTTTTGGGGAGGAGGTGGGAGTTGTTCTCAGAGGACAAGGGACCTGGATATTTTCAACTTTATCTGTTTCGTAAAGCCCGCGTTACCTGCAAATGTAAAGAAAGGGAGTCGTAATTGCTTTAGGCAGTTATGTGGAAATGGTTTAGAGAGGAGACGTGCTTGAGCTGCAGGCAGAGGCCCGGTGGAGTTGGCAAGGGAGTCATTAGCTGCAGGCAGGGAGGCTGTGGAAGCAGGCATGGCTGTTGGACAGTAAGAGTGGAGGATCTGATCAGCAGGAAAGGTCTCGCGACAAGGCAGCCAGACAGGATTGTAACGAAAGGGCGCGGCAGATTTAACGAGGAATGGGAAATTATTGTGAAAGTGGTGTCAAGCACTTTCTGCCGAGCTTACCTAAGTAGAATTTCATGATAAATAGGCATAAAGAGGAATCGTCAAATTATGTTAACACCACTATGTGTTTTACCAAATAAACTGTTAACCGGTTGCTTTCAAATGATTTGTAATAGGAAGGCCAAGTGCTCTAACATAGACAGGGAAGTTCGGCGAGAGAGAGGAGGGAATTTGTGTAACTGTATGTGCCCCAATCAATGAAAATTTCATCTTCTGCTTGCCAAATCATAGAGGAGAAAGCTGAAAATGATTCCGCACCTAAAAAATAGTTGTTAAATTCTGATACACATTCTGATGCTTCTGGCTGAGAGCAGCTCGCTGCTAGGACCCATTTACTTGACCAGGACTTGATGCAGCCTACTGACACCGGTTGCTGAATTACACATAGTGCCCAGGGGGTACAACAGGCGTGTGCACCTGCTTTGTGCGCTCCCACGGCAGATTGGTATTCAAGAAGGGACTGCAGACGCTTGTACATCCCCTTCTGTAATATCGATAGCGCTGGTGCACATGTAGTGCAGCACAATATTGAGAGGGTGCTACCTCATTTGCATGGGGTTGTGATCCCATGCAAATGAGAGAATCACTTTGCCTCTACGCCTGCGCCATTATACCAATGTCAATGCAGAGGCATGAATTAAGGAAATGAATAAGGGGAAGAGATGTGGCCCCGCGGCCAGGGCAACTGATGCTGAAATCTGGGACTCACAGTTCGATCCCCTGAAATTTGGGACTCACAGTTCGATCCCCGGCACTGGTGGCTGGTCAGCCCAGCACCATGTGAACTGGGAAATAGCTTGCTTAATCTTCCCGACGGCCCCCAGCGCCTGAATGCCTTCAGGTAATTGTTTGCGCTTTACAAACACTAGAATATCTTTTGGAGGTGCGCCTCCTAAAGGCAGCACTGTGGGGGGAAAAAAGGGGGTTCCATGGACCCCCCCCAGACATCCTCCTGTAGGCGCCACTCACTGAACCTGCCTTAAGGAGATCTGCCAACTCTCTCCTAAGTGTAGGCGGCATGCCTCCTGCACTGTGAAACATGGAGCAGATTTGAAGCAGTTCACTTGAATGTGCTGCCCCAACTGCAGCACATTCTGCATAATAGGGCACACTTTCCCTGTTTGCGCTTGGCGCACCTTTGGAAAGTTGCATTGTGGCACAGACTGGGAAAGTCCACCGTATATATAGTGCCACCCCTTGTTGATTTACAGATGGACTACATTACTCTCTAGCTAGGTTTGTGCTATAAATACTACACTTGTCACAGCTGAGACTTTTTAATAACCTCAATGAACTGAGTTAAGATCATCTGTAGCCACCTAAGAGCCTCATTAAATGTGCCCTCTTAAAATTATCCATTAACTCTGCCATTATTACCTATATTGGGCATAATTCAAGGGGAAGAGTGCTGTGAGTGAGACTATATAGTTTCCCTTAGAAATTTGGAACTCACAGGAGGAAGTGATAATTCAGATTCCACCAGTCATTTCTCATTTCCCCCATTCTTTGACTTAGAGACACCACATACACTGTCCAGGTGAATGCAATGAGATACAAACTTGTGGCAATTCAGAGAATTATAAGATAAAAGGATCTCGTAATTCCGATGTAAATGATAACTCCCATTACAAGCTCTGTTAGAATTAGAAGGCCACTAATATATAGGTCCTAAATGTGTTAGTAAGCACATGGCAAAGATTTATTCTGTGGAAAATTAGGGGCTTATTTACAAAAATTTGATACCGGGAAGCACTGCAAGTCAATTTGTTGCACTGCCCTGTATCAAAAGAAAAGGGCAAAAATGTGCTATATCGGTGAGATATGGTGCATTCCTGTCCTCTTACACTTGACTGGTGCACAAATGGCTGCCCAGCGATAACAAAGGCACCCCAGCACCATGACGCAAGGGTGCCTGAGTTGAAATCAGGCTGCTTTTGTGCAGAAAGAGATACCTTCTGGCACAAAAACAACCTTATGTCACCCCGGGGTAGGCAAAGGCTTTCGATGCATCACCAGGTTTACAGTTTGTTGTAAATCTGGGAATGTGACAAATGCCCTGAGTGTTACATGGGAACACCCACCGTAGCATCCATGGCACACCCCTTATCACAGCATGAGGTAATGCAGTCTCTTGCGCAGCGTAGCCTTACACCATATCTACAAGGCTATAACAGCCATTCAGGTTGGCTTTTCGAGGCCTCGTAGATATGATTGAAAGGCCTGTGCCACCTAAGCGTCATTAAATGAGATGCTCCGGCGGCGCAGGCCTCTTGTAAATGAGGTCCATAGTTCTTTTGAACCACACCATAGCTGGACTTCAGTTCATTGATTTTTGTAAGATTTCTAAATGACGCTTGTCGTTATTAATCTGCAAATGCTATAGTTAGCCAGAGTAAATAAGTTGGTACTTTGAGAAATACTATTTTCAAATTGCAAGACAAAACGACTATATCACAATTAATAACCGGCAAAGTGCCAGCTTTGATACTCAACGTGATGGAATGCGAGTCACGCCAGTTTTACAAACTTACCTCGTGAAACTGATATTGATAATGTGTTCAGCAGCTCTAGTTTGGTTTCCAAGGCTATCACTGAAGTAGGAGCAAAGTTAACTAAAATGATTATTGGCCTTTACCCAGTCTTGGCAATGGAAGTTATATGACAGGAGTTAAGTGCATTTTTAGCTCTATTACTTTATTGGATATTTAAGATTGCAAGGCCAGATAAAAACATCTTTAGGTGCTTGTTTACAAGGAGCCATAAAAGAACAATCTCCAGATTTTTTTTTTATCTCTGTAAGAACATAATCACTCTGTTACAAATAACGATGCTGGTACAAACATGAGAAAGTAAAAAAATAATCTTTCTATTTGTGTTGTTAAAGGGCTTTAAATCTATGAATGAAAACTAGATGAGTTAGTTAACTTGTTTGTGAATTTAGAGTATGAGGGCATGATCCCAAATGCCCTATTATTACCCTTAGGGTTTATTGGCCATCATTGAATCAAGCCCTACTGGATTCAGAAACTCAAAATGATGAAGTGGAATTCTCAGAGGGCAATAATATGAAAACTGGTTTGGAAACTGGCAATTGGATACAAATGAAGTCTATCTTTGCTCTGCAGTCATTCATAAAATTAAGTTATAGTCACTCTCAAGTAGGTCCAGGAATACCCTGTTTATTCAAATAACAGGAGTAGGCCCCGAGAGAAATGAAATGACAGCTGTAGGTTTCAACTGTTCTCCAAAGAGCAATGAAGCAGGAATGACCAACGCTCCTGGAGAAGATTAAAACATGCAGACATCAGTGGCATAACGAAACTTGAGGGGGCCCCCTATAAAAGTACATGGAGGGCCCCCCACGCTCTGGACCCATTCAGGAACTCTCAGGCCAGGGGCCAGCCACTCATGCACAGTGCTGGAGGGGGCCCTCTGGAGCTTGGGCCTCCGGCACCAATGGGTGTGCGGGGGCTATTGTTATGTCGCTGGTGAGAGGATAGGTGAATGAGTGGGTCTGGTAGCTCAGTGGACTAATGTGTCTACTGCAGGGGCTTGTGTTTCACCTCATAGGCACAGATTTAAATCTCGGCAGGTCCACTCAGACTTTTATCCTTCTGGGGTCGAAAAAATGAATACCATTGAGTTGGGTAACAATAAACATCTGTTATTCAATGCCAAGATACCCTTGTGCATGAACATGTGCTTTACAACCACATATGTTATGTGAGAGGATAAGTAAGTGAGAGGATAGATAAATGGGTGGATGAAAGGATGATAGAGTAAAGGGACATTTTAGAGGACGGATGGATGACAGAGTAAATGGAAATCTGAGGAAGGGTAAAAAGATGGTAGAGTAAATGAAAATTTTAGAGGATGGATGGATAAAATGGCCAATGGATGGAACGGTGAACGATTGAAAGTTTGATGAAATAATGAATGGATGACAGAATGTAAAGGTGAAATGACAGATAGCAGAAGGTGGATGGGAGGGTGAAAGGATGAATGAATAGATGCTTGGATGGAAGAGACAGAGGAGCACTTCTAGGGTGTTTTGGACTCACTTACTGCACTTGCTTGGTGCCATCAGAGCTTTGGTTCGAAGTGGTAGAATATTCTAATTTTCTGGCTAATCCGTTGCACACAGGCATGCCTCTCACTCTGCATTCAACCAGCCCCTCCTTTTCCCGTGCATTCAGACAAACGTTCCTCTCACCCTGTATTCACACAGTCACACACTCCCCCTGAACTCACATGACTCTCCCTCTACTTAAGCGAGCACGCCTCCCACTTTGCATTCACGTGGGCACACCACTCACCCAGTACTCACACAGGCACACCACTCACACTGCACACACATTTGACATCGCTCACTCTCTTCTCACATAGGTGCCCCTCTCAACCTGCACTCACATGGAAATATCCTCCCCTGTGCACTCACCAAGGTTTATCTCTCACCGAGCATTTACAAGGGCTCAAATATCCCCCTGCAGTCTCCTTGGCGCCCATACATTTACTAGAGCTCAGATCTCACCATGCACTCACATAGGCTCACCTCACCTCTCACCATGCACTGTCACACTCACCTTCACCATGCACTATCATAGGTACGCCTCTCACCCTTCATCACACCACAGACTCCTCTCTCACATAGACATACCACTCACCCTGCATGAACAACAGCTCACCTCTCAACCAGCACTCACAGAGGCACACCCTGCATTCACAAGATTTGAAGTGAATTCCCAGAGGTCCTCCTTTCACACTGCATTTGCATGGCTCAGCACAGTTGTCACTCTGCACTCAAATAGGCTCAAAGTTCTCTCGGTGCTCGGACAGTTACATCATGCACCCTCCACTCAGAGGGGCTCACCTCTCACTCTGGAGTCACAACTTCAGCTCTCACCGTACACTCACAGCACCACATATCTCAATCTGCATTCGCAATCGCACCCCTCACACTGTATTCACAGTCACATCTCTCACACTGCATTCACAGCCACATCTCTCACAGCCACATCACTCAACTAGCACTTTATCCTGGCAGTCGCACTTAGGCACCATGTTCTGCCACTGAAATTGAATTTCCTGTCTAAAGGACAAGGCGGGCGAGCAGAGGTAATGTTTAAACTAAGCCTCAAAAGGGCTGTCGAGTCCTGCTGGTATGACGACTTTAAAATACTCAGACCCCAGCCACAGCCAGTGGACTAACAAAACGCGAGAGGACCCCCCTGCACGATGTGCTGAAGGGGCCGCTCACATCAGTAGGGGCTAAGGGGGCCCCCTCCAGTATGGGTAAACCTGTGGCCCTCCTGCACCTTAGGGCTGTGGGGGCCTTTGTTACGCCTCTGATCTGATTGGTTGGCTGCAACGTAAATAGAATGTTTTGGTTTCCATTTTATGACTCGGGGACTCAGGCCCCATGTCATAGAAGACAAATAAAAATAAAAAAGGGAGCAGGAAAGCAGTACCCTGACCCGTGGCCCTTGTGGGGGATGCCAAAGGGACAACTCTGGAGTAAAATTAAAACTCTTTTTTGTAGTGCTTGGTACTGTGGTACTACTTCAGGCTCAGCATAGCCCCCCGTGTAATTTTGCGGTAGTACTGCAGCATCATGGAAAAACAAAGGCGGGCCTGGGGATGCTGCAAGACAGCGAGGACTCTGGTCTTGGCTGCACCTAGGGGGTTGTGTTAAAAAAAACTAGAAACTCACAGAAAAAACAAACGTTAAAGTGCTGTTATAGTTAGCTATGGTTATGATACCTTACTTTACGTTAAAAAAACAGACACATTTACTGAGAAAACCAACCAAGATCTTTGTGAATGGCTTATAACCATTTGAAGATGCCAGCCTGTGCTTGCGCATGCATACACACAGACAGCCATCTTTAAATAGGATTTCAAGATTACCCCTGCTTCTGTGCACCTGAAAGGCAGGCTAAGGTGGCCATCATTCAAAAGGTTGTAAAACGAATTACAAAAACATCCAAAGAAGGCTGTTTGTGCGCACACATGCTTGCGTGAGCAGAGGTGCTGACCATTATTTTTTTGATTCCTTTTTGTAATAGAAATTAACAAAAACTTTCAAAAGAACAAGCGATGGCCAACACCGGACTTATTGGCTTTGCTTGATAAATTTGAACGTTCATGGAGCATACTAGTTGTTTCAATTTGCAGAATAAACATTAGACAATGTTGATTCCGACTGAGGATAGTGACTAAAACCATGATAGACACAATCATGGAAGATCCTCCTACGTTGACACATGGCAACCTGAAAACCTAAATCTACTTGATCAGAAAGCACTAACAGTATATCTGGGAATGAAGTTCGGAACATGTGGAACAGCCATTCAGTGATGACATTCTTTCATGTTAAACTGTAAATAGGAAACAGAAATTGACATCTCATTTTCCTGATATGATGCACGACTTTACAGAGATGTCCACATTCAATATTCACTCAATATCCAGCCTCATATGTTTCTGGGCAGCAACAAAGAACCCTTTAAAAATGTCTACATTCCACACGAAGAGTGAAATCCTCAGCGTAGTGACACACATTCCAGCAAAAGAAGTAAATAACATGTTTAGGTATAAATTGAGGCAAAGTTATCTTTTGATCAACAAATCAGAGCAGCAGCTAAAAACACAAACTTCAGCCCTACGTTGCTGAAAAGAATACCAATGCTGCTTCGATTACCACATTAAATTGCCTAAAGCCATGTTTTTTTTAGCTTTAATCACTACAATATTGTCAATGCTGTCCCAATAATAGAACATGTGACACATGAGTCTGCAAAATTGAACAGCTAAACTCTCTCTTAACTGAAGGAAATTGCCTCATATCACTGTGACTTTCAAGACTGCACTGACTCCTAGTAGACTATGATTATGGTTGGGAGGTCATTGCATCAAATTATTTTCAGGATGTCTTCACAAGCTAGGCACCTAGCTAAAACTTATCAAAAACACCCAATCACCTCCCACCTTCCATTAGGGATTTTTTGGACCTGGTCAGCTGCGTCACAGAAACCCTTACCAAACCATTGGCATCTCTGAAAACTGGATTTCTATGGAAATCCAGAGTGGGATTGGTTGCATGGATCCTATTATGCTTTCTTGCCCTGAATGCTCTGCAAATGTCAAACTGTAGGATACAAAAAGTAAGATCGGTGACAAAAAGGTATCACACATCATCACTTTGCTGCTCCTTGCTCCTCTTAATTGCTGCCCTCAACATTTTTCAATCAACTCCTCAGGCAACAGACAACAAGGTAACCAGCATTGTGACACCTTTATCGTTGTATTTCTCATGATGTTTCTGATATAGTCTGAACGCAAATCTATCACCTCTACTGCCATGTAGCACACCGCCACTTTCAACACTATGCTCCCAGCATCATCATCTGGATTCTTCTTTACTGATTATTCAAGCATTCAGTCTTGGTGTGTATCAATTGTTTGATATAGAACAATAGGTTAATGTTTAATGTTTCCAGCTTTCTCACAGCATTGGTCGTTGATTTCTGTACCTGAACATCCCAATTCATTCAGCCTACTTTTCATTTGTCCTGGTCATTCTCAACGCCTGCCACTTACTGTCACCCCTTGTTCAATGGAATTCATTCTCTTCACAATATCAAAATACAGATCCTTAGTGGATCATAAAAAGGATGTTTTTCCAATGTAATATTTGCTTTTTCACCACCCTCTGCAAGTAACTCACCCTTGCCCCCAACTTGAAAACCATTCAGAGGATAGAAAATGTTATTTTTACACCTTCATCCTTCAGACTGGTCTCCTGAAGAGTTTGGAGCTAGGAGCCACAATGAAAATTGATGAAGACCAAGGTAAGTTGCATCTTACACAAAAACATTGCAGGACACGGCAACTACCCATGGTCTGTTTCTCATTGATTGCTCTCACAGAGGGGATCGGCTGATGGGCTACAAACACAGTGCTACTTCTGGTGGTCTAAGGTTACTTCAATTGGATGATGCTAGCGGCGAAAGGTGCATTTTGAACCCCTAGGTGTCACTGTATCATCTCCTGTGAGATAACACATGCAAGACTCCCTGGACACCATCTTGAAAGCACCACAGCCCCAGTTCAGCTGCAACTCTAAAAGAGTCCAACTCTCTGCTACCTTGCATCCTACCAGAACCAGTGCTCTCCTGACCACTCAGGCTACCACCCACCAACGGGTGCTATTGCCACCCACCACCTCTTTACAAATCTGTGTAAAATCTATAAATTGTAAATAAACTATTTATAATTGAAATATCGTAGTATGATGTATTTAAAAAGGCTTCTTATTGTTTCCTAAGTTCAGTCATGAACTGTGTATTGTGTAAGAATGTGCTATTTCAATAGAAGGTTTCCCATGGGCCGTGGCTGGAAGAATAAGATACATACATTTGAAACTGACTTGTGAAAAAAGAAAAAGGAACACCCTGGATCTTTTCTCAAACCCTATCCTCAATGACTCTTCTTCTTTCGATTTTATAAAATGCATTTTAGTTTGCACTGATGTCAGTTGTTAATTTTCCGATGTCTGCTATATGTTTTGACCACCATGTTTACACTGCATGGAGTATAGCTTACATATTGTACAGGAACAATACATCATGGGCCAGATTTGTCAAGATTTTGTGTCGCCCTTGCACCACACAAGGGAGCGCAAGGGTCACACTAAACCTAAGTGATATTTATCAAGCCCGCAAGGCCATCTTGCATAGCCCTGCATGGCGTGATAAATCTAGAGTAACGCAAAGCTGCGCAAATCGCTGCCCTGAATTTCTCTGCCGTAGGGAGGCGCATCATGGGTGAAGCGTGGCTGTTCACATGCATCCACCCATGGATTTTGTCACATTTCCAGATTTAACATTACTGGCAGACCTGGGAATGTGTCAAAATGCTATGCCTCGCCAGATGAGGGATAATGAGGAGAAATAGCTTTACTTCTCCTCCTTTCCTCTTTTTACATATGTTGCATTCTGCAGTACACACAGAAAGAGGAAAATGCCTCTTAGGATTGTTTTTGTCCAGGACGTTTCCTTTCCTGCACAAAAACAATCCTGGTGTTACTTCCTGCACTAAAACAAACGTGCCAAGAATACAGGCACCTTTGCACCATGATGCAAGGATGCCTGCATAGCCATTAGGCAGTGAAAAGTGAGCCAGTGATAGGAAAGGACAGAAATGCGTTGTTTAATGCCATTTCATGTAGCATAACAAGGTGTCTTAGTGTGTTGCACTGTGTGAAAGAATGATACATCTTCCCCTTTATATCAAATGCATTTAGAATTGTAATGGAAAGGTTCTGCAGGGCTTAAAGAGGACCATCATATATTGCAAGGACCTGCAGAAGCATTAGAAATGAGTCAAAAAGAGAACTACTAATGTTAATATCTAGAAAGAAGGAATACTGTATGACTGTAAGGTACAATGCACAGAAATCAGCCAAACATCATGCACTTTGAAACCAATGATTGCAGCATTTTGAAATGGCATCCAAAAAAAAAGTGAAAAGAAACAAAATCATGCTTGACAATCCTAAAAGTCTTGGTGTAAATAGAAGCGTCCTTTTCGGAACCCATCACACACTAAGCAGAATATATATATATATATATATCTATATATATATATATATATATATATCTATATATATATAGATATATATATATATATATATATTACCTACTGGCGGTCGCCAGTAGGTAGTTATAGTTAGGATTGTTTTCAATAGGGAATCCCCAACATTCTATTGGGAATAACTTTGGCGTCGATTGAGGAATCTGCCTGTAATTTTCCTGAAATTTGCCTCGCTGCGCTCCGCTCCTTCCCTGTAAGTTTTCGGGGGATTCGTCAAGCGGGGGCCGAGATAAAAGGGGGGTCCCAAAACGTGTTTTCCCCATGTTAATTTCCATAGGGCGGTTGGACTCACTTTTAGCCCGAACGGCTGAATGGATTTCCACCACACTTGGTAAAATTGTAGGGACTGGTAGCCCGATGTGCCTTTGCTATGTCTCAAGATATGTGCTCCAGTGGATTTTGGGTAATTTAGGTTCAAAAATATATATATATCTATAAGCGCGCCCCGGGTACGCGCACCGGGGCGCGCACCAGCGCGCTACGCGAGTTCGCGAACGGAAAGCTGATGGGCTCTCGGATGTCTGTCAACATTCCAAACAGTCCGGCGCGGCCGCCATCTTGTGTCTCGGTAGGATCGAGACACAAGAGGTGGCAAAAACAAAGGGGGAAATGACCAAAAGGGGGCAGGATAGACCCCCCCTGACCCCTTAGGTTTGATGTGGGGGCCATATTTGATTTGCCCGGGGGGAGCGCCCGGTACGCGCACCGGGAAGGATACTGAGGAGCGTACCATTGGGAAAAAAGAATGACATATATTTTTAAAAATTTAGCATTTTTTTATAAATTGGAGGTATTTCTAAAAAGAACTGTTTTTTTAATTCTTTTTGTTGTTTTATATTTTTTTTATTGTTTTTTGGAACATTGTTTACTTTTTTTGGCTTTTATGAACAATTTTATATTTTTTTGTTATTTTTATGGGGACAAACAAAAAACAGGGAATTGTAAACGGCTCAACTGGAGCAAAAAAAATCAGGAAAAAATGAAGGTTATTTTGGGCACTTGTGGTTGTCACCAGCACGGTTGATGAGTTTATTGCTTTGCTCACTATAGCAAATTGTCCTTCCACAAAATATGCAAACTATTTTGAATTCTCCAAACTGGGTTTGGATGTTTGGGACCATTATCCCTTGTCTCTGGACCCAATGGAGTGGGTTGCTTACTTTGGGAGGTGCTGGGAGAAGATTCGGGAGGGTTTCTGGTCAGTTCTCTGACCTCTGCCGCAGCATAGTTGTTTGGGTGCTGGCGTTGCATCTGGCGAATCATGGTGTTGTTGCCAAAAGAATACTTTTTGGCAGGGTTCCCCCTGGAAAGTACAGTGTCACGGATCATACAAGTAACCTTTGGCACATTAACTTTTTTGAGGCCCCTTGGCATTTAAAAAAACTCCCAGACTATGTGCTAATTTAGCTTATAGGTGGTAGGTGGTAGTATCTTCAGGCAGGTACCGCCTCTCCTCCTCCTCCTCCTCCTCCTCTTCTTCTTCTTCTTCACCACTGTGGTGTTGTGGTGGTCCTTGTGGTGGTGGAGGTAGTGGTTGAGATGTTCCTGCTGCTGCTGCTACTGTAGCCATTTCTCTTTTTTAAAAAAAAAATGTTTTATTGAACTCAATCCAGGCAGGTACATAACAGAGAAGAAAGAAAAAAGAAAAACAAGAAAAGCAAACTACAGAAAAGTACAAGTTGAAATCATAGACCATCATAATCATAATCATAATCATATTCATATTAAAGGGCTTCACATCGATAAGGAAGAAAGAAT
This sequence comes from Lissotriton vulgaris, assembly GCF_964263255.1. Classification (NCBI taxonomy): domain Eukaryota; kingdom Metazoa; phylum Chordata; class Amphibia; order Caudata; family Salamandridae; genus Lissotriton; species Lissotriton vulgaris. The sequence continues at coordinate 684,364,283 of NC_141689.1, forward strand.
TATACAATAATTGATACAATAGTTGATACAACAGCTTTGATGAGCCAGAGATTTCCCCCATTAATTCACGAAATATATTACTTCAATAGCAAAGGATTTTTAGATAAATTACTGTTTCAAATATTATAGGTTAAATGGTACCTTCCAACCCATCAAACAAAATCTAGGTAGATTAATTTATTCCTGCTTTCCAGTTCATAACTGGAGACCAAATCGATTCGCCCATTCTTTTCCACTTAATCCCTCTTGTAGATTATAAGGCCCTCTCAAAGCTGAAATCAGCTAAAAAACGAGCCAGCCACATCTGGAAGCTTGGTGGTTCAGCTTCTTTCCAGCGGGCCGACAAAATAATTCTAAGTACCGCCGTACCTATAAATAATAAATTTTGCTCATTCTTTGATAGAGCGATCGATGAGTCATATCCTAAAATAAACAATGAATCTGTTTCTGGAAGGTTATGACCAAACAGCACCTCCCAATACTCAGCAATCATATGTTTGATTTGAGTGAGTTTGGGGCTACTGCTTAGCATATGTATTAAGTTAGCTGGTCCTTGTGTGCACCTTGGGCATAAATCATTTTCCCATTTACCCCAAGAATACAATTTAGCGGGTGTATAATAGAGGCCAAAAATAGTTTTATATGTTTGTAGCCATTTCTCTATGCAAATAGGTCCAAATAGGTCTGCAAACAGGTCTTCCTCACTCAAAGTACAAAGTAAGAATGAAGAAAAAAGGTGGGGGCTTTCATTATTTGGAAAACAAAACTGTCCTGAACCAACGAAAAGTGTTATTTTCAGGTCACGTGACCCGGGCTTTCATCACTTGAACGCCAAAACTGTCTTGAACCAATGAAAAGTGTTATTTTCAGGTCACATAACCCGACGCGCTTACGCTACGCGCCCCGGGGCGCTTACGTAGCGCGATCATATGCGCTCGAGTGCTTTCGGGTGTGCTTACGCCGTGCGTATCACGCGGACACGGTTACGCGATACGTCACGATGATGTTTTCATTCGCGGAAATAGCGCAAACGGGACGGTCACCAGTACGCGCACCGGGGCGTGCCGGAAGACTGCGCTTACCGGTGCGGTCATGAGTGATGTCACTGACCATGTCATGAGTGATGTAATATGTTACGTCATCAGCAGTGCATTGTAGGCGCGCAAGTTATAGTGAGTCCAACTAACTCTAACGTGGGAATTTCAATGGCTTAATGTCAGTAAAATTTCCAGCTAACTATAACTGGTGTGAAACCTATGTTTTTTTCAGTGAATATATATATATATATAGTTTTCAATCCTGGATCCAAGCATGAGAAATCAGGCGCTGACACCGTGGGATCAATATCAAAGAAAAGTGTTATTTATTCTATTAGGATGGTTTGATGCGTTTTGGCGGCAGAACCACCTTGCTCACAACAGTTAAACATACAGTGAAAGTGCTATATATACAAACAGGAGTGATTGGCTTGGTGGTGAGTACGTGTGTTGCAATGGCGACTTCCCAACTCATGGTCATGGAAGAGTTATGTCTTGCTACATGTGATGAGTCATGTACACTCATGCATTATATTTTTTGTTATTTTTGCACAATAGTAAAAACATGTTCTGTACTTAGTGCAAGAAACAAATTGCGACATTTGTTATACATGTTAATTATCACATTATATAACAATTAAATAATAATACCATGGAAGCAATTGATATTGTACGGCATTAACGTAATAAATTCAATTAGCAACTACCACCTAATAGTGAAGTGAATGTGTGTGAATAATATAAGCTTGAAAAGAGGAATTACTCCTAGTGATGTTGGTATTTCTACCACACTTGGGTTAGACTGTTTTAGAGGAGTGGGTCTGCAACGGGGGACTGCATTGAGTCTAAATAGAAGAATTTAGAGATGTACATTCAATGCTTCGTCTGCGTTCAGGCCATTAGTGTTCTTAGAATCAAGTAAGAGGATATATCTCGATTCTAGCCTCCTGAATGGTAGTTGTCTGTTTCCACCTCTGATGTTTTTCTTCACACTGTTTATCACAATGTATTGGATGTTTTCTGCTCTACCTCCATGATGAGTGTTAATGTGTCACGCAACAGGATAGGCGGGGTCCTCATTACTGATTGCCCCGTAGATGTTGAAGGATCCTTACATGGACAGGATGTATAGTACTGCCCACATATTTTTTGTTGCAGCTACATTGTAAGACATAAACTGCAAAATCTGTTTTGCATGTGAAGTTTTCTCGTATGTCTAGTGGTGTTTTCCTGAGTGGAAGCTGGACTTTGTTAGTGTTTACACAGTATCTGCAAGCTTTGCACTTTGTGCATTTGTAGAAGCCTTTTGCACTTTTCAGCCATTGAGTGTTCTTTTCTTTGTGTGGTATGTTGGACACTATTTCTTCCTTCATCGATTTTGCCATTCTGAAAGTTAACTGTGGAAATTTGGCACAAGATGTTCCTACGGTGGGGTCATTCCGTACTAATGGCCAATGTCTGTAAAGAATTTTTCGCAACTGTGTGTGGTAAGCGCTGTAGCGTGGTACCACTGTTGTTTTGGATTGGGAGGGGTCTGCTGGTGGTTTGAATATAAGACTTTACCTACTTTTAGTGTTACATTTCTGTTCTGCTTTCTTGAGTGTGTGATTTGGGTATCCTCTTGTGCGCAGTCTGTTGAATAATCCCTGTTTGGATTCCACATAGCTATCTTGTGTACTGCAGTTGCGCCTCATTGTGAGACATTCTGCATAGGGAATACTGTTAATCAAACTGGTGGGGTGGAAACTGGAAGCGTGCAGGATAGTATTTCCTGCTGTCGGTTTCTGATAGGTTTTTGATTGTATCTTGTTGTTAAAGACAAATAACTCTTGATCTAGAAACGTGATTGTACTTTTGCTAGTCGTGCTGGTGAATTTCAAGTTAAGTGTGTTTTAACTGTTCAGCAAATTCGGCTGCACTTTCCTCGCTTCCCTTCCATACTAGAAAGATGTCGTCTATGTAGCGACTATAAAGTGCCACATTTTCTGACATTTGTATGCCATGTGTTCTCATGAGTACTTGCTCCTCCCACCAGCCCATATGCAAATTAGCATAGCTGGGGGCGAAGCAAGTACCCGTGGCCGTCCCCTGTGTCTATTTGTATAACAGTTTGTTGAACATAAATGTGCTATTTTCTAGACACCACTCTGTCATTTGTAAAAGCATTTGTGTATGTTGGTAATATTCAATGTTTCTGTTCTCAAGGAAATGTTTTATGGTGTTTAGACCATCTCTGTGTCCAATACTTGTATACAGACTTTGCACATCTAGTGTCATGAACACATAATCACTTTGCCAATTAACATCATAAATCTTTTTCAAAAAGTCTCCACTGTCTTTTGTGTATGAAGGCAGATTTCTCACAAAGGGATGCAAAAAGTAGTCTATAAATTTGCTAGTATTTTCAAAGAGTCCCCCAATCGACGAAATTATGGGCCTTCCTGGGGGGCATGTGTCATTCTTATGTATCTTTGGGATTAGATACAAATGCGGGGTAACTGGATAATTGTTTTTTAAAAATTCAAACTCTTGTTTGCTGATGATTCCTGCTGTTTTCCAATCATATAGGCTTTTGTGGTACCTGTCCTGTATATTGGCGATGTTGGTTGCACTAATTCTTATGTAGCATTCCCTGTCCAAGAGCTGCAACACTGCTTCGTTGTTGTACATCTCTTGTGGCCATAGGACCACGTTTCCTCCCTTATCCGACCAACGTACTATGATGTCATTTCTGTCTTTGATTTTTTTCATATTCCATTCTCTCATTATGACGGGTTTTGGTGAACTTGTTACTGCTATCAAGCGATAGTTGTTACAGCTCTTTGATCACATTGTCGGTGAAAATGTTGATGTTATCTTTGGGCATTAATGGACAAAATGTGGATCTCGGTTTGAACGGAGTTTTGATGGTTCCTCCTATTGTAATACCTGCATGACTTGCCGCTTCCTGTGTTCCCATAATTTCCATTTCCTTCTCAGCATCCAGTTCTGCCATTTCTCTAATGAACTCCATATCTGCTATGTTCCAGTTACTTTGTGGGTCATTTGTGGTCTCATCTGTATTAGAACTGCTGCCTTTGTCCCTTGTGTTGAAAAAGTATTTACGTAGTTTGAGTTTCCTTGTGAATTGATGCAAGTGTATGCGAGTCTGTGTATAATAAAAGTTCGTTCTTTTGCAAAAAGAGAGGCCAAGTGTCAATACTTCTTCTTCTTTAGCTGTCAGAGCCATGTTTGAGAGGTTAATGACTGTGTTTGTTTGTTGTTGTTCTGTTGTGTCATTCATCGTCTGTTGTTCTTTCTGTATGTTTCTTTCTTTTGTTGTTGGTTTGTGTTTGCCCCATCTCCTGTTTTTGCACTTTCTGTTCCATGATATGAGGTTTGTTTGCCTTGGGTTCTTGGTGTGGTTGTCGCGGCCTGAGGCTTTTCAGGCGGTCCTCCCGTAAAAAAGAAAATTCTTCCACGGGTGTTGGAACTGTGTGTGGTTGTCCTGTGTTGCCTGAGGTCCTGGGGTCCGATTCTGTCCCTGAACTGACCCCTGACTCGCTTGGCACTGTGTCATCCTGCATGTTAGTTGTGGGTAGCTTGCGTTGTCTGATACTGTCAAATTTGCGAGCAAATGTGTAAATTCTGCCTTTTAGATAATCGTTTCTGTCGCGTTGAAATTTAAGCGCTTTCCTGTCTTTGATTGTTTGCTCGTATTTCACAACTCTGGTTTTTATTTCTATCATGCTTTTGTTTATTTCATCTTGATTCGGTCTTTCTTCCAACTGTTTGCTAACTGTTTCTAGTTTTACCAAGAGCTTTTCTCATTCTGATGCGGCATACTTGATTAGGATTTGGAGCATATTTTTTGACAATTGGGCATTGTTATCTGCCCATTCCTGCAACATGGCTGGATCTGGGTTGTCGTAAGTTGGAGCTAATAGTACTCTTAGCCCTTGTGGCACTCGTCCTACCTCCAAGTATCTGCGCAGAGAGGTACATTCCCACCACTTGGAAATTTCTTGCTTTTGGAATATTTCGAATTCTCTGAGCAGTATTTTGATGTCCGAACCATTAGCCTGCTGCTTCCCCGTAGCTCCCGAGTTTCCGGGAGTCTTTATCGGTGTCATTTCCGGGAGCCTTTATCGGTGTCATGAAAGATATCCAATGCTGCCTTCTCACGTTCACGGACCCACTCCTCTGCCATCCTATGCCTGGTAAAGACGTATTCTTCCTTGATACCCACTGCCTTTGAGCTTTGACAAAAAAACAACCGGACTACCTCTCCCAGCAGCCACTTTGATAGGACCCAACAGCACACTGCTGACAACACTCGCAGGCTTACCTGGAAAATCGGATGCCCTCCAGCACACTCAAGGATCCGGAAGCCTGTGTCTGTGCGATCAGTCAGTGCGCTTATCGTCCTGCGATGTCGGCTTGGGGGGCGCTTCGATTTCCTTGGTCTCAAAGATGAATCCACTTTGTTTTGCCAGGCAGCAAAGAGCACCAGAACGAGGAGGGTCAGTGTTAGGGAATCTGGCACGTTCCGGTATATAGTTTCCAATCCTGGATCCAAGCATGAGAAATCAGGCTCTGACACCATGGGATCAATATCAAAGAAAAGTGTTCTTTATTCCATTAGGATGGTTTGATGCGTTTTGGCGGAAGAACCGCCTTGCTCACAACAGTTAAACATACAGTGAAAGTGCTATATATACAAACAGGAGTGAGTGGCTTGGTGGTGAGTACGTGTTGCCATGGCGACTTCCCAACTCATGGTCATGGAAGAGTTATGTCTTGCTACATGTGATGAGTGATGTACACTCATGAAGTCTTTCTTCTGAGTTTGTGCATTAATCGACATATGTTTATTATTTTTGCACAATAGTAAAAACATGTTCTGTACTTAGTGCAAGAAACAAATTGCGACATTTGTTATACATGTTAATTATCACATTATATAACAATTAAATAATAATACCATGGAAGAGATAGATATTGTACGGCTTGGTACAAAATGAAAAAAGCGCATTTTAACAAAACAGTGCAGTGCATTTTAACAAAAACCTCGGCAACTAGGCATACCATGTGTGCGGGGTCCTAGTTGTTTGTTGCCCAAATGTCCATGAGTGAGTGCTGATGTGGTTTGTCATCGTGTCAATGTTGAGTTAGTTATGTTGGCACGTAACTGCTCATTCAGTCACGTTCTATTCAGACCGTAGTCACATTCTATTCAGACCGTAGTTATCATTTATACACTCAACTATAGGAAAGTGCCTCTTTTGCCATGATCACCTCAACTGTTGTGGTATTTTATGCAATTTTGACTGAATTGCACTGGGTTGCAGCTAGCCAGGTCCCCAGTGACCGTGTTCTTTCCCTTAAACAAAGTAACTGTTCAATCGAACCCCAATTGGCAAGGCATTTAGTACCCCTGTATGTCCTTACGGAGACCTATGGCATGGGCACTCACAAAGGTCCATAAGGGCTGCAGCATGTATTGTGCCACCCTAAGGGACACACCACAGAACTCATGCAGACTGCCATTGCAGGCTGTGTGAAATGATGCAGAAAAAAGTGAAAACACAACATGGATCACATCATGTGTGCCATGACCACAAGCACTGCATGCTATATATGTAAGGCACCCCTACAGCAGGCCTTACAGCCACAAGGCAGGGTGCATTATATTACATGTGAGGACATATCTGCCTGAGCAGATATACTCCTGTGCTGTCTAGTTTGACTGCTAGATAGTACAAGTGAAAAGAGAAATATTGTAAGTATATCTACTGGTCACTGGTCACTGGTCACTATGTGTTCCCCAAATACATGATGACCTCACTGAAACCTATGCTGTTTGGTAACAGCCAATTTGTCTTAATAAACCCATACTGATGCAAGTAGTAGATTTATTAAGATATGTACCCAGAGGGCACATTAGAGGTGACCCCTGAAAAACCTTGGCTTCTTAGTCTGTTGGCTGACTGCTATCTTTCAGCCTGCCACCACAGAAAAGTTTCTGAACCCCTGAATTTGAGAGTCCGTGCTCTTAGAGGTCAGAAACAATGCCTGCTATAGAAGAAGGTGTTTACCTATGCTGTTTGGTAACAGCCACTTTGTCACTTTGTCTTAATAAATCCATACTGATGCAAGTAGTAGATTTATTAAGATATGTACCCAGAGGGCACATTAGAGGTGACCCCTGAAAAACCATCGGCTTCCTAATGTGCTGGCTGACTGCTTTCTTTCAGCCTGCCACCACAGACAAGTTTCTGAACCCCTGAATTTGAGAGCCCATGCTCTTAGAGGTCAGAAACAATGCCTGCTCTAGAAGAAGGTGTTTACACATCCTCCGTCACTATGGCTAGTGAATCTGCATACCAAGGCCAGAGGCTTCAAAGCCTCTGATGCCTCTGATATGTGACCTCAGCTTCCCCAGACCTGAAAGTTACCACCCTCTAGTCTTAGGCCCATCTGGTACCGTGACAGATGGGAAATTAGATATGTAAAGTAGGTGTGGTGCACTACCAGGGCAGTCACATCCCTAAGATCGACTGTCTAATGTGCCCCATAAAAGAAGGGTTCCACCATTTTGATTTTGGTGGAAATAGGAACTCTGGGACAGGGTTATGACCACTCTCCACAGAACGTGGTCATATAAGGGGTGTAATGACCCCAAAGGTAAGCACCCCATTGTGTACTACCCTTCATTCCCCTTCTGCTCCTATCCCAACAATTATGACACGCCAACTTGACCTACAGTGGTGCAACCGCAAAAAACCCCAGAGGCCCTCGAGCACTTTGCCAAGCCATCAGCGTCTCCCTTGAAATTGATGAGCCACTTCCCTGTAGCCTGCAGGCATCGACAGCAAATTCCAGCTCACCGTTCTGCTGCTCACCAAGCCCACGTATACAGCACCACCCATAAAGAGGTCACCAAGCTCCATCTCCCCACCAATTGAGAACATCCCAGAACCAACCAGAGGTGCCCTGCAACAATACCTGGTGTACCGGACTGCTTGCAGGAACCAAAGCTTGGTTGAGTCCAATCTGGATTCCGACACCACAGAGACTGACCAGCCAAAGAGGGACATCACCAAAGGTGGCCCAGCTGTCCTGATTTGTCTCCCTTTGCAGGTCCAAAAAAGAACAGTGGGTGTGTTTGGCGTATGGGAACCAGCAAACCAAATCCCTCCGCAACCAGGCTCCCCTGCCCAAGTACACGACACCCAACTCTGCTCTCTTGCTCCCAGAAACGACACAAACTGAGCCCCCTATTGGGAGCTCCAGGTCTTGTGCCCCTCTGCAACCTATTTCTTGGTGGCCCCTCTCCTTGCCTATGGTGTAGTGCACAAGGCTACCAACCCGTCCAGTTCCTCCTCATTCTGAGACTTCAGGGCAGGTAAACTCCAACGGCTGGTGGTACTTTGGACTTTGGCCCACTAGCACCTTAAGTCCAACAGGGGACCACTGAGATCTGTTCGCAAATAATCGTATGCAGTGTATACCTTTTACTCCATAGGAAATCATTGCTGCGTAAAAACGCATTTAAGTTACATTTTTACTTTCCTGCTAAAATTGCTATTACAAAAAGTGCTTACCCATTTACGAAGTTCTTGGTGTTAAAATAAATATAAAAATACTTATTTTTCTAAATTGGTCTCTAGTTTCTTCTTGAATGTGTGCCTCATTTATTGATGATGTGTGTGTTCAACAAATGCATTAACACTATCCTCTGATAAGCCTAAACTGCTTGCCAACACTACCACAAAAGAAAGCATTTCGGATTATTAATTTAAGTGCTGTAAAGAATAAGAGTTGTCTTGACTTTCCAAAAAGCATACCTCGTTTGGTATACTGCATATAAAACCAGCTTCCTACATCCACTCCACTCACACTATGTGCACTCTAAATAGAATGTATGACGTTACAACGCATACATTTACAACGTAGACCTTTACAACGCAGTTTTTACATTACAACATCCTTTACAATGCACTCCATTACATCGCATGACACTACATTGCATTTTTAGAAACTACCTTTACAACGCATTATATTACAACACATTATACCTTTACAATGCATACCATTACAACGCATACCATTACATTGCATTTAACCACATGACTGCTAAGGCAATTCTCCTCCTGTGCTGGAAGTTCCTATATCCCATGGATCATGACGAGCTGAGCTCATCTTGAGCGCACAACCAGTGTACTGCATGACGAGCTGAGCTCGTCATGAGCATGCAAGGGGTTAAGGTAAGTATTGGATAGTATAGGGGTAAAAATTGCTATTCTAACTCCAGGGGGTGCAACAGTAGGGTAAGTGTTGGATAGTGTAGGGGTAAAAATTACTATTCTGTGATGATACAAGTTTCTGCCTGTGTTATGTCTACACCAAAATTTCTAATAAACATACCTTTGTAACAAAAAGTACTATTCTAACTCCAGGGGGTCTAACAGTAGGGTAAGTGTTGGATAGGATAGGGATAAAAATTACTATTTTAACTCCAGGGGGTGCACCAGTAGGGTAAGTATTGGATAGTGTAGGGGTACAAATTACTATTCTAACTCCAGGGGGTGCAACAGTAGGGTAAGTGTTGGATAGTGTAGGGGTAAAAATTACTATTCTAACTCCAGGGTGTGCAACAGTAGGGTAAGGTTTGGATAATGTAGGGGTACTATGCTTTGTAATGGTATGCATTGTAATGGTATGTGTTGTAATGCCGGCGTAGTAGTGACATGCAATTCAGTGTCATGCGTTGTAATGCCTGCCTTGTAGTGACATGCGTTGCAAAGGATGTTGCAATGTAATGACTGCATTGTAAGTGTAGTGAAATGTAATGGTTGTGTAGTAAAGGATGTTTCCCCTCTAAATAAGGAGAGCATAAATGGCCTGTACAATGCAAAGTCATGAAAAGTGTATGTGGTATGTATCGCTGAAGGAGAAGAGAAAAATAGATGCAATATACTAGCGCTACAAGTATCAGTACACGAAGACAAGCTGGTGCAGGATATTAGGGTCAACAACATCAATAGAGCGAATTGAGACTCCATCAGTGTTGCTACAAAGAGCATGTATTCAGAACAGTCAGTTGCACTAAATAATGCATCGAAAAAAGAAAAAATTGGAGACATCAGCTAAGATATATCTGTCCCAAAAAAAAAAGTTATTAAATTATCTAGGTATTTGCAAGCCTTAAAATTAGTAAAGAAACTTGGAAAACATATGCTGCTAACTCAGATCTCGAGAAGATGGAACAGCAGCGATAATTTCCTGCTATATGATGGTCTTCTGCAGCGGGAAATCGTCATAAGAAGATAGCATGAGGTTTACGTTTAAGGGAAACTCAGAACCCTTTGACTTACTTCACAAAAACAGAAGTTTACCAAATTCACCCAACTATGTGAACATAATCAGACTTTCACCCAGACATAATTTAACAGACTAAAATTTGGAAGCTTAATACCCAATGCGACATAGTTTGAGTAAGCTAAATATACTTCTGGAAACAAATCCTCAACCTCCCTCAAGCATCTCAGAAGATTGTCCATGCAAATAAGAAGATGTTTTGACCCAACTAGGTAAAATCATTATTTCTGTAAATGAAAAAAAAATGAAGTAGTACACTGAATGAGAATAAACAAAATGGCTAAATGGTAATTATTGAAAACATGATCAACAAAACAGCCATATAACTGAAAGAATCGTGACTTCGAACACAAAGAATGGTGTATTAAGTTTTTACTCTGTATTCTTTCTGTTGTCCATAAAATTGATAATGCTTTCCTCTGCTATTGACTAGTCTTGGTGGCTGTTTCTAGTTGTCTTTCCTTTTTTGCCTATGATAGTATGACAGTATGGATTGCTAGATAGTCTCTGTACATTCATCTTTGATGTTCCCAGAGTCATTCTTTATTCTCTACACTGACCTTTGTAGGAAAGTGCCAATTTTGGCGTGATCACCCTCATTTTATCCTGGCTTGATCCTGCTGGTTTTTTTTTTACTCTGACCCTGGGGCACTGCTAAACAAGCCTCAATGCATGTGCTCTGACCTCTAAAGTTTGACAACATTGGCTAACTCCTAATTGGCTACATTAATCTGGCTATAAATATATTATATAGTGTGCAAAAAACAAACATGACATGAAACGTTTAATGTCACCTGTGGACTGAAGCACTTATTATGCCATCTATCAGTGTGACAAGGAAAACACAGATACTAGTCTACAATTGTAGCCTGACTGCTGTAGTATAAAACTGCACCGCAACCTTTTTTAACCATTTTTGACAGGTAAAGACCTCCCTTTATTTTATATTAGTAAGTGTTGCAAATAGCGTCCGTCCATCTAGTATGCCCAGATTCAGTCATTGACTGTCCGGGACTGTCTGGGACACAGGCAGGGCAAAGACTGGCAACTGGGTAGAAAAAAACACAGACAGCGCTGCCCAGGATCACACAGGGATCCAAAGTGGAAGCCTGTATATTTAAACAAGATGTCTAAGACTCAAAAGGATGGGCACTCTAGAAGTGATTTAGCATTCAGAATAACTACACCCAGGATGAATGTCCAAGACATATATATGAAACAACATTAACAATAAAGAGAGTGTGTGGTAAAGCACTCAGGAGCTCCATACAGTAAGACTGAAGCTCAGCAAGTTCCTCACCCACAATTGCTGTTACAGATACTGACTGCAAATATCCACATATACAATATGAACGCAAAGGCAGGGTCTGTGAAGCTTATACCTATGGTGATGTTATAAATGTAACTCTAAGACAATACTCACAGTAAACAAGAAACACCACCTAGGTTGTCAGCTGTGACCACGGATCCTGGTGATCAAATAGGAACACGCAAGGGGGTAGAACTAAATACAAGCACAATAGAGAACGAGCTATCAAGAATTAGTGCTTAACAGGAAAGGAAGGAAATCGCAGGGCACACTTGGCAGAAAGCAAGTAACAAACATACAAGGTAATAGAAGCAAGAGAGCATGAATAGAAAGACAATAAATTAGGAACTGGAACCAAGGAAATGGGAAGAAAAGCAGGACTGGAAAAGGACATACAGAAGGGTAGGCTACAAGGATATTCTAGAATAATGCTTGTTCAGGAATGAAGAAAACAAAGTAGCACTGAAGGCAGTGCTGGAGCAGAAAGTATAATTGAGCAAAATCTATGGAGTCAAGGTAGCACAGCAGGCACTGCTAGTTCAGGAACAAGGGAAACAGCTGCAGCTCAGAAACAAGGAATGCTAGGACTCAGTAGGCAAGGTAGCACTGTAGGCAGTGCATTTCAGGAACAAGCTCATCAGTAACAGCTCAGGAACAAGGAATGACTAAAGCTCAGGAAACACTGAAAATAAGGCTATCAAAACCTCAGGAAACAAGGGTCAGATTCAATGGTACACATCTACAATGATCAACGCTGGACTGAAGGGAGCTGGGGCTTAAAAGAGCTCACAGTAGTTGCATGCATCAGGTGTGAGCAGGCTAGCAGCACCCAGCCACAGGTGAGCTGAATTCCTCCACCCATCCTTGACCTGCAGTGGTTGAGACAAAGTAGTGAACAGTGGGTTATAGGTAATTGAGTTTCCAGCATGAGCCAACTGGCTTCCACAAAACCTGGCATAGTGTGGGAATGGATGGCAATTCCCAAATAGTGTCCAAATGACTTGAAGTCAGGATATGCATGCATGTCTGGAAGCTTATCGGAACACTGAAAAGTTCCACAATTCGGCCCCCTGGTGGAGGGCACGAGAGCGTAGAGAGGGAATCGTGACAGATTCTTTGCTTTTTGATAACTTGGATTTGGACTTTTTACTCTGGGTAATTCTCACTCCTTGTCTCTCACACACATTAATCACATAGTAAATGGACTACACATGTTTACCGTCAAAGTCCATCGTCTAAGCAAATACAGCTGTAATGCAGCTATGGTAAGTAGCACTTGACTGGTTACCAGTGAACATGTGTGCACATGAATGTGCACACATTGGAGGGCTGCGAGTGTGAGACTACCATTGCGTGCAGCCCAGTATATTCGCACAAGTTGACTGGCACTGAGGGGACTCGGCAGGGTTAGATATTAATCTGGGGTAAGCCTTATATTGTTAGTGGGCACCCATAGGTAAAATCAGTATCCTTTACTGTTTTGTCTGAAGCTACACGTTATTATGCACATAGAGGAAATATGCCATAGAGTACAGTTTTGCTTCCCTCTGGCCTACCAAGTCCAGCTAGGTATCAAACTGGGGTGAAAAGTATGCGCCAAGATTGATTATGAAAGTCTCAAACAAACATATATACACCTCATATTTCTATGGCTCAGCGCCCCCTTTTGTCACCCTGCTGGGCTAATTTAATTACACTGCTCCCCATCAGAGGGAATAAAAGCCTCCTCACAAAAAAGGAGTAATTAACAGTGCTTCCCTCAACTATTGAGGATGAAGGGGTGTTGAAGAAAGCCTGCATCTGTTAATCAGCTGTCACACAGTACCAGAGACACAACAGTCATGGGCCAGTGAACAAAGCAGGAAGCCCAGAAAACTGGAGCCAACACAGGAGAGGACACATCTTTAAAGTTTTGGTGGGAAAGGCCTTGGCAGTAATGTCAGATATGGTGGAGCGAGGTTCCCAGAGGAGATGTGACCAGTGACATTTGGACAACACCATCTTGAACTCCCAGTGTGCTGTACCAGAGGGTTGCAACATGGATGGAGGGGTGAAATGGCATGCTAGAATTGTCAGGGGTTTCTTGACTTCTGGAACCTTCCACCCTCATTTAAAAACTCTTGCACAAGGGAGAGAGAATGATTTTCACTGGAATTGGACAGCAGCAGACATGGACAGCCGGAAGGACAAGCCCCCTGATGCCGTAAAGTACTTGTGATTCTACCCTCAGTTGATCCCTGTACCAGTTAGTCTCACCCATGGCCAGTGAGGTTGGCCTTCTTATGCCCCCTGAGGATCAGTTGTTGGAAGACCTAGACTTTTGCACACCAAGAGAAGGAGAGGAGCACCAGAGACCAAGAAAAGGAGAATAGCTGGCACAGGAAGTCAACGGAACCAGCTCCCTGCCAATGATATCACATTTTAGGTGAAGAGGTCTGTTGGAACTGCTCCTGGTGGCTAGAGCTTACTACCAGGAATAAAAGGCACACAGGGTTCTCCGAATTGGCCCAATGGGGCCCAAGTTTTGACCTTTTTAATGTTAGTGACCTTTGACATTTTGTGAAACTACATGTGTGGAGCTCTGCTGCAAGATCTAAAACTACCCCTGTGGTGGGCCCGGGTTTGGCGCAAGCTATTTATTATTTATGAGCTCCTGAGGGGGATAACAATCCACTCTTATTGAGGCTTGTAGCCCACAGGGCAGGGTACATGGTATCTAAAGGTAGGACATGTGCAAATTTAAAGTTAACATGTCCTTCCTATGACTGGCACATAAAGATATTTTCACTGTAGGAGAGCTGGCTGCCCTATAGAGAAAGTCTGGGAAGCAAAACAAATACTTTACTTTCCTATTTAGGTTAGGCACCAGATAGAAATCTAATATTTATTGAAATTTCAACTCAATGGTGAAATCATAGTTTTAATAAATATTAAAGACAAGGGACTTTAGGAAAGTCACCTTTATCCTGACTGAAGCTCCCAAAGACTAATGTGCTTTAGCATCAAACTTTCACTCAGATTGGTGAATAGCCTTGATTATGTTACAACAAATGAATCGGGAAGAGGTGGAACTAAATAAACCCAGTGTCCGAAACCGTGCTATGTTGAAAACCACACCCTCAATGGAGCCTTATCTATCCTGGCCCATGTTGGGTTTTGAGCGGCATTTATTAATCAGGTTTCGTCTGAATTATTATCACCTTCTGCTAACTGTTCCAAGGGGTTCTCACCGAGGCCAAGTGCTACCATCTTGTGGCTGCGACAATGAGTCTCCGCAGGATTTGGTGCCCTTTTTATTTTTCTGTCCATTTTATGATTTATCCCGGAGGTTCTATTTAAAGCCCCTCATAAAAAAAAACTGAACTTTACTCAGGTCAGACCAGCCCTTTACTATTTGCAATTGTTAAACCCTGAAAGCACTTTATTCCTTACTGTTTTTTAAAAATCTGCCCTAAGACTTAGAAACAGTAGGGAAAGTTAACTGTTTAAGTACTGCTGCTATTTTCATTTTCATACCTGCTTAACTGTGATTGTTGCTATTAATATATATTATATTATCTGGGTATTTTATGCTTGTATACCATGTTTTTACTATGTAATATTGATTATTGGACAATGTGCTTTCATGTTTTTTTCTGCTTGAAAAACCGAATAAAGATTTTGAAAGAAAGATGTGTGGAAACTGCTCCCAGATTAGAGACAAAGGCCTGGTTGTAGGCATCTGTTTTGTTCCTCTGGCAGGAAGTCTTCTTCCACAGTGCCCGGGAACCTATTTTACCTGGATGGGGGCTGCCCTGTCACACACAGACGTAGATCACACCTGCACAGGCCCCTCTACCCAGTCAGTCAGGCACCAACCCCGGTGGGGGGAGAGCTGAGGGCAGGTCTGGTTTGGAGAGTCCAAGAAGGAGGGGACTGCTGATGTGGGCACATAGGCTCTGCACAAGGGGGAAAGTCATTCTCCATCTTGAATTTTGAGAGTGATGGGCACTGTGGGATTGTTTACAGAACAGCAGTTAGTGTTTTAAAATTGGGTAGGGTTACCTTGGGATGTTTTCCCTGTTGGTTATGGAGGGGTCAGGAGTCACCTCCCACCCACAAACTACTGCAAAGCTTAAATGTGGCTCTCTGGACCTGTGGAAGAACAAAAGATATACTGCACCTGTTGTTTAAAACTTGTGAAGAGACCTGAATGGATGGTCCTGCTCCCAATTGTACCCAGGACAAAGCTGTGGATTTCAAGGGTCAGTTGGCTGTCTGCCTATGAAGGATACAGGGCCACAATAAGCTGTAATTTTCCTGAAAAGTCTTCTGATGATTACACAATGCACCTGACCTTGACACTGCTAGTGAACTCTGCTGGAGTGAGCCCTCCCAAAAAGAAATGCTAAAGCTGAAATCATGGGACTCTTGGTTTGTACTACTAACATCCATGAAAATCCTGGGACTTAGAAACTATGTGGACTAGTACAAAGCTACCAAGCTGATCCATGCAAGGACTGGTGCCGTTGGGCTGAAGATTCAGGTTTCCCATGGTCTGAGCTTCTCTGCTGCACCAAATCTGATTCAGTTAAACCTGGCTGAGAAGGTATCTGGCCTTGTTGGGCCCTCTTTAACTACAGTCCCAACCTTGCCCCACTGTAGGAATCTGAGCTCTGAAGAAGTGATTAAGTTGGAAGATAGAAACCAGGGCAAAGGTACCTAAAGTCTCCAACCCATGAGAGTACTTCCTTGGGGGCAAAATCTGAATTTCTCTTTCTCAGAGCTTTTCTAGATAAAACCATTAACTTCAACAGGACCCCGCCCAACTCCTATCCAATGTCTTGGAGCCACTATGGATACAGCCTGCTGCCCATCCCACTGAGGATTTTGACTTCCAGAAAAACGACTTAGGGCCTGATTACAATCTTGGTGGATGGGATACTTTGTCACAAATGTGACGGATATCCTGTCCGCTGTATAACAAGTTTGATTGGATATAATGGATTTGTAATGTGGCGGACTGGATATCAGTCGCATTTGTGACAGAGTAACCCTATCTGCCAAGATCGTAATCAAGCCATAAGTCCCAAGGTAAACCTTCCAACCTGGTCGAACATGGTTTGCGTAGCCAAACTGTGCTCCATTGCAGAGGGCCTAAAATCACACCTAGATCATGATGTACCACAGTCATTGACTACCATTGGAACTTTAGAAAATGCATACCTCCAGTTCCTCTTATTGGATGTTTGTTGTTTTGGCATCATTTTTGACCATTAGATTGTTCACTATTGTTCTAAATTGGAGTTTTTTTTATTATATTGTGTTTTTAATTTTCTACTGTGTTGTTACTTCTATACTATGTATACATTTTCCTAAGTTAAAGCTTGCTGCTCTGCGCCATAGCTATCAGGGGTTGAGCTCAGGAAAAAAATCCTGAAACCTTTAACTGGACCTACCAAGATGGTGACCATGTCACTTGTGGAGAACACCATCAACTTCAAACAATAATTCTCTTTTCTACATTGCTTTAGTTTTATCTTGGCACTTTTTCCACTTAAATTTCCATTTCCCCTTATTTTATTTTTGCTGTGATGGTGTCATTTTGCTTATTTAACTTTATCTCTCTTTTGATAGTTTGGATTGGTATTTTTATTGTGTTGTGTTTTTGACTTTCAGTTTTGGTACTTGTAAATGCTTTACACATTTTCCTAAGTTAACCCTGACTGATCTGTGCCATAGCTACCAGGGGATGAGCTCAGGTTTAAAATACTGCAACTTTTGAGTGGATCAACAATATAGTGATTTTTCTACTTATGGTGGACACCAATACACCCCAAATAATAAAGCACTTTCTTATAACTTTAGTATCTCTTATTTCTACAGCAAAGGTAATCTGGTCTTCTCTCTATAAGTGGCTGTGGTACACACTTCTCTCACATATGTTACTTATCATTGAGTTTAAAGTTTGCTGCTATCTATCCATCCAGTGATTTCTCTAATTCTGATATTTGTTCCTGTTCCCTTCTTAGTGTGCACAGACAGTGAATTTCCCACATAATAGGTGAGTACTATTATTCTCACACTGTGTGTTGCATTGATACGCCCCTTTAACATCCCCACACCTTCTGTATTTCGTCACACCAACATTGCCGTCAAAAAGTTCAAAATTCTTCAGTGAAAAGACAAAACACCTTTCTTGTTCAGAGATGCAGTAATAGTTGCTGGGAGTTTGGTTTAAATCAACTTGTTCTTAGTTGAGTTTCTTACTGATTTCTATAGTCTTCTTCTCTTTTTTGCCTCTTTCTTCGAAGAAAAAACTCAACAAATTGAGAGAGAATGTTGATATTAATCTTTGACATTCTGCATAATTGTCCACTGTTTAAGAGCCCTTGTATACATTTACTAACTATTTACTGGTAGGCCCAGCCCTCTCTGTAAGAGCTCTCTATCTTGTGATAAAGGATTCAAAAGGTACATTGTTAGGGGATCGTCCTAATCTCTAACCTTTGCAAATCTACCCCTGTCTGATTGTAGGCACAGCACCCCAGGTCAGGCTGGTGATTGCCAGTGGATAGATATTTGCTCACATTTTGCAAAGAGGATTCTGCATCATATTTCCTAAAATATTACATAATTCTGCTGACACCTCACCTCATTTCATTGAAAAAATTGTGATTTGGCTCAATCTCAGTTGCTGGCCCTCTGGAGGGTACTGTGGGTAATAAGTACGGATTGTAATGTAGAGTTTGGCACAAGTGGCCACCAGTGGCTGAGGCTCATGGAAGCCTTCCACTCATCATCTTTCTTTGCCATTTTGCTCCTTGTCTGACGTGACACAGAGTTTGTTAGATTCAGTGATTCGGAATTGTGCAAACTACAAATCGAAACACAAAGTTTGCTGCTGCAAAATATAGAATTTCCCATCACAAAACGAAGTAAAAGGAGCACACAATCACTACCCCGACAGTTCATATAGACCAGCACACTCTCCCTCTACACAACTTCAATAATACAGTGTCTACCACTTTCCCTAAGTGCTATAGACATGCCCTGTTATGGGTTCATGTGCTCACTATGTCTCAAAATCCAAACTGCACCTAAGTGATCAGGCGAACCAAGGTTGAAAATGTTCTGGGACTGCTTTTGTTCCCATTCAGATGGGACGTGCCTGGCAGTTTAGTCTGTTCTGTTACTATTAGATCAGGACCAAGATGTCTGTCACATTGTTGCAGTCAGTCTGGAGTGATGCAGTGGGCAAAAAAAAAATCACACTAATACGACTGGAGCGATTACAAGTGGCTGCGACTTTCGTTAGCATTACACTCCTCAATTTTAATTGCTTTTAACAGTTGCCTCTTATACTGTCCCTCTGACTCCAGGACTCCCTACAAACATCCAAAAATAAATAGTGTACATCTGAATCCAGAAGGCGGTCCGTGACTAAAATTCCTGCACACTGTTTTAACTCAGAAAGCTCAAACCGTGTCACTTGCACTTATTTTTGTATCTGTGACAATAGGTGTAGTGTAAACAAAGTCTGTATAAGTGAAATGCAAAGAATGAACTCTACGTTGAAATATCAAGTTTCCCACTTTTACCATTGTTTTTGCTACGACTCTCAGAAAAATATGTTCAGTTACCCCTTTGAGAACCAAAAGCTCAAGGATACCAGTGACATTTCAATAATGAATTTCCCAGTGTCTTTGAATAACACCTCAATTCTATTACCTTTGCATAGGAGATGGAATCTCTACAACCAACTATTTTTCGAGGTGGAAGGAAGTGACGTTTTACACTGATGTACATGATATTGCTGCGCTTCATGTATTACTTCTACACGGGTGCCAGAGTGATATATGAATGTTAAGTTTGTGGTGAAGCTACTGGTTGGAGTTTATCTCATACTTCTTTCTCGAAGCACTCTTCCCTCTTTACTGTTACTCAATAAAATGGATGGTGACAAAGGTTTGAGGCCGTTCATCAGGTAGAATGGTACATGCCTCACTGAAGCTGTGTTGGATCTGATGAGTATGGGAAACATCCTTTACAACGGAACCGTTACAACGCGGTACCGTTACAACGCAAGATTTACAACGAAAGTCGTTACAACGATTTTTGCTGGAGGGCGCTCTAGGATAGGGGATAGTTTAATTTACTATCCAACACCTTCCCTACTATCCACGGGGACTGGATTTGGAATAGTAAATTAAACTATTCACTATTCAACGTACCCAACTCAAGTTGTTGTAACGACTTGCGTTGTTAAACCTGCGTTGTAAAGATACGCATTGTAACGGTATGCGTTGTACCGTCATACATCCATGAGTATTGTACCAGGTGAAGAGAGTCCGAACTCTACGGAGTGAGGATGCAGCGCAAGACACTTGCCTTAGCTTAGTTTAGTGCATCAGTGTTCTGAAGTATCCTGGACTATGCCTGCGGTGTGAGCATGCAGCAAATTAATTTATAAGTAGTAGTTGAACAACTTATTCCCTAAAAGCGTTGCCACCTCTGAGAATGGCACACTGCATTATAAGAATACTGGCAACTGGAAGCGATGAGAACTGAGGGGTGTAGCTGAGCACAGAGTTTGTTGGCCCTGCTACAAAACCAGGACTGCATAAACTGCAAAACAAAACACACATTGTGGTTGTTCTATAATAGCACCACCTGCCACAAAACAAACCGAAGCAAAATAGTACACCCTGGTGCAAGTTAACAATACTTCAAGAGTTTATGTAACCTAGTGCACTTCCCTTTGCACTATTTTAACCACACACTTCCTTAACCACAGTTATTTTGTTGCTAACCTTGGGTATTTTGTAAATTGAGGGACTTCGATACAGGAACTTCTGTTTTCAGCTTGATTGTGCACAAAGATCAGCAGTAATCAGCAATGATCAGTAGACCTGACATCCTACACTATGCACTGGCACACTAGGCACAGGACATCTTATTTTCCTTTCAGGAGAGTGCACAAATATAGTGTTTTTTCAAAAACAAATCCTAATTCATATATTGTATACTTTTATTGGATCCGTTGGATTCAATAATTGTTTAACTGTACTTTATCAACAGAATGTGTTGTTCCCAACAGGCTATGCAATTTCTCTTCATTTAGGTGTTGGCTATGCACTCATAAGAGATACACTTAAACTTATCCAGCAAGTATCGAACCAAGGTTTCTCAGAGGATGGGCAGCGAGGCCACTACACAAAGCCCCACACTTCTCACTAAACTCTGCACAGTTAAAAAGTAGATTTCAAAACAAAATGCAAGCAATTTAGAGGTTACCCACCACAGGAAAAAATGTTGCACTGTATACGGCTGGAATATTAATACAAGTGTAAGGTTTACTCAGATTACAAATGTCTATAGCCAGAAATGTTATGATAATATAAACAACTCCAGTACATTATTCATTGTTTTTTAATAGAGCACAGCTATATAATTCATACTCTTTTTATTATTCATTTATACTTTATCAATTGTTAATGTAAAAGTATCCCTCTGAACATTTGTTTCAGACTCAGAATTGTAAAAAAGATTTTTTGCATACCTCTGCAAATTTTTGTGAACCTCTGTGGGTGTATTTCATTGTGTGATTTAAACGTATATCAAATGTTCTAAAAACGATAGTGATGTCGTAAGTAAAACAACATCTCTGAACTATTGTCGCCTTCCAGTGAAACAAGTTTCATGCCAGATTTGCTGCAGGAGCAGCAGAACATGTATCTATACGCATCGAAAACCCATTTAGCTAACAAGTGTATTATCTTTGCATGAAGTCACAATCATATTATTCATGGATCAGTTTCATATAGATCACATGCAGTGGCAAAACACCAACATAACCGACACAGACCAGCACACATTCATGGACCAGTGCACACAATCCGACAGGCATACAGGTACCCATGCACACATAGGCATAGGATAGAACTGAGAACGCAAAGAATCCTCAAATAACTTTCAAATCACAAACAAGTTAACCAGGGTGCTAGTAAGAAAATTGCTACCGATATTCTTCATTGCAGTTTGTGGAGGTGGAAAAAAAGTCTTACCCATGCATTTCGCAGTGTGATTATTTATTTATTTATTTTTCATCCTCATTCACCTCAGACCATTAGTGAACATACCAACCGCCCGTTCCGTTACTGAATATTGGAGAGACATAGGCATTGGATGGGGACCAGGAGGAAGCTCCCCGCCTACCAGAACAACAGCAGACTAGTATGACACTAACCCCAAAGTGAAGAGGGTGGTCACTGTCCCAATCGGTCCAGAAGACCCTGGCAACTGTTGATGTTGGTGACGGGTGGATGAAAAAATCTGGGAATGCTCAAGACAGTCAGGGGAGTTTCAAGGAGGTGTAATCATAGGACCACAGTTTTCTTATACATCAAAATGTATACCTAAATAGAAAGATAAAGAGGGGGAGGGCTATCCAGTCTCCCAAGCTCAAGCATTACACCAATTTACCAAGTAATCTTATAATGCTTTCTTTTTCTTGCTTTGGGTTCTACACAGATCCATCCTAGATGTAGCAAACAACGAGGACAGCCCCTCAGAATACTGAGGGGGTACAGCTTCTACCCATCTTTTGCATATTTCCCTCCTGGCCAGCAGTATAGCATAGGAAAATAAAGATCTAGCATGAGCTGTAATTACACTGGATATTCCAAAGATTATCAGGGTAAACCGACCCCACAGGATATAGTGGCACGGATTAGCAAATTTAGCGGCACAAATATGGAAATTTAGCTGCATTTTGCAGCACTTTATTTTATTTGTAATCATTCCTTTTCAGCCTTAAATCATTGTAAACTAACTTAGTAGAGTATTTAACTTTGAAATAGGCATTATAAACTGTCCAAGGGTTTTTTTTTTGCTATATCCTCCGTTGTGGTAACATTCCGGAGCATAGGTTCAGCCAAGCACAATAGCACAGGGAGACCCCAGAGACACCCCTGACACTAGAGACGTCAGAGACCCCAGTGACCATGAAGACGTCAGACACCCCAAACCATGGAGATGTCGGAGACTCCCTTGGTCATAGAGACGTCATCTCCTCACCCTGTCTTCCAACAACAATGCTATTCAAGGAAAGTGTTGAAAGCGCTATTAACTGGCCCACTCTGTAAAGTGGTGCTAATGTGTTTGCGTGTCACTTTGCAACCACTATGTCTAGTTGAATGTAGTTACTTTCCATATCATGCTTTTATATCTATTTACCCCTTCCCTCCTGAGGCAGCAGCTCGAACATAAAATGCCAGAGAAAGACAACATTTCCAGCAAACAGTTTCTTTTCTTTTAGATCCATTTCACATGGAAACAAATGAAAGAAAGGAAAGAGAGCCAGGAACCGCTTGCTGAAGTCACGGTTTTCCTGCAGCAAGCTTGGACGAGGGTGCACATGGGGCTGATCCTCCTCACCCTCTCCCCCGTTCCGTCATAAGGCTGCCGTTGGAACAGAGAATGCCCGAGAAAGATGACCGTTCCAACAAAATGTTCCTTTCCTATTTCGAATCCATTTATTGTGGGAATGCATGAAGGAGAGGAAAGAGAAGGTAAGAACCGCTTGCTGAAGTCACGGTTTTCCTTCAGCTTCCTGGGGGAGGATGATTTGTCATTTCACAGAAATATTATTCTGCCCATTTGAAAGCCAACGCGCTCACACTGCCTGGCTTTTTCAGAGAATCGCTTCTTCTTCTTCTTTCAAGCACACAGACACATCCCTTAATGCAGTGCAGGAGGGGTAAACAGGCAGCTATTACGGCTGTACGGCACCATGTAGTGACGTGTGTGCGTACAGCCAGTAAGATGTCACTATCATTTTTGCAGCCTGCCAGAGACCTTTTTCGCGACCAAAAAGGTCAATATCACGGTCCTCACGCTCTTCAGACGATTTGGCGATTATTTTGTGAATCGCGAAATGCTGGAGGATCTGGTTTATATTAATTTGTTTTGGGAGGCCTAGAATATCCACAATGGTGTTACCTTCTCTTTGACAAAAAACTTTATGGCCGGGCACACTACAAACATATCTACATCCGAAACTCTATAAATTAATTTTTTTACAACTAACTGGAGGCTCCTTTGACATTTTGGTCAACCTTGACGGAGATATATATGCCCTACGAAGGGTTAACGGATGGTTCCTTCTAAAGCAAGCTGGTTTAACAGTGGCGTACAAGATGTTAAAGGATATTTGCCACAGATGTTCCCACTGTTCATTTAGTATAGTAACCCCCACAAGTCTTCAGCCAGTTTGAAAATCCCCATTCACTGCCTCCTCAATAGCCCAGTACAGGAAGGAGACCTCCTTCCTCCCAGCCGGTCTCGTAACTAGCTGCTCCTTGAGAGTGTTACCTATGCCTATGGGTTTTTTCAAGTTTTGGGTCCAACTCTGTAACTGAATGTATTTGAATTTTGACAAACCATTTTCCTCCCTCTTATATATGGATGGCCAAGATAGAAGAATGCCATCATGAGCCAAATTTCCCCCCACCTTCAACCCAGCTACTCTAAGAGGAAGAGCTAGCCTGTCCTTTAGGCAATCTGGTGCACCTGGAGAGTCCCACAGGGGGGCCTGGCTTGAAAAGTAATTAAGACCCATCAGCCTTTTAATACTAGCCCATCCCTTTAGGACTTTTAGTTTGATCTTTCTGAAGAATTTTGGTTCTACAAATTTGAACAGAAAACCCTCCTGAGATAGGCCTGCCTCCATTATCATTGCAGAAAACATAGCCCCCACCCTGGTATTATCCGGAGTTTTTAAGAGCATCCTAGAGTGTGACAGTTGAAAGGCACAAGCATAATATTGCAAGTTCGGCAATGCGCATCCTCCCTTTTCCCTCCTGCATCTCAGCTTCTTCCAGGAGATCCTGGTACCTTTATATGCCCAGACAAATAAGTTGATAGCCTGTTGGAACTTAACTATAGCCGATTTGTCAAAGTGTAATGGAATGGCATTGAAGAGGAAGGTGATTTATGGGAGCACCACCATCTTTACCAAGTTGATCCTCCCAAGAATGGTTAAAGGGAGATGAACCCAGGACTTCATACGTTTTTGGCACTCCCTTGAAACGCTCGCCAAGTTGGTCACTGTGATCTTATCAATATCTTGAACTATTCTGACCACCAAATACCTCAGATCGTGCTTGTTCTGGTGCTGAAATTACGCCAGATTCCAGGTCATGACCTCAGTTTTCTCAGTATTCACCTCATAACCAGATACCTGCCCCAAATCTCTTGCCAGCCTGATAACAGCGGGGAAGGTCCTAGCTAGGTCCGCAGAGAAAACCAAAATATTGTCGGCGTACAGGACCAGCTTTCTCTCCCAAACCCCATGCCTAAATGGTAAAATGCTAGCCTCCTCTCTTAACCGCTGAGCAAAAGGCTTCATATATAGGTCAAAGAGGAAGGGAGGTAAAGTGCATCCTTGTCTAATACCCTTGGTGATCTTAAAAGGTTTTGTCAAGTTACTGTTAACCAGAAGTCTAGCTGACGGACCTTGGTAAATCGGCAGAATAGCATGGCAAAACGTGTCGCCCAGAATAAACTTCTCCATGACGGCAGATAGGTACACCCAATTGACCCTGTCAAAGGTCTTAGTGGCATCTAATGTTATTGCAGCGAGGGGAAGCAAGTAAGTTGTGGCCAAGTCTATTGCACCAATAAGATCATAAGTAAGGTCAGATATGTTCCTGCATTTAACAAAACCCTTTTGTCGGTGTGAAGCATATTGCCCGCGACTGAGCCCAACCTGCCTGCCAGAATCCTGGCAAAGATGATATAATCTGCATTCAGCAGTGAGATGGGCCTATTAGACCCACAGCAGGGTTGGGTTTTCCCCGGTTTCAGGATCAAGGTGATGGTGGCCTCTCCCCACGAGCCTGGAAGCCTCACACCTTCAGATAAGATCTCAATAAAAAGCTGTGCCAAGATAGGAATTACCACCTCTCCCAAAGATCTATAAAGTTCTATTGGCAGCCCATCTGGGCCAGTAGCGTTCCTGCTTTTACAGGCAAGAATATCCTTTCTCACCTCTTCCTGAGAAATGTCCTGGTCTAGTTCTTCTTGCTGAGTTAACTTCAAGGGGGTAATCGTGCTCCTGTGCAGCCACTCCATGGCCACGGTTTTGTCCACCGCTCTATCTTCTTTGTACAGATTCTGAAAGAGATAAAAAAGGAGCCCCCTTTCTCCTTGTCTGTGGAGAGAGCAGTTGCCCCACCCATGTTGTCGATTTGTTTGATCAGATTGCGCAACCTGTTGGACTTAGCCTTCCATGCCAGGAGCTTGTCTGCACCTTCTCCATACTCAAAATGGGCAAGCTTACCGGCCTCCCATCTACTTGCAACCCTAGACTGAAGAATGGTGTCTGACTGATCCTTTAAACTTCTTAATTTAACTAAATGTTCTTGTCGTTTCTCAGAGCCAATCTCCTTATTTAAGCCCAACTCTACTTCCTTCAACTTTGACTCCTTGTGAGCAACCACTACTCTATATTGTCCATTCCTGAAACAAACCTTACTCATGATCAGGCCCCTTAGAAAGGCCTTTAGGGAATCCCAAAACACCGAAGTTGCAGCTGAGCCTACATTGATAATCAAAAATCCCTCAGTATCCTGAGATAAATATTTCATCTCCTCGCCATCGAGAAGTAGACTTCGATTGAACGTCCAGACACGAAGATGCTGACTTTTCTGCCAGGACAAGATCCAACCAGACCCCTGAATGTTGGGCAGATGGTTAAATAACCACTTTCCTTAATCTTACCTCTCATGCTCTGACTAACCAAGATGTAGATGAATCTCAACTTGTGGCCATATTTACTATTGTAGTTTGAAACTCCCAGCAGAGAACCTGATCTGTCTCTCCTAACGTCACATAGTCCAGTCTGTGGCATCATAGATTGGAGGTACATCCGGGATCTAGAGGGTACCTTAGCTCTACT
Organism: Lissotriton vulgaris; assembly: GCF_964263255.1. NCBI lineage: Eukaryota > Metazoa > Chordata > Amphibia > Caudata > Salamandridae > Lissotriton > Lissotriton vulgaris. Next base: position 684,390,933 of record NC_141689.1, read on the forward strand.
TCCTATTGACTTGTACACTTTCGGGTTCAGGACTATGTTAAAATCCCCAGCCATGATCACCGGGTCTGGGTAATCCAGGAGATTCGAAAACATAGTTTTAAGAGACGAGGGGTCATCTTGGTTTGGACCGTAATAGCCCACCAAGGTAAGTGGATAACCTGAGATAATAACCTTCGCAGTGACTCACCTGCCACATGAGTCAACCAGAGAATCTAAAATGCGGGCTTTTGCTTGCTTCTTAATTAATATAGCAACGCCCCTTATATTGGCACTCTGATTGGAGCAGATCAAATAATCTACCCATTTTTGATTTTTAAATACCTCAGAGATCTCTTCTTTCAAAATGTGAGTTTCCTGAAGGATAATGACCTGCGCTGGGGAATTTTTTATATATTGCAGAATTTTTACCCTTCTGCTTTCACGCACAGGCCATTAACATTCCAGGACAAAAGCTGAATCAGTATCATGAGGGTTTGGAAGTATACGTGAGAGTCATGAGTCCACGAGGTCATAAAAAGTGCCAACACCAAACCAATCGCAACACCACTAGGGCAATACGAACAAACATTAAGGTGAATGAGGATTTTTACCCCTATGCTCCCCACCCCGTGCACCCAACCTCCCATCCCAATGAACACCTCCCAGGAGAACACCCCCTCATTTACTTGGACAGATAGAGTCCAGTTACTGCTCCCCGTGGCCACCGGCCACGTCCCTTATAATCAAGAAGAGAAAACAAAAAGGAAGTAGAGGGGAAGCTAGAGACTGAGCCCGAGCCTTATCTTCCATCAACTAAGTGTCCCAACATAGGCCCCTATGTGATTACCTCTCTAGTGATATTTAGAATAAAAAAAACAAAAAAGAAAATAGAAGTATGTCTTTAGAAGTCCTACTAGGGAAGTCTACCATATAGTTCTTTATAAGTGGATAGAATGGATGGGTGCCACACCCCCAGGGATTGGCCTGCTTGCTCTACTTTACCCTTCCCCAGACTTTCTGGTAAGTCATCTGCTTCTTGTACCGATCTTACATTATGCATTTAAATATTACGCATAACTTTCAAAGCAGCTGGGAATTTAAGTTGAGCCACATCACTGAGCTTTTTGAAATCATCCAGCTTCCTGCCCAACTCCCACTGCCTGTCAAGGGTGACTCAGACAAGATCTGAACGAATTCCAAATAAAAAGTCTCTGACCTTCAATGATTTCCCTTTTAAGGCATATTTAGGATCTTTTCTTTCAAGGAGTAGGTATGGAAGTTAATAAGGATTTTCCTGGGCTTTGTTATGTTGGGGTTCCTTCTAAAGGGGTCTCTGTGAACCCTCTTGATGTCCTTTCTCAAATCTTCCTCTGACTCCTCGATCTGCAAAGATTCTTTTAAAAGTAAAATCAAATAAGATTTGAGATCCCCCCCCTCCCTTCCCATACGGGACATTCAAAATACCCAAATTGCTTCTTCGGAAGTTGTTCTCCAACATCTCAAGCCTATCTCAAAGAGCCAACTCCTCCTTCTTGAGAATCAGTATGTTAGCTTTAGCTGCTCCAAAGTCAACCTTCAATTCTCCCTTTGTGTATCCAAGATGTCTGTTCTAGTATTTAGGAGGTCGATTTTCTTCTCCAATGTCTCGCAAACGTTCCTAATCTCTCCTTTGTTGGCTTCAGATACTGAGAATCCCTTTTGATATCCTCCAAGAGGGTGGGAAAGAGAGCCTCCAGAGAAGCTATAGAAGGCCCCCCTATTTCATAGTCCTTGGAACCTTTATCCACCTCACTGTCACAACTGACTTCCACCCCTAGAGATGCCAAGGTCTTCTGCCCTTCCATATCCTGTTCTTTATTCAAATCTTCTTTTAAGATACTTTTAGAAGTTAAAGTTGGAGTTGATGCAATAGGCAGGGGACCTCCAGAGGCCTTCATCCCCTCCATGATGGAACTTGATTCAGGCAGACCTACTGTTTCCCTTCTAAGGGCCTCATCCTGCTTCACAATGTCTAGTACAGGTGGCTGTACCTTGAAATATGACCTCATAGAGGGGGTAATTCTAACTGAGATCCAGAGGTTTATATTAGCCCTGGCTGCATTGATGCTCCTACCTTTGACCTCATGCTGTTGGAAAGGAAGAGCAGCTACCTTCTGTGTCTAGACTAGTGGCACTACCTTTTCCCTGATTCTTCTCACTGCCAGATTTCTCCTTGGGGGGCTTTTTAGTACTTTTACCATTCAATTTTGATTCTACAGGGCAGTGAGTGGCCCTTCCGCAACTCTTGCCCTTCCTTGACCCCTTGACTGGAAGCACTGTGCTTGATGTCGCCTGAGGCAATAAACTCACCCACTTCACCTGGACTCCCTGGACCTGCTCCTGCTGCTGTAGATGTGAGGGAGACCGCAAAGGAAAGTCACCACCTGGATTCGGTTCCTCGCAAAGCTCCCCACCAGTATCGACCTGCTCCAGGGCGACGAAAACTCGGCTGGTGCTGCCACTGCCTGTGCTGACACGGAGGAGTCCATGAGCCACTGCTATGTGGCCGCTCCTTAGATCTAGGGTAGCTGCCACCCACTGAGATGAGTGGGGAGAAACCACGGACGCCGAGGTTCCCAAACACATGCCCCTCAAAAAGGAAAGAAAACGCAGCAGAGCCAAGAAGGGAAGAAGGCAAAACCACTCCGAACGGCTCCAACACAGGTAAGGCGGGCCCTAGCTTCACCTCATTAGGCACGCCATGTTCACCCACCACCGCAGTGCGATTATTAAATGTACTGGGTGACAATAAATAGGTTTTAGAAGTAGTTCTACAGATACACATATAAAATATTCTAATACTTTTAAGTTGTTCTCAACATGTATCGTTCTTTACATGGATGGGTGCCAGGAGTTTTGCAGGCCTTGTGTGCTCTTTACAAAACAAGGCATTTTTCAATCCACTGTGCCAAAAAATGGAAAATATATAATGGATTTTATCGCAAGATTAAAGCAATTGGTCCTGCAACTTGACATTTTAAAAATGAATATAGCATCTTTCCTCACTATTACCACTACTAACATTTCATTTTATTTTCTTAAAAGTTGTGTCTTCAGACAGCAGAAATGTTGAACATTTTATGTAAAAAAGTTATATCAGTATGGAGGGGAGCATGGAATAACATAGAACAAAAGCATCATTTGATTTCTGACACCAAAGCAAACACTATTTGTGCCCAACTAAACATGAAGTGCGACTCAAACGTTATTATTAATTAGGTAGTGGAAAGGCTATACGTTTCTTTTCAAATATCAGTTTGACATCTTCAAAAAATACACAATGTTCACACAAATAGCAACTTTCATTTTCAGTGAAGTAATCTAATTTCCGCATATAAAAGATTAACATTATCTGAAAACAACTTATTGTTTCCTGGAATTGCCTAAGTTTATTTAATAAGCGTACAGGTTTGTGTTGTACAGTGCTTTGCTTCTTCCTTGGGCCAGCACTCTAGATCTCTCCTTGTGTTCTGGGTTCTGGAGTTCTCCTTCGCCCTGTTGGCAGTTGGAGCTCTAGTTGGACGGGGGGCTGACCTACCTATACCTGTGCTGCATTAAAGCCTTTGCTTCACTTACCTGCTTGTGGAGTCATCTTTTCATGTACAACATTTGGCGACTTGGACTGGTGAGGCGTCCGACCATTGTCTCTCCGTGTGTTGCTGCAGCCAAGGAAACCATTACAGTGCGGTAGAGCTCAAGAGCCCCTCAAGAACCCCGTGTGGACAGCGAGGACGCAGACATCGTCTTCAGTGTTGGCGATGACTATTTAATAAAAAATAAAATAGTCCTTCGTGGAGTTTCCTGTCTCTATGGTCATTCTCTTCCTAGCGGTGATTGACGTCATACTCTCCAACGTCTCAGAACCCTGGTGAGTTGCTGTCTAATACGAACGCACCACTACAACGCAGGCGGCAGTGTCATCACGCAGGCGGCAGCGTCATCACCAACTCAGGCGGCAGCGTTACCAGCGTCACCAATCCCGCTCAACACGACTAGCGTCACAGAAACGCATAGCAACGTGAGTAGCGTTTCTCAAGCGCAGCTTCCTTGCGCGTAGACTCTCACTGTCAAGAGCGTCTGACGTGTCAATTACACGCACAACGTAATCGGCCATTTTAAAAGTATCCTTCTCTAGTGTTGACTGTTTCCAGGGATACGCTCAGCGCGGAGCGTATAATATCGTTACTTGCCATTGGATCTTCACTACGTGTTGAAGTAAGCACACATTTAAAAACGTATCTGCTTCTTACTGTGTGGTGAACTTTATTCTGCTTTTTACTCCATTTGTGGTCTTTATAGAATTTCCTCTATCCATGGCTCAATCAATTAATGTCGCCCTTCCTCCTCAATTTTTATCAGAGCCAGGCAATCCACCTATAGCCTGGGAGGACTGGATAGTCATGTTCAATAACTATATTGAAGCCCTAGATGGAGAGGACTATTCACCCAAACGTAAAAAAGCGCTATTAATGACCACTTTGGGTAAAGAAGGACAGCGCCTTTTCAGATATTTACCACAAGTACTTCCTGCAGGGTCACAAGCTGATCTTGATGAGTTTAAAGAGGCAGTAACAAGGTTAGAAACTCGTTTTGGCAAGGAAGAGAATCTTATTCTTCAGAGATATAAATTTTATAAAAATAAGCAATTGGCTGATGAAAGTATTGATGAATTTGTAGCAAGACTGCGCGAGTTATCGATTAAGTGTAACTTTGGCCAGATGGCGGACGAATTAATTAGAGACCAGTTAGTTGTCCAAGCCAACAATAGAAAAGTTCAAGAACGCTTGTGGGCGGCCAAGAATCCAACATTGAAAGATGCCATAGAACTAGCTAAGGTCGTGGAAGAAAGCGAAAAGTGTATGAAGGAACTGCAGAAAAGTGGCCTTGAGACTAAAGTGGCGGAAGTCTCCAATAAGAATATGCTTAGTGATAACAGCGATGATGAAGCTACAGCCATTGCAATTGTTAGGAAAAAAGGATATGTTCTTCAGAAAAAGAATGTGTTACAATCATCTTTTAGCAAAAATAGTCAAAAATGTGCTCTAGGTGTGGTAGTTTTTCTCATTCTTCTGATGGGAAATTTTGTTTTGCAAACAACAAAGAGTGTCTGCGTTGTGGTAAGGTAGGACACTTCGCAAAAATGTGTAGAAATAAGAACAATTCAAGAATTACAGTCATTAATGAATGTGATGATTTGAGACGTGATGTTAACAAAATTTTGGTCTTGTCTGACACGGTTTGTTCGTGTAGCAACCAGAGAGGTAATCCTTTTAAGGATAACTTTGTTATTGATGGGAAAATCATTTCTCTCATGGTTGACACGGGTTCAAAATGGACCATAATTCCTTCTTCTCTATTGAAGAGTGTGTGGGGCGAAAGGGTACTAGAGACGTGTGACATCTTCCCGTCTGGCTACCAAGGTGAAAAGATTGATATGCTAGGTTTCTTTGAAGCTAAGATTGACTTCAAAGGCAGATCAACTTATGGTAAAATATATATATCAACGGATGGACCAGCAATCTTAGGTCATCACCATCAATATGATCTGCACATTGTCGTTGATCCTAGATCTGATAATCCCATTTCGATTGTTGAGACCTCATCCTTGGAGGACATATTGGCCAAATATAGAAACGTGTTTAGGGACCAGTTAGGTGAACTTATAGGCTACTCACATCGCATAATTCTCAAGGAGGGCAGTTTACCTGTTCAACACAAGGTAAGGAGAGTGCCCTTTGCTTTACGAAATGAGGTCAAGGCTACCCTAGAGGAAAGGCTCCAAGGGGGAATCATTGAACCCATTGAAGCATCTCCTTGGGTTTCGCCTGTTGTGATCTCGCAGAAACCGGATAACAAGATCAGATTCTGTGTGGATCTTCGTTCCCTAAATAAGTGTGTTGTAGCCGATGTATTCCCTCTACCAAACATCGGTGAATTGGTATCAACTCTTAAAGGGGCAAGGTTCTTCAGTAAGTTGGACCTTAAACATGCCTACCATCAAATTTGTCTGGATGATAGCTCCAAGCATTTAACTGCTTTTATCACCAGTGAAGGCACATTCCAATTCACTAGGCTACCCTTTGGGCTAGTCTCAGCCGCTAGCGTATTCCAGAGACTTGTCTCTGAAGTTTTTAAGGGTCTTGATAAGGTGCTGTATTTTCAAGACGATATCTTGATTTATGGTGATTCTCTACAAGAACACAATAAAATCTTACAAGATGTGTTACTTAGGGTGGATGAGGCTGGTTTAACATTAAGAAAAGAGAAGTGTGCTTTTCTGTTGAAAGAGATAGAGTATTTAGGATTTTGTTTGTCGGAAGAAGGCATTAAACCTAAGAAAAACTTACTTGAAGCCATTGAGCTAGCACCCTCCCCGGTTGATAAGGATCAACTTCGGTCCTTTATGGGCTTGATCGAGTTTTACTCGAAATTTGTAAGAGATTTCTCATCCAAGACTGCTTCCCTGAGATCCTTACTAAAAAAAGGTGTCAAGTTTTGTTGGACTACTGAGCACGAATCCTGCTTTAAGTTGATCAAAGGGGAACTTAAATCTGCAAATGTCCTCACCCCTTTTGACACTGCTCGGTCCTCCATCCTGATGGTTGACGCCAGTGCCATTGGCCTTGGTGCAGTTCTCGTACAAAGACATGGGAGTGTTGAGAAAACCATAGCATTCGCGTCTAGGCCTCTGTCCACCTCTGAGTCAAATTACTCCGTAATAGAGCGTGAAGCTCTTGCCGCAGTCTGGGGAACAAGTTACTTTCGAACCTACTTGTGGGGTTACAAGTTTGTTCTGCGTACAGACCACAAACCTCTTTTAAATGTTATAGCTCCTGGTGGGGCTGGTAAGGGTTCTCCAAGGTTGGCGAGACTGGCCTCTCGCTTACAGGACTATCAGTGTGAGATCGAATTTGTTCATGGGTGGAAGAATATCCAAGCGGATTGTCTGTCTAGGCTCCCTATTCCTTCCACTTGTTGTGGTTCTGAGATCACGTCTGATGATCTTGCGGTTGATGTGATGGAGGATGTTTTGTTGGTGGGTGGTGGTTCATTTTCCCGTGATGAATGGTCCAAGGGCATGGAGGAAGATCTGACTTTGAAGGCTGTTATCAGTCTTGTTTCTAATGGAACAAGGAGGGAAAGTACTGTTAGTCCTTCAGTCAGACCCTTCTTGAAAATTTTGGATGAACTTTCTTTAGAGGGAAAAGATGTTTTGATGCAAGGTGATCGCTTTGTCCCTCCTAATCAATTAAGAAGGAGGATTCTAGACTTGGCCCATGAGGGGCACTTGGGTCAAAGTCTCACTCAACGTCGTGTCAAACAGAACTTTTGGTGGCCCTCTATTGATAATGATGCAGTCGATTGTGTTTTGAAGTGTAGTTTCTGCAGGGAAGGCGAGAAGCGCCTCAAAGTTTTGGGCTCTCAGTCCACACATAAAATTGTCTTTGAGAATACTCCCTGGCATAGTGTCTGCATAGACTTCATAGGCCCCATGAGTGAACTACCTACTGATCACCGTTTCGCAATTGTTCTAATCGATTGTTTTTCAAAATGGCTGTGTGTACAATTTGTAAAAGAGATCACTACTGATGCCACCATTAAGTTTTTGAAGGGTATTTTTATCAGCGAGGGCTATCCTTCTGTCCTCAATTCAGACAATGGGACTCAACTCACGTCCTCGAAAATGACTTCTTTTGTTAATGATTGTGGCATCAGGCATCAGAAGACTAGTCTTTACAACCCACAGGGTAATGGCCTTTGTGAAAGAGTGAATCGCCTTGTTAAGAGTGTGATTCAGATGTTTGTAGAGACTGGTTGTTTTTCAGATGAGCGTGTCCCGGAACTGGTCTGGCTTACCGCGCCACACCACATAAGAGTGGTGAAAAGTCTCCTTTTGAACTAATGCGTGGTCGCACACCAGTAACTAAATTGACCCCTGCTTGGTTGAAGGGCTCTGGTGGCGATGTGCCCTTAATTCATGACAGTACCCCCTTGCCCATCTCCGTGGGTGACCTGGTTAAGGTTAAGCCGGGGAGACTTGCTAAGGGTCTTAGCAAGTTTAGGGGTCCCTACAGAGTCAAGAAGGTTTTTCCACACTTCATTGTCTTGGCCAATGGTGAAAGTTGGAATTATCGGAGGGTAGCACTCTACCAGAAGCGTAAAGATTCTTCTTCTGATGACCTGTTTCCTACTCAGCTTGATGGTTGTAATGGTTATTTACTGTCCTCTGGTGGTCCTTCCTCTCCCATCCCCTTGCCAACTGGACGGGGGGAGGTGGGTGGTGGCGATGCCTCCACATCTTTATGTACATATCATAGTGGTTCTGTGGTTGATTCCGCTCCTGCCTCTCTTGTTCCTGCTTCTGTACCTCGTGCTCCTGTTTCTCCTTCCTCTTCTTTGGTTGATGTCGGTTTGAGGAGCTCTCGCTCCCGTCGCCCACCCATGTACTTGAATGACTATGTGCATTAATGTTTCTTTCCTTTTCTTGTGTTTTCTTTCCTTGCAAAGGGGGGAGATATGTTGTACAGGGCTTTGCTTCTTCCTTGGGCCAGCACTCTAGATCTCTCCTTGTGTTCTGGGTTCTGGAGTTCTCCTTCGCCCTGTTGGCAGTTGGAGCTCTGGTTGGACGGGGGGCTGACCTACCTATACCTGTGCTGCATTAAAGCCTTTGCTTCACTTACCTGCTTGTGGAGTCATCTTTTCATGTACAACAGTTTGGTGCAAACACTGGCTAGTTGTTGTATTAAAGTAGTAACTACTTGGCCGCATGGACATATTCTGTTTTGATGATCCTCCATCAGAATGACATGTCAAAGATTCGCTCTATATGCAGTTAGTAACCACCAAATGTCAGGGCTGCCCACTTCAATGCCCTAATCAAACCAGATCCAGCGGCTGCAATCACAATGCCTAAAATGTCCACAATATGCAGCCACAGAATGCCCACAGTATTCCGAATATTGCGGCTACACTGTGTGTCGATGTGTGTGTGTTGAGCATGGAGCTTCCAGCACATGCTGAGACTCTGCAACTTGCTCAATCTCGGTCCATGTTAAAATAGTTGCATGGCCTGCACGGCTTCTAGGAGCACAACTCCATAATGACTACATTAATGGCAGCAATCATGAAAATAATTAACAAAGCTTTTAGACTATTAAAGGACACCCCGTGTTCTGGCCTGTCCCGTTTTCAACTTCCTACTCAGAACTCTACAGATGGCTACAGATGATCATGCAGCCAGACCTACAGGCATGCATTTTTGTGGGGGAAAAGAGAGATAGATATGCCACTGCATACAGAAAAACAACATATATATGTGGGTATCCACGCACACAAAGATAATTAAAGGGACACAGACTATCCAAAATACAGTCACATACAACATGTATATAGTCGCACACTGTATCAGCATCCGAAAAATGAGGTGATTGATGAATCACCACCTTCTGATCGTGTTTTATCTCAACACATAGCTATAATCTACAGCCTGTGATAGGGTAGTTGTGCAGTGTCCTACCAGATTTGTGAATGCTACGAAATATCACATTCAGGATAACAAATACATGTTGTTCTATTCCACTTGTTCATTGTGTGTCTCATTCCACCAATGCTATCTGTCCGAGGAGGGTTGTAGTTACGATGTGAGAATCCACCAATGTAAGACATTGGCATTGTCACATGAAAAAAAACTTACGGTTAAATCTATAGAAAAAATGTATTAATATTCGGGGCGCTAGGTGGTGCATGACCGTGATGGCAGCATATCGGTGAGGCTCCCGCCCGGCCGAGCTACTACTTATCCTTCACCCTCAGCCGGCATGGCAAATATAATTAGCTCAATGGAGTAAGCGCGGCGCACAGCGTTTGTTTAAACAATAGTTTGGTGCAATTTAGTGCGATTTAGGTAAGTTAAAGGTGCTCCTGCAGGTGACGCAACTGTCCTAATGCGTCCAAATGGTTGAAGGGTTGAGTGCGCTACTGGGGCGTAGGCGCATCCCTGCGGGCGGGCAAACTTGTATGGTTCTTTGTGCGGGAAGCACAGTTGATTCCACAAAAGTTCAATAAAGACTTTCAAATTATCATGTTGTTGTATTTATTTTGAAGTTTTATACTTATTTCATGTGAATCATCAATCAATGGATATAGTCGACATGATTACGAAGAATTGGAAGTGCTCCAATGCATTTCGGACTCGGGGAGTCCTTTTTCAAGGAGCGCTGCAAAAAGAACAAAAAATAACTCAAATCAATGAATATGCCAATAATGCAATTAAATCATCCTAAGAGGTTAACATTGGTGCGTGGGTGAATTAACCGCATGCATCCACGTAGATAACAAAACTTCAATGGTGTCACAAACAGTATACATATGTTATATACACAATCAAGAATGAAATAAATAGAGGCAATCATAGGAGAAAGTGGATGGAAACGAATGTGAAGAAGATTAATGGAAGCAGTCGTGGGGGGAAAGGGTGAGGGTTGGGTGTGAAGACGGCATGCTGTCAAATCGAAATGGGAGCGGGAAGGGTGTGGGCTGTTTATACAAAATGAAAAAACTGCTCGAGCAACTCGAGACTTACGTAGTGAATCTTCGAGTCAATCAATGCGTGGCACTCTGAAAAAAATAATAACGGAGAGTCTGTTTAGCGTGGGGGGGTCATGGAGGGGAATGCAAGGGCAGGCGATCAAAAAAGAGCTTCGGGAAAGAGCTTACTTGAACTACGCTTGGAGCGTTTCAACAGGGTCTATGTTCGGATTCCGGGGACTTCGCGGAGTAAACGCGGAGTTCCAGGACGAGGTAAAAAGATAATAGAAACCGGTGAGGGACAACGGGGATAGAGGCTGAGAGGTGCGGCCATCTTTGAATGGTAGATTTGTGTATAACATGAAGAGAATCATAGGATGAAAGTGGCAAAAGGTGAAAATAACCAACAGAACTGAGATACAATATATCAAAAAATATACCCGAACAGGTATTATAAGTAGCAACTTAGTTCAGTCCGGTCGTTAAGACCAAAAGGCTTCTGTGATTGAAGTCTGTACATCCATGCTGTCTCCCTTTGTAGGAGGAACTTGTTGTTGTCTTTTCCTTCGATTTTCGGGACAATTTCAAGAACCAAGTACTTCAATTGAGCTACATTGTGATTAGCTTCATTAAAGTGAGTGGCCACACTGGATTTGATATTTTTTGTACGTATGTTTGACTTATGTTCATTCAAACGGATTTTAATTTTCCTGCTGGTTTTCCCAACGTAAATTTTTCCGCAAGGACATTTGAGAAGGTAAATGAGATTTGAAGAGTCGCAAGTAGCGTCTACCTGCAGTTTGATGTTGAAACCTCTCATAGGGTGATTGATATTGTTGCCTCTGATAATGTTGTTGCAGTTGTTGCAATGGTGACAGGGGCGTGTGCCTGTATGTTTCTCCGGTGCAGTGGTGGTTTTTGACAAGATTTCCTTAATGTTCATTGGACGGGTGTAGGCAAAAATAGGAGGTTCCTTGAAAAGGTCCCCAAAGTCTGGTTCAGATGAAAGGATACGCCAATGTTTTAAGATGATGTTCTTATAGGATTTACTGGATGTGGAGTACCTAGAAACAAGAGCCATCCTTTGATGGTCAGAGCACAAAAAAGCCACGCATTGATTGACTCGAAGATTCATTACGTAAGTCTCGAGTTGCTCGAGCAGTTTTTTCATTTTGTATAAACAGCCCAAACCCTTCCCGCTCCCATTTCGATTTGACAGCATGCCGTCTTCACACCCAACCCTCACCCTTTCCCCCCACGACTGCTTCCATTAATCTTCTTCACATTAGTTTCCATCCACTTTCTCCTATGATTGCCTCTATTTATTTCATTCTTGATTGTGTATATAACATATGTATACTGTTTGTGACACCATTGAAGTTTTGTTATCTACGTGGATGCATGCGGTTAATTCACCCAAGCACCAATGTTAACCTCTTAGGATGATTTAATTGCATTATTGGCATATTCATTGATTTGAGTTATTTTTTGTTCTTTGTTGCAGCGCTCCTTGAGAAAGGACTCCCCGAGTCCGAAATGCATTGGAGCACTTCCAATTCTTTGTAATCATGTCGACTATATCCATTAATTGATGATTCACATGAAATAAGTATAAAACTTCAAAATAAATACAACAATATGATAATTTGAAAGTCTTTATTGAACTTTTGTGGAATCAACTGTGCTTCCCGCACAAAGAACCATACAAGTGTGCCCGCCCGCAGGGATGCGCCTACGCCCCAGTAGCGCACTCAACCCTTCAAATATAATTAGCTAACATCAGCTCAGACAGCCTAAATCAAGCTGCACCTGGAGATACCTTTTTTTATGATGCTGGGCTGACGCATACTCGATATATCTGAAGCGGAAATCTGCAGCGGCCTGTGCAGCTCGGCGTAGGGGTGAGGCCGCGGCCGCGCTCACTAGGAAAGACCGAGGCTGCTGGAGAGAGGTACAGGAGGGCCCGTGCTGCGGATCATGGCACTAGGGGCGGCGGCTTGAACACCGACGTGGGAGAGGTGAGCGGCGGCGCTGACAAGCGGAGGACCCCCCGGCGTATGATCTACTGCCTTGATGCCTTGTAACCGCGAGCGGTACTGCTGGCGGCGGTGTGGACGGTCGGAGGTGCCTGGGGGTCCTGAGCTGGGCAACAGGCAGAGCCCGACATTTGTGGCCCGTGCGTCATTGCTTGAGGGGGAAGGAACCCCATATTGATATTGCGGCTGTAAGCGCCTGATCGGCTGGACTACCTGGGGCATCTCACTTTATAATTTCTTTAGTGTACCTGCTCCTGTGGAGGAGGGGAGTTTCCGCCATTTTGTTCTGCCGGGCTGGCGGAGCCCAAGGTTCGGCACCCAAAGCCCCGAGGCTGGCTTGCCTACGGACAGTGTCTGACCACAGTTGGATGCCCATAATGCGCTGCTGCACGCCCCCTGTGACCATCGTGAGTAGTTAACACACTTTGATAGTGGAGTCTACACCCCTTACATTGGGCGGCCATTTTGCTTTAAGTTTGCTGGTGCCCTGGTGACTGTGCCCGTTGATAGGAGGCACATTCGAGTGACAACTCTGTGATTGGATAAATACCTTGCAGGCTATATAGCAGGGCTCCTCAATTGCTGCTGTCCGCTCCCTGGGCTATTAATTTATATTAAGGTGCCACCTGGCACCCAGTCCTGACATCCTTTGGGAACCTGCCGAATACACACCTGCACCTAACTGAGGGAAGGATGAATTGGAATGTACTTTGAGTGCCTTAGGTGAGGATATTGGGACACAAGCCATACTGGACCCTACCACACTGACCCCTTGAACAGACATAATTGTTTAGACCACACTGCAGAACACTGCGCAAGGCTGATTTACCTGACTCTCCTGAGGAACACTTCCCTAGGGCTGCTGCCTACCCTCCACTGGCTCACACCATGGGGCGCACCAACGCCAAACAAACAAAGATTCCATTTGAGACATGAAAAACACCCAAGTCGCAAACTGCTGAACAAGCGGAGTCTGACACCGTGAACGCGTCGGAAGAAGATTGGAAAGCGATACTGCTTCGAATGAAGCAAAGCCTCACCTCTATAGATGCCAAAATGGACACGATGAACCTGAGACTAGAAGCTGTAGTTAAGAAAACTGGATCAACATGAATCGCGAATCAAGGAGACGGAGACCAGAGTGTGGGACCTGGAGGATGATGCAACCACTACCAAAGGTCAGGTCACGCAAATAAATAAGCTGCTCCGGATCATCGCTGAAAAGAACGAGGATTTGGAGGCTCACTCCAGAAGGAACAATGTGCGCATACTAGGCCTTGCGGAATCCACCAATGTGGGCTGGATGGAGGATTTTATGGAGTAATTGGTAATAGATCTGTTTGGCAGGGACTCCTTTTCCGTGCATCTCACGATGGAAAGAGCACAGAGATCGCTGGCGGCCCGCCCTCTTCCGGGGGCACCTCCACGACCGGTTCAACACTGTCTGCCACCGCACCCTAGTACAGTGCCTCAGCAACATCGGAATCCGAGAGAAGGCACTGGAGTGGATCATATCGTTCCTCGCCGGAAGAACCCAAAGAGTCCGCCTCCCCCGTTCAGATCCCAGGCCACGAAGTCATCTGCGGCGTACCACAAGGGTCATCACTCAGCCCAACCCTCTTCAACGTCTACATGAGCCCTCTCGCAGCCATTGCACGCAAACACAACCTCAACATCATCTCCTACGCTGATGACACCCAGCTCTTCCTCTCCCATCTGTCGTAATTTGACGGTGATCGGGTTAGCGTTGAGCTTTGCTACACGAATTTCCCTTATCTTGACTATGGTTGTCGGAAGCCATTTTGAATGTGCCGGCGGCCATTTTATATGGATGCGTCGCCTCGTGGCCAGCATGCCCTTTTTTCCTTTCTCTGTACCACTGACCACTCGAGTTTGCCCAGCAACAGGCTATTTTTAGTATTGGTCAAGCTCGCACATGCGCAGTTAAGCCTGGACAGTCATCACTTAGGAATGTCCCTCCAAACTGACCAGTGGTGTTGTAACTCCTCCCATGAGTTGGCTGTGTTCCAAAAATGACCATATATGTACCTAAACCTCTGTAAATGTGTTCCGCCTACATTTTTATTACTGTAAAACTGTATAAAAGAGGTCTCGCACCGATGTTCGGTGTGATACTTCTTGCATTGCCGAAGGGTGCTGTAGGAATGTACCACCACCCCATGGGGTCTTAATAAACTTGTCTTTTGCATTTTCTAGTTTCCGTGCCAACATCTTTTTGGTGTAGGGGGTGTCTGCGGAGTATGTAGGCCTGGAGAACCCAATACCACACACCGACCCCGCCACCGCCAGAACCAGCCTACACGAAGGGATGAAAGACGTCGCCGAATGGATGAAGAACAGCCGCCTGAAGCGGAATTCCTCATCCTCGGACCATCGCCCTCCACCTGGGACGACTCCTGGTGGCCCCCTGCCCTGGGCACCACCCCCAAACCAACAGACTGTGCACGCAACCTGGGCTTTATCCTGGACTCCTCCCTCTCGATGACCAGACTAGTCAACGCCATCTCGTCATCATACTTCAACACCCTGCGCATGCTCCGTAAGATCTTCCGATGGATCCCCACCGAAACCAGAAAGACGGTCACCCAGGCACTCGTCACCAGCCGACTACACTACGGAAACACCCTGTACGCCGGAACCACAGCCAAACTTCAGAAAAGACTCCAGCGCATCCAGAATGCCTCCGCACAACTCGTCCAGGACTCCCCTGACACAGCCACATCTCCGGCCATCTGAGAGACCTGCACTGGCTCCCCATCAGCAAGAGGATCACGTTCAGGCTCCTCACTCACGCACACAAGGCCCTCCACGACCTGGGCCCCAAGTACCTCAACAAACACCTGACCTTCTACGCACCCACCCGCCAGCTACGATCGACCAGCCTCACACTTGCCGCCGTACCACGCATCCGCAAAGCCACCGACGGGGGAAGATCCTTCTCCTACCTGGCAGCCAAGACATGGAACTCCCTCCCGATCCACCTCCGGCTGACCCAGGATCATCTCTCCTTCAGGAAGCTCCTCAAGACCATGCTCTTCGAGCAGTACAGGACCCCTCCCCCCCCAGTGCCTTGAGACCCTTCCGGGTGAGTAGCGGGCTATACAAATGCCCTTGATTGGTTGATTGATTGATGGTTCCTGTCTGGCCTGGGAGCATACCTCAGTCAACCAGGAATCCCACTTCTAACAGTGCAAATTTTACTTAAACCATAAAAACTCATAATTCCAGTTGCACTTATTGAAGTTGTTGTCACATTGGTGTCATTTAATTTCTTAAAATGTACTCCATATTTCTAATTTCTTTTGCAACTTTCCGTGTTTTGTATTTGCTTTTTCAGGGCTTCATAAATACTTTCCTCTAAATTAAGCCTACCAGAGGGTTAAGCACAAGCTTATTTTATGACTTTTGTAGTTAACCCTGACAAGGTTTGCGTTTATTATTTAAGTGGGCCTCACCTCTCTCAACTAATAATTCAGGATCCAGGGGCTTATGTACAAGGAGCTTGCACCATTAGTGCGTCAACATTTTTGACCCATTGGCGGAGCAATCACTGCTCCATATTTTCAAGGTAATATATCTTTGAGGATGCATCAATTTCTTGACTCATGCAGCAAAATGAGCATGTGTCAGAATTACCTGCTTTACGTAATTATTAAGGTATGCAAGGTAGTCGATCTGTCGTAATTTCCAGCATAAAAGTGACGCATGGATATTTATAAAGCGAAACAAAAGGGGAAGATGGACGGAGCATTTGAGCAAATCAAACACTCACCCCCAGTCAACTGATCTGGGTTTAATCCATCACCATTCTTTAGCTCACTCAGCTACCCCAGTTCAGACATGGCCATATGCAAATCAGTCTGACCCTGTGTCTCATGGGAACAGTCCAGCCCAAACTGCCAAGCCATGTCTTCCCTGGACCGGAAACAAGCATCCTGGGACCGGTTTCGGATTCATAATCCTCATCAGCCAGGCTATCTTGAATCCAGTAGCCAAGTGATCTAGGGACTCACGTCTGAGCATACCCTGCCAACTTAGGGCGAACAAAGCGAAACAAAAGGGGATGATGGACGGAGCGTTTGAGCAAATCAAACACTCACCCCCAGTCAACTTATTTGGGTTTAATCCATCACCATTCTTTAGCTCCCTCAGCCACCCCAGTTCAGACATGGCCATATGCAAATCAGTCTGACCCTGTGCCTCATGGGAACAGTCCAGTCGAACTGCAAAGTCATGTCTTCCCTGGACGGGAAACAAGCATCCTGGGACCGGTTTCAGATTCATAATCCTCATCAGTCAGGCTATATTGAATCCAGTGGCCAAGTGAGCTAGGGACTCACGCCTGAGCATACCCTGCCAACTTAGGGCAAACAAAGCGAAACAAAAAGGGATGTTGGACGGAGCGTTTGAACAAATCAAACACTCACCCCAGTCAACTGATCTGGGTTTTATCCATCACCATTCTTCAGCTCACTCAGCCACCCCAGTTCAGACATGGCCATATGCAAATCAGTATGACCCTATGCCTCATGGGAACAGTACAACCCGAACTGCCAAGCCATGTCTTCCCTGGACCGGAAACAAGCATCCTAGGACCGGTTTCGGATTCATAATCCTCATCAGCCAGGCTATCTTGAATCCAGTGGCCAAGTGAGCTAGGGACTCACGTCTGAGCATACCCTGCCAACTTAGGGCAACAAAGTGAAACAAAAGGGGATGATGGACGGAGCGTTTGAGCAAATCAAACACTCACCCCCAGTCAACTGATCTGGGTTTAATCCATCACCATTCTTTAGCTCACTCAGCCACCCCAGTTCAGACATGGCCATATGCAAATCAGTCTGACCCTGTGCCTCATGGGAACAGTCCAGCCTGAACTGCCAAGCCATAACTTCCCTGGACCGCAAACAAGCTTCCGAGGACCGGTTTCTGGCATTCCAGCCATCTTCAGCCCGGCTTGCTTGAATCCAGTGGCAAAGTGAGCAAGGAACTCACATCTGAGCATACCCTGCCACACTTATGGCGGCCAAAAGCGGTACAAAAGGGGGTGGTGATGGACGGAGCATCTGAATCAATCATTAAACCCAGATCAGTTGACTTGGGGTGAGTGTTTGATTTGCTCAAACGCTTCGTCCATCATCCCCTTTTGTTTCGATTTGGCGGACATTAAGGTTCCAATATTAATGTTTGCCGACAATACTCTCATTATATCAAAGACCTCGAGCGGCTTGCAGAGTGCCCTTAATATTTTTGAGGAATTCTGTGGGGAGCATGGCCTCAAAGTTAACGTGACCAAAACCAAGTTAATGGTATTTAATCCTCACCGTGACTTCCGATCTAGGCTAACTATGAATCAGCGCCCACTAGAGGTAGTCAAAGCTTTTACCTACCTTGGTATCTACATGACCAATGATCTTAAATGGTCCCAGCACATTGATCTAGCGGCATTAAGGCACAGACAATTAGCTGGAACTTTAGGGGTTGGGCATAGAAAGTCAGAAACTAAACCAATTATGCCAGCCCTACAGGTTTACGAGGCAAAAGCCCTTGGCTCAGCACAATATGGGGCGGAGTTGTGGGGATTTGGAAAACTTGATTCACTACAAAGGTCCGAAAATAAGTTTATTAGGACAATTACGGGTCTTCCCAAAAGCACCCCCTTCTCCCCCTTAGATATGAGCTGGGCAGAAAAGCTGTGGTAGATTTGGCAAAGCTACATCCGATACTGTACTGGAGACGACTCTGGACCACTCCAGAACTTAAGCACTATGCTAAAGGTTTTTTGGCGATAATTAAAGGGGATCTTTTTCATAAAATTAAATGGCTAAAAGACCTTAGATCTTTGTTGTGTTTGTTGGGTCTCCAAACTCTTTGGGATAACCTGTCAGGTGCACTATTTCCTAGTAAATTTATCGTAAAGGAGTTGTACTGGAATTATGTGACTGAGCGGGACTGGAGAAATACTGATTCTAGATCTATGGCAGGATGTTATCTGGAATTTAAAATCTCTCCCGATTACGAAACTTACTGGGATACAAAAACAAAGCCATGGGATAGGAAGCTCCTATGCCAATTGAGGATGGGTACTCTTCCATTAAGATCACTCACTGGCAGGTGGCGGGGTTCACTAAACATTTCTTGACTGCGTGTGGATCTGAAAAGGAGACTGTTGGCCATTTTTTATTCGCATGTCAAGCCTATATTATTCCTAGACAAACTTGGTTAAAACCTGCATGTAGAAATCTAGGCACCAAAAGTAGTATTGTAGCTATTAGAATTATTTGCACTAGCTCACACTTGCCATTGGCTATAGCAGTAGCGAAATTCCTGGGGTGGGCATGGTCTATTAGGAATAAAGTGATAGTCGAGTAACTGTTTATAGAGGGTGAGTTTTACTACTACAAGATACTTGATGTCGCTTTTATTTTAAATTGTATGCATATATGTACACAATTCTTTTCCAAAAATTCTTGTTTTTATTTGTCTGTGGCAATTATCTAATACTGCTTATATGTATATGATTCTTTCCCAAAAAATCTTGTTTTTACCTGTCTGAGGCAATCATTTAATACTGTTTTAATATTTTGTATGTATTGTGCTTTTATGAGAAATGCTCGAATAAAGCCTCTTTGAATTGAATTGTTTCGATTTGTTCGCCCTAAGTTGGCAGGGTATGCTCAGACGTGAGTCCCTAGCTCACTTGGCCACTGGATTCAAAATAGCTTGGCTGGAAAAATGTAATTTAAAAAATGGTGAGTACTTACCTTGCCCTCAAGGCACGCCGACTTGGTGATGCGGTAAGCGCACGGTAAGTGTTTTTCTTTAGTTTTTATGTAATTTTACCTTCTCCTTGACTTTCGACTTCTTCTCATCTTCTGCCCCACTGCGCCACTGCTCTTACATGCACAGGCAGTTCCTGGAGCTTCCTGGTCATTTAGGTTTCTATGCTTTCTGTGTCATGTCCCTAAATTGTCATTTTTATCTTGTATTTGTATTTTAGGTTTTTGTAATGTTTTGTGGAGTGTTTGTCTAAATATGGATTATTAGTTATAGTTGTGGGGAGAAGGTGCAGTGTTTATTTTGTAGCTGAGGTTAGGGTGACTAGTGGGTGTAGGGAGATGTGGGATAGGAGCTGGGACAGGTCCAGGAACCTGACTGAAGAGCAGTTTGGCGGCCTGCTGTGGCTGATTGTGACATAACTGCCTAACATGTTTGGGAGTGGAGGCAGGGTGCTAAGAGATACCCAACCCAGGCGAGGCGTTACAGGTGGGAGAAGGTGAGCTTCCAAATGGAATTAGTGTTTGGTGTGGACCAGAACATCAGACAATACAAGCATCGGTGGACTGACTTTGTCAACCAGGAGCAGGATATCCTTGATCACCTGGACCTAGAAGTCAGAGGAAATGTCGGTAAGTTCCCATATAGCAAGAGCTTGTAGCTGTTTGGCTGCAGCAAAAAGAAGGATGGATTTTAAATTCTGTGTTTGAAAATAGCACTTTTAGAAAGTGGCTATTTTCTTGTTCAACCTTTCCGTGGGCCCCTGCCTGTTTGTGGATTGACTGTTTGAGAGTTACAGGTGCTGGGGTGGCTCCAGGAGTCTGGGTGAGTGTGTACTAGGCTGAATAGACCTATCCACATTTGGAGAGGTAGGAGGAGTAGCACTTGGGCCTGAATAGGGCTGTGACTGCCTTCCACAATGCTGGCTCCACCTCCTGTGGTGCATCTGATGACCCTGGGTTGGACTAGGTCCAGGACCCCTCACACATAGAGAACAAAAACCTTTGGGGTATAAATATGAGAGCTGAAACCCCTGAAAGGTATATTACTTTGGCACCAAGGAGGAACCTTTGCTGAGGAGAAAAGCTGAAGAGCTGATTGAGAAGTACTGCCCTTGCTGTGTGTCTGGGGTTGGCCTGCAGCTGCTATTTCTGCCAAAGGAAGAACAAGGGACTTTGCTGTGTCCCCCTGCTTGACAAGGACTTTGCTGTGTGCTGTGTCCTGAAAAGAAAGTCTCCAAGGGCCTGAGAAGAGCTGGCCCCCTGTTGTGGAAACACAGGGATATAAAAGTTTCCAAGACTACTTCGTGGTCAAGAGAAATCCCCGCCAAAGAAGATCAGCTAAAGAGACTGAAGAGAAGTACTGCCCTTGCTGTGTCTGGGGTTGGCCTGCAGTTTGCTGTTTCAACAGAGGAGAGAACTAAAGGACTTTGCTGTGTGCTGTGTCCCCTGCTTGAAGAAGACTTTGCTGTGTGTTGTGTCCCTATGTCGAAAAGTCTCCAAGGGCCTGAGAAGAGCTGGCCTCCTGTTTCTGAAGTCCCAGGCACAAAAGGACTTCACCCCCAGCTACCCTGAACTTCCTTGCTGGGAGTTCCAGTCTGCCAGGAGGGCATGTAACTGTGTGTGAGGCCTTTTTGCTGAAGGGAGAATGAAGGTCAACGCAACAGGAGAATCGTGACGCCGCCACACCAGCTCCTGTCGCATCATTGAGGAAGTGTGTCGCCGCTGCCGCTGTTCGCTATCGCATCACCAGAGAAACGTGCCGCCACACAGAGGGTGCCGTGGCATCACCGGAGAAGCGTGTTGCAGTCACCGACAGTGTTGTTGCATTGCCGGAGAAGCATGTTGCAGTCACAGAGGGTGTTGTCGCATCACCGGAGAACCTTGTCGCAGGACCTGTCAGAAAACCACTGAGTTTGCCACACGGCCGTCAGGTGTCCATGCATTCCCTCTACGTTATTGCATCGCAGTCAAGACGCCATTTTCTCACATCGCACCGGATATCGCAATGCATCGAGGCGCCATCTTGTCGCATCGGAACCGGAGCTCAGGAAGAATCAACGCATCGCCTTCTCTGCGACTCTTTTGTTTGTTTCGGTTACGCATCCCAGGTACTTTGTGAGTAAAGTGTCGCATTTCATCATCTACAAGTTTATCTTTGCAATAACCTTTCTAAAGACATTCTACTGAGTTTTTGTATGTTGGATTTTTTTTTTTTTTTTAGTTTAGATGAAGATATTTTATTTTTCTAAACTGATGTAGTGTCCATTTGTGGTGTTTTCACTGTGTTACTGTGAGTGTTGGTACAAATACTTAACACATTGTCTTTGGCATAAGCATGTTTGCTCGTGCCAAGCTACCAAGGGGGTGAGCAGGGGTTATCTAAAGTGTGTATCCCCCTTACCCTGACTAGAAGCAAGGGTCCCTATTTGGACAAAGGTACCTGCCACAGCCAACTAGAGACCCCCATTTCTTTCAGTGACTATGGCATGATACGTTCTAACTAAATGACAGACACTGAACATGACACAGGGGCCTGTTCACAAGGGCATCATAATGGCCAAAGCAGTAAGCACACAATGCAGTGCAGGGGAGGCTAATAGGTGAGGTAGGATGCATCCTGCACTGTCCAGGGAATAGTGTCACCCAACCTTCGATGTCTATGTCACTGTGCAGAGATTGTGACATTCAGAGATGCCAATGCTACCAGTGAGTGTCAACTCATTGTTACTGTGATCTGCAAAGATTGTGTGTGTTTGCTAACATGGTTTGCAGTGAGATGTGCAAGGGGCATCATCAGTTTGCAGTACATGAGGATCTTAATTGGTATGAGTGTATGTGGGACATATAAGCATTGCACACGTGGTAATGCTGCAACATACATGACTCATGCCCTACATTCAAATGACCTGCACTATACACATTTTAACTACTTTGTAGGGATTTGTGAGACATAAGCCCAATGTAAAAAGTATCCATATTTTTGCCTGGATACACCTGGAAGCAATTTATTGCAATATACCTGACAGATACAGCTCAAAAGACCTACTAATTGACACTCTACAGCATGCTTGTACACATTCATCTTATGGACTAAGTACAAGTTGATGTGTGTCTTGGTAATAATATTTACTGGAAGGTTGGAACAGATTAATGGGTATATCATGGAGCACATGATTTTCTCTTATTTTCAGTAGGTGATCTATGGTATGGTGGTGTTGGTATGACCGATGTGTTAATCTCTATACAAAATTTACAATATCTCTCTTGAATGTGAGGCAGTTCACAACATTCTGTCTATGTTTCAACTACTTGGCACTGAGTATATCTATGCTGCTATGTGTGTGGCATGGGTATATGCGATGACAGTGAAGCATTGCGGGGTCACAATACGTGTACTGCCTACACATCACTCATTTCACTTAGATGATTGGCAATAGATTGGACCCTCTGGCATGTGTCATGTCATACCTCCAGGTGCACATAGAAGGACCACGTGTACCATTCCAGGGGTACATACCAGCATATATCAAAGTCCGTCCTCATATGCACATGGGTACATGGTGGCCTGTCTCTGGCCTTTCCAGTACCCACATGCACACAACCTGAGTTATTATTAACCACTATTATCCTAGGGTACGGACATGCTTTTCATGATAGTTCATTCTGCATCACATAGATGTAAGGGTGGTAGGCAGGCCATGCCACTTGTGCTGCTAATAGTGAATGATGCATATATATGTAGTCAAGTGTGACAAATAAGCTTTGTTTGATGCGTGTGTCTTTCCTTTCCAACAGCCAGCAAGACCACATCAGAGAAAAGGCATATAGGCTCAGGGTTGAGAGATACACAATCGGACACCACCTCACTGGGGAACCTGGCACAGGAGAAAATACCCATCAATGCACGGCCCACCACGGGGGCCATCAGAGTCCGGAGAGGGATGGCTTCCTGGTACCGGGTGGCATAGTCCACCAAGACCAGGATGAGCCTGCTGCCTATGGCTGTCTGATCCAGAGGCCCCACAATGGCAATATCCATCCTCTCAAAGGGGGTGCTGACAACAAGGAAAGGTTGGAGAGGTGCCTCCAACTATTGCTGCTTGTCTGGCAAGTCTGGCAAGACCTACAATGAGGATCCGAGTGCTTTCGTATTTGGGGCCAGTAAAAGTGGGTGACCAGCTTTTCAAAGGTCTTGTATTGCCTCAAATGCCCTGCCAAAGGCACCTCATGAGCTAGACCCAGTAGAAAGGCTCTGAAGCGATGGGGTACCACCAGCACATTGGCTGACCCAGGCTCAGCAACCTTAGGCTTGCTATACAGGAGACCATTATCCCAGTAAATCCAAAATCATCCGGACTGATCACCTACTGCATGGTTTACAGCCTACTGCTGCAAACCAATGAGAGAAGGGCACGTTTGCTGCACCTGGCAGAACTCCTCCCTGGTGGGCCCTCCTTCTTGCTGCCAATGGGTCAGCTTAGGCAGATCCCCCAGTTCAGCCACTTGTTTCCCTGTAAGCTCTGGGGCATCCCCCTCAAGGTCTACCTCCTCCTGGACTGTGAGAACATCAGGGGCCACTTTCCCTTCCCCCCTGCCTCTTTTCTTCTCAGCAGGCACCTGGGTCACTCTTTCAGGCTCCAGGTCCTCTTGAATACCCTTACCTGCTGCCATTGTCCGAGTGGTCACACATGCCCTCTCAGGCAGACCCAACATTTCTAAATGAGACCTCCGCTCCACCTTCACCCATGGGGAGCTCTCCAAATCATTGCTTAGCAGACAGTCAACAGGCATGGCTGGCCTCACACCTACTCTCAAGGTACCTGAGACCCCCCACTCAAAGATAACCTGTGCCACTTTGCATAGGCACTCTGAGTTGTCAACAGCAACTACTGGGTAGAATATGTTGGGGACCACCGGCTCTTCAGACACCAGCCGACAACTGAAAGCTGTGACACTGGCTTCAGTGTCCCTCTTTTAACCTACACACTATGGCCATTGATGGTCACCCACTGCCTGTATTTTCTAGCGTTATCAGGCAGATGAGCCCTGGGGACCATCTCATTCTCTTCTAGAGAGACCAGGGACATCTCTGCGGGACCCCACCTTGGGTACCCAACTCCTCCCCCAAAGCTGCACTAGCCAGTTACCGGGACGCTGTAGCAGTGGGTCTGGTGGTAATCAGTTTGGGACACTTAGGATCCCCCCCGGCAGTGGCCCACCTGACCACAACTAAAACAGGTCTTGGAACCCCTCTGAACAGGCTTACCTGTCTGGACCCATGGTTTCCTTTCAGTGGGAGGGTGGGAACCCTTACCTTGGTTCCCTTGGGGCTTACATTGGGGCCCTTTTTGGAACTTCCTTTGTTTACCCTTGTCCCTGCCCACTCTTCTGCTGGGGACCCATGACCTTTTTGGGCCCTGGTACTGAGCCAGCGGTCCACCTCCACAGCAAGCTTCCTGGGGTCAGTCAGCTTTCTATCAATCAGGTGCAAGCATAGTTCTGGAAAACAACTACTAGACAAGTGCTCCCATGCAAACAAATCATAGAGCCCATGCAAATCAGTTACCTTGCTACCCTTCACTCATCCATCCAGTGCTCTGTAAAAATAAGATACATATTCAACCCAAACACTGGATTCCAGCTATTTACAGTTTCTAAGCTTCTGCCTGTAAAGCTCTGGGGGCAACCCATGCCTGGCTATCAAGGCTTTCTACATTGGGGCATAGGACATCTGATCCTCAGTGGGCAAAGATAGCAATGTCTCCCTTCCTTCACTGACAAAGCGGCTCCACAACACCGCTCCCCAATCTCTCTCAGGGACCAGGTGGGACTTCATTGCTACTTCATAGGCTTTGAACCACTGACCAATGTCCTCATTCTTCATGAAATCCTTAATAACATCATTGGGAATGTATACCTTCCCCTCCCCGGGCACTGAGGGTTTGCTCCCACCAGAGGGGTTGATCTCTAAAATTTCACTTTCAGATCCGACTCCCTCAACACTCTCTCATGCTCTAAAAGCACCTTTTTCTTTTCCATGGCCAATCTCTTGCTCTCCAACTCCAATTACTTATTTTCTAACTCACCCTGGCTCCCCAGTTTGAGTTTAGCAATCTCCCATACATGCACCCTGATTCTTTCCATGTCCTCAAACTCCTCTGTAGACGGGCCCTTTTGAAGAAACACTACTGCCCATCCTGGAAGGCGCTTTCCCCCAGTCAGGCCCAATGGCCCCTCCTGCTGCCCATCTAAATGATCTCCCTCCACCATAGGCTCTTCTGGATGCTCACTGGCATTACTAGGATCCAACCAGGCCCTCAGCGCATGTTGTTATTCCTCCTTTCTGGTGAGGCCTCTCGCAGAGATTTTTTAAACATTTTTGCAGACAGCTTTGAGATGTGGTACAGTGTAGGTATCAACCCTCTCTTCTTCAAATTCAATATCCACAGATGCAATGGATGCTGCTTTACTCATGGTGAAAATTGGTAGTTCTCAAAATGAAAATATTTCCACAAAAAAAATTCTACCAAAGTGTATGTGGTTGCGTCCAATCACTATGTAAATCACAAATGCAAGTTCAGGATCCTCACCGCTGACCACCAATGTTAGAAATGGGGGTCTCTAAAGGGCACAGGTAGGTACCTTTGTCCAAATAGGGGCCCTTGCTTCTAGTCAGGGTAAGGGGATACACTCCTAAAATAACCCCTGCTCACCCCCTTGGTAGCTTGGTAAGAGAATACAGGCTTATCTCAGTGGCAGTGTGTAAAGCATTTGTGAATACACACACTAACACAGTAAAAACACTACAAATGAACATCACACCAGTTTAGAAAAATAAGTGATCTTTATCTAAACCAAAACAAGACCAAATGGCAAAAATCCACAATACAGTATCAAACATATCCTTAAAAATAGGTTATATACTGTCAAATAATGCTTGTAGCTACAAATAACTCCACCTGGAGTTATTACCACAGCATTACAGATTAAAATCCCATAGAATGACGCAGACCGTGAAGCGTGCAGCTTCAGGCCCGGAGTCAAGCAGACCCACAAAGATCAGTACTTTGGAAGTGATGAAAGCCAAGATGGTGCACAGCATCAGGGAGGTGATGCTTCGGTGGCGCCTGCGGCGTCGGTTCTTTACGACCCCAAAGGAGGTAATGCATCTGTTCCTTACTGCAGTGCAGGGAAGGGGAGATGTTGGTTCCTTACTGTGTCGGGGAGGTGATGTCACGGATGGCGGTGAGTCCTTGCGATGGTGCGATGTCGATGGATTTGGGAGTCAACCAAGTCGAGGATTGGCTCCGTGTTAATGAAGCACTGGCGTCCATAAAGTCGGGCTGCAGTGCGAGTCAGGACGCTGTGTTATGGACGTCACGGGCGGTGTCCTCTGCTCCAGTACAGGCAGCGGCCTTGATGACGGCTTCGGAGTCGATGCAGCACAGTGTCAGCAGGGATCGGGCCTAGTGTGCAAGTCGGGGTGGTGCGTGGTGCTCTTCACGAGCGGTGCCCACGGCTTCGGTGCAGGTTACGGCATCGCTCGTCAGCATGGGTGTTGTAATTTCCTTCTGTAGCAGCTGAAACAGCAGTTCAGATGCAGAGAGACAGAAGGGACAAAGTCATTGTGTTCCTGAGACTAAAGAACAGAAGGCAAGCTCAGTTTCAAGCCCTTGGAGATATTCCTCAAGATGACAAAGCAAACAGCAAAGTCCTTTTCTCATTTCCTTGGCAGCAAGCAGCCACTGCAGGCCAACCACAGACAGCAAACACCACAGGGGCAATATTCCTCCTCAGCTTCAATGGCTCTTCTCCTTTGCAAAGGTTTCTCTCGATTCCCAAAAGTGATCTAAAAGTCTGGAGACTGGGCCCCTCTTTTTACACACCAAAATCCTTTGTTCTCTGAAGGCAGAGAGTGTCTGTACCTGGCCAGAACCAGTTCTGTTCTCTCGAGTGCAGCTTCCTGGAGGAGGTGGAGACAGCATTGTTGAAGGCAGAGCAGACCGATTCAGGTGAAAGGGAAATCTCCTCCCCCTACTGTAAATGCAGCCCAGGTCCATTCAGCCCAGATCTGACTCATTAGACTTCTGGAGCCACTGCCCCTCTCCAGCCCCTGTCATCCAAAAGCCAGACATGCAATACACAAACCTAGCAGAGGCACACTGGATGGTTAGGCAAGAAAATACCTACTTTCTAAAAGTGGTCTTTTCAAACACAGAATGAAAAAGTCACCCTCACTAAAAGATGCACATCAAAATTCTGAGTTCGGGCACTCTAAACTTTATTTTTCTCCCTTGTTCCCAGGGCCAGTTATGCTTATAATATGATATAAACAAACTCCCTATTCTGTCCGATAGGAACAGGTATCCTTGCAATAGTGAAAAACGAAATTGGCAGTAATTCACTATAAGAACATGCCACACACATAAAGGCACGTCCTATCTTTAATATTCAATGCAGCCTGCCCACAGGGGTACTTGAGCCTACCTTAGTGATCGCTAACACGTAGAAAAGGGAAGGGTTAAAGACTGGCAAGTGTGTGCACTAGCCAAGTAGACATGTCAGTCCAAGACTGCACACAGGCTCTGCAGTGGCAGGTCAGGGTTACATTTTACAGACTGCTACTGCAGGTGACACAATCAGTGGCGCAGCCCACTAGCAACATTTGATTTACAGGCCTTGGGCACACACAGTGCACTATACTAGGGTCTGACAAGTAAATCAAAAATGCCAATCATGTAACACTAATCCAAAACATCAAATTACAAAGGGAGCACTTGCACTTGGCACTGAACAGCAGTGGCAAAGTGCCCAAAGCATCTAGACCAGAAAAACGGAGTCCAACACAGAACAAAAACATAGGAGGCAAAAGTAAAAAATGCAGGGGAGACACACGCCAATGGTGCCAGGTCTAACAAGGTACAAAGTGCCTGGGCCTTTTCTGTTTATTACTACATTAGTTTGAATGTTATCTCACTGTCCATACATTCTGTAAATTATCTCACTCACTTTAGAAAGAAAAGTATACTTGGCTTTTTGTTCCATTCCTCTGCTGTTGTGTTGTACTTTGCGTCCTCGGCAAGCTCTTGCTTACTAGAGCAAAGAGACTATCTTCAGAGCTTAGCTTGTGCTTTCACCAATGCTCATTTAATAATAATAAGAATAATGTATTTCAAGGATTGAGACAGGGTTCATCATTAAGTCCATGAATAAGTCACACACAAATTAAAGTAGGATGAAAATATTCAATCCAAAAACTTTGAGTATGAGGCTTTGCATTTTTTACGAGAGACTTTGCATGTAATGTTTCCTAAATGAGGAAAGTAAATAGCATTTTTGGGCCATAAGTATCAAGGCCAAATGGGTTCGCAAACGCTGAAATTTGCGAACTCATTTTCGCAAAACGGTATGTATGAAAGAATTTGGGTGCAAAATTTGTGATTCCTTATTTTGCAATTGTATTTAAGGAATCGCAAATTTTGCGTTTCCTGAAATGCAATGTATTAAGCAAAAAAAAATTCCAAAATGCCCTTAAGGAATCGCAAATTACCACCAAATTCTAGTTGGTGGTAAGTTGCGATTTCCTTGAAACATGCACATTTCAGCATTTTTCAAAGTGCAATGTGACGTATGTGCACCATATGTGCACCCATACTTATTTCAGGGGTGCAACAGGGTGTCCTTTCGACACCCCTGCACCCTTGAAATTATTCTCAATTTGCGATTAGCAAATTGCGAATCGCAAATTGAGAATAAATTCCCATTCCTTCTCATGGGCCAGGAGTCCCATAGAAATTAATGGGAAAGTATTCCTTAATTGCGAATTCGCTAAAAAATTGCGATTTTCTTGATACATACCAAATAGCGATTCTGAAATAGCGATTTCTTAAAAATCGCTATTACAGAATCGCTAATTGGTATCTTGATACATATGGCCCTTATAATCTTATGTGTTCTATTTGGCCTGTGAAGTGAAAAGAAAGGACCAGAATGAAGAAAGAAAACCTGGTCTTTCATAGCTCAGGTGGGGAAGAAACGCGTCACACCTGTCAATGAGGTCTCAAGAGTATGGCACCCCCTGCTTTGCAGTGTTTGAAAGGCAAGGTTGGAAACTCAGCTTGTTGCTTGGCCTTCCCCAGGAAGGTCCTGATCATGATTTAAGCCCCGTGGGCTCCAAACCTTCGTACAAATGGGCTTTTTGCTAAATGCAAGTGTACTTCGGGCACTACAGGTAGCCGAGTCGGGGGTTTTCATAGAAATGTACTAGCGTGCTAACCAAAGCTAGGCGCTGTTTCCTGTTATGAATCATACATTGGTTAATTGTTTGCCATGATTTTTTTTTTTTTTTACATTTTATACAGAACAGTTTGGCATTGGCAATTTGATTAAAGACTGGTTGTGTTGCACTACAGGACAACCACAATTACAATTAGTAAACCTTGTCAATGAAAACATGAGCTTTATGGGAATGTAATAGTTTCAAATGTCTTTACCGGAAGCTCCACAGCAGTGGCAGTTTACTTCTAGGTTCGGCTCCGTATGCCGCTTGCAGTAGAGCATGCTTTTGTTTAATTTAGAGCGAATTCATGTTGTGAAATCGAATAATCGTCCATTTCTGCGCCTCTATAGAACAATACAACCGTGTACCTATCCATGTCGGCCGTTTCTCAAACAAACTATTGCTCAGTGAAACGGGCGCCGCACTCAGCACATGTGCATGGCTGGTGTGGATTAACATTTAGATTAAACGAGATCTGTTATAAGTATTTTAAAATCGCCCCGAGGCCTGCAAGAGTCATTTCCATGTTGGACTATCTGCCGGCGATCGGGGACCGGCGCAGCACTCGCCAGCACATGTCAGAAGCTGATCTTTCACTTGGCAATTCCTGTGCAAGAACAGAAGACAAGTTGATAGATACTCAATATGCAGTTACCGCAGCTCAAGTTCTGGCCTCAGCCATACATCTAAAGAGGGGAGGCCACGCCCCAGGGGACCCCGGGGTAATTACAGCACTGATTGTGCTTCCTGAACAAACATGTCAAAGTGAACGTCAGGTTCGGCCTAATAACTTTGCCTTGACAGGTTCAGTCAGATCAGTGCATTCTGTGCAAATCTACCAGGCAGCCCTCCTTGATGAGCCTGTGCCCCGGCCTCCCGCTGCCACCAGGACGTCCATCCATCTAATGTGCTGCAGAGCATGTATGCCTCCCTGCTGCACGGTATACTGACACACCCCAAAGTTAAAACGTGAATTGTGTACGTAATATATTTGAAGGCCTGTCTTTCATCATAGAGAGGATTGGGGAATGGCAGGCAAGGGGTGAGATGAGCAAAGATTAGTATCACAGGAGGAGGCTGTGCGGAGCTGGGAGCCTTTAGGGATCAGGTTCCCGCATGCACAGGACACACGGCGTCGGTGATTGACAGGAGCCCTCCCATCAGGATCACTGGGCTGTCCTGGGGGTAAACATCAAGTGGACAAAAAGCAATACATGGAGATAATACATAAGAGCTGTCAACAGGAACCTGATAGCATTGCGAATTATAATAGACTACAAAGGTACAAAGAGCTACAAACAGACAAATTGCTTGTAAAGACTTGAGGTTTACATGAAGCGGCAACCTTAGATGTAAAGGGATCACTGGGAATGAATAATGAAGGAGCCCGTCATCTTATTTGATAATGTGTACATTGCATGTTGCATTATAACACATCCTCTCACGTTAAATATTCATGCAGGTGTAAGTGACTTCATATTAATCATTTACCAGTTCCTTCCATGATAGTTTATCATTCTTTTTCTGTTCTAAATTATTTAGATGGCTTCATTAAGGAGGGTTTTCCTGCTATTTCTTTGCAAGTCTAAGCGGCATAAGGAGAACAAACTTAGGCAAAGGACAGGGAAACATAATAAATACAGCAAACTATGACATTTGCTTTCCAAAAGTTTAGTGTAAATGAAACTATTTTAATGCGCAGCAAAGTTGGAACGCTGTGTCGAGCAATGTGTCCTAAAAAACAACATTTCAAATTAGACTCGTATACTAGAGACTTTCTGATTAGGTATTACAGCAACCGGTTTGTTTTTTTTAATTGGGAAAAACTCATGATGAAATAACCCTAGAAAATATAAACCCTTGACATAAACGGAAATTAAGCACAACAGTTTCACAGAAAAACAAATTATTTTCCACAAAAGTAACCATCAACAATGAGTGTTTTTTTTTTACTAAAAAACGGCTGTATTTTGTTTAAAGCTGCACTATTATAGAGTTCCTAAGTGTTCGCTCCTGCCCAAAAAACAATTAATGTTTTTCCTCTACTATTAAAACAGCACTGCTCTAACTATACAGTTGATGTTAGTGTGCTTTATCTAATAAGAAACCACAAGAAAACTAGGGCCATATTATCAAGAAAGGGAGATACATTAACACCGCTTTTATCGGCAGGAAACTGCCGCTAAAGCAGCAACAATGGGCTTGATAATATGCCCTTGTGAATTCCCATAGAAGCCCAGGTTAACACCAGAACCTGGGCTTCTATGGGAATTCACAAGGGCATATTATCAAGCCCATTATCGCCGCTTTAGCAGCAGTTTCCTGCCGATAAAAGCGGTGATAATGTATCGCCCTTTCTTGATAACATGGCTCCTACTTTTTTGGCACATTTGTCATTGTAGTTTCGGGTTTTAAGACTTTTACAGCTGCTTTGCTTTGTGCTCCATCAATGCCGAGTTTTACTCAAATGTATTTCATCCACTGCAAATTGAGCCAGAGTGCAAACCGTGATTGTAGTCTTGCTACTGATAAGGTTGGGTGTTCCGCTACCAAATATTACTAGGAACCCTGGGCCGATGAACCTTTATTACCGGCTGAGAAGTGTAAAGGGGAGCAACAACTCATTTCAGTCAACTTAACAGTTGAGAATAACTGTGACTCAAAGGATCACAAACTCCGAACTGCAGTTTAGGGGTTTATTACAAAGCCAAAAACAACTGAATATACAAGCACCTCAAGACACGGTTGTAAAAATTCATAGGCACTAATACAAATCCATAGCTATGAATGAGTCTAATCCAATAACTTGGGCGTCTGGATTGACACCAAACTTTCATTTGACAGTCATGTCAAAAAAATAGTTGGAAAATGCTTCGGAGTGATGAAGACACTCCGTCGCACCCTGGATCTTCTTCCCCTGAGCTCCAGGCGTACCATGACGCAGGCCCTCATCACATCCCGAATTGACTATGGGAATGTGCTTCTTTTAGGAACCTCAGAAAAAAACGTCAGGAAGTTACAGGTCCTACAAAATTCAGCAGCACGCCTTGTGCTACGACTTCCGCGAAGAGCTCCTTCCAAACCTTCCTTGGATGCTCTACATTGGTTGCCCATAAAAAAGAGAATAATATTCAAGGCCCTTCTCTGGTGCCACAGAATTGTTCACCACAGAGCCCCCTCCTATCTGCTTGACTTAGCCTCACCCTATGAACCTTCCAGATCCCTTCGCTCGAAGGGAACAGGTTGGCTTAAGATCATGCGCCCAAAAAAAGCCAGACTTGGAGGTAGATCCTTTCGCATTCTCGCAGCCAAGGAATGGAATACCCTTCCTATGAATATCAGACAGGAAAAAAGTGAAACATTCTTTAGGAAACATCTAAAAACATATCTTTTCACCACTTAAACTGTCTGATGCTCTGCTCCATACAAGCAACACTCTTCTCCACAGCGCGGGGACACGTCGAAAGACGTCACCAGGCGCTCTATAAGCTCCTATAATAATAATAATGAATCATGAAGAGGATAAAAAGTTCGTAAAACAGAACACAAGCAAAAACGCTCCAATATTCAAGTCAGACTTCATCTGTGACTGAAAAGTAGAAAGCCTTAGACTGTCCCTGCTCTATCACTAAGGTGGCATCCCTACTTAACATTTCCCAGGCAAAGTCAGTTAAAGGTGCCAGCTCGTGAAGACTTCCTAAGAAGTGCATTCACAGAGTAAATCAGGTAGCCAAAACAACAGAGCTAGTTCTAGGATGCTCTTTCCCAATAGATCTCCTAACCCCTTCTCCTAACTTATCCTCTCTCCTTCTGCCCCTTTGACACTCTCTACCTCTCCTCATGGCTCTTTCTGCCCTCCAACCCTCTGGGCACTTTCCGTAATACAAAATGCAAACATTTTAAAAACGTCCACAGATCACCTCTTGCTAACGGACACCTCCTAGGTAGTTTTCCACCATCTTCTCCAAGTGTAGTCTGATGACCTTGGTTCCTAGGCCTCCTCGGCGAGAAACAACACCGGCACCCAATTATTGACCCCCTGTTTACAAAGTAACACGTTTCCTCCATGCCTAACTCCTTAAACAAAAGGCAGTAGTTCTAACTAACAATGACAGCTTCTTCCACCTGCAACTGAAACATGAAAACAGAACATCCTTGCATACACATGAAATTCACTGACTACCTCCAAATGTGAAAGACTAACAGGGAATTACATTTTCAAGACTACACAGTTCAGCCAACATATGAATAAACAAATAGGCCTTGCATAGACACAATGTGAACATTTTGTTTAGGCCTTTACACATCAAATTATACACTCCTGTTAATAATGCTTTGCGTTGCATACATCTGCAATTATTACACGTTAAGCATGATTCATTATTTCTTGGTGTAATGTTCATCATGTGCACATTTAAATCGAAAATGCATTAGATTACACGTACGCTTTTCATTAGGGAAATGCAGTATAGTAAGGTTACAATTTAAAATATAAATGCCATTTCATTTCTCTTTTGCATGGCACAACATTTTTTCTATACATTCACTTGCACATTTTTGTTATTAGAATACAATTCTACTAATCAAAATTTATGCAACATAAGAATATATATGGATGCGGACTATCCATGATTATGATGCAACCCTAAAATTTTAGAGCACCATCGCGCTCCATCACTGCACAAACTTTCTCATTTTAACATTAGGTATGAACAACACCGTTCCATAACGTAATTTAATTTAACAAAACGTATAAGAAATGTTCCAAGCACCCAGTAAGTGGTTAAAAGTTTTGTCACCTGAAAGTCATTTTAGTGTGAGTAAAGTGCTGTGGTGCAAAGATCAACTCCAGGCACCAGTGTCTAGTTTCTGCATGAACAGCAGTATATACACAGTTGAGCTCTCATATTAGTATTTACTGTTCAAGGAAAACATTATGGCTGTGGGTAGTTCACATAATTGTATTAGTGTGGGGAAGTGTCGTGAATTTTTTGCAAAACTTCCCAAAAATTACGCAATGTTATGCAATCTCAGCATAACTATGAATAGTACACTCTCTGTAGCTCTCATCAAAAATGGATCCAAGGACACACTTTGATCACAAAAAAATATGTGACTCGTGAGGGCCATTTTGGGACTAGTCTGTGGTGCTAAAAATTCCAGTCTTCTGCTTCTGCCATCTTGTTCACTTCCATTCCGACCTACTTCAGCTATTTAATTTGCATTTTTTGTTCTCCCCCTTCACCTGTTATATCTCAGCATTGAAGTGGGTATACCCAGGTGAGAGTTAATAACATTTTTAAAATGTTTCTCTGTAATTAATGAAATTGTTATATCATGAATACTGGGCAGTCCTGAAGGTCACTACTATTATGTCACAAAATTGAACAACAAAAGTTGTTCTCTGCAGTTGAGCCATTGCAAATGGATGCACTGGCCTCCCTAGTCTACTCCCACCTCCCCAGGTCTCTAAAAGCATGAACCTACATAGAGGCAGATCCACTGCTGCCAGGAGAGCATCAGTCTTGGTGGCCATGGATGCATGTACTACCCTTACTAAATGAAAACAGAAAGTAATAAAATTACCTGGAAAGGGGAGTGTTAGACCTGACGTCATTGGCTTGAGTCTCTCCTCCATTTTTGTCTGTTTGCCTCCTCTGTTTACGATGTTTTTGCTGGTATATCGCTTTGGGCACTGTGCCACTGCTAATCAGTGCCACAGTGCAAGTGCTCCCTATGTAAAATTACTATATTGATTAAATTCCATGTTTGGCTTATTTGGTTTACTGTCAGTCCCTAGTCTAGTGCACCAGGAGTGCCGGGGCGTGTAAATACAAATGCCGCTCGTGGGCTTGCAGCACATGTTGTGCCACCCACAAGAGCGGCCTAGTAAAAGTATGTCTGAAGGTCTGCCATTGCTAGACCTACGCTGACTGCGCAAGTACACCTACTTGCCAGTCCCCAAACCTTCCCTTAACTTCATGTTAGTCACCCCTATGGTAGGCCCACGGGCAGGGTGCATTGTAAGTATAAGGCAGGACAGGCCTGACCAAGTTGGCATGTCCTAATAGTGAATTACAGCCATATTCGTTTTTCACTATTGCGAGGTAACCTGCTCTCCATTAGTTAGAATGGCCTGCCAGGATTATTAATGCTATAATCCTAGCTGGCTCGAGGAGCATGGTTCAATGTCGAGTTTGGTATCCCTGAACTCGGGGTTTAATTACGCATCCGTTTGTGTGGATGGTTTTTGGACTCTGGGTTTGAAAATAGCACTTTTAGAAAGTGGCTATTTTCTTGTCTAACTATTTCTGGTTTCTGCTGGTTTGGTGTGTGTGTGACAGGAACTGGGTGGCTCCAGAGGTCTGAGTGAGTCAGTGTGGGATGAGTGGGGGAGAGTAGTTCCTGATAGCCTGCCCTGCCTGATACAATGCTGGCTCCACCTCCTGCCAGGAAACTGATGGCTCTTTGCCTGCCATGGACGATCCTGGCCCCACCTCCTACCAGGAGGCCGATAGCTCTGCTCCTGCCAGTGACAATGCTGGCTCCACCTCCTGCTGGGCGTCTGAGGACCCAGCCCTGCTCAGTGAATAGGCCAGGTGCCTCTGCCTGGCTACACCCACAACAAACCCAGGATGTGGGGAAATTACCCTGCATGGACAAAGGGATCAAAGCCAACAAGCACTGGTGTTGCCAATAGGTCTCGCAGTAGGAAAGTTGGAGCTATTACAATTGCAAATAACAATTCCTTTTATTTTTGTTTTCATTTTAAAAACATAAAGGGCTTTGTCATTTACAAAACCAATAGCTCCAACTTTCCTACTGCGAGACCTATTGTGCACTGCACAGTGTGGGTGAAAGTGGCACTGCGTGGGTGTGAGTGGCTTTGAGTGAGTGGCGTTGCGTGGGTGAGTGGCGTTGCATGTGTGAGTGTTGTTGCGTGGGTGAGTGGCGTTGCGTGGGTGAGTGGTGTTGCGTGGGTGAGTGGCGTTGCATGTGTGAGTTGCGTTGTGTGTGTGAGTGGCATTGCATGGGTGAGTGTGGCGTTGCGTGTCTGAAAGTGGTGCTGTGTAGGTAAAAGTGGCACTGCGTGGGTGTGAGTGGATTTGCATGAGTGAGTGGCGTTGCGTGGGTGAGTGGCGTTGCATGTGTGAGTGGCGTTGCGTGGGTGAGTGGCATTGCGTGTGTGAGTGGCGTTGCATGTGTGAGTGGTGTTGCATGTGGGAGTGGCGTTGCATGTGTGAGTGGTGTTGCATGGATGAGTGGTGTTGCGTGTGTGAGTGGGGTTGCGTGTGTGAGTGGCGTTGCATGTGCGAGTGGCATTGCGTGAGTGAGTGGCGTTGCGTGTGTGAGTGGCATTGCATGTGTGAGTGGCGTTGCATGTGTGAGTGGTGTTGCATGTGTGAGTGGCGTTGCATGTGTGAGTGGTGTTGTGTGGATGAGTGGGGTTGCGTGGATGAGTGGCGTTACGTGTGTGAGTGGCGTTGGGTGAGTGAGTTGCGTTGTGTGTGTGAGTGGTGTTGCTTTGAGTGAGTGGCGTTGCGTGGGTGAGTGGCATTGCATGTGTGAGTGTTGTTGCGTGGGTGAGTGGTGTTGCGTGGGTGAGTGGCGTTGCGTGGGTGAGTGGCGTTGCATGGGTGAGTGGTGTTGCGTGGGTGAGGGTGAGTGGCATTGCGTGGGTGAGTGGCATTGCGTGGATGAGTGGCGTTGCGTGTGAGTGGGGTTGCGTGTGTGAGTGGTGTTGCTTGGGTGAGTGGCGTTGCGTGGATGAGTGTGGCGTTGCGTGGGTGAGTGTGGCATTGCGTGGGTGATAGTGGGCTTGCGTGGGTGTGAGTGGCGTTGCGTGGGTGTGAGTGGCGTTGCGTGTCTGAAAGTGGTGCTGTGTGAGTGGCGTTGCATGTGGGAGTGGTGTTGCATGTGTGAGAGGCGTTGCATGTGTGAGTGGCGTTGCGTGTGTGAGTGGCATTGCGTGTGTGAGTGGCGTTACATGTGTGAGTGGCGTTGCATGTGTGAGTGGCGTTGCATGTGTGAGTGGCGTTTCGTGGATGAGTGGGGTTGCGTGGATGAGTGGCTTTGCATGTGTGAGTGGTGTTGCGTGAGTGAGTTGTGTTGCGTGTGTGAGTGGTGTTGCTTTGATTGAGTGGCGTTGCGTGGGTGAGTGGCGTTGCGTGTGTGAGTGGTGATGCTTTGATTGAGTGGTGTTGCGTGTGTGAGTGGCATTGCATGGGTGAGTGTGGAGTTGCATGTGTGAGAGTGGGCTTGCGTGGGTGTGAGTGGCGTTGTGTGTCTGAAAGTGGTACTGTGTGGGTAAAAGTGGCACTGCGTGGGTGTGAGTGGATTTGCGTGAGTGAGTGGCGTTGCGTGGGTGAGTGGCGTTCCGTGGGTGAGTGGCGTTGCGTGGGTGAGTGGCGTTGCATGTGTGAGTGGCGTTGCATGTGTGAGTGGCGTTGCATGTGTGAGTGGGGTTGCATGTGTGAGTGGCGTTGCATGGATGAGTGGCATTGCGTGGATGAGTGGCGTTGCGTGGATGAGTGGCATTGCGTGGATGAGTGGCGTTGCATGGATGAGTGGCGTTGCGTGGATGAGTGGGGTTGCGTGGGTGAGTTGTGTTGCGTGTGTGAGTGGTGTTGCTTGGGTGAGTGGCATTGCTTGGGCGAGTTAGGCATTGCGTGGGTGATAGTGGGCTTGCGTGGGTGTGAGTGGCGTTGCATGTCTGAAAGTGGTGCTGTGTGGGTGAAAGTGGCACTGCGTGGGTGTGAGTGGATTTGCGTGAGTAAGTGAGTGAGTGGCGTTGCGTGGGTGAGTGGCGTTGCATGTGTGAGTGGTGTTGCGTGGGTGAGTGGCGTTG
The DNA here is from genome assembly GCF_964263255.1 of Lissotriton vulgaris. Classification (NCBI taxonomy): domain Eukaryota; kingdom Metazoa; phylum Chordata; class Amphibia; order Caudata; family Salamandridae; genus Lissotriton; species Lissotriton vulgaris. Next base: position 684,429,441 of record NC_141689.1, read on the forward strand.
CATGTGTGAGTGGCGTTGCGTGGATGAGTGGCATTGCGTGGATGAGTGGGGTTGCGTGTGTGAGTGGTGTTGCTTAGGTGAGTGGCATTGCGTGGGTGAGTGTGGTGTTGCGTGGGTGATAGTGGGCTTGCGTGGGTGTGAGTGGCGTTGCGGGTCTGAAAGTGGTGCTGTGTGGGTGAAAGTGGCACAGAGCCTTTGATGTGGCCTGGCGCAGGAGAAATGCTGCTGCTGCTAATTAAATATAAAAAGTGTTTAGGGAGTCACGGCTGCCGAGAGTAACAAGGCAGTGCTGGGAGGAGGGCTGCGCACCAACTGAAGTGCTCTGGTTGCACGGCCTGCGGCCGTGTGAAGTTATGAGCCTTTGAAGTACACAGGCATGTGCGTTGCGTGTCTGAAAGTGGTGCTGTGTGGGTGAAAGTGGCACAGAGCCTTTGATGTGGCCTGGCGCAGGAGAAATGCTGCTGCTGCTAATTAAATATAAAAAGTGTTTAGGGAGTCACGGCTGCCGAGAGTAACAAGGCAGTGCTGGGAGGGGGGCTGCACACCAACTGAAGTGCTCTGGTTGCACGGCCTGCGGCCGTGTGAAGTGATAAGCCTTTGAAGTACACAGGCATGCTGTGACGGAGGTGTGAGAGGTCTGGCAGGGAACAGATGGCCTGGCCGTGAAGCAGGGGGCGGGGCAGCGCTGGGGAAGCCTGTGGGAGGGTGATTGATGCCTTTGATGTGGGGAGGGAGGAGAGCCTTTTGCGAGCCTTGTGCAGGAGAAATGCGGCCGATGCGCGTGCATGTTTAATCACGTGATTCACGTGAACTTAAAGAAAACCGCGGCTGAAAGCCCGTGGTTTGAAGAGGATTTTGCCGACATGAATTCTCGCTCCGCTCAATGCGCTTGCGCGCATTGATAGGTCGCGAGACCTAAAAAGGGATATAAGAGAAGGACCCCTGAACCAAGACTTTAGATCACTTCTGACAAGGAACCCTGAACCAAGGACAAGAAGCCTGCTGATCCAAGGACTTGCCTACCCCTTCTGCAAGTGTGCTGTTTGTTGGGGGAATCCTGCAGTGCTTCTTTATTTTTGCCAAGGAACCAGGAGAGAGGAACTGAGTGTGTACTCTCAAGCTTTGCTAAAGAAAATCTCCAAGGGCTGGAAGAGTGCCAGCCTCCTGTTGAAGTCACAGGGATAAAGGACTTCATCTGCTAAAAGTGCTTGTTGCTGGAACTTGAGAATCCAGCACCTCTGAAAGAAACCAGCAATCTCAACGCCGACGGACGTCGCCGAATCCAGCTCGACATCGTGAGTAACAGATCCAGTGTCCCGCTTCCTCGACGCCGGCCGCCGGGCCTGATCGACGCCAGCAGCAACGCCAGTGAGTAGTGAGTTCGGCTCCAGCTCCAAGTGACCTTGTGTCTGCACCGCTGCTGATCGCATCGACTTCGACCAGGACATTTTAAAGATACTAGGAATGTAATCACTCAATTTGAAGGCACCTCGTTCAATGCTCACCGTCAGTGGATGGTAACACTGGACATAGAGAGCCTTTATTCTAATATTCCCTGTAAAGGGGCAATGGAAGCCACTAAGTGGTTTATTGAGTCCTTTAACATTGACTGTAATATGTCATTTATTCTGGACTGCCTCCAAATTATTCTGGACAATAATATTTTTGAATTTGCGGGGCAACTCTACAAGCAAATTAGAGGAGTCAGCATGGGTGCTTCGTGTGCACCCACAATCGCCAATATCTATGTGGCTCTTTTTGAGGAGAAATTTGTCTTTAATGAGGTTGCGCCTTTCTTTGAATCAATTTTTTATTGGTCACGTTTTATTGATGACATTATTTTCGTTTGGGACGACAATGAGGATGTTCTACAAGAATTTGTATCTTGGCTGAATGCCTGTGACCCCAATTTAAAATTTACAGAGAAAAAGAGTAACTCAGAAATTGAATTCCTGGATTTGAATATCAAACATGATGAAGGAAAGCTAATTATGGACCTTTTTACTAAACCAACAGCACGCAATACTCTCCTTCATTATAGTAGTTTTCACCCCTCGTCACAGAAAGATAGCATTCCCTTCAGTCAATTTCTTAGACTGAGGAGGAATTGTACTAGGTTGATTGACTATGACCAGAGGGCTACTATAATGAAGGAGAAGTTTTTGGAACGTGGTTATCCCCACAGACTAATACGGGACTCTTTTAAAAGAGCTAGGTATTATGACCGTCAACATCTCCTTACAGGCACTAACAAAAAACGGGATGCCAGTTTAGTATTCGTAACTAGGCACTCCATGTTAAATAAACAAATCCAACAAATCCTGTATGCGAATTGGCATATCCTTAATGTCAACAAAAGCGGAAGTGAAATTATAAATAAACCTCTTTTTGCCTATAAGAAAAACAAAAATATCAAGGACATAGTTGTCAGATCAAGGATGCCAACTCAGAAGGCCTTGAGCCAAAGAGATATCATCACTGGGGCTCCAGTGATTGGAAATCATAGGTGTGGAATTTGTAAAATTTGCCCACTAACTATTGAAACTGTAGAATTTACTTTCAACAACATAACTATTCCCTTATTAACCATGACAAATTGCAAGACTACCAACATTGTCTACCTTCTAATTTGTCCATGCAACAAAGGTTATGTGGGTGAATCGTCGCGTTCTGTATGTACTAGAATCACGGAACATAAATCAGCGATTCGTACACGAAAATTAACTGCCCCTTTAGTATCGCACTATCTAGATAAGGATCACAAACCTGAAGACATCCAGTGGATAGTTTTAGAAAAAATTGTGGCTAAAGCAGGCATTAACACAGACAAAATCCGTCGCAAACGTGAAGTGTTTTGGATATTCACTTTGGACACTTTTAAATCAGGCCTTAATTCCGAAATTCCATGGCATCAAGCAATCCTTTAATAATATTATCAGGGTATGTTCTTAAATAAAAGACATGTACTTAAATTTAACCATGTACTAAATTGATGCATAGAGTACATATGCCACTTCATCCAGACATTAAATATCGTCTGGATATGAACATATCCTTTTCAATTTATGTTCCTGCGAGAAAAACGAGGTTAGTATTTTGTCAGTTAAAATATGTGGTCTTTAGATATTATTTGCATATAAAATTATGCAATATATTTTGATCTGTGAGACTATCATCAAAAAACAAACTAAAGTCTTTTTTTCAGCTGCTCCGGTGGTCTTAACTGTAATAGCTCTAATTCCGGAGTAGTCTGTTTTCGACCTCGATGTTAGCTATTGTGACTCGTGACTCGTTTGTTAAACGTCATCGAGCCGCGCCTTCAGCAATTGGCAACAGCTGTTAGGTACGTAGTGCGGGCTAACGAGAGCGCGTTTTCTTGAATAAAAAGCCGAAAATCGCCCAGTCCGTCTAGATCGCGGACATCAGAAGCATCGATCGACCAGAACCCCCGTCTGAGCGCACGAGAGTCAAAAGACAAAGGTATGTTTTTACCACCCAAGCGACATCGTGTTGGTCTGACTAGATTCTAGCTTTAGATAAGTCATTTTCATTATGGTTATGCCCATTACAATAGTGTTTTTTTTCTATTTTTTTCAACAGTGGCTATATAATCTAATATTCTCAGCCCGCACATGTGCCAGCGTCACTGCATCAAGGTAATGGCTTTAAGAGACATGATTAGAGAGGCGATATATAATGTTATTATGTTTAGTACAATAGTGTCGTTCTATATCTTTTTAGTGCATATTGACTACAAGGAAATTGATCACAAGCTTTGACATTTTCTGCGGGTTGCCTTGAAAAATTTACAAAAAACAATCATCGGACATCTGAGGTAGGCATTCATCCCCTGAAAAGTGTTCTTATGAGGCTAGAATTACGATTTGTGTGAGTTAATAGAGACATACATTGTTAGGAGCTCCCTTTGGTGTGAAATCTGTAATTACTTATACACTGTTACCCGGACTAGATCCTATTAGATAAATGAGAGTTTTGCGGCATAAATAACATAAAATTCGCAATGGGCCTTAATGTAGTCAAATCTATATAGTATGAACAGAATCCAAATTTACATAAATAGTAATTCTTTTTGCTCTCATTTAATTCAGAATCAGCCTACTGGAATAAAGATCCTAAGGATTCGTTTCTATCGCCAATTAACCAGACTCACTAAAATCAACACGTGACTAAGTGCGTAGAAAGTCATTTTGCAGAAATAAATAAGGTACATCTTTAATGTAGAGCAGTTAAGACAATGGCTAAAAGCATATGGTTGGACATCAATATCTAAAAATGAGTGCATATCTATTTTTCAGCATATCAGACTTGATACAAATGAAATTAAAACTGTCGCCATAGGAAGCGAAGTGTAGATTCGTCAACTTGTCAATTATTATGTAAGTAAAAATGGCTATATCCTTTTTTATTAGTAAGGGTATCTTTAGGGTGAGTGTATAGGTGCTTTATCTGCGTCTACATCTATTCTGTTTTCTGGATTCTTTTCTTTCTGAAGCTTTAGTTTCTAATATGGAGCTGTTGGTCTGAGAACCTTTCATATTTAGAAATGTAACAAAAATGGATATACTTTAAGTGACTAATTTTTAGCTTAGCCAATATGGAACAAGGATCATCCAATAGGTAACTAGGCATTTGTAAAGCAAAAAAATTAGATGGTCTGGCCTTAATTGAAATTAAGTGGTTGCACTAAGACGTTTACATTGTATATATATATACATCTGTATTGTAACTGTTATAGACCCTCAAATACAGAAACAGAAACTGCATTGTAAATAGCTGAAATGAATATGTGTGTCTGAGCTGTTGATACATCTATATCTTTTTGTCTTTGTTTTGTCTGTTTAGGTTATATCACTTTTTCTATTTATTTAAAATATACGAATGACGGTCACCTGACGAAGGCCTTGGGCCGAAACGCGCGTAGTTCCATTCAACCGCATTGCCTTCACCAATTATTCCAACGACTGAATATCTCGTATATCACTGGGTTAATTTGTTTTTGAAATTGTGGTTATGTAATTTTTTCTGTTTTCACTTATTGTCTCTGTACGTCTTTAGTTGTCAATAACCAATTTTTTGCTTGTGTTTGAACATTATGTATTATACACCAAGGTGTTTTTTTTAAATGTGGATAATGAAATAAATAAGTAAATGAAATTTATACAAAGGATAAAAATAACAAACAAAATATACTATAATCAAAATAAAAAGATTGAAGAATTTTTGTATAAATTACTGTTTCAGCACACATTTATTTGAATGTTGTGGAGGGTCTATTATTTTGTTTGGATTATGATCTAGGGATTATCTATGCCCTTAGAGTTTGCTACACTGTCTTTCTCTACATCGCATCGACTTCGTGCCCTCTCGACGCCGTGAGCGCTGCTCACTCTTGCAACATCATCATCGACATCGACGACGACGCCGTATCCTGCTTCGCCTTGTGAGCGCTGCTCCTGCCTGACATCTGTCGACGCCGCTGCAGGTCGCCCAACTCCGAGGCTGGATCGACGCCGAAGACGCGACGTCGGACATCTCGACGCCGCTGATCATCGTGTGCTTCGCTTTTCCAAGGTACTGTGTTGTGAGGGTCTGTGCGACTCCGGGCTCGACGTAGCGCTCCTCTCGGTCGACGCCGAACCCTTTGGATTAACTTTGCCTTGACGTCGTGTGACTCCCGTGTGGGTTACATTGTTGCCAAGAACTGTGTTTTAAAGAAGAAGAGTTGCTTTTGATACTAAAGACTTTGTGCTAAGAAGAAACTACACTTGAACAATTATTTTTCCTTCCAAGAGTATTTATTAAGATTGTGGTATATTTTTGTCGTTATTTGGTCTTGTGCTAAGCCTTATATAAAAATCCTTATTTTTATAATACTACTGTGTCGTGTCCATTTGTAGTGTATTCACTGTATTACTGTACGTGGTCATAACTGCTTAACACACAGCCTCTGAGATAAGCCTGTCTGCTCTGCCAAGCTACAAAGGGGGTGAGCAGGGGTTATCAAAGGGTGTGATCCCCTTGCCCTGACTAGAAAAGGTGTGTCCCTATTTGTCAGAAGTGCATACCTCTGCCAACTAGAGACAGCCAGTTCTAACAGGGAGGAACTGTCCAAAGGGTCTTGAGGAAGGGTGTCAAGTTTTACAGTGTGATAGAGCAGTTGGTGAAGACACCTATGGCACTGTTCCTAGTGGGGGTAAGCTATGTTTGAGGATTCTCTTTTACAGTTTATCTATGCCTCAGAAGTGCCAACGCCGACTTCCAATATTTGCTGCAGCAAGAGATTTGCACAGTTGAGGAACTGTTGAAGATGCAGCAAGAGAGGGACCACTGTGAATCACAGGGCCATGGCAATGGAAGATGTTTTTTTATTTTTTTTATTTTTAATATTGACGTTCTTGTATCATAATTTCAGTTAATAGAAAGAAAATACATATATTGGCAATCAAAGAGCACAAAATCATAGTTTACAGAATACAATGTCCAATATTACTCAAAATACAATTTCCAAATTTTGTCAAATTTCCTTGTCCCACCAATTTTCTGTGCATAACGAAATTCACTTATTCTAACATTTCTCATTTTCTGAAGCCAGGTATTAAATGAAGGAGCTTGTATTAATTTCCAATTCTGGAGCACCAGAGATCTTGCTACTGTGCTACTGCCATCACAATAAATAATAGTTTAACCATTTGTTCTAACAATCCAAGATCAGAATCATATCCATAGAGTATTAATTTAACGTTGTAAACGATCTGAATCCCACAATACTTTTGTAAATATTCGAAAATCTCATTCCAAAAAGGCACAATTTTAACACAGTGAGCTATAGTGTGAGACCAATTAGCAGGAGTATATTGCTGGCATCTAAAACAGGTGGCACTAGCATTCACATACATGTTAGAGATGACGGCAGGAGTACGATATAGGAGCCATTTACTGAAAAAAAAACATTCTCCTCTAATTAGATCCTCGAAGAACACTAAAATTCAACTTATTTATACTTTTCCAGGTATTCATAGTAAGAACATGATTTTTTTGTTCCTGACATTTTTTGATGGCTTTTGTACTGAGATATAATTCAATATGTTGAACTAAACAACGTTTCCATGCTCCTGGCTTCCTCATCTGGGGAATCAAAAGCAAATCGTCCCACAACTGGCAGGGAGAATTAATAATTCTTGGCTCAACTTGTCCCAGTGTTTTAAAAATCGAAACATAGGAACTTAATAACATAAAATTCCCTGAAATTAATTGATGCATCTCTCCTGGTAACAACCAAACCCCTTCTCTTAAAAAATCTGATAGAGTACAGAACCCAGCCCGTTCCCATTGAAAGGCAATATCTGCTCCAATTTTCATTCCCATGAAAATGAGAGCATTCCTTAGGGGAGTTCTAGAATTAAACTGCAGGAGAGAATACCTTTTTAGAAAAACATCACGACGTTTAAAAAACCAATACATCATTTTATACCGGGTGAGTTTTGGTGATTTAGGGATGTGCAGAGGAACTGGGGTTTGAACCTCTTGACTAATTTGGTAAAAAAATAAATACTTTTAGACTCTGCATTCCGGATTTAAATCGTTCTAAATATTGGGCGAAATATCCACTATAGTAATCTCTAATGTTGGGAACTGATAAACCTCCCAATTCGGTATCCACATAAAGTGTCTTCATTGCTATCCCAGTGTTGTTTTTTTTGCCCATATGAAGCTTGAAAATAATGATTCTACTTTTGAAAAAAAGCTACTAGGTAAAAAACACGGAATAGCTGAGAATAAAAAATTAAATACTGGAAGTATAGACATCTTTATAAGTGCCACCCGTCCCATAATAGTAAACTGCAGTAAATCCCATCTAGTAAATAAGGATTATACCTTCCAACAAAGTGGATCAAAGTTCAACTTAACTAAATCGGAAATCAAAGTGGAAAACATAACCCCTAAATACCGTTTCGGTCTTGAATTAATGCAACCAACTAAATCATCATGTAAATCCACCTCCCCCCACCACACACTAATATTTCAGTCTTTTTTTTATTAATTTGGTAACCTCCCAAGGCCTCGAATTCTTCAAAAAGCTGTAAAGCAGCAGTCTGGGATTAGATATCCGTCTAAATTATCAACATAATATCATCAGCATAAAGTTTAATTTTTGCCATAGATACAATCGGTGGAGGGATATTTATAGATTCACGAATTGCTGTGGCTAACGGTTCAATAAAAAAAGCAAAAAGAATAGGGGATAAGGGGCAGCCCTGCCTGGTGCCCCGTTGGACCGACACTATGCCCCCCATAACTGAATTACGTCAACTAGTGACTTCGTTAACTTAATAGATTCTCTGTCCTTAGATATAAAAACTGCATTTTTGAGTGATAATGAAGTCCCAACTTTTTCTACTAGTACTTCTATGGTTGTTCCTTCAGCCGTATCTTTTACCCTGCCACAATCTAAATTAGATTCTAATGGTGATGCTATGGCACATACAATGGCACAGAGCCCAATTTTGGAGATGGAGACTAAGACTACTGGGGACTTTCAAATTTCAGTGAAAGACATGCTAAATCTGATTTTAGGGAGATGAAGCAATTTCAAAAGGCGGAATTGGCAGTAATTAGTAAGCGTTTGGATAAAATTGAAGATTCAATGGCTTCTTTTCCAACTCGATTTTAAGAATCTGAGACTAGAATTTCAGGTTTGGAGGACAATATGACTATTATGCAGAAAGAGGTGTCTACTATATCCAAATCTTCGAAAGCCTTTGAAATTAAATTGGATGAGTTAGAATATTATAATAGAAGGTCAAACCTTTGAGTAGTGGGTGTGCCAGAGAATATTTAAGGCTCGGATAAGATGCAATGGATTACTTTCTTCTTTTCTCAAGAGGTAATCCCTGAGTTCAAGGGAGAACTAACAATCACACGTGCGCACCGAGTTCCAGCTCATCCATTTCATAATTCTCCGTTTCCTCGGACAATTATTGTTAAATTTGCTGATGTACGTGTCAAAGAAACAATCCTATCACAGGCCTTTAAGCAAAGACAATTTCATGCTAATCCAACGACTAAATGTCGGATTTTCTCCGATATGTCGGCTGCCGCTGCTAGATGGAGAAAAGACTTTGTAAAGATTCTGCAATTATTTAAGGACAAGGGTGTGCAAGCTTCGATGGCACAGTAGGCAAAGTTAAAAGTATTGATCAAAGGAAAATTCTACTTGTTTACTGATGTCGATGAGGCACGTGAGGTGCTTAACCAGCTGGCGCAGAGTTAAGCCCAAATAAGACATTGATGTAACTAGATATGATTGCGGGGGGTAGGTGAGGAGCAGGGGGGTCACGGGGTCAGTGGCGCAACAACAAAGCGCCTCCATGAGAGGGGTTAGTGTCAGGTGGCCAGCGTGGGGAGGAGGTGAAGGTGTAGTACAGGGCCACAGGGCTAGGTGCTGGAGGGGAACACCTGAGGTGGGGTGTGGGATGGGGGGAGGGGAACAAATGAAAAAATTGAAGTTCTTGTTGAATTTTGATGGAAAAATAAGTTGGCAAGAAGTTTGCTTCAATGAATTATCAATGATTTATATACATGTCTATTGGGGGGCTTAGAGTGATTTCCTTTAACGTTAATGGGCTGAATAATCGGAAAGAAATGCGAGCAATTGAGCTTTGGATTAAGTTAGAGCAACCAGCCGTTGTAATGTTGCAAGAAACTCATATTTCTGCTGCTAAAATTAACTCCTTTTCTATGTTTAAAACCTTGTTGTTATATCGAGGGTTTTCATGCGCTCAAGAATCTAAAAGTGGGGTCGCTATTTTTTTAAATCAGAATTTAGATGCAGAAATTATCCAGTTTGAAGATGGAGGGGCAGGGCGGTGGTGTATGGCCACGTGCTTAATAAAAGATAGGAAAAGACCAATTACTTTTGTCAGTTTTTACGCACCATTGGAAGACTGTGCCCCAATCTATGACAAGTTATTTCAATCTTTGCTGTTAGTTAGGGGGGACATAGTGATAGGTGGTGATTTTAATATCCTTATGGACATAAAACTAGATTCCACTGGTGCTTCGAGGAAACAATCTAAACCAAAATCACGAAGGTCCATTATGCAGAATATATCTTTATTAGATCTCTGTGACCCATGGTGTGCTAAATTTCCACAGAAAAAATAATTTACTTGTTGGTCAGGGAGACACAGATCCTCGTCCCGTTTAGATTTTTTTCTAACATCTAGGTTATTAAAATTTTCTTATAAAAAATTTTTTCACAATGGTTTTTCAGACCACGCAATGTTGCTAATTGAATTTGAAGTAGAGGAAGAAATTAAGTCTTCTAAAAGATGGATATTTAATAAAATGTATCTGCAGGACAATAATTGGATCTCTGTTTTAAAAATCGAAATTGACGAGTTTATAGCACGCAATTTAGATACGGCCCCACTGCATATTGTTTGGGACTCATTAAAAGCTTTTATTCGCGGTATCGTAATTAGTAAAGACGCAGAAGAATGGCGTACTATTAAACAAACTAAGACTTTACTTTACCAAAAAATCCATTCACTTACTTTGCTGCGACAAGCTAATCCTTCTAGTGATGCACAAAAAAAATTAAATGAGGCCAAACGTGAACTTAATATGTTCCTTTTTACACAGAGGGAACAGCAATTTTTGATAAAATCTCAGAGGATTTACGAGGAGAGTAATTTCTCTGGTAAACTCCTCACATGGTAGGCAAAAGAGCAAGTTGCTTCAAATTTAATCCACACTTTAAAGTGCCCTGTGACTCAAGTAGAAGTATCACAGGCGGATGCTATTGGCACTATTATGTTGTCCCATTACAAACAGATTTATAGTCATCAGCAAAAAATAGATCATTCTAGGCTCTCAAATTTTTTATCCAGATATAATATGCCCTCTTTATCTAAGGTAGACAGTGATTCAATGAGGCGTTTATTTTCTAAATCAGAACTAGAATTAGTGGTTAAGAATTTACCAATTGTTAAAGCTTGTGGCTCGGACGGCCTTCCAGCTGAATTTTTTAAGAGTTTCTTTAGTGCTTTTTCTGATTTATTACTACAATTATTTAATTATATGTTAATGGGTGGTGAAGTTTCGGATTCTTTTGGGGAGGGGACAGTTGTTAGTTTTCCGAAGAAAGGTAAAGATTTAAAAGTCCCTAATTCATACAGGCCTATCACATTACTTAATACTGATTATAAGATCCTCACTAAATTACTATCAATACGTTTTAATTCTATTGCAACGGATCTTATTCATTTAGATTAGAATGGTTTTGTGGCAGGCCGGCAGTTAGTTACCAATACCCATTTTCTCACGGAGGCGTTAGATTTTTTTCAGATAAAAAAAATCCGGCCTTTAATTTTATTATTAGACTCAGAGAAAGCTTTTGATTTAGTGGGCTGGACAACTTTATTTGCTATTTTAAACCATTTCGGAATTCCTTCACAAATTATTAGCTTAATTCAAAATTTATACACGGGTGCCAGAGCTAATGTAATTATCAATTTGGCAATGGAAGATGTGAGTGGGATATTGAAAAATATGTATGACCAGGTGGAATCCGTCTGCAATTACAGTCCATTCACAGAAGAATACGGAATGAGGAGAGTTTGGTGACTGCCCAGAGAACATTCTTTCTGTTTTACTACCCCTTTTATTTATTTTAGTGTTAACACTGCATATTTCCTTCTCAAAAATGTAATATTAAATTGTGGCTATTACAAAATGGTTAATTTCGAGAGATGTTCATTTTTGTGAACAGTAATTTAGACAGGATTTTGGGGTGGCGTTTTGAACCAGAGCCTTCCTATGTTTATTTAGTGAGTTAGGTAATGGCTGCAGAAAGTTAGCAGACCTGAAACATTAGGAATATTCAGAAGGATGTCTGCTGATTAACCTTATTCTTGAGCATCAGAAGGACACATTGTGTTCGTTTCATGATAATTAAGCATTTTGAAATTGCTCACCTTAATCCCCATCACAATTCTATTCTTCGAATAACTGAAGACTTGCACTTGAAATCTCAAGTTTGATTTCATGACAGAGACAGGCATAGTTGAACCACGCCTGCCTCTACAAAGCCGTCCTAACCACAAATGCGTCAAAACCATGCATTCCTTTACCAGGCATTTTCGTGGTAAAGGCATGATTGGTAGAGGGATATGCATGATAAAGATTACTGCTACACCAATCCCCCCACTCTAAGCCCTAAAATCCTATCCCCCCTACCTTGCCCCCACCTTAAGGCCTAAAACCTACCCTGCCCTTAGAACTACCCCTTTCCTTTCTCTGCCCTGAGAGCTAAAACCTTGTTCTTACCAAAAACTACCCCAACCTCAGCCCCCCACCCTGAGCCCTAAAATCTATCCCCATGCTGTCCTTAAAACTACTCCTAACCCTTCCACTGCCCTGAGGAAGAAATTCCTGACCCTTGTAAATAAACTACCCTGCCCTGAGCCCTAAAACCGACCCCATCCCTAAAATTTCCCTCCGAACCCAACCCCAGCCCTTACAACTACCCCTCCCGCCTCAAAGGTCTCTATCTGTTGATATATATATATTGAAGAAATACATGTAAAGTTGACGAAATATAATTGGGGAGTATTGTGATACCAATTCATTGATTAAATACATCAATAATGTTAATTGCTCTAAACAACACTTGGGAACTGTTGATTGGCTGATTCTCCAAACATATTGAACAACACGCTTACCAACCATGATTATACTTGTGTGGTGGTCCAGCAATAGACTTAAGCAACCCTGCTTTAAACGAATACAATTTATTTTGCTTACTGCTGACTTGCCTGTGTCAACTATTTGCCAGCATTTTCCCTAAACGAGTGCTACAAGGACCTCAATCCATTTAGATGTATCCAGGTAAATCAAACCTTGTTCTAGAGGTAACGAAGGTACCTAAAGAGATATATTTAATGAGCCATAGGGTAGCAACTTACAGCAACTTGTAGTATGAAACCCATGTATTTTGAGGAAATCTGAAAGGTGGAAAGGTAAAATGATTTTTTTGGTGCAAGCTGCAAATCTGGCGTTAAGGAACCTGATTCCCTGAAAAGTGTCAGTCACGCAGTGTAAGAAATTAGGTTATTGTCGTGAACAACATGAGCCGTTTGCAAGTAATAAGCCTGCAATTCTCTTTTTTACTGTGAACTAAATTCCCAATTTCACCGCTTGACTCTCTCAGAGTAGCAATGAGGAGCAGTCCAAAGCCTACTCAGCGGAGATGGGGCGCGCTGGCCATGCCAATTCACTGGCACGTGTTTAAATATAACCAGTCCAGTGCCCCCTTACCCTAGCCAAGCCAGAGTGCCCTCATCTTAAAAGACAGACACTGCTGTTAAACACGCTCAGTCTAATTTTCGTGAATTGATGTGAGTGAGACTCAGGTAGAGAGACTCACCTACAGTAAAAGTCCAAGAAAGGGTAGTCATAAGAGAAAAATCCCAACGGACTCCACGAGCGGAACCTATTTGCTACACATAACAGCGACTCCACCAATCACATGATAACTGTGACTTTGCCTTGGACCCTATAAATGGATCCGCTGCCTTTCGGCTAGATTCCCATCATGTAGATATCACATATATATACAGATAAAAGGCTAGAATGTAGTTCAAACAAGTATGTAGAAATAAATTATATAGAAACTATTCATTATGTAAATGTGTGTGTCTTGTAAAGCACACTGCTACCCGGAGGCGTCCTGGCGCTATAGACCGCTGAGGAACCCGTCCTGGCTTTCCCTGTGAGATGTTACCTCCGGGGTATCTGCAAGGCAAAACCAGGCATCCCTGGCGTTTGTGGGGGGCCGTTGTGGAGATGAGGCAAGCTAATGCCCAGAGTTGCTGAGTGTGATCCCTGGTTAGAGTAGGCACCGAGGCAAGAATTATCGAGTCCGCTGACCCTGGTTCACAACCCTGTCGCATCGGGAATTGAACCCTGGTCCCAGGCCGTCCTCTGCTTCCGGGTCTGCCGCCTCTAACCAGTGAGCCACTCCACTCCACAATTATGCCACGTGTTTGAATCATATACACAACATGGTACACTCCCAGAGGTTATTTGAAGCACATAATTTGGGACCTGCTATGGCATGCATGCCACCATTTGGTAGGAGTCCTGCTCATCCCTCTCTGTATCCTCTGCCTTCATGTTGATGAGCAGAGCTAGAGCCTGCTTGGCATCAGTTACTGAAGGCAGAGCTGCTGACATTAGCCCATGAGAATTCCATAATAGTGTTATTGACAGGATGGGATATTAGGAAAAAACTCCTTATTGAAATCCCAGCAATGTTTGGATGAGTAAATATAGAAACAATATATATGTGATTTCAATATGAAAAAATGTGGCATTCCCGCAGAGAACGACAGGCAGCAGGACTTATCTTGGCTCTCCTTATGGAGGAGGGAGAAGCCCTGCCTCGTTGCTCCAAAGGAGCCAGGCCTGTACATAATGTCCAAGGCCGGTATACACTGCCCTCACAGACCACCTATGTGGGGGCCACTTATTTTTTCCCCCACACGTAGCTCCTTCTGCGAAAAATGAACTGCCAGGGCCCAAGGCACTTCATAAGAGTCCCCTCCAGCAGGCACCAACAACAGTCCAGCCACGGCTGCCGAATGGCAATAACAGCATTACCTATATGCTAGATTCACCATTTAAAAAAATAAAAATAAACACTACCCTGATAAATTCAGCTGAAGAATAGACACTCAGCCCCACCACTATGTGGAGTAATCTAATAATCGGTCTTGGTGTTGAGTGGCGGTGTACAGCGCAAGCAAATATTCGCACAAATTAAGCACTATGAACTGCCTTGGTTCATTCATCTAAACACAGTTCTTCATCCAGTGATGCCTCTATACATTTACATAACCAGTCATTTATAAATCCATGCACTTAATCACTTTATATTCCAATAACTCATTTATTCATCCATTGATGCACCTAGACACTCACCAGTGATAGCATGCATGCACTCACTCAGCCAACCAAGTACCTATTTATCCACCAGCCAAGTACTTATTTACCCATGCCATGAAAACACATAAACACACTCTCCAATCATCGAAGAGGGGGTTTCCCTTATTAAAGAAATGCAGACCTGCTGGTATTATCAATGGGTGTTTCTACATTTCCCCTGTTACTATCCATTGATTACTGTGTTCTCCATGCCCCTTTTCACGTAGCAAAACTAAGTGGAATCGAAGAAAAATATTGGAGTATTTTCAATCTTTGTTTTTAGAGATCATTCATCATGACTACAATGCTACTGCACTATAAGAACTGACAAACATCCAGCCCGTTCTTCCATATCCAGGCCTGCTGGATTCCAAATGGCCTCCGTTTGTTCAAGTATCTCTGTGTTTGGACTGGCATCTATGGCGAGGGGCAGTCCTGAAACGCCTCACAGGGATGGCAATAAAGGAATAAATGTCAGCACTCAGCAACTCATATAACAGAGGGGTGATTTAGTGCTTAACTTGGTATGAAAGGACAATTCCACGGGAGTCGGGTGCTGCCAACTACATCCAGAGGTAATCAGATCAGTAGGTAACAATATTATATACAGTTCAAAAGGTGAAAGAAAAAAGCTAAAGGCAAAATGTTTCTCATTACTTTCCTGCTTAGAAATAGCCCTGTTGATGATTTATAGTTCCTGCCTCTGTGAGAGCCGGTGGTAAATGACGGATAGGAACTGCATGCATCATTGTCTGCTTTATCAAAAGGGGTATTTGCTTTATTAAGTCATTGCATTATTACAATATGTTTACCGTCGCCCCCACAGTAAGGTGAGGGCATTTAATATTTGCTGCAGAAGATGATACCTTACATATTGGTTTGTATATCTAGGAAAAAGCATGGCTGCAAATCAGGGATCGGTTAGGAAAGCTGGCAAATAAAATGGCTACCAGCTAATAATTTGACATTTTTTTTCTTCTTTTATGCACAATGCATCGCCATGTGTCTGATAGCATTAGAGAGAATTTGGACTAGAAAATAGATGTATGTAACAGTAGATACAACAATAAAAATATCAGATGGATAGGATGGGTAGAAGCCAATTACAAAGGTATTTACATTGAGGATTTCCAAGTGACCTGAAATAGAAAAGGAGTGACTTGAAATAGAGAAGGAGTGTAGAGCTTGTGTTGCCGCTAATGTGACATGGAACCACGAAGCAGAAAACTCATCTTATTGATAGATACCCCTCATCAAATTTACGTTGACTTTGTCCTGCTCTTCCCTCAGGCCTTAAGCGTATCCTATTTATCATCTGTGCAAGGGAAAGATGTATACAGGGAGCCATAAACAAAATGATCTTGCTTATATTACACAAAGTCTTTTTAAATAACCAGATATTCCTGCTGCCATGCCACACATCCCTATCACTCTTGGTAACATCTTACTTTAAAAAAAGCATAAATAGCTGGGCACCTGCCACTCTGCCACGGATTGGTGTCACTACAACGCATGCTTTTACATCGCATGCCTTTACAACGCGGTTTTTACCAAGCAGTCCATTACAACGCATAATGCTTTTAGGCGCTGGATAGTGAATTATTTAATTTACTATTCCAACTCCAGTACCCGTGGACACTAGGGAAGGTGTTGGATAGTAAATTAAATATATTCCCTATCCTAGAGCGCCCCCCCAGCGCAATGCATTGTAATGGTATGCGTTGTAATGGTTGCGATGTAATGGTAGTGCGTTGTAAAAAATGCTTTGTAAGTGATGTTCCCCCTCTGCCACACTAGCCTTCTGTATGCACAGAAATATTAGCAAGCATTGGCTTGTTATACAGAGCTTACAACCATTGCAATTCAACCATGACAGCCATCCTTGACCAAGTAGCGCCACTGGAATTGAAAAAGGGTTAGAGGCACTCCCTCCAGATCCAGGTTCAACAAAGATTTCAACACTGAAAGAAGGCAATTAAGAGCTGCGGAAAGACTTTGGAGAGTAAATCGGCCCATAACCCTTCTTTTCCAGCCGAGAGTGGAATGTAGGAAATGCAAAAATCACATCCTAAGGGAAAAAGCCACCTTCTTCTGCTGCGCACTGGATGAAGCAAGTAAACACCCCTAAGGGATTTCCAACATCATCTAACAGCAAACCTCCAAACAGGCCAAAAAGCTTCCCAAGCCTCCAAGAAACACTGTGACACCTTTGCTAAATTCTTCAACGAGAAAATCACAAAGATCACGCTTTCATTAATCTGCTACTCCCGGTCATCCACTGGAAACTCAGGCCACATAACTTATTTATTTATTTTTATTTATTTATGCATTTTTATATAGCGCGGACTTTACCCGAAGGTGTCAGAGCGCTTCACAAAAGGAACAGAAAATGAAACATAATGAGAAACATTACAAAAGAACAGATTACAAAAGCATACGTTACGTTACATAAGGTAATAGTGACATTTGTGAGCAAACAAAATACATGAGGTAGTAAAAATTGTGAGCAACCAAAAATACATGAGGTAGTAAAGGTAATAGTGACAATTGTGAGCAAACAAAATACATGAGGTAGTAAAAATTGTTAGCAGTCAAAAATACATGAGGTAGTAAAAAGTGCACAAGAGGAAAAAGTGACAAGTGTGCAGTTACAAGAGAAACAAAGTATCATTTGAGGTATAATAGTGCAAAAGGTGCTAGACACTCAGGCACAAGAACAAGCGTTATGTAGGCAAAGGTGGCACTTGTGCCAGTATCAAAGGAAAAAACATGTGAGAGGTAGCAAACCGTGTGTTACAAGGGCAAAGTGGTGTGTGCATGTTACAAAAGGGCACCAAACACAAGTACATGGAAAATACTCCAAAGAGGCAGACACTCCAACCCCAGGAATACACTGGGAAGGCACTTCTATGGTCGTGGAAATTATCAGTAGTGGGAAGTCTTCCTCCAAATAACAAGAGGACGTGAATTACTTTTGGAGGTGTCTCTGGAGGAGGAGAACTTTGAGGTCCCTTTTGAAGGCCTGGGAGGAGGCGGTGGTCCGGAGCTGAGGCGGAAGGGAGTTCCAGATTCTCACTGCGTTGCCTGAAAAGGATTGGGCCTTTGTTCTCTCCTTCTTGAAAGTGGGAGGTTCAAGTAGTAGATTCTCCGCATTGCGTGAAGGTCTAGAGCCTCCAGAGAGTTTCAGTTTATTCGTCAGGTAGCGAGGAGAGGAGGAGTGCAAGGCTTTGTGGGTGATACAAGCGGTCTTGTAGATAGCTCTAGCCTCGAAGGGAAGCCAGCGGAGGGTGGATAACATCGGTGTGATATGATCGCTTCTTTTGGCCCCATAAATGAAGCGAGCTGCTGAATGGAAAACAGACTTAAGTGGGGACAGGTGAGATTTGGGGAGGCCAGTAAGAAGAGAATTGCAGTAGTCTAGTCTGGAGAGGACCAGCGATTGCACCATGGTTACAAGGTCCTGCTCCGGGAAGAAGCGTTGGATTCCCCAAAGAAGGCGCAGTTGGTAACAAGCAGATTTTGCAATAGAATTGATGTGGGGAGTTAGATTGAGTTTTTTGTCTAGAATGACTCCAAGGGATTTTGCACTGTCGACAATGATGGGTTTATTGTTTAGTAGATTCATCTGATCCATCCATGATTGAACCGGGGGGGGACAGTGAGGAGGAGAAGAGGAAGAATTCAGTTTTGGAGGGATTCAGAATCAGTTGATGAGTTGACATCCAGTTTTGGATGGAGTCCAGAGTAGAGCTTAGGAAGGAGAGATCATGAATGGAGGCAACCTTGAGGTAGAGTTGAGTGTCGTCTGCAGAGAGATGATAGTGAATCCCGGATTTGCTTAGGAGGTTTCCCAGTGGTTCTAAGTAGAGATTGAACAATGTGGGTGTAAGTATAGAGCCTTGAGGAACACCCTGACCTACCGCCACAGGAGAAGAAAGACTGTTCGCTATTTTGATCATTTCGGATCTGTCAGAGAGGAAGGATGCAAACCATTTAAGCACAGTGCCCTCCATGCCCATTCTCTGTTGAAGGATATTGAGGAGGGTGTTGTGATTGACAGTGTCAAAGGCTGCAAAAAGGTCAAGGAGAATTAGAAGACAGGACCCCCCCGAATCGAGTATCCTCAGCGCGTCATCAACCACTTGCAGTAGGTCTGTTTCGGTGCTGCAGTTTTGGATGAAGCCAGACTGACAATTGTCAAGAAGATCATTGTCCTTGATATGACGAGAGAGTTGTTTTGCTACACATCTTTCTGTGATCTTTGCAAGGAAGGGAAGGTTAGTGATGGGGCGGAAGTTGTTGAGGTCCTTCGCATCAGCAGTGGGCTTTTTAAGCAGAGGGGTGACCTGCCCAGTTTTGAAGGAGACAGGAAGGGAGCCTTGCCAGAGGGAGAGGTTGATGACAGTGGTCCAATAGGAAAGGGAATGGGTATAGAAGTCCAAGGCAATGGCACTGGGGATAGGGTCAAGAGAATGGTTGGAGGGCTTTGTTTCGCGTATGCACTTGAGAAGGGCATCTTCAGATATGGGGTCAAAGCTCTGCCAAATGGCTAAGGATTTGCGCTCCTCTGGAGGTGTAGGATGAGCGACCTGATCCACAAGTGATTTCACTTTTTCATCGAAGAAAATAGCAAAATCCGCTGCTCTATTAGTAGAATCCTCCACCTCGGAGGATGGGGGAGAGCAGCTCGGAGTCTTGATGAGATCGAATAGTTTTTTGGGTCTATTTTGGGCGGAGTCAAAGAGGGTTTTGAAGTGCGCCGCTTTCTCAAGGAAGATATGCTTGTGGTACTTGGATCTTGCTGTGCGAAGCATGGCTAAATTGTCTGTGGAGGGCACTTGCCTCCATTGCTTCTCCAGGAATCTTAGCTGCTTCCTTTCCTCATAAAGGGATTTGTTGAACCAAGGTGCTGAGGGAGTGGGCCTTATCCTTTTGCTTTTGAGTGGAGCGACGTTATTAATTTCAGCTGCAAGAACTGTGAGGCATTGGGAGGTGAGATCGTCAACAGCTATGTTTGGGTCTAGCCTTGGAAGTGATAGCAAAGCTGATTCACAGAGGGGACCGACATCAATATTTTTGGTATCACGAAACCAGGAGATGGCCCTCTTGGGTTGGCCAAGAGTTATAGAGTGTGAAAGTTGAAGAGAGAATGGGATGAGGTGGTGGTCAGACCAATCTACATGGACTGGGGTAGAGGTAGAAAGCATGCCTGCTTTAGAAATAACAAGTTCCAGGATTGCGCCCTTAGAGTGGGTTGGTTCAATGCAGTGTTGGATACGATCGTTTGTAGAGAGGAAGGTGGCCAGAGAGTTCGCAGAGGAGTCTTGCAGTACGCCCCAGTCGAGATTGAAGTCACCCACGAAGGTCTGATTGTCATTTTGTGTGTATTGGTCGCTGATGAAGTCAGTGAGATCTTCTATAAACGAAGGGCCACTACGAGGCGGGTGGTAAATGATATGGAATCTGAGCGGTGGACGGTGTTTCAATTGAAGCTCAAGAGAAAGGCATTCAAAGGTGAGGGAGGAACTGATTGGAGAAGCCTTAAGTTGGAGGGCGTTTCTAAAGATGACTGCAACACCTCCCCCCGTGTTGTCAGTACTGTCATTCCTAAATATGGAGTAGCCTGTGGGTAATAGGAGATCAAACATAGAGTGAGAGGTATCTTTGAACCAGGTCTCTGTGAGGAAGAGCATGTCAAGTTTGTGAAGGGTGATGGTATCGGAGATTTCAAGTTTGTGTTTTGCTGCAGATCTGCAGTTGTGAAGCATACAGCGCAGCTCTGTCAAGACTGTTTTGGTGACGGGGGCACTTGGGCTCTGAAGGGTGATCAGGATATTGTACTTATGTGGGTTTGCTCGGGAAGGTTTAGGTGGATGCTTTGTTCTGACAGAGGTGATGGTCGGAATAGTGTAGATAGTGGGGTTGCTAGGGTATGTCTGTTGAAGGAGGGTGGCGTTCAAGGGCTGGTGTGAGTTAAAGACGTTTGCAGACGAGAGGTTGGGCTTGGCTGTATTGGGGTGAAGGGGCGAGGTGCATCTCATGGGAAGTTGGGAGGGAGTAGAGGTGCATGGATGGGTGGAGATCTTAGAGCATAAAAGTGAAATGGCAGCTGTAAGCTGGGAGATGGAGGTGATCAGAGAGCCTAGCGTATTTTCCAGTGAGAATGAGGCAGAGCACGGAAGGTTGGGTGGCTCGATTGAGACAAGGGGTGGTGGTATTGGTGGTGGAAGGCAGGGAGAGGTGGGGGGACAGGAGGTAAGTTGGGGAGAGGTGGGGGGACAGGAGGTAAGTTGGGGTGTGGAGTTCACAGGTGGAGTAAGTGAATTGGGCGTTAAGGGAGAGTTGTCATTGTTGGTGTGGTAAACAATGCCCCAATGCTCTCCTCTGACACCCGAGCAGAGTCTTCCCACCTTGTGACCCCGGATACTGTCTTTGACCCGTTTTAACACTGATTTCAAATGGCATTATTTTTTGGTGCACAACCCTGTCTACTATTATTGGTAGATAGGGTTTTACATCAAAAATCATGGATGGTAGCATGAGAGCACCCATGTACCACCCATGATGAAGAGTAACACAAAGGAGCGCTTTGCACTAGTTTGCATTACTTTTACTTACAAACCAACGCATTTATCATTTTGCGTTGGTTTGTGAATTCCCAAAAAGATTTTGCAACGTGTCTGTTTTAAAAAAGCATTGTAAACCAGATGCAAAACCTTTAAACATCTGTGACTTAGTTTAGGGTATGTACTGGAAACAACAGGACTGCCAAAAGACAACTACATTTTTTGTAAAGAGAGATAAAAAAACGTACATTCTGCCAATACAGTAGACTACCTAAAACAAAGTTCTGCCTTCCCTCGTTAAAATAAATACCCAGCATAGTTCCACTTTTCCATCTTCCTCTGTGTCTTCTCTCTATCATTCCCAGTAAAATACTCTGCTCACCAGTATCCAAATGTAAGCGTATCTCTGGCCCTGTGCTTGCAACACAGACTATTTTCTTCTGGGATTGGTACCAGAGCATCTCATGCCTTTTCTCTTCTTTCTAGGTGGAAAGACCTCGTTAAACATGGAGGAAAGTGGTAGAGACTGCAGACTCTAAACTGCCTCCCACTGCACCCCTCAGATCTTTCAAGGACTGTATCAACACCCCCAAAGATTACATCATTAAAAACCAGTTTGCAGTGCTCAAACATAAAACCAATGAAAACTAAACTCAAACATTGCACAATCATGTTAGAATAAATTGTTTATGAAATCATATAGACCCATACATGCATAAGTAGCAACAATACTATGGGGTTTCAAATGTTATGATAGAGAACGTGAGGAAACAAAAACATATCTGTGGTGTCACTTGGAAGCAGGAAAGCACCACTGTTTATGTTCAATTCAAGTCAAAAGTAATGTTTATTTAGATCATAGTCTTTAAACAGCGATAAAACCGGTTATAAATTATAAAACAATGCAGTTTCTTCATCAATTCCATTAACTCTGTATCTCTGTTCTCTCTATCTCTACATCTATCTCTATATCTATCTCTACATCTCTGTAAATAAGGCTACTGCCTGATCCTGTGACCTCATAGCATATTTTAACAAGGTTGGGAGTGGGAATAATTTGCGCTGTGCTAAAACTAAAACACAGTCTACCAATATGTGCAAAATATCGCTTTTGGGCCCAACATACATTTGCAGGTACCATCAGGCTGAATCATTTCTGCTTTTCTTTTCTCATTTTCCAACCAAGGATTAATGCCAATTCGTAATCTTACAATTTCACATCTAAGCCAATAGTTGGATAATGTGTCCAGGTAAGGGTACCAGGCTTCATTCAACCACGGTTCTCTGATAAATTTTACAGATTTTTTTCATTCTCAGATAATCCATGTCTAACCTTCTGGACAATTCCTGTCCTTGGGATCTGAGTGCACTCTTATAAATTCTGCATGCAGGGATTGTTGACAAATTCTCACCTTTAGGTTATCACCAGCCATAAGCAGTTTCTTTCTAGTCTCCCTAGCCCATTCTAAGTTCCAAGACTGAGTCTCCTTTCTACACCATTGTGAGACCTTCTGTACTGTACCAGGGTCCTGGAGTTTCCAAAGCCTCACTAGAGCCGCTTGAGTCTGTATGCCCCATGGATGTTGTTCCTAACTCAATTCTAATGGCCTGGATCATTGCTGAGCCTGGTAGTGACAGTAAGGTTTTTAAACACTTCCCTTCCTCTAAGTCCCAATCACGTTTACCACTTAGGTAAAGAACTTCAGCTCCATACAGTACTTGCCGGGGGTATCATTGCGCTACATGCCTTTAACAGCCGTCTGTGGGACATGTCTCCGTAATCTGGATTGGATTTTTTCAAACCACAAACCGATGTAAGGGCTTTTGATTTTTGAGCTTCTAAATGTGTATGCCACTTTAATGCACTATCAAACCAGATCCCAAGATATCTATACTCACTTGCAATTTCCAGTTTCAAAGGACATAAAAACCAACTAAATCTGGTGTCTCTTTTCCCAAAACATTAAATTTTAGTTTTTTCCATATTTACAGTTAAGAACTTTACCTCACAATACCCTCTAAAAGAGTTTAGCTTCTTTTGAAGGCCAAGCTCGGTCTGGTCGAGAATTACCAAGTTGTCTGCGTATAATAAGCATGACAATTTATTACCATCCATTCTCGGACTGGCACTTCTATCAACCTCTAGGGTTGCGGGTAAGTCTGCTAGGAATATGGCAAAAAGCAAGGGGGCCAACACGCAGCCCTGTCTAAGGCTATTCTCAATTGCTATTTTCGGTGTCAGGGACCCCCCTGTATCCCTAATGACCTGTGCCCAATTCCCCCTATGTAACTCTTTTACTATGGCCAGCAGGCCTTCCGGTATATTATAATTTTCCAAAGACTTCCAAAGGCATTTACAGTCCACAGAATCAAACGCGGCCCAGAAGTCACCAAAGCAACAGTATAGCTTACCTTTTTGCTCTATTGACTTTCGAGCCACTGCCCATAGGGCAAAGCAATGATCCACAGTGGCGTGGCCTTCCTTGAAGCCCCCTGTTCTACTGGTACAATCAAGAACTTCTCCACCCATTCCTTGAGTCTACCTAGTATTATTTCTGAGAAGACTTTTTCCCCAATGTCCATCAAGTTAATTAGTCAATGGTTTTTCGGGGCTTTCATATCACCCTTCTTGTGCACCAGTCTAATTACTGCTCCCTTCCAATTCTTAGAAATGTTTCCTGAATCTAAGATAACTAAGAACATGTAGGACAAAAAAAGGATCGTGGTGTGCGACGCAGGCAAGAACTGCCTGTCTTCATGAACGTATTCCTGGTTGGTTAAAATGGAATTTTACCAGATGCTTTGTTCTTCCAACAGTTTGTCACAGGAGCACAACAAATGCGGCATATCCTCAGGCACCGTACCACATAAGCCTGCTTTATCCTTTAACCAGTGTGGGAAGTGCCAGATACAGGATAAAAAGGCCTAACCTATACTTTAAAATGTTCTTTTTGGTTGCTTTTGAATAACCCAAATCGAGGTAGCTTTGTGGTGGCTGTGTGGAATACGAGTTCAGGATCATCCAGCCGTGAGACCTTTTCGTGAGGGATGCTTTATCTTCAACCCATGAGAGATGTTTAATTGTTTTCCTGACCAATTTTTTAAGTGTAATATGACTTGTGGGGGTATCCCAAAGCTGATATAAGCCAAGATTCGCCAGGCTCCTTTTGAGATACTTTGCGGCTGGTGAAGCTGGGTGTTGTTCTAATTCCATCCAGAGATAATCATTTAAGGTATCTTGTTTGGTTTTTCACGTTTTGTCCCAAGCAGTTATGTACACCCCTGTCTTGACAGGAGCTGTTTCTGGACGCCAAACTCTAGCCTAATTTGAGCCGGTGAGGTTTCTTTGGGCAGGCTAAAAATAATCTGATACGCAGCTGTGACTGTATTGTCCAAGATCATGGCGTCTTTGCCTCTCTGTACTTTGCTCCCGTAAGTTATTGTTGGCAGGAGTTTAGCTTGTATTACTTGTGTCAGAGGCAGGAGAGACTGGCCAGCGAGTTTACTGTTTAATGCTTTTAGAGCGGTTGCTGAGGCAAGGCCTTTACCTCTAATGTTGGTTTTCTTAACAGTAAACTGGCAATTGTTAACAATTTTTACACCTTGATATTTGTATACTGACGTGTCCTCAATACGAGTATTATTCCATAACCAGGTGTATGACTTTTTCCTTTTCTTACTGATTGTCATTGTCTGTGTTTTCTCCAGGTTTATTGTCAGTTCATTTGCATCCGAGAATCCCTGTGTTGCATTCACAAGATGTTGCAGCTCTACTTTTGCATGACTGATTATGACTATGTCGTCCCCATAGAAAAGACACAGTAATAATAGCCCTCCTAATCTTGGTGCATGGGAGTTACAGCTGTTGAGGATCAGGATAAGGTCCCCTAAAATAAGTTGAATAGTGTGGGAGCTAAAACACAGCCCTGTTTAAGACCCTTGTTGGTCGCTATACGTCTTGACAGGAGTCTCCCAACTTTATCTGGATCCACGTATCAGTGTGCAGGTTGACTATGTGCTTCTCTCCTTATCTCCATCTTCTTCTTTAAACATTCTACGGAGAACCATTTTGGTTTTCTTGATGGTAATTTATGTTGTTTTGTTATTATTATTATTATTGTATTTCTTATATAGCGCAAGAATCGACCCCCGAAGGGGTATCTCCGCGCTTGCCTTGGGAACCCGTCCTGGTTTTTCCCTGTGAGATAGCCCCTACAGGACATCCCCAAGATGAAAGCCAGGCATCCCGCCGCGGGGGGGGAGTTGTGGAGATTAAGCAAGCTTAATGCCCAGAGTTGCAGAGTGTGAACCCATGATTAGGTCAGGCACCGAAGCGAGAATTATCGAGTCCGTGGACATTTGAGCTCAACACCCTGCCGTGTCGGGAATCGAACCCTGGTCCCGGGTCTGGCCTCTGCTTCAGGGTCTGCCTGCTCTAACCAGTGAGCCACACTTCTCTTGCACTTATTTACTCATTTTTTTATTCAACTCGAAGGCATTGCACAACCTGTTCTATTTCTTCCTCATACCATTCCAGGTTCTGCCCTCTGACACTTCCCAAATCTAGCTTCTGTTGAAGTTTTGCCAGCTTTGCTATGAATTCATCCGTTAGTCTAGCTGTCACCCACCTGGGATACTCAACTTGTTGAAAAATTACTTTATCTCTTGGACTCTGATTCCCACCTGAAATCTCAAACTCAAGGGCGTTATGATCACTACCATCCTTTTGACAGACCCTAAACCCTTCATTAAGGCAAAGTTCCAGGCAAACGAAAACACGTAGTCTATTGGTCAACTTTGTGTGCCTATTTTGAATATTTTCTTAGCTGGGCAATCTGTTTCTAATCTGCCATTCAGGCAAAATAGTCCCTTTGTCCCCATGTAGTTTCCCAAGATTCTATCTTGACTTAAGGAAAACCACCACTGTTTATGTTGTATTTAACCCTCTGTGCGGGCTTTGTAGCACCCTCCCCAGCTCTGGAGCACACAAATGGCTATGCCACACACAGAGCTCTGTATTACATGTCTTTATTCTTCAGCATGCCATCGTTTTCTGAATGCACTGCATAATAGACTTTATTAACCACACCCAAATGACTCCCAACTGATTATGTAACTTTCTAAGAAGTCTGCTTAGGACCACAGGGGCTAACTGCACGTGATCAGATGAAACTACATCTCCCCCTTTGTTAAATAAAAAATATGAACAACATAGATACATCATAGTTCCTCAATGAGTTGCCAAAGTGCTCACAATAATCTTCCAGATCGAGTTGTACAAGGCGAAGGAGTTGCACTGTCATCTAGCACTGTAGCTGTAGATTTAGATGCTTGACTTGGGCACTCAGGTGGACTTGTTTCACTTGTGGGTTTTGGGGCTTACAAACATCAAGGCAGATGGTTGAAATGGTATGAGTCTCTTGTAATGGACTTTCCAAGACATTGAGTGGTCACCATATGTCCTTTACTTTTCACAACTCAATGGATCAGCTTCAAACAGAGTGTCAGTCTTGCGTTTCCGTTTTTACTTGACTATGACACAGTTCTCTGATAACTGCGTACCTAGCGCATATGCACTCATCTGCATAGACATTGAACCAGTAGTGGAAGGTGGTCCACAGAATAATGTTTATATTTCTAGATGGCCTATGTTGGTAAGGAGGCGAGGAGAGACTTTAAGGCATCAGAATAATAGGTACTCCCATAAAAGGCCTTGTCAGACCCAGGGGAGGCTGAAGGCTCAAAATAAAGTGAATGGCAAACAAATGCATGATAGGGAAATATCTAAAGGAAATGCCTTGCGGAAAAACAAGATAAGAGAAAGTAGCAATATAGGGAGGCAATCAGCCTTTGTAGGAGCGGTAGTCGATGCTGAAAGGAAAAGGGCACGACGGAAAACTATACATAACCCCATTAGGGAGATGGTGAGACCTAAAAATATTAATAACAAGTTAGGAGGGAAAGTACCCACAAGAAGCGTAGCAACTGGAGCTAGCATAGCAGACACACGCCCTAGAATGAACATACATGAGGGAAGAGGTGACTGGGATGCAAAAACCCCATATAAAAGCAATGATAATAAAATGTGGATTTACTTTAAACCCAAAGAACAAATGTCTGGAGGGAAAAAACAAAGAAAGTTAGTCCCACTGAATCGTTCCCAGCTCCTATTTTCATTTGCAAAATGCCCATCCCTAAAAGAAATTGGGACGAAGGACTTGAGACAGATAGGGTTCTGCAGTGATAACAATGGTGCAGAATACACAAAGGTGCTAGTCTACTCAGGCCTTGTTAAAGCGGCAATTCAGAAAGCAGAGAAAGAAATCTTAAAAGAAGGTATAAGGATGATCTCGGAAGAAGAAGTAGATGCAGGGAAACAGCGAAAGGGAGGCTTCTTGAGATTCCATGCAGGTCTAGGGGAAAGGCAGGTGAGGTGGGTAACCAGGGGACAGGGGGAGATGGATAATATCACCATAGCGGTGGAAAATGTGAAGCCTAGTACAGTTGGGGGTAGCTGGGACATGGACAGCAGTATTTGTTCATGGGGCCTGAACGAGTCAGGGTGTCTCAGCGAGATCGATTAGGTTACTGAGTTGCCGCATAGCCTGAAATTAATTTCATGGAACATAAACGGGCTGGGAGGTACAACAAAGGCGGATAGTCTAAACCAGCTTGCAAAGTGTGTTGATGTTATTTGTCTACAGGAGACATGGCTATGCGGCAACACCCAGGTAGTTGAAGGTTTCGTTCATTTTCACAAACCAGCTAGCAAAAATAAAAAATTTGGACGCCCCTCAGGGGGTATGGTAACACTTTCTTCAACCAGTTTTGTAAAAGAGTACAAACTAATCAGTTCACTATGTAAATGGCTGTTGGTTTGTAATGTATGTCATCTAGGGTCCAATGGGAAGGATGTCCATCTGATTATCATAAACGTATATATCCAATGGGGGTCTCAAAAAGAATATGAGAGAGAATTAAGCCTCTTTAAAAAGGATATAATTGGCTTGACAGAAAAGTATGGGGAGGATACTTTGGTAATAATGGGCGATTTTAATCACAAATTAAATTTTGGAAGGTTGGATCATTGGTTCGAGGATATGCTGAGTGCCTATAACATAGATCCAGCAAATTTCCCATTATGTCCAACGTTAGCCAGGATGAAGTTCTTGGAAAGTTCTTGGGGTCAAAGTCTTTAATATGCCTGAACGGCAGGAAGGATACTGATCGACCTGCTACACAGACCTTTAGAGTGGGAAACCAACATTGCCCTATAGATTATATCTTTATCCAGGCGTGGAACTATGTATTGGTAAAACAATTCTATGTTATTAAGCGCAGAGATAGCGACCACAATGCATTGTTTTGTGAAATTGTAGGTGGGATATTGGGCACTTGTGAAAGGGTAATCCCCCAAAGTGTGGAGTATCCCAAACGCATGTCCACAAGACTGACGGATGAGTATGTGGAGAAACTGGTAAGTTTTCAACAAAACTTATCAAAGGAAAGGATCGAAGGGCATCAGGTGGCATGGTATGAGGATATAATAGTACAGGCGGTGCAGTGCATAAGAGTGTACCTAAATGATAAGAAACAAGTCAAGGCAATTGCACAACCCAAGAAAGGAAAGTCCAAGTGGTTTAATCAGGAATGTCAGAGTAAATAAAGTGTGATACCAAAATTAGAGCGACGCCAGAGGATCAGCTATGACCTTGGGAATGTGGAGCTCTTGCTTGGGTTGAAGAAGGAGTATAAATCCCTAGTAAAGAAGCAGAAAGGGATTTTTAAAGAAGAATGCTGGGCAAACCTTTTAGAAACAATTGAAAATAAAAATATAAAAGTATTCTGGAGGTTGATACAGGATGCTGCAGGAAGGGTACCGGGTACTATGAGCTGCGTTGTGGAGGAGGCAGCATGGGTAGACTATTTAAGTAACCTTTATAATGCTAAAAAGTCCCCGGAAAGCGAGAAGAATAGATCAACTCGGATAAGGGATGTAGAAGGTTTAATACCAGACTTCTCTATAGAGAAAGTGAGAGAAACTATCAAAAAATTAAACTTATCACGTGCAGCAGGTCCAGATAATCTTCCCGCCATCCTAATTAAAACCCAGATAGATTGGTGGGCTGGATTTTTATCCCACATGTTTGTGGCAATCCTGGCTTTGGGTCATTTCCCCAAATCCTGGAGAGGTGCCATAATTAGACCCTTGCATAAAAAAGGAGAAAAGAAAGACCCTAAGAACTATAGGTTAATTAACCTATTAGACATCGGGGAAAAGGTATTCTCTAAAATAGTCCTGGGAAAATTGAAAGAATGGGTGGAGCGGCAGTCAATTGTTCCAATAGAGCAAGGTGGCTTCAAGGAGGGGCACTCCACTATTGATCACTGCTTCGCACTTTGGGCTGTAGCCAGGAAGTCCATGGAGCAGCAGGGCAAATTGTTTTGTTTCTTCGTGGACTTTCGAGCAGCCTTTGACTTGGTGGATAGGGACTGTTTGTGGGAGACATTGAGAAAGTATGATGTTCCGGCGGATCTTTTGTTAATTATCCAAGAATTGCATAGCCATAACTGGGCACGGGTGATTAAAGATACCTCTGGCGGCCTTACAATGGAAATACCGATAAACAATGGGTTGAGGCAAGGCTGTGTTCTGGCCCCGTTACTTTTTGCCATATTTTTAGCAGACTTGCCCCTTCTCCTGGGTACTGCCAGAGGAGCGAGCCCTAAAATAAATGGTAAGCATCTGTCCTGTCTGTTGTACGCAGATGACCTTGTAATAATGGATCAAACAGAGGTGGGGCTTCAGAGGAAGTTAAATGTATTCAATGAATATTCTATCGCAAAGCGACTTACAGTAAACATGGATAAGACAAAAATTCTATGTTTTGGGAAGAAGAGCACGAAGTTTAGCTGGTACTTGGACCAAACCAAGCTAGAAACTGTAAGTGAATATAAATACCTCGGGATTTGGTTCACAAGGTCTCTGAAGTGGGATTCCCATTTGGAAGCGCAGAAACTAAAAGCGCATTTAGCGGTATGCGGGTTGAAAAGATTCAACCATAGCTATGGCGATATGTCACATAAACCTCTCTTGACTGCCTTCAAAGCTATGGTTCCGCCACAATTCCAATATGGGGCTGAAGTTCTCTGCTTCGATGGGAAATGCACCTGGGATAAAGAGGAGGGAAAATGTTTAAAAGCCTTGCTGTCCCTCCCTGGGTCGGCAATGATCCAGGCAGTTAGAGTACAATTGGGCCTAACCGCATGGAATGTTCAGGTGCAGATGAGTCTCCTCAGATTCTGGAACCGTTTGGGTCAGGGGGAAGTCACTAAGGTATCACAATGGTGTATGAAAGAAATTCAGACTAGTGAGTTAAAGTGGGCGAAGGCAACAAGAAGGAAACTCCTGGCCATTTGTGATTACCTGAATGTGAACATCGACCCTATGACACTCCAAATTAATGTTATAAAGAATGTTCTTAAAGTGCATGGTAAAGAAATTTCTAGGGCGACAGACCAAATGTATCTGAGAGAGAAAGACTTATGAGCTCAGGATGGGAGAAAGACTCTAACTTTCCATATATAGACTTGCTACCAAACCGTTGGATAAGAGCAGAAGTTCTTAAATTACGTATAGGTATTAATCCGATATTTACAAATAGTGCAATAAAAACTGCCCTAATGCATCCTGATGGTAAATGTGTGTGTAAACTAGGAATGAAATGTGATATTTTGCACATCTTGCTGGATTGTTATATGTTTTTAAATTTACGTAAACAGTTTCTCCGCCCGATATTTTTAAAATATGAGGTTGAGGATCGCACTAAAGCACGGGAGCTTTTAGTTGACATGGAAAATCTTGACATTGCGATAGCTATCGGGAAATATATGCAGGGGGTATATAAGTTCCTGATCTGTCTGGAGACCCAAAATAGCCAATAGTCCTATAATCCAAATGAAATTTGGTTTTAAATTGTATAAAGGTTGTTTTTAGGATAAATTTTACTGTTAAGAATATGAATTTGTGTTATGTGATTTTAAATGATAAAGGATGAACTGTGGTTTATAGATCAAATGGTCTAAATAAACATATTTTTGACTTGACTTGACTTGCATAGGCATTCATCTTTATTTTGAGAAGTATCTGCAACACAAATCTCATCAGTGTCTAGTACTAGGCTCATAGTCTACTGTGATAGATTTGTCCCAATGGCTCTACCAAAAAGCAAGGTAACAGGGCTTTCACCTGGTTTACATAGGCTCAAAGGGTGGGGCACAAAGCTGACTTGAGATGGATTCCTTAAAGTGCAGTGCACTGAATCCCTTCCTTCAGGGTGCCCATACATCATTCAATAATGCCATTTGCTTGTGGCAAGAGAGGCGTGCTTTTTGGTGCTTGACATTCAAATGACTAAGAAAGTCTTTAAATGCTCTGCTATTGAAGGGTGGACTGTTGTCAGATTTGAATATTGAGGGAACCGCCCACACTTCAAACATATAATCCAACCTCCCTGAGACTTTGTCATTATTGGTTTATGATAAATCTTCCACTAAGGGAAAACGTGAGTACTCATCAATAACTCTATGAGATGATGGCCATTGTTTAATGGTACGGAATACAAATGAGGGAGATGGGGTGCATATAGGTCCAGCATACAGGCCCCAATATGCTGGGGGGAGGGGGAAGAACAGCAGGGACAGCTTACTTACAGTTTTCCTGGAAAACAGGTTCCAGGAACCTACCCCTCACTCTGCCTCGTTGGGAGGTAGCGTGGTGTGTGAAGCCAGTGGGTTTAAGTAGCAGGGAAATGACCCGGAAGTGGAAGGTCGAGGGACTTGTGGCGGCCATCTTTGAAGGGGGTTGAAGCTATAAGCTCCCGGTTAAAATGGCATTGGCCATCTTAGAATGTGGAATGAATGTGGCCTCCACAGGTCGATAAATATACGGCAGCCATCTTTGAAGGGGGTAGAAACTTAAAGCTATTGATTAAAGCTATGGTGGCCATCTTATAACGTGGAATGCGCATAGCATCCAAAAGGCAGGAACTGTATTGGATGGGTCAAGCATGCGCCTGTATGCGCTAGTGTGTCGCCACCCCCCCCCCCCCCCCCCCCTCGTGGGACATCTTAGGCCAATGCAATTGGCAATGTAAAAAGGGGTGAAGGAAGTACCCAATTGACTGACATTATCGGTCTGCAGGCCGAAGTCAGACAATCATGGTGGGACACACAGGTCACGCAGTGCAGTGATTTCAAGTGGGTGAAGTCCTGGCATTGGGAGTTAAACACTGATATCTCTACATTTGATAAATCCAGATGGGATGTCATGATAGTTATCACATGTAAGAGGTGAAGGAGAGAGTCCACATCGTTATGGTGACAGGGACTGTATGAAGCTAGGCTTGGTTATTGTGGCAAAGTAGATCGTGTTCAAGGGATACTAAGTCCCCACTGGTGGTGGCTAACATCTACAGTCAGTGAATTCAACTGCATGCAGTGAGAATCAAGAGGGCAGATAGTGGGGGGAGGAGGCTCTATTTATTTACCTCCCCCCACGGAATATCCTCATTGAACCCATCTCTGTCGCAGGATAGTCTGAAAGTCCAGCGTTGCTGTTTCCAGAAGAGACCCTATTTCCTAAGATTGGGGTGGGCCCCAATCACTGTCCACCTTAAACTATCAGGTGTTTGTCCCTTCTCTGGGAAATATTGACAGTGGTTGGTAGTTAATCTGTTGCACAGTCTATTGCTATAATGCTCCATAATCCTGACCTTCACTGCCCTGGTTGTCATGCCAATGTACTTCTGTTTACAAGGGCAGGTAATGGTGTAAATACCATTGTTGGTGTTGCAATTGGTGTGAGACCTTAGGACCCATGTAAAATTGGGCAATAGCTGTAATTCTTTTTCTCTATCAGTAAGAGGGCACACAGAAGATGAGCCACACGCTGAGTGACCTGTAACCGGAGGTACACCCCATAAAGCTGGTTGGTTATTGTGGCATCGACCTGGACGGGGAGTGGACGTGTATGGACAAAAGGTCCTTCAAGTTTGCTGGTACATTTGAACGCAAACCTGGGAGGGGCCAGTGTCAGGTTTCATGTCTGTAGGATACCCCAATTATTTCTAATGATCAGTTTAATCCTCTTTGAATGTGGGGTGAATGTCGTCACACAGTGTGTCTGTTGCAGATGGCCCTTTTTGCATGGTTATCCCTAAACTTTTTGCTTCTTCCTCCTATTTTTTCCCGACCTGCTGTTGTTGGTTTTAAGACTCTGGGCACTTTATCACTGCTGATCAGTGCTTAAGTGCATATGCTCTATGTGTAAATTGTGTTATGGATTGTTGTTTCCATGATTGGCGTATTTGATTTGAATTTATGATGTTATGGCGCCATCTATTACTCTGCAGTAGGTTACAATGTGGACGTTACATCGTCCGCGTTGTTACCACGCATGGCTTTACATCACAAGTTGTTTCTATGAATTGCGCTGAATGGAGCACTGGACTTAGGAATAGTATAAATTACTATTCCTACTCCAGTTAGCGTAACAGCAGGGAATGTGTTGCATATAAAATCCAACACATTCCCTGGTGTTGCCCGCCATCTAGCGCAAGTCGTTGAAATGACTTACGATGAAATTCCATGCCTCGTAACAACACGGACAATGTAAAGTTTGAGTTGTTATTTACCCGAGTGGTATTACCAGAGTTGTAAACGCTGTTTCCCATTTGATTTACATGTCAGTCCCTAGTAAAGTGCACCTAGTATGCTAGGGCCTGTAAATCAAATGGTGTTAGTGGGCTGCAGCCTGGATTGTGCCACCCACACAAACAGCCTGTAAATGTAACTCTGGCCTGCCATTGCAGAGCCTGCATGCAGTATGGGACTTCCTGTCCTCTTGGCAAGTGTACCCACTTGCCAGGCCCTTACCTTCCATTTTCCTACATAGCAGTCACCCCTAAGGTAGTCCCAAGGTACCCCTGTGGGCAGGGTGCAGTGTATGTGAAAGGTAGAACATGCCCTGGTGTGTGTGGCATGTCCTGATAGTGAATTACTGCCAATTAAGTTTGTCACTATTGCAAGGCTACCTGTTCCCATAGGACAGAATGGGGAGTTTGTTTATAACATCTTAAAAACATAACTGGCCTTGGGAACTCAGTAGAAAAATAAAGTTTAGTATGCCTGAACTCAGAATCTAAAGATGCATCTCTTAGTGAAGATGATTTTTACATTCTGTGTTTGAAAATACTACTTCTAGAAGTAGGTATTTTCTTGCTCAGCCATCCAGTAGGCCTCTGCTGGGTTGGTAGATTGACTGTCTGGGTTTTGAATGATAGGAGATGGAGAGGGGCTGTGGCTCCAGATAGTCTAGGTGGGTCAGGAAAGGACTGAATAGGGCTGAGTTGCATATAGAGTAGGAGGAAGAGATCGAATTTCACCTGAATGGGTCTGGTCTTCCTCTGACAATGCTGTCTCCACCTCCTGCCAGGAAGCCACACCAGAGAGGGCAGAGCTGGTTCTGGCTGGGCACAGACACTCTCTCTGCCTTTGTTGTGTGCTTTGCTGTGTTGGCCACGCTGTGGCTGCCTCTGTCTTTGGCAGTGAAAGGACTGGACTTGACCATTCTGCAACTTCTTGTCTTTGAGTATCTCCAAGTGCTTGAGGTAGAGCTTGCCCCCCGTTCAAGAAGTTTCAGGAACAGCAAAGACTTCAAATGCTTCTTGCCTCAGCACTGGGGACTGTGTATTTTGTGCTTCAATAGAATGAAAAGCAACCCAACGCCGTCTAGGACACCCCTGCTGACTACGTGTCCTGAAGACACCATAGAGGGCACCACCGCACCGCGACACTGGTATCACGATGACACCTGCTGTTGCCGTCACCGAGCCGCTGCTCGCACCGTGATGTGTGTGCACCGCTAGACCGCATCCCCTTGCTTCACCACACATCCTTGTACCACACTGACGCCACTCCATGAATAAATCAAAGCTGCTGCTTGCACCGTAGTTCGCGGGCACTGCTCATAAGGCTACACGACACACCACCCTCATCCCGCATCGCAGCCTTGGCCTACCAAGGCCCGTGACATTGATTACAATTCATCAGCCGATAACAGAGCTTTAGCAACAAGGACACCACTGCCTGCACTGTAACCTGCCAGCACCGCGACGAGCACCGAATCACTTCGCGCCATGATCCTGGTCTCACAGACGACACCATCTGACAAGCCACAGAACCGCAGCTCGCAACGCAAACTTAGGGCATGGCACGCCACACCACTGCACTTTGCACCGCTGCACCTGACGCCTGCCGACGCCAGCGCTTCTGACTTCAACCGCAAGGAGTTTGATCTGCATCGCATGTGAGTTCGAGGGCCAGACGACTCTTGCACCGACCTCCGGAACCGATACCTGCTGACGCCGTGCTTTCGGAAACCCAACAAGAGGTCACAGATGCCCTGCATTTCTAAATGGTACTGTTTTGTTGGTCTTCCCGACACCGAGCTGGCCTGTGACGCCGCGCTCATCCAGAATTGTTTGGATTTTTTTTGTTTACGATGCTGTGATAGCCCCAGAGGGAGCTATCGACTTCAAAGAACTGTTTTTCAAGGTTATTTTGATAACTGAATATTTCTAAGTACCTTTTTGTGGATATTTATCGTTTTTTTTTGGTCTTGTCTTGAGTATATAAAAATATTGGATATTTTTCTGAACTGGTGTGCTTTCCTTTTGTAGTGCTTACACTGTATTACTGTTGATTATGTGCAAATGCTTTACACAATGCCTCTAGAATAAGCCTGACCGCTCGTGCTAAGCTACCAAGGGGAAGATCAGGGGTTATTTTAGGAGTGTAACCTCCTTTATCCTGACTTGGAAGAAGGATCCCTATTTGGATAAAGGTACCTACCTCTGCCAACTAGAGTTCCCCATTTCTAACAGTGCCACTTTGCCACTTGCCTAACTATTGATTAGGCATGACTTGAACCCGAATTGGGAGATTTCCAGTGTGCCATTTCCTACGGTGGCTGGTTACCACCAATGACACCAGTATGTTTTGTTTATGTCACATGTGCCACAAGTCTGCTTATTACGTTTGTCTGGACATGCACCTCTTGAGTTGCACTAACCACTTCTGCATGTGCTTGTGTCATGTTTTTAATTTAATCCTGGAGGCATTATTACTGTATGTGCATACCTTATTCATGTACCATTGTTTTTCTCTCTCTGTTTTGAATGTCATTAGGTTGGTCCCATGATTTGTATTATTAAGGTACCTCATTGAAAGGTCATCAGAGTGATCGGTTCATTTTCCATAACCAGCCAGCTGTGTAGATAGTGCATCAAGATAGGTCCTGAAGAATTGCCGAGTGATTTACACACATAGGGCAAGAAACATGTTGACCATGACTACATACATATAGACACCTCCGACCATTATAATCAGCGGTATTCCTATTCTGGTTTTAATTGAGACGAATGAGATCGCAGATTAAAATTTGTTTTGGAGCACCACCTCGCCTCATTTTATTTCTCCTCACATCACCTCACATCTACACCACAAGGCCCCTCACATGCAACTCACCTATATGGCTTGGGAAAAGATCTTTGACAATGAGCCCCTCATAGGGTGACCGTCAGGCATTGCAGTGCCGGCCTGACAAGGAGCAAGCCCTATGATGAAGCATGACACCCAAATTAGTGTGTGAGGGCCCTAATTCCCAAATTGGGAGAAAACAACACTCCACTACTAAGTAAGGGTGTTGACCAACCCAGCCTACTTCTCTTCTTTCCCCACCCTACAGAATACTCCTTCAGTGCTACATTGTTTAAAGGTCCAAAGAAATCAACAGCAATTTTCTTCCATGTTTGTTCAGGAAGATCTGACATATTTAGTGGATGCTGTGTTGTCTAGGGAGACAAGCAGTTACACAGGTGGCGTTCTTCCAGTTCCTTTCTTATCCCGTTCCTCAAGGGGAGGACACCACACTTGGTCTCTAAGGGATCTCTTCATGGCTACAATGCCATGATGGCCTTCGTATGCCAGTTTAATAACTTTTTTTTTCAAGCTCTCAGGTATGACAACTCTCCAACCACTTAGTACGATACCATCTTGAGTGACAGAGTTCTTCCTGCACATTTTTGAATTTCTATTTATTCAACGTCATCGGTGAGAGGCGGAGTATGTTTCCTCAATGATTGCGCTGCATTATATCCTTGAGTGTGAGCATGTCTTGGTCTCTATTGGTAGCAGCAAGAGAGTTGCCGGGGTGCTGGACTTTATAATGAAATTAATGTATGCTTCAGCCACTTTAGATGTTGCACTGTGAAACTGTAATGGCACTTGTGAGAAGTAATCTGTGGGGTTTTGATCTTTCCCCAGTTTATGCACAATAGTTTAATCATACTCTTGCAATCTCAAACCCCACCTTTTGATGAAAGGGGGCATCTTGGCTTTCCAATCTCCAAAAATGAGGAGCAATGCCTGGTGGTCAAAGCTAAGGGTGAAATGCTTCCCTTATAGAGAAACATGGAAATGTTCACAAGCCCACACTACAGCCAGACTCACATTTTCTGGCTGCGAATAAGCATGTTCAGTCTTAGATAACGTTTGGCTGGCATAGTGTATCTCTGAGCATGTGGTTGCCCATTGTGTTGAGCAAGTGGCTTGCCTCTACAACAATCTCAGTATGTAACTTTGGATCAAAGTAAGCCATTTCAGTTGCATGTTCAATTGTGTGTTTGATTTTTATGAAACTTTGATCACATTCAGAGGAGCAATGGAAGGGGTCATTCTTCTTTGTCAACTCTTTTAATAAGCACTCACATTGGCAAAATCACCAATGAACCTGGAGCAATAGCTGGCCATGCCTAAGAAAGATTGCAGCTTGGTTACATCCTGCGAGGACAGGTGAATGACAAGGCTTGAGAATATGATTAATATGATTCATATTTGTAAATAGCCTTTTGTGAACCATAAATTCTTTGTACATATCAGTCACCTTTTCACATTGCGCCCTTGCTGTTTTTTACTTGTCACCTGCACCATTCACCTTTGAGTGTCACAAGCACTTGTGTGCACAAAGTCTTCGTCTTGCCCCTGCAATCATTGCTTACAGTGCTAATGCAACTGTTTCCAATTTTTTCCACAACTATTGTCTTCTCTTTCAAAATATATGAGGCCTTGAGCACTTTTAAAACAAACTAAGAGTCTCCCTATTTCTCTTTCGTTGTAGTGTCTTGTACATACCTATTAAATTAGCCTTCTAAATAATACCGGTTGAGACAATGTTGTTTCTCTACAATTCCTTACCCAGATCTCAACCTGGTCTATGGGTTTACTCCTGTTGTTTTT
The DNA here is from genome assembly GCF_964263255.1 of Lissotriton vulgaris. Lineage (NCBI taxonomy): Eukaryota > Metazoa > Chordata > Amphibia > Caudata > Salamandridae > Lissotriton > Lissotriton vulgaris. The sequence goes on from NC_141689.1 coordinate 684,468,374, forward strand.
GCTGCCTTTTTCAGGGGCTGGAGTCATCAACGAGCAAACAACCTACTTGCGTCAGAGTTTTGTCATGTTGCTTTTGTGTGGCTGCACAAACACTAATATATCATCAATATGGTTAAAAGCATGTGTGGTTGAATTACTTGGAGACTGACATCCTGGAAGGTTTCTGCCACAGACGACACACCAAAACTGAGTCTTTTGTAACTGAACAAACCAACATGGGTTGAAAAAGTAGTGATCTACCTACAGTTCTCTACCAGCTTGAGTTGATGGAATCCTTAATCAAAATCAAGATCGGAGAAGACTTTGACATTATTCAGCTGTGTAATAATTTCCACTATATGTGGGTCAGGATGTCTTTCTCTTTCAATTGCCTTGTTGGCCTGGGGCTTGTCAACACAAATGTGCACTGCACCTCCACTTCCTTTTTTGGCACTACCACCATGGGCAAAACACATGGCATCAGACCAATAGAGTGCTCGATGATGTCATGCTTTAATAATGCTTCTATTTCTTTCTCAACAGCCCCCTGTAAATGAAAATCTATCCAACGGTGTTGCTGAGCAACAGGACAAATGTACAAATGTACTCATTAATGCGAAGTTGCACCTTCATTGTCTTGAGCTTCCCTAGTCCATGAAATACCAACAGGAATTGACTTACTATTTCAGAAAATGCATCGAGGTTGTAATTGATTAATATCAGTCCCATGTCTGCAGCAGTGCTGAAACTGAGTAGATATGCACTTGGTGAAGCACATTGGAGAATATAAATTGGTGCTTGTTCTCTCATTTTCTTATGCCTCATGGTCGAAACACCTGCCCCTTAACTTTGCAATGGTGTCAAAGTTTCCCCCATATACATGTTTGTTTTCATTGGCATTAGAAGTGGTATCTGAGACAGTTTGTTGCATTTTTCAGCCGCCATGACATTGGTTCTATGCACCACTGTCTAAAATGAAAGTTGTAGGGCAGCATTTCACCTTTAACATGATCTTGGGGCATCAGCAAAATGAGTTGGCTCCCTTCACATTGCAATCTCTCTCTGACTTGTGTTTTTCTATGCAAGCAGCCAATCCTACATGTGCAAGATGTTCTGCGGTCATCACCATTGAACACTCATTGTCTTCACTGTTGCTCGACGATGACTCTGAAGAACTTATGATAAACAACTTTGATGACGATCAACTTCATTTAGTCTCTACTTGTCTCATTTGATGTTGACATTTGTCCTTGTGGGTGTAGCTAGAAAGCGTCTGAAACTTTCAGGTGCCCATTTTTCAGTCTTGTCATGACACACTTAGTTTCTCTTTTGCTTTGCAAACGATTATGAAATGGTTTTCTCACCCACAGGCTTTGCATATCTGTTCAATGACAGGGCATTTACCTCTGTGTAGAAAACAAGAATCCTTGATGGAAACAAATTCTTTTTCTTCAGAGACTTCGTCTTCTGGGCCTCCACTTTGTGTTTCTGCTTCCTTTTGAAGATCAATGCTCTTTCATTCTGGGATTTTCCATCTTCTTTATCAGCAATCTGTTGATCTACTCATTCCTCAGCTCACGCAGCCATAAGTACCTTTTCTAGACTGGGGTCTCTCTCAGCATGAATGAATTAGAGAGGCACCCATCGATGAATTTAAGAAGCATGGCTTCTTCATCAATGAATTCACTGAATGTAAGATGCTTGATGAGGGTATCAAGTCTTTCAATGAACAAATCCATCTTTTTACCAGCTTACTATACTGTCTAGTTGAAAATGTATCTTTAATAGTCGACATTAGGCATTGGGATGTACTTGGCTTTCAACGTTTCTTTCATTTTACGGTGCAATATTTTCAGAGCTTGTGAAATTTTCTTTATCGCTTCTTTCACACCATCACCTGCAAGGTTCTTTAAGTATTTGATGGTCTTTTTGTCATCTACTTTTTATAGAGTATCTATGAAGTCATAAATGGTTTCGATCCATGCAGTCCGTCTGGCGCCAATATTCTGCTTGTAAGCGGTATTGAATTATGGTGGTGGCTTCAGGAACACTGCAAAACAAAAAAACACCACTGGGTTTGGGCTCCCAACATTAAGGCCAAACCACTGACCAATAGAAAACTGACAAATTCCAATACTGTTCAAATTAATCCTTTCCTTTTTTTAAAAACACATTGGAATTGAACACAATGTAGATTCAAGACTTATAGTCTGAATTAATCTCTTAGTTTATTATTTGCTTTAAATTCAATACTCGGTTAAATTTTCACCAAATTTACATTTCCACCATCTATACAACAAATACAAAAAATTACAAACACAATTTCATAAAACATTACCCTCTACATATTCATACTCATTCCATTCTCTCAATCACTCCTCATATCAAACATTCAGTCACTCATATATACAGCCGTAGCAAAAATATTTACAGTTAAATCCTAGGTATAATATTCTAAAAAAACCATAGACAATTGGTTTGTCAAAATTTGGAGCATTCTTTTTTAGATTTGGTGGTCTTATGGCTCAACAAATATGGTCTACACGTTTCAAACTCCTATTCAGTATGGAGTTCTCATCAGGACCCAATAACGCTGAGAAAAAAAGACAAAAAAGTTTTTCTTTAATACTCATAACTCCATTGGAATAGTTCTAAGCTCTACCACTAATCGATGATGCCTCTTACCTTTACTGAAGAAAGCTTAGCGTTGTCACTGCCGACGCTGAACACTCTACTGGAAAATAAATATACCAAAAGTCCCCTCTATGAACCATCTGATTTATTTAGTCCCACTTGAAGCACTTCACACAAAGCATACTTACTTCAAACAAACACCATGCATTCCCTTCTAGCTTTGAAATCCATGCCAGGACCCTAAAAAGGGAAGAAATCGAACACAGTTGGCATTACTCTAAACCATTATGTGTGTACCGACCTTTGCGGTAAAAGTTAAAAGAGAACAAGGCTTACTTGTTTCGAGAAACAACACTATTTTTAAAGGCGAATGGATGCTGGTATTCCAACTGCATCAACTTCTTTGAGGGCCTTGTGTGAGCTAGTGCTTTGTCTTCACATTAACCAACCATGGCTTGCTTCTTGGGGAGCACGTGGCAAGGACGAGCAGTTTGCTGGACCTCAGCAAACTCTCTGGGAGAGCAGTCTAATTTCTTAGGGGCATGTATCCTTCACTCGTTGCCAATTGTAGCATCCGCCCCAGTTCTGGAGCATGCAAATGAATACATCACACACAGAGTTCTGTAATGCACATCTTTATTCTTCGGCACGCAACCGTCAACTGAACGCACTGCATCTTAGACTTTATTAACCACACCCAGACACACCCAAATACCTCCCAACTGATTACATAACTTTGTAAGAAGTCCATCTAGGACCACAAGGGTCCTACTGCATATGATCACATGACACTACAGGCTTCACTCCTCTAAATATGCTGCCAGGGATCAGCCTTGGAGTCAGATAGAAATCATGGGTGATATTTGTATTATATGGCCTTCCTAAAAAAAAATATATATTTTAGTTAATTTCCCAGCACTCACTTGGCACTCTCCGGAACCCCGCCAAATTAAATATTAGAAAATATTCTAGGCATTCTGCAGCCCCTCTTTTCTCCTCAGATTCAGGATTGACATCCCTCTTTCTATCACCTCATGTTATTAAAAACTATGGGCATATTGTATGCTTTGCTGCCCGAACTGATCTCCTCTAACTCTCTCTCTCTCTTCCAACAAACTTAAAAAGTAAATGTTGGGGTATTCTTTATTTCCACTACAATACAATGGCCAAATTCCCTTCTGAAAGTCACCAGAGACACACTTAGTAATTAAAAATGCACTTCAACCCATGAGACATGTTAAAAAAAGGTTATTTTCCCTACCAGTTGAGTTCACTCGTGGACACAGGAGATACATCAGCAGTTGACAAACCTACTTCATACAATCACCTCTTCATGTAAAACTGGAAGTGATTCACCACACTCAACATCCAGTTGTGTGATGCCTAAACTCATTTTGTTCTTTGCACATTTGTAGTATACAGCATTAGATTCAAAGGCCCAAGATATGTCATTAACACAGTGGATGCAAGCAGGATCTCCAGATGAATGCAGAATCAGACATGTGAAAGATTTGTCACATGCATGCATGTCTTAAACCTATCCTAGAAGCTATCCTAAATTAAATGGTCCAACATTGATTATGAGAGAACCAAAAATAACCTCCACAAGCATGTAAGTGCCATGACCTCTAATTCTCAGTGCACCCTGTGCACATAACAATGGGATTCCAGCACCACATAGAGTGGACATTGGACAAAATCAGGTAAGTAGCCTATTTAACTCACTGTACCAAGTACATTAGCCCATACAGAAGTACATAGAATGACAGGAAATGTTTAAGAAAAAGCAAGGCGGAGCTTGTGCTACCTCGATTGGATCTGCTGTTTCCTCTCCGTCAAAACGCAACAGGTTACCCTCCCTCCTTTCCTCTTGGAATATACATAGACCACCTGCGGAGTCCCCCAAGGTTCCTCCATCAGCCTGACCCTGTTCAACATCTACATGGCCCGCTTGCATACATCGTCAGACCACAGGACTCATCTTATCGTACACAGATGACTTCCAACTCTTCCTCTCCCTGTCCAAGGAACCTAACCTCTCCAAACATAACTTTCAAGATGATATGAAAGCAGTCGCTAGATGCTTGAAGAAAAGCTGCCTACAACTCAACAGGGACAAAATGGAAGTGCTCATCATGGGCCCACACCCCAACACCTGGAACGACATCTGGTGGCTTCCCTGCCCTCTGGAGACCCCCTCCCCCACAGTCTACGCACATGATCTCAGAATCATCTTGGACTTCGAACTCAAATGAACCGCCAGATCAATGCCATCACTTCTTCCTTCTACCACACCCTCCGCCTACTCCGAAAGACCTTGAACTGGATTCCCCTAGCACACAGGAAAACAATCACTCACGTCCTAATCAGCATCAGACTAGCCTACGGCAACAAACTCTACACCTGGATGAACGAGAACCTCACCCACAAACTATAGAATGTCCAGAAAACTACCGCCAGACTTGTCCTCAACCTACCGCACCGCTGCCATATCAGCCAACACCTATGGACTCTACATTGGCTCCCCGTCAAGAAGAGAATCACCTTGAAGCTTTACACCCATGCCCACAAAACCGTCCACAACACCGAACCGCCTACATGAACTACTGCCTCACGTTCCACGCACCCCAAAGATCCCTCCGATTGGCCCAGCTCTCCCTCGCAGCGGTACCATGCATGGAATTCCCTCACCCTCCACCTCCAACAGACTCCATCAATCCCCGAGTTCTTTAAGCACCCCAAGACCTGGCTCTTCGACAGAGCTCCTTAATCTTCCGAGAGCTGCAAGCTCCCACCCCCCTCAGCACCTTGAGACCCCTTTCAGGGCAGTAGCTGTGCTCTGTGAACTAATGATTGATTGATTGTGTAGATCACATGCCTACCCTCCTTACAGATATAGCAGAATTTGACTGGGGCTCTTGTATTTCTGCCCCAAAATCCAGCAAATGCATATAAACAAGCATTCCTATCGTCACAGCTATATTTAGGTGCTGGGCATTCAACAATATGTTTGCACCTAGACATAAATCCGCAATGCTTTTTTAAATGGATGATTATTGCTTATTTCTGAATTTATCCTAGGCTGAATTACGTTTTCTGTCAGCATATGGGAAGGGCATAACGTTACCTGCCTCTAACTGTACTTATGACCAGTGGCGGCTACTCCACTAATGTGGAGGAGCATCACCCCACTGCTCACAGAGTAGTGTAAAAGAAAAAAGAAAATGATATTAACATGTTATTATCATTTTCTTTTTAGTATCAACCAGGTTCGGGCGAGATGGGGCCAGGCCCCTGTGATGAGGGAGGAGGAGGGGTTGCTGCACTCTAAAGTGTACATGATGGTTTGGCCAGCCATCTTGGCATGTTCTTCACCCAGGCTTCATTACAGCCTGGGTGCAGAACATGTCCATGCTTCCATCCCTCATCGGAGGACCGAACCGCGGCGCTCATATCAATCAAAACGCTGCATTGCAGTGATTGGCTCAGGGAGCCTAGGTGCTTCCTTCTTCCGGCCGGAGCGGAGGGATGACATCAGATAAATGAAGGAGATATGTTGCGATCAGGTAAGGGAATTTTTGAATTTGTTTTAAACCTCCCACCAACCCTTTCTGCCACCTCGCCTCCCCACCAGGCCGCCTCACCATCCCCATACTGTACCGGCCACCACCGCTTATGACCCTCTTTATACATCACAATATAGTAAACCTAAGTCCATAATCACCTTTTCCCCATCCTTGAGATCTTTCACCATTGTAAGTGTTCATATCCTTTTTAGTGTTTTTCCTTGGGGGAATAATTTGAATCCAGTCATGACAGGCACCTGGGTATTATCAATTTTGCCAGCCTGTCAGCAATTTTCCCAGCCTGTTCCTATGTCATGTTGCAAACTGAAGGATTAGCTGAATGCGCATTTAAAAATGTTAGCCTTGGAGGATATTTTGGTAGCTTGTCTTCACCATGCACACACATTTAGTTTAAAGCCATCTAAATACTTCGTACATCTTCTGTAAGTGATTTTGAATCTTGATGATCGCTTGGTGACAGCTCGATCAGCTTCTCTTATGTCAAGCTTTTTCTTACTAAGTTTCATTCGTAACTTTTGATGAGTGAGGGTCATTCAGGGTGCTTTGCTTAGTTCTCCACCAGGTAGTCTATAGCCATTCTCTGACTTTTATTAAGGACAGGCTGCCATTTTCTCAACCAGGACCTTGCCTCTTTTAAACTGTTTGCCTTTTAATCAAGCTCTAGATTCTCATGAGCCCAGATCGAGGGTCACAATTTTCTGGTCAACCTCCTAAGCTGTAGAATTCCTTCTCCATTATAATTTGATTTATTCTCTCTTTACTTGCCTTTCGTCGTGCAAGTGAAATGTTTCTCCACTTAGGTCTTCTCTTTTTTGATCTTCTGTGATGTTGCTTTAGAGATATATCATTTACTTAGTTCTCACAATGACATCAACAATAAAGCACAATGCACAAGCACTTTCTAAATATTATATAACAGAAGAAAACCTAAAATACTTTGCATGGGAATTTAGGTGAGCATGTCTGGGGATGGCTAGAACAATGGCTGAACTGCATACTTGTCACAACAAACAGGAGATACTACTGGTCTATCAGTGCAATACCATATGAAAAAGAGAGAAATGTCTGTGGTGCAACTGCATGTATTGTAGGAAGGGAAAATTAATCCCATCAGCCCACCCATTGGCAGAGCTTCATCATCTGGGATTTATGTACAGAATGGTCTATACTCAGGCCGCACACTTAATGTAATTGTGTGTTGCCTTGGTCATAAACCACCAGTGACGGATCGTGCCATCTAGTATAGAAAATGTGGTGTGCTTCAAATTTGCAGTGAAGAACAAATGTGAAGGAGAAAAATGTGATGCTAAAATTGACTACCAGGGTATTTAAGAAGTAAATTTATTAAAGAGATACCATGGTGACAATTTGGTGCATACAAGACCAAGACAAAAAAATCTGGTTCTAGTCCCTGAGAATACTCTTTGACATCTTCCAGCTGTCCAGGGCCATTATCCTGTGGGTCATCTACTGCATGACCACAAACGCAGAAGACTTTGACAGTAGACATTGGTACAGGGAGACCATGGGTCTTGAAAAAACATACAAATTGCAATAGCGAGAAGGTCATTTACTTAATCACTTGTCCGTGCTCCTTGAGATACGTGGGCATGACGACCGGGAAAGTAAAGACAAGAATAAATGAGCATAAAAGTACTGTTAGGTGTAACAAACAATCCACTCGCCTAACAAGCATCTCGCACAGGCACGACGCGACGATCTTCGGGACGCCGCCGATCACAGGTGCGGCGGTGATGCATGGCGCAGCGTCGATCTTCTCTCGTGGCCCCTCGATGCAATGGCTCTGCGACGGTGTTCACAGCGAACTGATGCGGTCTGCAAGCAAGCGGTGCGGCCATCTCACCCAGCAATGACAGGCTCTGCGACGGATCCACAATTGGATCAAGCACTCTAGGAAGGGCAGAACTCACTCAGCAGAGTTCGGGGGGGAAGCTGGGGGTGAGGCCCTTTTGTTCCTGCTTTCTCCTTGGCAGAGGTTCCTTCTTGATTTCAGGATGATCTAATTTTCTGTAGTCTGAGTAGCCCTTTTTATACCAGTCTTTCCTTTGTTCTCTGGAGGCAGAGCCGCATTGGCTTAGTCAGAACCAGTTCTCGTCAGTCCTGGAGCGCTTTGTTTTCCTGACTTCTACTTTCCTTTCAGAGAGAGTGAGCCAGGCCGTCAGCCGCCCAGCAGGAGGTGGAGCCAGTATTGTGAAAGGCAGGCACAGCCCTATTCAAGCCCAGGTGCTATCCCCTCCCACCACTCAAGATGCAGATGTAGCTATTCAGCCTAGGGCTGACTCATCCAGCCTCCCAGGGGCTCCCCAGCCCCTGTCACTCACAAACGAGACAGTCAATTCACAAACAGGCCAAGGCACACAGAAAGGTCAGACAAGAGAACAGCCTTTTTCTAAAAGTGCTGTTCTCAAACACAGGATTTAAAAACCATCCTTTCTAAAAGTCAGGTTATTAAATTCTGAGTTCAGGGATACCAGACTTTCATTTTCTATCTTGCTCCTATGGGAAGGTATGCATGTGAAGATTATACACAGCATGCCCCATTATAGCCTATGTGCAAGATAACCCTCTCAATAATTAATAACGAAAATTGCTGTAATTCACTACCAGAGCACGTTACACACACTAGTACATGCTCTACCTTTCACATACACTGCACCCTGCCCTGGGGGGTACCTTGGGCCTTCCATAGGGTGGCCAATGTGTATAGAATGTGAAGAGTTAGGCCTTGTCAGTGTGGGCACTGGCCAAGTCAGCATGGCACTTAGCAACTGCCCACAGGCACTGCCGAGGCAGGCCTGCGACACCATTTTAGGGGTCCTCATGTGGGTGGCACAATTGGTGCGGCAGGCCCACTAGTAGCATTTGAATCACCAGCCATAGCACACTCATTGCACTTTACGAGGGACTTCCTGGTAACACAAATATGCCAATCATGGATAAACAATCACAATAACAATTTACCTAGGGAGCACTTACACTTTGACACTGATCAGCAGTGGCAAAGTGCCCAAAGCATCTAAACCAGCAAAAACAAAATTCAGCAGAGCGTCAAAAATACAGAAGGTAGAGGGAAAAAGTCAGGGTAAACCACTCTAAAGATGCCAGGTCTAACAAGGACATTCGCATATGCATGCATTTTTTTCAGTATTATCAGGGACACTGGGATTATGCAGCAGGTGAGGCCCAAACGCATGTGGCAGGGTTGACTAAATTATGCAGCAAGAATAGCCACATTATGCTGGTTATGTGGCATATTTTGTAATGGTATTACTTCATTTATTCTCTCTTTTCACACTATTTAACACTGTCTGGGCCTAGGTTGCATGTCATTAGTACCTGTTTAACATCCAAATATAGCAACTAGCAACAGGGATGAGACAATTCAACCTCTGCAAAGGATGTTACCCTGCACTGCAGCATGTATCAGTGCATAACGTTTGTACCGATTGCGCTAGAAACAGAATATTTTGGTTAAAATCTGCAGATTGTGCAGCAGATGATGGATTAGGTGGCACATGTGGCAAAATCCATAATTATGTGAAAAGCGCTGCAGTAGCACAATTGCATTATTCCATCAACCCTGAATATCATGCACAAGGGATTACATTAATAGCTTCTATCAATTTCTAACTCCCCAAGTTAAGTAAAGAAGCTGTGACCAAAGTACACATCCGTTTGTGGTTGATGTTTTGTAATGATGGAATGGACAATTGAGGTTAGGTCACATGCATTTCTTCTCCCATGCCGTTAATTTATAAAAATAGGTTGTACTCCCTTTTAACCTATTTATTTTTTGTGTGATTGAGATACTACCTAGGAACAATACTTGGTTTGCCTTTTCCAGATTAGCTAACCCGGTGACTGACTGAGAAAAATTGTTGCATTCAATATGTTGTGTTATGTTATAGCGGCTTATAGAACGCCCGGCTGCCCCATTAAAGAGGCTTCCAGGCGCTGACAGCAGAAAACTGCACAGCTAGTGCCCAGAAGGCAACTTACAGTGGAGGGAAGAGGAATGTTCTGACAGCTTTAAGGAAAGGCAGATAGGTCTTTATACTGCGGATGGAAGTGGGGAGCGCATTTCAGAGTCTCAAGGCCAGCACACAGAAAGAGCGCCCTCCAGCATGGACCCTCCTCACACTAGGGACAGCCACAAGATTCTGTCCCATAGATCGAAGGAGGTGGGAACAGGTATAGAAAGTATGCAGATTAGACAGGGTACATGAAGTTGAAAAATTCAGGATTTTGAACGTAACGCCACAAGTAGCCAATGGAGGCGACGGATGGCATTAGAAGTTGTACACCTCCTAGGCAGGCCAAGGAGGGCTCGGGCCTCTGCATTCTGAACCCTCTGTAGTCTGACAATTTCGGACTGGTTGGCCCCCAAAACAAGGGAAATGGCATAGTCTAGTTTTGAGATAATCAAAGCTTGGATGATAACTTGCCTGATTGGGGGATCAAAGAAACCCAACAGTGCTTTGAGCCCCCGCAGTAGCCCAAAACAAGTCCCACCCACCTTCTTGGTTTGGGTACGAAAGCTAAGGGTGTTGTCAATCCAAACCCCCAGGTTTTTTACCACCTGTTTAGGGGCAGGTGCCAGTCCCAGCGAGGCAGGTCACCAGAGCTCACTCCACAGCCCCAGGTCTCTCCCCACCAGCAGTATCATAGACTTGCTGGTGTTAAGCTGGAAACAGTGGGCAGTCATCCACCCCTCGACAACCTCAAGATCGCTCCGGAACTTACAAGTTTATACATTTTACCTTTATGTATTTAAACATGATAAGGCTTACAAATCTGAACTTCAGAACTGCTGCACTTTTGAGAAAAAGTGAATTATGAATTGAGGTGGATGACAGGCCCCCACAAGTAATAAGTTCACTATCTTGATAAGACCAGTTAAGCGTTTTAGTAATTTAAACCTGAGCCTAACCCATGTTTGCTATGGCACAAACAAGACAAGCTTAACCTAAGAGAATGTGTAAAAGCCATCTTACAGTTTGCAGCTATTTCTGTCCTGTGTTTAAGAAGAACTGCCTGGTGAGAGTGGAGAAGAAGCAGAGAGGCTGCTACATCGCAGTAGTGGAGCTTGGTAACCAAGCACAGACACAAGCGCTGACCCAATCCTCAGTATCTCTGTGTCTGTAGGTGAGTAGCTGTGTAGATCTCTTGATGAGCATGAGCACGGCTTGTTCACATGGGCAAGAGAAAAGGTGTCCACAGAAAGATTTGATGGTTCCCCTAGAACAAACCAAAATAAGAAATATATAGATAAAACAACTGGAGAGGCAAAAAAGAGGTTTTAAAAGAGGGCAATTGAAGTTATTGTCTACCTGTGTTATTTGATACCAGCCATGGTAAGTTTACAACCAAATCTACTTCACTTTCACCTACCAGGAATTCCTGGCAGATGTAAGCTTTTCTGGGGGTGCACATATCTCCACCACGAGGACCAAGTCTATGTACCTGAAATCTCACTCAAAGAGTGGGTTTGAGGCGGTTTCTGGGTGTTCCAATACATGGTTTGCCTTTGAAGTTTGTAAATGGCCGCAAACTAGTACATTGTTTGGCATTCACAAACTGCATTCCAACCAGAAAAGTGTTTTATTTTTACTCCAGCAAGTGTTAATGTAAATCCCTTACAAACATGGGAATGGAAATGGATCACCTTCAAATATGGTGGACATCTGGGAGAAGTTTCTCCATGAGGAAAAATATTTTCCCCACAGAGAGAAAGAAACAATATTTTCTTCATCTGACAAAGGACTCCATTGCCTCTTTGCAGAGCTCTCTGCCACGGAAAAACATATAGAGTGGGGATGAAATCCAAACTTAGAAATTCCCTGATTTCCCAAGGAATCCGCAAAAAAACCTGCTCCATGCTGCTTCCCATTAGAATTCCAATTAAAATTTGCAAATTCCAAAAAGTATCAAAGGCACTTACAGATATAGATTTGAAAATCAGAATGTAGTTTTACTATTTTCTTTGGGACTTGTACCCTATACATGCAATATATGAGGCTATTGGCTTGAATTTACATGGAAAACGAATAATACCAGCCTCTCATGCAATTCTTAAGGCTTTTTGTGGCCTGAAATAGTCTTAATTATCACACTTGTAGGGGTGCGAAGGTTAGGTGTTATGTTGGTACTGCGATTGGCAGGGTAAGGATGGTGAAGGCTGCAGTGGCCTTCCAAGAAGGGCCCTGGCGCTTCATTTGCTACAAATTAAGCACTGCATAATTCATTATTACTATTGAGAAGCACAGTGGATAACATCGCATTTAAACATATCATATATGGAATAATTAAACATGGCAGCAAGTTGTTTAAAAAAGAGTTTGCGCTTCTTTTCTTTTTATATTTGACCATGAGCACTTGTATTCAACTACTCAATTTATGTATTTGACCCAAATGAAAGGGGAATGTACTAGGTCCCAGTAGAACCTGCAGAAAGTAAACAATGCACATGAGGACACTTTGCATTCTGTTTCATGCATGATTTTGCCACCTCTAAGGCCAGGGGTTATAAGGGAGTGTCAGGAATGACAAGGAGCAAGCAGAGCGTTGCAGCTGCAACCCCTAGCTGCTCCTAAATGACATCCATGTGCTTGCAATTGGAGCTCGTGAATTGTGCTGATTTAATATTCACTGTGAAAGTGTCCCTGTAAACGTGAAGATTCCCTTAGAGGAATTCCATCTATTCATTTTATTACCTCATTATTTTTGACCTGGCTGTCTGCTATTTGAAATATGAATTAGCGGAGGTCTTCTGCCTTTTTTGTAAAAAGATATTATCATGGTTAGCACTTCGGTTTGTTAAATGCAATTGTCATTAAACGTTTTGCATAGTTTCACAAAGTTCAATCATGGCGTACAGAAGCGAATTCAATTATTTTCCTTCTTATTCTTAAAATATAACAAGGAGGCAGAACGCCCACAATACCTGGACAGCCGACAAACTCTGCTTTTAAAGTGCAATCAATGAACAGCGTTATTGACAAATTACCAATTTGGCTCATATAGGTAAATCAACATTACAAAATCATTCAAACTGTTGCACTACTATTACCTGTAGGATTTATCTATGTTTTAAACTGTTTAAAATGATCTCCCCGATCCACAGTCAGAGTGTTTATCAAAATGACGTTCACATTTCTGGCTACCGATTATTTGTCCATAAAGTGCAACTTCCCTCTCACAATAACTCACAGGCCTGAGATGGCTGACTGACAGGCTTTAAATCCAAAACAACTAAACGAATAAAAGAAGCAAGGAGACTTGCACCCACTTAAACAAGTCACATATTCCTAAAGAAACGACAGCACTACGGAGCTCTGTCTGATTTTGGTGGCTGGACCCAGAGGGACCCACATAAATAGACCCAAAGCGGCACATACCTACCCCGTGACCACTGTTCACAAGTATATTTAATTAAACAGCAAGGTACCCCTTCCGGGGTAGAGACATAGACAGCTTTGATTCTAAGGGAGCTGAAATTATAGAAGCACAATATTCAGTACTATTGTCTCATGATAGAAAGTGAGTCTATGTTCTTGATAATTCAACACCTATTACACTAGTCAGGCTTCTGGACTGAATTACATGATCCAGAAAGCACTGCTACTGATAATCTGTACTCCCATCAGGCAAAATAGTAGGGGTAAGGGGTGGGATGTAAAGTAGGAAGAAACAGGAACCAAGGGAACTCACCTAATGGAGAAAGGAAATTAATACAGGAAGAAGGACTGTGTGAAGTCTAAACCTGAAGAGACAAGGCATGAAACACAGGACAAATCTGATCAATAGTATCAAACATACAGAGTGGTATCTGATGTAACACTGTGCTTCGGTGGCTGTGCTGTTTTATAGGTGTTTGTTAGACCTGGTACCATTGGCGTGAGTCTCCCTTCCATTTTTGATTGCCTCCTCTGTTTTTGATATGTTTTGCTGGTTTAGATGCTTTGGGCACTGCGCCACTGTTGTTCAGTGCCACAGTGCAAGTGCTCCCTATGTTAAATTGAAGTATCGATTAGTGACTCCACAATAAGCTTATGTGATTTGCTTGTCACACCCTAGTAAAGTGCACCAAATGTGCCCAGGGCCTGTAAATCAAATGCTGCTGGTGGGCTTGCAGCACTGGTTGTGCCACCCACAGAAGTAGCTTCTAAAGTGTGTCTCAAGCCTGCCATTGCAGAGCCTGTGTGCAGTCTGTGACTGCCATGTCAACTTGGCAGGTGCACCCACTTGCCAGTTCCTAAACCTTCCCTTTTCAACATACCAGACACTCCTAAGGTAGGCCCTAGGGCAGGGTGCATTATATGTGAAAGGTAGGTCATGCACTGATGTGTGTTGAATGACCTGATAGTGAATTACAGCCTATTATGTTTTTCACTATTGCAAGGCTACCTGTCCTCATAGGCCAGAATGGGAAGTTTGATTATAACATCTTTTAATGCAAACTGACCCAGGTAACATGGTAGAAATTCGAATTGAGTATGCCTGAACTCAGGATGATAAAATACATCTTTTAGTAAAGATGGTTTTAACATTCTGTGTTTGAAGATACCACTTTTAGAAAGTAGGTATTTTCTTCACTAACCATCCAGCCTGCCTCTGCTAGGCTGTGTATTGTATGTCTGGTTTTGTGAATGACAGGGGCTGGGGAAGCTCCACGAAACAGGATGATTCAGCACAGGGCTGAAAAGACCTTTCTGCATGTAGAGGGGTGGGAGGAGTAGCACCTGGGCCTTAATAGGACTTTGCCTGCCTTCCACAATGCTGGCTCCACCTCCTATGGTGTGTCTGATGACCCAGGCCCACCCTGCCAAAGGAAAGAAGGAGTCATGTAAATAAAGTGCTCGAGGACTGCACAGAACTGGTTTGAACTAGGTGCAGGACCCTCTGCCATCAGAGGACAAAGGATCTTGCAGTATAAATATTGGGGCCCAGACCCCAGAACGTAAGATCACTTCTGGAACAACACGACAAACCTTTGCCAAGGAGAAGAACCAGGGAAGCTGCAGGAGTTTGGAGTTCCCCTCTGCCTATGTGCTGTTTGCTGGGTTGGCCTTCAGTTGTGTCTTCATTGCCAAGGAAAGAAAAAGGAACTGTGTCGCTGGGAGCTGGAAGCTGGAAGCACGACTCAAGGAGAAGAAGTTTGTTTCCGTGCAAGCTGTTGCCGTCGCTTTGCCTGAGAAGTGTGTTGCCGCCGCAGAGGCTGCAGCCGCATAACCAGAGAAGAGTGTCTTCATCGCAGCTGTTTGCGTCGCATCCCCGGAGAAGGGTGTCGCTTGGCCTGTTGCGGCTCCAAAGTTACAGAGGGCGCTGCATGGCCATCAGGCATGCACGCATCATCTTCACGATGTTGCATCGGATCAAGGGCGCCATCTTATCGCATGGCACCGTATTATCGCATCACAACGAGGCGCCATCTTGCCGCATTGCAACCGGAAGGCAGTACGAGAATCAACGCATCACCTCCTCTCCGGTAAAAAAGAGACACAACCCCTACTCTGCGCAAGCATTGAGGCGCGAAGCATCGCCTACCCGGAGCAAGGAACCAAACCATCACCCTCCCAGCTGACCTTTTGTTTGTTTTGCGTTATGCAATTAAGTTACTGCTGTGAGAAACGTGTTGCATTTATCATCAACTTGAACTCAGTTACTTCTACCATCTTTAAGTCTATTTTTGAGTACAGTATTCTGGATTTTCGTCGTTTGTGGTCTTGTGTTAAATCTATATAAAGAATACTCATTTTTATAAAACCTGTGTGGTGTCCATCTGTAGTGTTTTCACTGTATTACTGTATGTGTTCACAAATGCTTTACACCCTGCCTCTGAGATAAGCCAGTCTGCTCATGCCAAGCTACCAAGGGGGTGAGGAGGGGATATCCAGGAGTGTAATCCCCTTTCCGTGACTAGAAGCAAGGGTTCTTATTTGGTCAAAGATACCTACCTCTGCCAACTAGACACCCCCAGTTCTAACAGTGTTGTTTTGATTATTTATGCCAAGCCCGCTGTCACATTGTATTAGAGTGAGAACATGTATACAGGCAGAATGGTCTCTGTTAAAAAGGCAGAGCTCACTTTCCAGTGGTTTGCAGGCCACTCCATGTTGTAAGTCTTTGCTAAATCTCCTAGGTGTGTGTACTGCCTGTCACACATTGGCCACAGTCTCCATGGTGCTGCAGTCACTGAGTCCAACCAATTACCAGGCTATGTGGATGAGTGGATACTTGCTGCCAGAATTGAGATCGGGATTTTCCGACAACCAGACAGGAGCAATGTCAATCAGTCCTAAACAAAATAATGGAATTCCACGCAGGAAATCATTGATAATTAGTAGGGTGTGAATTCACCTGACTGCATTTTTCAACTCCTGTAGGTCTTGAAAACTCAGCATATTTTTCCACATTCACAGGTGGTGAACTCAGAATACTGTAGGCTCACCTCATACATATGTTGACAGGTTTTACCTAGTACATATAGAGATGGCAAAACCAGTGGGTCTGAGCAGTATTTTTTCATAAATTGTAATCCCAATTCAAACTTCCATTTGTGGACAAATCAGTATTATCACCACTAGTACATTACTTTTCCTAGGTGTCTTTGTGAAGGCACCCCTTCAAACAATGAAGCCACTCATAGTTTTTGAGGGCATTGGGAAACAATTGGAATCTAGGCAGTGTACATTTTCTTAGACCCCTGCTGGGAATAACTATGCCAGCCTTGGAAGTTGCCTACGGAGAAGCGGACATGGCTCTGGACATAGAGGTTTTCTTTGGCTAAATGGGCTCTCGAATACATTTTGTGTAAAGCTTATCCCTAAAATAGAAACTTGGTCAAACTCTTGAAACAATATTGTGCTGTTTGCTCAAAGGTCAAACAACCACATACAGGTGTTACCCTTCAAGTTCCCTTGCTTGACCCACTATCAACATTGAGGCTCAGATTTACTATGATTTTGTGTCAGGTTGTGTCACTTTTGTGGCAGAGCCCAGACGGAAAATCATTTTTGCCATTTACTGAGCCATGGAAAAACACTTAGCATGACTTTCTGTATGCACAGTAACACAAACCACTGCCTTGCATCACTTTTCATCGGGTAGGCATTAAATGAGTGGAGCATGGGAGTTCACATACATCCAGCCAGGTATTTTAATACAAACTCAGAATTGCAAAGACTTGCAAACCTGGGTTTGTGCCACAATGGTGTGCCCACCCAACAAATACATAACAAGGAGAGATATCTTTATGTCTGCATTTTGCAGAACACATAGTATGAGAAATATGCCTCTAAGCATTAGTTTTGGGGTGAACGCTGTGCCTTCCTGCACATGAACAATCCTATCCGTAATGCAGACAACCTTGCAATGTAGTGCACTGTAGTGCAAGGGTGCCTGCATTGCAGCTAGGCAGCAAACATTACGCCAGTGCAAGGAGAGAGCAGAAATGCTCCAAATCTTTGTAAATAGGAAGCATTTCTGCACTCTCCCCTTATGCAATGTGGCACAGCAAGATTGCTTGTTGTGCTGCATTGCATAAAATATATAAGCAAAGGTGCCTCTGAGTTTCTGGAATTCAAACTCAATGTTGAAGAAGAATTGAAGTATTTGCTGGGTATTTTAGCACATTTTTCACCCTATTAACATTATCAAATGTTTATCATTTTTATGGATTCCTTGAAGAAGTCCAGCTTTTAAGGTTGTCAATTTAAAAAAGTGCAAACATTCATAAATAATGATCAAATATCTTACTCAATATCAATACAAATTCATTGAATCTTGTGCATCAAATATCTTTAATCAGGAACCATTAAAACCGTATCCCTTAACATGTTCTTTAACATAGTGGCAATGCTATTTCCCGTAAATCTTAAACTTCACTTACCCCTGATCGAATTTGATCGAATTTGTCTCAACCTTATTATTCCCCCATCACGATATTGCATACAGGGTTTCCTATCATCAAACTTCTCTCTTTTTTATTTTAGAAAGTCTGGTGACTTCTCTGTCTGCCTAGCATATGCATGTGTTAACTGACAACACACAAATGAAGAATAGCATAGCAATCGCTTTTTAGGATGCATTTCCCAACAAAGAGAAAAATATTGTACACCAGCTGCGTTCAAAATATGGGCAAGCACAAATCATATGGATTTAGTTGCCTCCATTGTCCTAATGACAGCCGAGGCTGCCAGCTCAGTCTGCTCACTGATTTGTTGTGATGATACTGGAGTATAACAGGCCTATAACAGGCCTTCCACATGGCATATATTTCCATGCACAGTGGAGAAGTGTGGCTCACTGGTTAGAGCAGGCAGACCCTGAAGCAGAGGTCAGACCCGGGACCAGGGTTCAATTCCCGACGCGGCAGGGTCTTGAGTTCAAATTTCCATGGACTCGATAATTCTCGCTTCAGTGCCTGACCTAATCATGGGTTCACACTCTGCAACTCTGGGCATTAAGCTTGCTTAATCTCCACAACGGCCCCCGCGGCGGGATGCCTGTCTTTCACCTTGGGGATGCCCTGTAGGGGCTATCTCACAGGGAAAAGCCAGGACGGGTTCCCAAGGCAAGCGCTTAGAGACCCCTGGGTTATAAGCGCTATATAAATCCAACATACAATACAATAGGAGATTAGTTACTTTTACTGAGGAGCTATTAAATTCCCCTATCACCTTTGATGCTGATCTTAAAATGTCTCTTCTTTCCACCTCTCTGTCAGCTGTTGGGCCTGTGTCTATGACAATAATGGAGCTCAGGAAAGCCTAACACTTTCACATGCTTGAAAAGATCCAATTATAGGAAAACAAAATATAGACCACCTACATGTAGGCTAGTTTCTACATGTATTATCAGGTTTTAAATCAGTCTGGGCGAAATCTCCGTTACGCTGTGTTATCTTGCATCATTTACTTTTTGCTGCGTTTTGCTTGGAACGTCAAATTCCCCAAATTCTACTATTGTGCCATGTCCGGTAATTATGGGCTGGTCTAGGCAAATCTATACCACGAGTGCACTGGAACAAACTTGAACAGAATGCAGGAGGCGGCGGTTTTGTGGCTGGTGTGTTTTATGTGCTCAATTTGAGTGCAAACTACGTCCATGTGTGCTTAATGGATGCAATGATGAATTTCACGCTAAAATATAGCTCCAAATGCAGGTTTTAAAACAAGGCAGATGTCTCTTTTAGTCTTTAGGTAAATAAATAACAAAAATAATGGTCCTTCGGAATACAATTGAGATGCAAGAAGAGAAAAGCCTAAGAAGCCCCATCATGCATTCACAGATTTGGAATAACCAGTCCACTCTGCAATTGTGACATTTACAACCATGAAGGGTAATCTTCACCTGCCCTCTGCCCCATATGAATTTCAGAAAAGCATCTGCATTTTTCTTTAAATGTTTGACCGCAATACATGTGAGGGAAGAAAACAGAAATAATAAAAATATTTCATAATGATAGCGTACCAATTAATTTTTGACCTTAGTGATTAGAACTATATAATTCAAGTAGTAAAGATTTAAAAAAAAATGTTGTTGCACAAATTTCCAAGTAGCATTTTAGGGTTCACTACCCCAACCTTGCAAAACTTGGGACAACCTTAAGCATCACAACTGCCTTCTCCTGATTAGCTAACCCGGAGACTGACTGAGAAAAATTGTTGCATTGAATATGTTCAACCACTTTATAAACCTTTACATATCTAAACCTGATAAGGCTTACAAATCTGAACTTCAGAACTACTGCACTTTTGAATTGAGGTGGATGGCTGACCCCCACAAGTAATACGTTTGCTATCTTGGTAAGACCAGTTGAAGGTTTTAGGGGGATATTATCAAGAAACAGCGTTAACATTATCGCCGCTTTAGCGGCAGAAAACTGCCTCTAAAGCGGCGATAATAGGCTTGATAATACGCCCTTGTGAATTCCCATAGAAGCCCATGTTCTGGTGTGAACATGGGCTTCTATGGGAATCCTCTACGGCGTATTATCAAGCACATTATCGCCACTTTAGCAGCAGTTTTCTGCCGCTGAAGGGGCGGTAATGTTAACGCTGTGCTTGATAATGCTCTATTACTTACCGGTAATCTTCATTACTCTGGCCCCCCCGTTGTCCTCGTCCCATTCATTACAAAGTGGAGATGACCATCTCCCGACAGAAAAAAACAAGAGGAAGGCTGGGACCCTAATACTGCCCCTCCCACCGGGAGTACATAAGCAGTACTTACCCAGCAACCCTTCTGTACAACCAAGCCCAGACAGGAAGTCCGGCCATCCGGGAGGGAGGGAGGGGTATATGAATAGGACGAGGACAACGGGACCCGGAGTAATGAAGATTACCGTAAGTAATACAGCTTTACCCCCAGGTCCCTTATGTCCTCGTCCCATTCATTACAAAGTGGAAAATACCAAAGCAGAAACCGGCCTTCCGCACCCACAAGCACATCCAGGAAACCACCACAAAAGCAGCAACCCAAGGGAGCACTGAGGCAGAGGGAAAGGGCGACCGCAGGAAACAACCGGCCCGTAACCCAGAACAGGACAGCAAGGAACAAAAAAGGACCAGAGACCAACAGAAGGCCAGGACCCCAACAAGGAGGCCACCAACCAGAGAAACCGGAGACAAGGCAAGCGGAACCAAAGGACACGGCAAAACACCCCACCGGACAAGGCCGCCAAGCCCAGAACCACTGTGAAGGCACACCGGACCCGGCATCCACCCAGACATAGAGCAAACTGAGATAGCCCAAAGAAGGCCAAAGAAAGAAACGGTCAACAGAGCGCAGGCACAAGCACCAAGACTAATCAAGGAAGGAGGAAAGCACAGGCCAGAAACCGGCCCACACCACTAAAACCAAAGAACCCGTCCCCAGAGAAAACTGAGGAGAAAACCCACCAAAACTCCGCTGAGGACCCAGGAAGCAGTAAGAGCCCAGGAGCCAGACAGGAGCGATACCCCAATCAAACAGAAGAGACAGGGAAGGGGAAAGAGAACCAAAACCCCATGAGGCTAAAAAAAACAACAGGGAAGGAGGCCACCAACCAAACCAGGAAGTCCACCAAACCCAGAACAGCAGGGGAAGAGGAGGCCAAGGCATAGACCACAGGCCAGAGAAGTCCCCAGAAAGAACCAGCTCAAACCGACCAACAAAGGAGAGGCTAACAAAACCGGAAACCAACAACTAACAAGCCCAACAAGGGCGGGGACAAAGCCACAGGCCACAACTCCCCGAAAACCCTCAATGCAAAAGGGAGGGAAAGGAAGGCAGGACGGAAGTCCAGAGCAACCGAGAACACCCAGCAGCCCCTAAAATAGGCACCGAGGGCAGAAAAAAACAGGTGCCAATACGGCAAAGGACCGAACCGGCACCCCACACCCAGGCCAAGCAAGCAGCAAGGGCAGGAGCAGCAGACCCAGTACGCACGGCACCCAGACGAAAAGCCCACAAAGCCCGACCCCAGCAATGCTGGAGAGGAGCCAAGAAAACAGCACCCACCAGGGTAAAAGACGCCAAAGGAACCAGGAATCCAGGACCAGAGTCAAGCAACCCGACCACGCAGGAGGACAGGCCGGCCCAACCAAGACCCAGGAGGTGCCCACACAGCGCCCAGGCCAAAGCACAGGGCAGGGAGAAACAGGTATCCCCCAGGACACCGCTGGACCACCCAAAATGCGGAAAAAGAACACAGGAAACAGCCAAAGCCGAATCCGGAGGAAGTAGAGAAGGCAGAGGGCCAAGCAGCAAGAAACCCGAGACAACCCGCATCCAAGAGTTAGGGCCCCACAGAGGCAAGAGTACCACAGCACCGCACCCCAACCAGAGAGGGGGGTGAGGGGGGGGTGAGGTGGGGGCACCCAAACAGACCCGCACCGGGAACCAAGCCCGGGGAAGCAAGGGAGGAAGAAGCGAGCCAGGACACCAGAACCAGGAAAGAACCAGGAAACGCCCATTCAAACACTCCCAGAGAAGGGCGAAAACGACAGCACAGCCAGAAATCCCAGGAGGTGCCACCCGAGTCAGCAAGAAGCCAGCAGACCAGGAGACATAGGACCCCACACTGGTCTACAACACAGGGGAAACAAGCCTGGGAAGAGAACCCCCATCAGGAGAAGGCCCTGAAGGACCCACCAGGACGCGGCCACAACTGCAGAGCACCCCGCCAGGACACAAAAGAGAGCCCAGGCAAGGTAGCAGAGCCCAAAAAAGAGCCCAACACGCAGGAGCGGAAAAGCCCCAGCAGACACCCAGCCAGGCACCCACCATGGGAACCAGATGAGACTAGAACAGCCCAGGGAGCAAACACACCCGAGTGCAGACGGACCAAGAAGTCAACAGCACCCAGCAGCCCCAGGAGGCCAGGCAGGCACCAACCCGGCCCGACCAAGCACAAACACTGAGCAGACAGGGGAGCACGGCCACAGTAAACCAACCCGGAGAACAGGCGGCAAAACAGAACATGGCAGCAGCAAAAGACAGTGAAGCCCAGACAGCAGCGGCATGAACCCCAGGGACAAAAGACGAACTGCCACCGGAAACACAATACGGGGGGGGGACAGGGGCACCAAGGAAAGAAGAGCAGGCGCCCACTACACCAGCAAGAAAAACCTCAACCAGGCACCCCAGGAGGCCCCAGCCAGGAACAAACCAGGCAGGAACCACAACAGATCAGGAGGGGTGGCCAGGAAACACCACAAGCAAGCCAAAGGCAAGCACAGGGAGAGCCAGTGCAGAAGCAACCAGACCCCAGAAGCAACCCAAGCACACAGACGGCCCCGGGACAAACACCCGAAGCCCCAGGCCGGAGCATATGGAAACCTACAGCACCAGGAAGACCCAGGTGGGCTCCCAACCAGGCACCAACCAGGTCCGACCCAGCACAACTGCAGAGAACAGACGAGAACAGGTGCAGGTAGGGCGAATCAGAACAGAACAGTCACACCCAGGGTAGCATGAGCCACCCATGCACAGGCAGAGGGGGCAGAGCACCCCAGAGAGCACCCGGTACGACACCGCCAAGCATCCACAAGAGGAAATTGGCGCAACCCAAGGCACAGGAGAAAACAGGCCAGGAACCAGGAGCCCTAAATGCCGACCAACCACACAGAAGCCAGGAAGCGGAAGCAAAGAACCAAAACACACAAGCGGAGCAGAGGCCACAACACAACAGCCAGCCCGCAGCGGAGGCAAGGCCACCTACGCAGAATGCCACAGCAGGCCAACAGGAACCAGGGGAGCCATCAGGACCCCCCCCCACAGCGGCCCAAGGAGCAGGAACACCGACTCACCACCAGGCGGGGGCAGAGAGCCAGAAGTAGAGGGGGAACAGAGCATACCCCCAACAGGCCGTCGCCGAAGAAGTGAGAAGCGACCCTGACACAAGAGCAGCAGAGGTCAAGGCACAAGAAAGCACGCAGGGAGACCCCAACAACACAAGGAACCCCAGGAGCAAGCAAAGGCAGAACCGTCAAAAAAAGGAACCAGCCGCCACAGAAGCGACAGGAACCCATGCCAACTCTAGGCAGGCCATCAAACAGAAGGAGCGAAAGCCAATAACACAGAGAATCGGCAAACAACTCACCGGAGAGGAGAACCCCCCAACATTGCCTGAAAAGAAAACTTACAAGTACAAGCAGCCAAGAGCAGGGGCACCACCTGAAGAAGTGATCCAAAGGGAGAAGACCCGCGGGACGCCCTACCCCAGAGAACAGACGAGAGCCGGGGCGGGCAGGCGGCAAGGCTGCAGGCCAGGAAGGAAGAGGAGCACAGGAACCACAGCGCCTGACCGCCAAACACCATCCAGACACCCATGCATCGCAGAGAGCCCCAGAGAGCACCAGTGTGTCCGAGCAACCACAGGCACACAGAAGCACCCGCCACCGAGCACACACAGGAAGCAAGCAGCGTGGGCTCCCGTGGCAGCAGCAGGATACCCCAAAAAAGAAGAGGGGAAGTAGCACAGCGCTGAACGCATGCTCCCCAAGTAGGAGGCCCTGGTCACAAACCTCTGCATCCCCAGGAGGGACCGATGCTGAAACATGGCATGGTCCTGAAGGCCAGCCAGCCACCACTCCAAGACTGGAAGAAAAAGGGGGCAAAAACATTCAGAGCGGGTGCCAACTGCACAACAAGGCCCCCACCGGCAATGGGAAAAAAACATCACATGCGCAATCAAGAAGACTGCAATGTCACCCCAGCCCTCGAGACCACAGCAGCACGCCAGATTATAAGGCATCCCAGGGACGCAAAACCCACGATTCCCAACCGGCCGAGCATGGAAGGTCCAGGGCACACACAAACGCTGTAAGGGACATTTTTAAACAACACATTTTGAAGACAAAGAATTGCATACAATGCGAGCCAATTAAATTTGCTTAAGGCAGTCGGCAACCATCGTCAGAGCTGGGATCGTGCACAGGCCACAAACCCGATGACCGGTACCCAAGTCGGCAGCTTTCCACAGTGCTGCGCATGCCAGAAGGAAACAAAAACCCCGCAGGCGGGACTCACCCGGAGTGGGGGCCAACCCCAGGAACAAAGCCCCCACTCCACCGTCGACACATCCAGGAGACCGGCAGGAGTCCATCCAGCGCGGCACGACTCACCCGGCAAAGCTCGGGAAGATGATCCCGCGACACGGAAGAAACCGGGAACTCCAGCCCCAGCCACAAAGGACCAGGAGGTGCACACAGTACACAGTAGAACACTGGCTCGAAGAGAGACTGACGCCCAGCAAGCCCGGCAGGCCAGGAGACAGTCCAGGGAACCCTGCGCCGACACAGCCATGCAGCCGGGAAAGGGGTAAAA
The DNA here is from genome assembly GCF_964263255.1 of Lissotriton vulgaris. Classification (NCBI taxonomy): domain Eukaryota; kingdom Metazoa; phylum Chordata; class Amphibia; order Caudata; family Salamandridae; genus Lissotriton; species Lissotriton vulgaris. The sequence goes on from NC_141689.1 coordinate 684,493,408, forward strand.
AAAAAGCACTGCCACTCCAGCCCAGCAGGAGCAGCACTAACAGACCATCCATTCTGTCGACAGACAGAAAAAAGAACTGGAGGGATGCTGGGTAAGTACTCCTTATGTACTCCCGGTGGGAGGGGCAGTATTAAGGTCCTGGCATTCCTCTTGTTTTTTTCTGTCGGGAGATGGTCATCTCCACTTTGTAATGAATGGGACGAGGACATAAGGGAACTGGGGGTAATATGCCTTTTAGTGTTTCAAACCTGAGCCTAACCCATGTTTGCTATGGCACAAAGCAGACAAGCTAAACCTAAAAGAATGTGTAAAAGCCATCTTATGGTTTGCAGCTATTTCTGTACTGTGTTTAGGAGGAACTGCCTGGCTAGAGAGGAGAAGAAGCAGAGAGGCAGCTCCATCGCAGTAGTGTAGCTTGGCAACCAAGCGCAGACACAAGTCTTGACCCAATCTTCAGTATCTCTGTGTCAGTAGGTGAGTAGCTGTGTAAATCTGTATATGGGCATGAGCACGGCTTGTACACAAGGGGAAGAGAAAAGGTGTCCACAGAAAGATTTGATGTTTCCCTATTGTACAAACCACAATTAGAAATATATAGATAAAACAACTGGAGAAGCAAAAAAGTGGTTTTAAAAAAGGACAATTGAAGTTATCGTCTACTTGTGTTAATTGATACCGGCCATGGTAAGTTTACAACCAAATGTACTTTACTTTCGCCTATCAGGAACTCCTGGCAGATGTAAGCCTTTTTGTGGGTGCACAGATCTCCACCATCTGGACCAAGTCTATGTACCTAAAATCTCACTCAAGGGGTGGATTTGAGGGGGTTTCTGGGGGTTCCAATTCATGGTTTGCCTGTGAGTTTTGTAAATGGCTGCAAACCAGTACATTTGTGCATTCCAACCTTGAAAGGGTTTTATTTCTACTCCAGCCTATTTCTGTTTGGACCATTGCAGACCCTTAAATTCTGACAGGGCTTACAAGTACATATTGATGGCGGTGGATTCATGCTCTAGATTCCTATAAGTTTGGCACCAGCACTCAGCTGATGGGCAAACTGTTATAAAGGATTGCGAGTCTTCATCGGGACATACGCAATTGGCACACTACATTCTGACCATGGACATGCGTTTAGCTTTAGGGCTTACAAGGAAGCCATGGAAAGTATGGATACGCCTTGCGTTACTCCTCACCTACCATCCAGAGGGAAATTCGGTTGTGGAGAGGGAAAACCGGGACCTAAAACAGTTCTTAACAGCCAGTGTATTAGGCGAGTGCAGTACATGGGTCTATTACGTATATGGGGTGAAGAGGGCACTTAACAACATGCCAAGAAAGTCCTTGGGAGGCCGTACCCCTTATGAAATCCTGTTTGGGACAAGAATGTGAGTACCTGATTTTGATTGTGCCAGCTTAGTGGTGGATGCAAAACTATTTGAAGTGAATGACCGTTTAGCGGTTTTACAGGAACTCAATGAATTCTGAGCTCTACAAAGCACAGTCAAATGTACCGCCACTGGGGAAGTGAAACCAGTTCCGGGAAAACCTGCCTGGGTCCCGCAGATTGGGGAACTGGTCAGGTAAAAGATCGTGGACAGAAGAGCATTTGGGCCATCTTACAGAACAGCTGTATTGTCCTGGTGGAAGGGTTTGTGCACAGCAAAGAGCATGTCCCTTCTCATTGCACTAGTGGTCTCTGTAATAGCTCTCTTTAAACATACTACTGAAAGCCTTTATTGTTATCTCAGCCCCTCCCTAAGACTTCTGTGTATGTTGCTCAATGTATTCACAAGTTTGGACATTGCTGTCTTGTTTGCACATTGGACCTTGCTTTTACTAAGGCATATTTAGAAAACATTGGACCTTGCTTTTACCAAGGCTTATTTAGAACACTCCTCCCTAGGCCGTGTGTTACTTCAACTCATTAGCATAATAACTGAAGCTCTGCACACCTGCTTGTGAGAACCAGACCTAGTTCTTCGAACCACGCCCATCTCTTCGAACCACACCCAGCCCTGTCTATAAAAGGCAACCCCTGAGCCTCACCCAGTGCTTGTGCTCGTCTACCTGCCACTTACCTGAGAACAGATCCTTCGGCGCTGGCACTCCTGCTCTCTCCAGACCTTCATTGACTTCAACGGGCGCGGCTTCTGACTCTTGCTTCTTCTGGTTTCCGGCTACTTCTTGCCTCAGCCCCTCTTCTGTCCATGGCAATCGACCTGCAAAAGAGAAAGAGGTCAAGGTTAGACTGATAAGTATCCCTTTTCAGCAATAAGTAAGTGCAAAACCTTTTATTACCTGAAAGAACTTTATCGTCGATTTCTGGATTCATGTAAAGGCAATTTGGAACAAGATATCTCCCATGAACTTTGTGGTTCAAACCCTTTGTTACAAGAATACTTTGTGGAACTTTGTGAAATAAACATTATTTTACATGGAACTTTTTTAAGAATCGAACAGAGGAAACTATTGACAGCAAGGCAAACAGTAAATCAAGGTCTTGCACAAATTACCTGCTGTATTTTGATGCAAAAGTACAGTATTTGTTTTATAAAAAGTCTGGAAATGTGTGAAAAGTGAGTTTGCTATTAAGAATGTAGGCTTTAGTTATATTAAGGTGAATGTTAGACGTTGAAAATTCTGATAATGATATTCGTTTGATTTTACAGAAGTTTTACAGTAATAGAAAGCACATCCCAGAACAGTAACGCATTCCAAACCTGGAAGCTTGAGACCAGGATCCAAGAGGTACTTTTAGAAGAGAATTTCTAATAAGATTAAGGTTTAGTCAGGAACACATTTAGGGATAGGTTGCACTTATCTGTTCTTTGTTTATGTTTCATTAGGTGCCAGTTTCTACAGAAGTCAGAGAGGGCTGCAGATTTTAGCAGCTCTTCTACAGTGGAAACGCAAGAACGGTGTTGTCTCTCTTTTTTTATTTTATCCACTTCCCCCCTTCCCTTGAGCTTCTGGTTCTTAGTGCACTGTTTTAAAACTAGTGTGCTGGAACAAGCAGTTTCAGGGTGGGGTCGGACTGTCTTCAACCTCCATCAGAACTGAACAGAAACTCAGGTGAGCTGGGCCTTGACAGTAGGAACAAGAACAGTACTTCTTCCGCCTCTTGCCGGGAAAAAAAAATGTGTGTTCATTGATCTGATCAAACCGCATCATGTGGCAGATTCTCAACAGTAGGCCGTGTGGAGCCCTGAGTAGCCGCAGATCTCCTCATGCTACTATACAGGAAATTCAGATGGAAGGTATAGTAACCTTTCAGATCACACCAGTTGAAATTATTAAGCATCAAGAAGAAACAACAACGCAAGTTGGAATTTGGCCCAACAATGATGTCTATCTTAAGGTGCCTTCAAATGACACATCTGCCAGTCCTGCAAAACCTATGGAGCTAACAAAGATAGATCAAACTGCGTCTGGGTACTTCATCAACTTCGATGATTTCTCTTCAGGTCAAAGTGCACCTGATCAAACGCCACCAATTTCGAAGAAAGAAAAAGTTCCCCAATTCTATCTTTTCCTCAAGAAAATGTATACAGTGCCACATTGGTTGCATATTTGGTTCTCAATAGGGGTGGTTTATATGTTGATTTGGATTGTCACAGTGACTGTCTTTGTTTTGCTTCTGAGGGGACATTATCTCCCAGAACGCTCTGCAGTACAATCCGTGAACCTGGTCCTGAAACCACATATGTCATCATATTGTGAACAAAGAGACTTGTCCCTGGTGAACATTACAGCAATTCCGATACCGGATGGTATTGTTTGGGGTAAAGTAACATGATGTATATGGCCCCACTGAACATTTGAAAATCTCACATTTGTTTAAAATCTCTTTAAATGATTTCATTACCCCCGGTACACTCTCTGATGATTGGGACATTGAAACTGTAAATACTTTGCTCACAGATTTACAACATTCTGCTGCATTTTCTTACAGGGAATTGTATGAAGATACAACTGACTTTATTACCATGTTTTTTTACCAGCATTATGGTCATCAATTTTTGCCTAGAGTAAGTGCACCAAACACTGTTAATGTGTACCACCAATGGGAACATTGCCCAACACCACCAAAAAGTAGTTCTGCCACATTCAGACAGAAACATGCATATTTTTCAGGGTTCAACACATCAGACCCAGAATAATTCCGGATCTCGCGTTCGCGAATTTTGCGGATTTGCAATCCGCAAAATCCGCGAATTCCCGCGAATTTGCGGATTTTTTTTTTTTTTGTGTTCGCCCGTGTTTCTGCCAGTTCGCGAGGGTTTTTACAATTTCGCAATTTGCGAACTTACCTGTCGGGTCGCAAGTTTTGCGAACTTGTTGTTTCTACGTGTCCAACCTGTTTGGGACACTCTTCTTCATCACTGCCACTCTCTGTCACCACTGCCACTCTCTGACTACTCATGCCACCCTCTGGCCCACCCATGCCACCCTCTGTTTCATCACCACACCCTCTGGTTGTCCAGTGTACATTATTTTCGGCAAAGCAAAGCACACCTTCCCTGCCTCAAGTGACCTGAATTAATTTGGGGCTGATTAATGTGTCACAGAATATTTTTTTAGCTGGCACCTGCTTCCTTACTGCGCCCTGATTAGTGATCTTTTGCACTTGCTAAGTGCTTTCATTGTTGCAAAATTAGTTACAACACCTGCCCTTCCCCAACTGACCATAATGAATTAGGGGCTGATTAATGGATTTTAACTTCCAGCCTGGCTCCTGCTTGTCTCCCTTAGCTGTAATTCAGGACCTTTGTGGCATATGTGTAACTATTCTGAGGTTCAGAGCAGGGTCACATAATAGTTTCAACTGGCAACTGAACTCTGGAGGGGCCCCTCAGGAAGCACTACAGGAAATGGCTACTAATGATGTGCCTGAACTTTTGAACCTGGTAAGTAGTTACTTTCAGTTTTGCTTAGATCGTATTTCTGCAATTTCGCACTTATTCGCGGGGCGCGAACTCACGCGAACAGTGCGAGCAGTGCGAGCAAAATCCGCTGCTCGCGGATTTGCGGATTTTGCAGGAAATTCGCAAATCTCGCGGATTGCGGATTTCCCGAAAATCCGCAAAATCCGCGAGCGGAACGGATTTTCCGCCCACGCCTAACTTGCACAGGCTAATGCAACTGCAAAGAAAATTATGATGATAAATTCTAAGCTGATATACTCAGCACCTTTAATCTCCCAACTGTCTATATAGGGTTTTGACTACTGGAGAAATACCATAGACACAAAATCGATCTGGGGGACAAGAGTGTGGCAGGGTCAGGGAACTGAGGCATTATTTAGAACTTGCCGAATACCATTACTAATGATTGTCCTGAACAGAAGACTGCAACAGACTACCTGTTAAGGGTTTGAAAAAATCAAAGACCTGAAAACACCAAGCATCCCTTCACCCACACCTATTAAGGTTCTCACAAATAACACACTTAAAAGTGGAGGGAAACATACAATTCATCATCTCCCGATTAGAAGGGTTGGTTGGTTTGGCCGGTAGACACAAATAGGTGTCACCCAAGATTCAGGGGTACAACTGAAGGTTTCATTATCCATAGGCGACCCACGCTATGGACACATAGACGACCCAGGAGTAGTGATTTCCTATAGTGTCAGTAAGCTGTACCTAGATTGGGTAAAGACCTCAGCATTATCACCGGTGAAATATCAATGTCCCTTTTGTCAGACAACATGGATCTTAGGGATTTCTTGTTAGGTCCCAAGAAACCACATAGGAAACGCTTTACGTATACCATCTACAACGAACTGTGGAAAATCTCCCAAAAGGAAGCTGCTGAGAGACTTTATGAAATCGATAGAATTAGCATAAAAATAGCCTTAACTGTGGTAGACAATGGCATGAACATACTCTTCTCTCGTATTTATTTACTAGTCAACTTGTGTCCACAGCTATCGATATAATGGAACAAGATTTGCCTATTCCACAACATGGGCAATCACAGCTGCGCAGTATTATGCTTCTAAGCTGGATGCTTCAATAATTAAGTTCTGGCCATGTTTCAAGGTGATACATTAAAGTTAAAGACACAAATCTGTTTTCGGCTTACAACCTGACCGACAGACAATTGACCATGGTTTGCAGAGATGCGAAGTACACCATGCTGCTCATTGGAAAACTAGAGAAGTTAACTTTTACTGTAACAGAGTCATCGTCTACAGAATGGTTAATCCATTGCAATATCACACTGCCAATCACGGCATTCCAATTCCTGAAATATTACCCTGTAGGCAGATATGAAGCTTTGGGAGAACGGTACATACGAGAAACCTGAGAGTTACCGTACACATATAGGTGCAGGAACAAAGACAAGGACGTTTTTTTAGTGGTTCACACTGCGAAAAGGCCTTAAGTGTATCTTTAGTGTGTAAAGAAGTATTGTTGCACGGAGCAGGTAATGCGTCAATAGCGAACTTGTCCTGCTAAACGAAAGGGTTCCCAGCTGCTGTAATTCATCCGGTCTTTAAGTTACTTTCAAATGGTGGTTACTTGATGCTGAATGACCAAGGATGTTCTGGAATGACACCCATCATTGCTTATCTAGTGACTATCCACTCCAGGCTTGTTTGTTGTAAGTAAGTATTGTTTGCCCCAGCTCGCACAGTTAGGGAGGCACCACTGTGGCCTTCACTGAATGTATCCAACATAGGGTTTTATTCTCTGAGCAGATTGAAAGCAATTCTGTTTCAGCATAATATGGGCTTAACTTCAGCCCCAGAGACTTTTAATGTCCACGTGGCAATGTCTTCGGAAGAGATACAGGCGTTGGTCCGTACGAACTTCCCTCTACATTTCGGAGAAATGGTAATTTGTATCATTAACATGTCTGATACGAGTGGTATCGTACACTTATTTAGGAGCTTTGGATCAGGTCTGTTAACCACCTTTCAAAGCATTTTCAGAGAGATTCCATCTTCCATACACTCCATACTTGGAAGCATTTTTGGGGGGCTTCCTTTGGTCCTGCTTCGGTAACGGGCATCCTGATTTTACTTCTATTACTTCACAATGGATGTCAGCATCACTCAAGATATGGAGAGAGCACTGCTGGAGTGACATTGTCATGAGCGATTGGTGTTCCTATTGGGGTTACCTCGGCTTCAAGACGTGAGTGGACATTGCTTCCTGTCTTTCAGACCGGCCTGGGTTGGTTGCATACTACCAGTATCCCGCTGCCTCTTTTGCGAATTCGGACGCATGTTGGACCTCTGTCTAACACTTCCATTGGTTGTGCCACCGAACATAGACATGATCCGGGCGCCTTTACGGGCCCATGTGCACTGTAGTCCACAGCGTCTTCCCATGTTGATGATAGCGTTCCTAAAGCCTCTAGGTAACACTTCAGCTCCTGTTGGACCAGAGAACGGCTCTGTAATGGATGTGCAAGCATCAGCCTCAGGCACACAGGCATCTACTTCTTCCCCAACAGGTGCCGTGGGAAACAGCGATGACTACCTCTGCTCCATTGATATCATACTAGAGGTATTGGAGGGACTGCCTCCAGCTGATGTCATGTAGAGTGATGTTGAGTCTTCAGCGCAGGATCCATAAACAATCTGGCCTTTTCTGTGCTGAGAACCATTTTTAAACATGTACCAAATTGAAGGTCGAACAGACTTTGCTTTTATTCTTCTCCACTCTTGATGAACATGGTGACTTTTCAAGGTGCTCAGAAAAACAGATGACAATATATCCAAATTTATAAAAAAATGTTTTAACACTTTGTATGGAGGAATACTTTCACTATAGACTTTCAAATATGATTTTAATATGAAGGATTTTTATGCCCTTTATGCGTTTACTATCATTACCTAGCTGACCTTGTTGACCTTTTTATGAGGAGTGGGTGTCATGTCCCTTACATTAGTTCCACCGTCTACATACCGACTATATGCATTGCATCCCATCCACACGACATAACGTTCTTACATAGGTGACCTTTTACCCAGTAGCTGACTTCTGTCTCTCCGACATCAGGCGTTTGGTACCATATCTTAATCCCTGTACGTGACATACACAAAACATGTCCCCAGGCACAGTAGATTTATTCTGTACAACGGTCACAACTTTTTTCAATCATGGCCAACAGCCAGCTGCATATGCTCATGTTTGTTTAGAAAAAGATTAGCAGGGGATTAGGGAATGTTTTCAGAACATATTGATTATAGAAACACCCCGGAGTGACCACTTTAGTATAAAAGACTATTACTCGCCCTTGCTAAGGCAGAGGAGAATTCCTTCCGAGCTGGACAGAGACTCTACAGGCTGATCCTTTGACAAGCAGAGATTTGACATCCCTTATAGGGTGCCATCCTCGAAGCAGAGACAGGTCCTTCATTCAGAACCATTAGGTGAGGGGTTAACACTTCCCTGGGGAATTCTTGGCTCCATTAGGTTCTACTAGGTTCCATTAGGACATATCATAGTACTTACAAATACATGCTTCACCTACACCTCTATGCTAGGCACAGTTAGGGAGGCTACACATCGTAGGAGTATGCCAACGCTATTGTTTTATGTCATATGCTTTTATTCATCTTATTAGCACTATGGTAGAAATATATCCACGTTTTATGATATTGGTACTAGTGATTACATTTATCTGCTCCTGTCTTTTGATTGTTGCAGCTAACATGTTTCCTACTAGACCGACGCTTGACCAAAAATAAATATTACCGAAATCATTCCAATCGCCATTCTATTTATTCTGATTATTCTGAAAAAAGCAAGCACAAGTGATTTAGCGAAAGATACCATATTGTTTCCACAATACCTGAGGAATCAAGGTTGTCAATTTCAGTGGTTCACAGAAACTACTTACCACACTGTATAGTACAGAGGGGTGATAGTGGCACTGTAGAGCTAGCATGTCTAAAGGCTGACTCGTCTTCTGGGGTGTCCAGAGTCTGTCTGCACACCAAGCCCTTAATTTAGGTCATCCAAAAAGCTCAGGTCCTGGGGGGTTCTAGGAACTACATGACATGTCCTTCTGTAAGCAACTGGTGCTCAAGTGAAGCGCTCTTATACGTTCCTGTTAAGTTCGCGTTATATAAGACTCTATTTGAAGCCATTTGTCTAGATTTAATTAGGCATTTTGGCTGGATAGACTGTATAGTCGAGGTGTCTCCAGCCGGTCAATCGCGAGCTACCAGTAGCTCGCTGACCCCCTGTGAGTAGCTCGCCCAGCATCTAATAATTAACCTTTTGTTTGGCGCTCCAGCATGTATTTGTTAGCCCTTCATTGTCTTTTACGGTTTGTTGTTAGCATTTGCCCGCCCTCTCCAAAACCAGCTGCTCAGATTGGCTGAACTGAGCTTAGCTGGGGTGGGGCGGGCAGAGGAACATGATGCTCTTCCTGTAGTCCGGCACAATCAGGAATCTGCCAACAACCTTCTTCAGACGGGCACCGTACTTTAAATGGATCTTTTGGGTGGCGTGGAGCAGCAGATTGGTAAGTGAGCCTCAGGCATAGTAGCTGCATAGTCGGTGTTAGAACTGGGGGTCTCTAGTTGGCAGAGGTAGGTACCACTGTCCAAATAGGGACCCTTGATTCTAGTCAGGGTAAGGAGGAAAACCTCTGAGATAACCCCTGCTCACCCTCTAGGTAGCTTGGCACGAGCAGTCAAGGCTATTCAGGAGGCTATGTGTAAAGTCTTTGTACCAACACTCACAGTAACACAGTGAAAACACCACAAACTGACTACACAACAGTTTAGAAAAATAAAGGTATTTAATCTAAACTACACAAGACCAAAACGACAAAAATCCAACATACACTGTTCAAGAATATGGTTTCAAAAGAGTTCTTAAGGTTATAATAAAAAGTTCCACAGTTGCATGAAAAGTTCACAGTTGCGTCACGTTTCAGACACAGTACCATTAGTTGCGACAAAGTTCCAAAAGCAGAAGCTGGTGCGGTGGAAAACAAGGGATGCGTTGCTCCTGAGACCCTGGGGAGGCGATGCGACAGCCCCGCAGCAGCAGCGGGCGTGTTGCGACGAATCCGGTCTGTATGGGGAGGAAGGCCACTTGTATGGATTCCGGTGCTTAGGTTCCGTAGGAAGTTTGTTCTCGCAAAGGTACGATGCAGCGATCTCTGGAGTTGTGACGATCTCCGGGGCGACGATGCAAGAACCAGCGGTGATCTTCTATCTCGCAGCTCTTCGATGTGATGGCTTCTGCGCCGACACTCGCAGCGACGTGATGCGGTCCGCAAGCAAGCAGTGCAGCGATCTCACCCAGCGAAGACAGGCTCTGCGACGACACTCGCAGCGATGTTAGGCTTCCTGCACCGATCGGGTGCGTCCCGCAAACGAAGGATGCGACGGCTCTGACAGCGGCAACAGGCGCTGCGACGATCTCGACCTTCGTAGCGGCGGGAAACTTCTCGCACTGTCGAGGATGCGCTACGCAGCGAGAGATGAGATAACTTTTCAATTGCAAAAAGTCTCTCAAGCTTAGTTTCCCAGCACAGGTACAACTTCCAGAGGCCCCACAACTGGATCAAGCACTCTAGTAAGGACAGAACTCTCTCAGCAGAGTTCAGGGAAGTTGGGGGTGAAGTCCTTTTGTTCCTGGGACTTCAGAACAGGGAGCCAGCTCTTCTCAGGTCCTTGGAGATTCCTTCAAGACAGGGGACACAGCACAACAGCAAAGTCCTTCCCCTCTCCTTGGCAGCAAAGCAACAGGTCAGTCCAGCAGAGCAACAGCAGGACAGTCTTCCTTCTTCAGATTCAGCTTTCTCCTTGGCAGAGGTTCCTTCTTGATTCCAGGATTATCTAATTTTCTGTTGTCAGGGGTCTTGTACTTATACCCCTTAAAGTCTTTGTTCTCTTTGTGCATGTGGGCCCTGAGCCCGGTCTGAACCAGTTCTGGGTGTTTCTTGAGTACTTTGTTTTCCTGGCTTCTCCTTTCCTTTCAGAGTGGGGGGCAGGGTCGTCAGACGCCCGGCAGGAGGTGGAGAAAGCATTGTGGCAGGCAGGCACATCCCTATTCAGGCCCAGGTGCTAACTCCTCCCACCACTCAGGTTGCAAATGCAGTCATTCAGCCTAGGGATGACTCAGCCAGCCTCCCGGGAAATCCCCAGCCCCTTTCACTCTCATACCAACAGTCAATACATAAACAGGCCAAGGCACACAGAAGGGTCAGACAAGAGAACAGCAACTTTCTAAAAGTGCTGTTCTCAAACACAGGATTTAAAAACAACCTTTCCTAAAAGATGTGTTATTACATTCTGAGTTCAGGGATACTAGACTCTTATGTCCTATCTTGTTCCTATGGGAAGAATTGCTGGTAGCCACTGTAACCGGCATCCTCCATGTTAACCTATGGAGCAAGATAGCCTTACAATAGTGAAAAACGAAAATGGCTGCCTTTCACTACCAGTAAGCATGGGCGAATTTTGCGAATTCGCAATCCGCAAAAGTAGCTTGGCATGAGTAGACAAGCTTATCCCAAAGACAATGTGTAACATTTTCGTACCCAAACATACAGTAATGCAGTGAAAACACCACAAATGGAAATCACACCAGCCTAAAAAAAAGTATCTTTATCTAAACCAAACGAGACCAAAATGACAAAAATCCAACATGCATGTACTACATATGACGTTTAAAAAAGTTATTTCAAAAATAGCACTTGTAGAAACAAATAGCTCCACCTAGGGCTATTACAACATAGTGAGAGGCATAAATCCAAAGTACGGCGCCAACTGCAAGGTGGATGGAGTCGGGCAGGGAGTCACACAGACCCCCAAACAACAATTCCTTGGAAATTCAGTCAGTAGATGATGCACAGCGTTGTGTAGGTGAGGTGTCAGTGACGAGGCAAGGCTGGTTCCGACTGCCATGGGAGAGGTGAGGCTTTGAGTCCATGAGGAGGTGAGGCATTGAATACAGGACAGGGGAAGTTAGGTTGCTTCAGCAGTGAGGCGTTGGTTCTGGTGAGGTGATGCGACATCGAAGAGTTTGTGAAGTCACACTCATTGGTTATTACCTCCGCGATAATTTGATGTTGGCGGTGATGGCATTGGTGCGAGCGCTAGTGTGGAAAGGTTGATGACTGCAGGTGCTGGTAGGCTGTGAAGGGCATCAGAGCTGCGGTGCAGGTGGGGCAGTGCATTGTGCACTTAGCGTATGGTGCCCTTGATCTCGTTGCAGGTCTTGGCATCACTGGGAGCATTGCTGACTGTCTTTGAGTTGTTTTTCTTGCTTTGAAGCACCAACCACTTAATTTGCAGGGCCAAGGGACTGGAATTGGTACTCTTTTGCATGCAGGAGTCCAATGGAGTCCAGGTGCTGGTCAATGGATTGCAGTTGAAGTCTTTGTGGCCCTGAGACTTGAGAACAGGAGGCCAGCACACACAGGACCTTGGAGATTCTTCTTCCAGCAGGTTCACAGCAAAGTTCCAGTCTGTGTCCTCTACCTGGCAGAACCAGCAACTGCAGGCAACCCAGCAAAGCACATAAAGCAAAGCAGCACTAATCCTCCTTATAGCTTCCCAGCTCTTCTCCTTGACAGAGTTTCCTCTTGAGGCCAGAAATGATCTAATTCACTAAGGTTTAAGGTCCAATACTTTTATCCCATCTTCAATGACATGACAACCATGGAATTTCAAATGCTTGTGGCCATTTCCATGGTACTACCACCATAGTATCCCCTTTCACAACCCAATGAAACAGTGACCCACAGGCAGTGGGATGATTTATAACAAAGACATTTGCACTGGCTTTACATGAAAATGAACCCATATTGGTTAAGAACATTGACATAGCCAACAGACAAGTAGAAGCCTGCTTCACAGAGGCACTCAATGAGTTAGCACCATGGTCCAATGGCAATGCCAGGATAGCTAGAGCCTATGCACCCAGGTTCAACAAAAACTTACAATAGGCAAAAGCAAAGATGCAAACAGCTGGCACGCCAATGGCATAAGAAATATTGTTTCATAGTTAAGGGGATTTACAAGCAAGTACAAGCACAATGTTCCAACCTGATGTGGGCAGTCAACGCAACTTTAATGACACGGAAATTGATATGTCTGAATACTCATCTGCAAAAATGTTTAGCTTACTGATAGTCTTACAATGAGATGTGAAATTGACTCAGCCCCCTCATAAATCTGAGGAGTACTGGATTATTCTATTTGTTGTCAGATGAGGTGACAGAGATTTCTGTCAACTTTCCCCTGGAGACTCACCAGGGCATAGGCACCATAACCACTATGGATTAGGCAGTCAAAGGAGTAACCTTAGAAGAGTTTGGAGTGCTAGCAACAGATGTGATTAGGAAGCTAGTAACTGTTGTCATAACAGGCTCACTGCAGGAACTTGCACACACAGACATTCAGATGCAGGTAGGTCACTGCATCATGCTATTAATGTCATTACTGTTCTATCACTCAACTCATTGACATTCAGTCCCCTTTGCATGTCAACAAGACTTGGTCCGTCCATTGAGATGAAACCTCACATAGACCATAAAGGGCATTGTTTTATGTGGCCCATTTCAACGCTACCTTTCCTGGGGAATAGTTGCTGTAAAAGTAGTTCATCTACAGCTCACCATCTATTGCACTGAGAATGCCCTACTACACATGTCGCAATCTTGTTTCCAAGCTGCAACTCCACTGAAACCGCGTTGCTCTTGCCTAGTGAAACCCTGGGACAACGAGCAGCCTTGGGCCAGACTGATGCACAGATCCTGTAGCTTTGCTATGCAGCATTTGACACCGTCTCTCATGGGCTAATTCTCATGTGACTAGAGTCATGTGGAGTCAAGATCCTTAGCCCTTAGATGGATGAGTTATTTAATTACATCAAGGGGCGTTCATGTGTTACAAGCGAGATTCTCTTCTAAAAGTAATCCCCTTATACATGGAGACCCTGATATAGAACACCAAACAGTTTGATCTATATTTGTAACCACTTTCCAGTAGGTGCACTGGGTCTCAATTGTATCATACGCTGATGATACTCTGCTTATCTTTACACTGGTCCAAAAGCCAGACCTCATCCCCTAACAATTTACCCTGTATATGGAGGCTGCTACTGCATGGATAGCTAATCACTGCCTGAAACTTAATGGCAGTTCAACAGAGGTGATGTTCGTAGGAGGAGCGTCATTCGTATGGACATCTGCCTGGTGGCCTCATGCGCTTGGTCAACTCCCGAATCACAAAACAGACGGGAATTACTTTCTTATATGGCATGACTCCAAATTCTGTATGGGAGCCAAATTATTAAAGTAGCAGGGACATGTTTACCAACACTGCAAGTCCTGAGTCAGGTCCGGGTCCTACTTCCCATCAGGGCCAGCAAACTGTAGTACATGCAGTGGTCACATCTCATATTGATTTGTGTAATCTCTTGGTGTATCTATGATTTGACCTGAGAAAAAGTACGACCTATTGAATATGCAGCAGCTCGCATTGTGTATATCCAACCATAGATTGGGGCATATTATCAGGTAAGGCATTAGATTCGTTGCTGAACACTGCTACTAAACCTGCAAACATTTTGACACTGGTTCTTGATGATATGCCCATCAGACTTTTGGCTGCCAAACATAAGGGCTCGTTGCCAGTGATGCTGGGCACTGAGCCATGGGAAGCCGCCTTCTGTAAAAGGCTAATTACTTGGCTCTTCGAAAAAGGCATCAAGAACTGGCAGACATGCAGGCTGTTTCTTCTACCTTGCTTCACCATCTGTGTATCTGCTATTGTCACCGGGACACAACAGCTAGGTGAGCATACACTTTACAAAGGATGAATGTGAGACAAATTTTATTGCATGTGTGGACTACATCTAGTTCATCAGACACACTGAACGCACATGTGTTGTCCACTTACGCACATACAACCTTGTTGTTGTACCCCAAGCCACCATTGAGTACATGTAGGCCACCACTGGGGTGGTGATGCACAATCACCCTGTGGTATGGTACACTCCTCCTTCAACAGCAACCGCCATAACACTGCAGTTGTCAGCAATGTCACAAGACTACATGTTTGTATACATGTATCTACAACTGGTTATGCACCCTTGTCCCATTGTGCAACTGCTACATAGGCAGGCACTGGAGGACAACTCAGTCAGCACCAACATCTAACTTGGTTGATGCATCTGTGTATACATGTGGTGGAGCTGATGCAGGCTTTGGGATATTATGGGACTGCACCACCAACGTTGACATGAGGCTCCTATTCACCATCAACAGCACACACACACAAATGCTCATCCATGTGGGTGTTCTGTGATTTGCACCATTGACGATATGCAGCTGGTACATCATCTACACGGGGAAAATATGGGTCATCCTCCTGGTGACATAACCTTCTAGATGGCCATTGCCTTCAGATGTACACACCACTAAACTAGGTACATGTGCACCATATTTGAATCCTGGTGGCCTGCATCTGCCTCGCCAGCCACTGCATCCTCCATGCAGCCTTCACAAGTTTTCCCACATTGCTGTGTGCTACTGGGTCACACACAGTAAGTGACGTCAAGCTGGGCTACATTTGCACACTATATGGCGACATGTCCACATCTGCTGTGGGATTCATCCTGCCTGTCCAGCACAAGACATGCACAGTGGGACTTGTGTTTCAACTTTCTTTGTGAGTAATGTTTCTCCATCACAAATGCATGTTTCCCACCTCTCACCACAATTGCTTGGGTTGGGGGCAAGGGTCTATGCCTTAGAGTGAGGTTGATCAACGTATCTAGCTGCAGTTCCCATAGTTCATGGTGTTATTGTGTCTGGTGTGGGGTGATGTTGTTTGACCTGTTGTATGGGATATTGTGACATAGACATTTGCACATTTCTTTTTTGCATGTGTGTAATGTTGATGCAAGTGGTATGTTGGATTGGTACTTACCAACTAGGACTGAATTTCCATATGTCCCATCCTGGAAGCGCTGATTTATAATGGACTGTTGGAAGATGTACGAATCATGCACACTCCCTGGGAACTTGGCTATGGCATTTGTGAACAGACCACGGTGGTCCACTATCGCATGCACATTCATGGAGTGAGTGTGCTTTCTGTTGCGATATATGTGTGCCCTGTCCGCAGGGGGCACTAATCAGACATGTGTGCAGTCTATTGCGCCCAGAACTTGTGGGAATCCTGCTACGGCATGGAATCCTTGCTTAACCAGGAGCTGTTCTTGCACTGTGTTGGGGAAGTAGAGTTGTTGGGGTATCAGGCTGATTATGCCATACAAGACAGTTGAGAGGAATATTGAGAAGGATGCCTGTGAGACTCCTCCAAGTCTGGATGTTTTTAGGTTGAAAAGTCCCTGAGGCCAAGAAATGCAGCACGGCCAGCAGCTTTGTTTGTGAGGGGGATATTAGTTATCCGATGGGTTGGTGGTGTCAGCCTGTGGGTTATCTGGTTCAGGATGTAGTCAATGGATGTCCGTTTGAGCCTGTAGTGGGATATGACATCCTCTGGTTGTAGGTCACCAAGGATGAGACGTCTGTGCAGGGGCCGCTGTCGTCTTCGGCGCAGCCTTGGTGGTGGTCTAGGAAGTGGTGGCTGTGGCAGTGGTGGTTGTTGCCTTTGTGGGCCTCCGAGCTAAATGATTAGTGCCTCCATCTGCAAGTCCTTAGCTTTGTGTCTGGGCCGGTCTCCCTTATTTGACTCCTTTTATCTACAGTTTTTAAGTTTTAGAACTGGTTTTAGCAGTTCTTATTTATCTCCAGCTAAGGGGCCTTAGCGCGACTTTTTTTATCGCTAAGCAGGTCCAGGCGATCATTGCTAATAGTGTGAAAGTGTGTTAGCGACTTTTTTTGTGAGATTTAGCGAGGGTACGCCTACTGCGCATATCATTTATCGCTTCCATGCATGGCGATAGTTTACATGGTCGCTATCGCCGGAAAACTGTCGCTAACAGTAGTTAGCGACAGCTTGCTAATAGGGTGAAAAAAATATTGCCGCTTTAGCAGGAAAAAGTCCTGCTAAAGTGGCGATAGTGCCCTTGCTAATATGCCCCAATGTGTTTAGGGTGGCGCTGTCCCTGCTTTTTGGAGGGCACATCCTTTAGATGTCCAAAGCCCCTAGAGGAAAATTACATATCAAACTCTTATCGGAGAAAATGAGAAGTGGCTGGTGTCTCTTACTCCTCTTCCTGAGTAGTTATGTTCTTTCCGATAGGGAGTATTAGAAGTCACTCAGACATTCTTGTCACACGATCTCTCATCTGCAGGGGGTATAGGAAATACAAAGTCCCGCCCTGGGTCATAGAAGCAGTAGACATACATAGTACCTGGTATTTTACAACTTGTTTTTTATTAAGTATTGGGCATCTAGAAATTATGTGTATCAGGATTATGATAATTATTATTAGGTCTAATCTCTAACTAATGTGCATTTATACTGCAGGCCATATTCTTACTTTGTGGTGTTTGGTTATGATTTCCCTCTAAATTCTTTTATGCTAGGCTACACCAGTATCCATGCATATCTTCCAAAGCTGTTGAATCTGCATTCAGATATCATCTCTTTGGCATGTTCGTCTTCATCCAGTCACCATGAGTGGGGCCCATCCCTAATTGTACCATCCTTTATAACCTTTTCTTCAATAATTCGTCATGGAGAGGGGGGGAGGGGTCATGTCTGTGCATCTCTTAGACTGCTGCTTCAGAACACTGACCTTTCCAGAAAAGTGAAAGAAAGAAAACAAATGCAACTATTTCTACTTCCGTTCAAGTCAGATCTATAATAGGCTTGCCTCGAAACTGTAATCACTACACATAGCTCTGACGCTTTCGGAGAGGGGAGGTGTTTGGTTAAGTCAGCTAATATCAAAATCAATCAATCAGCAACCAAACAGACGTTTCCAGCGCACAGCTGCTTCACTAGAAGACTGACATCAAGTGGCATCTATCATCGAAGGATAATGTCAAAGAGAAACGTTTTTAAATCTCCTGTTCTGAGGAAAATACGGCGAACAAGCACAAATGTGTTGTTATTACAGTTCAACAGTTAGTTAGCGTTCTAGATTCTAAACTTGTCATATGCACATTATAAGTAATGAATGCATTCATGTTGGCATACGATCAGGCCTGCCATGTAAGTAATATGTATTAATTATCATCACAGATTCCAGCCTATCTCGTTAACCAGACAAATCATTTACAGCTTGCACAGCGTTCCCTTCCTCTGTGCATGGATCCACTTCCATTGTGTGCCAATTACCTTCCTGCATTGCCTCAATGGTCAAATCTTCCAAGTTCTCAAGGAATTTCTGAAGGTATTCAGATCCTTCAAATTCTTTGCTACTTTTTTTCTGACATGTTCCATGTAATAGTCAAAAATAACTGTTTTTCACAGAAGTCTCATTGGAAAATCTGTTTCGATGAATATTTCATGGTCTTGATGTATAAACAGTTTGTCATACTTCTTCCGTGTTGTAATGGCCTGCCTTGCCTGTTGTTGTCACACAATGCATGCAAAAATTGACCCTGGAGAGTTTTGTTTCTTTCTGTTGTGAGCATGTCTCCTGTAGGCTTCCCAGGATTCCACCAAGGAATGAACTCACACTTTAACAGTTCTTGGAGGAACTTTGTTAAGAAATGCAATTTGTCAAACTTTTTCTGAGGTTCTGCCACTTCCATTACAAGTATATTCTTGTGCCTACTTCCGTCCTCTAAATCCACCAGCTTCTTTTGGGGGTTCCTTATTTTCATCACCCAGTCCAATCTTCTATTCAATGTATCTAGCTAATCTTCCATCCCTGTCATTTTGCACTCCTCCACGTCCATGCATGACTGGAATGTGGCCAACTCAGCTCTCATTGATTCATCTCTTTCTTAGGAACTATACTTTACTGCCCCAATACTAGATGTTACAGCGGTAATTCCTTCCATAGAGGTACCAAGGTACCTAGTTTAATTTCAGCCATGATGGGATTTTGTATCGGAGAGAAGCCACCTCCCACTCTCCTCCCATATTTTTAATTGGATTGGGTGACTGTCTTTCGTAAATGCTGCCTTCAGATTCTTTAATATGCTTGTTAGTCCCTCCTTAGTACAGCCTTGTCTTCTTTTGTACCCACCCATGGCAAATGGCCCTTTTACTTTGGTTGTTACACAGGACCTGTTATGTAGTCTGTAAGCACTATATACTTTATTGAGTTTTTCTTACTGCAGGCCGAACATGCACTGCTTCAACTGAAATCGCTTGTGTATTTTTAAGCATCAATCCCCCCCCCCCCTGTAACACAGGCTCCTGCTTTCAATCACTTTAACCCAGCACTATCTTGTGTCTGTTTCACCCCTCTCCCCAAGTAAAATGGATTTAGAAATGATTAGCTAATAAGTCATGTGAATTCCAGGTAGCACATAATCCTGTGATAATGGGCTGAACCTGACAACAGCACATCTGTGTTACATGTCATCTGTACTAAAGCCATCTGACTGGTTGTTTTCAAAAGCCTGATTTATTAACAACAACACCACCACCACTAATATCACCAACAATACCACCACAATCAATACAACCACCTCCACCAATACCACCACCACTGCCAATATCACCACAAATACCATCACAACGGCCAATACCTTCACCACCAATACCATTACCACTACCACCAATACTACCACCAATACCATGACCACCGCCAATACCAACACCAATACCGCCAGCACCTCCACCAATACCACCCCCAACACCACCACCATCAACATCACTAATACCACTACCAATACCACCACCACCAATACCACCAATACCACCAATATCAATACCACCAACTCCACCACCGCCAATACCGCCACCACCACCAATACCACCACCACCAATAACCCCAGCAATACCACCACCACCAATACCCCCAGCAATACCACCACCACCAATATCACCACCAATACCACCACCACCACCACTACAAATACCACCACCTCCACCAATATCACCACAACCAATACCCCCACCACAAATGACACCACCACCAAGCAAATACCACCACCCCAATACCAATGCCACCCCAATACCAATACCACCACCATTACCATCACCACCAATACCACTACCACCACAAATACCACCACCACCAATACCACCACCAATACCATCAACAACGATACCACCACCGAATACCACCCCCATCAATACCACCACCACAACCAATACCACCACCACCACCAATACCACCACCACAACCAATACCACCACCACCAAATTAATACCACTGCCACCAGTACCAATGACACCACCAATACCAATACCACCACCGCTACCACCACCAATCTCACCCCCACTATCAATACCACCAAGACCAACAATACCATAAATACCACCACCATCAATACCAATACCACCAGTACCAATACCAATACCACCCCCAATATGAATACCACCACCAATACCACTAATCCTACCACCATCAATACCACCACCACCACCAATATCACCACCAATACAACACCACCACCATTAACCACCAATACTACCACCACCACTAATACCACCACCACCAATACCACCACCAATACAACCTCCACCACCAACATCACCAGCATTAATACCACCACCACCAATACTATCACCACCAATACCATCAGCACTGCCACTACCACCAATACCACCACCACCATCAATACCACCACCACCAACTCCACCACCACCAATACCACCACCAATACCATCAACAACTATACCACCACCAATACCACCACCATCCCCATCAATACAACCACCACAACCAATACCACCACCACCAATACCACCACCACCAATACCACCATCACCAATACAATACCACTGCCACCAGTACGAATACCACCACCAATACCAATACTACCACCACTACCACCACCAATACCACCCCCACTATCAATACCACCACCACCACGACCAACAATACCATAAATACCACCACCACTAATACCAATACCACCAGCACCAGTACCAATACCAATACCACCACCAATACGAATACCACCACCAATATCACTAATCCTACCACCATCAATACCACCATTACCAATATCACCACCAATACCCCACCACCTATACAACCCCACAACCACTACCATCACCACCAATACCAATATCACCAGCAATACCACCAATACCACCAACACCAATACCACCACCACCAATACCAGTTCCACCACCACCGATACCAATGCCACCATCAATACCAATACCACCACCACCACCAATACCACTACCACTAATACCAATACCATCACGACCAATATCTCCACCACCACCAAAACCAACACCACCAATACTAGCACCTCCAATACCACCACCACCAGTACCACCAATACCAGTACCACTAATACCAATACCACCTACACAAATAAAAACACCAATACCAATACTACTACCTCAGCACCTCTTGCTCACTAGTAATAATAGCAGGGGCACTGTCCGAGGCCGGAGCTGCAGCTGAGACCATCCCTTCCTCCCTCCATGCCTGCCATAAAGCAAAGCCCATCCTGCAACACCAGGAGGTGAAGCCAGGGCCCTACTACAGCTAATGTGTTTTATTAGGCCAAAGAACACAATGACAGTATGCAATGTGGCACTGCACACGCAAATCACAGAGAGGGCAGGAAATAGCCCCCCCGCTCTATCTACTGAGCCGCAACAGTATAATCACAGAGCAAAAGGTGTTGGAGTGCTTTGTTAGTGTTTATAATTCGGATCATGTGTAACTCTCACTTTACACTTTGTTTCTGTGTAATTTACAACACTTACACACCTTCTTCACTGCACTATTTATCACTACTTTGAAGACGTTGCAGACCTCCTCTGATATTTACAATCTAGCAAGTGGTCGGGAAGGCCCTTTATTGCAATGCCATAGCTCATACATTTGCAAGAGTTTAAGCTATTAGTATTGTAAATGACAATGCCTTCTATTTATGATTTAAATCCCAAAGCCTAAATAAAAGGCAATGTCATTTACAATGCCAATAGCTCAAATTTGTGTGAATGTGAGGCCTATTGCATTGCAAATGCTTGTTTTTTAGAGGTCAAATTATGTTCACGGTTTTTGTTGCCACTGGCCTTCAACATGCTCATGGCTACTACCTCCTAGTGACCACTTATGCTAATCGAGACAGTCAGGGGGCCTTCTGGCAACGGAAGGTAAACCAATAGTGTACTTCAACATTATTTTCTCGTTGGCTAAATCATGTTCCAGAGATCAATACATGCATCCAGGCTCATGTACCAGGAAGGAAAAGTACTCTGCTCCCAGGTAAAGTTGGTATGTAGAATTGATTTACTATTGGAAATGCACCTCCAGGCCCCAATCAGCGTTTAAGGTTCCACAAATTGATGCTTGACATTAAGGGTAACAGCAAGGTTTCTAGGTAAGAGCCCTGTTGCCCTATGAGTCCCATGTTGTTCTCCAATGAAGTGTCACTTCTTCATTTTGTCAAAGGCAAACTACTTGGATTACTTAAAGGCAACATATTCCAGCAAAGAGCACGAAGTATCGTGGAAGTCATCTAGATGCAAGAGTGAATCACTCTTTAGATTAAATTGTGGGATTACACCACCTTCAGAAAAGAAAGCTATGCGGCATGAAGTAGTGAGTAAAGTAAATGAGATAGGAGCAGAAAAAACAGACGCTAAGAGACTGTAAGAAAAGATGCTATGATCCGTGATGTAATATTAAGAATAGAATATAGCAAGCTAAAGGGGGGCGGGTGGTGTCTCTCCATGGCAACTGCAGACAAATTCATAAGTAAGCACCCTTTAACAAAAAATATGCAAAATAAAACATTTTACAGTAACGAATGGCAAAATCCAAAACGTATCTTAAAAAAACAGCGGCACTCAAGATTATGGCAGAAAAATATTTCTGTTACCACAACGTCAAGCCAGCGACGAGAGTCATTCTCTTTTTCAATTCGATTATAAATCTTTATTCGGCACTTAAAAAGACACCATAAAAGTACATACACAATATACACACATTTTAAATACAAGTTTAAAAAATAAGTTAAAAAGTGGGCTAAAAATACATCAAATAAAGTCATTCTCTTCTTTGCCGGATGGTCGGATGACTCTATTGGACGAGACGGTTTGTATGAGTAACAGGCAAATATTATAGTAATAATACATAATGTTTGATATATTATTTTAAATAAACGACTGACAGTCATTTGGTATTTTGAAGTCAAATTTGATTTTAACAGCAGTCGACTTTTCTTTGTTTATGTAGCAGTAAAAAGGGAAGGGGTGGCAGTACTAGTGGTCAAATTGCCAAGTAAACTACAATTTTAAATAACTGATGATAGCGCATTTGATATAAATGTGTGCCTTAGAGGCACAACATTGGCAATAGAGAAACACAGCGGAAAAGCAAGCCCCGTAGTTAACAGCAACAATACAGCCTTGTTAACGTATACATGGTATTTTATAAACCTGTGAAGTAGTTACCTGTGGCTCTATGAAGACGGACACCAAGCTATGCTGTTACTTTGAAGTTATTTGTTTCTTCCATGGCGCTAAAGCACACAATGTGAAGAAGACCTGTTAAGTACTTGGGCGCGACTTTAACGCCAAGCAGCAAGGGTCCAATGATGTGTTTGTATTGTAAAAGAGAAACGCACAATGAAATGAGGCGTGTGAATTTCTTGGCTGTGAGCTGTAATAGGTACCGCGGGGTATGGGATGCCACAGGCAACTCCACCTACAGTAAAGTGGGGTCCTCCTGTACAGCGATGATTTAGTGTAGATGATGATTACAAATGCGGGTCCTACACAAACATGGTTTATAGGTAAAGCTTAATTTGAGCCAGTGGTTTCCGGGTCTCGGCACTGGCACTTAATTGTGAACACGAACACTGGCACTGATGACAGATTGCCACATGGTGATGCTGTCTGTGTAATTTAGAGACCGGAATAGCAGCTGTTTATTAATAACAAGCACTTGCAATGCAATCGGTTTCGGCTTTGGGACCTTATTTATATTTAGCACATTTAGGGTAGAAGCATCAAATGGGGAGGCCAGTTTGTTGAATAAAAAGCTAACACAGTTTGGGTAGACTTTTAGAACAGTGTTAGGGGCAGTGTGAGAGAGGGAGAGGAGAGAGTTCTGCAGAAGGACAGAAGTGGGAGGTAATGGGATAGCATAGATAGAGATCTATAGAGAGTTTGGAGGAAAGAAGTTAGTTTAAAAGAGATAAACTCAGAGTTAGGAGTGAGGGAGAGGAGAAACTAGAAGAAAGAGATCGACAGAGTTTTGTTTAGGAGGATTTCTTGGTAATGCAATAGGTCTTGCATTTGTGAAATTATTTTTTTAACCTTTTTGTTTACAGTGTAGTAACGCAACAGGTAAAGCAGCTGACTTTGGAATCGGTGAACTAAGTTTCAGTTTTAGGAGTGATTAACCATCCTGTGCTTTATGTAATAAAATTGTTCTTAACGGGTATTGCACAGAAGGTTTATAAAACCAAATAAAGAGGCAAAACAGCGATAGTGAAATCCCCCACTCGCTAGTTAGGAAGAACGGGGATGCAGAGGGATATTAATAGGGGGATAATGTGCATTGTAATATGCAGCGAATGTGTGTGCTTTGCGGCAGGACACTCAGTATGCAAGGGGCTTGTGCACTATAAATCAGTTGGATACAAGGGCCCGCTATTGTTGTCGGCTTGAAAGTTTCACAGCAGAAACTAGAAGCTAATACATTAATTTCACATACATATAGTCCGCATGAAGGGCACAAATTAGATCATACTTCATGGTTACCATATTTGCAACTCATTTCCACCACATTTTACAATTTGAAGGTAGTAAATTCAATCTAAACATTCTGGCAGCTCCCACTTGTTTGACCTGAGATACATTGCTAAAAACTGTGCGTGAGTGTTAGTGGTGTGCGTCAGTGCAGAAGCTGAAGTTTGTCTATAGACAGCAGTGACAGAAAATTAATGTGGCAGAAAGTGAAAATGTGAGGCAGTCAGTATATATATATATTTAGGACCTAGTTACCATAGGAAATTCCGAACATTCTATTGGGAATTTTTTCTTAACCACATCCGCGCTAGTGGAATTCTCCTTCTATGCTGGGATTTACTAAATCCCAAGCTTCATGACGAGCTGGGCTCGTCATCAGTGTGCGAGGAGGCTACACCATGACGAGCCCAGCTCGTCATGAGCCTGGAAGGGGTTAAATTTACCTCGCTGCGCTCCGCTCCTTCCCTTAAAGTTTCGGGGGGTTTCGTCAAGCGGGGGCCGAGAAAAAAGGATGGTCCCAAAACGTGTTTTCCCCATGTTAATTTCCATAGGGACATTCTGACAAGGCTACAGCTCGAACAGCTGAACAGAATTATACCAGATTTGGCAAAATGGTAGGGACTGGTATGCAGCAGTGCCTTTTGTATGTTTGGTGTAAATCCCTCCAATAGTTCTTGAGAAAATTGAATTTGAAATTTTTCAAATGGCATTTTCTATGGGACCTTTAGACACGGCTACAGCCCGAATGGCTGAACGGAATTACACCAAACTTGGCAAAATGGTAGCGACAGGTATGCAGTAGTGCCTTTTCTATATTTGGTGAAAATCCCTCCAGTAGTTGTTGAGAAAATGAATTTGAGCAAATTATATATCTATATGCGCTCAACATTCTATTGGGAATAACTTTGGCGCTGATTGCGGAATCAGTGTGTAATTTTCCAGGATTTTGGCCAGCTCCGCTCCGCTCCTTCCCTGAAAGTTTCGAGGGGATTCGTTAAGCGGGGGCCGAAAGGGGGGTCTCAAAACGTGTTTTCCCCATGTTAATTTCCATAGGGACCTTTAGACATGGCTACAGCCCGAACGGCTGAATGAAATTACACCAAACTTGGCAAAATGGTAGGGCCTGGTATGCAGATGTGCCTTTGCTATGTTTGGTGAAAATCCCTCCAGTAGTTCTTGAGAAAATTGAATTTGAAATTTTTCAAATGGCATTTTCTATGGGACCTTTAGACACGGCTACAGCCCGAACGGCTGAACGGAATTACACCAAACTTGGCAAAATGGTAGGGACAGGTATGCAGTAGTGCCTTTTCTATATTTGGTGAAAATCCCTCCAGTAGTTGTTGAGAAAATTGAATTTGATCAAATTATATATCTATATGCGCTCACCGTACACGCACCGTACGTGTACGGTACACGTACCTTACGCGTACGTGCGCGTACCCTTACGTGCGCGAGCGAGTTTCTGATTGGCTAGCAGTCGACTGTCAACATTCCAAACTGTCCAAACCAGGAAGTGTTGGCCACCATCTTGTTTTTCAGGAGAACTGAGGCACAAGAGAGCCCAAAACGAGAGTGGAAAACACGAAAAGGGGGCAGGGTAGAGACCCCCCCAACCCTCTAGCCCTTCTCAAAGGGTCCCAAAAGGACCCCCAAGGGCAAAAAAAAAGTAAAAATCACGTGCCATACGCGTACCGTGCGCGTACCGTGCGCGTACCCCGCGATTTAAATTTTTTTTTTTTTAAATTTGCACTTGGTCCTTTTGGGACCCCCTGAGAAGGGCTAGGGGGTCAGGGGGTCTCAACCCTGCCCCCTTTTCGCGTTTTCCACTCTTCTTTTGTGCTCTCTTGTGCCTCACTTCTCCTGAGAAACAAGATGGCTGCTCAGGTGATCCCAGAAGGAAAATAACATATATAAACGTTATCCGCTAATAGAATTAGCATTTAAAAAACCTTTGAAATTTATTGAAAAAAAAAATATAGGTTTCACGCCTGATATAGTTAGGAATTAGCATTTAAAAAACCTTGCAAATTCACTGAAAAAACCATAGGTTTCAAGCCTTATATAGTTTGGAATTAGCATTTCAAAAACCTTGCAAATTCACTTAAAAAACCATAGATTTCAGGACTTATATAGTTAGGAATTAGCATTTAAAATACCTTGCAAATTCACTTAAAAAACCATAGGTTTCAGGCTTTATATAGTTAGGAATTAGCATTTTAAAAACCTTGCAAATTCACTTAAAATACCATAGGTTTCAGGCCTTATATAGTTAGGAATTAGCATTTAAAAAGATGGCTGCTCAGGTGGTCCCAGAAGGATAAGAACATATATAAACATTATCCGCTAATTGAATTAGCATTTACAAAACCTTTGAAATTTATTGAAAAAAATATAGGTTTCACGCCTGATATAGTTTGGAATTAGCATTTAAAAAACCTTGCAAATTCACTGAAAAAAACATAGGTTTCAAGCCTTATATAGTTAGAAATTAGCATTTAAAAAACCTTGCAAATTCACTTAAAAAACCATAGGTTTCAGGACTTATATAGTTAGGAATTAGCATTTAAAAAACCTTGCAAATTCACTTAAAAAACCATAGGTTTCAGGCCTTTTATAGTTAGGAATTAGCATTTTAAAAACCTTGCAAATTCACTTAAAAAACCATAGGTTTCAGGCCTTATATAGTTAGGAATTAGCATTTAAAAAACCATTGAAATTGCTCCTATATAGTTCGTTGTACTAACTATATTTCACGCACTCGCAATCCACTGCTGATGATGTCACATATTACATCATTCATGACATGGCCAGTGACATCACTGATGACATCACTGATGACATCACTGATGACATCACTGATGACATCACTGATGACATCTCATTTGACATCACTGATGACATCACTGATGACATCATCCAGTGACTGTGTGTGAGACTGAGAGATTGTAAGAGTTCCTTTTTAAATAAGTATGTGTTTCTATAAGTGATAGTTTAAGAGAGTACTATGTGTAAGTTTCCTTAGAAGTAAAGTGGTAGTGTGTGTATTGCTGTATATGCAAATAAATGGATGTTCAATAGTTTTTTTGCATGTGTGAATATGTGTGTGAGGAACTTTTGGATGACTGTCAGTGTGTAACAGGATGTATAGGTGTATCACTACATATAATGAGTGAGTATATGTATGAGTGACTATATAGAACTCTTGGTGAATGAATGGATGTGTATATAGATGGTGTAATTACTGAATTGTTTGTTGTAACTGGTA
The DNA here is from genome assembly GCF_964263255.1 of Lissotriton vulgaris. Classification (NCBI taxonomy): domain Eukaryota; kingdom Metazoa; phylum Chordata; class Amphibia; order Caudata; family Salamandridae; genus Lissotriton; species Lissotriton vulgaris. Next base: position 684,521,430 of record NC_141689.1, read on the forward strand.
TGGGTATCTCCATTTTTTGAAAATGTTAAATACTATTTTTGAATATGTGTTTCAAGGCTTACATTACACTGAAAGGAGGTCTGTCACTCTGTCACAAGGATTCTGTCATCAGTGATGTCATGAGTGATGTCACTGACCATGTCATGAGTGATGTAATATGTGAGTCCAACTAACTATAACGTGGGAATTTCAATGGTTTTATGTCAGTAAAATTTCCAGCTAACTATAACTGGTGTGAAACCTAAGGTTTTTTCAGTGAATTTAATAGGTTTTTTAAATGCTAATTCCTAACTATAACTGGTGTGAAACCTATGTTTTTTTCAGTGAATTTCATAGGTTTTTTAAATGCTAATTCCTTTCTATATCGAGTTTCTAACCTATGTTTTTTTTTTAAATTTGCTGTTTTGTGTAAGTATTAATTTGTAAGTTTTTTTCTTTTTTAATCATTTTTTCCTGGGGCGCTCTGGGTGCGCGCTCAGGTAAGCTCTCCGGAAAGCGCACCCAGAGCGCTACTTTCGTTCGTGAAAAAAATATGAATATAAAGTAAATAATAATGCAAAACATTTCATACCATACAAATAAAAGCAGGTTTTTTTTATAAGGAAATGAAAATGATTTTGCATTTCCGTGAAACTATCAAGACGTCACTTCGGCGCGCCGCGCAAGCGCCGCCGGAAGCGCCTACGTTCGCGCCGCGTATGCGCCCCGGAAGCGCCTACGTTCGCTCCGCGTATGCGCCTACGTTCGCGCCGCGTGTGCGCCCCCGGAAGCGCCTACGTTCGCGCCACGTATGCGCCCCCGGAAGCACTCCGGTGGGCGCAGTGTAAGCGCGTCAAGTCATGTGACCTTAAAATAACACTTTTCATTGGTTGCTAACAGTTTTTTTTACAAAGAATGAAATCCCCACCCATTTCCTTCACTTCTTCTTTCACTTTTGTGACTGAAAGACCTGTTTTTTGCTCCTGGATCTTTCTTGGTTTACCATGGCTGCCAGAGAATCCAGCAGTGATGAAGAGCCTAAATTCATCAATGAAGAGCCTCCTCAACCAAAGGTGAAGGAGCATTTTATTTGGAAATTTTTTAAAATACCACCTAACCAGAAAAAGGTGAATGCTCCAAAAGTGTAGTGCAGGATCTGCAAACAAGTCCTGTCACGGGCTGACCCCCCAAAAAAATACTCTTATGGGAACTTTACAATGATCCGGCATGTGGGGAGGAGGCACCCCCAGAATTTTGCTCGGGAAAGTGTCAGGGCTCTGGCACAAGAGGTTCCCAGTGATGGGGCCTCTACATCCAACAGAGGAGCAACTACTTCTGGGAGGGGGCAATCGCAGGAGCTCGTGCCAAATATTCAACCTGCTTTTAACAATGCTGTCCTGAGATGCAGATACTGCAATCAACTCCTTACCTATGGGGAGCAAAGTGTCCTGCTCATGGTTCGAGCATTGGAATACCATCCCAGCCCTAATTTTCTTTGTTTTTTTTGCTCCTGTTGAGCAGTTTCCATTCCCTGTTTTTGTTTCTGTTCTTAACCACATCAGTGCTTAGGAAATTAAAAAAAGAAGAAAAAAAAAGTTATTTTCAGAACTACCTCCAATTCTCATCAAAGAGCTATATTCTTAAAAAAATGAAAAAGAGTAAGTGAAATGGAGTGCATTGATAATGGAAAGGAAAATGAGTAAGAAAGAACAGAAAGGTATGAGAGAAGAAAGGAAGTGAAGTAGGGGGACTGAAAGAAGGTGAGTGTTGGGAAGGAAAGTAAGGAGAAGAAGAGTGAATATGGGGAATGTGGATATTCAAAGAAAATGTTGAAAAGGAACGGGGGTGTGGAAGGGTAAGAAAAGATGCATTGCTGGAGTTGAAGATTGAAGGCCTCATTTATGAAGCAATGCGTCACTTTAACGCCACCAGAGCGTCACTTTTTGTGACGCATCAGTCCAGGAAAAAATGCACCTTATTCAGTCATATTTACAAAGTGGCTCATCTTGGTAGATGCGTCACTTTGTAAGCCCCTGCGCCACATTATTCCAATGTCAGGTGTAATGTATGCAAAAGGGACGTATTGACGCAAGAAAGGGTCGTAGAGGTGACACAGTGAATAAACTGGGGGCCTCATTTATGAAAAGTGACGCATCGCTCCGTGAAAACAGCGATGCGTCACTTTTCAGTGCGCCCTTCTTACGACATTCCTGATGCGTCATATTTAATGTATGACGAATCATGTCGCAAGGAGTTACAGATACGTCAGTATTTCTGACGTATCTGTAAGCGCAAAAGTGAGGCATTGCTGGAGTGTGTCACAAAAGTGACGCAACTCCAGCAATGTGTCCTTTCACATGGGGAAAGCCCCATGTGAAAGGGCTTGCGTCAGTCTTACGCCTGCTGTGATGCAGGCGCAAGATTTTGACGCAACAGCGTCCTAAAAGTGACGCAGTTAAATCTCATAGATTTCACTGCATCACTATTACGAGGCTTTTTGCTGGGGAACGCCCCCTCTGCATACATTATACCTGACGCAGGTATAATGTGGCGCAGGGGTTTAAAAAGTGACGCATCTACCTAGATGCATCACTTTTTAAATATGGTGCAACGAGGCACATTTTTTACACCGCTGGTGCGTCACAAAAAGTGAAGCACTGGCAGCGCAAAACTGTCGCAAGGCCTTCATAAATAAGACCCTGGATTTTCCCCATGCTTCGCTCCCCGGTGCGCTCCCCGGTGCGCGTACCGGGCGCTCCCCCGCGCAAATCGATTTTTTTTTAAATGCCCCGCGGGACCCTATTTTAGCCCCCACATCAAACCTAGGGGGTCAGAGGGGGGTCTACCCTGCCCCCTTATAGTCATTTCCCCCTTTTTTTATGCCACCTCTTGTGTCTCGATCCTACCGAGACACAAGATGGCGGCCGCTCCAGACTGTTTCAAATGTTTACAGACACCCGTGAACCAATCACCTTTCTGTGCGCAAGTCACGTAGCAGGCCCGGTGCGCTCCCCGGTGCGTGTACCGGGGCGCGCCTATAGATATATATATGTGTATGAACCTAAATTACTCAAAATACACTGGAGCACATATCTTGAGACATAGCAAAGGCACATCGGGCTACCAGTCCCTACAATTTTGCCAAGTTTGGTGGAAATCCATTCAGCCGTTCGGGCTAAAAGTGAGGTCGACCGCCCTATGGAAATGAACATGGGGAAAACGCGTTTTGGGACCCCCCTTTTATCTCACCCCCGCTTGACGCATCCCCCCCAAACTTTCAGGGAAGGACCGGAGCTCGACGAGGCCATTTTGAGGAAATTTTCAGGCAAATTCGTCAACCGGCGCCAAAGTTATTCCAAATAGAATTTTGAGATTTAACATTGAAAAAAATCCTAACTATAACTACCTATATATATATATATCACGCTCGTTTTTCCCACCATTCAAAACAGGAAAAGGCACTCACAGGGCTTACTGCAAAAATGGGTTTATTTTCAAAAGTCTGTGGATGCAAACATGAAAAAGACGCGTTTTGCCTATGGCTTAGTCTCGTATTTCATAAAAGCCGCCATTGAAACATTCTCTTATCTTATAAGCTATTGGTTTTTACACAAGTCAAATGATGTTGATGTGTCAACAAAGTCAAGGAGGGGCACAGGCGTTTGTGTTTGGCCCCATCTTAACACTGTACGAACAAGCCTTAACATTGCTTAACAGTTCCACATATACACATTAATAGTATTATTTCTGGTGATTTTATGTAGTTAAAAGAACGCGACGATTAGGTTTAAGCCAAGACAAGGATCAAAGTAATTTTAAACCTAAGTCACAATTCCTACCACAGATGCCTCATGATGCCATAGATGTTTTTGCAGAAGCTGTGAATAAAGACTTGCTGAAATTAAGGACACAACTAATCTTACAAGAACAACATCTAACCTCACTAAAGAACAAAGTGAGGCATTGAAAACTCTCAGCAGTGACAAAACTGTAATCTGCAAACCGTCTGATAAAGGCGGCAACGTCGTGTTACAAACTAGAACTAATTACAAGAGGGAAGCATTAAGACAGCTGTCATTTCCGAACTGCTACCAAAAAGTTTCAAAGGAGGTTTATTTGGACAGCATTGAAAGATACCACGTGATGATTAAGACATGGTTGGATAAATCAATGCTGGACATGAATGAGTACTTATTCCTCAGATGTCTGAATCCAGTAGCGCCAACATTTTATCATATCCCTAGGATACACAAAAATAGGGAAGCCCCGCATGGGAGGCCATTTGTTTCTTCTAAAGGGAGTCTTACTGAAAATCTCTCAACCTTTATAGATTCATTTCTCTCTCCTTTGGTGAAAACCTTACCAGCCTATCTAAGAGACTCACAAAACTTTATGATGCGTATTGAGACACATGTATGGCAACCTCAGTATAAACTGATAGTACTAGATATCACCAGTCTATACACAGTGATACAGCATGAACATGGTTTGGAGGCAGTGTCACATTTTTTGAAAAAGAAACCGATGACATTTGCTGAACGTAATCAAAATGTTGTTACAATTCACTGAATTTTGTTTGATGACAATTATTACCACCAGGTATCCGGAACGGCGATGGGCACCTGCTTTGCCCCCAGCTACGCAAACTTGTTCGTAGGCTGGTGGGAGGAGCAGGTGTCCAGGTCGCCAGGAGAGATGGAAATGAATAAGGTCATTGCCTGGTATAGGTATATTGACGATTTGTGCATTGTGTGGGATGGATCAATTGAGGAGGCATCCAATTTCATTAGATGCATGAATAAAAATGTGACCAATTTGGAATTCAGTGGTGACATCAGTTCAGACACAGTTAACTACTTATATCTCCAGATCAAGATAGTAAATAACTCTATTTTTGTATCTCTCTTTCTCAAACCCACATCGGGTAACTCAACTCTCCATGCCTCAAGTAATCATCCACCAGGTCTGGTGAGGAGCATCCCATATGGGGAGTTGCTCAGAATGAAGCGTAATAGTACAACGGAGGAGGATTTTGAGATGGCTGCTAGTGAAAGTATTGATAGATTCCTCAAAAGAGGTTACAATGGTACATTTCTATCAGATACTCTTACCAGAGTGAGAAAATTAGCTAGGAAAAACATCCTGACTAATCAGAAAAAACAAGAAAAGGTTAAGGAGAGTGTGAGACCTGTCTGATTCTGAGGGTCCCTTCACTGAAATGATTTATTTTGTCCCCTTTAGCCTCTCACTATTTTCATCTTTTTCTTTTGTGTCCACCTGGAATTTTTTTTTGTTGTCAGCAATGTCTGAGGGGCTAGGTGTTCCTTGGGTAGGATGTTTTACCTTACCTCCCTGAGGCCTAGTTACCCTCATGGAAAGTTAGACAGATACATGGGACCTAAAATGGTGGCCACTAACTGTCACAACTGCCACCCTAAAGGAGCTGTCCCATTGACTTACATTAGGAAGGTTCCAGAACTCACCAGAACCTTCCCACCGGCTGGACCTCGCCTATAAAAGGCCAGTGGCCAGCACGGCCATTTTGTGAAGAGAAACCTGTGACCAGGGAAGGAGAGAGGCAACATTGAGAGGAGGACGGTGGGCTACAAGTGGACGATCGGCTCGTGGGCCGGCAATCACCTGTTCTGACACTACACCTCTGGTGATGACCAAACCCTGACCTGGCGGAAGCCTGATTAACCTTTGTGTCCAAAATTGTTAATGTTCACCACAAGACTTGTGCACAGAAAATCCTCTCTGAAGGTTGGCAGTGGGAGGAAGAATATTTAGTGAGGACTGCCGACCCTTCAAAGTCTCCAGAACCCCCCCCTTCATCGGCTGTGGAGCCGGCCCTCCAGCTTTAAAGCCGGCTTTGGGTGCGTGATCGAACACTCACCAAGCGGAGTGAAGAGCAGAGTCTCCAGTGTCCCCGGCGTGAGGAGCGATCGTGCGGTGACAAAGGGGAGCTTGGCAGACCGGCCCCAGCGGGAGCGAAGCAGGGAATAGGCTTCCGGAGGTGTTCCCCGGCGGGAGGAGTCGACCCGTGGCGTCACCAAGGAGACTGGTGAATCGACACCAGCGAGAGCGGAGCTTCCGGAGGTGACCCCCGGCGTCAGCAGTGAGGGAGGAGCAGCGCCTTGGGAACGCAGTGGAAAGAGGTACCGCCGGTGCATCTGAGCCAAGGAAGAGGAGCGCTGCTCGACCACCACCAGACTCTGAGGGGAGGCCGAATCTCTTCAGCACTGACAGACACCAGTGGAGTTAAAGTAAGCTGGGTCTTCATCGGGTGGAGGGCGAAGGCGGCACTTAAAGAGACAGCGCTTCCCAGAGTGTCTTCAGAACTCTGAGTGGAGTAAACGTTAGCAGCATTATTCCTCCCACCTGAACTAGAAACTGCCTCAAGAAACTTAAGTACTGTCTTCACTGGAACTAGTGACAGGGGATTAACGAATTGTAAGGGGAGGTATTGGAGGTGAGAGAGTGGGGGGCTCAGTTTAAAAAGTACCAGTCTTAGGGAGCTGGGTCTTTCGGTTCAAGAGAAGGAGGAGTAGCAGTATCCCATAATACAACATAAGTGTATACTGGCCCTGCCAAGTCGCCCTACTAGAAGGAGGGAGTGTCAACAGGAATAAATGATGGTAATTTTACTCATTCTCTTCCAGTGAGGCAACAGTGTGAACTATTGAAGTATTGTATACCAAGAATAATAAGAGCGCTTGACCCTGCACGCGTAGGGGTAAAGTATCAAGTGGTTATCCTTCAGGAAACCCCAGTCTTGAGAGAACCTCTTACTCTGGTATTGTATTGCCTTATTTAAGAACAAGGTCAAGAAGAACTGATTGTATGTTTTCACCTGATTGAACTGCAAAGAGGAAAGATTGTTCACTTTATTAATGTGAAGGGTAATAAGTGTTTTGATCTGCATTAATTTAAAAAGGTGATGTACTGATGTAACGAGAGAACTAACAAAGCAAAGAGAACAAAATCTATTTTTATAAAGTACAAACCTTATTTTTCTAAAAAAAGGTGTAGTGTCATTTTTGGTATGGATGGGCTCTGAGTTCCTGAAAGGTTACGCAAGCTTTACACGCATATTCCTTGGAGCAGCCATAGCACTTTGCACACATTACCCACTTGTTGACTAGAATAACCCTAGGTCTAACATATTGGTTTGCAGCGGTGGGATCATACTGTGCTTGCGTATACCTTTCAGCAACCTAGAGTACCCCATAGACATACATCTGGAGTTTTCTCCGAGTGGTCTCCAAGATTCAAATTTTTGTTTTTTTCCAAATTTACTCCTGGTGGTGGGTGGAGGTTGTCTACAGATTGCTCTCCTTAAAAGTTATCTCCTGAGTGCCCATCTAAATTCATCTTTCCGAAAATGGAAATGGATCTTGAAGAAATGGAAACCTACACTGTGGCCCAACTTAGAGAGTGGTGCCAGCGACAGGGGGTGTTCTTTAAGAAAGGTGCCAAGAAAAGCGAGTTACAGACTAGCATAAGGGCATGGGTGGAAGCACATACAGAGGAGGAACAAGAAACTGAGGAGAGTGAGAAAGACACCGTCCTTGGGACAGGCCTGCTGTACCAAACTGAGGGGGGGAATCTACTGACAGGTCCCAGAACACCTTCAAGGGAGGGCAGTAGTGTCTCAGCAAGGAACCTTACCGAAGCCGAGTTGGAGGATAGGAGGGAGGAAAGGAGACTGAAATTGGAGTTAGCTAGATTGGACATGGAGAGGGAGGATAGGAGGCTGACCCATGAACGTACACTGAGGGAGCTAGACCAAGCCTTGACAATAGGGTCCTCTAATCCTAAAAATGGTGGCAGCGAACCAAAAGAAACCCCCAAAGAATCTAGACCTTACCTACCCAAGGATGTCATAGCTAGTTACACATCAGGCGATGATATTGCCAAGTGGCTAGCTGCCTATGAGGTCTCCTTAAGAGCCCATGGGATTGCAGAAACCCATTGGGGGGGTGGGCTGTACAAGTACATGCCGCCTGTTGGCAGGGACTCACTGTTAGCCCTGGAGCGGGAGGAACAAACCCACTACCCTACCTTGAAGGTGGCGTTGCTGAAAAAGTTTGGGCTGACCCCAGAAAAGTACCGACAAAAATTCAGGGGAAGTCACAAGTTAAGCACGCAGAATTGGGTGGACTTTCTAGATTACGCAAAGAAAGCTTTGGAGGGGTGGGTGAAAGGCAGCGAGGTAGGGTATCATGAAGGCCTATATAACCTCATACTCAAGGAACACCTACTCGAGAAATGTTTTCCCGAGCTGCGACAACACCTGGTGAATAGCAAGCTGACCAGCCCCAGGAAGCTTGCTGAGGAGGCGGACATCTGGGCTAGTACCCGGGTGTCCTGGAAGGGGACAGGAGGGGATTCCCAGAAATCTGGACAGGGCGCCCCCCAGAAGAAAGAGGGGGGAGATAACAGAAGGGAGTTCTCAAAAGGTCCACAAAATCCTTCTCAAGGAAGGGGCAGAGGATTCATCCCTAAGGCAAACCCACCCTGAAACCCTAATCCTGGCCAAAGCCAGCAGCCAAGGGTTATCCATTGTTTTGAATGTGGTGGTGTGGGACACTACAAGGGGGACGTAAGATGTCCAAAAAGACCACCCCCTCCCACTGGAGGAAAAGCCCCGGGAATCACTAGTGTAGTGCTCGGGGAGGAGATGCCCTTGGATAAGGGAGGGGAGCGGGCGGGTGTCACCTTAGTGTCCCTGGGAGAGAAGGAGATGGTACCAAAAACCCAGTTGCCCTCTAATACTACCAAGCATGAGCAGTGGGTTACCATCAATGGCCATAGAGGGGAGGCTCTGAGAGACACAGGAGCCAGTATGACTATGGTAAGAAGTCATCTGGTGTCTCCAGGGCAGGTCATTCCAAATGTACTTCATCCCGCTGTGATGGCTGACAGTAGATTGGGCCACTATCCTGTGGCTGAGGTTCCCTTTGAGTGGGGAGGGGTTGCAGGTTCACTTCGAGTTGCCGTAAGCCCTGCCGTGCCTGTTGATTGCCTGTTGGGAAATGACATGGAGCACAATGCTTGGAGGGAGGTGGAGTACCGGACTCATTCTGAGATGCTGGGTACACCTGACTGGGCCTGTGTCAGCACAAGGTCCGCGACTACCCGGAGAGGGAGTTCGCTTACGCTGGAGCCTGGAACAATGGCCCAGCCAGCTGCCGTAAAAGAGAAGGACAGAAGGCAGGAGGAGCCTGCCTCAACATCTCTACCTCGTGAGATGGATAGACCACCGGCCGAGGTGGATCTGGAGTCCACTGAGGAGAGTGTTGTTCCACTGGAAGGCCTACCCATCCCTGCTGATTGGCATGTGGAGGGAGGTCCAACCAGGGAGTAATTCTGCCAAGCTCAGGAGGAGTGTCCTACTCTTGAAGGGCTGCGGCAACAGGCCAAAGCCCAGGCAGCAGGGAACGTTGTAGGGAACTACCAGATTTACTGGGAGGATGGACTCCTCTACAGTGAATCAAAGGCACCCGGACCTGGTACATCCAGAGCCTTGGTGGTCCCAGAATGTTTTAGAGCCTTCCTTCTGGAACTGGCTCATGAGATACCCTTGGCAGGTCATCTAGGGCAGGACAAGACCTTTGCCCGGCTTGTTCCCCACTTTTACTGGCCTCGGATGAGAGTGGCGTCTGATACCTACTGTCGGACATGTGTGACTTGCCAAGCCAGTGGGAAAACAGGGGTGAAGCTGAAAGCTCCCCTGGAACCACTCCCGGTCGTTAGCACCCCCTTTGAAAGGGTGAGCATCGACATCGTAGGGCCATTAGATCCACCCACTTCAGCTGGTTACAGGTTTATCCTGGCTCTAGTGGATCATGCCACAAGGTACCCAGAGGCCATTCCTCTGAGGACCATCACTGCACCTGCAGTGGCAAAGGCCCTGATGGGGATCTTCACCCGAGTGGGTTTCCCCAAGGAAGTTTTGTCCGACAGGGGGACAAACTTCCTGTCAGCTTACATGCGGGCCATGTGGAGGGAGTGTGGTGTTACCTACCGGTTTACCACTCCTTATCACCCACAGACCAATGGTCTCGTGGAAAGGTTTAACAAGACCTTGAAAGGCATGATAAGAAGTCTGCCTGAGAGCCTGCGGAGGAAATGGGACGTCCTCCTACCCTGTCTCTTGTTTTCCTACAGGGAAGTGCCACAGAAGGGAGTGGGCTTCAGCCCCTTCAAACTTTTGTATGGGCACCCTGTACGGGGAACTCTCAGCCTGGTAAAGGACAGCTGGGAAAAGACTCTCAGGAAGCTTCCCCAGGACGTGGTGAGTTACATGCCGGCCTTCCGGAGCCAAATGGCCAAGTTGTGGAAGCAAGCTTCGGACAACTTGGAAGCCAGCCAAGCAGTAATGAAGGAGTGGTATGACCACAATGCTCACCCTGTGGAACTGGAGCCTGGACAGAAAGTGTGGGTGATGGAACCTGGAGTGCTAAATGCTCTACAGGATCGTTGGACAGGCCCCTTTGAGGTATTGGAGAAAAAGGGGAAAGCCACATACTTGGTGGACCTCAAGACCCCGAGGCAGCCCCAACGGGTGCTTCATGCCAATCGCCTCAAGCCACACCATGAGAGGCCCGAGATCGTCTTGATGATGGTGACCGATGGAGCAGAGGAAGAGGAAAGTGAGCCTCTCCCTGATCTTTTCTCATCTCAAGAAAAGGATGGGTCGGTGGAGGGAGTGATTCTCTCACCATCCCTGACTCCTGAACAGCGAAGAGATTGCCGCCAGATCCTGGAGCACTTTTCCTCCCTGTTCTCCCTTGTCCCGGGAAGGACCCACCTGTGTACCCATGATGTGGACACAGGAGACAGCCCACCTGTGAAGTCTAAGATCTACCGGCTGTCAGACAAGGTGAAGGCCAGCATCCCTGGTGAAGTAGCCAAAATACTGGAGCTGGGAGTAATTGAACCTTCCAGTAGTCCTTGGTCAAGTCCGGTGGTTCTGGTACCGAAAGCTACCCCACCGGGTGCCACACCTGAACTAAGGTTTTGTGTTGATTACAGAGGACTGAACTCAGTAACAAAGACTGATGCTCATCCGATCCCCAGGGCGGATGAACTTATTGACCGGCTGGGAGATGCCCAATACTTAAGTACCTTTGACCTTACTTCCGGGTACTGGCAGATCTCCCTTACTGAAGGAGCAAAGGAAAGGTCAGCCTTCTCCACGCCACAGGGTCACTACCAGTTCTGTGTGATGCCCTTTGGGCTTAAGAACGCCCCTGCAACGTTTCAGCGGCTGGTGAACCAGGTCCTCTCTGGTATGGAGGCTTTCTCTGCTGCTTACCTGGATGACATAGCTGTCTTCAGTAGTAGCTGGGAGGATCATCTGCAACACTTGCAAGCTGTTCTCCAGGCCCTGCAACAAGCTGGCTTGACCATCAAGGCCAGTAAGTGTCAGATCGGGCAGGGGTCGGTAGTGTACCTGGGCCACTTGGTGGGCAGAGGGACGGTGCAGCCCCTCCAGGCAAAGATAGAGGCCATCATGGCCTGGGAGCCCCCCAAGACCCAGACAGAGGTCCGAGCCTTCCTGGGCCTCACAGGATATTACCGCCGTTTCGTGAAGGGGTATGGAACTATTGTGGCACCCCTCACGGAACTTACTTCCAAGAAACAACCTCGAGGGGTGGTCTGGACGGAGGCTTGTCAGCGAGCCTTTGTGACTCTCAAACAAGCATTGTGTACTTCTCCAATACTCAGGGCCCCGGATTTTTCAAAAGAGTTCATTGTCCAAACAGATGCATCAGAACATGGCATTGGGGCAGTGTTATCGCAACTAAATGATGAGGGCCTGGATCAACCTGTGGTCTTCCTGTCCAGGAGACTACTCCTCAGGGAACAGAGGTGGAGTACTATAGAGCTGGAGGCCTTTGCGGTGGTTTGGGCTCTTAAGAAGCTGCGTCCCTAACTTTTTGGTTCACACTTCCTGGTTCAGACTGACCACTGGCCCCTTCGTTGGCTAATGCAGATGAAGGGGGAGAATCACAAGTTGTTGAGGTGGTCCATCTCCCTACAGGGAATGGAGTTCCGGGTGGAACATCGCCCTGGAGTGGACCACGCCAATGCAGACGGTCTCTCTAGGTATTTCCGCCTTAGTGATGAGAACTCCCAAGGGATTGGGTAGTTCTCCCCACTTTCAGCTGTGGGGGGGGACGCGTGTGAGACCTGTCTGATTCTGAGGGTCCCTTCACTGAAATGATTTATTTTGTCCCCTTTAGCCCCTCACTATTTTCATCTTTTTCTTTTGTGTCCACCTGGAATTTTTGTTGTTGTCAGCAATGTCTGAGGGGCTAGGTGTTCCTTGGGTAGGATGTTTTACCTTACCTCCCTGAGGCCTAGTTACCCTCATGGAAAGTTAGACAGATACATGGGACCTAAAATGGTGGCCACCAACTGTCACAACTGCCACCCTAAAGGAGCTGTCCCATTGACTTACATTAGGAAGGTTCCAGAACTCACCAGAACCTTCCCACCGGCTGGACCTCGCCTATAAAAGGCCAGTGGCCAGCACGGCCATTTTGTGAAGAGAAACCTGTGACCAGGGAAGGAGAGGGGCAACATTGAGAGGAGGACGGTGCGCTACAAGTGGACGATCGGCTCGTGGGCCGGCAATCACCTGTTCTGACACTACCCCTCTGGTGATGACCAAACCCTGACCTGGCAGAAGCCTGATTAACCTTTGTGTCCAAAATTGTTAATTTTCACCACAAGACTTGTGCACAGAAAACCCTCTCTGAAGGTTGGCAGTGGGAGGAAGAATATTTAGTGAGGACTGCCGACCCTTCAAAGTCTCCAGAACCCCCCCCTTCATCGGCTGTGGAGCCGGCCCTCCAGCTTCGAAGCCGGCTTTGGGTGCGTGATCGAACACTCACCAAGCGGAGTGAAGAGCAGAGTCTCCAGTGTCCCCCGGCGTGAGGAGCGGTCGTGCGGTGACGAAGGGGAGCTTGGCAGACCGGCCCCAGCGGGAGCGAAGCAGGGAAGAGGCTTCCGGAGGTGTTCCCCGGCGGGAGGAGTCGACCCGCGGCGTCACCAAGGAGACTGGCGAATCGACACCAGCGAGAGCGGAGCTTCCGGAGGTGACCCCCGGCGTCAGCAGTGAGGGAGGAGCAGCGCCTTGGGAACGCAGTGGAAAGAGGTACTGCCGGTGCATCTGAGCCAAGGAAGAGGAGCGCTGCTCGACCACCGCCAGACTCTGAGGGGAGGCCGAATCTCTTCAGCACTGACAGACACCAGCGGAGTTAAAGTAAGCTGGGTCTTCATCGGGTGGAGGGCGAAGGCGGCGCTTAAAGAGACAGCGCTTCCCAGAGTGTCTTCAGAACTTTGAGGGGAGTAAACGTTAGCAGCATTATTCCTCCCACCTGAACTAGAAACTGCCTCAAGAAACTTAAGTACTGTCTTCACTGGAACTAGTGAAAGGGGATTAACGAATTGTAAGGGGAGGTGTTGGAGGTGAGAGAGTGGGGGGCTCAGTTTAAAAAGTACCAGTCTTAGGGAGCAGGGTCTTTCAGTTCAAGAGAAGGAGGAGTAGCAGTATCCCATAATACTGCATAAGATTATACTGGCCCTGCCAAGTCGCCCTACTAGAATGAGGGAGTGTCAACAGGAATAAACTAAAGTGTGATGGTAATTTTACTCATTCTCTTCCAGTGAGGCAACAGTGTGAACTATTGAAGTATTGTATACCAAGAATAATAAGAGCGCTTGACCCTGCACGCGTAGGGGTAAAGTATCAAGTGGTTATCCTTCAGGAAACCCCAGTCTTGAGAGAACCTCTTACTCTGGTATTGTATTGCCTTATTTAAGAACAAGGTCAAGAAGAACTGATTGTATATTTTCACCTGATTGAACTGCAAAGAGGAAAGATTGTTCACTTTATTAATGTGAAGGGTAATAAGTGTTTTGATCTGCATTAATTTAAAAAGGTGATGTACTGATGTAACGAGAGAACTAACAAAGCAAAGAGAACAAAATCTATTTTTATAAAGTACAAACCTTATTTTTCTAAAAAAAGGTGTAGTGTCATTTTTGGTATGGATGGGCTCTGAGTTCCTGAAAGGTTACGCAAGCTTTACACGCATATTCCTTGGAGCAGCCTTAGCACTTTGCACACGTTACCCACTTGTTGACTAGAATAACCCTAGGTCTAACAGAGAGTAACAACAGTTTCAGAATGCTTACTACCTTTTCTGATAATGCTAATGATTTAAGAACTATACTGAAGCGCAAATGGCATATCCTAAAGACTGATAGTGTGATTGAAGGTGATATTCCACCTGCTCCTCTCATCACTTTCACAAGGGCACGATCAATAAAAGATGATTTGGTGCAGAGCTATTTGCATGCAGAGAGCAAGAAATCTAGGACCCTAAGGGAGCTTAGCGGTTTCTATCCCTGCAGCAAATGCAAGGCTTGTGTAAACAGAAAACGAACATTGACTTATGAAGTAGCTGGACTATCTAGACCAAGACCTATTTCCAAATATCTCACATGTCAGACCAACTATGTGGTGTATTGTCTACAGTGCCCGTGTGGCCTTTGCTACATAGGCAGTACAATTAACTCTGTGAAACTAAGAATATTAGAACACATGAGGGCAATTGCTAAAGGTGATGTGAATTACCCGGTAGCGAGGCATTTTGTTGAGAAGCATAACAGCAATAGGGACCTATTGCGTTATTTTGGTCTTGATCATGTACCAGCACAAATCAGAGGTGGAGACAGAGTCAGGAAGCTCAGAAGACTGGAATCTAGGTATATAATTGATTTGGGAACAAAAACACCGAAGGGACTCAACATGTGTGAGCAAATGTTATTCCATTTAGGAGATTAAAAAACAGAATCTTAGCGCTGCATGTTTAAAGCTATTAAATGTTTGTCTGTCATATGAATTGTATAATTACTGTTGTCTCATACAGGAGGGATAAGCCGATACACGGCTCAACTATGGTTTCGCAGCACAAACTTTGCTGATATACGGCATAAGCTGTCATCACAGGTTATTGATTGTTAAGGTTATTTAGTAATTAACAATCACCAGAAATAATACTATTAATGTGTATCTGTGGAACTGTTAAGCAATGTTAAGGCTTGTTTTTACAGTGTGAGATGGCGGCCAAAAACAAACAACTGAGTCCCTCCTTGACTTTGTTGACACATCAACATCATGTGACTTGTGTAACAACCAATAGCTTAAAAGAGAATGGTTCAATGCCGGCTTTTATGAAATACGAGACTAAGCCATAGGCGAAACGCATCTTTTTCATGTTTGCTTCCACGGACTTTTGAAAATAAGCCCATTTGTGCAGTAAGCCAGTAAGCCCTGTGAGTGCCTTTTCCTGTTTTGAATGGTGGGAAAAACGAGTGTGATATGTACGCGGCTGCACCGCCGCGTTTGAGGCACCCGTTCTTTAAGTGCGCCGTGAGGTGGTGTAAGCGGAGCGAAAAATATATATCAATTGAGAAAGAATACGGAGGTATTCGAAACGCGTCTGACAACATTTGAATAAAGACCTGCTAATCCACGAAAATTGGAGTCTGTATTTCGTTCCTTTGGCTGTGTTCCGGCTGGGCACTGCAGAGGGGATTCGGAGATATTTTCTCTCCGGTGGTGAAACGTGTTATGGCGGACTCTTGAGAAATAAAACGCTACTTGCTTTGCACTTACTCTGGGCTCGTGTCTGCTTCTTCGGTGCTTGCTGGAAACCCCTTGTTGCACCTGATTCTTCTAAGCAGCCTCTGGGATATATATATATATATATATATATATATATATATATATATATATATATATATATATATATATATATATATATATATATATATATATATATATATATATATATATATATATATATATATATATATATATATATATATATATATATATATCAGTGTGAGTGAGAAGCATGCAAGTGTTACAGAAAGAGTAAAAGTGTGTTCGAGTCAGTGTGACAGAGGGGGTATTTGTGTAAACAGCTGACAGCGTGCAAGTCCTTGTATCTAGGCTGGTATCCCCATGAATTCGGGAAGTGTAGCCACCAAGCAAGGGCAGCTTAAAGCCAGAGTTGTCTTCCCTTTTCTTCAAACAAGACATGGTTCTTACAGGTTGTGCAGGAGAGTAGAGCATTGGACTGCTAAGGCCATGCGCCGAGGGGGGTTGCGAAGAGGAGCAGAAGGCTGGATTGAACCTGGTTGGAAGTAGAGATACAGCAGCAGTTAGTGGTAGGAGGGAGGACTGTACAATGACCACAGCGGGAGACCCAGCAGTGGTAAGTGGTTCAAGGGAGAATAGATTGCAATAAGTTAGTGTGTTTTGTAATCTTCACTGTATCAGAGGCAGACAACGGGACTAACCCCTGAAGACGAGTGTGAGTTGCAAGTCTATGTTCCAAATGTGAACCTCCCAGGGGGTCAAGAAACTGCGTCTCCTTCCCAGCAGACCTTGTGCAGTGCACCATGCACACACACAACAGGGGTACCTTGATCGGTTGTAACTGTCCTGTAAAATACTGTAGTAAGCAGCCCATCCTCCCTCAAAGTCATGACTTACCTTAACTCTGTGAGCATCTGGTCTGCGAGAGACCAACTGTGAAGGCTAACATCTGGTGGAGAGTGAGGGATGGCCTGGTGCAAAGGGTAGACAGCCTGAGGAGTGGGCTGCAAGGGCTGGCATAGAGGACACAACCTCTAGAGTGATGCACCGAGTTTAGCCTGCCTGATATAAATGTTCTGATTGATTGATAGACTACCTTAGACCAGCCGGTGAGTGGCAGAGTGCACAGCAAGGACCGCAAACACTTATTTAACCAGACCTGCATGTGCAAGCGTGGCCTATGGATGCAGCATTACTCTGCAGCCATCTTCCCAATTGCAACTGTAATAAAAACTAGTCAGGTGACATGCTGAGCGAAGCACAGAAATATAGTGTACTCATTTTGAGCCACACCCTTAATTACATTGGCAACGCCTCCTGGAAAGGATTTGTTATTTTTGGTCCACACCACCTATTGTTTTATCCCATTTTAAAGCTGCGTATAGTAAAAATCTTTGCTAGCCAAGCAAATGTTTTTCTTAATGCAGCACATGTTTCAATACAGCAAAGTAACGGGTGCCTCGCGTCATATGCAATAAGCACCATAGGGTGGCTCTAAAGTAGCACCTAAGGAGTTGCACCGATATTCTAGTGGGAAGCATGTTTTACGGAAAAGAAAAGCAAATACATTTTTATGCTGTGAACGAACCGATACGCTTCTGAAAATAATTTTTGTACACACATAAATACATGCTCACAGACAAGAAACTGCACATTTACACCCACACAGTGACAAGTCCCACATCTGAGAATCTGCTACCTAGATGCCTGTAGATTACAATGAGAGCATATTTCTGTACACACCACAACAAACTGCAAAAGCAACCACTCTGGAAGAACACCTTGGCAGGAGCCAGGAGCGCTAGTTTGGATTGCAATTGGAAGATAAGCTGTAGGAGATGTGTCTGTACTAACTGAAAGGTGCTAGAGGTCGGACGGCACTGCTGGGTCTCCAAAGGCTTAGGCGGGGCTTCAAGGCCACACAGCCCTAGGGATTGTTCCCAGCACGACTGTTGTGGGAGAACTGGTAACTAAACAAAGATGGACTACCCTGCGCTCTTTGCTTGCGGTGTTTGCGCATGAGCATGGTGTAGACCCGGAGCGCACGCCCCTCCTACGAGTGACACTTGGTAACTAACAAACAATGTGATTGACTACAAGGCTGAGCCCTGCTAACTGGGAATAAAGTTAAAAACAAGTGAAGAATGGAATCTGATGCCTCCGCACGCCGTCATAAACAGAGCATGACGTGTACCCACAGCAGCAATTCACACGCAGAAACGAATAAAAACAAGCGGCATTCACTCGGTGCCAACAGCCACTCTTCCGCTCCGAGCTCGGCTGTCACCCTCCCACACAGAGGCCTGTGACGCAGATCCTGCATGGGAGGGAGGCTGGGCGTGGGAGACAGGGAGCAAGCAGCCTGGAATACCGAGCCTGGCGCTCGCACTCGCACCGGGGAGAGAGAGGGGGCGAAGAAGGGCAGGGCAGGCTACCAAAAGGGAGGGATAGCGGTGACACATGAGAGGCGGAAGTGAAGTATTTGCATACTTGTATTGCGCATGTGTGATAGAGTCAGGCAAAATAAGCCGTCAGCAGCGCAACATCAAAAAAAGAGTGCAAGCAACCAGCCAATCCAACAACAAACAAGCATTTCTTAATGCAATATGACTCGTATTTACTCAAGTCCTATTGCATTGGAAACGGGAGGGTGGGGGTCCAGGAAGGCACGAACAGGAGTGGGGAGGGAGTGAGGGGGAGACCAAAAAGTCACAGACTGCAGGAGGGGGTGGGGGGGACACAGGACAAAAATAGTTTTGGAAAAAAGGGGTCAATAGCCAGGGAAGGATATAAAAGACAATATGGCCGTCAGGAGGAGGGACTAAGAAGTTGAAAACAAATCAAAAGGCAGTATTTAGGAGTGAAGCCCATCACAAATATGGCCAGAAATGGGCGGAGCTTCCCCCACTATACTGTATACAGAATCTCTCTGACCAGACAGCGCATGCGCTGCCTAGTCCGAGACCTAAAAATGGATATTAAATATGAAACTCTCCTTGTACAGGAATACATCAGAACCAGAAGGCAAGCTGTTTACATATACAAAGAAAACAGTCATCATAGTTGAAGGTAGAATGATCGCTCTCAAACATAGTCTAGTTTTGGTAATTGGAGTTTATGTGATATTGGAATAAAACAAAAGATGTATAGAGAGACAGTGTTCATCATATGATTTAATAGGAAACCCGCCGAAGTATTATCCCTCACCAGGTCACTTACATGTGCATGACACATTTAGGAAATGGAATTGTATGTAGATTTGGTCCAGAGTCTTTGGAATGTGTATTTTCTGTTGCAAGTTAAAGGTTTAAATGCACACAATATTATTTACACCCAAAGCAAACGAGGTAGACAGTCAGCTATTTTTGCCAGTTCGGCACAATGAATTAACTGTGATTAACACTGTCTTTTCTATTTTTGCTTTTCAGGGGCACATATAAAGTAAAGGCATTTATTTCAAAGGAAGAATACAGAAATAGCAAAATGGCTCATTTCACAAAGCAAAAGTGGAGGCCTGATTTCAATACAAGTAAATGAACACTCAGGAAATGTATAATCACATAGCACAACACATAACACAGCAGATACAAACATACGTTTAAAGGTTCGGATAAACTCTGACATGATACTGAGAGTGAGTCCCATCTCCTGTTAGTTACCGAACAGGCCTTCAGGTATCTCTGACATCATGATCCACTTGAATGTTGCAAAAAGCAAGATGGTGGAGGAGGGGAAGTAGAAACATGACATGCATTGATTTCAGTGTTCAGTAGTGTCAACATTTGCACTGTCTAACTGCGTTCTTGTTCTACCGGGGCTTGAGATTTGATATGTTATGTTATGTTATATTACACAATTGTGGCCCCACACATAAATGTGGTGATTTACTTGACCCCATTTTTTCCAACCTTCCCCATGTACAGTGTCTCCCTGCATTACCTGTCCATTGGTCCGACCATTTTCTCATTAGATTCACCCTTACATCCACGGGCACTCTGTTCCATCCTAGAGTTTCTGCGACCACCATTAAAAGGGACTGGAAAAAGCTTGATATCGCTTCTTTTAAAAAGATTTTAAACTTACATCTCCCCACTGACTTGTACAAGTCGGAGGATATGGAAGCAGCGGCCTCTACAACTAATTTATGGCTCTCTGAAGCCATCAATATCTGCCTTTCTTCGTCTCATAAGAAATTGGCCACTCATAAAACGCCAGCCCCGTGGTCCAATGAACTATTGAAAGTTGATAAGTCCAACTGCAAAAAACTAGAACGGATCTGAAGAAAGGACTATTCTCCTACGGCAGGCCTCGCCTATAAAAAAGAACTGAAGCATTATCATAGAACGTGCGCCCAGACTAGGGCCAACTACGTAGCTAAAACTATTACTGAAGCAACGAACAAATCAAAAGTGCTCTTCGGTCTAGTAAAGGATCTTGCTGGTTCTCGCACCGTAGCTAAACCCCGCCTCTAAATAGCAAACAGTGTGATGAACTTGCACGGTTCTTTACCACGAAAATCGAAAAGATTTATCAGGACATACTTGATCAAAATTGTGGCAGCACTTCTCCTACGCTGGCCCCTAGTCTTAGTGACATGAGTAATTTTTCCATTCTCACTCATGCCCCTCTACTCTCAAAGTGCAAAAACGATGGATTTAGGCCCAGATCTCTGTACTGGGGTGAATGTATGACATTGTTCTGCAATCTGCCCATCAACTGTGGTTTTTGCATTTGTCACCCCGATTGGGATGGGTATGCTCAGACGTGAGTCCCATGCTCTCCACACCACTGGATTCAAGCAAGCCGGGCTGAAGATGGCTGGAATGCCAGAAACCGGTCCTCCGAAGCTTGTTTCCGGTCCAGGGAAGGCATGGCTTGGCAGTTCGGGCTTGACTGTTCCCATGAGGCACAGGGTCAGACTGATTTGCATATGGCCATGTCTGAACTGGGGTGGTGTGGAGTGCACAAAAACGATGGATTTAGGCCCAGATCTCTGTACTGGGGCGAATGTATGACATTGTTCTGTATTCTGTCCATCAACTGTGGTTTTTGCATTTGTCACCCCGAGTGGGATGGGTATGCTCAGACGTGAGTCCCATGCTCTCCACACCACTGGATTCAAGCAAGCTGGGCTGAAGTTGGCTGGAATGCCAGAAACCGGTCCTCGGAAGCTTGTTTCCGGTCCAGGGAAGGCATGGCTTGGCAGTTCAGGCTGGACTGTTCCCATGAGGCACAGGGTCAGACTGATTTGCATATGGCCATGTCTGAACTGGGGTGGTGTGGAGTGCAAAAAAACGATGGATTTAGGCCCAGATCTCTGTATTGGGGTGAATGTATGACATTGTTCTGCATTCTGTCCATCAACTGTGGTTTTTGCATTTGTCACCCTGAGTGGGATGGGTATGCTCAGACGTGAGTCCCATGCTCTCCACACCACTGGATTCAAGCAAGCCGGGCTGAAGACGGCTGGAATGCCAGAAACCGGTCCTTGGAAGCTTGTTTCCGGTCCAGGGAAGGCATGGCTTGGCAGTTCGGGCTGGACTGTTCCCATAAGGCACAGGGTCAGACTGATTTGCATATGGCCATGTCTGGACTGGGGTGGTGTGGAGTGCAAACAAACGATGGATTTAGGCCCAGATATCTGTACTGGGGTGAATGTATGACATTTTTCTGCATTCTGTCCATCAACTGTGGTTTTTGCCTCTACTCTCATGGCCAGAGCTCAATCCTGTAACCCTCATGGAGATTTTGTGTAAAGTAAAATCAGGCTCACCCACTAATCCTCTCCCCTTTCCTAATATTTGACTATTAGATACACCACAGCTCTCCATGATCTGTACAACACCCAACCTCTCTATAAATAATGCCACAGTCCCAGCTTGCTGGAAGCATGCTATGGTGACTCCTCTGCTGAAGAAGCCCGATGCTGATACTAAAGTCCTCTCACATTTTCGCCCGATTTCACTGCTGCCTGCCTTTTCTGAAGTCTTGGAAAGGCATATTCATCATCACTTAGCTCAGTTCATTGCCACCAACAATCTTTTGCACTTCTCCCAGTCTGGTTTTCGCCCAGACTTTTCGACTGAGACTACGCTTTTGGGCGTTACCGAGAATCTTCGTCTTATGTTAGATAGTGGAGACACAGCTGTACTGATCCTACTTGATCTTAGTGCGGCTTTCAACACTATTTCTCATAACATTCTCCTCAGATCCCTTGCTGCTATGGGCATTGGTGGCAAAGCCCTAAAATGGCTGACATCTTTCTTGACCAATCGGACCTTTCAGATGTTCTCACATTCTTCGACCTCCAAAACCTATTCTTCACCTTATGGAGTACCCCAGGGCTCGATTCTCAGCCCTCTCCTTTTTAATCTATATGTCACTCCCTTGGCTTACATCGCGGACCATGCAGGGCTTACTCTGTTCACCTACGCTGACGATTCTCAAATCGTTTTTTCCCTATCTCAATCTGACCAGGCCTCTTCCTCCCTCCTTTTGTCAGGACTTAAGGAAATATCCACTTGGATGAACCTTAACCTACTTAAACTGAATGGAGGGAAGACTGAGGTCGTGGTCCTCGGGCAAAAGCATAACCTTTGGAGCTCCAAACACTGGCCATCTGAAAAGGGCCCCCTTCCATCTCCATCTGAGCACGTGCGCAACCTGGGAGTGACTATAGATAAAGGGCTGACAATGCAAGCTCAGGTAAACAGGGTGGCTGCTATCTGTTTCACAATTCTGCGCTGGTTGAGGAAAGTTTTTAGGATGCTGCCAAAGGACACCCAGAGGTCCATAATTAACGCCTTGGTGGCCTCTCAGTTGGACTACGGAAACATACTCTACCTGGGGGCCACCAAGGCAGTCACGAAGCGCCTCCAACTGGTTCAAAATGCTGCTGCACGTTTACTCTGCTGCTGCAAGAAAACCAATCACATCTCTGGGCACCTCTGAGATCTCCAGTGGCTTAGAGTGGAGAGCCGGGTAAAATTTAAAGCTTTAAGTTATATGCACAAAATTAAGACTGGAAGTGCACCCAGCTATTTGCAAACTCTTGTAAAAACCTACTCTCCTGCACGTCCTCTCCGCTCTTCTTCACAAGGTTTTTTCTGCATGCCCAAATACAGACTCTCAAAAATGGGCAGCAGGTCCTTTTCCTTTCTAGGTCCCACACTCTGGAACTCTCTCCTTATTGAAATCCGTTCTGAGAACTGTTACGGTCGTTTCTGTAAAGCCATTAAAACCTGGCTATTTAATCAATAATTTACTGGTTCTCTGTGTCATGCGGCTCTTGTCTTTGTTAGCACCGGGAAACCCTGTTTGGGTAGCTGTCGCGCTCTACAAGCTTAGTAAATAAATCCTAAATAAATAAAAATATGTGGGTGGCGTAACAGTCAGAGCTGCAGACTTTGGACCTGGGAAACCGGGGGGCATATTATCAAGAAAAACATTAAAATTATCGCTGGTTTAGCGGCAGAAAGCTGCAGCTAAAGCGGTGATAATAGGCTTGATAATATGCCCTGGAGAATTCCAATAGAAGCCCATGTTCACACCAGAACATGGACTTTTATTGGAATTCTCAAGGGAATATTATCAAGCCCACTATTGCCGCTTTAGTGGCAGGCTTCTGCCGCTAAACCATCAATAATTTTTAATGCCGTTCTTGATAATATGCCCCTTAATCTTTCCGAGCTAACCAAAACATGAATGTTATCCTTGTGTAACGAAACTGGTGCACATGTAATGCGCTCCATACCTTCCAGGCGCAGTCGTGCTATTTTAAAACTGCAACAAAAAAAAGAGAAAATTAAGAGAAAGGCATGTTCTATTTGCTGTGCTCTCGAGTAATGTGTGACTTTGACGCAAGTGCTTCCATAATAAATTTAAAGGTGAGTTTTGAGTGTTTGTTTCTGAATGTACACCAGATTATCTTCTAGGATAATTGCCCTAAAAAATATTTGAAGAGTGCCAACAACAGACTCGATGTGGTATTGTTATATGATAGTTAAGCTGAGGTAGAAAAGATACCCGGTTTTGAGGGAAGAATGAAAAGGCAACTAGATTAACCTGTGTATTTCTTCTCCCTCCAGCATCTACAGAAAGCTATAGATTGACGGGAACAAATACCTTCACTCTGAAACATCCTATGTGTATTTTTTTAAAACATTCACTGAGTCCTCATCACATTTCCTAATTGTCTTTCAATGCACCACTTGGTGACTTGTCATGAAAAATGATTGGCTTGCATTCTCCCAAGTTCCTCCCCAGGGCAGGCTTTAGCGCTGGTGGCGCCAGGTGCGACAATCAGTTCTGGCGACCCCCATGACCTCCTTTTCGGATTTCCTGACTACCACTAGGCAAATGTGCCCCTCATTTCTCCATAGCCCCTCTCTCACTTACATCTAATTTGTTTTGAAGCACTGGTAAAGTCTGGCCATACTGATAAGAATGTGTTATTGCTACTGTTCTCCAGGCACACAGAAATGATTTGAGGTTGTGGTTTCAGTAGTCTTTTCTTTCCTTGATTGGTTATATAAGCCCTTTGGCCAACACGTGTTTCGTCTCAAGCTGTTTGTGTCACGGCAGACTTCCTCAGGACAAGATTTCGGTCTCCCCAAGTTGATTTTATCTTGTAGGCTTTGTTAAGTTCTACCAGCGGTTGTCATGTCAGACTCCAGCTGTCCTATTGTTGTGCACAAAGTTGTAGTAAAAGGAGGTTGATGTATTTGTTATTTGGTGTGTACGTTCCCTCAGGTAACCGGTCTGCAGCGATTGTCGGCAAGAAGTGTGTGGACCTTCTGTGAATTTAACATAGACTACAAGATAAAATCAACGTGGCGAGACCAAAATCTTGCCCTCAGGAAGTCTGCTGTGACTCTAACAGCTTGAGACAAAACATGTGTTGGCAAAAGGGCTTTTATTACCAATCAAGAAATAAAAAGACTATTGAACCCACAACCTCAAATAATTTCAGTGTGCCTGGAGAACTGTAGCGATAATTCCGTAATCTTTACTGATTAGGGAGGAATGGATGGCTCTTCCTCCACCTGAGTACCAGATAACATTTGGATATTGTCCTAAATTTTGTTTGCGATATCTTTTTTACACATTTGGTTGAGTGCACCAACCTCTGAGCCATTGCTTGGTTTTGTGCTATAATAAGAATGTGTATCGACCCAAAGGAACTCTTTTTAGCAACATTAGGAATAGATAATGAAAAACTGGGGAAAAAACATAACGTCCTAACTATTTTATGCAATTTGAATGCTACACTTTGATGCCCGTTAGTAACAGTCACTGCGGTGACAAAAGGATCTCTGTGACAAAGGCAGTAATCCACTCAGCTAGCTTTAATAAAAACACATCTGTGATCCATATGGTATGCGATCATTGCAGCAGGCATATTAATCCTCTGTGCTAGTATATGCCCTTAGACAAAAGTCAGATCTCTCGAACAGGAATATTAATCACCAGAGTTATCTTGACATTTTTATTGCTGCCTGAAAGCTGGACGCACAAGCAACTCTGTAGAAGGTGTTTTCAAATCATAACTTATTGCTAAAGTCAGCACTTCTCTGAATTCAGCACCCCCTCCCTAGGTCAGCACCCAGTGTGGCCGCACCAGTCGCACTGCCCTGTTCCTTCCTCTAAGATCCTCTTTCTTGTTAAATAGACATATTTTTTTGGGTGGTAATCTGGGTTAGAAACTGAATAAATATTAAGTGCTCCAGTCGTGGGCTCCTTCAAGGATGCATGTATGACACTAAAGCAGATTGTTAGAGGTATGATGCAGATAACGTGAAGGGGTGATATCCTAGAGGATGTAATAAATCAGCACAATTATGTTGTGTTCACCACGACTATTCCAGGAAGTATCTCTGCCTCTCTCCCGAGCTGTTAGTTTACATATCTTCAAATTTAAAGACTGTTGTGCTGAAGGTGTTTATTGGAACTAGAAAATTAGTTTTACAACTGTCTCTCTGGCCCTCTTCATGCAGAGTTAAGATGCAATATTAACATATATTTTAATGGAGCCTGCATTCCAGGGGGTATAAGACCATTTCTGATTTCCTTACTACAGACAACTTGTGATGCTCTTGTTGGCTGTAATAAAGAAATGTCAATGCTGCTAACCTCAATAACTTATTATAGTTGAGTTCTCTCATCATAATACCACAGCTTGGAGCCAAGGGGAACGGCAGAATACGTAGCATAATTAACGCTAGGAGATTCAACAAGGAAAATTAAAACTGGCTTTCCCGCTTGTAATGTGCTTTGCTAAATTAACAGTGATCCACAGAAAGGAGATTTTTATGGCACTGTTTTTTGACACTTAGTAATTAAGGTACGCTAGACTCTCCATATATATGTTTCTACACATTCTGAGTGGCAGTGTTTTTATATTTGCCTTTAGTTTAACTGATTCCAATATCTTTTTTCAACAAAAAGTAAGATTTTGCACTACAGATTACACTTTTATTCTCTATTCCTGCATATGTACCATCTCATTCTTATGAAAAAAACTACACACCAAGGATTCCAGCAGTGTTATAGGAGAAAGAGCGTTCCCCGGAACAGATCCTTTTGATTTTCGGGACTGATGCTAAGAACAGATTAGGTCAACGAAGATATCTCAAGGAGCGATAGAAAGTGATAAGGGAGTGGGTGATTGTGGGACCTTTCCCCCTGAGGGTCTTGTGAGCTATGCATAATGATTTGAACATATATGTTTGTTTATTGGCATCCAATGAAGTATTTTAAGGGCAGGCTTGGCAGAATGAGTTTTAGGGGTATTAAGTGGCAACCTGGCTGCGCAATTCTGCACAACTTGAAGTTTCCTTGTGGTGGATTTGGGGGCACCAAGGTAGAGGGAATTCCCATAGTCCTGGGGGGAGAGAGCCAATGCCTGAACTATGACTCTCCTAGCTGGCAACGGAAGAAGTGGTAGAAATTTACGGATCAATCTAATGATGCCGAAGCAGGTAGCTGCTAAATTTACTGCTTGGTGGTCAAATTTGAGAGACCTATCCAACCAGACCCCCAAGTATTTAATTTAAAGTTATGGGGCAGGAGGAGGAC
Source organism: Lissotriton vulgaris (assembly GCF_964263255.1). Taxonomy (NCBI): domain Eukaryota; kingdom Metazoa; phylum Chordata; class Amphibia; order Caudata; family Salamandridae; genus Lissotriton; species Lissotriton vulgaris. The sequence continues at coordinate 684,548,173 of NC_141689.1, forward strand.
CAAGACAGTTAGGCCAGACCAGTCCAAGAGTTGATATCGAGTGATGGCCCAAGATCATTAATTCAGTCTTATCTCCATTGAGCTTGAGGTACGAGTGATTCATCCATTTGGCCACTGTCTCCAAACAGATTTGCAGGTTGGCTGGAAGGTTATTGGGATGTTTTAGAGCTACCACCAGCTGTGTATCATCCGCATATGTGATGATATGGATCCCATGTGGCAGGACTAGCTCAGCGAGGGGTTTAATATCAACATAAAACAATGTGGGGCTAAGTGAGGAGCCCTGGGGACCTACTGAGGACCTTACAATATCCTATTTTTGCATGGCACAGCTACTTTATCCCATGTCTATTTTGCCTGTCTTTTTCACAGCAAACTCCCACCAAACAATTAAAAAATCGAGTGAAATTCTACCACATGCATACAATAATGCATAGATCATTATTTGTGCCTGTGGAATAATCACATGTGAAGCTATCTCTTGGGAAATACCCAAACAAGAGGAAAGAACTCTGATACCACAACCTTATGCAAAGCTGAATTCTACACAGTTACTTCCACTAATATAATTCAACAGTCCAGACACAAATATATTATCAATACCTTTGTAGACAATATGTCAATGTATAATTCTGCCTTTAAACCATAGTAAGAAAAACCTTAACTTCACCAGCCCTAGTAAGTGCAGTCGAACTATTAGGCCTGTAAACGCGGTTGATAGCAACACTCACTTATACTCACAAGCACTTAAATGAATCTGTTTTATGTTGATTATTTCATTGGGATTAACTGAGTGGAACTGTTCATCCAGCATGCTTTACTGTTGGTGGAAGAGAAGCATTTATCTCTAATACAAATCCCATAGCCAGTCTCTAAATGAAGGAGAAGGCCCTGAGTTCCCAGGCCAAGACTGAACTCCTTAACAAGGTGCATTTGAGATCATGATTACCCACCAGCAAAACACCAACTATCTTCCAGTTGTGTTCTCTGGACCCAAACACTGGGATAGAGTTTGTTATATTGCCCTCATAACATGACTTGGGATGGGATGCACTGTTTTTAAATTGATGTATACCAGTTCCAAGTTAGTCTTCACATAGCGAGTCACAATACAACCTTTTGAAGATTCTGAAGCACGTCATGAGTATCCTGCAGAATATGTTTGTCCGGGACACTTTCTTTCCAACAGATGCACACATGGTGAATGCTGTCAAAGCAAATTCTATACAATTGTCAATAAGACCATTTGTCAGGCCATTAATGCTTTCACATGTGGCCATCCCCATTATCTCCCTTCATAGAGATTAGCAAAAACCTGACTTGCTGACGGTGACTCAGGACCAAATGGGTACCATATCAGCTACAGTTGCAACTTGGATGTAGATGTGGCAATAGATGAGGCAAGGAATGTAGTGTGATAGGAGTAGAACTGATTATTGCAGCAAGGGCTGTAGCCATGGCTGTGGCAGGGGCAGGAATCAGAGTGGCAGCTGATTGCTGCACAAGTGTACAATTGTAACTGCCTTGTCCCTGGCAAATCTGTTGGTTGCCAAGACTGGACTGGAGTATTGATCCTCTTCCATGCCTGCCATTTTTCATTGGGTCTGAGAACACTTGTTTTGCAGTGCATTGATGGACCCACTTAGTATTATCTGGGATGATATACAGGTTTTACACAAGCTTCTTCTCTTCCCAACATGGTCGGCAGTTAGACTATTTGACAATCACAATCGTAAGGTTGTGCATTACTATGGCTGCCTATACCTATCATAAATGTATTACGTATAAAAAACATCAACACATTGTATGATTTGATACGAACCCCAAGTTCAACTAAGTACAGTAACACCTCCTCTCTAAGTAAATTCTCAAGTTCAAGGGCCAGATGTATGTCCCTTACATTTTACGACTCGCAAAATGCAATGTACAAGTGTCACAGACATTGTTAGTGATTCCCAAATGGGGTCGCAAATTGCATGCCTCATCAATATTCATGAGGCAAATGCAGTTTGAGGCCCATTGGAATTGGCTCGCACGCCCAGGGATGGTGGCCTGCTGGGGTCAGCAGACCACCATGTCTGGGACTGCTTTCTAAATGAAGCAGGTTTAAAAAAAAAATGCAGTCCATTTTCCTTAGAGGAAAACGGGACGCATTTGAAAAAGAGAAATAAACTTTTTTGTTTCATTTTTTGAAAGGCAGGCAGTGGTTCGTAGGTCCACTGCCTGTTCTTTAAAAATATTTTTGTACACACTCACAAAGGGGAAGGGGTCTCCTGGGGACCCCTTCTCATTTGCCAGTGGTTTACCACCTACTTGATGTAGGTGGTAAACAGCTAGTGTTTTGCGACCGCAAATACGGTCGCAAAACAATAGTACATGGCAGTGAGTCTCGCTATTAGGAAGGGATGCCTCTTCCTAATAACAAGAGTCGCAAATGCTATTTTGTGATTCAGTGACTCAAAAAATATAGTTTGTACATGCCATGTCACTTTTTTGCAGTTGCTTACAGGCTGATCTGCTGTTTGTGACTGCATAAAAGTGTCGTACATCTGGCCCCAAATGTACTAGCTATATGTTTGCATTCCCCTCAGACACACTGTTTTTAGCCATTCACAATTCGTACGTCTAATGCCTCCCAACACATTTCCAAAATTCCATACTCCACGTAATAGGCAGAGTTGATTCCCTAAACAAATCTCTTCCATCCAGCTCAGTTCCTGTCATGGGCCAGCTGCCTGCATGGCCTATTTTTTCTAACTAATTCTTGGTGTTGCTATATGATGTCAATGTAAGGTTTATTTTCGGACTCACAAACATTTATTTCATTTTCACTTGTTAAGAAAACTTTTTCCAATTACATATTTAAATTTGTGACCATATTTCAAAATCCATCATTATCCCCATTTGGCCATTTGCAAGTTTCGATTATGGAAAGAATTTGGATGTAAGCTAAATGTGTTTTACAACTCACTACTATAAAACATAACAAGAATGATCTATACAAATTAATACTGCATCAAGGTTCTACGAATTCTACGATTCATCAGTGAGAAAAAACCATTTGGAGCATCATTACGATGTCGAGCAGATTTGCATCTTCATGATACCGTAGAGGACTGGAAACCGCCTGACCATAGGTCAGCAGTTCTGACTGCTCATTTGCAGGTGGTCAGAAACATCCATTTTATGATAGCAGCTTGTGCGGTGGGCAAAAGAAAAGCGCACATCACATGCTGCCATTGTAAAATGGATGTTTTTTGACATTCCTGCACTGTGTGAGGGCACTGAGGGCACGATCTCACCCAGTGACGACAGGCTCCATGATGATACTCGCAGCGATAGTAATCTTCCCGCACCGGACTGGTGCGTCCCGCAAACGAAGGATGCGACGACTCTGGCAGCGGCAAAAATACAGGTGACAGAGGCAAAAAGACAGGGGAAACCACACCAAAGATGCCAGGTCTAACACACACAAACTAAGGTGTGCATAAATATATGGGGTGGTACTGTGACTTACGTTTTTCACCCAAAGCAATGTAAATGAAAGAAAATAAATTAGTACATCATTATTGGTGATCACAATTTCTGATGTTGGAAGATGCAGCGCTTAGTATCATGCACACATGCAGTGCCATGTATATCTATTGTGATTTACTTAATGGTAGCACACATCATACAATCATTCTAGCATGCCAAATTCTTAACCTGTATGCTTGTATTTCATCAGCGACTTCCTGACCTAATAGAGTCAGTCAACATGCATGTGACACATTCTCATGCATCACATGGTCACATGCATTCATTTTTCTACCCAGGTCCTGCAAATACGTGTGTAAAAAACAATTATTTGTTTGTACCTGTAATCATAATTCTTATCAACAGGCATCCTTCAGGTCAGAGAGGGCGGAGCTGCTTCCGAGCATGTGACCTCTCCAGTGATTGTGAGTAAAATGTGATCACACAATTATTAGATCCCTTTTTAGACAGAGACCATTAGAAGTTGTTTTGCGGGTTTAGTAGGTCATCCCGTATGGTGATTGCACAAGACACACAATGTAAATTACTATACCAAAGCTGCATGTTTGTTAATTACAAAATAATTTATTAAGAGTGGTAAAGCATGTAACTTACTATTGTTGCAATAGTATTTTGTGAAATGGATCCCGGCATGAGGCAGTGCCTTTATGCAAAGCCTGAGGAGAAAGAAAGCGTAATGGTAACTATAGCCTTTGTTAAATTTGGGATCGCTCTCCCTGTTTTTTGGCATAATCGAGTGATCAATGTCAAAACATCCCCCAATCCCACTTATTTCATGAAAGTCTGCCGCCTGCATGGAAAACATATTTTGGCCCTTTCACGAGATCCCGGAGGAGCACCAATCTCGGCTTCCACTGACTAAGTAGGCTACACACAGTGATGTAGGAGATCTGGTCTCATTAGTCAGAATGAACAGAACTCTTGTGAATTATCTCTGTGTGTGCCGTGTAGGTGGAGCACTCATTGATGTGACCCAGCAACAGGAGCCATCATGACATGCTAAAGTTACATTGTTTTTCAGATAAACTATATGTGTTTTTATAAAATGTAAGTTAATTTGACGGGGAGATAATATTCTGCATACGGTATTAGCTATTTTTTTAATGTTTTATGTTTCAAAGTAATCATGTTGGTACATTAATCTACACATGGTATTGGCAATACCAAAGGTCATTACTTGTCTCAAAAAGATAACATGAAGAGAGATCGAGTCATATTATGGAAAAATAAAACTGGGATCATTGGGGAGTGTTAGACCTGGCTTTTCCAGTGGGTTAATCCCCAGAATCTTTGCTTTTGGGCTTCCTGTTTTAGACCATGTTTGTGTTGGTTATGACTCTTACTTCTGCCAAGGAGAGGGCAAATACTTTGCTGTGTGCTGTGTATCCTGCTTGAAGAAAATCTCCAAGGGCTTGAAGTAGAAATTGCCTCCAGTTCTAAAGTCTCAGGGACACAACAGCTTCACCACCAGTTCCCCTGATCTTCCTTGCTGGGAGTTCTGACCTACTAAGAGGTGCCTTCTCCTGTGTTTGGCCTCTGGAGGTTGTTTCTGCTGCTGTGAGCTGGCAAAGAGAAGAAACAAAAGAAGCGTGATGCATCTACACCAGTTTCTGATGCAGTGCCACTGAAGAAACTGACGCAGTGCCTGCCCGCGGCTAGAAAAATCACCGCAAACTGAATATCGTGCACCGATCTCTGAAGTCCAAGATCACCGTACCAATTCCGACGCATGCCCTGATGTGTGACTGCAAGAACCAATGCATCATGGGACCGCGGCTGGAGAGATCAATGCAGCACCGCTGCCCTAGCTCAAGAAACAACACATCCCCGAATCCCCACTCATCGTACTGGGGTGCCAAGTCTACAACTACACTGAGGCCCCAGTAAGAAACTGATGTATCACCTCCCCGCACAGTAAGAAACCGACACATTACCTCCTCTTCAGTAAGGAACCGACGTATCACCTCCCCTGCATGGCAGAAAGGAACTGATACATCACCTCCCCTGGAGTAAGAAACTAACGCATCACCTTCCCTGGGCATAAGGAACCAACGCATCACCTTCCTTGCTGCAGTTTTTTAAATGATTTCAACGCAGCCAAAGTACTTTGTGTTGAAAGTGTTGCATCTATAGTTTGCTGTGGACAGAACTATTTTTACCTTCTAAGAGTCATATTTTGATTATTGTTTGTTGGATTTTTGTCATTTTGGTCTTGTGTGATTTAGATAAATATTACTTATTTTACTAAACTGGCGTGGTATCCAGTTGTAGTATTTTCACTGCATTACTGTATGTGTGCACAAATGCCTCTCAGATAAGCCTGTCTGCTCATGCCAAGCCACCAAGCAGGTGAGCAGGGGTTGTTTTAGAAGTGTATCCCCCTTACTCTGACTAGGAAGAAGGCTCCCTACTTGGACAAAGGAGAAAACTCATGCCAACTAGAGGCCCCCATTTCTAACAGTGAGGAAAAGTCTACACACATCATTAGCAATATCAATTGTCATATTGTGTCTCATATTGATCACATGAACAAAGACCAACACTTATTATGGGAACATGAAAAGTGAGTCATTTAGTCCATATTTATGTAATTCCAGGGAATATTGTTGTTTAGTCCACATACGTGTGTGGACAAACGATAAATCCATCTTTGTTATTTTTCGAAAGGAGGACTCTGTAGATTGTATTGATTTATGTTCAAGTGCTTCAATGAGAACCCTTCTTAAATCATTGGTGGTATGGCCTTCTTTTTAGGAAATGGTCAGTCATTCTTGTGGGGTTACATTTGCATCTTATTTTGCTGCGATGTTCGCGAATTCTGACCTTGATCTTTCTACTGGTCATGTCCATGTAGAACAGCTGATATTTATTTATTTATTTTAGGCATTTGTTAAGCGCACTATCACCATTGCAGGCATCCTGGCGCTGACTGGATCAGAGGGAGGCGTGAAAGTGAATCACAGGAGCGGGAGTTATCAGACGGTTGTCTTGGGGAATAACCAGGTTTTGATCCTTCTCCTAAATGGGAGAAGTTCAGAGATGTGCCTAATATCAGCTGGGAGCGTATTCCAGAGCTAGGCAGCTGTTACCTCAAAGGATCTGCCTCTGGATCTGACTTTCTTGAATCTGGGAACCACTGCCAGCTTGGCCTCAGAGGAGCGAAGCTGCCTGGCTGGAGTGTACCAAGCAAATTTCAATTGTAGGGATGCAGGACCAATTCCATGGAGCGCCCTAAATGCTATACAAAGGGCTTTGAATTGTACTCTCTGCCTAACCGGCAACCAGTGGAGTTTGCTCAGAGAGGACGACCCGTGTGCTCTTCTAGGAAGCCCCAAGGCCAGTTTAGCAGCTGCTGATTGGACCCTTTGGAGCCTATCCAGCAAGAACGAAGGGGAAACTAGCAGAAGGGCATTGCAATAGTCCAGTCTGCTGAGGATGGTACATCTTACCACTTGGGCGCGAGCATGTGGGGGAAGGAGAGGAAGGACTTTCGTTAGGGAACGGAGGATGGCAAAACAGCAAGCAGTAGTCTTATGTATATGCGTCTCCATACTGAGCCTATGGTCCAGCATGACCCCTAGGTTACGGACTGATTCCACCGGCCGGACTGTAGTCCCAGTTTCAGGGGGCCAGAAATTATCTGGGAATGGCCGGGAAATCTTAGTTCCAGCGCTAAAGAGCACCTCCGTTTTCCCTGCGTTGAACTGAAGGGAGTTGTTCATTAGCCAACGAGAGGTGTCACGCAAGCAGTTGTGGAAAACCTCAACCGATGTAGAGTCCTCTCCCTCCAAGGAGAGGATCATTTGCATGTCGTCGGCGTAGTTGACAATTTTAATATTAAAGCTTTTAATTAGCGTAATCAGAGGTCTGAGGTAAAGTTAAAAAGGATTGCTAATTGCTGAGCCCTGGGGCACCCCATGTGAAATCAAAGTAAAAGCTGACTGAAAAGAAGGGATGGACACCGCCTGCTGCCTATCCTGCAGAAATGAGTGGAACCACTGCACTGCCGACCCTCTTACTCCCACCTCAAGCAAATGCTTCAGCAAAATCTTATGGTTCACAGTGTCAAAGGCGGGAGGCATGTCAAGCAGGATCAGAAACGCTGCCTGCCTTCTGTCTGCATGCCTCTGAAGCTCGTCCATAGCGGTGATTAGGGCGGGTCGGTTCCGTGGGCAGGCCGGAAGCCGAATTGATCAACATCTAGTAGTTGATGACGTTCCAGATGGTTGGAGAGGGTGTTGCTAACCCATCGTTCGACAATCTTGGCTGGGAATGGTAACAGGGAGATGGGAGGATAGTTTTTAGAACAGTCCGGGTCGAGAAAGGGCTTTTTTAGCAAAGGAGATACTAACGCCCGCTTCCATTGAGTTGGAACAGTCCCAGTCGCAAGAGATTGATTGCAGATAAGATGGAGGGATGGAAAAAGTTCCTTCTCAAATTCCTTCCATATTTTATGTGGAACAGGGTCTAAGGCAGACCCCGAGGAAATCTCTCTGGCTAGTTTACCGAAGGCTTCGTATGTAAGAGGTGGGAACTTGAGTAGAAGATCATTCGAAGCCAAGGTTGGCCCTGCAAGTTGGTCCACTGAGGATCCCAGTCTCATGTCGGGGGGGAGGTATAGAGTCTGGCGAGACATCCAGGTCCCTAATGATGAGATCAATTTTTTCCTTGAAGAAAACAGCAAGGTTCTCGCAGAGTTCTTGAAACGGGATGATGGAGTTTTTGGCGCATTCCGGGTTGGTAACGCTATTAAGTATATTAAAAATATTTCTGGAGCTGTTGGTGGAGTTACAGATCATGGAGGAGTAGTATTCTGCTTTTGAGTTTTTAATCAGGTTCTTATATTCATGAACTTTATTTTTCCACAGCTCCTTGAGGGTTTCTGTATAGTCACGTCTCCACCTTCTCTCGGCTTGTTTGCAACCCTGCTTCAGATCTTTTAAGGTATCGTTGAACCAAGGAGCGGAGTCATTGCCCTTACAACTGCAAGTTTTTAGAGGAGCATGAGCGTCGAGGATAGTTGTAATACCTGTGCAAAGTGTGGAGTAGTTTTCATCTACCTGTTTTTCCTCATCAAAGAGTTGCTCCAACTGGAACACTTCCCCTATGGAGTGCAGACGAGTAAGGGCTTTCCAGTCTCTGCAGTTAATTTTACTGGTCAACCCAGGAGCCTTGTGATGGCCATCGTTCAAGTGTATAAAAAATTTGATAAGTGAATGGTCTGCCCAATCCATAGGTAGGGTTTCCCCCATCGCTACTAACTGGGGACCTGCGAACAATAGATCTAAAAGGTGTCCGCCCTTATGGGTTGCTCCTGTGACCAACTGGGAGAGGTCGAAGCTTTCGCAAGAATGAAGTAAGTTACGGAGACCAGAGTCGAGGGCGCCATTGCGCCAGAGGTTAAAATCCCCAAGAATGATCAGTTTGTGATGGGAAAGTGCGATATTAGTCAGAGTGACCAAGAGCGCTTGTTGTTGCTGAAGGCTAAACGCACCAGGTGGGCGCCATACTATCCCGGTGACAGTATTTCCGGAATGGGCCTGAATTGATAAGCCTAACAGTTCAGGGCCTTCTGTTGGGTCTAGAACAATAATCTTAATGTTACAGGATGCAGTAAAAATCACACCTACCCCCCTCCTCTCCCACTAGCCCTAGGAGTGTGTAGAAATATATACCCAGGAGGACATGTAAAGCCGGGATCAACCAGGCAGTCAGGACGAGTCCATGTTTCCGTCATGAAAAGGACATCTAGTTCATGAGTTTCAATAGGTAGCTGGATCTCTATGCTATGCCTAGGCAGGAACCTTACATTCAGAAGCCCACATTTTAACAGAATATTGCCCAGAAAATCGGCTCGCGGGAGGGCCGCATGTAACAATGTGAAAGTGCCTTTGTCTGCATGTAGCTTACCCGGTTGTAAGAGCGCCTCTCTAGAGTAGGGAGGGCCAGCCGGTAGCATGCTGGAGTCTGTTGGGTCGAGACAGGCAGCGTAGCTGGCGCAGGGCGCTACCTTGGCGTGGGCGGGAACAGACGGGCTTGCCTTAGGCGCGCCTTTGGCGCGCAAACAGCGCGCCCGCTGCGCTCGTCCACTGCGCGTCCGGAAGAGGCACATGATTTATGGAGAAGGGGATAGGGGAGGGGGGGCGTGGCCTCAATAAGGGGCGTGACCTCAGCGAACGCCGGTGATGGCGGCAAGAGTAACCCTGTGCAGCTTCCGTGGCAGTGCTGAATCCGCTGCGCGGCCTGGTCAGGAGCAATCAAGTTACCTGAGAGGTGCTGGAGGGGAAGAGGGGTGAGTTTTAAAAATACATTAAATTGTGACACTCAAAGTTTTAAAAAGCAAGTCGCGCTCCTTGCTTTGCGCCTCAGGAGATCAGTCAATATGGGCACGTGATCATGTATATACAGTGACAGAATTACAATTGGTGTGTTTTCTTAAGTTCCAGGTCCTTCCTGGTTCAATGTTCATAGTCTTTGCTGTGGTCGTCAGATGACATACAGTACAATTACTCCATGAATAGTGTCCTGTCACGTTTCTTAGGCACCAGGAGTTCAGCACTGTATTTGTGGGGTGTTTGGGTTGTTTTATGTGGTGAGTAGATAGTAGGCAGGCTTTTAAGCTTCTTGCCTTTTTGACGGAGAACAATGTTTTCTTCCATTTTAGTTTTCCTGATTGTACAATGCACCAATGTTTTTTGATTATTTTGGTCACTTGATATTAAATCCTGCTTTAAGTTGTGACACAAGTAAGAGGAACAGTCACATCTGTCCTGGATGGTTCTTCTAACAGAACATCTCTGTTTTGGTTGTGTACTCGTTTCATGGATGTTTTTATGATTTTGTCTGCGTAGTCTCGATCCCCTAGTTTCCCCCAAAAAGGCCTTCACCTGGGACTGGTATTCCTTCACTTGACTGCAATTTCTTCTGAGACTAAGGAATTGACCAAACAGTAAATTCTCTTTAATTGTTCTAGGGGGAAAACTGTCAGAATTTAATAGAGTGTTTTTAGCTCTTGGCTTGTAGAACACCTTGTTTTTTAGTTTATCCATTTGTAGCAGAAATTGTAATATCCAGAAACATTATTGTATTCTTAACCATACAAAGAGTAAATTTCAAATTGTTGTCACAAAAATTGATCCAGATCATAGAAATATTATCAATGTAGGGTTTCCAGAACTTGAACCTTCCTTTGTATGGGTTTTGGAATTAGGTATGTTTTTTCTCAAATTCAAAAACATATAGACCCACCTCACTCGGGGCAAATGTACTCCTCATGGAAGTACCATATGTCTGGAGAAACAAATCACCCTGAAAAGTTTTCTTTCAGGGCCAACTGTGTTCATTCAAAAACAAAATTTCTTGCAGTTTTATAGGCCATGTCGCGTCATTTCGGACACTTTTAACAATCCTGATGCTCTAATCCTGGGTGGCTGGTATGAAGGCTTTCTATCCCAAAGCTTACCAGGAGATTGGTCCCTGAATCAAAAGTTACTTCTTTTGGCAAGTTTAAAAGTATTTTTGTGTCCTTGAAGTAGGTCGAGGTGTCTTGTATCAAACATTTTAAAAAGAAATCGCAGGAGCGTGACAACGGTTCAAGGAGGGAACCTATCCCTGACCAAATTGGGCGTCCTGGAGGTGTGGTCTTGTACTTCGTTGTATTAGGGAGTGTGTAAAAATACTGGATCCTTGCCTTTTTTGCACACAGAAAATCTCCCTCTTGCTTTGAGATGTGTCCCTTCAACTCTGCCTCCTCTACAAGAAGGTTAATCCTGTTCCTCAGATCCACTGAGGGATCTTTTGGAAGGAGTCTGTAGTTTCTATCATCATCTAGTAATCGTCTGCACTCTGCTCTGTAGTCTTCCTTATCTTGTAAGACCACACCTCCCCCTTTGTCCTTGAATTAGTGGGTCCGGGGGTTGGTTTTGACATCAATCACTCGATTATGCCAAAAAACAGAGAGAAAAATCCCAAATTTAACAAGGGCTATGGTTACCCCTGCGCTTTCTTTCCCCTCAGGGTCTGACTAAAGGCACCACATCTGCCGGGATCCATGTTGCAAAATACTATTGCAACAATAGTAAGTTACATATTTTACCACTCGTAAAAATTATTTTGTAAATAACAGACACACAGCTTTGGCATAGAATTTTACACTGTGTGTCTTGTGCATTCACCATAAGGGACAACATACCAAACCCACAAAAAAACCTCTAATGGTTCTCTGCCTGACAAGGGCCCTCTAACTAAGGAAGTGTAATTACAGTTTGCTCACAATCACAAGAGAGGTCACATACTCTGAAGCAACTCTGACCTAAAATATACTTGCTGATACGAATTGTGATTACAGGAACTCACAAAGAATTGTTTTTTACACATGCATTTGCAGGGCTTGGGTAGAAAAATTAACACATGCAAATGTGAGATGCACGCAAATGTGTCACATGCATGTTCATTGACCCTAATAGTTAAGAAAGTCGGTGATGAATTACGAGTGCACATATTAAGAAATAATCCTTTTGGCATGTGCGAATGATTGTATCATGTGTGATACCATTAAACAAATCCCATTAGATATAAGTAGCAGTGCAAGTGCACACGATACCAAGCACTGCATCATCCAACAACAGAAATTGTGACTACCAATTATGATGACCTAATCTATTGTCTTTCAGGTACATCGCTTTGGGTGAAAACCGTAAGTCACAGTATCACCCCTCATTTTTATACACACCTTAGTGCATGTGCACATACACTTTTAGGACCTTTTTCTGGCCCATCACTTTGGTCCATAAGAAAGCCATTCAAACAAATTCAATTGGCTGAAACATGTAGACTTAATTCAGGATGTGCAAGACCATATTCATCTTGTTGACATCCACATTTTGTTTTTAACCCTGGTCCAGGAATGCATTAATACATTTCGCCTAAGTAGGAGGGGTATCCTATAGACAGTTTTATCTCACTAATTTCACAAATTGACAAGAAAAGAAAGTCCTGCTCCGCTGTAATCAGGCATCATAGCACAACTAGGATGAACTCAGCACCCTAGTTTGGAACCCAATGATGAATCTGTTTGCTCAGGATTTGAGGTAATCTTTTATTTCTTCTTCATTGAATTCTGGGATGTTATCAGTGAGAAACTCTTATATCAGTCTGTCACTTTTTCTAGCTTTAGTATTGTTTCACTACCCGCCATCAAGTGAACTATTTCTACTTTGGGATACTTTGAACAGTCGTCCACTATTACTAGATTTTGCCTTTCATCGAGAAGACTTTCTAAATCTGCACTGGCACAATGCCGTTGGGAGTCAGGGATATCTGCAGTCACCATCAGAGCCAGTGTCATGTGCTTATCTAGGTTCCTGATCGATACTGTGACGTTATGCCCCTATTCGGCTATAAAGCCCTTTGTTCCCTATATTGGCATAACCGTTCAAGTACGATTTTCTGTAAAGTCATCTCTGGCCTCACACGAGCAGAGCCACAGAGCCACATTCCAGCATGACTCTCTGCTACTTCCTTTGCGACCAATTAGTGCAATGACAGAGCAGCAGTCACTATCTGATATTCCTAGATAACACTCCGAGTTCTTCAACAAGATAAAAACTTAGCAAACCTGGAAATCCCCGCTTGCTATGTTTTGATTAGTAATAGAACTCTAATGAGCAACTGATAGCTGCCACTTCCTAGTGACATCTTTAATTGACGTCTTATGTCCAGCAAACTTGCGTCAAACCCGGCACCTGTCAGGTATAAATATTACCAACGTTGCCTTAAGCAATGAGCGAACATGTTGCTGATGCCAGCTGCCTGCATGACCCCGTGTTGGTAAAAACTAGCACTCTGTCGCTGCAGCCTGCTATCCTGTGGTGGTGAAGCTACTGATTACCATTATCGCCGCTACAGCGCGACCTATGGTGCAGTACGCTTGAGGAGCCGTGCAGCCGTCCTCTGCGAAGACATCCAGCCCAGCTGCCCGCGGACGCTGTCACCCCTCCTTCCTCCAGACGCGCTGAGAGAAGCCGCTGCCTTTCTCGTGCAGAGAAATCCAGTCCCGGCGCTTCCAGTTTACCCTCGCAGGTGAACTGGGATATCGAGAGAGACCCCTGAAGGAGATACCAATCCTCCATCATTCTATTCAGAGGTATGGTGTTGACTAAACCCTTAGAAGAGAATTCTTGAAACAAACCTTGGCAAAACCAACTTAACTTAAGCTACTTACTTACTCCCCTTCTCACGTGTTAGGCCTAGGTCAGGCACACTGGGGTAGGCTTAGTTAGAAGCACCAGTTGAGTATGTTAGCCTAATGTATATATGACTGTATAAATGTTTTATTACTTTTAAACCATTGTATGGCTAAGAAACCATATCAATGCTTTTACAGTTCTATTTCGCTATTCTTATCTTACTGTACGTACTTTTCATAATAACAGTTATTGCAATTGTGGCAATACATTTCTCTTGTATGAGAAGAAAGACTGTTCAATAAATGTAAACCTTTATTGATACACGCCCGTCTCTCTATTCTCTACATACTGTGAAAGTAAACTGCACTAGACTGACTGAGTGAAATCTATGTCTATTGTTTCACACGACCCTAGAGATCGACTCTTGATCTGAGGAGCAAAGTTGTCATGTTGCACGGTTGTTGGAAAGCTGAATCCCTTCTTGTCTGTGCCAAGGAAGCTGATCACTTCCTATGCAGAGAAGAAAGTTTCCAGTGACCTCTGAGCTAGTTGGTAACACAACCCAATTAAGTTTAGCATAGTCAGTAGAGGCCTGGAATATAGCCAGTTCCACGTCGATACTACTGTTTATGTTATTCCAATGCGCAGGGCCTAGTGGGAAACTAGGAACTACACTACATGGCGCCCTAACGTTTGGTAAGGCGATAAACTAACGTAAGACTTGTAGAGTAACTCAGTCGTGCATATTTCACACCCCTTTCTCCCGTAAATACTCCAATAGACGTCTGGAGTGGGTGAAAGGTTAAAATCCGCCCGACCTTAGTAGGAAGAGATTCCTATGTAAAGCTCTGGTTTATTCAACGTTGAAGGATACAGTGTTCCAAAATATTGTGCATCTAATCTTTGTCTCCTTGGAGACCTACTCTGCAAACCTCGCATTTTTACAATGCCAGAAAACGGAGCCCCTGGGGCCGCAGTAGATGCGACTCAGCAAGGTCCCGAATACACAGACCCGGGTGCTATTATCATCCCGGTCCAGTTAAGAAGATCTATAACTTTAAAACTTATAGAAAACGGACTGCCACCTCAAGGTGGTACAGTAATTTTCGTGATAGAGGCTCACGAATATCGGCAGACAGAGGTATTCTATTCATGGATAAACTTTCCAGCGGTAAACGCTATAACACAAGAGTTTCACTATTACAAAATAGAGGAACCTCCGGATGAGTACGCCCCTTTCGAGGAGGTTGAAATTCCACTTAAATTTCAAGAGCACCTGCTCTGGTTTAATGGCGCCCTAAAACACAATGATCACATAACCAGGCTCGGTCCACTAGGTAGACCAGGAGCCACGTGGCCGGTTCTAGCCAGCTACACACCACATCCTGACATTACAAGAATGTCTAGAGAAGAGCTGTTAGCACAGCTAAACACATTAATAAAAATACATAGGCAATTAGTCCAATATGTAATACGGACTGCAACAGTCCAGCCAGCTGTTAATACACCACAGCTGACCCCTCATCAGGGGAACACAAATAAAATTACACCACAGAACATACAGTCATGTCTTGGTAAAACACCCGTAAAACGGGAACAAATTCCTTTCTGGTTAGCCCAGAAAATCACTCAAATAGAGGCAGTATTTCCTGATACTACCCCTATTGAGAAACACAGAATCTTGACCATCTGCCTTCCTATGGGAATCGCACCACACGTGGAGGACTGCGACACTTGGGGTACAGTCTTTGCTTCCATTTACACAAAAACACACGGTGTTCCGTCTATGGCGGTAATACCAGACGTGCTAAAACAGATTCAAAATGAATTCGGTCCAGAACCAGCTTTAAATCTAGGTATGAAATTACTGAAAGATTTCAAGCAGGTCACGGCTATATTATTAGCCAATGTAAAGGGAGAAGCAGCATCTGTGGCGATTCGCCAGAAGTTGAGGGAAACAGATATAAAAGATCCTGTTGAGCTTGCAAAAATCATAGAAAAATGCTATGAAGAATTAGGTAGAGACAGCTTGGGTGGGAAACCAGTTAAGCCCCAACTGCTCGAAAATCCTGAAAAATTATTTATTAAAAATAATTTAAACACTCCTAAAAAGAGCTGGGATGGAAATAAACAGTCCACTCCCAAGGAAAAAGTTTTCCAGTCCAGAGGAAGGTCTCCTCGACGGAGGGAAAGAACTCCGACTCGAGAACGCCAGTCTCCCCAACGGGAGCCCTCTGAGAAAAGATATAACCTTAGAAATAGGGATAATATAAAAAGACCTGATAGATATCAAAGTATTGATACACGTCCCTCTCGATCTCTTCCACAGAATTCGGAAAGAAGAGGACGGTCAGACCCAGGAGAGCACACCAAGTCCAAAGACAAGGAACCTGCTCAAAATAAGAAATCTCAATTTCCTAAAAAGAAGGTAGCCAGTATTAGAGTAATCAACCATGCCGAGAATACTGAGGACACAGTTGAAAAACGGGGAGTGGGCATTGACAATGTTGGACAGTGCAGCAGAAATCAGTATAGCGCGCAAGATCTTGATGAGTCATCTGGAGACAGTGGACACGAATGAATACATTCAGGTTGAAACTGCCGACGCCAGACTTAGCGAGCCCCATAAAATATACGAAATAACATTGCGTATAGAGGGTGATAAGACTAGGAAAATTAAGGGTCTATTTTGGGATAAGCTCTCAAAAGGCTATGATATTCTGTTAGCTGAAAAAGATTGGCCCCCAGAGTTTGTCAGGGAGTGCCCTCGTGGCGAAGAGGTAATTATGCCTGCCTTCTCGAATCACATACCGATTCACAAAAAATACACATATGCAAGGAAATGGGCTGTAGCCCAGGCACCTGCATTGTATAAAAATCACGTAGGATGGGATGAGGATTCTACGCCTCACAAAATCCAACTAAAAAATGAACCAACTGCCCAACGGCAGTATCCCATAAAGCAAGAAGCTAAAAAACAGGTCAGGGAGATCTTAGATCAACTTGAGTACCAGGGGGTGATTGAAACATGCACCTCTCAAATGAACAATCCTTTGTTTCCTGTCTCCAAGCCAGACAATTCATATCGTCTAGTTTTGGACTACAGACACCTTAATACATGTTGCAAAACTTTTGCAGTACAAAACTCGCATAGTGCAGCCCTAATGAATAATATAGTTAGGAAAAAATATAAAACGACATTAGACATTTCTAATGGTTTCTTTTGTCAAAACATTGCACCAGAAAGCAGATATCTGACCGCTTTCTCTGCATTTGGGTCACAGAAAAAATTCTGTCGACTCCCACAGGGGTTCAAGAACAGCCCAGGACTATTCTCAGCTAGGGTAACAGAGTTACTACAAATCTATGATGATGAAGCATTATCTTACGTAGATGATATTTATCTCACAGACGACGACTTGGATACTCACTTGAAAAGGGTGAACACCATTATACTTGGGTTCGCAGCAGAGGGTTACAAATTCAACTTTAAAAAGTCCCGAATTGCCCATCTGACAGTACTGTTTTTAGGGTACGAATTATCAAGTGAAGGAAAAAGCCTAGCGGACAACTTCTTAGAGAAGTGCGCTGTACTCCAAGCTCCAAAAACGCTGAAGAATTTACAATCCATACTAGGTTTTCTGAATTTCGGAAGAACTTACATACTAAATTACGCAGAGAGGGTTAAACCTCTCTACGAACTAATAAAACCTGATTTAAAACAAATCAATTGGACTCAAAAACACACAGAAATTTTGAGATCACTGCAAACAGATATGTTAGCAAAAACAAAATTAGATACACGTGACAACACACGCGATCTTGTAATCCGAGTCATCCCAGGAAGATGCGGATTCACATACCTAACCTCTAATGAGGGAGAAAAGGTACCAATTTCAATTAAATCTCACTTGTACACACAAGCAGAAAAAACATTCAGTCGCACAGAAAAAACTGTGAACGCAGTGCAAATCGCATTAGCAAATGAAAGAGAACTAGCACACGGCAAACGGATTAATATCCTTACAGCGGAATCCGCCTTCGAAGCGCTATTCAGCCCAGTAAACCTGCCTACAGTGTCACTGGATCCAAAATGGATACAGTGCATAGATTCTCTAGGAGCGGAAGATGTGAAATACTATTTCGCCCCGCAATACAAAGAACTGAATGATTTAGAATATGAAGAAAGATATCCTCTGCCAATCGAAATCCTGCCTCTCCCACAATACGCATGTATAATCTATACAGATAGCTTTGTACAGCATTTCAACGTAGAGAGAAAATCCTACGATGCAGCAAGTGCGATTATTAAAGGTCGTTGGCTGTGCGGTAAATTCAGACCGAAAGTAACAAAAACTGAATCAGTAAAGTACTGTTCGGTTCAAAGAACTGAAATCAGGTCTTTAAAGATGGCGCTCGAAAATGCAGAACGCGAATTCCCCACACTTATAGTGTGCGATTCTCATTTTTGCGTCAATTCTTACAACAACAAACTGCAGAGTTGGATCGAAAACGACTACAAAGATGACACAGGTGCCACAATAAAGCATAAATTGCTTTGGGAACAAGTAGCTCTTTTACACAAAGAACTACAAAAGACTCACGTGATTCACGCACAAAGTCTTCAGCGTGATGGCGTTCACGTTGCAGGGAATTCATTGGCTAATACAGCCACCGCGGAAGCAACTAACCCGGCTTCCGTAGCCACAGAAAAGCGTACAGATAAGTATATAGACGGGGAAACTATGCTAGCAGTAAAAACGACCGTAAAAGGCGACTGTGCAGCACTACCCGTAAACTATCCACTCAATTATGCATACATAATCGATGCAAACTCCGTTCCTTTTGCTCGAATCCCTGGAGTGGGGGATAGAGTAATTCCAAACATGAACAGGAGAATATTTTTAATAGCAGACGCACACATGGGTTTGGGTCTTAGGCACAGAAAGATCAAGGAATCACTGACTGAATTACAATCAGTATTCTGGTGGCCGGGAATGAGTGTAGAACACCAAATATATGCAAACAACTGTGAAAACTGCAATAGGGATCGCAGTAGCGAACCTTGCTACCGGCTACCAATCAGAAAGAGCGTAACGCTGCCTACACCCCGTCCTGCGTCCTATTAATAGTTCAGACGAAATGCACTTAAAATAATGAGGCCACCAGCGCTCGGCTGACGCTAGAACGGTTATAAAAGATTTGCGAGTCTTTATCGGCACATACGCAATTACCACGTTCCATTCTGACCAGGGTCCTGCTTTGAGCTCTCGAGCCTATGGGGAGGCCATGGCCAGCGTGGGAATTGGGTTGCGGTATTCTTGTCCGTCGCACAAGTGTGGTAGAAAGAAAAAACCGGGACATAAAGCAATCTATAACAGCGAAGGTATTAGGTTCAGGCGCTGGGTGGGTCAAACATTTAATAAGTGTCCAGACTAGTCTTAACAACATGCCAAGAAATTCTCTAAAAGGTTTCAGCCCATACGAACTATTGTTCGGAATAAGAATGCGCGTTCAGGACCTCGATAGTCAGATGTCAGTGGTACAAAAAGAAACAAAGCAGTTTGAAGTAAAAGACCGTTTGGCTGTTTTACAGGAACTGAATGAAACAAGAAAATCATTAAGCAACATAAAGTTAAAGCAACAGCCAAATACCACTGACGAGGCACCACCCGCAACAGCCCCAGCAAGGCCTGTCTGGATTCCAAAGATTGGGGATCTAGTCAGAGAAAAGATCGCGGTTAAGAAGGAATTTGGGCCTTCTTACAGAAAAGCAGTACCTGTCTTAGCAGTCACCGGAACAAGATCAGTTGTGCTACCGCCCCTTGCTGGTAAAAAGGAGAACAGAGTCGTGTCCATCGACCTGGTAAAACCACAAGCATGTGGCCTATAATCAACAGTAGGCCCAGTGGACTCCCAAGAAACAACAGAATACCCAAACTTGCAACAATCCAAGAGGTTCAAACTGAAAGACTCATCACATTCGATCAGCCTGCAATGCACAATGAAGGACTATGCAATAATGCCATGGAACTCGTGCCTCTTGAAACACAGATTGAAACAGTTCGTCAAGAAACAGCACCAGTCTACAATGATGTGGCATCAGAAAGTGCTACCGAGAGACAGATTGAAAGAACAATCCCATCAATTGACAGAACTGCCTCTGGTTATTTCATCAACTTCGACAACTTCTCTGAAGATTTAAATGAACACGAAGTGATGCCAGAAACAAAAAAGTATTCTGAAGAAAATACAACAGGACTCCTTCAACAAATCAAAGAACTATATCTGGATTCACCGTTGATTGAGCATTGGATTATCTCAGGAGTTTTCATACTCCTACTATGCCTAATTTTAGTTTTAATTTTAGGGAAGTTCATTACAATTGAATGGACACAGCAAGTCAGAACATCAACCTAGTCCTGAAACCACACAGATCATCCCACGTGAAGAAAAGAGAACTGTCAACAGTAAATGTCACAGCAATTCCAATACCTGGTGGGGTAGTATGGGAGAAAACAGACTATGAGATCTATGGTCCGGTCGAAATCCTGAAGTATCCTCATCAACTAAAGGTTTCCTTAAGTGACTTTGTGACACCAAGTACATTCTCTGATGATTGGGACTTTAACAGTATTAATGACATGATGTCTGATTTAGTAATGTCAGCTAGATTCACAGATCATGATTATTTACAAGGTTCATCTAGTTATGAGCAGTTATTCTGTTACACCCACTATGGGGATCATTACTTGCATAAATCTGCACAGCCTAGAAATGTTTTTATGTATAATCAATGGGAACATTGTTCTACACCACCTAAAAGCAGTTCTAAAGCATTTTTTGAGAAATTCAAATATTTTTCAGGGTTTAACACCAGTGATGCAGAAACGTTTTATTATAAACTGTTAGATAAAACAGGAATGAAAACAATGCTGACAAATTCTAAATTGATATATTCAGAAGCATTTTATGACAAAATGATGACATTTGGTTTTGATTATTGGAAAACTAATATTGAAACGAAAACAATTTGGGGTACAAAAGATTGGCAGGTGCAAGGCATAGAAGCACTGTTTAGAACCTGCATGATACCAGAACAAATGTTATTTTTAAATGACACTGTACACCAAACATCTTGTCTTGGCCTAGCCAAAAACAAAGAAATGAAAACACCGTCTATACCAAAGCCAATAGCTGAGAATGCAACTGCAGATAATGAATTAGACGTGTCACACATTTTACATTTCAACAGAACACATCCTGATTGGAAAAAGTGGTTAATCTGGCCTACAGACACAAATAGCTGTCAAGATAGATTCCTGAACAAAACACAGGGTTTAAAAATGACCAGATTAGACTCAAGATATTCCCAGAGACAACATCCAGGAATTATAACTACATACAGTGTAGGCAAACTCTGCCTAGAATGGCTAACTACATCCACACTGGCTGAAATTAAGCAACACTTGTCTTTATTAAAAGATGGTGCTGATTTGCGCGATTTCATTCTTGGACCACGCAAACAGCGTCAAAAGCGTTTCATAGCGACCAGCATCTATGCTGCTTACAACGAGGCTTGGAAAGTAAAGCAAATTGAAACTGCTGAAAAAATACGAGAAATTGATCGTATTAATTTGGAAAAATCACTTTCTGTGGTAGACAATGGGTTAATGACTCTGTCTTCCAGAATATATTCTTTGGACAATATTGTATCATCTGCCTTTGATGTGATAGACAGAGATTTGCTAATGTTACAACATGGCCAGTCTCAATTACGTTCTATTATAGAACTAGGCTGGACGCTGCAAAATCTTCGTTCAGGCTATGTGCCTTGGCGTCTGATAAACACAACGTCATTATTTTCCATTTTTAACCTTACTGATAAACAGATCAGTTTGGCACAGAAAGGAGCAGACTATACAATCTTGAGCATCGAGAAACTCGAGAGATTACCATTGACAATGTCAGAGAGCCCTGTCATTGAATGGATAATACACGGGATTATCACAATTCCGATAACAACTTTCCGATTTCATAAATGCCTTGAGTACATACCTGCTGGCCAATATGAACAATTGGGTAAGGGATATGTTAAATCCGAATGGAAATTACCATACACTCATTCTTGCTATAGTGACAGCGACAAAAATGTATTTCTTAGTGGTGACAACTGTAAACACTCACTAAGCGGTATACTTTTGTGTCAGGGTATTAATTTACACGGAGCATGTGATGGAAATTCAAACAACCTTTCATGCCACCAGCTAGTCACACCTGCAACTCAGATAGAGCCCTTCTTTATGCAACTCGCAAACGGGAGTTACATTCTAAGAACGGATCACAGGTGCTGTGGCCTCGCGCCCGGACTAAGTTATCTAGTAGAAGTAACGTCCATGGTCAAATGTTGTATGCAAGCATTGTTTCCGAGCGGGCCTCCAGACACAGTGACTCCCCTCTGGCCTCGTCTGAATCTCTATTCTATACGAATTGATACATTAAGCAAAATGAAATCTGTGCTTTTACAGACAACAGTGCCTATAACGTCATCTAAAGAGACGTATGATCTTCTAGTCGCAAAGACGGCTACTGAGGTCCATGACCTTTTATCAACAAATTGCCCCGTGCATTTCGTACAAATGCTCGAGCAACTCTTTAACATGTCTAGTGCCACGAGCATCCCAGGCATATTTAAGACAGTCTTTACGGGACTGCTAACACCCTTCCAGGCAATTTTGGGAATCTTTCCTAATTTTGTGCACTCCATCTTTGGTGGTATTCCACTATTTTTTGGACTCATCGCAGGGATTCTATTTTTGACCATCCTGCTACGTTATGGCAAGCCTCGGCTCAGACATAGCTCCCATGGGAATGGAAGAAACAATCCTAGCAATGCGCTACAGGGACAGGATAACTAACGTCCTCGGATTGGCCAGGCTGAGAGATCTAAACATGACCTGGTTCCTTTCATTCAGACCGATATGGCAAAATTGCATTTTACCTGTGCTACGGTGTATGCTTTGCGGCGAGGAATGCGTGTTGGACATCTGTCTTTCACTTCCATCAGCAGTACCAATGGACGTCGATACTTTGCTAAGTCCAATAACGGCTCACGCATTGTGTTGTCCCCAGCGGCTACCAATCCTGATGACGGCATTCGTGGAGACTCCTGTACTACAGCCAAGTGGTAACAGTGGAGCGAGTGACAAAAGCAACATCATCCAGGTACAACGTTCTGTGAGCATTGCTGATCCTGCCTTCGATGACAGCAGTCATTCTCACACCTGCCAAGTTACAGCGCTATCTAATTTGGTTGAACTATCACCTGATTTTGTAGACCAATTCTTTGCGAGCCTGTCTGATACGATGTTCTCACCCATAGAGAAACAATAACTTTTGAGAAGCTTTCCGACACACGGCGTTCCCATGAACTCTGAATTCGGCCTTCAGTTTTGATCAACATAAAACTGCCAGGAGCTTTGGTAAACTGATTTTTCTTTGAATTGGACAATTTTTTTTTTTTAATATTGACCCTTTCCTTTTGGCACGAACAATTCTTTGCTTAACGTAAAAACTATTCTTAGAGAACAGAAGCTTCACACTTCTATTTCTAAAATACACATCTAGAGACGTAACAACATAACACCAGCCTCTAGCACACATTATTACAATGCATTTTTATGTGATGATTTATCTCGCATTTCTTCTGTCAGAGATACTTCATGTGTAATTCTTTATGCATAATCGTTCATTGACTTCATATGCAATAATTTTTTGAATGATTACTATGCTTTAAAAAACGTACAGTACCTAAATTCCATGTATTACAAGTACGCCTATTTCGAATGCATTTATGTATTTTGGGGTGGGCTATGTTACACAATGTTACACATGCATCTAATTGCTTAGTTTTAGTAATTTTGATGGACATGAATTCGTGGAGTGGGTGTCATGTGCTTATCTAGGTTCCTGATCGATACTGTGACCTTATGCCCCTATTCGGCTATAAAGCCCTTTGTTCCCTATATTGGCATAACCGTTCAAGTACGATTTTCTGTAAAGTCATCTCTGGCCTCACACGAGCAGAGCCACAGAGCCACATTCCAGCATGACTCTCTGCTACTTCCTTTGCGACCAATTAGTGCAATGACAGAGCAGCAGTCACTATCTGATATTCCTAGATAACACTCCGAGTTCTTCAACAAGATAAAAACTTAGCAAACCTGGAAATCCCCGCTTGCTATGTTTTGATTAGTAATAGAACTCTAATGAGCAACTGATAGCTGCCACTTCCTAGTGACATCTTTAATTGACGTCTTATGTCCAGCAAACTTGCGTCAAACCCGGCACCTGTCAGGTATAAATATTACCAACGTTGCCTTAAGCAATGAGCGAACATGTTGCTGATGCCAGCTGCCTGCATGACCCCGTGTTGGTAAAAACTAGCACTCTGTCGCTGCAGCCTGCTATCCTGTGGTGGTGAAGCTACTGATTACCATTATCGCCGCTACAGCGCGACCTATGGTGCAGTACGCTTGAGGAGCCGTGCAGCCGTCCTCTGCGAAGACATCCAGCCCAGCTGCCCGCGGACGCTGTCACCCCTCCTTCCTCCAGACGCGCTGAGAGAAGCCGCTGCCTTTCTCGTGCAGAGAAATCCAGTCCCGGCGCTTCCAGTTTACCCTCGCAGGTGAACTGGGATATCGAGAGAGACCCCTGAAGGAGATACCAATCCTCCATCATTCTATTCAGAGGTATGGTGTTGACTAAACCCTTAGAAGAGAATTCTTGAAACAAACCTTGGCAAAACCAACTTAACTTAAGCTACTTACTTACTCCCCTTCTCACGTGTTAGGCCTAGGTCAGGCACACTGGGGTAGGCTTAGTTAGAAGCACCAGTTGAGTATGTTAGCCTAATGTATATATGACTGTATAAATGTTTTATTACTTTTAAACCATTGTATGGCTAAGAAACCATATCAATGCTTTTACAGTTCTATTTCGCTATTCTTATCTTACTGTACGTACTTTTCATAATAACAGTTATTGCAATTGTGGCAATACATTTCTCTTGTATGAGAAGAAAGACTGTTCAATAAATGTAAACCTTTATTGATACACGCCCGTCTCTCTATTCTCTACATACTGTGAAAGTAAACTGCACTAGACTGACTGAGTGAAATCTATGTCTATTGTTTCACACGACCCTAGAGATCGACTCTTGATCTGAGGAGCAAAGTTGTCATGTTGCACGGTTGTTGGAAAGCTGAATCCCTTCTTGTCTGTGCCAAGGAAGCTGATCACTTCCTATGCAGAGAAGAAAGTTTCCAGTGACCTCTGAGCTAGTTGGTAACACAACCCAATTAAGTTTAGCATAGTCAGTGGAGGCCTGGAATATAAGCAGTTCCACGTCGATACTACTGTTTATGTTATTCCAATGCGCAGGGCCTAGTGGGAAACTAGGAACTACACTACACCAGGGGATCGGCATGTCCAGTGGCCTGGAACGGATTGATCTGTCCAATAGTGTACTCCACCAACTCAATAGACCTGCAAACTAGACTTCACTTCAGAACCTACTTTTAGTCCTCAGGATCCCTTTGTGCGAGCTGGGTGCCAGGGTGAACATTCACTGTTTTTGACTCCTCAAGACTAGCAATGGCGGGCGTCATAACAGGCAGCCTTCGGGTGTGATGGGCAGTTCTTCCTGTATCTGGTATAAGGAGGACTGTACTTGTGCTTTGTTGGCTCTTTGGGCCTCATTTGTGGTCACGGACTTCCAGTGTCCATAGAGCACCGGGGTTGACGTTAGCTGTAGACAGTCATCTGTTAACATGGCCTTCTCCAAGTCGTCTAAGGAGACTGGAGGCGGACATGAGCATTCATCAATAAGCCAGACACCATCCTCAGTCTCTAGGGCTGCCTCTTCTTCCTCTGCTATGGCAGGCCTGGCATGTCTTGATAGGTAATGTGCCCCAGGTTTGTATTCAACTGTGAACTGATATTCCTGCAGTGGTCGGAACCATTTTCTGACTCAGGGTGGTGATGTGGAGAATAACCTCCTGAACACCAGCAGTATAAAGATGTATGATCTGTGTGTACTGTGAACAGATGCCCATATAAGCATGAATGGAAATGCTGGAATTTTTCTTAATGTGAGAATATCTCTGTTCCCCTAGCGTGAGAGCCCAGGTGGGGTGGGCAACTGGGACCACTGCCTGTGGGGCTTGCATCCAATGGCAGTTCTAACTCCATCTGCAGGTCATAGATATCCAAACTGGGGTTCTCAATCAAAGCTTTTTTTGTACTTTGAAATGCCTCTTCTGCCTCATCTCTCCACACCCAGAGTGTGGATGCTTTCATGAGTTCTCTATTAGCTGTCAGCTGATGCATAAATCAGCCGAAGCATGATACCAGTTCCAAG
Source organism: Lissotriton vulgaris (assembly GCF_964263255.1). Taxonomy (NCBI): domain Eukaryota; kingdom Metazoa; phylum Chordata; class Amphibia; order Caudata; family Salamandridae; genus Lissotriton; species Lissotriton vulgaris. The sequence goes on from NC_141689.1 coordinate 684,574,318, forward strand.
AAACTCTGTACTCCAGTCACTTTTGCCAGGGCAGGAGTGGATTGAAATAGCTCAAATATTTGCCAGGTCAGGGGAACTCTGCGAAGCTGCAAAAAAACTCCGCCATGCTACGCTGAGTTCCGCGACCGAGCAGAGTTTCTTGTCCCATTCGTTTGCATAATGTTTCCACCGTTAGGCAATGCAGTGTTCGGGTGGAAATATTGCGTAAACTGTACCATGCGGTCATGCATGGGTGTTTCCATCTTGTTTATTACTCTCTTTATGGTGCTGGTGCCTACTTTATGATCCTTCTTAAATCTTTTCAATCCTTGCTTCCTAAAAGTTTTTTTCTGATATTTTTCATTTATTGTCTCACCATTTGCCTTTCTAAGTGTGTGATTAGCGTGTTTTCCTACTTTTTGTGTGTTTTTGGTGAGTTTGTACTTTATTTTTTCTCTTTACTACTTCCCTATTTTTTTTACTTCCTTCCCTCATATTCCTTTTTTTAAATACTTTCTACATTTTCACTTTCCTGCTCCACTCCCCAGCATCATGGCAGAAAATGGCCCCCAAACAAAGTATCAACAAGAAGCTGCCTTCCTTGCGGAAGCCTGTGCCTGGAAGGGGTGCAGCCCCGGGCCTTGTTCTCTGAGGTGAAAGTGGCAGTGTAGTTATTTTTGGACAGACCCACCTCCCCTCCACCCTGGCAGCAGGCGGCAGGCCTGGGTCCGAGTACGTAATCTGGGAGCTCCAGCAGTGCTGGGCAATGGTGCACCAGGCAGGTATCACTGCTCCTCAATCCATTACACCCATAATCAACTGACAAACCAGTGGGTCGACATCCTGGACTGAAAGCAGGACCTGTTGGTTCCTCTGGGGGTTGAGGTCGGGTAGCTTGGTGAGTAGATATTTATTAAAATTATTATTACTTCTATGTTTTATGTTAATGCTAATATGCTTTCCCTAAATTTTATATTATGTGATTATTATTCTAGACAGGTGCTCGGCACTACCTAATCATACTTGTTTGTGCCTGCTTGGGATGATTATGTAAGAACTTAAGTAATGCATACTAGAGATTTCTTTGTCGTGTCACTAAGATAGTGGTAGTTAGTATTAGTAATTTAGAAGCGCACATGCTCTCGCTTCAGTTCTTAGAGCTTTTTCTGTAGTTCGTGCCGTGACCAGCAACCAACCAATTTGGTGCATGCATGCGTCCATCTATATTATGCATTTAAAGAAAAAATGCAGAATTAGTGAATTGGCCTGTCGAAGGGGTTGAAAGTGATTGTGAATTAGATTGGGATGTATTAGTAATTCCAAAGTCTTTGTAATAGGCGGACTTGGTAGGTTTAGGAAATGTGGAATACATAGATAGGACGGTCCGTGATATTAGTCCACTACTAGTAAATCTCATTTAGGAACGTTCAATGTTATTGTAATTGCTTTTTCCTGTCAAAAAATATTTTGGCGAAGATTATGTATTTACCACCAATCATGTTTTGTCTTACATCAGCCTCTAGGGGCAAGAGATCATCCAAGGCGGGGGAGGGAGCGTGGGATGCCTCCTAGTGCAATGAAGCTTCCTCGGCTGATGGCTCTGCTGGCCCCAGTAAGTCCTCCTGTTGTTAATATTAATTTATATTTCCCTAACGTTTTCTACTCCTTATTTTGAATTATTTATTTCTACCCATTTCCTCATTTTCTTTTTACAAATCCTCTTTGATCTATTCCTTTTTAAATTCTTGCTATCCTTGCATTATCCTATTTACTTATTTTTTATATTCCTAGTGTCTGCATTTCACCTCAAACTGTCTATTAATTGTCTGTCTGTAGCTTCCTTTCTTCTGCTTTGTCAGTCAGCTTTCCCTCTCCCCTTCTATATTTTGTGCACTGCATAGTGGTGGTTCTGTAAGACTTAGAGAACCCAGTGGTCATGGGCACATACTACTACTACTGCTAGCACTACTACTCCGCCATGCAGATTGCACGCCCAAGTAAGGTATTCTATGCATGTTTGTTGAGATGAGAAGGCTTTCTTTTACTTTCTCATGCTCAGTCAATAAATAAAGAGAAAGTGGCCATGGGCACATTTGACACCCCAAAGTTTTATCTTCCTCTTCTTAGCTAGGCCTAGTATTATTATCAGCAGCTGGTGGTGAACTGATTACCATGTACCATGGCTGGAAGGATGTATGAGGAGGACAGCCCCATTACATTTGCCAATCAAGACTTTATGTCCAGTTGTTCACCCTAATTTCTTTTCAAACACTCAGATTCATCAATAGTTTTAGCCATTTCAGTCCTTTTCAGGTTGTCTTCTTGTGAGGCTTTTCAAAATTGCCACCAACAAAAAGCGCCTACTGATTTTTTGACAGAAGATACTGTCTGCGTCCAAATTGAAGTAATATGTCTGGTGTATTTTCTATTTTGCTATAAGAAAATCAGTAGGGGAAGGCGTATCTGCCAGCTTAAAAAATGTGTGCGTTTTTTCTACCAGCACCTAAGACTAGTGCCGGGAGCCAGCGGTGACAGCGGTGCTACCCAGGTAGCAGATGTGGTAGGGGGTGAGCCAGCAGAAGTGGCAGGCGGTGGTAAGTCATATTGCTTGCTTATTGGCAATTAATAACATACTCACTGCAAGGGTGTACTGTGAACACTTGAGCACAACCCTCTTTACTTAGCATATACAGCGCGAGTTAAGTAACTAATGGCCTCTTCTATCTTCAACTCAGCAGAGAAAGTTTCCTTAAGAGTCGTGCCTGGATGGGTTGATGGAAAAGGAAAAGAAGAATGGAAGGAGGAAGAACGGGTGAAATGCAATATGACTGGAAGTGAAGGATGCATGGGTGGAAGGATGCATATACTATAGTGGCTGATAGGATGCATGGGTGCTTGAAGGATGGATGAAAGGTTAAAGGATGCCTGTATGGTGGGGGTGAAAGTGCATGGATAAAAGGAATCCTCCAGTGGGTTAGATGGGTCAAAGGATGCATATACTATACTGGCTGATAGGATGCATGGGTGTGGGAAGGATGGATGAAAGGTGAAAATATGCCTGCGTGGGTGGGTGAAAGTGTATGAGTAAAAGGTGTCATCCAGTGGGTTTGATTGGTCAAAGGATGCATGGGTGGTTAAATGACAAATGTATTTCGTGAAAGCGAATGAGAGCCATGTTTGGATGTATGGATGTATGGATGGATAGATGGCATTCATAGGTGAAGACTGGATGGAGAGAATGTAAAACTTAAACAGTGGCTGGAGTAGAAAAGCCAAGGGTGAATAATAAAAATACTAGAAGAACAATGCAATGATGAATGGAGAAATCTCAGGGAAGAAGATAACATGGACCAGGGTGTTCATCTGTAGTGGCATTGTTCTCACCTTCTTTTCTTGCTTGGAATGTTTTGTTATCAATGTTTTTGATTCAAAGGGTTGAGATGGTATTTCAGACTACTCCCTTGACTCACAGTAGTTTTCATGTGCTACATATATTTTGTATTTTATGTATTCTTCCTAGTACCCACCCATTATCATTAATCGCCTCCCTCTGAGTCCCTACCCATGTCATTTTGCCAGTGACAGCCATGGGTGACCTATCGGCTGCATGATTACATCGGTGCCACTGCATTGTTTGGCTGTGCAATGTGTGTCTGCCTCAGTTAATGTGTAGGCCCCTTTACAAATGTCATGGCAATGCAAAAAATAACTAGTTTGACTTTGACTCCCAGTGCCCACTCATTCACTTCCTAGCACATATGTAACTCATTCCCTAACTTCCTTGTTCTGTCCCCGCCTTCCATAAAATTTGAAAAAAAACATTCTTTGCATGCGCCACTTTCCTCTGGCCAAGTGATATATGTTATTATTGCTTCTATAATGGATTACGTCAGTTAAAATGTTTTCCTTTGAACAATTGCCAAACAAAGTGACCCACTACTAGCCAAAAGCTTAGACACTTGATGATGATGATCAGTGAAACGTCTACCTATCCGGCCTATTCCCTCTAATTTACCTGCAGTTGACTGGGTTAATATTATTTTCCTTAGTGTCAAGTAAATCCATTTTGTTGTAAACAAGTAATGTCAAATGTGGTAATGGAGGGTGAGGCCAGGAAGAAAAGTTCGACTAAGAGTAGGTGACTTTGTATTTTGTGGATGGGATAGTCTGATGAATATGCCAAAAAAAACATCATGTTCAATAATCCATTGCCTATAGTGTAGTGCACTTCTTTTCCCATGAGCAGAAAGGAGAAAGTTTGTCTGCATAATAGTCTTCTTTAGATTTAGTTTGAAATACCTCACGTGACGTATATCAATCATAGTAACGAAAATGTCAAGCTCAACCTGGCTCAATCCACCAAACTTAAGGTCTGGAAAAGAGACTTGACGAAACTCAACCCTAACTCATTACCTTCCCCCAGCTGCAGTCTTCTCCTTCCCCCTAATGTAAATTGTAATGTAAATTGATACTTGTATAGCGCACTACTCACCCGCAAGGGTCTCAAGGCACTTGTACGAATACCGCTGTGGAACCCATCCTGGCTTTCCCTGTGAGGCGTCCACTCCTGGGCACCCCCAAGATGGAGGCCAGGCATCCTTAGCGTTGTGGGGGCTGTTGTGGAGATTAAGCAAGCTATTGCCCAGAGTTGCAGAGTGGGACTCCATGATTGGAATAGGCACCGAGGCAAGAATTATCAGGTCCGTGGAATTTTGAGCCCAAGACCCACCAAGGCGGGGAATTGAACCCTGGTCCCGGGCTATACCTCTGCATCAGGGTCTGCCGCTCTAATCATTGAGCCACACTTCTCCACCGTGCCTCAGATGCTCAGGCTCTCACTGACCATTACCTTAACTCTATGGCCTCAATAATCAATGAGGTAACCCCCCTGCAACTTAAGAGAGTCTCCGTTAAGAACTCAAAACCATGGTACGATGGTAGGATCAATGAAGATAGACGAGCCATGAGACTGGCAGAGCGCAACTGGAGATCAGCCCCCTCGGCTCTGCACCTTAAAGCTCTTAAGGAAAAGAGAAACGCCAACTTCAGGAAAATCAAATACTCAAAAGCAGATTTCTTCAGCCACCAGCTTGACCAAGCAAAAAACCGGCCAAAAAAACTGTTTGAGCGAATCAGAACACAATCCAAGGAACAACCTCAACAATCACATATCACTACGAGCACTCTACCGTCATGTGAAGAATTCTCTGCCTTCTTTAACCTAAAGACGGATAATATCAGGAATGACCTCCTCAATGATCTAAGCCTTTACTCTAGCCCCCACAGCATCACACCTATTGAACTAAAAAACAATGCTACATGGTCGTCCTTTGACACCTACACAGAAGAAACAATCGGCAAACTGCTCAGTACCGTGAAACCTTCTAATCACCTCACGGACCCCATCCCTGCAAAGGCTGTAAAGGACTTCATCCAACTGCTTCTCCCGCTCTGGACCAAAATTATTAACAGCTCACTTCAACAAGGACTCATACCCGACTCCCTCAAAGTGGGACAAGAAGGTGTGGTGGCAGCACTTCTGAAGGTCCGCTGAGCGCTGGGGGCAGATTGCGAGCTAGAGAAACAGCGTCGAGCTCTTCTGTCACCCTTTCCCTATTCCACCGTGTCATTTTTAATTCAGAGTTTATCGCTCGATACTTTTATTAAATTCAATCCCCTCACTGTTCTTACCTGATTTTATCCGGGCCAGACAGCGGGTGATCTAATACCCGTTCCCTCAGTAGGGTGCGCCTCCCTGCCCCGGTCCATCACGGCTGACGTGCCGCTTGTTGTGGAGGGCAGTCGCCATCTTAGGTGAGGACCTGGATCCCGGCGGTGCCGCGTGCTGCAGTCTAGTTGGGGGTGGGGTTTAGACTCAAATTGCAATGGCCCCCCGGAAGCGCAGCGGACGAGTGCAGCGGGCGCGCCGATGGCGCGACAAAGGTGCGCCTAAGGTAAGCCCGTCTGCGCCCGTCCGCGGCCGGCTGGGGCATGGGGCAAGTCCCCCTGCCCATTTTTTTAGATACTCGTCCTCTGACTTAACCCATTTGCATGCTCAATGGCCCCTTACCTCCACTACCCAGTCTAGACTTGAGTCATTAGGGTTATTTTGCGTCAGGGAAACCTTTCCTGAGATACACCTCCTCCTGGCCCCAGTCCCAGGCCTCTCTTCTACTACACCTCCCCCCCCAGATATTGACCCCACTCCCAATATAGGGCCTTTATATTCTAAACTCAATGTGAGCTATCTCAACACTCGCTCACTGGTAAAACACCAGTTGGAAATGTTCAACTATTTAGATTCTATGAAACCTGATATATTGCTGCTGACCGAAACCTGGCTTAACGAGGAGTCTTACCCAGATATTCTTGCTGCAATTCCCACTGGCTAAATAGAATAGAGCCTCTGGTAGACCAGGAGGCGGGGTAGCAGTTATTATCAAACACTCTATTAGATTCTCCACTTTGAGTACTGTTAGTATCCCCTTGGTCGACTACCTTGTGTTGAGACTGGAATCCCCAGCGACACCTCTTATCTTAGCATATCACCCTCCTCAGTCTATGCCTAATTTTCGGATGATGTTTGGTGATATGCTTTCTCAACTAGTTATTAATAATTCTAAAATCTTAGTCTAAGGAGATTTTAACTATTGGCCCCTTGATGAGAAGGAGAGGGTTTGTTCTGTTATGTTTTCTGATCTTTTATCTGGTATGAATTGCAGTCAACATATAAACATAGCGACTCATATTAAAGGTCATGTCCTGGACCAGGTCTGGACTTCGAACCTGGATATCTCTGGTCCTCTCATCTCTCCCTGCCTATGGTCAGACAATTCCATAATTTCCTTGTCTCTCACGGTCACCTCCTACCCCAGTAGGGCTTTGGAGGGTAACCTTTCGCTCAAGAATTGGAATAGGGCCGACCTTAGCGAATTTACTTAGAACCTCTTTCCCCCTCCTTCTGATTCTATTGATACCCAAGCTTCTGCCCTAGCGTGCTGGCTTTTATCAGCCAGCAATGTCGTTGCTCCTTTCAGGCAGGTTAAGCTTAAGCACCCTCACGATGCACAAAGGTGGTTTACTGAGGATCTTAAAGACCTAAAGCTTGGACTCAGGCAAGCTGAGCCCCGCTGGCGACGAGGCTATGCCGCTGATATGAGGCTGCGGTGTATGTCTCTGCTCAAAGAGTATAAAACTGCGGTCCTACATGCAAAGACCTCCTATTTCTCTAAAAATATCTTTGACTCGGCCTCCAAAACCAAAGATATTTTTTCCATTGTGGAGGAGCTGTCACACCCAGATAGGGTTACTATTAAACCTCTCCCCTCTGGTGCGCTTTGCGATTCCCTCAACCAGTTTTTCGTGGATAAAATTGCTAATATTAAAAATGGCATTTCACTTGCCGGCCCCCTCCCCTCCCCTATGCTTAATTCTTACCTGTCTTCCCCTAACCCTCAGTGATTGACTCAGATCCCTCCAATTTTGGAGGAGGAGTTTTTAGCTCTCTTAAATAAGGTCGCCTCTGGGTCCCCTACTGATTGCTGTCCCCCTCTAATCCTTTGCGAGGCCTTCATAGCTTGTCCGCTCCCCCCTTTGGGGCTCCTGAATTAGTCTCTTTCCTCTGGCCTGGTTCCCAACTCATTGAAAGTCGCAGAGGTTGTGCCCATCTTAAAAAAAACTACGGCGGACCCTTTGGTCATGAGTAACTTTCGCCCTATTTCCCTTCTCCCCTACTTCAGTAAAGTTCTCGAGTCTCATGTTACTAACACCTTGAGCTCATTTATTGAACATACTCAATATCTTCACTCCCAACAGGCCGGTTTTAGACCCGCCCACTCTACGGAGTCTGTCATACTTTCAGTTATGGAGGAGAGGGGCGGACTCTAACATCAGTCAGGTTTTGGTGCTCCTGGATTTGTCAGACGCCTTTGACACGGTCAACCATGATATTCTGGTCGACTGTGTCGGGGAGGCTGGCATTCGGGGTACGGCCCTTGACTGGGTCCGCTCCTTTTTGAGCAACCGCTACCAGGCGGTCCGGCTTTCGCAGTTCACTGCTGAAAGGGTTGGACTGGCATGCGGCGTCCCGCAGGGCCCCTCCTTATCCCCCCTATACCTGACCCCTCTTATTCATTCCCTGCGAGGTAGCCATGTCACCGCGTTCAACTACGCGGATGACATACAGCTAGTCTTTAATATCGACTCCTCGGATCAGTTCATTGCCAATTTTCAGTCTACCCTCCGGCATATCAGTGACTGGATGGGGGTTAACCACCTCAAGCTTAACCCCGACAAGACAGAGCTGGTTCTCGTCGGGGGTGCTGCCAATCCATGGAAATCCATCTTTTGGCCTGCGAGGTTGGGTCTTCCTCCCTGCCCTGTCGACTAAGCTAAAAGTCTGGGGGTTATCATCAGCAACGATCTTACGATGAAGCCCCAGATCAATGCTGAAGTCTCCACCAGTTTTTACCAGTTGCGGAAAGTCCGAAAGATTGCCCGTTTTCTGACCACTGAGGCCCTTATTCTAGTTTTGTTAGCTTTAGTCATCCTGAGGATAGACTACGCCAATTCCCTCTACGCTGGCATCCCGGCTTACCTAATGAAGAGGTTGCAACTTGTTTAGAATCAGGCTGCACGTCTTATTCACCATCAACCTAGGCACCAACACATCCGTCCTTTGTTAAAAACCCTTCACTGGCTTCCCGTGTCCGAGCGTTGTAATTTCAAATTAGGTTGTACTATCTTTAAGTCCCATGCCGGAACAGGTCGGTCTTTTATTTCTTCACTATTGCACCCTTATGTCCCCTCCCGCAACCTCCGTTCTTCCCACCTTGCCTTGCTTAAGGTCCCGGTTTTCAAACATTAAGAAACACGGAGGTCTGAGATTTTCTTTTCTACCCCCTTCCCTTTGGAATTCACTCCCCCCAGGCATAAGACTTGCTTCTCCCTACACTCGTTTCAGGTCCCTTCTTAAAACTTACTTGTTTTGTAGTGCTTACTACTAACGCATTTTACCCTGCGGACTGTCTATACCCCTGTGCTCGAGCGCCAAGAAACCGTTAGGTGTTAGTTGCGCTTTAAAAATATTTTTTACATTACATTTACTATACTCAAGAAACCCACAGCAGACCCTACTGACCTAAACAATTACCGTCATATCTCCAATATTCCTACCCTGGCCAAAATGTTGGAAAAATGCGTCCAACTCCAAATTGACAAAACACATTGATCAGTTTGACCTCCTCAACTCTCATCAATCAGGCTTCTGAGCAGGACACAGCACGGAAACAGCCATGACACACATAATTGATGACGCTCTCCAAATCTTAGATCAGAATGATACCTGCCTACGCATCCTACTTGATCTCTCATCAGCCTTTGACACTGTCAAACACGAGAACCTACTCGAGCTGTTGAATATCAGAATGGGTCTATCAGGGACTGTACTCAAGTGGTTTACCTCCTTCCTGCATAACCGGACCCAGAAATTCAAGATCAACAACTCGATGTCCTCACCCGTTCCCGTAACACTAGGCGTCCCACAAGAATCCTCCCTATCCCCAACATTGGTCAACCTAGTCATGGAGCAACTGACCACTTTGCTGCAAGCATCTAATGTACAATTTCACATGTACACTGACGACACCCAACTCTACCTCAAAATACAATCCCCTGAAGACATCAAACTACTCAACTCAACGCTTAAGAAGACCCAGACATGGCTGGCCGAGAATCACCTCAAACTTAACGCTCTAAAAATGGAATTCCTTCTTATTTCATCTCCCGCTAAAATCTCTATCACTCAGACTTGGGTAAAACACCTAACTGCACTCAACGTCCAACCTACCATCGTGGATTCTGCGAAATCTTTAGGTGTAACCCTTGATGCCAATCTCAATATGCAACATCATATCAGCAAGGCAACTAAGGGAGCTAATTTCCAACTCAATACTCTGAGGAAGCTTAAACCCTTCCTCCCAGCCAAGGACTTCCAAACCGCAGTACAAGCGCTAGTCATTCCTCGGATAGACTATGGAAGCGTCACCCTCTGTGGTCTCTCCCTCTCAGCTACCGCACCACTAACAGCCTCTATGAACGCTGCAGCGAGACTTATCACTGGATCAAAAAAAAGCTCGCACATTTCCCCTGACTTAAAATTCCTGAACTGGCTGCCTTACGAGGCTAGAATCCATCTGAAAATCGCCTGCATGACTCACATGGCTGTACACCACAACTCGCCCAGCTACCTCACCCAGAAGCTGACAATTTCAGGTTGCTCAAGAGCCACTAGAAGCACAAAAAATCTTCTTCTGAACCTCAAAGATTCCGGAAGGGAAAAACTTATGAACGCTCCTTCTCAGGAATGGCACCCAGGATCTGGAATGCCCTCCCTCCTGAAACCAGACTTATCTCCTCCACTGCATTATTCAAAAAAGAAGTAAAAGCGATCCTCATGGCTAAATTCACCTGAACATTTGCCCTGGATCTACTGAGACTCTTCGGTTATCCTCTTACTATATGTCTTGTCTGATCTACTATGTTCCTTGTTTCCCTATTTTATTTGCTCTCCATTTATAACCTACAGTCATTCCGTGCACAATAACCCTGTTATTCACTCGTTCGTTTTTCTTATTCCATATATTAGTAAAGCGCTCTGATATCTGCAAGGATCTTGTTTGCGCTATATAAAACTTTCAAAATAAATAAAAAATAAAAAAATGTATCTGCCTTGTAGTCAGGGTGAAGTTGAAAAATTCAACAGAGCATGGCCATGATAGGAAAAGACAGACAGACAGTAGCAAAGTAACATGACACAAGTATGTCTGTCTAGGGTGCAAACTGAGCTGGCATGCCTACAATAACTTAGCTCAACAAGCGAGAGAAGAATACTTGTATACTCTATAGTGCATAACACCTGAAACTCTAATCACATCTAAATTGAATGGCCTGAGGATACCAGCAAATCTACCGCTACTGTGTCACTATATAATTGTATACGTTTTGCTAAGAGTTGTGCTTAAAATGCTTCTTTTTTTATTTCTTGACATAGCTATTCCTGCCAATCCGACACAACCCAATGGGCAGCCGGTAGCAGCTAGGATATAGCAGAGGAAACTGGAGGCCTTCAGAGCTGCATATCAGAGGCTGATGGCTGAGGAGGAGAAGTCAGCAGCTGCAACTGCAAATGCCTCAGACCGCAGCCAGGCCTCAGTGCCTCCGATAGTTTGTCACAGTGGTCACAAGGCATCCCCCCGCCACGATTCCAACACTGTTGCTCCCTTTTTTTTTAGATCAGTTCAGAACCACATTCTGCAGAGGCTGGCGCACCTGGAAGCCAGGCTGGAGGATTATCTGGACACTTTGGAGAGTAATGTTAGGAAGCTCCTGGCCTGCTTCTAGGGCTATTTCGCCTCTTTTTTTATCAATTTTGTGGCAGTGGGACTTTTGGGGAGAGGGTGGAAAGGTGGGAGTTAGTGTATTTTTGTGGTTTTCTTATTTTGTGATAGGCAATTTCGTTTTTGGACTTTTACTTTGGACATTGGTTGAGGTTAGGGTGAGGGGTAGGCCAGTTGAGGGTTTACTAGTTTATTTCTATTTGTTAGGGATATATATTTTTTATAGTTGTAGATTATGATTTAAATCTTTTTTGGGGGGCTGCTGATTTACTTCACCCTCTTGCCTTTGCCGCAGGCCTGGAGCCAGTTTTTAAAATCTGTTGATAGTGTATCAACAACAAAATAGTTATGCGGTACCCTCACTTGTCCTACTTCTCTCTCCTCCTAGTCTCTGCATTCTGCATCTATATTAACCCTGAGGATTTAGAGGGGGGGCTGTGTGAATTTCCATTGTATATATATATATATATATATATATATATATATATATATATATATATATATATATATATATATATATATATATATATATTTACCTACTGGCGGTCGCCAGTAGGTATATATAGTTAGGATTTTTTCTCTATGGGATTTTTGAAAATTCTATGTCTAATAACTTTGGCGTTTGTGGACGGAATTGGCTGAAATTTTCAGGAAAATGGAACATTTTGTTTCTGAGCAGCCCCTGACAATTTAGGGGGGTTTCATCAAGGGGGGGCCGAGAAAAAAGGGGGGTCCCAAAACGCGTTTTTCCCATGTTAATTTACATAGGGCGGTTGGCGTCACTTTTAGCTCGAACGGCTGAATGGATTTGCACGAAACTTGGCAAAATTGTAGGGACTGTTAGCCCGATGTGCCTTTGCTAGGTCTCAATATATGTGCTCCAGTGGATTTTGAGTAATTTAGGTTCAAAAAAAGATATATATCTGGGCGGAGCCTAACCACACATCTGATCTGATTGGCTGTCAGCTCTTCATCCAAGAAGTGTTGGCAGCCATCTTGGGACCAATATACATGATAGCACCTCATTAAAAAGCATTGTAGTTAATAGAGGGTTTTAGGACTTTAGTTACATTATAAATCATTTGTTGATGGTACCATACTCGTTTTAGGAATTGTGGTGGGTTCTAAGGTGATTTTACCATGTGAAAAAACCTTCTGCTGTGATATCATGAATATTGTTTGAATGAAAACTAATATCTCATGATTTTCCCACAGTGGTTTGGAAGGGGATCTATAAGCTAAACTGAAAGCATATTTTCTGTAAATTCACATTATCTTTCTCAGTCATGTGAAAATGAAGTCTGACATTCTCAGTAAAACATGTACATCCAACAAGGACAGAGACTGTCAGTTGATTCCTTTGTGTTCTACTGCAGCCTCCTAGAGTGTTCTAAAGAACAACTAGAGCGCTAACAGTCCTACTTATTACAAAGGTATGGCACACCTGAAGCCATCTTGATTGGAATAAAGTGGTAACTCTTAAAACATTTAATTTAAAACGAAACAACATGAGGGGGTATATTTTGCCATAGAAAGTATGATTAGTGCTGCAGAATGAAAAATTAGGGCACATTTTGAGTGACTTCTCAAATCCTTTTCTATTTCATTAAAACATTCTGACATGCAGCCTCCCAAAATGGCCACCAGAGACAAAAGAGCCCAAATGTAGTCAAGTCAAGTCAAGTCAAAGAATTTATATAGCGCACTACATACCCAGAGGGTCTCAAGGCGCTTAGGGAGGGAAGGAGGATTACTTGTCAAATATCCACGTTTTAAGTTGCTTTCTGAATGCTAGGTGGTTCTGGGTAAGGCGAAGGTAAGTGGGGAGTGAGTTCCATGTTTTAGCTGCCAGGTATGAGAAGGATCTACCTCCCATGGTGGTCTTGTTGATGCGAGGTACAGTGGCGAGGGCTTGGCTGGAAGAGCGTAGTTGGCGGGAGGGGGTGTAGAAGGACAGTCGTGAGTTGAGGCATTCTGGTCCGATATCGTAGAGTGATTTGTGTGCGTGGGTTAGAAGTCGGAAAGTGATCCTCTTATTGACGGGTAGCCAGTGGAGGTTTTTCAGGTGACCAGAGATGTGTTCGTTACGCGGGATGTCTAATATGATCCTGGCTGAGGCGTTTTGGATTCGTTGGAGTTTTTTCTGGAGTTTAGCGGTAGTACCTGCGTAGAGGGTGTTTCCGTAGTCCAGTCGGCTCGTGACCAGAGCATGGGTGACTGTTTTTCTTGTTTCGGTGGGGATCCAGCGAAATGTTTTTTTGAGCATGCGGAGAATGTTGAAGCAGGATGAGGAGACGGCGCTGACTTGTTTGTTCATTGAAAGTGAAGAATCAAGGATAACGCCTAGGTTCCGTGCGTGGTCTGTCGGGATGGGTGCTTTTCCAAGGGCTTCCGGCCACCAAGAGTCGTCCCTTGCAGAGGGGGATGTACCTAAGATGAGGACTTCTGTTTTATCTGAGTTCAGTTTCAGACGGCTATGTTTCATCCATTCGGCAACTTCTTTCATTCCTTCGTGGAGGTTGGTTTTGGCGGTGCTGGGGTCATTGGTGAGAGAAAGGATCAGTTGAGTGTCATCCGCGTAAGAGATGATGTTGAGGTTGTGTTGGCGGGCGATGGCCGCGAGGGGGCTCATGTATACATTGAAGAGGGTGGGACTGAGTGAGGATCCTTGTGGTACGCCACAGATGACTTCAGTGGCCTCGGACTTGAATGGTGGAAGGCGGACTCTCTGGGTTCTTCCGGTGAGGAACGAGGTGATCCATTCAAGTGCTTTTCCTTGTATTCCGATGTTTCTGAGGCGTTGTAAAAGGGTGCTGTGGCAGACTGTGTCGAAGGCTGCATAGAGGTCGAGGAGGATGAGGGCGACTGTGTCTCCATTGTCCAGTAGAGTTCGAATGTCGTCTGTTGCTGCGATGAGGGCGGTCTCAGTGCTGTGTTTTGCTCGGAAGCCAGACTGTGAGGAGTTGAGGGATTTGTTGGCTTCGAGGAAGGCGGCGAGCTGGTTGTTGACAGCTTTCTCGATGACTTTGGCCGGGAAAGGAAGGAGCGAGATGGGGCGGTAATTTTTGAGTTCGGTGGGGTCCGCTGTGGGTTTTTTCAGAAGGGCGGTGTGTTCAGCGTGTTTCCAGCTTTCCGGGAAGGTGGCGGAGTTGAAGGAGCAGTTGATGACGTCTCGGAGGTGCGGTGCTATGACGGAGTCTGCTTTGTTGAAGATGTGGTGAGGACATGGGTCTGTGGGGGATCCTGAGTGGATGGAGTTCATCAGGCTGATGGTGTCCTCAGTGGAGATTGGGTTCCAATCGTAAAGGGTGTTCAAGGGGGGAGAATGTTCAGCATATGGTTGGGTGGGTTGGTCTCCGGGTTGGTTGTCGAAGCTGTTGTGGATGTCTGCAATTTTGTTGTGGAAGAATAAAGCCAGGGAGTCGCAGAGGGCTTGAGAGGGGGTGATGTCGTTGGAGTTGGCCGAGGGATTGGTAAATTCCTTGACGAAGTTGAAAAGTTCCTTGCTGTTGTGGGCGTTGTTGTCTAGTCGATCCTTGAATCCTGTTTTCTTGGCCTTTCGGATTAGTTGGTGGTGTGTGCGGGTGGCGTTTTTGAAGGCGTCCTTGGTGCTAGTGGTTGAGTCTTTTTTCCAGGCCTTTTCAAGGGAGCGGCAGAGTTTCTTGGACTTCTTAAGATCATCGTTGAACCATGAGGCCTTCTTGCTGCCAGGTTTGCTTTGACGTTTTTTCAAAGGTGCTAGGATGTCGGCGCTGTTGGATAACCATAGGGTGAAGTTGGTGGTGGCTTGGTCTGGGTTAGAAGAGTGGGCTGGGGTTTTTAGAAGGAGCGATGAGGAGATCTGGTCGATGGTGATTTTGTTCCAGTTTCTTTGCAAAGTTGGTTGGGGGTGGTTGATGGGTTTCGGCTTGTTGTAGGTGAAGTGAACGCAGCTGTGGTCAGTCCAGAGGAGATCCGTAGTGTGGCTGAAGGAGACGTGATTGCTGGAGGTGAAGATAGGGTCGAGTGTGTGACCTGCGATGTGGGTGGGGGAAGTGACCAGTTGTTTAAGTCCGAGGTTGGCGAGGTTGTCCAAGAGGGTGGAGGTGTTGCGGTCGTTGTTCTTTTCAAGGTGAAAGTTGAGGTCTCCCAGAAGGATGTAATCTTTGAGGGGAGCGCGTGTGGAGTGATGAAGTCCGTGATGTCTTCACTGAATTTTGCGCGGGGTCCTGGTGGTCTGTAGAGGAGGGTGCCTCTGAGTGTGGTCTTGGGGTCGATGTGGATCTGGAAGTGAAGGTGTTCAGAGTTGGCGAGATTGACGTCAGAGCTGGTTGAGATGTGGATTGATTTTTTGTGGACGATAGCGATTCCTCCTCCTGTGTGGCCGGTACGGTCCTTGCGTGTGATCTTATATTCTTCAGGGATGGCAATGGTGATGTCTGGGGCGGAGGAAGCGTTCATCCATGTTTCTGTTAGGAAGGCGACGTCTGGAGAGATGGTGTCTAGTAGATTCCATAGGTCAATGGCGTGCCTGTGGACCGATCGGGTGTTGAGAAGGATGCATTGTAGATGGTTAGTGTCGGGAATCTGAGGTGTGATCGTAGCGGAGTTGGTGACGGTACCGGTGAATTTGCAGGAGTAGCATGAGAAAGGTCCATGGGTGTGTCCAGGAGCGGCTTGGACGCAGTTGGGGGAACGGCCGGGGTTAAGGGCTAGGAGGGTGGAGGCATCGTAGGTAATGCGGGAGGGCAGGGCAGCGCGAGGGGCAGGGGGTCTGGTGCTGGGCGCGGTCCAGGCGCGGACGGGCGTAGATGGGCTTACCTTTGGCGCACCTTCGGCGCGAATGGGGCGCGGTCGCTGCGCGTGAACGCTGCGCGCGGGAGCTACTGTCATAAATGGAAGGTGGAGGGGGAGGGGCGAGGGCGGCTCAGCTGGGAGGCGGGGCGGGCTACAGAGGAGCACAACAACAAACAAAATGGAGGCGGAGGGGTGAGCAGAGCGCAGCGCTAGGGGGAAAACGCGCAATCAGCGTGAAAGTGACACAGGCAAATCCAAAGTGCATACAAATAAAGCGGCAACCAAGGCAAACAGTAGGCAATAAATGCGAGGCAGTTTTAAAAGCAAAGCAAAGCGCTGCAGAACGATACCAAGCTGGGGAGCGACCACTCAGCCCAAAAGCGAAGAGTGAGTCATGTAGCCCAAATATCACCCAGATGTAGCCCAAGTATAGCCCAATGACAGAATGTCCCAGAGTGTTCTAAAGAACAACTAGAGCGCTAACAGTCCTACTTATTACAAAGGTATAGCACACCCGGAGCCATCGTGATGGGAATAAAGTGGTAACTCTTAAAACATTTAATTTAAAAAGGAACAAAATGAGGGGGTATATTATGCAATAGAAGGTATTATTAGTGCTGCAGAAAGAAAGATTAGGGCACATTTTGAGTGACTTTTCAAATCCTCTTCTATTTCATTAAAAAATTCTGACATGCAGTCTCCCAAAATGGCCACCAGAGACAAAAGAGCTCAAATGTAGCCCAAATATCACCCAGATGTAGCCCAAGTATAGCCCAATGACAGAATGTCCCAGAGTGTTCTAAAGAACAACTAGAGCGCTAACAGTCCTACTTATTACAAAGGTATGGCACACCTGAAGCCATCTTGATTGGAATAAAGTGGTAACTCTTAAAACATTTAATTTAAAAAGGAACAACATGAGGGGGTATATTTTGCCATATGAATTATGATTAGTGCTGCAGAATGAAAAATTAGGGCACATTTTGAGTGACTTCTCAAACCCTCTTCAATTTCATAAAAAAATTCTGACATACAGTCTCCCAAGATGGCCACCAGAGACAAAAGAGCCTAAATGTAGCCCAAATATCACCCAGATGTACCCCAAGTATAGCCCAATGACAGAATGTCCCAGAGTGTTCTAAAGAACAACTAGAGCGCTAACAGTCTTACTTATGACAAAAGTATGGCACACCAGAAGCCATCTTGATTGGAATGAAGTGGTAAGTCTGAAAACACTCAATTTAAAAAGGAACAACATGAGGGGGTTAATTTTGCCATAGAAAGTATGATTAGTGCTTCAGAAAGAAAAATTAGGGATCATTTTGAGTGACTTCTCAAATCCTCTTCTATTTCATTAAAAAAATTCTGACATGCAGACTGAAACATGCACTTTGAATACCAGCAGCAGACGTCCCTGGTGAGCAGTAGCTTTACTACAGTGATCTAATGTGCAACTAGAGTGCTAACATTCAGAATTTATGGCAAATGTGTGACACATCTGAATGCCTTCTTGATGGAACCAAAGTAAACAAGCATTGAAAATGCAATAGATCTCGCCCTCGTTAAAGCCATTCTGTTTGTAAGGAGGTGGCTTTTTAGCTTTGCTTTTATTAGTGTTTTTTTCAACTTTCATGTAAATAACATGCATCTGTATGCATATAAGTATATGTATGCATGCATTTATGTTTGTATTTATATAGATATACAGATGATATATGTTTATATATGTATGTATATATATATATTCACTGAAAAAACCATAGGTTATAGACCATATATAGTTAGGAATTAGCATTTACAAAACCTTGAAAATTCACTGAAAAAACCATAGGTTATAGACCATATATAGTTAGGAATTCGCATTTACAAAACCTTATTTTACTCACACAAAACCATTGAAATTCCATATATAGTTAGTTGCACTAACTATATATCGCGCACCCGCAATCCACTGCTGATGATGTCACATATTACATCATTCATGACATGGTCAGTGACATCACTGATGATGTCACTGGAGCTCCTCCCCAAGAAGTAGTTCGCTCACCTGTTGAAGACCGCACACCATGAAGCAGACTACAACCCCCAGAATGCATCATGTTTATGCAACTGGGTCGGCGGTGTGGGGTGCAGAAATGAATGTAGTTAGTTTCAGCGACCTGAGCAAAGCTGGCCTGACTCCTGTTCTCACTGCTCAGATCCAAAGTCTCTCCTCAGGTCCCCTCGGGCTGTGACGACTGAGAGGTAGCGTGACAGAATATGCGGGGGTAGCACCCACACGGAGGAAAATTCCCTCCAGCCGCATTTGTCAAACCAATCTCTCAGCGGACCTAGGAACTCTTGATAACTCAAGCGGAGAAGTCACTGCAAGCAGTGTGTTTGCCAGTTCTTTACCGGTCTGCTTGTGTCACAGGACCAACCCTACTGCGCTTCTGGCGTCGCCCAGATAATATCCAGAAAAACACTTCACTACAAAGGAAAGCACGGAGGTCAGAGGGGGAGTCTTTGAAGAAGCTTTATTTCCAAACTGTGCAGGTAGGTGGTGGCGAATGCATTTCGGCCTGCGTTGCCTTCCTCAGCGCCCTGCACCCACCAGAGTCAAAGTAAACACCCAGCTGATATGCTCCACCTAAAGTAGTAGTGATGTCACTGGAGCTCCTCCCCAAGAAGTAGTTCGCTCACCTGTTGGAGACCGCACACCATGAAGCAGACTACAACCCCCAGAATGCATCATGTTTATGCAACTGGGTCGGCGGTGTGGGGGGCAGAAATTAATGTAGTTAGTTTCAGCGACCTGAGCAAAGCTGGCCTGACTCCTGTTCTCACTGCTCAGATCCAAAGTCTCTCCTCAGGTCCCCTCGGGCTGTGACGGCTGAGAGGTAGCGTATATAAATATACATATATAGATTATTGCAGTTCATCAATGAATCACTCAAAATTCTTCTTTTACCTGACTAGATGAAATGAGGGCTGCATGGTTTCGAATGTGATTTGGAGGTGTTAGTAGTAGCAGCATGTTGGCGCACTAGTTGAACAGTGAAATCACCAGATCCAGAAGCGAGGTCCCACTCACTCCTAGCCAAACTCAAACTGTAGGATAAGGAATATTCACCGCAGGGAACCAATTAAATTGAAATAAAAACTGAGTTAATGCCATTATTAAATACAAGCTTTACAAAAAGAATGAGTCAGTCTCCAGACACTAGACTACTAGAACAGAAGAAGGAGAGACACAATAGAGAAAATATGATAAGCAATGCTAAATTGAAATAATCAGAATGGTGAGATAGTAAAAGTTACTAAATGAAGTCAACGCAAGCTATGAAGTGGACACGCGTAACCTTTGACACAATACAGTGCCTGAAGGATGATGCTGGCAATTATGTTCTTCTGAAAAAAAATTCAAAAACTCTGCGTGGGCGCCTAATATAAATATAATATTGCCAGTGTGGGCTATATTTACAGCTAAAGAAGATCCTTGCCCTGCGTTGATGTTACTTTCTGCACATCCACCCTACCGAGTTTGTGATCAATTAATGGTGCAAATTAAATGTAATCACACCTCAATCAATCACACAGCCTGGGGTAAAAGGGTTAGGGGTTCAGTGAATGGATGGGAAGGGTAATTTGAGGGAAAGGTTTGACAAAGACAAACACCACACAAGGACAATATTCATCTTGGCAGTTAAGCTTCATAAATCTGTTATGGGAGGAAAAGGAAATGGAGGAATGATGAGTAATACAGGTAAACCAAATCAAATTGTCCATCTGCCCCCAGAGAGACCCAAGTTACATTATGTTCTGTGGTACTGAATTTTGAAAGATTACAAATATATTTAATTAAAATATTGTAGGAGTCAAGTAACCATAAACAACACACACAGTTCTAATGATCAAAGAGAAAAAATGTGCTGTATTGTCAAATTGGGATTTGCATCTGCATTCCTCTGGGAGTGTCCGTCAATCTTGATTGTCTGGTGGATGTGTTTCGGTAAGTTAAGTGCAAGTATGTTACATTGTTTTTCAGTTTGGCACAGGGTAAGATGACCTGTAGATTAAAAACCAAAAATGATGCTGAAGGATCAAGGAAAAAAAGATAAACTGCATAAGGAGTACCCTGAGAAGACTCGAGGGCAGTATGGCTAAATGTCTGTTTCCGGTCACCTTCAACAACAGCCCCCCCACCCCACCACCACTTAGCTTCGAATTTGAGCCAGACAGCACTGAGCACATACACACCCAGTGACATAGCATTTTCCCAATCATGTCAAATCAACTCACCGCTATCACTCACCACCACTACACAGAGTTATGTAGATTCATTGTTTATCTTTCGGCCACTTCAAAGTCATCACCAAATCAGTTGGTTTCAGTGAATTTGAAAACTTCCATCTTATTCTGGTGGCAGTTCTCAAAGTAGTCACACCCACCCCTTGAGTCATTCCATCATCTCTGATCCTCCCGAGTCTGACTCTGAGTATGGTGTCTAACCACGAACCAACTGTGTCCCGATGTAGTGTAGTTCCTATATTCCCAATAGGCTCTGCGCATTGGAAAAATATATTCAGCAGTGTAGACGTAGGACTGAGGTCGACTAGGTCTCTACTGACTATATTAGACTTAAGGTTTGTCAGCTAGCTCAGAGGTCACTAGAAACTTTCTCGAATAAACGAGGAGGAGTTTCACCTCCCTGGATAGACAAGAAGGGATTAGCTTCCGACAACCATATAACATGACAACTTTGCTCCCTCAGAGTAAGAGTGTATCTCTAGAGTCGTGTGAAAACAATAGACAGCTATTTCACTCAGTCATTGTGCGTACTTAGTTCCACCAGAGTGCAGAGAAAAGAGAGGCGGGCGTTTTCAATAAAAGGTGTAATTTATTGAGCAGTCTTCTTTCTCATGCAAGAGAAATGAATTGCCATTATTGCGATACTTAATGTAAAGTTAAGAGCGTACAGTAAAAAGAGTATTATGAAATAATACTGTAAAAGCATTGGTATGGTTTCTTAGCCATAAGATACTTTAGAATGGATAAAATATATGCATACATATATACATTGACTAACGTACTCAACTGGTGCTTCTAAATACTCCTACCCCAGTGTACCTGAACGAAGACTAATACGTGGGAAGGAGTAAGTAAGTAGCAGTTAAGTTAAGTTGGTTTTGCCAAGAATCTGATTCAAGAATTCTCTTTAAGGGTTTAGTCAGCTCCGTACCTGGGTAATAGAATGCAGGAGGTCTGATATCTCTCTTTCAGTACTCGATATCCCAGCAGCCCACGAAGCCGGCTGAGAACACCGGAGCTGGATTTCTCGGCAGGAGAAAAGACAGCGTCTCTCTCAGTGCGTCAAAGAGGAGGGGCAGCGTCCGTGGGCTCTCGCATCAGCTGGGCTCTCGGGCAAGTAGATAGCTCCTCGGCTCCAAAACCACCACTGTGTGTTTGCTTAAGGCAACATTGGTATATTTATACCTGAAAGGGCCGGGTTTGACGTAAGGTTGGACATAAGACGTCAATAAAGATGTCACTAAGAACTGGCCGTTCTTACAGTGCTTCACAGGAGTTCTAGGACGAAATCAAAACAAAAGCAAGTGGGGATTTCCCAGGTTGCTGGAGGTTTGGTTTGTTTAGAGAACTCACTGTGCTTTCTAGGAGTCCGGGGAAGTAACCTTGCTTAATGTGACTGCATGGGCTACAACTAAATATGGATATGATTCCAATGCCATTATAGGGATATTAATGATTACAACCGTACAAGGGCATAAAATAGAAATATCGATTTATGTTCCGAGATAAAAACACAATACAGAGTCCAGACTCAAATTTAATAGATTGGCGTATAGTACAATTTGTTGATGCACAACAAGAAGAGAATCATTGAGTCATTTTTGTTTAGACTAGATTTATGTTTGTGTTAGCTAAGGGACTGGTTGAGTCTGACTCTTTGAGAAGTATAAGGCAGAAAACAATAAAACAATGCAGTGTGGACTGTGGAGTGGACCCAGTGAAGGAATTTCGCTTTCTCTCAAAGGGAAAGGAAAAAATAACCTTCAAGGGAATATTGATAAGCCGTTGGTAGGCCACCAACATTGTAAATTATCATGAACACATTTTAAGCGTAATAGTTACAGATGAACAAACACCCAGTGTCATACTGCCTGCCAACGCATGAATCATCCCCCAACACAATCACAAGTTCACAACAAACAACAATCAATCAGGCTGCAATGTATGCTATTTACCTGTTTTTCTGGCATACTCACCATGATCGATTCGCTTGGTACATCACAGACTGCAGATCCATTTGTTTACGAAGCAGAGAATTTCCGGTGTAAATCACAATTTTATCTCACTGTGGGACAGTCCCTCTAGGTTAGGAAAGGATAGATAGTCACAGCGCAGGATTTGAAGCAGGCACACATTTGTTTGTATTTCCATCTAATGCCCTTGAGGGAAGTGGCTGTGGGGGATGGGAGTCAGGACTTTTTTCACTGCACACAGTTGCAAATCCAATCTAGCAATAAAATATGTCTATGAGTAAGACAGTGGGATTTAATTAGTGAACCAGACTCAATAAAATTCAAATAGGTAATATTTTCCTCTAGCTGTATCTTTTTTTGTTGGCATCAAAGAAAGAAAGAATGCAGATCAGCAATAGACTAGAGACTAAGAGAGAAAGTTCTATGGTTCTTGGCCCAGGCCTAGTACTAGTTAGAGAAGCAGAGTTTGTCCTCAATCTCTGGTGGTTCTTTTATTTCTGGAGTTTTATATAGCCCAAACTGACCGAAGGTATCAAAGCGCTTTACATGAGCACCAGTTGCATTACATAAAGACACATTAATTTTTTTGCACAGGGAGATTAAGCGATTTGCCCATATTCACAGGATGTTGAGTGTTGTTGCTGAGACTATAACCTGGTTCCTCAGATTTGACGTGGACCACCCTGGCCATTAGGATACATCCTCTCTCCACCCAGACATAGGTCATCTAACATACTACTTCCATGACCTGGGTCTTCCTCATCTTCCTCATATGGTGCTTCAGGTATGGAGTAATCAGCAGTATAATGTGCTGATTCATTTTTATTATGGTTAATCTCTCCATTTTTTGGAGTGAGAGACTGGTCCTTCTCACCGTGACAACGGCACAGGCAGCACTGAACACAGGCTCAGCAGAGACACTGGCTACCAGGGAAACCAGATAGTTTATTGCCAAGCTGCATACCAATGGCCATTGCCGTCCCTTCCCATACCAATGCACCAGTGGGTTTTGATCAAGGTAGACCTTTGTTTTGTCATTCAGATAGGCCTGGGCCATTCACTCAATGGTCATTGCTGGTGCTGTGCCTTGCTCAACCTCTTTTGCCTTTGCATCTGTACTGGACTTAAGCCCTGCCAGTAGAAATCACTCAGTTGCATATTTTGGGGCTGATGCTCCTGGTCTTGTTGATAGTGTTCTTGTTGTTGGTTTTAGCTTCTGAGAGCAACAGCACTTCCTTCTGGCTCTGAACTTCTAGGCTGCCCCCAAGACTTATGGCCTGGAGGAGTGGGCCTCTAATTCCCTGCTGTTCTTTTTCTAGCTCACAGTCTTGCTCGGGTATTCATATTTTGTATTTTCTAACATCCCCGTCTGAAAAAAGAATGAAAGTGGACAGTAATCGTTTGTAACGTGGATCAAGAATTGTGGCACAGATGTAATGTTAGAAGCCACAATGTCTCTTTGCACCCAGGTGTTAGCAGACACGTGAAGGAATAAGCCCTATACCAACTCATACACATCTCTTTTCTTCCCCCATACCTATTTACACCTCCTTTAGCTGTTCTTGTAGCATGTGCGAAAACGGGATAGCTTGGTCCATGGTACTGTCCTCTTTGCTGACTTCCGTGTAAACACCTCAAAAGGAGGCAGCATCTCTACCAAGCATTTAACTAGGCCCCCTTGTTCCATACCAATGGTCTTGCTTTTCACAGTTGCATCCCCTCTTTGCATGACATATTCATCAATAGGTCTGTACTGCTCAAACAGGTGATCAAGCATGCAATAAGTTGAGTTCCAAAGTGTTAGCACTTCATATGTGAGTGCTTTAACTGCCATTCTATTATCACCCTGAATGACCATCAGATGTTTCAGGGCTTTACATGAATGGCTGAAAAAAGTGCAGATTCTTCTGCAGGTGGGCAGTAAGTTGCTTACTTGGACTTCTTTTTTGAGAAATCTTGTACAATGATGTTGATGCAGAGCGCTAAACACAGGACCCTGAAATAACCACCATCGGCCATGGCCTTAACTATAACACTGTCGTTGGCCATGGCAACAGATCCAATCTTAAGCCCTGTTGATTGCAGCCCTTCAAAGACCTTGTTGTTACAGTCTTCCAAAGTGTTTGTAGCTGTATGGGATTTCTCCATGGCAAACATGGCTACTGTTGCATGCTTCCATGCAGCATTAAGAGTCTCAGCAGTGTCAACACCTGCAGATATTTTTTCTCAAGCCCATACAAAAGAGAGCCAGTGTTTAGTGATGCACATGTAATCAGTGGCTTGGCAACTGGTCCACATGTCTGTTGTCAAGTGCATACTGGTAACAGCACTCTGCTGTAAAGCTTGTCCAAGCAATTGCAGCACATCTTGATGTAGTGCTGGAACAGCACCTCTGGCTAAATAGGACCAGCTGGCAACCTTCCATTTTGGGAAGATGGCTTCCACAAATTCAGGAAAACACTCCCCTTCCCCAAAAGAAAAAAGGAAGAGGTTCAGCCTCCAGTGCTAACATGATCAGATCAGTTTCAGATTCCCTACTCAGATGGCTTTCACCCACTTCACCAACAAAACTTGCAGTTTTTCGGCTGCTAAGGCACGCCTCCCGTCTAATTGTATTGTGGTTTCTCAAATGGGTTGTTTGGCCCCCATACCATAGTTTGTACCACGTTTACACCGACTAACACTTGCTCCGCAAAGGGATTATATGGCAATGTTCACCTCCTTCTGGCTAACCGAAAAGAAGTCCCAAACTGGGTAGCCCAACTTTCTGAACCTGGTGCCACTGCCAATGTCAGATGAACTGGTGGTAGGAGGGCATTTTGACATTTGACTCTCTGCAGTACCTACTTCTACTGAGGTGGTTGTGGATATAGGTTGCTGCCAGGACTTTGCACATATGACAGCTGCCGGTGGATGGATCTGTGGTGCCACTGCCAGATCTCTCCAGGAAGTTTAGTTAGACTAGGATTATTCATGTTTGTTTATTGCATTATGTAAGCTAGCATTCACTGCATCGTTTTCTATTTAAACACCATCTTGAACCACGATCAAAACGAATTCCTTACTATTTCTGAGAAAATGCCTCAGTTGTGCTTCGTTTCTGCAATGTTAGGTTTTGCTTCACTAATGAGGAAAATGTTCTAATTAGGGCATTCCTTTCTCTCTAGATAGAGGCCCTCTCCCAATTGTCTGGTGGCAGGAGCAGGATAAAAAGATCTTGGGCAGTATAAGGGAGGTGTGAGATGTGAGAACCACAACTTATTTTTTTTGTATTTCACTGTCCAGTGGTATCTGCTTGGAAAATGTCACTATGGGCGTGTTGTAGCCCTGTTACGATATGTACATAATGTATCTTTATGTTTGTCAATGTCAGTCCCTCTGCAGCACTCCTCGCGACTGGGCAGACTGGGCAGACTGGGCTCCACTCTGAGTGTATCTGAAATATACAATTATTGGTTTGTATTCTCTACTGTCTGACAAACTTTCAATTTGTTCAGAATGCAGAGAGGTGGTCTTAGTGACCCGGGTGACGCGAAGCGGGTCATTTCCTTCAGTTGGAATGGGGTAACATTGATCTCCCCTGAGACTGGGCTAACATTCATGATGACTGGCTCGTCATTGTCCTCCTCTTCTGCATCTGCCTTCATAACTCTAAGCGGGATCCAAGTGGGGTCTAGATCATCAGAAGGGGGCTTGACGAAGAAGATGGTGCACCACTAACCGTCCTTTTTCTAGTTGGAGTTCTGGAAGACAATGGATCTTCTGAAAGAGCAGATTGCTCTAGTCTGCATGAAGCTCAATCTCTTAATCTGATCCTAATTCAGGAGGAACTACTATTGCTGGTTGTGGCTGTTGTTGTCCACTTCTCTGAGGTTTCTGCAATGATTGAGTTCTACTTTGTGATACGTCAATTTCAACATCACTGCTTGTCATTGTTGCAGTGAGTAGACTGGCTGCTTCTGTGACAGACATGTCCCTTCAAATTCAGGGCAGACCCGGTAAGCCAATGGCATCTGGGTAGATAAAGTCACAAATAAAGCAAATGATGCCTAGGACACTAGTAGCAAACTCTGTAGTAATAGGTGAGATAGCTCAATTGTCTCCCCGTTCGACAAATATATTGTCTTAAACAAAATCAATTCTTATATTTGTTTTAGTGAAGTTTCCCACCTCCGCAGAGAGAAAACTATATACTATTTTTCTTATTTGTTTTTCACTTTAATTGAAAAAGAATTAGATTTAGGCTTATATCATTTTTGAGCTCATTTAAAACAAATGAACAAACAAACATATATATTGTCCAATAGTATCTACCTGCAAGAGTATTCATGAACCTATTGGCAAGTTTTTAGATAAATATTTACAATCCTTTGCAATGGAAGCCAAGTCATATATAAAAGACACCACCGATTTTTTAAACAAACTAGCCGCTACTAACATCACCAAAGAACAATCCATAGTTATGGCTACTATTGACGTTAAGGCACTCTATACCTCAATCCCTCACCAATCAGGCCTTGAAGCAGTAGAAAAAGTTTTACTAAATAGTGAATATGAATTTTCCTTATGGAGCTTCTTCAATTTACCTTAATGCATAGTTACTTTAAATATGGGCAAGAATGGTATTTACAAAGGAGCGGTACATCGATGGGCAATTTGGCAGCTCCCACATATGCTAATATTTTCATGAGAGACTTTGAAGATACCAACATCCTAAGTCAAAACCAATGGAAAGAGCATATTAAACTATATGTTTGATTTATTGATGATATTTTCATTGTCTGAGAAGGTACCAAGGAACAATCACTACTGGAAATTGTCAATTTGAACTCTATCAATGAACAAATTCAGTTCACGTGGAACATTGAAGAAAAAACCATCAATTTTTGGGACGTAGCCATCACCAGACATGATAATAAAATTCCAGATCCTCGAAGTGGTGGCCCCATCACCCGGAAAAACTCTCACGAAAACTCTGTTACAAAGAGAGATTTTTGGGATAAAAAAACTTCAAACGCAAGATCCCAAAGGGATCAACGATCAAGTTGATCTAACGTGTTTTCTATGATATTTGCGCATCTTAACACGCTGGAGGACTGTTTTCTTGGTCTACTATATTTCATCAGTTTGCATGATTGTTTTGATAATTACATTATGTTTCTTTACTGTATGGTATTTTTCACCACTTTTTGTATTTGTATTTGACGCATCTCACCAGTGTATCACTCATCACCATAACAACACAACAACATGGCGCCCACTAGTCGCCCTTTCAGATTCTCTCGGTTTTAATAGTCCGTCTTCCATGCCTACACCCAGACGCGTCATAAACACGGGCCGTCGCCGTGAGATTCGAACTCGTTTCCGGATTATCACCCGATCCAGTGACCGGTCAAAAAGAGGAGAGATTTTCGTGCATAGAAGCTTTTCAGATTATTATCAGGTACGAGCACAGCATGGGGAGTAGTCAGAGGGAGCTTGAATATCAGAACGCTGTGGAACTGATTCCCGCCGTTCTCGCTTTTGTTTTTAGCGACATGCAGGTTTAGTCAGAGAGAGTTGTGACCAGGTCCGCAGCACGCTAGAGGAAGGAAACGCAAGCCGTGTAGTTGGAACATAAACGCTTTAACGTAAGCTAAACAGAGAGACACAGATGTCGGTTATTTCGCAGTGTCATTGGATGTAGATACTATTCCTGACTGAGTGTTCATCGTCACGTTCTTTCAGGTTTCATACAGTTATTTTCCCAAGACGCGAACAAACACATGGGTATGCACGGACTTTGTTGACCTCGCCAGTCCTTATAATTGTACCACGCTGTGTTTTTTCAGCAGTAAGTGCTATCTCAGGCCTTCGTTTGTTTGTTATTTCCAATTTTTTGGTTTCCACAACTCTCTAATGAGAGCGCTTGTTTTTTAGGTACAACGGACCACAATCTCCACTTTTCAGCGTTTTACGAAATCATATCATTCTTACACACGCCTTTCATGAACACAAGTGAGTGCGTAATCTTAAGTTGATGTGTTTACTTTAGTGATTATATTATAATCGTTTAGGACAAAGTGACATTGGACAAATTCATGCATTATCACTAAAACAGTGACATTCTAAGTACTTTGTATCTGGAGACCCAGATGTCATTTATGTGACCCAGTTTTTTGTATTCTTTTGATTGCAGGTATCGCCCCTGAAGAAGGGCCTAACAGGCCCGAAATGCATTGGGCAGGGCTATATGTTTGGGCAAGAAATTTTTGATTGTTCATGATGTACAAAGAAAATCGATTTGTGTATAAATGTCTTCAGAAACTAATGAATTGCGATATTCACTGATATTCAAGTGAATCTCATGTTTTTTGAATTTGAAATGCCAGTAAAATGTAATACTCACAGATAAAATGATTTATGAATTCTTTATAAGTAAACAAATGTGTTGAAATAATCCAACCTAGCTAGGTTGCAATCGCAACAGTGCGTAAAGGGCAAGCGGTTTCCGCTTGGTCATTTTTTCAAATAAATTTTCCACTACCTTACACAGAAAGAACACTGATCGCAATAACCTGTTAAAGTATGACAGTTATCATCCACCATCATTAAAAAGGCACCTACCCTATTCTCAACTCATGAGGGTAAAACAAGTTGTCTCGGAACCAGATAAAGCAGAGGAACAAATGGGTGAAATGACAGCACGATTCCACAGGAGGGGCTACCCCAGTCCCATACTTGAAGAAGCAAGACAAAGAATAAGAAAATTACGAGAGAAAACCTTCTTACCAGTAAACCCGAAAATAAAGAACAACACATTACATGTATTAGTAAATACTCCACTTCTAGCCAACTGTTTAAAAATATTATCAAAAAACATTGGACAATACTGCAAGTGGAACCTGACTTTAAAGGAGCTTTCGAAAAAGAACATTTGTTTGCACACACTAGATCAAATAATGTGGGACAATTACTGAAACCAAAGACTAAGACTAGTGTGATCACGAAATACAGAGGTACTGAACCATGTATGAATTGCCATAACTGTACCAACATCAGTAAAGGTAACTTGTTACCACCACCAGAATTTAAAGAAAAAATCAGTTTAAAGGTTAATGGAACATGTGACACCACGAATGTTATATATCTATTAAGTTGTCCTTGCAACTTGAACTACGTGGGACATACAGAACGTAAATTAAAAGTCAGACTTAACGAGCATAAAAGTAACATCAGAACCAAAATGCTCAAATCAACAGTGGCCACGTATTTCGTAGAAGCTAAACATGATTTAACACATTTAATGGCACGGATTTCGGAAATTGTTGAGAAACATGAAGGCATCAATAACAAAACACAACTCTTAAAAAGAGAGTACTTTTGGATTTATCGTTTAAAAACTTTAAGACCGGGGGGGCTTAATGAAAGAGTGGAATTTTTATGTTACTTGTAAATATATGTTAGCAAGTACCCTGCTTTAGGTCATGGAACCATAGGTTAATCGTTTTTCAATATACACATCTCACTGTCTCTTTTAGAATACAAGGTCCAGAAACCTTAGCGCATACACACAACCTTGAACCCCACCCACGAATTCTTTTATGTTTCCTGCTCGACACTCGAGAGAGTTCAAACGGAGTAATATGCAAAGGCTGACAAATCGGCTAGCGATAAACTTTTGGTTACCGGTAAGCGGCACTCGGCGTAACTGCAGCGTGTATACATATTTGGGTTAACATGTTATACCCCGCTGTTTATAAATAAACATGTTCGTAGCGGGCTTGCCAAACTTAATATCACCGCACTCGAGCAAGCTACTAACGGTCTCTTATTCGAACAATCCCGCCCATAGAGCCGTAGTTTTCTAACACTTGTGCCGAGCATTTTCCTCATGTTTGTTTTCGTGTTTAAACACCGCACTAGAGCCTCGAAATGTAATATGTTTGTGCTGCCATTTAACTATCAATGTAACAGTAAAAAGGAAACTATGGGGCATATTATCAAGCCTGTGCGCTAAAATTATCGCCGCTTTATCGGCCGAAAACGGCTGATAAAGCGGCGATAATGGGCTTGATAATATGCTCTGTGGAATTACAATCGAAGCCCATGTTAGATGTCTTCACATCTAACATGTGCTTCCATTGGAATTCGATAGAGCATATTATCAAGCCCATTATCGCCGCTTTATCGGCCGTTTTCAGCCGATAAAGCGGCGATAATTTTAGCGCACAGGCTTGATAATATGCCCCCATGTTTTTTGATCATGTGAGATGTAGCCTATCATCTAATTAGCAAGGTTGTGCAGAGCAGAGCAGTTTTAAGAATGCGCTTTATACCTAATATTGTTTCTATGTCATGCAAGTAGCTAGGTAAAGCACTTTATGGATGGCGATAGTAAGTAGTACTAATGATTTAAACTTTGTTTCACAGATCCCTTGACAAAGGCGCTGCCGCGCCGAAATGCATTGGGAGGCTATCAAATGTCAATAATATAAAGAAAGTCAAGTTGTTGAAATATCGTGAAAATTGGATTGATGTGAATTAACATTATGAAATATGGGATACACCATAGATTACAATTAAAATGAAACTATAGAAATCTACTATGGATTTGTTGACTCACTAAATTATTGCTGGAGACCCAGCCTATACTTGTGCCCAGGGAGACAAGTCGATTAAAGACTTGCTTTATTTTTCGTTACCAAAACAGAGAAAACAACATTAATTCAGCAATGCCAAAAATAAAAATTCACAGGGCTAAAAGTGTTTATAACAACACACAACCTACAAAGGCATTACCCCTCCTATACACTATTTGCATGAAATAAAACGTGAAGTACCACAGAACAAAACACATTTTGTATTTCAATCCAAATCCATGCATGGCCTAAAAAAACTGTTTCATCCAACATACAACACAGAAACAATTGTTTCAAGCATCAATGACTAGTACTGGGCCTACCGACTGGAAGGCCCATTGGCAGACTAGGCCACAGAGTGAATTAAACTAAAAGAATATTGCACATGTATTAGGAAACATTGAAAAAATGTACTAAACAACAACCAGCAAGGAGGAATGGCCACAAACAAAGAACAAATGCAAGGCTATGGTAAATGCACAATGACTGCCAATGTAAAATGACAGCCAACCACATGGTCACAACAAGAAGCAGGAGACCTAGAAGACAAATAACACATGCGGGCTGTGTGGCAAAAAACACACTGGCTGCCTACACAAAATGGCAGCCAGCCACATAGTCACAACAACAACCAGCAAGAGGGCATGGTCACAACAAAGAAGACATGCAGGCCTATGACAAAAGCACACTGGCTGGGTACACAAAATGGCCTCCTGCCACATGGTCACAACAAGAGACAGGAGGCATGTACAACAAAGAGCATATGCAAGCTTATAGACAGTCCACTGACTATACAATATGGCCAGTGGCCACATGGCACGTGGAACAAAGGCAAATGGTGGACTATGGCAAACACACACGCATACTGGCCAAAGGAGGCATGGTAAAATAGAGAACATAGCATTTATTCAGCAATGCCAAAAACAAAAATCAATAGAGCTAAAAAAATGTTTACAACAACATACATACTTCAAAGGCATTACTCCACCTAGTCCTATACACGGTTTGCAGGCACAAATATGTGAAATACTACAAAAAACACATGTTGTATTTCAATCCAGATCCATCCATGGCATAAATGATGTTTCAAATTCAACAGACACCACAGAAACATTTGTTTCATGCACCTTTGACTAGCACCGGGCCGACTGGCTGGAAAGTAAATCAATAAAAAGAAATTGAGAAAATGTAGTAAACTGTGTAATATGTTTTCTTTTCAAAAAAAGGAAAATAAAATACAAAGAAATCACTAGGCTACTACTGAAACAGCAGGCAACCCGGCACATTAGATTTTAAAAATTCATTAAAAGTACAAATAAATCCAGAGGCGTGGCCCCAAACAAAAAAACAAAACCAGTTTTTCAACTTCCTTGAATCCAATGGGAAATGAAGCATACACAAAGAGTGATCCTTTCAGCTGCAATTCCAAAGGAAAGGGGACCAGTAGATGGACAAAGCACTGACATGGGCCTGCTGGACAGGAACTGGGAGTTAGAGACTCTGGGGCATTTCCTTCCAGTTGAAAAAAACGTTTTTAAAAAATAAGGACTCCTAGCATAAAAAAAAACCAATGCCAAATGTCAATTCCTTTTGCGAAGATTGTAATGCTTCTTGAGGAAAGAATCCTCCAGAGATTGCAGCTGCATCAGATCCTGCATTAAACATCTGTATACAGTTTGCCATATGAATACTGTGGGTGTGACATCAGTAGTGAGACTCACCCACAGTAAAAAGTCCAAAATTAGGTGATCAATAAAACAAAAAATCCAGGCGTACTGAAGGGGCGGAAGTCAATTGCAGCACAGTAAAAAATGTTGTGTGAACAAAGTATTCATAATAAGATATGCACAACAATGTTAAACAATATACCCTCACTACCACCATCCTCCCCTAAGTCCAGTGCCCATTTTATGTTATATATACAACACATATTTCTTTTGCAAATTACATTTTTACCCATTTTCTTCCTCAGAATTGTAACTATTTTCTAAATCTTCCACGTAATCTAATAAATGATACCTTGCTCGCACATTTTCAAGAGATGCTCTTCCTTTCCTCAGATCACTATACAATACTGCACTCTCATAACCTACCCAGCAAACCAACTCAATTTTCCATTTTGCTACCACAGGAGCTCTGGGTGCCGTTCCATTTCATAGTTATTTCTTGTCTTACAAGCACAAAAGCTAAATCAATACATCCTGTAGCATTTTCGCACTTTGTTGGTCTTGCAGCGCAGTAACATCTGACTGATAACACTAGTGCAGGTAAACATGAGGTGGACAACTTATTGAAGTAACTCATTAGAGATATATCCTTAACCCTAAGGATTCCAAGAGTCCGGACAGAAATGGAAGTTAGAGGACTGGTGTCTCTAACTGAAAGCCACTGGTCGACAGGTAGCGATGAGGGTAACTTCCTGGCGGAGGAACATAGTATTTCTCTTTAACCTGCATTACGCTTCGGAGAGTTACAATTCAACCAAGCTCAAACTTCCTTCATACAATTATAAAAGGCCTCATTAAGCTTTGAGGTAGATGCTTCATCCAATAGTATGAGCTGGGTATCATCAGCATAGTTCATCATATTCATTCTGTGTGACAGTAAATCACAGGGCTTAGTTTATGTTTAACATAACGAAGCTGGCTCATGGAGGACCCCTGAGGGACTCCTTG
This sequence comes from Lissotriton vulgaris, assembly GCF_964263255.1. Classification (NCBI taxonomy): domain Eukaryota; kingdom Metazoa; phylum Chordata; class Amphibia; order Caudata; family Salamandridae; genus Lissotriton; species Lissotriton vulgaris. The sequence continues at coordinate 684,608,028 of NC_141689.1, forward strand.
GCCAACTGCTTGAATTTGCATCTGAAAGATGAGAGAAAAAAATGGTTTGAGACCTATTTTTAAAATGTGATTCACATCATTCCAGAAACCTACCTCTTATACCTATATTGGGCAGCATAGAGACTAAAATGTTATGATTGACTGTATTGAAGGTCACAAGGTGGCCTTTTTCTGCTGCCATTCTTACATCATCCATGACTAAGATCAATGCTGAGTTAGTCCCATGAGCTGGGTAAAAGCCCAATTGGGCCTTGTCCAGAAGATAGGGTTACTCCAGAAAGTCTAAGATATGCTTGTTCACATATTTCTCTATGGAGAATTCTTAACAGTAAACAGCAACAGAAATATTGGTCTGTAGATGGTAAGAATGGCAGGATCAGCTGTGTTTTTGTTTTCTTTAACAAAAATATCTCCAATGTCTTTTTCCACTCAGACGGTGCCAAGCCCTTTGCTATGTAAAGCTTGCATATGTCCTGTAGTATGCTGGCGAGCAATACTGCTATGTCTTTCAGCTCTTTAGAGGAAGGGGGTGCAGTGGTGATACAAAGGAGATTGCATTGGCAATGTCCCATAAATATTCAGACATTATCTTATCTACCCCAGTCTAGAATACTCTATTGCCTCAGGTGATTTACAAATGTCATCACTGAGTCTGTTGTCAGCTGAAGAAGAAATTAAGTTACTTACCTGTAAACTGTGGTTTTCCAGTATTGGTGTCTTTCATAGATTCACATGCTTGAATATTCCCCGTCGTCGAAATGGGAGTCCCACTGTACATAAAATAGCAGTAATATATGCATATATAGATAAAAAATAACATAATCTCACATATATAAATATAGAGCAATAAGATATAAAGATATCATAAAGTTAAGAAAGTACCATAGTACAGAATAGGCCCATAGCAGCCTAAGGGAGAATTCACTTTAGTAACATATTAGAGTCATTTTAATGGTCCACATTAAAGCCAATCAGGCTACAGCACCCTCTAGAACCTTCTCCTCAGAAGCCCAAGTCCTCAGATTTTCTACCGCACGTCGTGTGAAGGGAGTCTCCCTGAGCTCCGCTCAGTTTTTTCTACTTCATAGCTCATTTCCACATGACAAATGTCTTCCTCAAAGAAATCTTTATTTAGACAATGTTCATCCTGTAGCAAACTGAGACTGTTTCATGAAGATCCGCACAGTAAATGCATTTACTGTCTCTATCCGGACCATGAAGTCAAGAACTGTAAGAACTGCCGTAGGTTGAAGACATCTGACTCAGTGGTCTTGGAGGTTGAGAGTGTCTCTTCTTTTCATTCCAATACCTCTCAGAAGCGTGGGTCAGAGACGGAGATGCCTTCTCCATTCCTCTAGAAAAGAAGACTTGCTGAAGTCTCTAAGAATGTCTCCCCACAGGACTTGCCTCCAACGCCTACGGGACCTGGTTCTCTGGCGTCACAGTCCAAAGCCGTGCCATCATCTTCTAAAACGGGCACAGGCTCGTCGACGGGCTCGTCGACGCGTCCGTCGACGACCAAATCAGTTGATGCAGTCTCTACGTCGACAACGACATGTTCAATGTCTTCTGGAACTATGTGGACGACGTCCACCTCGTCGACGACGACCCATGAGGTGAGACCTATTGCTTCCATCATTAAGATCTCGTCGGCGACTGCCAAAACCTCCTCGTCGACGAAAAAGCCTCCGTTGACGCGTCCATCTTCGTCGACACGTACATCTTCATCGACGATAGCTACACCTTCGTCAGCGGGAACCTCTTCGTCGACGGTGACAACTCTGTCGACAGTCCCACCTTCGTCGACGAGTAAAATTCCGACGACAGCATCCTCGTCGACGGTGACATCTGCGTCGGCGCTACCTTCTTCGTTGACGGCGTCGTCGACGGCGAAAAAAACTTGACAAAGAATAAAGGGAAGTCACATCCGGCTACGGATTCATCAACAGACCCAGCGCTGACAATTCAGCATCCTTCAGAATCTTCTGCTGCTTCGTTGACGAGCTCGTCAACCTCACACCATCCACTGGCCACAGCCACCACTTTCACAGTGGTCACAGCTTCAATGGTCAAAAGACGGGTACCTCTTCTGCATTTAAGTCCTGTAAAGAGTGGCTCTGCTCTTCCTGAACAATTGTTTCAGTCCGCAGAGGAGGACTCTAATGACGGCTCATATGTCGATGATGTGTTTCGACCTGCATCTAGCCCCTCTGAACTTAACATTAAGTGCCAGAACTATGACGAGGAGGAGGAAGAGGAAACCGAAGATGGGGCACATCTTTTCCCCATAGATCATTCTGAACCACCCATGACGGAACAGATGACACAAATACCACTGTCTTTAGTGTCTAATTTGCAGCACATGCTGGATAATTATAATCGCAGGTTTCCACCATCTAGACATGCTTCTCCAGCTCCGCGTCCTCCTCCACAACCACAAGTTTCTGTACCTTCTGTAACACCCAAATCACCAGTACGCCTTCAGCAGGATACTGATAATGAGGACCAGAACACAAAAAACATGGATCAAGATGACGACGACAACGTCCTCGCTGATTGGGATGACTACACGGCCCAAACACCTTCTACTCCGCCTACATCGCCAAGAGCTTCGCCTCCAGTGGACATTGGCAGCTTTCACAATTTCATGATCCGTGCTGCCAAAAGGTTTCACCTCACTTTAGAAGTCCAACAGACAGAGTGTTTTTTATATGATTTAAAAGACCTTCCTCAGAGGCAAGCCCACACCATTCCGATCATCGATCACATTTGGATGGAAGGTCTCAAACTAATGGAGCGGCCTAATTCGATCCCGGCCGTTTTACCTAGACTTGATAAAAAATATAAAGCGCCTGTGAACTCTCCAGCATGCCTCGTTTCTCAGCCAAAGGTGGATTCCGTCATAACACAGGCGGCTCAGAAAAGGCCTCGCAATCCGGCAACACCACTCACATCTCCCCCTGATCAAGAGGGCCGCAAATTTGATTCCATCGGAAAAAAGTTTACCACTATGGCGGCCACAACAGTTAGGGCAGCTAATTCCCTAGCAATTCTTGGACGGTATGACCGCCAGATGTGGTCCGAAATTGCAGCGTTAATTCCACAATTTCCGGAGGCCTTCCGCGCGGACGCGCTAGCCATTGTGCAGGAGGGAGAGAAGATCTCTTCAGAGATCCAGTGGCGGTGCGTCCATTAAGGGCGCTGGGGCATTGCCCCACAAGCCGCCTGCACACACAGTTCCCTCGGCGTCTTTGAACTTAAGTAACTCTCAGGTTACTCAAGTTCAAAGACGCCGAGGTTGAACTGACAATAATGTCAGTCAACATGACCTCGGACTGCCCACCCCTTCAGAGTCTGAAAGGGTGGGCGGTCCAACATCATGTTGAATGACATGATTGTCACCAGGGGCAGCAGGAAGGAGCACAACGTCACTGAGCACAAGTGCGCATGAGTGGGGACGGAGGTTGAATTTTCCTCTGTGCCCACGCATGAGCACTAGTGTCTGTTCTGCTGGCGCATGCCCATTAGGAGAGCGAGGGTTGAGCACCTCGGCCTCCTAATGGGCAGAGCGTAACACTGCCCTAAGTCAATCGGATTGGCTAAGTCTGGGGTGTTGCCAGTAGTGACAGAGACACAGCTGTTCCTGTAGGAGCCAACGGGAGTCCGGACCCCGGAGCAGTCAGAGGCAGCGCGGACCGGGTACGTTTTTTATTTATTTTTAAACTCCTCTCAGCCCCCACCCGACTCCCCCCGGCCTCAGCGCAACCCTACCCTACCCACCCCGTACCCTCTTCGGTAGCCAGAGTCACCAACGGCAGTCTGCGTCTGACAAGAAATGCATCTAATGTGAGCACCGTCTCTCCGGAGGGAACTGTCTGCCTACAGCCTGCCATTTCTCAGGGTAACAGTCTGTCAGCACATTTGAGTGAGAGCTTTCCGGAAAAGAGAGCAGGCTTGTACAATTATGTTGCCTGACTGGCCCTGCTGCCGAACGCTTAATATTGTTGCTTCATGGCTAAGAGAGGGTTTTAGCTGAAAGCATCTTTTTAAATAGTCTCAGTGCTGGCGGTGTCCTTGTACACAGCACTGCAGGAGGTTCGTGTGGTGACTAACTCGTGGGCGTTGTAAATGGCTTTGAATGAGTCAGCAGAGTAAGGTAATAATGGACAGGCCTGGTTAATTGTTGATGCGCAGCATGGGAGAAGGGGGCACGCGCGCCTTATCTGGGCCCTGCTGCCCAGAATTTGAAGAGCCCTGCCTGCCTATATTTATCCTGGCATGGCATTGTGGGCAGTCATGGAGTGTTTTTGCTGTGAAAAAGTAACGTTTTACTTTCTGAATTATGTATTTCTTTGTTTTAAATACATGCGTCAACTGGAGCGTGAATGAGAGTAGGACTTTGTCACCACGCAGCAATATTGTGTAGAGTAGCAGAGGTTTTCCTTCTCAAACTCCTTTAAAATGCGAGCATTAAATGCAAAGGATTTGGCATAAAATAAACATGGGACTGGTGATGGATGGCTATCTGTATTTATTGGGGATGAAAGTGGTGGTAATCGTGATCTATGGGCTTGGGCAGGCTACAAACTCTATGACAGCAAATATTTTATTTTTATTTTTTCCAACTCGACTATAGAGTGCCTAGTAAAAATAGAACGTTAACTATTGTAGTTACACAGAAAAGGACAGTGATTGCATCATATGTATAGGTTACAGCAATATCCAGAAAGCCAGAGTTTTGTTTTTAGTATTGAGTTGCTGAGAATCTGAGAGACCATGAATACTGTGTCTAGTTTGAGCGTGGATAGAGCTGCAAGTGGGAGATACTGATTTAGTTAAAACAGGATATCCTTTTTGTGAAATTTAACTTGACACATCACCTCACTTCTATAACAAGTTTACCTATGACATGGTGCAGTAATGCAGTAATATATGGGGCAGGTTTCTAGTGTTTAAATATTTCAAGGATATGCATTCACAATTGTTTTATAAACCTTCATGCTTGCTCAAATGTGCTTTAAAATGCACCATTTGCCTACTATTTTTTTCAAAATTTCTAGAGAATCCTCCCACTCCACTGAACCTCCCCTTATGACAACCGTCTCACTAGCTTTTTTAGCAACATGGCATTCATCCCCAACTTTTACGCCTCTCCACTTTGAAATGTCACCAGCCGCCACTGCAGAGATCATCGACTGTGCTGTCGACATCTCATCTACGGGATTCAGGCAATTGGCGGGGGCCGCTGTATTGCGACGCCAGGGATGGTTGAAGTCAACTGCTTTTCGTCCAGAGGTCCAAGCACGAGTTCTTGATCTACCCGACGATGGCGATTCGCTCTTCTGCAAACATCTCGATGACACACTCAAATCCATTAAAAAGGATACGGATACGGCCAAGGCTTTAGCAACCCTCCAATATAAGAAACAGCCGTTTCGAGGAGCACGTGGTAGGGGTGGCAGCTCTTCCACTTTTCGTGGCTCCAGCCAATATCGTTCCTATAATGCCAATAGACAACGAAATACCTACCAGTCTCAAAGTCACCAGACCAATTCAAGACCATACCAGAGAAAAACCACATACAGAGGTGGTTCCAATGCTAAGAAACAGTGACAACCCCAGCGTAAAGTACACACCGTCTGTGAAAATTGGAGGTCGGATCTCCAAGTCCATCTTAAATTGGTCAAACATCACCTCCGATCATTGGGTCCTGGATGTGATGTCAAAAGGACATACTCTAGAATTTATAAAATTTCCTCCCACCCGCCCACCTACTGGTCCACCCCCACCTCATTACAAAGAACTATTAGCTCAAGTCAAATTGATGATCAAAAAAGGGGCTATCGAAGTGGCACCGCAGGGGCAGCAGGGCAAGGGCTTTTACTCCCGCTTCTTTTTAATCAAGAAAAAGTCAGGAGAGTGGCGCTCTATTTTAGACTTGCTGGCCCTGAACAAATTCATCACAGCAAAAACATTTGAAATGTTAACACTACTCCAAATTTTAAATTACCTCAATCCCGGAGAATTCTTCTCCACTATCGACCTCCAGGACAAATATCTTCATGTGCCGATCCACCACAAAGACCGAAAATATCTTTGTTTCACAGTCGGACATCTGCACTTCCAGTTCAAAGTCCTGCCGTTCGGCCTTCGCTCAGCACCGAGGGTCGTTACAAAGATCATGGCTCAGGTAGCTGCTTTTCTGTGCCTTCAGGGCATCCAATTTTACCCTTACCTAGACAACTGTCTTATAAAGGCTTCGTCATACCAGGTGGCGAATCAGCACACTCAGGTCTGCATCTCGCTTTTTCGCACCTTAGGCCTTTCAGTCAATCGCTAAAAGTCACACTTTCGCCCATCACAGCAGCGAGATTTTCTAGGAGCCTTGCTAGATTCTCAACTAGCAAAGGTGTTTGTCTCCCAGGAATGACAGGACCGCATTCTCAAAATGGTACTTTCCCTGCAGTCAAAACAGTACGTTTCTGTCCAGACGTTAAAATCATTCCTGGGCATGGCCTCCTCTTGCATACATCTGATTCCACATTCCTGACTACATATGAGAGTTGTGCAAGAGGAACTAGACAAGCAGTGGAAACAGATCTCGGGGTCGTTCAACAACAAGATTCACCTCATGCCCCGCATTCAATCTGCACTGGAATGGTGGGCTCACCCTCCAAACATCTCCATGGGATGGCCTTTTCAAGAGACGACTCCGACACTGACGCTCACGACAGACACCTCATTGGAGGGTTGGGGAGCACACCTCGAAGGTTTGTCCGTCAAAGGAAAGTTGACTGCGCTCCAACGCACGTGGCACATAAATCACCTAGAACTTCTGGCAATTTTCCTTGCCCTAAAATCGTTCCAGAGGGTAGTGCAGGGCCAATCGCTGCTGGTGCGGACAGACAACACCACCAGCATGCACTACCTCAACAAACAGGGCGGCAGGAGGTCTCTTCTGCTCTCCAGGCAAGCACAAGAAATATGGGAATGGGCGATTCACGATCAAGTCCATCTCTCAGCGGTCCATGTGCCGGGTGTCCCCAATGTCCTAGAGGACTCACTCAGCAGGTCTATCACAGACAATCACGAGTGGGAACTCAATCAACCAACTCTAGAGTTCATCTTCCGTCAGTGGGGCCAGCCACAGATAATTCTTTTTGCGACTGCCTGCAACAGGAAATGCCAATGCTTTGCAAGTCGTCATCCTCACAGAGAGTCGAGCGGGAATGCATTTTCGATCAATTGGTCGAACAAATTCATCTACGCTTTCCCTCCGCTCCCTCTAGTTCTGCGCCTGTTACACAGGATGAGGCTTCGACCCTGTCATGTCATCCTAATAGCACCCAGGTGGCCACGGCGCCCATGGTTCACGGATCTCCTCCTGTTTTCTCAGAGCGATCCAATTCCGCTTCTTCCTCTGCCTCACCTCCTGACAATGAAGCAAGGGCAAATCTGCCATCCAGATGCGGCGTATCTCCAGGTACATGCCTGGAACCTGAACACAATGAGTTTGCACGTCTAAACATCGATGCAGATTGCAGAGAAGTGCTGGCTCATGCTCGTGCTCCATCCACCATTAAGACCTATCAATTAAAGTGGAAGCGTTTCTGTGTCTGGTGTCACACTAAGGCCTTGGATCCAATGACCGCCAAGCCTGAACAAATTCTGCCTTTTTTCCTGTCCCTTGCAAAATCAGGAATTTCTCATTCCACCCTTAAAGTGTTCTTGGCGGCACTCTCCTGCTTCCGTCATGATGGTTCCACGTCATTATATTCCTCTCGAATTATCCAACAGTTTTTCAAGGGCCTTTTTCGGATGTTTCCGCCCATTCGTCGCCCTCCGCCTGCTTGGCACTTAAATTTGGTCCTATCTCAGCTTCTCCTACCTCCTTTCGAGCCCATCCATTCAGCTGGCTTAAAATTCCTTACGTGGAAGGTTGCTCTTCTACTCGCACTAACATCCTCCAGGTGAGTAAGTGACATTCAAGCATTTACGATCCAACCTCCTTTTCTTCAGTTTTCTAAAGAAGAGGTTACGCTACGCACCAACCCAAAATGTATTCCTAAGGTTGCAAGCGATTTCCACCTTAATGAACCTGTCATCCTTAAGACATTTTTCCCTAATCCTTAGTCTCCTGCAGAACGTTCCCTGCATTCATTGGACTTAAACCGTTGTTTGAAATTCTACATTCAGTGCACTGCGCCTTTCGAAAATCAGATCAGCTCTTCGTGGCCTATGGCCCAATCTGCAAAGGACAGCCAGTTAGCAAACAATCCATCACTAGGTGGATTTCCTCTGCCATTTCCTTTTGCCACCAACGGGCTGGAAAGCCCCTCTCTACTTCTGTACGAGCCCACTCCACAAGGGCGGTGTCAACTTCCACAGCCCTCTTTGCGAGAGTGCCTCTACGCCACATCTGCAGAGCTCCAACGTGGTCGAGCAGACACACGTTTACGAAGCACTACTGTCTCGGATCAGCAGACGCCGCAGATGCGGCTGTGGGACAAGCGATGCTACGGAATCTTTTCCAATAAGCTGAGCCTCTGTTGCTTCCCGCCTCTATTCATAAACGTTTTTCTCAAACTAATCATCGTATGCACAGTTGTGTTATGTACTTTACTTATGCTACCTTTATGACTCATGTTGTGCGTTACTGCTTTCTATTCCTATTCAAGCATGTGAATCTCTGGTACTTTCTTAACTTTATGATATCTTTATATCTTATTGCTCTATATGTATATATGTATGATTATGTAATTTTTTCATCTATATATGCATATATAGTTCTGCTATTTTATGTACCGTGGGACTCCCACTTTGACGACGGGGAATATTCAAGCATGTGAATCTATGAAAGACACCCCTAATACTGGAGAATGACTATTAGCGTTGGCCACCATCTGTCCCAAGCTGCCAACTCTATCTAATACATTTGCCTCAAATAAATCTGCCAGGGTAATGCATAATGTCAAAGATGGTTCAATTGTTTGGGAGAGACAGTCAGGGTTAGCTATGATATGAGCAATGTCAAAGTCTTTTTTGACTGCATTAGGAGCAGATATCATTTCTTTGGCACAGTACTTTAATTTAGGCAACACAATCATGTTCTTATATGCCTACAAGGAAGTTTACAGTTTAAGATTAAATCTGTTAGCATAATTAGCTCGCCACAGTTTTTCCGTTTTTTTTTACATTTTAGTTTAGTAAAATGCAGTGCATTGTCATACCAAGGCACTGACGGTCATGGCCATACTGATATTTTCTTGACAAGTAGAACAGTCTCAAGAGTCTGATTAATCTAATCTTGATCAGTGGCAACTTATCTGAAATTCCCTCTGAAGAATGATCTGTCCATGCTAAAAGCACAGGATGATATGTTGAAATCAGCTCAGAAGGAGGAAAAATATTACAACCTCCTAATATAAAACATTTACGAGCTAGTACCAGTGGGTTGATAAAGTGAAGGAGGAGTTTCGCAAGATTAGTAGGTGGGCCAGATGGACGATAACAAATACCCTCAGCCAGCACTCTCAGATCTCTCATGGAGACAGAGAAGCCAAGCATCTCTGCCTGTGTAGACCCCCCCTGTTGAGTGTCTTACTGTTCCATTGTGACCTAGAACTAACCAGACCTAACTATGAGGCTTATTAGGATGGCGGACGGACCTGCATCCGTCCACCACCCCGAGGTGGAGGGACCATCCGCAGGGGCAGCGGCGGTCCCTCCATACCAATTAGGATGTGACCGCCACCCTGGCAGTCACATCCCGTATCTCTAACCTTGTGGCGGGTGCTGCTTGAAGCAGCACCCACTGCAAGGTTAAAAATGCATGTTTTTCATTTACATGCACAAAGCGGCAGGCACCGCCCAGTGCCTGCCACTTTGTGCATGTAAATGCAGGGTTGTACCATAGGTACCCCCGTGTGTACCCCCCACCCCCGACACCCTGTGGGCCCGCAACGGGCCCCCAAACACAAGCCCACATGCTTTTCCACGGCGGAAAAGCCGCCGTGGAAAAGGATGTTTTAGCCTGCATCCTAAAATGGCTGGCGGTGTCTTGCAGACACCGCCACCATATTTGCGTGCATACACTGTGGATCAGCAGCGGATGGACTTGCCGTCCGCCGCTGATCCCACTGCCATCGTAATGTGGCGTTGGGTGTTTCAGATGTCCGCGGTGATGAATCCGCATCCTCCGGGCCGCCGGTGGCTTCCGCCGGCCTGGAGTATGCGGATTCACCGCCATCCTAATCGGCCCCTAAGACATGAATGTCTCCTGCATGTATCACCCTAGATCAGGCATTGACCAGGGCTGCATTGGCATTGGACTCATTAAAGAATGAGAGGTTAATAGCCATTGTTGTTCTAACACTTTGTAAGATAAGGTTTCCCTATGCTTTGAGGCACCGCCAATATCTAACGGTGGGCAATCTGACTTAGAAGCCAACCAGTTAACGTTCTCCAGCTTATTGGATTCAGGGGAGTTTGTGGCTAATGCCTGCATAAGATGCAAGCTCTCATTAACTTTGAGCATGGGGCTGGCACCTACATAGCTACTGTTTATGATTATGTTCTTTTCATTTCTTTGCGCCCTGTCTTAAGACTCTCTCAAGAGCTGCAACAGAATAATGTGGGATTATGAAGGGAGGTTGATAAACATCTTAATGGTGCTATTTGTGCTAACGTGGACTTGTTGTCAACACTCTGATATATCCTGAGCTAAATTCCAACACAATCAATGTTTACAGTGAATCAAAGTCCACACGATCTTCTCATATTCTTCATTTATTTTCTTATTCTGTGATGATCTTCAAACTCGAGGTAGCCAACACGTGTTTCGTCTTTTGTGGTAACAACCACAGACTTCGTCAGGGCTAGAATGTTACAATACACATAGTCAATATATCAAAACATAAACTGCATGTGAGTCAATTCTAAACATAAAGTGAACCAAAACCTAATACAGAAACCAAATTTCCATTGTGAGCGTAAGAGCAAACCACCAATAATTATAATCAAACCACCAGAAGTGACACAGAAAAAGAAAAGGAAAAAGGACAGCAGATGGTTCATTGTATTATTCTATCTTTATGTGGCAGAAAAATAAAACACCACCGAAGAGTGTCCTAGTGCTAAGACAAAAAGCTCTAAAGTTCCATGATTATAAATAAGAAGAGATGAATATAAAAACCATCATTCCTGGTTATCTGTGAATGATATCAAAAAGTTTACAACCAAAGCATTCATTCCATGAATGTCAAAAAAGAGAGAAAGGTCATTGCTCTAAAAGCACTCACCTAATTGTATCAATGTATACACTCAAGCCAAAGGGCAAGTGTTAAAAACAGTGAGCGCAATGCATCTCAATCCTTGCGGTTCTATGAAACAAAAACACTAATAAGTATAGAGAAAACTAACTAAGTAAAAACCTCCTATTTGGGGAGAAGTAAAGTATCACAAACTCACTTGTACTAAGTCGTTTACGGGAAGAGTAGTCTCTCCTAACAGTGTCATTTCTATATCTGAATCGAGGGAGGATCTGTCAATGGTAAAGAAAAAGAAGAAACCCGTGTATCCGTACTTCGAATAATCAATAGGCTATACGAAAAACAGTGAGGACCACTAATATATCTCAACATCACATTTCTAAAAGGAAGGGAGTATTCATATGCTTATGATCAATTGGTCCTGTAGTGTTTGATCAACCAAGATAAAACTGCTCGTGATTGCCAAGCATATTTTAAGACTATTAACCGTATCCGGACATTACAGCTTAAAACCGATCGTTGAGTTAAGTTAAATGCTTGTATACATGCATGCGATATATTTTAGATTTCAATCCCAAGAGGCTGTGACATTAAAGTTGAGTCACTCTGTAAATACATGCGGGCTAATATTAAAACCCAAAAGCAGGGATCGGATAGAGTATCAGTCAGTCAGTCAAAATACACTTTATTCGATTTTTGTTAAAATCATAAAAGGCAAGAAAAATACATACATTTAAAAACATTTTAAAAATACCCACAATACATTTGTTTTACACAGTGTCCGTAAAAAGAGTCACTTGATTAATCACCATAATATATAAAAAGGGGTTAAAATTGATATGCTGGTTTTTAGTTTAAAACAGTGCAGTTCTAGGGATTCTTTTGTTCCTTCCTCTGTATGCGGCTGTTAGAAAACTTGCAACACAGAAAGTGACGTGTGCATCCGGTAATCTTTGAAGATAGAACAAGGCTGGTCTCACTTGTATGAAGCCAAGAGTTTTCAGGAGGGGAATTAAATATTTTCTCCTCTCCGTATTATAAAATGCACAAAAAAACAGAAAGTGGAGAGTGTCCTGATAGGAAAACTGGTCACACTCACAGGGTGGTGCATGCTCCGGTTTACCCCACGTAGGGAAGGTGCCTAATGAATAGTGGATCAGATTCATTCTAAATCTGGTTAGTAAAAATCTATGCAAGGGTTTAGAAACAAATTGCAGGTATGGTTCCATCGAGGGGGAAGAGGACAAAACCAAGTGTGCTCTTACTAGTGGTTTGTTAACTTCAGACTCCTCTCTCTCTAAACGTGTCCTCCCCTGGAATTCCTTCTTAATCCATGCAATGTCCGTTTTCCTAATTATTGACGGTGTTGTATATAGGTCAGGTCTCCCGAGGGCAGTGAATGATGACTTTATATATTTCAACCAGGGTATTTTCATTGCCCCCTCCCTTGCAATCACATCTTTAAGAATTGTGTGGTTTAGAGACAATTCAGTATTTAACCAGGTATTGGCCCAAAAAAGTAAAGGGGCCAATTTCAATCCATCTATAATATAGGGTAGGCCAACTTCTTCATGTATGGAGTAGGTAGGTGTAGAATTTGGAACCAATAAGATTCTTCTAATAAGCTTGTTTTCTACACTCTGCATACTATCCAGGTTGGCATAACCTCACAAAGCTGCACCATATGAAGCTATGGAGATGCATTTACTTTTATAAACTTTTAACACAGCCTCCATTGGTTTAGCCCCTAGCCTTTTAGTGAAATCCATCAGGGCTGCTGTGGACCGGGCTAAAGAAATATTCTTGGCCTTAATTTGCGGAACCCACGAGCCTTTCTCATCAAACAGGACCCCTAAATATGGAAAGACAGGGACCCTGGAGAGAACCTCGCCTTTACAGGTAAAGGTTTTTGTGTGTGATTTATTTTTCTGTGGACCCACGATCATTGTGTGTGATTTGGTCACATTGATTTTTAAGTCTAATTTAGCCATAAAGGAACCAAAAAGCTCCAGAAGGGTCTGTAGACCAATGCCCGTGCGGGCGATGAGAACGGCATCGTCCGCATATAGGAGAGCCGGGATCTGCTTCCCACCTACCCGCGGGACGTCTGCGTTGCCTGCTAACAAGGACTTCCCTAGATCATTAATATAAATGGTGAATAAAAGTGGGGCCAAGATGCAGCCTTGGCGAACACCTTTATTTGACCTGAAGCTGTCTGAGCATCGCCCTTCCCTGGTTACCCGGACCTTCGCAGAGAGTCCCTGGTGCAAACTTGCTATGAGGGCCACCAAAGAATCCTCAATACCAAGCTCACGGAGTATAGCCCAGAGCTTGGCCCTATTAACCAAGTCAAAGGCCGAGGAGAGGTCCATAAAGGCTAAATATAGTGAACCCTCCCCGGCTACTGTATACTTGGATATTAGGAGATGTAAATTTGAGCATTGCTCTAAGGTTCCCCGTTTCTCCCTAAAGCCATATTGAATCTCTGCGAGGCCCCCACAAAGCTCCAGGTTTGTTCTCAATTTAGTCAATAGTACTCTGCCCAGAATCTTAAAGGCAGAGTCTATTAAGGAAATTGGGCGGTAGCATCCCGGATTCTCCCTATCCCCTTTTTTAAAAATGGGCACTATGACAGATGTATTCCAAGTTTCTGGAAAACATCCATCATTTGTTGCCCTAAAAACATTTGTGAGGACTTTAGACCAGGTGGTTGGGGCGTATATAAAAAAGTCTACCGGGACTCCATCTGGGCCCGGAGCCTTATTCTTTGTGGAGTCCATTATAGCTTTATATACCTCCTCCTCATTGAATTCTACTGCCGCTAGCCCCCTGGTTGGCCCCATATCATTTCCATCCACAGAGTCATTACCGCCGTATATGTTTTTAAAATGGTCAACCCATTTCTCATCACTGATAATGCAGTCGGAGATTGTGTTAATCTCTCCAGAGAAGAATTGGTTATTTATAATGTCCCAGAATCTCTTACTATTACGTAGTACATCCACATCAAGCAAGTCATTCCAGGCATTATTTTTAATTGTATTTTTCCTATTTTTGATAACCAGCTTATACTCCCGTCTTAATTTGGAGATTAAGGTTTTATCCCTCGGCTTTGTTTTGAGTGCATTTTTCAGGTCTTTATGGGCTCTAGAGCAATTACTGTCAAACCATTTATGAGGCTTGGGTGGCAAATGGGATTGGGGAACTGAGTTCTTTAGCTGTTTGTGAGCAAATAAAATTAAAAGCTAAAATAATCTCATTGTTAGTGGCATTTTGGTCTAGACAGATACACATGGGTTCCTCTATCTTTGGGAGCAGGGAAGCCATAAAGGTTTCCTGGACCACCTTACCCCACTTAAGCCGTCTGCCCTGGTCACTGGGCACCGTCGATGTGCAAGCCCTAGGAAGGCCCAGGTGTTTGCTCCATAAGTCACTCCAGTGAACCTGAGCAGAAACTGGGTTGTGGTCACTATGTGGGGAGGCAGTTACCTCATATTTTCCCATCTTAGAGGTTAAACCCTGAGAAACAAAAATAAAATCTATCACGGACTCACTTTCTGACCCTTTGTAAGTGGGCAATGATTTGTCACTACCAGTGCTGAGGGGTTCAAACATATTGAGGCTAGCAAGGAAAAATTCAAGCGCCTCCCCCGCTTTGGTGTGAGCAAAGTGCAGATTGCCGTTATCAGTCTGACCCTCCAAGTTGCCTAAGTTACATTTCAAAACACATTTTTGAATGTTAAAATCACCTAAAATTATGAAATCGAAATTAGTGCGTGATTTATGACTGTAGTCGTTAAGGACATTTTCCAAGTGATCCACGTGGGCTGTGTCTGTTTGTCTAACCCAAGAGTTATAAAAAATTGCGACCACTAGGACCCGCCCTGGTGAGATAGTCCACTCTACCATTAAAATGTTTGGGGAACCAGACTCTAGTTGTTTAAACGTCCCTGCCAAATTAAGTGAAAAAAGGAGAACTAGTCCACCCTTAGCTCTTCCTGCACTGCTTGGGATTGCAGGTATAGTGAAGCTTGTGAAGCCATCCAACCAGAAAGTTGGTGAGGTATCCCATGTTTCTTGGAGGGCAATTACGTGGTTACTGGCTATAAAGTCTATCCATGTGGGATCTAGTCTTTTAGCTCTAGTGCCCGCCACGTTCCAGCTAAGGAACCGGCATGGAGTAAGTTCCACCTCCCCTAGTGAAACTAAAGGCGGTGTCTGAGTAGGTGTTGGTTGTCAGTCATTAACGTCTAAGTCCGCCAGGGGAGTAAAGCTATTTGCCAGTACCAAGTTGGAATGAGGGCTTCTAGTAGCATGTCTTTCTGGTTGACGACTGAGGGGTATCGTAGGCCATGGGGTACCACCCCAACTGGGCTTAGGGAGTGAATGGGACTGTGTGCTTGATGGGAGATTGCCTTTGTGGGGTGGGTAGAAGAAACCTAATGGGACTGGTCTAATAATATCATCCTCCAGAATCTCTGATCCGTCCCAAAGGAGCTTGTCTACACAGTGTATGTTCTCAAAGTTTACCACCACACAGTCACCCCGCACAGATTTTCGTCGGCGCCCCACCCATCCCACTCTTCTTGCAAAGATGACACTGTTAGAAATATTTGTGCTCCCACAGCTATGGTTAATACACCAGTCTTTTGCTTTCCCAATTAGATTGTTGGTGGATTCTGCTTCCCCCTCAAGTAGTGGTGGGACCCCTACAAAAACCGCTACAAAAGGTACAACAGCGGGGGGGGGAGATGTAGGTGTGCTTTAGAATATACGACAGATTTTTTCCCTACTACGTTGCTTGATGTGACAGATGAAGGTTGTGTAGTGGCTACTTGACAGATCTTTTCACCCGAACTCCTCTCTGTTCCCTGTAGGGTCATAGGTCTATTCGTAGGGATGGGCAACAAAGGTTTGGGGGCAGGTTGGGAACCCCCCCTCGGGCCCATGGAAGTCGGTGGTTGTAAAGGAGCTGGTGTCTCAAGGGTCTTAACTAGGTTATCTATAAGTACACATTTCTTTAATAACCCTTCCAAGCACGTATTCATGGTATCAACAATGTCCTTAGCAATCCCCACTAGGAGGGGTTCAATCCGTTCCTCAAAGAGGGTTTCAAGATGGTCTTTGAACGTGTCCTCAGTGAAGAAATTATTGGTGAGAACCCCCTCTCCTTTCTTCCTTTTTCTAGATGTCAGTTTATTTTGAATGGCTGGGTTAGATGGCACAGTGGGTGGGGTGGGTAGATTTGTCGGTATACCACTTGGTTGAGATTCAGTTTGGCCGGATGTTGATGATGGTTTTGTTATAGTTATTGCTGGTTCCAGAGGGGGGCCTTGGTGTGAGTTAGTTACTATTGGTGGTGGAACAGACACTTGTAGTCCCAGTTCCTGTTGTGCAGATTCTATTTCTTTGGATAGGGCCCCCACCGCAGATGTCAGGTATGAAATAATGTTTTCAGAGTGTCTGGGCACTTTCGGGTTTTTACCCCCAGCATCAGTAGAAGTAGTGTTTTTTCGCTTACCCATGGTATGGCCGGAATCAAAGGGGGTGGCCCCGCCCTGCCGCTTCCTGCCGAGGACTGACGAAGACTGACCCGCCCTTGTCCCGGGCTTCTCCCGCGCGCGCTCCTCGCGGTGCGAGGGGCGTTCCGCTCTTTGAAGCGCCTCCGGCGCTCGTGCTGCGTCACTCCCACCGCCGGGGCACCTGGGAGTTGTGGTCAGGTGTTGGCAGGGCGCTGGAACGCTGGGGAGGTTCGCGCTGCCCTCCTGTGTCCTCTGTGTTCGCTGGCCGTTTCCCTCACGGCTTGTGCTGGTCCCCCACCGGAGCTCTGGGCGCTCCGCTCTTTGAAGCGCCTCCGGCGCTCGTGCTGCGTCACTCCCGCCGCCGGGGCACCTGGGAGTTGTGGTCAGGTGTTGGCAGGGCGCTGGAACGCTGGGGAGGTTCGCGCTGCCCTCCTGTGTCCTCTGTGTTCGCTGGCCGTTTCCCTCACGGCTTGTGCTGGTCCCCCACCGGAGCTCTGGGCGCTCCGCTCTTTGAAGCGCCTCCGGCGCTCGTGCTGCGTCACTCCCGCCGCCGGGGCACCTGGGAGTTGTGGTCAGGTGTTGGCAGGGCGCTGGAATGCTGGGGAGGTTCGCGCTGCCCTCCTGTGTCCTCTGTGTTGGCTGGCCGTTTCCCTCACGGCTTGTGCTGGTCCCCCATAGAGTATCATATAATAGGGCCCCCGTCCCACATAGAGAAAAACGCTTACCGGTCAGTTTGGCGTTCCCGGCATCCACCTGTGAATTGGCGTCTTGCAACGGTGCCATATTTGCGTGTCCTATTTATATGAATGCTATTTCACAACTTAGAAAGAGGACTTATTACGTCGTTCGACATGGCAGACATCTTAAAGTGGGTTATGAAGAAACTATTCTCTAGATACCGCAAATTCTCTATGAAATCAAAATCCCAATGTTAAAGTTGAAACTCTAGTATAAAATACGTAATAAAATTACCACACCTATATCAAAATTGATGTTAGTAAGGAAGGTGAAATGAATTAATGCGCGAAAGAAGAGTGAAAGCATATACAAGAATAGAAACAGTGAGAGTAGGAAAATCAACCGATGTGTAATCTCACGGGGAATTCAAGTCTTCACTGTCTCTATTCAATGGCTCATTTGAGTATGGTTGACATTGTATAGAACTCTTCAAAAAAAATTTAAATAACCAATTCATAAATATCACTATACATATATCAGTATTAGCAAACCACAAAGGTAGTATTTAACAATGCCAAGCTTTACAACGACTTTAAAATGACGAACAATAAACACAAATAAATACACATCACACAGTAAGTCGTCATATATATTACAGAAATCAGTTTGGTGGTTAGTCCTAAACTCAACCATCATCATAAATTCAATATATCCAAACAGATATTGTATCATTTCATTATTAGAAACATCGCAAAATATGAGGCCGGAAATGCAAGAAACAGTACGGTCTGTAATATATTAATTTCCCAAAAAATACTGAAGTTCATTGTTGATGTTAAGACCCTTATCAACCGCATGTACTTGCATAATCCACCGTGCTTCTCTTTGTCTTAACCTTAATTCGCAGTAGCCACCCCTGGCATCCGGTAATACTGTTTCAATCCCATGAAAATTAAAGGGTAAATGTATCTCCTGTGGTTTACATTCAAATCACTGCATAGACCACATAGATCGTGTTACAGTCAATATGTGTGTTAGTCATATTGACTGTAACACGACCTATGTGGTCTATGTGGTGATTTGTAAATGTACCAAGGTTTATATAGGAAGCACCATCAGGAGATTAAAAGACCGTATTGCTGAACACTTCAGGGCTCTGAAGAATAGGGATTTGAGATACCCGCTAGCAGTACATGCATCAGAATGTAAATCACAGGGGAAGCGAAACGTGTCAACTGGAATAAGTGTTGACTGTTTATTCCTTTATAATAGACACAAGCTTGGAAAAATCATTACATTCATTTCGATGTATTTTCACATATTTCCATTGCAGTTGGAGTGTGGATTCCACCATAACGGTACACACATTAATATATTATACAAACAGTGACCCTATGTAGCCGAATGTAATAGGAATGATAAATTAAATGCTGTGAAAATGATGCCGATACCCACACACTCGTCACTTCATAGGTGTTTATAAATGGTTGTACTAGGAATGTATTAAGCAGTGATTACTTTGCAAATCTGACTTACTTTTGGATGATTCTCGTTTGAACTGTCTAAATTGCAGCTGCATTAACCATTTTGAAGATTGACGGAGAGTGAAAAAATATTTGTTGAGTACATATTCCTCTTGAAAATAAAGTTGAAATAAAATTCAATTTTTCTGAACTTGCAGGTCAAATGTGGAGACAGCAAACATATGAACCCTCATTTTGGTGCAGGGTTACCAGGGGTGAGTGGTATCTAATTTGTGCACAGTATCCCATTCCCTACACTAAAATCAAGCAATTACAAGATGTATCCCTGGAACATAGAAAAAATGCACAAAAAGCGATGACATGGACATATTCTGATATTTTTCAATGGACAAATCCGCTGGCATTTCCAGCCTGCTCCGATCAGGCAGAATATATATGTCAGCAGGCCAATAAAGATCATGACCGGCCAGGACAGGAATGGTCAGTATAGGGGTAGCACTGTCTGCTCCCCTGTGTTGTGCTGATGGCATGTAGGACCCATTCAAGTTTTGGCCCCTCTCTATAGCCTGGGGCTGTTTCAGAAAATGGGTCAGTGACAGGGGGTGGTGCAGCCATCAAAGTGCCCCAGGTTCTCCTTACTAAGGAGGCTAGGGGAGATTGAGCGACCAGTCGAGGTTTTGCCAGCGATGCGAGCTGTCTTCTTTTGCTAGGTGTGACTCACATCCAATATTGAAGCTGTGGTGTGGAGGGGGCAGGTGGTGTCCATTTCTTCCCTGGGGCACATATTCTGGTCTGCGTCTCTGGTTATGCCTGGAAGTGAACTAACATTCAGTCGTGTTTGATGGACTAAATGGGAGGTGGAGGGTTAGGCGTCTCGGAAGACCTTGACCTGACTGTGGTAAGCATGTATGTACCCCCTGTGGTGCTGCAGAGTTGTGGTAGAGGCTGAGCTCCCATCCCGCCTTTAGTAGCTTCACCAGTTGTACATCTACATTCAGGGGTACCTGGGGCCATATTATCAAGAAAGGGCGATACATTATTGACGCTTTTATCGGCAGGAAACTGCCGCTAAAGCGGCGATAACGGGCTTGATAATATGCCCTTGTGAATTCCCATAGAAGCCCAGGTTAACACCAGAACCTGGGCTTCTATGGGAATTCACTAGGGCATATTATCAAGCCCATTAGCGCCGCTTTTAGCAGCAGTTTCTTGCCGATGAAAGCCGTGATAATGTATCGCCCTTTCTTGATAATATGGCCCCAGATTCTGTGTCTCTGGGCCAAGAGTTACTGAGTGCTTTATTTGTTGACAAGAGATTTAAGGGAATGAGCAGACCGTGGACCACTGGGCCTAGAAACACCGCCCAGTGGCATATCTAGGCTGTGTGCCACCCGTGGCAGTCTCTGTCTTTGCCGCCCGCGGTGCCGAATTGAGGAGCAGGGGGTTCTGGTGAATGCTGCGTAAGCTGCTCGATGGCTGCAGGTAAGAGCGGGGGTGAGCCCACCGCCCCTCAAAACTCATACTGCCTGGGCGGACAGCCCCACCCTTGCTACACCACTGCCCCCGGTTGGGAATACCCTTCTTGGTTCCTCGCATTGAGGGCCACTGTCAGGTAATTAGATGGCTGAGTTAGGGACAACGCTGGATAACGTGATGTGAATGAATTTTTAAACAGACTGGGCAGCAAGGGTGTCTGTGCTGTCTGCACGGAAATTGCTTTCTGAAGGAGGGGTAAACATATACTAGGAAATACCTGAGAACTGGAAAGAAAAACAAAGCGGAAGCTGATGATTGGAACAAGAAGGAAGAAGATGTTCAGGAAAATGAAAGTCTGCAAAGGGAAAACATTGATACAACATCAAAGGGTGGAAGGGAAACAATAGACGAGCTATAATGAAGGAGAGTTTGTATTCTCCTTGGAAAGTGATCTCTCTGTTAAGTGAAAATATCTTATAAAAAAGTAAAAAACAAAGTAATCTGACCCAGTTCTGAGAGACACAAAGCAGCTCACGTGAGGAAAGAGTGGTGGGTGGTTGTCCTTGCCAAATGCACAAGACCTGGAGTCTAGCTGGCAAAAACAATCAAGATTACAATTTGAACACAAGGCAGAGAACACCAACAGAGAAACTGTGATGGATGATGTGACTGCTTGTAATGTCATGTTATACACCAACCAGAGGGTTCTCAAATGTTCTCCTTCTTCTAAGATACCAGAGAGATCCGAAAACTCAGCTCTGGGCTTTCCACTAGGTGTAAATGCAGAAAACCTGCAGCAGTTTTTAGATGGTTTAATTCAGAAAATAATGAACAATGGAAATAGAGATTAGCCTTTTTGATACTGGGGAGCAGCAGATGTCAAAAGTAAGGCTTGCAAAAGAGCTTACATTTACAGAACACGTTGAAATTTAAACACATATTCAGATATCATAAACTCTGAATGAATTCATATTCAGAAAGGAGGACTTACAAAATAAGAGGCTATTGTATTCTAGCAAAAAGGATGTTAATGTCTTGAAATGCACCTAATGTGTCGATATGTATTCTGCATTACCTATCGCAAGCACAATACCTTTTGTTAAAATGCATAAAGCAGAGTAGCTTAAAGAATTTGGTAACCTTTAAGTAAAATCATTGCCTCGTTTTTCAATATAAAAATGAAGGTGACTGTTAAAACTGAACAAAGGAATACATAGTTACCGATATGGAGAAGCAACTGCATAATGTATTCTACGTCAATAGATGATAACCTTTATCAGATTTCAAGACATCTTTCATATTATTTCTGAATATTTTTTCTAAATGGAGTAATTGAAAAGAAATGCCTCCTTATTTGCACATTATACATGTACTTTTTCATGGTCTTCCTCTATCAAAAGTATATGGGCTATCCTAGTAGATGATTGTATATATTAATTTGCCTTGTACATGACCCCCTTTCTCTGAACATTTTCTGAAAAGAATGCGGATTGAGTGCAATCTGTAAATCTTGGTATAAGGTCAAATTCAAATCCACATTTGAACAATGAAGCTAGATTTCGGTGTCCTTGTGTGAATATATATATCTGTTAGTGTGTGTAGATAGATAGATAAACAGACAGACAGGCAGACAGACAGACAGACAGAGAGAAAGATAGACAGACAGGCGGGCAGGCAGACAGACAGACAGACAGACAGACAGACAGATAGATAGATAGATAGATAGATAGATAGATAGATAGATAGATAGATAGATAGATAGATAGATAGATAGATAGATAGATAGATAGATAGATAGATAGATAGATAGATAGATAGATAGATAGATAGATAGATAGCCTTGCGTACGATGGGGAGGCTAAACTTGCCTACAAGGCGGTGTTGAAGGCTTACCATCAGGACATTCTCGGTGCCAAGAGGGTTTATCTGGCTAGGAGGATAGAGGCATCTGCGAACTCCTGCAAGGAGATCTTTACTATTGTGAAGGAGTTTACGATCCCCAGCTCCCATCCGCCCCCTCCAGCTTCGGCGGACGCTTGGGCCTGCGATCTCGCTGGTTTCTTCACAAATAAGATCAAGGCCATTCAGGCCACCTTCGTGGAGGAACCGGATGGAGGGAGTGGTGTGAAGCTGGACTCTGGACTGCCGCAGACTTCGGTGGCAGTGCTGTCCGACTTCCCCACTGTTACCAGCGAGGCCTCTCTTATGTTGTTGGCCAACCTCAAATCTGGCTCGCCACTTGACCCCTGCCCCGCCAAATTTTTGGCCGGGATGGCGGCAGTGGTGAACCCTTTAGTCAACCCTATCCTCAATGCCTCCCTGAGGGAGGGGCGGATCCCTAGCTCTTGGAAAAGAGCGATGGTGATCCCCCTCCTAAAAAAACCGGGCCTTGACACCGAAGTCCTGGCGAACTACAGGCCTATCTCGTTGTTACCTGCACTAGCGAAGCTTACGGAAAAACATGCTCACGGCGCTCTTTCTAGTTTTTTGGAAGCCAATAATCTGCTCCATCCATCTCAATCGGGCTTCGACCTAATTTTAGTACGGAAACAGCTCTGATTGAGGTGACCGAGATCATCAGGGAGACTCTCGATGCCGGCGGCAGGGCCATGCTGGTCATGTTAGATCTCTCGGCGGCTTTCGACACCGTCCCCCACAAGACGCTTCTAACCAGGCTTTATGACATCGGCCTGAGGGGGACGGTGCTGAGGTGGTTTACTTCTTTCCTGGAAAGCCGCCGCCAGACGGTCTGGGTCTCCCAGAGCTCCGCCGAGATGCCGCCATTGGGAGTTGGGGTTCCACAGGGTTCTGTGTTGAGCCCCACATTATTTAACATCTTTATGTCCCCTCTGGCGGCCTTGGTAGAGGCGTAGGGGGCCCAGATCGTCTCTTATGCCGACGACACGCAACTCCTCTTCACATGCGGGAAAGACCAAGAGTTTGTGGGAGAGAGAATCCGGGACTGCCTTGCGCTGGTCTTCGACTGGTTCCAGCGGAACGGTCTGAGGGCCAACTCGGGAAAGTCTGAGATTCTTTTTTTTGGTTGCGTTGCCGATCCTGAGTGGCAGCATTGGTGGCCGTCCGACATGAGTCCTCCTGTACAGTCCTCAGTGGTGGCCAAAAACCTGGGCGTCAAGCTCGACAATCAGCTGTCGCTCCGCACTCACATCCTTGGCCTGGCCGGCACCTGCTACGGACTATTGAAAATGCTCCGCAAATTTTTGCCTTTGTTATCTGAGGAGCATAGGAGGATTACAGTGCAGGCTCTAGTCGGTTCGAGGCTAGATTATGCCAATGCTCTTTTTCTTGGCCTTCCCGATTATCTGGTCCAGCGCCTTCAGGTGGTGCAGAACTCTGCTGCCCGGGCGATCTTTGGTCTAGGGAGACGAGCTCGAGCGTCTGGGTTGCTCCAGTCGCTCCATTGGCTCCCCATTAGGAAGAGGATCCAGTTCAAATCCCTGACCCTGATGCACAAGGCTCTGCACGGTTCAGGAGCGGGATACCTGCAGAGGAGACTGACTTTTTATCGTCCGGCTCGTTCCCTCCGTTCGGAAGCTCTTTGCAGAGCAGTGGTTCCACGGGTGAGGAAGGCTCGTGCGGGAGGGCGGTCTTTTGGCTGCAGAGCCCCCCAGCTTTGGAATCAGCTTCCATTTTCTCTGCGGAGTACTGTTAATTTACTCCAGTTTAGGAGGGGCCTGAAGACCTGGCTTTTTAACTCTTAGTTTGTTTTTACTGCTCATCGTCTCTTCTGTTCCGTTCTGTTGCTTGTTTTTTAGCTGTGTTGTGTTATTTCAATATGAGTTGAGGGTGGAAAGCGTCGGGACACTCCCTGTGAGTAGCTGCACGCTATATAAAAGCTCCATAACATAACATAACATAACATAGATAGATAGAGGCGGACAGACAGACAGACAGACGGACGGATGGATGGATGGTTGGATGGTTGGTTGGATGGATGGATGGATGGATGGATGGATGAATGGATGGATGGATGGATGGATTGATAGCATAATTCACATGCATTTTTCACACACTTTTTTAAACAGGTCTACAGCCAAAACACTGCTATACACCAATTTTGTCAAAAAGTTAGATCTTGGTACAGGAAGCATGCTTTTGTAAATTGGTATTAATTAGTGGTTTAGAGAGTAGCAGCCCCCAAGCAATATTTTAAAAAAACAGGTACTCTCCTGGGCAATTTAATTTGGGGCTCGGGGGAACTTATATTTTTAGCTCTATGCTCTTCATTAGGAGTGCATTGCCCTCTTGTAGATGTATTTTATAATTGCATTTTGTGGGTTGCAAAACGTTAAAAGAAAGACTCGGAGACATGTTGGTTTTGTTTAAAAATAAAAGAAGAATATGCTCTTTAGTTTTCTTTTGACATGCTTTAGCCCACAAAATCCAATACAAAAAACTAATTTAAATGAAAGACTCACAGACAAGTTTTCTTTTATACTGAAACTTTTTAAAACATTTTTTAATAATCACTATTATTGGATATTACATTATGTGAATTATAGAAATATACATTAGATTTAAAATATTGGGGATTTTTGGAGAAACATGACATATGTGCTATATATATATATAGCTCCCAACCCAGGCCTCCAAGTGGCCTCCAAGTGGCCCCGGGGATCTCATTCCCAGGGGCCGACATTGGTAATAAAGGGGAGGGGGATGTACAGCCCCCTCCTGAGCCTGAAAGGGTCCAGGGGAACTCGACCCCCTTCCACCAGCCTAAAAAGGCCAGGGGGACCCCATCCCCTGGGGACAGCTCAATAACCTTATCCCGGGAAGCCAACACCCAGGGACACTGCAGTTTCATGTCCATGAGAGTATGAGCATGGAACACTTGTCTTCTCCCACCTCGCAGGAGCTTTGAAAACGCTCCCACCCAGTGGTAACACACATTTGTTTCCCTGCTGGAGCTCTTGCAGACAGGGAAACTCAGATTGACCCCACACTCGTAACAGTATACAAAACAGCTGCTCCCGCTATGGGAAGGAATGCCGGCCCCCGATGCACCCAGTATCGGTGCATGCTTATTGCCGGGGGGATGCAGGGGCCTGGGTGGTCCTTCTGTGAGATTTAACATGGAGTGTTGTGGGTAACTTAGGTGAACACCAGGGCACCGACCTTAGGCCCCCCGGAGACGGGGTCCCGCACACCTATGGAGGCTCAGCGAGCTAGACACTGTACCCGCCCTATCCTTTAAATATATGTTCTAGATCTGGCGGAATGGTCCTCAGGCCCTCACAGGCTTTGCGAAAGGTTGCAAGTCCCCATCCCTTTAATTATGCGCTTAGGCCCCAGAGGAGGATGTCTCCAGGGCCTTTACAGGCTCAAGAAGGGGTGACCCCCTCTTATAAAAGAAAATGGCCCTGGAGGTGGGTTTCTCTAGGCCTAAAAAGGCTTGGTAAGAGGGGGCGCTGATCACCCTCCCCTTATAAATACCATCAAAAACATATGGAGGTACCGGGTTGGCACAAGACACCCAAAATAAATTTAAAAAAGATTAAAATGAACAATAACCGAGCAGCAGGAGCCGCTCATTTGATTTTCTCTGCTCCTAGTAAGGAGCACCCAATAATGCCCAGGGTATTTTAATAAACATTATTTGCAGGCTGGTTGTACTCCTAGAAGAGGCTAGGGCACCACCAAACATTTTATTAATGTTTGGGGGGTGCAAGAAGTGAAGCAGCACCACAGCAAAACTTTAAAAAATCATGTCTCCTGTGTCATTAAATCAATGACCCTAAGAAAACGTACCATATTTTTTTAAAGCACGCCTAGTTGGAACTTTATGCTCTTCAGCCTGAGTGCAAGTCTGGCTTGTGATTGTTTTTATGATTGCATGTTGTGGGCTGAAACATGTTAAAAGAAAGACTAAGAGACATGTTGATTTTCTATTTTTTTATGTCTGGCTTGGCACTTCGGGCTGGGCTGTTTCCATAAGGAACAGGCTTAAGACTGATTTGCATATGGCTGGGCCTGTACTGGGGTGGCGAAGTGTGCTAAAGAACAATGATGGATTCAACCCAGATCTGTGACTGGGGGTGAGTGTCTGAAAAGTTTCCTCTCCTTGTGTTTGCTTTTGTTTGCTCTAAGTTACCTGCCCAGATGTGGGTCCCATGCTCACTTCGCCACTGGATCCAAGCAAGCCTGGCTGATGAGGTGTGTTACCCCGAAACCGGTCCCAGGATTCTTATTTCCAGTCTAGGAACACCTGGGTTGGCAGTTCGGGCTGGTCTGTTCTCATGAGGGGCAAAGTCAAGACTAATTTGCATATGGCTGGTTCTGAACTAGGAGGGCGAAGTGAGTTAAAGAACGATGATGGAGTCAACCCAGATATGAGACTGGGGGCAATTTTGTGAAATGTTTCAACACTCATTTCAGCATCTCCTTGTGTTTGCTTTGTTCGCCAAATGTTCCCTGCCCAGACGGGGTTCCCTTGCTCACTTTGAAACTGATTTCGAGATAGCCTGGCTTATGAGGGGTGTTACATCAAAACCAGTCCCAGGATGCTTATTTCTGGGCCAGGAAATACTTGGCTTGGCAGTTCAGGCTGGACTGTTCCCATGAGGAACAAGGTCAAGACGTATTTGCATTTAGCTGGATCTGAACTGGGGTGGTGAAGCAAGCTAAAGAATGGTAATGGATTCAACCCAGAAATGTGACTGGTGGTGAGTGTCTGAAAAGGTTTAGTGCTCTTTCCATCATCTCCTTGTGTATGCTTTGCTCACCATGGATTAGCAGGTAATGCTCAGAACAGGTCCCTAGCTCACTTCGTCGCTGGATTCAAGCTAGCCTGGCTGATGAGGGGTTTTACCCCAAAACTGGTCCCTGAATGCTTTTTTCCGGTCCAGGGAAGACCTGGCTTGGCAGATCAGGCTGGACTATTCCATGAGGAATAGGCTCAAAATTGATTTCCATATGGCTGGGTCTGGACTGGGGTGGCAATAGAACGATGATGGATTCAAACCAGATCTGTGACTGGGGGTGAGTGTCTGAAAAGTTTCAATGCTCCGTCCATCATCTAATTGAGCTTGCTACGTTTTTCTTTTACAATTTTGTACCCCTAGGTCTAAAGCTATAACTAATGGGTAAAATATGAGGAGTTGGAAATCAATGCAAATATGTGGTGTACAATAAATAAATTAAATTTTAGCACGCCCAGGGGGGCCAATTGGCAAAGGATGCTTTTTTTGTTGTAAATGGCTACTGTATGGAACCCCCAGCATTATAGCTAAAGCCTATCCAAATGAATCAGGGCAGTGTTTTCGGTGCCACAATCATCCATCTGCCAATTGGACACACATCATTTCACAGTGTTCCTGATTCCAGAAATTTTGGATTTACATTTTCGACTACTTAACATCAGAACGCATATTAGTTAGTAGTCCCAATGCCTTGCTTATAGTTCTTGGTTACGACCTAGATCTCTGCCTACCTGATAAAACGATTAAACTTCTCGATATTGGCATGGCAGTTGCCAGGTCACTATTGCTTCAAAGTTGGCGATCAGATATAGTACCATCCAAATATAAATGGATCTGGAAAATGGAACAGGTCAAAAAAAGCAAACAAGCATATGCCTTACGAACGGGTGGGCAGAAGAAGTTTGGCAAGATCTGGGCAGAGCTTTTTATTGGGGATGCCTAAATTGAATTTGGTATTCTTATAGGGTTTACGATCTAAGAAGGAAAGTTCTGAGAATAGGTTTTAAATTGATGGGATTAGGAGGCATTTGACGATATTATAGGGCATCAGTGTTTTTAGCTATTGGATTTTATTCACTGCTGCTGATATGGCCGGGATGCCCGCCACCCCCTCTCAACACAATCCCCTAGGATGGGAGAAGTCGGACACAGGTTTGAACTTTTGGAAGGCGGGAGGGAGTCACCCTCCCGGCCGTATTTATTAAAATATGAAACAAAATTTAAAACATTAAATAAAAGTTTCATAATTATGTACAATTTTACATCTATTACATTTCGATGAAGACATGTTCTTTGGCTAACCTTAACAGATTTCTAATACAAAGGTTTCCTAGCCGAGTCTAACATCCTGCAAATGCATCCATTCTAAATTAAAATTGTACATCCTAGCATTAAGGGCCAACGGCAAGGTCTTAACCGGTGTCAGATCCCTACTACCAAAACTCTCGCCCTCACGGTGTGAGTGGCGCATGCGCAGAGGACTCTACCCTCGTTGCCAACTGTAACTTCCCTTGTCGTGGTGGGGGCCCCCTTTCCACTCGACGCCATCTTAAAGGTCGTCCGAGTTCCCGTGTGAGGTATCTGTAGGACGGACAGCGTGGACTCCCCCCCATCCCCACACTCTGTATCCGCCGTCGCGGATATCCGGCCCCCGGGAAATTAGTAGGAGGGGCATCTAGCCGCCTCCCCCCTGGGAGAGGCCTATGGCCGTCTCCCCCTAGGTGACCCATCCTTAGTGGGTGCCGCCTCCCCGTGGGAGGGGCCAATGGCTGCCTCCCCCCGGGCGCTCCCATCCATTCTGGGTGGCGCCCCCCTCTAGGGACCTTGAAATTACTGCTCACCGATCATGACCTTACCGCCCGACCAAAATAAATACGACAGTTGTTTACCTACTAAGGAAGGAAAAAATTCTGACATCGCCTCGATGTGTCATCGACTGCTCACTCCTACCAAGAAAAACATTATCCTACAGGCAGAAGTCACATCCTTATCTTAAACATTCCTTTACTTTTCTAAAAAAGGAAAAAAAAAGGCCTAATCAGCAAAACTTTATTTAAAACAAACATTGCCATAAGGGGCTGGTGGGTGGGTCAAAATTGCTGCTTGGTCCGTCGAGGGCTCACGAGCAACGAGTGGGTGCAGCCTTCAGATTCAGGATTCCCGCTCTATTTATTCTTCTGCGGGAGGGCGTGTACCATCCTCCGGTACGCCTACTGGGCGTGGTCTTCGGTGTAGGTGTCTAGGACAACCCCTCTTGGGCGGGAAAAGGTGCGCCCCGGCTACGCCGCTTCAGGCATACCAGCTGAGCCACGCCCCCCACCCAAAATGGTTTCCCGGGGGGATCGGGGCACCCAACCATACGTTCGGGGGGACCGAGTGGTCGCCCCTTTCCATATGGCCGGGATGCCCGCCACCCCCTCCCAACACAATCCCCAAGGATGGGAGAAGTCGGACACAGGTTTGGACTTTTGGAAGGCGGGAGGGAGTCACCCTCCCGGCCGTATTTATTAAAATATGAAACAAAATTTAAAACATTAAATAAAAGTTTCATAATTGTGTACAATTTTACATTTATTACATTTCGATGAAGACATGTTCTTTGGCTAACCTTAACAGATCTCTAATACAAAGGTTTCCTAGCCAAGTCTAACATCCTGCAAATGCATCCATTCTAAATTAAAATTGTACATCCTAGCATTAAGGGCCAACGGCAAGGTCTTAACCGGTGTCAGATCCCTACTACCAAAACTCTCGCCCTCACGGTGTGAGTGGCGCACGCGCAGAGGACTCTACCCTCGTTGCCAACTGTAACTTCCCTTGTCGTGGTGGGGGCCCCCTTTCCACACGACGCCATCTTAAAGGTCGTCCGAGTTCCCGTGTGAGGTATCTGTAGGAAGGACAGCGTGGACTCCCCCCCATCCCCACACTCTCTATCCGCCGTCGCGGATATCCGGCCCCCGGGAAATTAGTAGGAGGGGCATCTAGCCGCCTCCCCCCTGGGAGGGGCCTATGGCCGTCTCCCCCCTAGGCGACCCATCCTTAGTGGGTGCCGCCTCCCCGTGGGAGGGGCCAATGGCTGCCTCCCCCCGGGCGCTCCTATCCATTCTGGGTGGCGCCCCCCTCTAGGGACCTTGAAATTACTGCTCACTGATCATGACCTTACCGCCACAGGCCGGATAGTTGACCGACTATCCGGCCCCCCCTACTCCTCCTAAAGGTCATGCTTCCTCAAACCCCTTAGCCATGCTATGAAGTCTCCTATGAGTAAATCATTCCCCTCCCTGGACAGGTGAACCCCATCATTCAGATACATGAGATCACCCCGAATACACCCGTGAGGAATGCTATGCAACTGCGAAGAGCGAAACAATTTACCAATTTTCTTGTTAACCCTTTTCACCGAATGGTTCAGTGCTGACACTGAAAGGCCCCCCTGCCATACCTTCCTGGGAATCATGTGGGACCAGGCAATCGTGCACCCCAGGATTCTTTTAGCCAACCAGCTAACAGCAGACAAAATTTGTTCAAACAACACTCGTCTACCCAGTGTCACCAAGTCATTGCCCCCCAGGTGTACTATGACTACAGATGGCGGTGACCTTTGCCGCCCTAAGAGACCCTCAAAAAATTATTCGAATTGGTCAAAACAGAGCCCACCCTTCCCATGGAAGGCCACTCTGTACCCGTATTCCCCAGGTGCGTGAGTTGCGTCACCTGCTTTGAATACGTCCCCGGCGCGCCTCACATATGAGTGGCCCACGACCCATACCACTCTCCCTCCAGACAGTGATCCTTGACCGCTGGTCTCCTGGTGCTGGGTCGACTGCAAATTCCGCCCGCATGACAGGCTCGCGAAACTGTAATTCAAACAAAAGACAAGAAGCGTGAGTGCATGTCAATTGATCTTTACAACATGTGCAATCACACATACCTTTTGAAGCAATTCGAGGACCATCGTCCCAACTGTTTCACTTCCTCCGCACTCTGACCCCTGGCTGTAGCCTCAGTAGCAGCCCCTATCCTAGCGGAGTGGGTCCCAAAATCGCACGGGTCCATGCCCGCAGCAGCGATTTCAGTGCTAGCACCCTCTGGAACTGAAACCTCGTCAGTGGGGTGCCATCCTTGTGCCTTAGCAAACTCCCCCCTCATGTAGCCGCCCTTAGTGCCAAGTATTCCTCTATACACTTTATCGGGCACCTGGGGGACCCTCACGCGCGCTGCACGACAACACTATTTCCCATAGCCCCCTGGTCGGTCTTGGACCTGGCTATCGAGACCACCATCGAATCACCCCTAATTTGGACGTGATCCCTGCACAAGCCTCCCTCAACGTCTTTCTTATTTCTTGCGACCAGTTCGCTCACCCGCATAGCCCCATGGAATGCTAATGCGAAAGCTGCCCGGAACAGAACTGCTTCGAAATGGGAGGAGCACGTCTCGTCTAGTTTCGCTACGAGTAGAGACAACCTGTGTAAGCCAATCGGGCGCCTCGCATCTTGCTTGCGACCCTCGAGGCGCTGCCAGCCGCGGAGGGCCTCTTAACCAAAAAGGAACCCGTTGGGTCTTTTATGCCATGCACCTGCGCCATGAATGAAATGGCCGCCCTATGCCTACTGGCCGTTGCCGCTGATCGGCCTTCTCTGTGCAGCGCTACCAGGAACCCCAGGAAGGATTCCTCCTGACCCCAGCTCTGACTCCCTGTGGGACCCAAAAATGTGCAATAGGAACGAAACGCTCCTTCGTATGCCTTCCTTGTCCTGGGGGCTAAGCTTGCTGCCACAAGGTCTTGTAATCCGGGGCACCGATTAGCCATAGTGCTTCAGGGAATGGTGCCGCCACTAGGTCCGCTGTAGGTAGATAACCCCTGAACGCCTGCATATGTGAACGAGAGAGTGCATCAGCTGCATGATTCAGTATGCATGGCACATGTTTCGCCCTGAACTGTACATTCAGTCTCATGCAAAGCAGCACAACTTCTTTCAACAATCTCAAGATCCATTTGCAGCGTGCTGCATGTTGGTTAATGCATTCGACAATAGTCATATTATCAGACCAAAACACCACTGAGCGGTCCCTGAAGTCGTCAGGCCATGCCATCAGAGCAACCCACATGGGGAATAACTCCAAGAACCTAATGTTACCTGTAAGACCGCTGGAGTGCCACCACGTCGGCCATGTTTGCGCTGACCATAGATTACCTAAGATGGCGCCAAATCCCACGCTCCCCGCTGAGTCAGTCCACAGACCTAGTTCATCTGAAGACGCTGGCGGCTTGTTCCACACGACTCGACCGTTGAAGTCCGCAAGAAATGCCAACCAGATGCGCATATCCTGGCGAACCTCTGCCGACAGTCTCGTACGGTGGTGCCCCTCTTTGAGACCAACCATAGCTTGTGCAATAGAGCGTGAGAAGGGGCGGGCCATTGGTATCACCCTCAAAGCAAAGTTAAGCTGACCCACTGTTTGTTGTAACTGGTGCAGGGTCACTTTCTCCTTGCCCAGGCATTGCGTCAAGGAAGCCCTAAACTTGGCCACCTTTTCCATCGGTAAACGGAAACATCCCTCCACAGAATCGAGCTCAATTCCCAGAAACTCCAGTGAAGTAGATGGTCCAACCGTCTTACCTGGTGCCAATGGGACTCCAAACTCCCTCATGAGGATGCAGACGTCGTGCAGCGCCTGCGCACAATTCGTATCGCCGGCTACTCCCAAGAACAGGAAGTCATCAAGAAAGTGCATAACATGCTTATGTCCTGTGGCCTCGGTGAATGCCCACTCTAAAAAACAGCTGAACATTTCAAAATAGGCACAAGAAATGGAGCAACTCATAGGCATGCATTTATCCATGTAATAACTCCCTTGAAATGCAAAACCTAGCAAGCGCTGATCCTGTGGGTGTACCGGGAGCAACCGGAACGCCGATTAGATATCTGATTTCGCCATCAGCACCCCGGGGCCCAGGCGATTTAACATGGCCACGGCATCATCGAACGATGCGTACCGCACTGAACAAACTTCTGGGTCAATAGCCTCGTTCACCGAGGAACCCCTTGGAGCAGATAGGTTATGAATAAGTCTAAACTCCCCTGGGTCTTTCTTCGGGACAACCCCCAACGGGGAACAGATGAACTCCGCCACCGGCGGGCGATGAAAAGGCCCTGCCACTCACCCTAAGCTGACTTCTTTTGCTATTTTCTTCTCTGCCACGCTTGGGTTGTGCTGTACCGATAACTGGTTTCTACAAAAGGAGTCCCCCGAAAATCCCCCGCCGGGATGTGGAAGCCATGTAAGAATCCCTTCCTCACACCCCAGCGGATACATGATCAGGGTATTTGTTCAACCAAGGAGTCATAGCGATGAGATCAACGGGGGTAGGTAATTGATCACAACGTTCTACCTCACTCCTGCTTAGACCCTCCTTTTCCTCCCGTCCCGCTATTTTTAGATCTACATGAACTTTCCGGGTGTGAGGAATTCCCACAGCCCGCACACACATGCTTGAACCTACATGTTCCCTGCAGTCTGTTACAGTTGCCTCTGTTGAATCCCCAACAGACCCCACGCTTGCCGCCATTCCCGCCGGTCTTAGGCTGGTAATCCCCACCGGCGCCCGCTCGAAAGGGCACAGCGGGCTTTTGGCGGACGACTCCTGACCCACTCCCGCCTGGCGAGGACGTACCTGCCGCCCCTGGCAGGAGCTGCTTGTGCCATGACACCGAGTCCAGGCAATCCCAAGTCAAAGTAGCATCATATTCTTTCACTTTCGGGAATTTCATGTCATAACCTTTCCATTCCTCCCCCTCATACATTGAATAAAAATCCATAATACGATTTTGATAGCAAGTCAACTCAGTCATCACCTCGGGTTTACGTTCCCCCATAACTGCAGTAAATATAGAAAAGGCCTTAACCCAGTTCGTTACTGTCTCATCCACCCTAAATTCCGCCATCTTGGCGCGCCAGACGCTCGGGTGCCACAAATCCTTCTGGGTTTTAGCATATTCCATCTCGCGATGGTCAGTTAATAATGAAACATGTTAACATATTTGTCTCCCCATATTAACTCTTTCGTGGCCATAGGGATGTGCTGTGCCACCTTCTCCCGCCTCGAGGGTATTGAACCCTCCCCCGCCATTGGCAATGCGAGCTTATCCGGTTCGGCCGTTGTTCCCGCCGTCTTCTCGTGACCAACTGCAGGTCGTACCGGTGCCACCTGTGGGGGAACAAGAGGAACATTCGCCTTTGCGACATCTCTCGACTGCCGCAATTGCTCGATTAGTATTCTGGCCTCTTCGGCCAGGTCTCCAATGGCCACTGCGCCCCCTGCCTTTTTCTTGAGCCATGCTGCCAACTGGATGGCCAATTCGGGAGGCATTTCCTCATCATTAGCGGGAGTAATCACAACCGGGATCGGTTGACCTATATCTTGGTTTGGTACCGGGTTGTCTGCCGGCATGAGGGGGGCGACTGGGGGTACCTCTGGAACCGGGACCTCCCCCGAAACCACCCTCTTCTTGACCCGTTTCCCTCTACCCTCGGGGACGACTCCCGGCAAGGCCGGGCATATTACCTTCTTAGGATGACCCGGGTTGCTCAGTGCAGCCAGCTGTTTTTTGACCTCCGCCAAACCTCTACCGATCGATTGGACTTGTCCGAGTTTTCGGTCCATGCAAGCCATCCGGTTCGACAATAGGCGTAACACCTTATCCGTCTCGGAACCCTTTCCCGCTTTCTTGCCGGCCATGGTTTCGAGTATTCCGCTCTTAGTCGATCAACGAGGTCCTGGACTCTTCGAACTCCAAATAACTGAAAGAGAAACAACAAGATTACAAGTTCTCAAAATTGCTGCTTGTTCCGTCGAGGGCTCACAAGCAACGAGTGGGTGCAGCCTTCAGAGCACAGGAACAAGAGGACGCTTCTTCGGATTCCCGCTCTATTTATTCTTCTGCGGGAGGGCGTGTACCCTCCTCCGGTACGCCTACTGGGCGTGGTCTTCGGTGTAGGTGTCTAGGACAACTCCTCTTGGGCGGGAAAAGGCGCGCCCCGGCTACGCCGCTTCGGGCATACCAGCCGAGCCACGCCCCCCGCCCAAAATGGTTTCCCGGGGGGGATCGGGGCACCCAACCATACGTTCGGCGGGACCGAGTGGTCGCCCCTTTCCATTTAAGAGTTCGACGAACTCCTTTTTAAATATTTATGTAATATTTTAATTCCTGCAAATCCGATGATATTGATAAATTGTGATGCATGTATGTCGGAATTTGGATGTATGAATTTCTAAGATGCTAATTTATGTGATATATGGATTTCAATACCAAAATATTTACAAAAAAACATTTTTACTCCTAGGATCCAATAACAAAAACTATGTGAAGACAAAGATTCACAAGCATGTTGATTTTTTTTAATAAGACTTCATTAAACAGTTTTACTATAATTACTATTATTAAATCTTGAAGTGTGTGAATTACTGAAATATACGTTTGATTAAATGTGCTAGTGATTTTTGGAGAAAGAGGATAGATCTCGAGTTTCCCTACTTTATTTTTCCTTGCAATATTATATAGCGTGAACTCGACAACATGGCATGAGCACAATTTAAATTACAGAAGAACACATTCATGTGTGGTAGGCACGGGGAGACAAAGCGATTTGCCTGAAATCACAGTATGATGAGCTGATGTCGAGATTCGAACGTAGCTCCCCAGCTCTAAAATTCGCAATTCTAGAACTTGTGGCGGGAGGTGTGTCTAAAAGTGTATGTCGATGCTGGCCATCAATGAGAGAGACCTGTGCATTTTTCAAATGGGTGGTGAAAAAATATGAGTATGTTGCTGGAGATGTGGGCCGCCGTGCCACCAATGTACTTACCGGGGAGGGTAAACACCCATTATTCCGCAACTTTCATTCCGCATACCATCACTCCACATACTTTCATTACGAAAGTACCATGACTCGGCAATACCATTATAACGCATGGCATTACATTTTATATGCTTTTACCACGCATACATTTACAACAAAATTCGTTGTAAATGCATGAATGGTAAAAGCATGTTTTTTTTTAATGTTTGGATAAGGTAAGTATCGGTATAATGGTATATGTTTTGAGGTACTGAGGTATATTTTCTGGGGCGTTTGGGTATTTTAAGGGTTCAGATATAGTTTTGGGTTATGTGGTACAGGGGTAGTTTTAGGGTTTAGGGATAGGTATGGGTTTTGGGGCACAGGGGTATTTTTAGGGTTCAGGGCTAGGTTTGGGTTTTGGGGTATAGGGGTATTTTTAGGGTTCAGGGGTAGGTTTGGATTTTGGGGTACAGGGGTATTTTAAGGGTTCAGGGCTATATTTTGGTTTTGGGGTACAGGGGTATTTTTAGGGTTCAGGGCTAGGTTTGGGTTTTGGGGTACAGGGGTATTTTAGGGTTCAGGGGTAGGTTTGGGTTTTGGGGTGCAGGGTTATTTTTAGGGTTCAGGGCTAGGTTTGGGTTTTGGGGTACAGGGGTATTTTTAGGGCTCAGGGGTAGGTTTGGCTTTTGGGGTACAGGGGTATTTTAAGGGTTCAGGGCTAGGTTTGGGATTTGGCGTACAGGGGTATTTTTAGGGCTCAGGGGTAGGTTTGGCTTTTGGGGTACAGGGGTATTTTAAGGGTTCAGGGCTAGGTTTGGGATTTGGCGTACAGGGATATTTTAGGGTTCAGGGGTAGGTTTGGGTTTTGGGGTACAGGGGTATTTTAAGGGTTCAGGGCTAGGTTTGGGATTTGGCATACAGGGGTATTTTAGGGTTCAGGGGTAGGTTTGGGTTTTGAGGTACAGGGGTATTTGTAGGGTTCAGGGCTAGGTTTGGGTAATGGGGTACAGGGGTGTTTTTAGGGTTTAGGGATAGGTTTGGGTTTTGGGGTATAGGGTATATTTATAGGGTTAAGATGGGTCAGTGTTTAAGGGTGTTGGGGTATTTTAAGGAGTAGGGGTGGGTTATGATTATGGGGTGCAGGGGTATTTAAAGGGAGAAGGGTGGGATTAGCACATGATATGAGACATGGCATGAAGGGCGGAACGTACCACACGCCCCCAGCGTTTGTCACACCCCCAGCACACGCCCACAGCACAACGCAGACACGCCCACAAGGTTCTACTTTGCTGGCACGGTTCTTGTACCTTTTAAATGTATTTGGTGGGCGTCTGCATAGCCTATGTCCTTCTGCTGCAACTGCCCTTTCCAACGCTGTATTGGGTGTTGTGATTGGTGCTGTGGTTCCTGAGATTACCCGCCTCAAAGGTTTGGGCTCTCTCTTTATTATATCAGTATGGATATATATATATATATATATATATATATATATATATATATATATATATTACCTACTGGCGGTCGCCAGTAGGTATATATAGTTAGGATTTTTTCTCTATGGAACTTTTGAAAATTCTATGTCTAATAACTTTGGCGTTTGTGGACGGAATCGGCTGAAATTTTCAGGAAATTTTGGGGGGTTTCGTCAAGGGGGGGCCGAGAAAAAAGGGGGGTCCCAAAACGGGTTTTTCCCATTCATTTTTCCATAGGGAGTTTGGCCTCACTTTTAGCTCGAACGGCTAAATGGATTTACACGAAACTTGGCAAAATTGTAGGGACTGTTAGCCCAATGTGCCTTTGCTGGGTCTCAATATATGTGCTCCAGTGGATTTTGAGAAATTAACGTTTTAAAAAACAGATATATCTGTGACAGCGTCCTGGATAGCGGACTAGTTCGCGTACTATTCGCGTAACGGAGCTTTGCAAAGCGAAGCTGATTGGCTGTCCGGTGTCTGTCAACATTCTAAACAGTCCGGAGCGGCCGCCATCTTGTCTCTCGGTAGGATCGAGAGACAAGAGGAGGCCAAAACGAAGGGGGAAATGAAGGAAAGGGGGCAAGGTAGACCTCTTCTGACCCCCTAGGATTGATGAGGGGGATATTAAAGTGCCCCGCGGGGCCAAAAAAAAAAAAATAGCTATTTTTTGTCGTAGAGGCGCAAATGGGTACGTGAACCAGGCAGCTAACCGGGCAGCTAGCAGGCAGTGTAACGGGAGTCTGAGGAGAAGCTGAATGGGTGTCAACATTGTAAACAGTCTGGAGCGGCCGCCATCTTGTCTCTCGATAGGATCAAGAGACAAGAGGTGGTAAAAAACAAAGGGGGAAATGAAGGAAAGGGGGCAAGGTAGAACCCTCCTGACCCCCTAGGATTGATGAGGGGGAT
Source organism: Lissotriton vulgaris (assembly GCF_964263255.1). Classification (NCBI taxonomy): domain Eukaryota; kingdom Metazoa; phylum Chordata; class Amphibia; order Caudata; family Salamandridae; genus Lissotriton; species Lissotriton vulgaris. Next base: position 684,646,408 of record NC_141689.1, read on the forward strand.
ATTAATGTGGCCCGCGGGGCAAAAAAAAAAAAATGCGATTTTTCGCCGTAGAGGCGCGTCCCGGTACGCGAACCGGGCAGCTAACTGGGCAGCTAACCGGCAGCGTAACGGGAGTCTGAGGAGAAGCTGATTGGCTGTCAACATTGTAAACAGTCCGGAGTGGCCGCTATCTTGTCTCTCGGTAGGATCGAGAGACAAGAGGTGGTGAAAAAAGAAGGGGGAAATTAAGGAAAGGGGGCAAGGTAGACCCCTCCTGACCCCCTAGGATTGATGAGGGGGATATTAAAGTGCCCCGCAGGGCAAGGGAAAAAAAAAGAAAATTGCGATTTTTCGCGGTAGAGGCGCTTCCCGGTACGCCAACCGGGCAGCTAACCGGCAGCGTAACGGGAGTCCGACATCTTGTGTTTTTGGAGCGTCTGGTTTGCGTACCGGGTAGCGTTCCGGTAAGCGTAACAAGGGGAAAACCAAGAGAAACAGTAAAATAACATTTAAAGGAATAGATTTCCACCAAACTTGGCAAAATTGTAGGGACTGTTTGTTTGATGTGCCTTTGCAAGGCCTCAAGATATGTGCACGTGTGGATTTTGTCTAATTAAGGTTAAAAAAATATATATATATCTGTAAGCGTGCTCTGGCGCGCTTACGTCACGGGTTTTGTTTGCGCTGCAGAGACGATACGTCACGTTTATGCGACGCGTCATGAGGCGTCTCACGTGGCTACGTGATACGTCATGTAATAAAGAATATATTTTACAGCTATAGATATTAGCTTTTAAAAAACCAAAGAAATTCACTGAAAAAACCATAGGTTATAGACCATATATAGTTAGGGATTAGCATTTACAAAACCAAGAAAATTCACTGAAAAAACCATTGGTTATAGACCATCTATAAATAGGGATTAGCATTTACAAAACCATAATTTACTCGCACAAAACCATAGAAATCTGCATATATAGTTAGTTGCAATAACTATATATCGCGCACCCGCAATCCACTGCTGATGATGTCACATATTACATCATTCATGACATGGTCAGTGACATCACTGATGACATCACTGATGACATCTCAAATGACATCACTGATGACATCACTGATAACATCTCAAATGACATCACTGATGACATCTCATTTGACATTACTGATCATATCACTGATAATATCATTCATGTGATAATACGATGAACCTCTTCAGACTCTAATATAACCTTAGATACAATCAGTGTAAACAGACACTCACAGATTGTCACTCATCCATGGAGTTACTCATACATCTAGTCAGTCATGCAAAGAATCAATCACACCTCCATTTCCTCAACTATACAGTTATACACACCTTACTAATTCAAACATATTCTAACATAAATGTACTCTCTTATACAATCACTGATACAAGTTCACAATGATCCATACAGCCACTCACACATTCACTGGCTCTTATGCACAGTTATTTATATATGTCAACTCTCACATGTACTGTGTTTTACATATGTACTTACTTGGACATGTAGCACTGAGATATCCATTCACTCACCAATACACTCATGCACACAGTCAACCGCCCATGCAGCTGTTTCCACATGCACTTTTGAACCCATACATCTAGTGAATCAACTGCTCACACATCTTTCCACAGAGTCATACACCTCCCAGCCACTCATACACATACTCAGTCTCCCATACAAATACTTGGGCAACCAATCAATAACCCATATAGTTACTCATATAGCTACTGAATAACACATTCAGCAGTTTACAGAACAACAGACATAATGATGCACAAATTAAGACAGTTTACTCACTAACCCATGCACTCAGTGAGACACATTTAATCACTCTCTCATACAGTCAGTGATGCACCTACTAAATTCTTCATCCAGACACTTATACATCCACTCATTCTTCGATATGTAAGACATATTTAAACACACAGTCACTGGATGATGTCATCAGTGATGTCATCAGTGATGTCACTGACCATGTCATGAATGATGTAACATGTGACATCATCAGCAGTGGATTGCGGGTGCGCGATATATAGTTATTGCAACTAACTATATATGCGAATTTCTATGGTTTTGTGCGAGTAAATTATGGTTTTGTAAATGCTATTCCCTAACTATACATGGTCTATAACCAATGGTTTTTTCAGTGAATATATATATATATATATATATATATATATATATATATATATATATATATATATATATATATATATATATATATATATATATATATATATATCCCAGAGGATAAGAGGAGAAGGGTTTGTTTACATAATTACGGCGTGGTTCAGCCGTGAGGATCGCACCACCAGCACAGTGCACCATTGCTGCCCGCAAATGAACCATTTTGGATGACTCGTGCCAACGAAAAGGGCTTAGCAGGTGACACCGAAGACTGGCTTCGGGATGGTGTCCAAGCAGCCTTGCAAAGGAGTTAATGCTACGGAGTCAGCTGCGAGACAGAAAAAAGAAAAGAACTTTTACTTTAATTAAAACCCCTTAAAGAATCGTGCAACAGGAAACCACAAGTCCCAGCAAACCTTTAAACAGAAAACACGACTGCCATCTATATCACAGGTCCCACAAGACACTCCGTCTTTAAAGGAAGTGATTCCCACACAAAACACCATTAGAGGAAATGGATTCAATAAATAATATCGGACCTGCGAGCAGAGACGGCATGTCGACCCACTGAGGGAGCCCATGAACAATGAAGGGGGCGGAACTTTTTGAACAAAGTTGAAGGTTTGTGGAACCCTGCTACAAACAATGCATCAGTGGCTCAATCCTTTGATAAAAGTCAATGCTGACTGAAACGCGTCAGGAATGCCTGCAAGAACAATTAAATAAATAATTTTCCTCACTGCTGAGGTTGCGGCTCGTTTCCCTTTTTCGAGGAGAAGGGTTTGTTTACATAATTACGGGGTGGTTCAGCCATGAGGATCGCACCACCAGCACAGTGCACCATTGCTGCCCGCAAATGAACCATTTTGGATGACTCGTGCCAACGAAAAGGGCTTAGCAGGTGACACCGAAGACTGGCTTCGGGATGGTGTCCAAGCAGCCTTGCAAAGGAGGTAATGCTACGGAGTCAGCTGTGAGACAGAAAAAAGAAAATAACTTTTACTTTAATTAAAACCCCTTAAAGAATCGTGCAACAGGAAACCACAAGTCCCAGCAAACCATTAAACAGAAAACACGACCGCCATCTATATCACAGGTCCCACAATACACTCTGTCTTTAAAGGAAGTGATTCCCACACAAAACACCATTAGAGGAAATGGATTCAATAAATAATATCGGACCTGCGAGCAGAGAGGGCATGTCGACCCACTGAGGGAGCCCATGAACAATGAAGAGGGCGGAACTTTTTGAACAAAGTTGAAGGTTTGTGGAACCCTGCTACACGCAATGCATCGTACTTTACAAATACATATAAACAAAATATTAATTTTTAAGAAAGACAAACATTCACTGGATGGTGTCATCAGTGATGTCATGAGTGATGTCACTGACCATGTCATGAGTGAAGTAATATGTGACATCATCAGCAGTGCATTGCAGGCGCGCAAGTTATAGTGAGTCCAACTAACTATAACGTGGGAATTTCAATGGTTTTATGTCAGTAAAATTTCCAGGTAACTATAACTGGTGTGAAACCTATGGTTTTTTCAGTGAATTTAATAGGTTTTTTAAATGCTAATTCCTAACTATAACTGGTGTGAAACCTATGGTTTTTTCAGGGAATTTCATAGGTTTTTTAAATGCTAATTCCTTTCTATATCGAGTTTCTAACCTTTTTTTTTTTTACAATTTGCTGTTTTGTATAAGTATTCATTTTTGAGTTTTTTTTTTATATCATTTTTTTCTTTTGCGCTCTGGGTGCGCGCTCCGGTAAGCTCTCCGGTAAGCTCTCCGGTAAGCTTTCCGGTAAGCTCACCGGCAGTAGCGGTCGGCAGTAGGTGTTTCTGTAGGGCGGTGACGTGAGCAGGAGGAGGGGCAGGGTGGGGGGAAATAATGTATTGATTACGGAGTTTTACAGGTAAGTAAACATTTAAATACATAAAACGAATTTCGTTGCGCGCACTGCATCACATTTGGTGATGCAGTGTGCGCAACGAAATTCGTTTTATGTATTTAAATGTTTACTTACCTGTAAAACTCCGTAATCCATACATTATTTCCCCCCACCCTGCCCCTCCTCCTGCTCACGTCACCGCCCTACAGAAACACCTACTGCCGACCGCTACTGCTCACCGGTAAGCTCACAGGAAAGCGCACCCAGAACGCTACTTTCGTTCGTGAAAAAAAATATGAATGAAAAGTTAGTAATAATGCAAAACATTTTGTACCATACAAATAAAATCAGTTTTTTTTTATAAGGAAAATGATTATGCATTTCCGTAAAGTATGATGACGTCACTTCGGCGTGCAACGTAAGCGCCCTCGGAAGCGCCTACGTTCGCGCCGCGTATACGCCCCCGGAAGCACCTACGTTCGCGCCACTTATGCGCCCCGGAAGCGCCTACGTTCGCGCCGCGTGTGCGCACCCGGAAGCGCTCCGGAGCGCGCAGCGTAAGCGCGTCGGGTCATGTGACCTTAAAATAACACTTTTCATTGGTTGCTAACAGTTTTTTTTACAAAGAATGAAATCCCCACCCATTTCCTTCACTGCTTCTTTCACTTTTGTGACTGCAAGACCTGCCTTTTTGCTCCTGGATATTTGTTGGTTTTACAATGGCTGCCAGACAATCCAGCAGTGAGGATGAATCAGAATTCATCAATGAAGAGCCTCCTCAACGAAAAGTTAAGGAACATTTCATTTGGAAATTTTTTAAAATCCCACCTGGCCAAAAAAAGGTGAATGCTCCAAAAGTGGAGTGCAGGATCTGCAAAGAAGAGCTGTCACGGGGTAACCCTTTAAAAAAGTACTCTTTTGGGAACTTCACAATGATCCGGCATGTGGAGAGGAAGCACCCCCAGAATTTTGCCCGGGAATGTGTCAGGGCTCTGGCACAAGAGGTTCCCAGTGATGGGGCCTCTACATCAACCGGAGGAGCAACTTCTTCTGGGATGGGGAGATCACAAGAGCTGGTTCCGAACATTTAACCTGCTTTTAACCATGGTGCCCTCAACTGCTTACCTTTGGAGAAGAAAGTGTACAGCTCATGGTTCGAGCATTAGAAAACCATTGCTGCTCTTCCCACCCCTAATTTTTTTTGTTTTTTTTGCTCCTGTTGAGCAGTTTCCATTCCCTGTTTTTGTTCCTGTTTAGAAAAAAGAAGAACACCAAAATTTCTTATCAGAACTACCTCCAATTCTCGTCAAAGAGCTATATTCTAAAAAAAATGAAAAAAGAGTAAGTGAAATAGAGTGCATTGATAATGGAAAGGAGAATGAGTAAGAAAGAACAGAAAGGTATGAGAGGAGAAAGGAAGTGAAGTAGGAGGACTGAAAGAAGGTGAGTGTTAGGAAAGAAAGTAAGGAGAAGAAGAGTGAATATGGGGAATGTTGATATTCAAAGAAAATGTTGAAAAGGAACAGGGGTGTGGAAGGATAAGAAAAGATGCATTGCTGGAGTTGAAGGCAGAAGGCCTCATTTATGAAGCCATGCGTCACTTTAACACCACCAAAGCATCACTTTTTGTGACGCATCAGTCCAATAAAAAATGCACCTTATTTATTCATATTTACAAAGTGGCGTTTCTAGGTAAATACGTCACTTTGAAAACCCCTGTGCCACATTATTCCTACGTCAGGTGTAATGTTTGCAAAAGGGACGTATTTACGCAGGAAAGCGTCGTAGAGGTGACACAGTGAATAAACTGGACGCCTCATTTCTGAAACGTGACGCATCGCTCCGTGAAAACAGCGATGCGTCACTTTTCTGTGCGCACTCCTTATGACATTCCAGATGTGTCATATTTAATGTATGACGAATCAACTCGCAAGGAGTTACAGATACGTCAGTATTTCTGACGTATCTGTAAACACAAAAGTGACGCATTGCTGGAGTGCGTCACAAAAGTGACGCAACTCCAGTAATGCGTTCTTTCACATGGGGAAAGAACCATGTGAAAGGTCTTGCGTCAGTCTTACACCTGCTGTGAGGCAGGCGCAAGATTTTGACGCAACAGCATCCTAAAAGTGACACCGTGAAATCTCATAGATTTTACTGCGTCGCTATTACGGAGCTTTTTGCGGGGGAACGCCCCCTCTGCATACATTATACCTGACGCAGATATAATGTGGCGCAGGGTTTTAAAAAGTGACCCATCTACCTAGATGCGTCACTTTTAAATATAGCGCAACGAGGCGCATTTTTTACACCGCTGGAGCGATGCGTCACTTTTCTGTGCACACTCCTTACGACATTCCAGATGTGTCATATTTAATGTATGACGCATCATGTCGCAAAGAGTTACAGATACGTCAGTATTTCTGACATATCTGTAAACACAAAAGGGACGCATTGCTGGAGTGCGTCACAAAAGTGACGCAACTCAAGTAATGCGTCCTTTCACATGGGGAAAGCACCATGTGAAAGGTCTTGCGTCAGTTTTTTACCTGCTGTGAGGCAGGCGCAAGATTTTGACGCAACAGCATCCTAAAAGTGACGCAGTGCAATCTCATAGATTTCACTGCGTCGCTATTACGAAGCTTTTTGTGGGGGAACGCCCCCTCTGCATACATTATACCTGACGCAGATATAATGTGGCACAGGGTTTTAAAAAGTGACCCATCTACCTAGATGCGTCACTTTTTAAATATAGCGCAACAAGGCGCATTTTTTTACACCGCTGGTGCGATGCGTCACTTTTCTGTGCGCACTCCTTACGACATTCCAGATGTGTCATATTTAATGTATGACGAATCATGTCGCAAGGAGTTACAGATACGTCAGTATTTCTGACGTATCTGTAAACACAAAAGTGACGCATTGCTGGAGTGCGTCACAAAAGTGACGCAACTCCAGTAATGTGTCCTTTCACATGGGGAAAGCACCATGTGAAAGGTCTTGTGTCAGTTTTATACCTGCTGTGAGGCAGGCGCAAGATTTTGACGCAACAGCATCCTAAAAGTGACGCAGTGAAATCTCATAGATTTCACTGCGTCGCTATTACCAAGCTTTTTGCGGGGGAACGCCCCCTCTGCATACATTATACCTGACGCAGGTATAATGTGGCTCAGGGTTTTAAAAATTGACCCATCTACCTAGATGCGTCACTTTTTAAATATAGCGCAACAAGGCTCATTTTTTACACCGCTGGTGCGATGCGTCACTTTTCTGTGCGCACTCCTTACGACATTCCAGATGTGTTATATTTAATATATGACGAATCATGTCGCAAGGAGTTACAGATACGTCAGTATTTCTGACGTATCTGTAAACACAAAAGTGACGCATTGCTGGAGTGCGTCACAAAAGTGACGCAACTCCAGTAATGCGTCCTTTCACATGGGGAAAGAACAATGTGAAAGGTCTTGCGTCAGTCTTACACCTGCTGTGAGGCAGGCGCAAGAATTTGACGCAACAGCATCCTAAAAGTGACGCAGTGAAATCTCATAGATTTCACTGCGTCGCTATTACGAAGCTTTTTGCCGGGGAACGCCCCCACTGCATACATTATACCTGACGCAGGTGTAATGTGGCGCAGGGTTTTAAAAAGTGACCCATCTACCTAGATGCGTCACTTTTTAAATATAGCGCAACGAGGCGCTGGAGTGCGTCACAAAAGTGACGCAACACCAGTAATGCGTCCTTTCACATGGGGAAAGCACCATGTGAAAGGTCTTGCGTCAGTCTTACGCCTGCTGTGAGGCAGGCGCAAGATTTTGACGCAACAGCATCCTAAAAGTGACGCAGTGAAATCTCATAGATTTCACTGCGTCGCTATTACCAAGCTTTTTGCGGGGGAACGCCCCTTCTGCATACATTATACCTGACGCAGGTATAATGTGGCGCAGGGTTTTGAAAAGTGACCCATCTACCTAGATGCGTCACTTTTTAAATATAGTGCAACGAGGCGCATTTTTTACACCGCTGGTGCGATGCGTCACTTTTCTGTGCGCACTCCTTACGACATTCCAGATGTGTCATATTTAATGTATGACGCATCATGTCGCAAGGAGTTACAGATACGTCAGTATTTCTGACATATCTGTAAACACAAAAGTGACGCATTGCTGGAGTGCGTCACAAAAGTGACGTCGCGGATATCCGGGCCCCGGGAAATTCGTAGGAGGGGCATATAGCCGCCTCCTCCCCTGGAAGGGGTCTATGGCCATCTTCCCCTAGGCGTCCCATACTTAGTGGGTGCCGCCTCCCCGTGGGAGGGGCCAATGGCCACCTCCCCCCAGGCGCTCCCATCCATTGTGGGTGGAGCCCCCCTCTAGGGACCTTGAAATTACTGCTCACCAATCATGACCTTACCGCCCGACCAAAATAAATACGACATTGATTACCTACTAAGGGAAAAAACATCATCTCGTCTACTTGCATGTTTGTCTATGCTACAAGAAAATTAGTACCTTCAGACAGAAATCATATCATTAAACTAGACCTTCATACATCGCAACACCTGAGGAAGAAGATGTTTATTAAAGAAGAAAAGACTTTATTGCAGAAAAACATTGCCATAAGGGGCTGGTGGGTGGGTCAAAATTGCTCCTTGTTCCGTCGAGGGCTCACGTGCAATGAGTGGGTGCAGCTTCCAAGCACAGGAACAAGAGGATGCTTCTTTGGATTCCCGCTCTCTTTATTCCTCGTCGGGAGGACGTGAACCCTCCACTGGTACGCCTACTGGGCGTGGCCATCGGCGTAGGTGTCTAGGACAACCCCTCTTGGGCGGGAGAAGGCGCGCCCCAGCTACACCGCTTTGGGCATACCAGCCGTGACACGCCCCCCGCCCAAAATGGTTTCCCGGGAGGATCTGGGTCCCCAACCATACATTCGGGGGGACCGAGTGGCCGCCCCTTTCCATGAGTACTCCAATATCTTTCTTATCCATTAAAACAAACAACTCTGCCAGGTTTTGGCGCACAATCAATAGTGCATCTGGGCGCACATCCAAAGTTGCTTCCTCGAGCATTCTTGAAATAGAGTGGGTTGAATTTCTCTTTTCCCACTTTAATGACCAGGAACTGCTCACTAACCATCCAAATCCCCCTCCCATGGACACATTAACACAAACAGAGATTGTCCCGGATCCTCTCCCGAACACTTCAAACTCCTTAAAGAAGCTAGGCCACAAAATGACACCAACAAAAGAACGTCACTCGACCCAAAGCTGCGTCAATTTTGCGACAGTCCAGAAGGTCGAAATTGAAAAAATAATAAAAAAGGGACGCAAGGATGGCGCGCCTGGTCCAGGTGGAATTCCTCAAGCTCTGTTCAAGGAAGATGCAACTTTCTGGGCTGCGAAACTAAGCCCCCTTTTTAACACATGTCTGCAAAACAACACCATACCGCCCTCCTGGCGTGGATCCATCCTTGCACCAATCTTCAAAGGGGGGGACAAAAAATCCCCAGGGAATTACCGTCTCATCGCACTCATTGACAACGAAGCAAAGTATTTTGCGGGAGTGCTGCTCAACTCGCTTAGGGCATGGTCAGATGAAAACTCTATAATTCCTCCAAATCAAACAGGTTTCACAATAAACACCGGTACCTCAGTCAATCTCATGACCCTTTCATGCTTAATTGACCAAGCGAAATTCTGCTCTTGTTCACTTTATATGGGGTTTATTGACTACCAAGCGGCTTTTGACAATGTCAACAGAAGTAAACTCTGGCAGAAGTTGTCCAGACTTAATATTCCAGAGGCCCTCCTAAGAGCCATACAACTCCTACACCAGGACACATGGGTTAGAATTAAGATCGGGGACGGCTCAAGATTGTCTCGCCCGATTCCGACGAAAAAAGGCCTCAAACAGGGTTGTGTCTTGGCCCCGACTCTTTTTAATCTTTTCTTAGCTGACCTCCCTGAAGCTCTTAATAAGGTCAACTCCCACGCTCCCAAACTATCTGGCTTGCCGCTGACAAATCTATTATATGCTGATGACGTGGTACTGTTAAGCAAAACAAAGATCGGAATGCAAAGACTTTTGGATGCTACTTCCGACTACTCTAATGACAATGAGCTTCGCATCAACAACAGGAAGACGAAAATTTTAGCGGTGCACTCAAGGAAAGTCAAGAAACTGTCTTGGGCTTTGAATAATGAAAGCATTGTCGAATCAAATAGCCAAAGGTACCTTGGAATCACTTTCAACAACAATGGAAAATACAAATCCCACCTTGAAGAGCAAAAAAGGAAGGGTACGGCACTCGCTTTTGCAATCGGACTAATTCAAAAGAAACTACAAGTCCCTACTCTTGCACCCACACTACAGGCGGCTCAGGCAAAAATCATTCCTACCTTAACTTACGGAAGCGAAGCATTAAAAGGATTGGATAGTGACCATCTAGATAAAATAATTACTAAGATCTACAGGTCTGTGTTCAAATTACCAAACCATACATCACCGGCACAAATTAGGTTGGAATTTGGCATCTGCAAACAACAATTGGCCAGAGCCATGTCTTTCCTCGTGTGCTGTCACAAATTGAGGTTATCAAAGGAGGGAAGTTTAGGATACCATTTGTGGGCCAGCATTGATAACAACTCATGGCGAGCAGGACATGAATACTGGTCAAACGGCTTAAAAACCCTGTGCCTAAATGACCTCTGGAACTTGCACGCTAGTCAGATGGAATTTAAAAGGCTAGCGAAAATCAGCACCAAACAATTGTCAATAGTGGAAGACAAAGCCAGCCTTGCAAAAAGAAGTCATGGGTGGATGACCCTTCAATCCTATGCCTTGCTAATCCCACAGCCGTACCTTACTACATCGTTCAGTGCTCGGACGAAACTACGTTTTTTAAAACTGAGACTGGGAGTTATTAACCTGTTGACTCATTGGCCAAAATGGAAAAGAGAACATGGAAAAGTTCAATGCCGACTTTGTGGGACCCACAAAGAAGACATTATACACATCATATGCCTGTGCCCTCTACTATTGACAGAGAGACGGGCCCTACTAAAGCATCATTGGAATAGAAACATGATTAGAAGCTGTAGAGCAGCAGTTTTGGCCTGTTTCGACCCTAGGAACACTAAATTTGGAAAGGGGCGACCATTCGGTCCCCCCGAACGTATGGTCGAGTACCACGATCCCCCCGGGAAGCCATCTTGGGCGGGAGGCGAGTCCCGGCTGGTATGCCCGAAGCGGCGTAGCCGGGGCGCGCCTTTTTCCCGCCCTGGAGTGGGCTGGCCTAGACACTGACGCAGCCGGGCCACGCCCTCGGGGCAGGCCGGGGCGGGTTTACGCCCGCCCTGAAGACGGATAAAAGGAGCAACAAGCCAAGGAAGCATCCTCTTGTTCCTGTGCTCTGAAGCTGCACCACCTCGCTGCACGTGAGCTCGAGACGGAACGAAGAGCCAATTTTGAGCGTTGTAATCTTTCTTGTTTGTTTTTCAGATAATCTATCGGGAGAATGCCGAAGAAGGTTGGAAAGCGAATGACTACTGACCAGATGCTGCGTGTTCTCATGAAAGAGGTGACCGAGTTAAAGAAGCGGGTGGCGGAGAAAGATGGGGAAGGGGGCCCGAAACGTCCTCTGGCGGGAGCAGCTCCAGGAGGAAAAGGCAAGAGGCCCAGAAGGGGAGCAGCTGGGGGAGACAACCCACTTCCCTGTCCCCCACTCGAAGACCCGCTTGAGGCACCAACTCCCGTGCCGGAAGGAGGAAATCCGATTCCCGTAGTGGTCACCCCTGTGTCCGGGGAGGATATGCCGCCCGAGCTGGCAGCTCAATTAGCAGCGTGGTTGGGTAAAGGTAACAAGGGCGCCACGGCTGACGACGCACAGGTGCTGATGAGGCAGCTGCGGGAGACAAGGGAAGCGACGGCGGCACCATCGCCATCAGTTCCAGTCGCAGATACAGCGTCAGGTTCAGGTAAGCGGCCATTGCCAATTGCGAGGGATGAGTCAGCACCCTCTCGGCGGGAAAAATTGGGTCAACATGTCCCTCTGGCAATTAAGGAGAAGATATGGGCAGGGGAATATGTGAACATCTTCTCTTTGTTAACCGATCATTATGAAATGGAGCATGTTAAAAGCCAGAAAGAGCTCATGCACCCAAGTGTTTGGCGCGCAAAGATGGCCGCCTTTAAGGTAAATGAAAACATTGGTAATTGGGGCAAGGCATGGGGGGTTTTTACATCCATCTTGGGTGAACGTAGGCCCGAATTGCTGCCCGAATTGCCGATTTATCAGTCACGGATCATGGGGTACTCTGTATCTCACGAGGGCAATCATTGGTTTTGTTACGACAATGTCTTCAGAAAAGCGAAAGAGCATGATAAAAACTTAACTTGGGACTGTTATGATTCTGTGTCTTGGTCCAAAATGGAGGACTCCGGTATGTTAAAGGTGCCATTGATAGGAAGTAGCGTTGGGGAATCCTCCCGCCATTACGCGGGGACGCCCTTTCGATCAGGCACAAGTAACGACAATCACTCGAGGCCAGCCGGCAACGCAAACAAAAAGGGGGTTTGTTGGAACTTTAACAGGGAGAAGTGTACGAGGCCCCAGGGGTCATGCAAATTTAGGCACGAATGTGGGGGGTGTGGTCAATCATCCCACCCTGAGTTCATGTGCAGAGCCAAAACGGGTGATAACGGGGGTAGAGGAGGCGCCAAACAGGTCTAACGTAGTCCGAGGGGCGCCTTTACCTACCCCGATTGATACCTTGGCAATGATTCCCTGGCTCAACGAATACCCGGATCACGCTTCCGCTGGGGTGTTGCGCAACGGATTTTCATATGGTTTCCGCATCCCAGTGGGAGAGTTTCAGGGTAGACCACAATGTAAAAATCAGATATCGGTCCAACAACATACGACCGTGGTACAGGAGAAAATCAGGAAGGAGGTGGCTCGAGGTCGAGTCGCCGGTCCATTTAATGTGCCTCCAGTGGCTAACTTTGTTTGTTCCCCTTTAGGGGTGGTCCCCAAGAAGGACCCGGGTGAGTTTCGGCTGATACATAATTTATCAGCCCCACGTGGTCTTTCAGTGAACGATGCGATAGACCCGGAAGTGTGTTCGGTGCGGTACGCATCCTTCGATGAGGCCGTAGCCATTTTGAATCGCCTGGGGCCCGGTGCGCTGATGGCAAAATCTGATATCGAATCAGCGTTCCGGTTGCTCCCGGTACATCCTGACGATCAGCGTCTCCTTGGTTTTATGTTTCAGGGTCATTATTACATGGATAAGTGTATGCCGATGGGGTGCTCTATATCTTGTGCCTATTTTGAAAAGTTAGGATGCTTCCTACAATGGGTCTTCACGAGTAAAACGGGGTTTAAAAATGTAATGCATTATCTCGATGACTTTTTGTTTCTGGGGGCAGCCTGTGATCCCGAATGTGGACAGGCTTTGACTGAATTTTGTGTTCTGATGAATCAATTTTGCGTGCCATTGGCACCAGGTAAGACTGTGGGTCCCTCGACTTGCCTCGAGTTTCTGGGGATCGAGCTGGATTCCGTGGAAGGTTGTTTTCGTTTACCAGGGGACAAAGTGTTAAAATTCAGGGCATCCCTGCAAATGTGTATAAGTGAGTCTAAAGTTAGGCTACATCAATTACAGCAATTAGTGGGACAGTTGAATTTTGCCCTAAGAGTTATACCGATGGCCCGCCCTTTTTTCTCGCTCGATCGCTCAAGCCATGGTCGGCCTGAAGGAAGGTCATCACCGCACTCGGCTCTCGGCAGAGGTTCGCCAGGACATGCGCATTTGGTTGGCATTTCTGGCGGATTTCAATGGCCGAATAGTCTGGAACAAACCGGCCGTGTCCTCCGAGGAGCTGGGGCTGTGGACCGATTCAGCAGGGAGCATTGGTTTTGGTGCCATATTCGGCACTCAGTGGTCGGCACAAAAATGGCCTCAATGGTGGCATGATAATGGTCTGACAAGCAACATTGCTTTCCTAGAACTTTTTCCCATTCTGGTGGCCCTGAGAACTTGGCCCGAGGGGTTCAGAGATCACTCTGTGGTATTCTGGTCTGATAACATGACCGTGGTTGAGTGTATCAATAGCCAGGCAGCACGATGCAAATGGGTCCTGAGATTACTCAAGGAGATTGTGTTATTGTGTATGCAACTGAATGTCCTATTTAAGGCAAGACATGTCCCGGGGGTGATGAACCAGGCGGCTGATGCGCTTTCTCGTTTTCGTATGCAGGCCTTCTGGGGATTTCTGCCCACAGCGGACCCGGTGGCAGCACCCTTTCCCGAAGCTCTCTGGTCTCTCGGTGCCCCGAACTACAGAACCTCGTGGGAGAGAGTTTAGCACCCAGGACGAGGAAGGCATACAAAGGGGCGTTCCGTTCCTATTGGGCCTTTTTGGGGGCAGCTAGAGGGGAGCTTTGGGGCCAGGAGGAGTGGGTAGTGAACTTCCTGCTGTACTTACGTCAGACAGGCAAATCAGTGGCTACGGCCCAGAGGCATCGGGCCGCCATTTCCTTTATGGCTAGGGCTCATGGGATCCAGGACCCGACAGCGTCTTTCGTGGTGCAGAAGGCGCTACGCGGGTGGCAACGCCTTGAGGGTCGCAGAGTAGATGATAGGCGCCCGATAGGTCTGGATAGGTTGGCTTTGTTGTTATCTGTACTTCCTGCAACATGTTCATCCCAGGATGAAGCAGTGTTATTCCGAGCCGCTTTTGTGCTAGCATTCTATGGGGCTATGCGGGTAAGCGAATTAGTGGCAAGGAACAAGCAGGATACCAGGGGAGGACTGTGCCGAGAGCATTATACACATCATATGCCTGTGCCCTCTACTATTGACAGAGAGACGGGCCCTACTAAAGCATCATTGGAATAGAAACATGATTAGAAGCTGTAGAGCAGCGGTTTTGGCCTGTTTCGACCCTAGGAACACTAAATTAAATTGTGCGCTAGTAAGATTCATGGAGCGCGCTGCAAAAAAACTTGCTGAGCTGCCCAGAGTTTGCGATCCCCCATTGGAATAATGCTGCCAAAATTTCACTTGCTGTTGCTGGCTTTTTATGAATATGACTTTTTAAAATGGAAGTTTCATTTGTTATCATCTATACATACTGATTTTTAATGAATGTAACATTCTAAATGCAATCTTGAACTTTTTAAATGTTTTGTACTTGCAATGGTTTATTTTTAAATCACGCAATAAAGAGATTCTAATTAATTAATTAATTCTAATTAATTCTTATCCATTTCAGTAAATCATTCTGACATACTGAGTGAAACGTGTACTTCATCTCCAGGACCAGTCTGTTAGTTAACTCCCTAGTAATCATCTGCAGTTCCCCACAGTGTTCTAACAAACAACTATAGTGCTAACATTCTGAATTTATGATAAATGTATGGCACAAATTAAGCCTTCTTGATGGAATCATAGTTGTAAAATGTAAAGCATTTCTTTTTCAAATGAAGAAAATGAGAGGATTCATTTTGTCAAAGGAATTATGGTTAGTGCTCTAGAAAGCTAAAACGAGGACACATGCTCTCTGAGTCCTCAAATATATTCCTCATCCAATTCAACATTTGATTAAAACATTCTGACATGCTAACTGAGACACATATTTTGAACACCAGCAGCAGCCTCTCAGTTAACTCCTTACTGATCAACTGGAGGTTTACCATAGAGTTCTAATGGGCAACTAGAGAGCTAATGTTTTGTATTCAAGACAAAAGTGAGACACTCCTGAATGCCTTTTTAAACATCAAGGAGCTGTTGAATGTAAGGCCTTTCCTGAAGACCGGGATGTAGTAAATGAGCTTTGAAATGGTAATGTGCGCCTAAAACCAGAGGGTTACAATGAGAGGGGAACAACTTGAGGCATAATGTATCTTAAAGAGACTGAAAGTAGGTGAAAATTTAGATGGTTACTTGGTCTTTCTAAATTCTAGGATGCTTAACATCACCCTCATTATAAAATGAGGGCTATGTGCAGTCGGTATTGGCTGTAGGCCTTGTACCCTTCTGGCAAGCATGGAAAACTTCAGACAGTCTTGGTGTTTGGGCAGACGCTGCACTAAACCCTCTTCGTGTGGCCAAATAGTGTTGCCCATGGTCTTTGGCTGCGCACAATGAGAGATGAATGCAGGGTCTTTGCTTTGGCTAGGCTGTACACCCACCAACAATGGGCAGTCAATTCTAGCTGTTCAAAGCCTTAAGTCTTGCAGCAGGTCATGGCCACAAGGCTGGGCCTTCGATGAGATCCTTCTTTCTCTTTATTTTCGCATCACTGAAGATTGTGTGACTAAATTAGGATTTTATTTTAAATATGATCAAAGCGAAGGTATCAGTACACAATGACAACATCCAACACATTATCACAGAGTAGCAAGTCAAGATGATGCATAATGAACTAGGTCTGTTCACCTTTTGCCCTCAAAGCCCTGAATAGAGCCTGATGGATCTGTCATATACAGTACAGCCTCAAACTGCATCCTTATATGGTGGGTCCATTAGCCCCACCTTAATTTTCATGGTGCAAATCACGTGGTAGTGGTACTGGCCATACTGCAATTTTTCACACATGCCCCCTGGTATCATTTAGAAGTTGGCCATATGCTGCAGTTCAAAAGATTTGCAATTTGTGATGACATATCCAAGCAGGGTTTGGGGAGACCAGATAATCTCTTTGACTCTCCATGACAGCTACAAAATCTCCAATGAGTGCTGGATGCTATGGTAAAACGTGTGTGTATTTATGTGTTAAAGGAAGTTTACAAGGCTCAGCCCTAAGCATAAAACTTCCATTATCCTAGTACACTCTTGCTCATGTCGAAAGGATCAACACATGGGTGCAATTTTTCATCATTAGCAGGAATTTCCATTCTTAAAAATAGCAAATTCTTCATTTTGTGAATCAGCATTTGGAATGTATGTAGGCAAATTCAGATTTCTGAACAATTATGTGATGCATATATAATGTAATTGCTTTCTGAATTAGGTCCTGTGTAGATTAACTGCAGACGTATGGTTGGAAAGTCATTTTTGGCATCCAAAGAGGTTTCCAGCAGTCCCCTACCAGGTTTCCGTACACATGTGTTATGTTATGTTTTGCCAAAAAAAGAGCAATTGTTCTTTTAAATGTTTTACTTTGATGGCTGCTTCCTTAATTAATGACTTTTCATTTAATTGATCATGTCTTAATTTTTTATTCAAGTTGTACTTATTCACTTTATAATTTTGTAGACTGCAGGAACAGGTTTCCAAAATTTCTACAAGGCAGCATGGGAGACAAGTTCTCAAACAAACAGAGGGTTGCAGAGCAGGACTAAACACTATGGAGAGTATATTCACTGGGTTCCTGAGACTGATGTATACATGGGAGCCTAATCTGTGCAGCTGTGGCAAAGAGTCAACAACACACACCTTGGTGTTCCTGTAGTCCAGGGGTAAAGATTTGATAAGGAAAGAAGCTAAAACAAGTAAAGAGCAGCGAATGATGGAGATAGAAGGTTGCCCCTCCCATGTGCATCGAAGAGAACTGAGTATCAGTAATGGAACTCAGAGCCAGATGTAATACATATTTACCTGATGCTCAAGGACGCCTTCTGACCTTCTATAGTCTTGGCACGCTGCCAGCTGGCCAGCATTCTCACAGGATAGCACCTGGTGCCTTTTCAAGTGGTACACATAGGATTTGTCTGCAGAACGCTATTGTACTACTGCCTATATTACATATAAGACCCGGTGAGTGGGCCATATGAGGCTGCACACAAAGGGTAATGATCAGTGTCCCAAAGAGCTCAGGGAAGGACAACATGGAGAAACAAAATCCAGTGAAGAAATTTAGCTGAGTGGTCAGGAAGAGGGCCATCATAAAGAGCCCACATATTCTCAAAAGGAGTTGTGTCAGGTTTCCAGCACTCGCTACAGCATGTCCCTATAATGCACAATTTGTGTGCTAAGAATATTTTTCCTCTAAAGGAGTGGAACCCTCCCTAGGGGTTTATGAAGTTCTTCACTGCAAGAGTTATTACATGTGCATCAATTGGGATATGGTGTGGCATATATATACACCTTATTGCCATAACATCCCTGGTGGCAGTGGTAAGCGAATAATGTAATCTTGAGTTGACTGTTTCACTGAATATGTAAAAATCCCTGGTGGCAGTGGTAGAATGTAAAGCAAAACTATGCATGCTTTAGGAACAATGAGTCTGGCCCATGTGGCTTGCATGAGAGCTTATAAATGTGTTACACTAACCATACCAAGCCACACCAAGCCACTCAAGCACCCGATCCAATGGCCGCACGTGCTTCAGGTCTTCATGTGAGCAAGCAGCTATAAAAGCTGCTCCCACACACGCAGAGCCGTTTCTAGGTGTTTTGCCGCCCTATGCGAGAATTGAATAATGCTGCCCCCCTTTTACTACCATCACTTTGTTCCTCGTCATCCAGGTTAGAGAGGTACACCCTCTACTGCCAAACCCTTCTATGTTACTCACATTTACTATCAGGAAACACAATCACAACAGTTAGTCCTGCAAATGACCTCAATAAAAGGCCCAGGCCAGACCGTTACAGTAGCCATACACTCTCAGAACTACGTACACGATGACCAATAGAGCCTTGTGTTTAAATATCACAGAGGCGTCAAGTGCACCTCGTTTTCAAAACCAGAAACAACAAAAATAGTACCTTGCACCATCTTCCAGGGCCAGACCTAGTGGTTTTGCCAACGCTTGTTTTTTTACACTGAGGCACGTGAAATAGTTACCATCTACCATTGTATCCACTTAATAGAGGCTGATCACAACAATTAAAAGATTTCCACGTCAGGGAGATTATAGTTCATGATGCTCAAATCTGCGCTAATCAGAGACTATGGCAATACGTTAATAAAATTTGGCGTACAACACCGAACAAACTGCTTCTTCGCGATGTGAATCGAAGTTATTGACAAGCTTGTGCATGGTACTGCTATGAGAGTAATCCTGACCAGAATTTGAGCCGGTGCAAGGCAGAATGCACACTTCCCCAAAGTTAACAAGTGGTTCCATGTTGTGGAACACCTTCAACCAATCCCAGGTTTGCGGCCACCTAAGCATTGCTTTCTGGGATTTGTAGTCTTACTTTTAATAGGGGAAGCACTGGCTCAAAAATCCAAGTAGTGACATTGACGTTGGCCTAAACAGTCACTACCAGATGACGGTATTGGGCATGACACTAGGCTAATGGTCAATTCTTTTTTTCTTTTTACAGTGTTTTATATAGCGCGATCTTGACCATAAAGTATCGGGTATCAGAGCGATTTACATGAGCACAAGTTACGTTACATCATGAGGACACATTCATTTTGGTTAGGCACAACAGCCTATTATTATGACAACTGTGCAAAGTTCACTGAGCTGCCAATATTTCAGCCCACAATTCCATAAGAGAACAATAACCATTTTTAATAGTTCATTGAGGGGCAGTCTAGGGGCTGAACAAAGGGAGGTGTGGGGCGGAAAGACAAAGCCGGTTTTCATTAAACTCCACAGTGAATTGTTGCATGACGAGCAACCTGGTGATATGCCTGTTGCTGAGGGAGAGCTCGGTGCTCCGTCCTCAGGTACGAGGGCAGGAAGATCAGGCACAGTATTCCGAGTGGAAGATGGTAAACTGAGTTCACTTTCAATACAGTCCTCTGACGTGCCCGGCCCTGTAAACCCCCTTCTCTCCCAGAACCCAGAAAACTCATTTACCCCCACATAGTCTGAAATTCTGTGGAAATATTCTGGGGCTCGTAGAGTCGCCCGAGTAGTGTATATGCGTGGTCGCCATCTTGAAATGAGTGATTTGTTGCTGTATTTTAAAACAGGTGTTACACCAATTACCTTGTTTTTTCCAAGTATGGTACAGCTAACGTGGGTTTTAATGTTCGAGAAATACAATAGTAAATATTACTCATCTGGAAGAAAAATGAAATAGAAATAGAATTAGATTTCAAAATAGAGTGCAGAAAAAGGTGCACTGAGCTACTATTTAATTTGCAGAAGCAGTTATAATAACGCATAGGCAGTTAGTGAAGGCTAATTAGGCCTAACAGTGGAATCCCCTCACCCCACACGTACTAAATTTGAAACTCTCACATCAGACTATGCAAAGCTAATCCAAGATCGCCTCAGAGTATACATACCACCATGTGCGTTTGACACACTAGAGCTACGATCCTTTACTCTGATGTAGGGTAACTCAATTTGCAGTTGCTAAGCTACAGAAGCAGCTGGTTAGTGTGTGTGTCTTACGTTTTTTTTTTGCACAAATACCCACCTTGTCATTCCCCTTCAGGACCGTTTCTACCATTAGGAAAGACTAGGCGGCCACCTAGCTTTACTTTCATAGGATCAAATTAAAAAAATCTCCCTTTTGCCGCCCTAGGCGGCCGCCTAATCTTGCCTAATAGTAGAAACGGCCATGCACACACAAGACAGTATTTGGCCTTGTTGCAACTCCTTCACATACCTGCTCCTGGCTGTCGCTGCGATTCCTGCTACGACACCTCAACAGCGACTCCTTTCCCTGCAACCCACGTCTTCGGATAACAGCCTTTGCCGTCTTCCACTTCCTTCAAGAGAACAGAAAAATAACAACAACAACATGAATAAGGGTTTGATTCAAATGCATATCACGACTCGACACCCGCATAATCGCTATCGCAAGAGCTACAGAGACTTGCATTTGCAAAGAAAGGCCTTGGTTGTTGTCATTATAATTACGATTGTTAGCGCTACAAAGACTTGCATTTCAAAACAGAAACTCGCACATGTAATCAAAGACTTTGGCATTTGGCATGTTTCACACAGCATGAAAGACAACACACTGTGGTTTAAAAACTGAAAACTCTTAACATTTGAGGCATTTGACTAACAAAGAACTAATACCAGCTATTAGGACTAACACTGGTCAATATATTTTAACTAAGGACTAGTGTTCTGATTTTGATAGTTGACTTTCTGGGGTGTGTCCTCTCTTCATCAGAAATCAACATAGATCCAAAAATGGTGTAAGTAATCATGACCTGGCATGCTTCCACCACGATCAAGGAAGTGCAAAGACTATTGGGTTATTCAAAATTCTACAGGAGGTTTATTGCTCATTTTCCAGACATTGTGGAACCCATTTTCCAACGGCTCAAAAAGGAAAAGATCTTTCACTGGTCTGACGCCTCTGTCCAGGCCTACCAGATTTTTAGGAAATCAGCCATATTTTGTTGAAGCAGATGCTGCTCAATTTGCTATCCCAAAGGTATCCAGAGTCAGAGCATTTTCATAATGTGACCTTTTTCCTAAAAAATTGTTGCTCGCAGAGAGACACTATATGGTGGCTGAGAGAGAACTATTAGCCATGAAATTTGTCTCTTCTGAATTGAGACATTGTCTCTTAGGTGGCAAACACACTGTCACAATGTATTCATATCACAAAATTCTATAATGTTTCAGTTCCCTCAAGGCTCTCAAGCCATGACAGATGCACTGGTTGCACTTTTTGTTAGAGAATTCAACTTTATCATTACTTACCAACCAGGTTCCAAGCAGATGCAATCAGATGTACTGTCATGATATGGATTTGGTACTCCTTAGAACAACTGAGAGTGAACTTCCCAGAATTATCTCCTTAGTTAACATAATTGCAGCATATGCCCCTGATGCCTTTCTAATCACACTTAGAAATGAGTTTAAAAATCTAAATACTGAGGAAGAGCTACAAGACCCAGACCAATCTGTGGTGGATGACTTGTTTTACCACAAGCAGTGTCTCTTTATTCAAACTTGTGCAACCGGTATTAGAGTGGAACTATGATACTGCTTTAGTTGGGCACTAGGGCATTCATTAAAACTTGGCCAATTGTAAAAACATTTCTGGTGGAATTCAATGCTTCACAATATATGTACTCACATCTCCTTTTTGTGTCAGAAATAAAGCATCCCATATAGTCCTTCAAGGTTTATTACAGCCATTGCCCAAACCTCCTACTCCCTGCCATAAACTCAGTTTAGATTTCATCACCAACTTACCCCCAGAGAATGGATATACAGCAGTAGTAGTGGTAGTAGGCCTGTTGCTAAATGGTGTACTTGAGCCTGCTTCAAAAGCTGCCAACCACTGAAGAACTAAGCCAAAAATTCATACAGCAAATAGTCATATTGCATGGTCTACCTTCTGAGATCTTTTCCGGTTGTGGACTACAATTCACATCAACATTTTAGAAGTCCTCATGTACTTCTCTAGGTATTGAAGTAGCAATATCCTCATTGTTTCACCTCAAATGAATGGGAAGATGTAATGCGTGAAAGTTCAAGTTCAAGTTCAGGAATTTATATAGCGCGCTACTCACCCAGAGGGTCTCAAGGCGCTTGAGGGAGGGAGGTGAATTATTTATCGAAAAGCCAGTTTTTTAGTTGTTTTCTGAAGGAGAGGTGGTTCTGTGTAAGGCGGAGGTGAGTGGGGAGAGAGTTCCAGGTCTTGGCCGCTAAGTAGGAGAAGGATCTTCCTCCCATGGTGGATTTGTGGATGCGCGGAATTGCGGCGAGTGCCTGATTGGATGATCGTAGTTGGTGGGTGGGTGTGTAGAAGGACAGTTTTGTGTTGAGGCATTCGGGTCCTAGGTCATAGAGGGCCTTGTGTGCATGGGTGAGGAGACGGAACGTTATTCTCTTGTTGATGGGGAGCCAATGAAGGTCTTTCAGGTGACCGGACATGTGAGCTTGACGGGGGATGCCCAGTATGAGTCTGGCTGAGGCGTTTTGGATGCGTTGGAGTTTTTTCTGGAGTTTGGTAGTGGTTCCGGCATAAAGGGTATTTCCGTAGTCCAGTCGGCTAGTGACCAGTGCGTGGGTGACTGTTTTTCTTGTTTCGGTGGGTATCCAATGGAAGATTTTTTTTGAGCATGCGTAGGATGTTGAAGCATGAAGATGAGACGGCGTTTACTTGTCTGGCCATCGAGAGGGAGGAGTCCAGGATGAATCCCAGGTTACGTGCGTGATCTGTAGGTATGGGTGCTGTACCTAGGGCCGGTGGCCACCATGAGTCGTCCCAGGATGAGGGGGATGATCCTAGGATGAGAACTTCCGTTTTGTCTGAATTCAGTTTTAAGCGGCTGTTCTTCATCCATTCAGCTACTTCTTTCATTCCTTCGTGTAGATTGGTTTTGGCGGTGTTTGGGTCTTTGGTAAGGGAGAGGATCAGCTGGGTGTCGTCTGCGTAGGAAATGATGTTGAGGTTGTGTTGTCTTGCAATGGAAGCAAGGGGACTCATGTAGACGTTGAAGAGGGTGGGACTGAGTGATGATCCTTGTGGTACGCCGCAGATCACTTCGGTGGCCTCTGATTTGAATGGGGGGAGGCGGACTCTTTGGGTTCTCCCGGTGAGGAACGAGATGATCCAATCCAGAGCTTTTCCTTGTGTTCTGACATTGTTGAGGCGTTGTATGAGGGTGCTATGACAGACTGTGTGGAAGGCGGCGGAGAGGTCGAGTAAGATGAGGGCGACTGTCTCTCCGTTGTCCAGTAGTGTTGTGATGTCGTCTGTAGCTGCGATGAGGGCGGTTTCGGTGCTGTGTTTGGCTCGGAAGCCGGACTGTGAGGGGTCGAGGGAATTGTTGGATTCAAGGAAGGCGGCGAGCTGACTGTTGACGGCTTTCTCAATTACTTTGGCAGGGAATGGGAGGAGTGAGATGGGGCGGTAGTTCTTGAGTTCTGAGGTCTGCTGTGGGTTTCTTCAGAAGTGCGCTGAGTTCGGCATGTTTCCTGCTTTCCGGGAAGGTGGCAGAATCGAAGGAGCAGTTGATGACATCGCGGACATGGGGTGCGATGATGGAGTCTGCTTTGTTGAAAATGTGGTGGGGACATGGGTCGGTAGGTGATCCAGAGTGGATTTAGTTCATCAGGCGGATGGTGTCTTCAGTAGTGATTGGGTTCCTGGCGCCAAGTTCATTAGAGTGCTGATTTGGTTCGGGGGTGGGTGGAGTGGACTGTTCTTCGGATTGGTTTTCAAAGCTGCTATGAATGTCGGCGATTTTGTTGTGGAGGAAGGAGGTTAGAGAGCCACAGAGGACCTGAGAGGGAGTGATGTCGTTGGTGCCGGAGGTCGGGTTGGTAAATTCTTTGACGATGTTGAATAATTCCTTACTGTTGTGGGCGTTGTTGTCGAGTCGATCCTTGAATGCCGATTTCTTGGTGGCTCGGATCAGTTGGTGGTGTTTGCCGGTGATGTTCTTGAGGGTGGACAGGTTGTCAGTGGTTGGATTTTTTCTCAATTTTTTCTCGAAAGTACGACATAGCTTCTTGGATTTCTTAAGGTCATCGTTGAACCAGGGGGCTTTCTTGTTACTTTGTTTGGTCTGGTGGTTTTTCAAGGGTGCTAATTCGTCAGCGCTGTGGGTGATCCATAGTGTGAGTTTGGTGGCAGCATGGTTTGGGTCCGATGAAATGGCAGGGGGGTTTTGGTTAAGCGATGTGAGGAGTTGGTCGGAGGTGATTTTGTTCCAGTTTCTTCGAGGAATAGGTTGTAGGGGGTTGTGGGTCGTGTTCTTTTTGTAGCTGAAGTGAACGCAGCTGTGGTCCGTCCAATGTAGAGCTGTGGTATGATCGAATGAGATGAGTTTGCTGGAGGTGAAGATGGGGTCGAGCATGTGTCCGGCAAAGTGGGTGGGGGTGTTAACAAGTTGTTTGAGCCCGAGATTAGCCATGTTGTCCAGAAGGGTGGTGGTGTTTGCTGTCGTTTTTCTTTTCCAGGTGGAAGTTGAGGTCTCCTAGTAGAATGTAGTTTTCGGAGGTGAGGGCATGTGGGCTGATGAAGTCAGTTATGTTATGTTATGTTATGTTAGTATGTATATATTAAGCGCTCGAACGCCCGGGGGCTTCATGGCGCTATAGAAGAGAACACAACACAGCAGTTAAAAAAAGATGGTAATAATAAAACTCAGTGATGTCTTCGTTGAAATGTGTGCGTGTTCCAGGTGGTCTGTAGATGAGGGTGTCTCTAAGTGTGGTCCTGGGGTCGGTGTGGATCTGGAAGTGAAGGTGTTCGGCGGTCGCGAGGTTATCGTCGGAGTTGGTCGTGATTCGGATGGTGTTCTTATGGACTATGGCGATGCCTCCTCCTGATTGGTTGGTTCGGTCTTTTCGTATGATCTTGTAAGCGTCCAGGATGGCTATGGCGATGTCGGGGGCTGATGATGCGTTCATCCAGGTTTCTGTAAGGAAGGCGACATCTGGCGATGTGGTGTCGAGTAGGTCCCAGAGTTCAGTGGCGTGTCTGTGGACTGAGCGGGTGTTTAGCAAGATGCATTTCAGGTGGTTAGAGTGGGAGATGTGTTTGGAGTTCGTGGATTTGATCTGGGTCCTGACGCAGGCGAATTTGCAGGAGTGCAGGCGAAGGGTCTGTGGGTGTGTCTAGGGACAGCTTTGCAGCATTGTGGTTTGCGACCGGGGTTGAGGGCAAGGAGGGAATTGGCGTCGTATGTTATACGGGTGGAGAGGTTTTTGCGGGGACCAGCAGGTCCGGCGTTGGGGGCGGTCCAGGCGCGGACGGGCGTAGACGGGCTTACCTTTGGCGCACCTTCGGCGCGCATGGGGTGGGACCGCTGCGCGTGAATGCTGCACGCAGGGGCATCAGTCATATGTGGATAGTGGAGGGGGAGGGGCGAGGGAGGGTCAGCTGGGAGGCGGGAGTGGGGTGGAGCTACGGGCTGAGAAGCACAACAACAACAAAATGGCTGCACCAGTTCGAAAGCGAAACTGGGCGAGACTGGGGCACAATCAGAGGCACAATCGAGCAAAAATACTTGAAAATAAAACAATGATAACAGGACAATGCGCAGATTGAAATAAGCAGCGCTACATATGCAAATTGCACAAAGCAGGCAGCGGCAGCAATGCGGGGTGAAATAGCGCAATGAGAGGCAGCAGAGTGAGCGGAGCGCAGATGCGGTGGTCAGAGTCAGCTGGCAGGCGCTAAGATACCGCAAATCTGCTTCAAAGCGCAGACCAAGTTTTACCCCTGGCAAAGTTTGTGTATAATAACAGCAAGCATACTTACATTATCTTTCCCCTTTTACATCTAGAACATGAGGATCAACAGATCCTGGATTCCAAACGCGTCCAAGGTCATCTGTGTTATTTGGTGGATCAGAAGGGATATGGCCCTGCAGATCTTTCTTGGGAGACCTCCTCTTTTGTTCATGCCACCAAGTTGATTTGTTGTTTTAATGCTCTTTTTCCCGCGAACCCCGTCCAGTTAGGTGATCCTTGGTGGTGGTGTGGTAAATAATAAATTACCCTATCGGAGTTTCTATACATTAACAAGGATCATGCATATAATGAGAGGCAGAGTCTGTGGTGTCCGATTCAGAAGGGCTTTATTCAATAGCTCGAGCTACAGGAGAATCGGGTTCCATCTCCACTAGGGATCAGGAAGGATCGTCATCTGAATCTTTATTCACAGAGCACATTATATATAGTTAAAACATACATTGAATTGAATAAAGAAGGCGGAGCACTCCAGATGGAGCACGTGAAAGAGAGAGATAAGAGCACATGGGCGTGAAAGAGGCATGCAAGGAGGTGTACACATGGGTGTTCACTTGATGAGTCATAGGTGTGTCATAGGTAGGTGGATGCATAGAGGGGGTCTACATGGTCAGCAGGAACCCTTACCCTACTTGTGCGCGCAAAACTGGTCATGACGTAGAATTGACGTGTAACTGGGGAGAGCTGGGGGGAGCTGACTTTAGTGCTAGTGGAAGAGTCTGGGATGTCAGAACGACCTGCACCTCTGGCATTATCTGGTATCTTGTGTTTGGAGGATGTATTGTCTGAAGTAAAGGTCGCTCGAGCAAAGGCTGGTCATAACTAAATGTTAGTGTGTGCATATATTTCTTCATGCATTGCATGGGGCCATGGGCCTTCTATGGAAACGGGTGCAGTAAATCACTTGGATGGAGACAGAAAGGCTAGGCCCTATTTTCTGCAGGCAGAATATGTTTACCCCTTACGTTAGACAGGAATGTGTTTCTGTGGAGCTGAACAGATAACTGTAGGCAAAATACTGTCTTGGCAGGCCAGGCTGGGCACCTCTCGGCTGAGCAGGAAGTATGTGAGAGGTCAGGGATACATAACTAAACTGCAGCTTTCAGAATATCAGGAGGCTCGGAGCCTGAATTTGGGTCCTGGCTCGGCTGTGCCATGAAAAAGTGTTCATCTCGGTATTTAAACGGGTACCATGTAAATGCATTGGCAACATAGGCCTCAGTGCAGAATTAACGTTTCATTCATGGAGGGCCTAATAACATGGAGGGCCTAATAACTGACATGCTAATATTGGACGGAAATGCAGAGGCATTATTACTACAGGCATGAGAAGGGATTTACATGAGGACATGAACATACATGGGGCATAGGTACATACATAGGGTGCGTGTAGGGGACACACTGGCCACGTAAAATTTCTATTTCCTCATTCCCTCCTTGTCCCCTACTGTGCCCCTCAGGACACATCTATATTCATGATACCATCTATCTGTTCATACAGCATCATTTGCTCATTTCTTTTCCTTTGTACATGTGAACATGGATGGGGAATACAGGCAGTGGCGCACAAGCCGCAAATCGCTGGGCCACATAGTAGACAGAGGCAGCAACTGAATATAACTAGTAGTATTATTCCTAGGAATGACAATACTGTCCAACCCCATACTGATATTACACTCCAGAGCCAACCGGACCAAGACCATGGATCTTGATGCATCTCATGAGCTATCTTGTGGAGCCTTGTTATTGCTGCATACACGGATGGTGCGTTATTAGGAATAAACACGCAACAACTGGAGCCGATCACTCTACAAGCCCCGCCCCTATCTGCCAGGATGACGTCAAGAACAAGGCAGTTCTGAAGAACAACAAGTCTCATAGCAGACTGCTCCTCTGTCAAGTTTCCTAAAGCAGAAGTAGTCTCATTCACTACTGCTTCCAAAGTTCTTGTTAACCTGCGTATTAATTCACTGTTTTGGATGGGACCTATGAACCAGAAGTATCCTTTAATAAAATCTTTATATTGTTCCCAAGCTGACTCAGTCTGATCGACAACTGGGGAATCGGTCTCCCTCTTGTGTCTAACATGTACTAGTCGTGAATCTCGATGGTAATGGGATGGGGCTAGAAAAACAGGTGGCAGTAGGAACGCTATATAACACGTCCCACCCCAGTCTAAGGGCAAACGTACATAGGCTGTCTGACCACAAATAAAATAGGAATGGCGGGAAGCTTTGAAAGTAGACTTTCCTTTATCATTAAACTCGACCACAGTATTACAATCACTGTGTCCTAAATGTACTGAGCCTTTCTTTCTAACGCATAATTCACCTTTTACTGGTAAGACTGTTATGAACGGTGAACCTATATTTGTCTTGGATTGGATATTCAGAATCATAAAGTTAAGGGAAACATTTCCTAGGTCATACACTTCATTTTCTAGATCTGTTCCTTTCCTTTGGGGAAAACCATTTTTGTCTGGGAAAAATGCCTTATTCATTACTATATTCAAATCTCCCCAGGTCCATTCACTCTGGGAATTCTCTGTGAACTTTCTGTCTTGTAACGATGACATTAAAGCAAACCATGCTCCGCACGAACCATTGTGTGAAAACGGATAAGGAAGGAGGGGCAGAACTCCCTTCGTTTTCTGATAAGGTGGGAGTCGGCCACATACCCAGCAACTCGTTACATTGCTGGTCTGGTGAGAATGGTGTAACATGCGAATAAAAGTATTGTTGCGCAGTGCTAGTCGATATGACAGTTCATGGGGTGGCAGATCACTGAATGTGTGCTCTACAGTATCATTGAAGGAGGAATGTAAATGTGAACCTGTAACCTGTAACATGTAGTGTCAAGCTTATACATATAATCGATATACTTAGAAAAAACATAATGATCAGAGTTACTATGCATCTACTGCGTAAAGACTTGCAGTATTTTTCCTTCTTATCTCTCTGTCTACTTCTCGGGTCTACGATCTCATACATGTCAGGAACCTGTCTAACCGATTCACCACAGGGTGGACTTAAACAATTAAACGCTGTCTGACTTACTAGACCGTAGCTTTAATTTGTACTCCTGTTGCGGAGTTTTTTCTAGCAAAGGGAGTTTCGAGTCACTGGTATCTGGGCAGTCCTTAGTTTCGTTTATAGTTTTGTGCCCATGGAATCTTTTGACGTGCTGGGCATGAATCCAGCCCTTTCTTCCCTCGACCTTGACGGCTGTCCTCGTTGTTAGAAGTACCAGCTTCAGTGCTCTCCAGCGGGGCTCGAGAGGACTTGAACGATCAAAATTTCGAACTAAGACGGTGTCACCAGGAACGATAGAGTGTTCCTTCACTTGGGTGTTGTCGGGGAAGGCAGCTGCAACCTGTGAACGACAAGAAAGGAGTGCAGACATCAAGGAAGCCAGGTAATCTGTCAGCATATTACTGTCAACATCGGTGATCTTTTTTGGCATAGGAGTACCCCACATATTCGGCGGTCTACCAAAGACCACCTCGTACGGGGACAGTCCTGTTCTGGAATGCGCTACCGTACGCATGTAAAAGAGGGCAACCGGCAAGGCTACCATCCAATCCACGCCTTTTTCTGCACAGACTTTCGCTAATTTCGTCTTAAGTGTCTGATTATGCCTTTCGACAAGGCCTGCTGCCTCTGGGTGCCGTACACAATGGAACTTCCACTGGTACCCTAACAGAAGAGATACTTGTTTCATTAATTCAGACGAGAATGGCTGACCGTTATCTGAGTACACGACATGGGGCAAGCCGTACCGTGGAAAGTATTCTCGAACCAACTGCCTGGCAGTTGTTGCAGCAGTGTCATCTGGGACTGGATATGCTTCTGTCCATCTAGATAGTGCACATACAACTACTAGGACATACTTGTATCCTCTACATCTGTCCATCTGGATATAATCCATCTGGAGTACCTCAAAAGGGTGGTCAGGAGGATGAAATCCACCTTGTTCCACAGGAATGCCTTTGCCTGGATTGAACTGGCAACAGATCATGCAGGTACGCACTTTCTGTTTGGCTGCTGCACGCAGGTGCTTGTTGAACCAGATATTCTGTAAACTGTCTAACATAGCCTTTTCTCCTAAGTGTGCTGGACTATGTGCTGTATTTATGATGACTTGAACCATGGAGTCAGGAAGAAACCATGTACCTTTGCCTTTAGTCATCCACCCCTGGTCAGTCTGGACCCCTCCTTGTTCGGTCCATTTCTTTATCTCGTCTGGAGTGGCATGTGTCTGTATGTCGAGTACTTCTTGTGAGGGATCCCTGACTGTCATGCAATTTGTCAGTGATGGTACTTCTGTCTTTGTCGTGTCTGTTAGAATGTCTGTTGGAGTCTGGGCTGTAAGTTTAGCTGTTCGATCTGCCAGGGAAACGGTGTCTGTGACTTTCGTATGTGCTTTGCATTTCATGATGGCTATGGCTGTCGGCAAGTGTATAGCTTCTAACAGAGCCTGAATAAGGGGACCATGCTGAATTTTGGCCCCATGAAAGGTCAGGAAACCTCTCTCCTGCCACAAAACTCCGAAGTCATGAACGACTCCGAAGGCATACTGTGAATCTGTGTATATGTTTACTTTCATGTTCTTGGCTCGTATGCATGCTTGTGTCAGAGCGATGAGCTCTGCTGCTTGTGCTGACAGTGTGTCAATTCGTTGTGTCTCTATGACTTCAGTATCGGTGGTCACTGCATATGCGGCCACTAACTCTCCTGTGCTTGTTCTCATGCATGAACCATCTACGTAAAGTGTCAGGTCGGGGTCTGGTAGTGCAATGTCTGTCAGGTCTTGTCTTGGCTTCGTCACTGTATTAATTACTTCCACACAGTCATGTGGTGCAGTGTCTGCTGTGCTGGAGGGCAAGAGTGTCGCAGGGTTCAGTATATTGCATCGTCTGATCTCTATGTGTGGCTGGAATAATGTCAGTTCATATCCTGTCAGTCTCCCTATAGTCAGATGTTGTGTCTGTGTTCTGTTCAAGAGAACTTCCACTGAATGTGGAACCTGTACTGTCAATGGATGCCCTAACACTATGGAATCAATCTGTCGTATTGCTAGAGCTGTTGCTGCAACTGATTTCAGGCACGCAGGCAGAGCCTGGGCCACTGGATCCAATGTACTGGAAAAATAAGCACAAGGCTTGTGTTTTCCTGCTTGATCTTGTGTAAGGACAGACAATGCAGTACCATCTCGTTCAGTGACAAAAAGCGTAAAAGGCTTGCTGTAACAAGGAGTCGCTAAAACTGGTGCTTGACATAAAGCTTTTTTCAATTCCTCCAATGCAAGTTATGTTCTTGTGTCCAAGCAAGGACAGTCGAAGACGCTGCCTCCTGTGTTGTTAACTGTATGAGTGGCTTAGCTAGATAGGCATACTGGGGAATCCATTGTCTGCAGTAAGAAGTGAGGCCAATGAAGGCCCGTACTTCCTTTTGTGTCTTGGGCTGTGAAAGATTGGCAATTAACTGAATGCGGTCATGTGTCAGCTGTCTACCCCTCTTGGACAGCAAGTGTTAAAGGTATACCACTTGCTGTGCACAGAATTGTAACTTTGAAGGGGACACTTTGTGCCCCTTGTCTGCCAGAAAGTATAAGACTATCAGGGATGCTCGTTCACAGTCTCGTTCTGTACGTGCAGTAATCAGGATATCGTCCACATATTGGAGCAGTGCGGTGTTGGCAGGCATGTGAATACTGTCTAGTTGTCTTTTCAATGCTTGACTGTAAATACTAGGACTTTCTGTGAATCCTTGAGGAGCTCTCGTAAATTTGAAGCTGCGTCCATTTAAACAGAATCCGAAAAGGTACTGGCTTTCTGGATGAATTGGGACACTAAAGAAGGCGTTCTTGAGATCGATTACAGTAAAGAACGTCGCTTCGGAATCAATTGCAGTCAGTAATGAAGAAATGTCTGGTACTACTGGGTACTGGGGTATTATGCATTTGTTCAGTTCTCGGAGGTCAATCACTAGTCTGTAGACTGTGTGGAAAAAGGTAGGGCTATGACCTTTTTCAAGATTTGCCCGGCGCTAACCGCCTTTGTACCATTCAATTTACCAAGCAATGAGGCAGGCGCCGGAGACCAGAAGGCAGGAAACAGAAGTTTTATTCCGACGGAGCAGAACACATCAGATCAGACAACAAGGTATCGTCTCGACCTGCAGATCCAGCATTTCGTAGCATTTGCATCAAGGTTGTGTTGGTGCAACAGTTGCACAAAGGAATTGTTCCAGAATTCCCTGCGCCTCTCTCGGAGCTGAGGCGACAGGGAGATTAGGTGATGCTCCTTCATGGGGGTCGGTTGTGCAGTAGGCAGTAATGCCTCATGAGCCGGTGTGCTTTCCTCCAGAATCCAGAAGGAGGTCATGAGGAGGAGGCAGAAGAGGAAGACAATAAAGAGGGCGATTGTCTTTGATTTGAGCAAATTGTCAGTCTTTGGGTTTCTATAGTGGGTATTTCCTGTTGCTTCCATCATCTTCTTATCTGACGCTTCCATCATCTTCTTATCTGGCGCTTCCATCACCTTCAAGGGGCTCGGTAGCGGGCAGAACCACAGACTTCGTTTAGCTTCTCTCCCGGCAACCCTTGGTTGTGCTTAGGCCACCGTTCTGAGATTCAACTTAGTCCGTGGCCTACTTAGCCGAAGCTCCCTCCTTTCGACGCAGGAAATACCCTTCTCTGGATGGCACAGTGGGATCAGAGAATTTTGCAAGTTCGAGTGCCTCAGTATCGGGATAACAGTTCAATGTCGGTCGGTCTTTGTTCAGGAGCTCTTCTTGGGTGTTGACGTTTTCTGTCGTGGCCAGGTTTGCAGAGACCTTCCGGCAGTGATGTGCGTGCAGCCAGTGCCTCTTCCCCTCCACTCGAAGCGCCGTCCGTGTGGTAATCAGCACTTGCCAGGGGCCCGTCCACCAGGGTTCCAGACTCTTGGTCCGTTGGAAATTTCGTATTAGAACGAAATCTCCCGGTTGGATGTCGTGGCTGGGGCCCATGGAAGCATCGGGGATGGCCTGCTGCACCTGTTGATGAATGACAGACAACGTTTTAGTTAACTTGCACAAATAATCAGACAGTAGGACGTCCGGGACGTCAAGAATGGAGGTTGGCTTGGGAGCAGTCCAGAGGTTCATCGGTCGCCCGAATACAACCTCGTAGGGGGTCAAATGGTGTTTGGTGGGAGTAGAGCGCATCCATAGCAAGGCCAAAGGGAGAGCGTCTGGCCATTTAAGTCCGGTGGTTGCCACTATTTTTGACAATTTCAACTTCAGTGTGGCATTATGGCGTTCCACCAGGCCGGCGGATTGGGGGTGGAAGACTGCGTGAAATCTCGGTTTCACCCCCAATCCCTTTAGGATTAGTTGGATAACCTCAGCTATGAAGTGGGGGTCATTGTCGCTCCATAAAATTCGACAAAGGCCATAGCGAGGAAAGAATTCTTTCAGTAGTACTTTGGCAGTAGTCATGGCAGTGTTGTCAAGGGTTGGATAGGCCTCTACCCATTTGCTGAAGGCACATACGATGACTAGTACATACTTCAAGCTTTGGCATCTCTCTAGTTGGATGTAGTCCATCTGAAGGACCTCAAAGGGGTGATTGGGGGTCCCAAACCCTCCCCGGGGTACCACAGTTCCTTTCCCGGGGTTGTGTTGCAGACAGATAAGGCACTGTTGGACTAGGCGTCTGGCTGAGTCGGGGATTTTGTCGTTGTGCCAGACTTTGGAAATGAGTTTGATCATGGGTGCGGATCCTATGTGTGCTGGGGAATGAGCCATCGTCAGTATGGGGATCAGGTATGAGTCAGGCAGCAACCATCTGTTGGCATCCTTCGTTCGCCAGCAGCCCTCTTCATCCTTCAAACCCACCCCTGCCCATTTAATCAGTTCGTGAGGGGTGCTGGCCGACTGGATGTCTCTGATCATTTCCCTTGTGTCAGTCCATTTCTCTGCTTGTGACCTGGTCACATACATGCGTGTCACCGTCCTATTCTCAGCTGTGGTTCGTGCAGTGATGTCGGCCAGTGCATTCCCTTGTCTGACTAAGTCTGTCACCCTTTTGGGTGCCTGACATTTGATCACCGCTAATCGTTTGGGGAGGAGAACTGCTTCAATCAGGGCGGAGACTAGATCTCCGTGGAGGATAGGGGTGCCGTGGGACGTCAGGAATCCCCTCTCCCTCCACAGGAGCCCAAAATGGTGAACCACCCCGAAGGCATACTGGCTGTCTGTATATACGTTCGCGGTGGTCCCTGTGGCTATGATGCATGCTCGTGTGAGGGCTATCAGCTCCGCTGCCTGGGCAGACCGTTGTGTGATGCAGGCTGTTTCAACTACTGTTCGGGCTGTCGTTACTGCATAGGCAGCTGAGGTGGTGCCATCTGGGAGTTTGATGCATGAGCCGTCTACCCATAGCTCTCCATCGGGGTCAGTAAAAGCAGTGTCTCGTAGGTCAACTCTACTCCTAGTTTGTTCGTCCGTGAGGGTCACACAGTCGTGTATGGGAGGAACGTCGGGGTCATTTTCAGGCAGGGGCAGTAATGTGGCAGGGTTCAAAATCGTGCATCTCTTTAGTGTGATGTGGGGTGCAAGTAGCGTCAGTTCGTACCCTGTCAGTCGTGCGCTAGTCAAATGTTGAGTCTTGGTTTGGTTCAGAAGGGTGTGGACAGCATGGGGTACTAACACGGTCAGAGAGTTTGAAAGTACGATTCCTTCGCTCTGACGGATAGAGACGGCAGCGGCAGCTACCGCTCGAAGGCAGGCAGGCAAAGCTCTGGCTACAGGATCAAGAGTGGCGGAGAAGTAGGCACAAGGGCGCTGCTTACGACCAATTGATTGAGTTAGGACAGACAATGCACACCCCTCCCTTTCGTGGGTGAAGAGGGAGAAGGGTTTGGAGTAATCCGGGGTTCCTAGGACGGGTGCTGAACAGAGTGCATCTCGTAATTCCTTAAAGGATGCTTGACACTCAGGGGTCCAAGGGAGCGGGAAGGAGGCATCCTTGGTTAATAGGGCAAGTAGGGGTTTTACAATGAGGCTGAAATTAGGTAACCACTGTCTGCAAAAAGAGGTTAGGCCAACCAAAGAGCGGACTTGCTTTTGTGTTTTTGGGACGGGGGTGTCTAGGATGGTTTGGATTCGGTCGGGTGTGAGTTTCCTCCCTTCTTTGGACAGGAGGTGGCCTAGGTATGTCACTTGTGGCTGGCAGAACTGTAATTTCTTTTTGGAAACTTTATGGCCATTCTCTGCAAGAAAGTGTAGGAGTTGGACAGTGGCTGGGATTGCAAGTGGGGTGGTGTCGGCCGCCAAAAGGATATCATCGACATATTGAATCAACACCACTCCATCTGGTAGCTGGAAGGAATTCAGCTGTCTTTTGAGGGCCTGGCTGTAAATGCTGGGGCTTTCAGTGTACCCCTGGGGAGCTCTACAAAATCGGTACGAGCGGGATTTTAAAGTGAAGCCGAAGAGATAACGGCTGTCTGGATGGATGGGGATAGAGAAAAACGCATTCTTAAGGTCGATAACAGTGAAGGTGGTGGCAGTGGACGGGATGAGGGTCAGAATGGTGGTGATATCGGAGACTACGGGGTATTGGGGTACAACCACTTTGTTAATTTCTCACAGGTCGATGATGAAGCGGTATGCTTTCTCATCTCCTTCGCCTTGCTTCTTAACAATAGGTAGGATTGGGCTGTTGCAGACGTTGCTAACCACCTCTTCAACCACTCCTGCATCTACCAGAGACTGAATGATCGCTACCAGTGCCTTCTCGCCCTCGGGGGATATCCGATATTGTGGGAGTTTCGGGAGCATAGCGTCCTGTCTTACAGTTATATGAATGGGATCAATCATCATTCGTCCCACATCAGAGTCATTTTTGGCCCATAGGTACGGAGGCAGGGTATCGAGCAAGGATAGGTCAGCATCAGTTATGGAGCACATGTGCCGTGCAGGGCAGGATTTGGGTATGTCTGGGTTGTCGTACAGGATGACTCGGATTCCATCTGGGGAACACCTAATGGTAGCTCGAAAATGTTTCAGTAAGTCAATGCCCCTAATGGCGTCAGGGGAGTTGGAGGAGAGCAGAAACGTTGTGTCAGTGGTGTTGTTTTCTAGGTCAAAGGTGATAGGTACGGACAGGGGATTAGTGGAGGGCATTCCATCGAAACCTATCGACGTAATGTGTGAGCCAGACAAGGGTGCCCTTGGAATCAGTCGTTTTGATAACACACTACGTGTCGCCCCAGTGTCTACCAAGAATGGAGACTCTGTACCCAGGACCTTAGCGGTGACATAAGGACCTTGCTGGTCAACACAGAGCTCGACTGGATCCCTCCCTTGCCCCTGGCAGTCCTATGCAAAATCAGGGGCATTCTCACCATCGGATAGTTGATATTGGTTCTGTCGGGGGCGGTCAAATGTGTTCAATCTCCCTGATCTGTCATTGTTGGTGTCGTTTGTGTGCCCTCGTCCTTGTCCTCTATTTCTCGGACCACCTGCCACATCCCTGGGGTCCCTATTTCTATTC
The DNA here is from genome assembly GCF_964263255.1 of Lissotriton vulgaris. Lineage (NCBI taxonomy): Eukaryota > Metazoa > Chordata > Amphibia > Caudata > Salamandridae > Lissotriton > Lissotriton vulgaris. The sequence continues at coordinate 684,683,075 of NC_141689.1, forward strand.
ATCTCTAGCAGAACCGGACACTGGAATTTCCAACGGCCGAATCCTTTGCAGAAGGCGCATTGGTCATTGCTAATGTCTCTACGTCCAGTGTGGGGTGTTGGGGTGTGATCTTTAGGAGGTAGATTTCTGGGGGTGGTCGATTGGTAGTTCCCCCTTTGGTGTTCCCATCCTACTGCTATACCTTGTATCTGGGCTATCATTACCCTTTCTTTTAAATCTTTCTTCTTTTTATCGGACGCCCTATCATTCTCATTCTTTTGGTGCTCGTAATACTGAGCCATCTGAAGGATAGCTGCGGGTTTGGAGGCCCCCCAACTACTCTCACTCGTCTGCAGCTTTTGGGAGACCTCTTGTGATAGGCCCTTTACATAATTTTGTACAAACAGGTGCTGTCCGGTTGCGGTGGTCATGTCTTGGCCACTGTAGTCGGAGAACACTGTCTCGAATCGGGAGAAGTATTCTGACACATCTTCCTGGGGTTTCTGTCGACAGGCTGTGACTATCGACCAATCTATCTTTTTCTCTGGGATCAGTGTCTTTAACTTCTGAACTAATTTGTCTGGGAGTTCAGCCTTCCGGATTTGCTTCCACACGTCAGCTGGCAGGCATAACCCGAAAAACAAGTCAATGTCCGCTAAAGTCATTATCGTCGAACCCAAGGCTGTGCCTAATTCGGTATAGAATGCTGTCGGGTTCTTTCTTAAATCGGGCAGAGTTTGTTTAAAGGTTAGGATATCTTGTCGGTCCCATGGTTGGTAAACCCAATTGTACACAACCCTCCCTTTTGCATCTGCGTGATTAATATCATCCCTTGTTCCCTGGCCACGTGGCGGGATCCGTTAAGGGGCCGCTTCTCTGATGGGCATCATAGTATTGGCTACTTCTACTGAGGTCGTTTCAGGGACTGTAACCTTGGCTTCTGGTTTTTGTTCCGTGAGGTGGCGGAAGACCTCAAGCATCTGCATGAAGAGCTCCGTCGCCTCACATTCAGTCCCATCTCCAACATCAACCTTTCTATATAGCGTTGTCAGGTTAGCGGGGCCCTTACTCTGATACCTATCCTCATATGCGTTCAGGGTGTGGTAGCTGAATCGCAAAATGAAATGCCGTCTATGGCTGTCGGCATGCGAGTTATACATGTTCATTGTGTATTCTTCGCTCTCCCTTCGTTCTACTAATGTCTTTGCTATTTTGTCAATCCCATCCCGTTCATCTTTGCTCAACCTATTTGGTCTGGCTGGTGGTTGCTTGCTAGCCTCGGGGCCATCTGGCGATGTTGTTAATGTGGCTGGTGCGGAGGCCGTGAGGGCTGGTGCACTAGCGCTGAGGTCACTTTCGCTCGCACTCGGGGCTTGCAGGCTTTGTTGGCAGGGGGCATATGGAGGGGGCATATAGATGATTGGGGGACCTAGTAGTAACTCATCGTTCGTCCGTTGTTTGGAGGGCAATTCGGGGTAGAGCGCAGAGGGGGTCCTAATAGGGCATTGACCTGTCGACCCTGATTCTTGGTTTTGTGCAGCTTCTTTTCTTTCTTTTATTTCTTCTTCTAGTTGCTTAGCGGCTAGGTGGGCTGCCTTTCGTAATTCTTTCCCTATTTTTGCTTCTTCTCTTTTCTTTCGTTGTTCCGTTTCTTTGCGCCACATGCCTATACTATCGAGCATAGTGGGCGTGGTCTTATTTTTCTGGAGCGCTATTTCCAATGTTTTTATTTTATTTTCATCAAAGGAACCTATCAGTGGCCACTGACTTTCAGGGTTCTTCTTTGTATATTTATGCCATAGCTTAGTATAAGCTATAGCGACTAGTCCATGCTTAGTGAACATGTCCTTATTAGGGGTGCCCTCCAGTGGAACTGGATGGTTCATCTCTAATAAGCGGTCCGGGCTGAACAGGCTACCAATCAGTGGGGAGAAGATAGGCATGACGGGTTACAACGGGGACAAAGGTCTGCACTACCTATCTTATCACGGCGGACAAAGACGAGACAGAATATTTCTATTCTACGTTGTTTGTAGGCCGTGAATACCTCAAAAGAACCAATACCGAACACTTAATGTACGGTCAATCAAACAATCAATGGGGAGAATAAGTGGGTACGACGTGTTAAAGTTTCGCGTTACCCACTCTTTCTCTACCTGCAAAGAGAGACCTTGTTCTTCCCTGTTTGCAGACAAAGAATCTCCAGACAACAATCCACGAACGACAGTTCGGGAAAACAGTGGGGGAGGAAGATAGGCACGACGGATTACAATGGGGACAAAAGTCTGCGTTACCTATCCTTCACTGTTTGCAAAGAGAGAGCCTGTTGTTTTCTCCATTTGCAGACGGTGAATCTCCAGAGGGATCAACAAAGCGTAATACTAGTATTATCCAAACCAAACAATCATTTCTCAATTTGTCGTGTTTACACGACCTTACCCGGACCGCATGGACGGTTTCCTGTCTTCCGAATCCAGCGCCCGATCGTCCTCTCTTCTTCGTGATGTTCGTGGCACTCCTGATGGTTCCCAGTCAGGACCGTAGATCACTAGAGAGAGGTCTGTTCGGAACTAGTGAAGGTCGGATGATCGGCTGTCAGACGAGGGTCTATCGGACACGAGCTCTCCCGATCGTTGCAGTCGTTCACTCTGTCGACGGGACCTCTCCCACTGGATCCACGTGTCGCTGATGGGCCCCACGCTTTGGGACGCCAATTGTGGAAAAAGGTAGGGCTATGACCTTTTTCAAGATTTGCCCGGCGCTAACCGCCTTTGTACCATTCAATTTACCAAGCAATGAGGCAGGCGCCAGAGACCAGAAGGCAGGAAACAGAAGTTTTATTCCGACGGAGCAGAACACATCAGATCAGACAACAAGGTATCGTCTCGAGGTGCTCTAACAGCCTCTCGGAGGCCTGGCCCCTTATACACTGGTTTATGGCATGTGACATTTCTTTATTACAATCAGAACATTGTGAAGTAAGGGAAAAAGACATCCCCGTAATCCTCGTGTCAATCCCACCCCCATATACCTCCACAATAGAGGTCCTCAACCTGCTGATAAGAGGAAGGGGTCATCACGCAGCTGAGGATTCCGCCGAGTCTTAGGATGTGTGCACCTGATCATATCTCAGGGGGTGGGGAGGCCTTGATCAATAGAGGGTCCTTTGAAGAAGAGCGACTTCATACAATAAGGGGCAGTAAATTATATCTCCCGGCTTAGGCGATGGCCTTGGACCTGTGTGACAGCTGGACACGGGGGAAGGGGTCATCAAAGGAGTGGTATTCATGCCGCGTGGACAATCGAGTGCGGAGGGAAGGTTTATCAACAGAGGGGCATTCATGGGAGATGGGGAGATGCTGGTCAGGCGCAGGCGTGACTCCCAAGGACAGGGTCATGCAGAAGGGTTATGCTCATGAGAGGGAGGGAGGGGGAGCCAGGGTGCGCGGAGGATGCTTGCTGGGTCAGAGGGGCGCGCTGGCGATCGATCGTGGACAGGGAGACCATGATACCTAAAATGGCTGTCGTGCACGTCGTACGTGGGTGACAAGCTGGCGCAGATGATGTTTAGCTCGCAAACTAAAATTCCACAACTGGTGGTGCATTTGGGTCAGTTCGTTTAAGAATAGGGATGACAGGTGAATTACATACATTTGAGTCTGTTTCTACTACCACTCCTTGTGCAATGAGTTCGTCAACAATTTTCAGTAATGCTACTACGGCATCAGGTGGTAACTTGTATTGTCGGATTCGTGGCAGTACTACTCCTGGTTTGAGAGTGACTCGGTGTGGCTTAATGTGCATGTAACCTACATCAGTCGGACCTCCTGCCCATAAATACTGTGGTACATTCTGGAGTCTGGGATCAAAATCTTTCAACACATAATGTCCTTTAAAATCACGTAAAAACAATCTCACTCCTTCCGGAGAACAACAAATCACTGCTCCTAGTTCTTTCAATGTCTTTATGCCAAGCAAATTTTCTGGACACGAATTAGTAAGTAATAAGTCTGTGGTACGGGACAATGGACCAACTCCTAGGGAAACTGGCTTTGACACTTCGTTCACAATAGGCTTTCCTGAAAATCCCCGGGAAATATTCTGTGAGCCTGAGAGGGGTGCCCCTGGAACCTCGTCATGACTGATGGTAGTTCTGCTTGCCCCTGTGTCAATCAAAAATTTTCTGTCTTTTCCCAATACACGACTATGTACATAAGGACCTTCTTGATCTACAGGAACTTCAATAAGGGGCAAGCCAACCTCCCTCTCTAGGCTATTTCATGAGTACTGTTGATATTCTGGATAGTCTGACTGTGCGTACTGGTACATTTGTTGCGTGACATGTTGTGTGGCAGCTATTGGTTGCGGTACAGCTACTGTCTGTTGCGTGTTCTGTGGCGTTTGCGTGTCCTGCGGGGTGCTATTCTGTCTGGGAATACGCGGCCTTTCTTTTGTCTTGCCTGTAGCTATATTGTGTTTCAGGACAGCACATTCATTTACATAGTGACCTGGTTGCTTGCAATAATTACAGTTCCCTTTAACAGGAGCCGTGCCCTTTTTATGTCCATCAGCTGGTACTGATTGTGCAACTAGAACTTTCATTTTCGTATCTTTCATGCGTCTCTTTTCATGTTCCTGTTCCTCTCTAATTCTGTTCTGGTGGTATTGTAACATTTGTAACATTTGGGAAGGGCTATTTGCTTGCCAGGTACTCTCAACCTTCAGTACTCTATTCTTGATCGGGGGTAAGGAAATCTCCACTAATTTGCTCACAAAAAGATGTGGGTATGATTCACTATTTGTCTTAAGGCCACTATTAATAATAAAACATTTTTCGAATCTAGAATAAAAATCACTAGTGTCTTCATCTGGTTTCTGTTTACATGCTGAAATAGCATCCCAATCTTCCTTTTTAGTAACCAATAGTCTCAGCAGGACCTGTATCAATAATTCAGGTAGTGCTTTAGCTTTGTCCCTAAGGCCAACACCAGGGAGTCGTGTTCTATCCTCGTCTTCCAATTCTGTCCAATTTATCTTTTTCTCTCCCACCTCCCATTCCTTCTCTTTAAGCTTTTCATAAATGCCTGCTGGTAACAGTACCTTTAATAATTTAATGATGTCAGCGTATGTGTAATCCCCTATCCGGAGAATGTCTTTTAATTCACGGTGGAACCCCCCTGGGTCTTTATCATGACAGGGCAGTAATTTTTTCATTTCCAATATTTCTATTTTCGTCAAGGGTGTATAAACATATACTCGTTGAAGCTCATTCGCTGCATTTCTAACGGGATGCACCTCTCGTAGGGGGTTCTGTCTGTCTATGTGTAAACTCTTTCTGTCGTGGTGTGGGGCAGGAATCATGTGCGTGGTCAGAAAGGTCAAGTACTTATGTTGTTGGTCTAGAATGACATTAATTAATTCGGTACCTAGGCCTCTCCATCTCTCTAGGAGTAAATCGTCCAGTAATTTATATAAGGGACCGGGATCAGAATGTTGACTCTCGTACAATGTGATCAGATGTTGAACCATGTAAATACCAGCTAAGCGCTGTTCTTCCGGAGGAAGACTTAAAAACGTTTGCGCCACTACGTCATCATTATATATATTAGAATTGCACGCCCATTGAACGGCTGACCGGGCTAGTTCCTTTTCATGCATAGTATGCGGTCTATCGTATTCTACTCGTATTTTCAGTGCGTTTTCAGTAGCTTGGAATAGGTGTTCGAGAGAATTTCTCTCCGGTATGGGAGGTCCGTGTTTACTGTAATCACGACCTTTGGGCCTGTCAAACTGTCTTGCTCTACCTACGTAATTTATTTTATTCATTTCCTCTGTGTCGGACTCAACCTCATCTGATGCTAAGTCGTCCTCTTTCTCATCTTGCTCTTTCCTGTGTAAGTTCAGAATTTCTTTACGAATTTTCCTGTACATGCATTCTATCTTTGCCATTGTATCATGTTTACCGGCAGCTATGTTGTCACTCCAATCAATCATACCTTTAGTTACTCCTTTACTTGGCTGGTCCTGTTCCCTGATCAGACAATTAATCAGAAAACGTAAAAGCATACATTGAACCTCGACCTTTCTTTGCGCCATGGCCTCATGTATACTCTCGGGTCCCTCCCCCGTTCTAATGAAATGGTATATTCTGTCTAAATTGTCCTTCATGCCTGGTAATGCAATCAGATATTCTCCAACGCGTCTTAATCGTAGTGAGTACATGAGCATTGAACCTACACCTGGTACTGGATCGTATATACAATGTGAAATCGTTACAGTTTGTTTAAGAGGTGTTGCTGTCGTTTTTGGCGTTCGTTGTAATGCTAATTCTTGTAATGCTCGTGATGATGGCAGTGTTTGCGGTGTGTCTGTGACGGGCCCCCCTCCCACTGCCCCTTGGCTTGAATCGTCTTTTACTGTCATTGTCACTACTGGTGTGGGTTGATCCTGTGATACGGGCAGAGCGAGAAAAGGATTGTTAGGATTGTTGCCAGGAGGAGGAGGAGGGAAACCTGCATTAACATAATCCGGAGCGGCTTCTTCTAGATAGGAGGAAAGAAAAATGCCCGCTGCTGTCTGTTTATGACTACATACTTTAGTCGGGATCAGTGGTGGCGGCAAATTACTAGGTACTTCCGGGGTCACTCTAGCTGATCCTTCTGCGAGGACAGGATACATGCCTCTGATGAGGGCATTTCTTTCTCTTTCTGCTTGTTCTACCTTGACCCGTTCACCTTCTTCCTTTAGCTCTTTTTCTCTGGCTTTTTCTGCTGCTTCTTTACTTCTCTCTGCTTTGTGGAATTCTTTTTCTGTTCTCCTATGCGCTTCTTTACGCCATAACTCAATGGCATCTTTCTGGGACGGTCTAACTTTCCTCTTCCATAGTGCTTCCTCTACTCTCATAATGCAATCCGCATCCCATGTCCCTGAGGCAGGCCATCTATATTTCTCTTCCAGATCCTTCGTGTAATCTACCCATAAGTCTAAAAACAGTATGGCATCTAACCCATGCTTTTGGTACATGAAATGGCCAGGAGTGTCTCTAGGTGGGACGGGGACTACCTCTTCAAGTATCCCTTTCCTGGTCCCTATCTGATGTAACTTCAAAAACAGTGGCATGTTGGAGCTAACTTGAACGAACACACAATATACACAAGAAAAGACTGGAAACAACCATTCCATTTAAAAAGAAGGGAGTCACACTAGTAAGTTGATCTCCTTTTCCAACGGCTGCGGGACGCCACTGGATTTATCGATCGTGACGCCCGCGGGTTGATGTACACGCAGAATTCATTTTAATTATCGGTAAGCGATTAGCCCCGCCACCCTCCGTGAAACCGTTGTAACGTATTCTATTCATTGAAGTTTGGCTCCTTGTAATAATGTCCTATTGCATTGTCCCTTCACTCCCCAGTATTACAAGACAACGCTAAGGGAGCAGATATATCAACTGCGGTCCCTGGTCATCTGAACACGCAGAATTCTTTTTAAGTATCGGTAAGCAATCAGCACCGCCGCCCTCCGTTAACCCGTTTTAACGTATTCCATTCATTGAAGTTTTGCTTCTTATAGCAATGTGCTATTGTATTTTCCCTTTACCCCCCAGTATCGCAAGACAACACTAAGGGAGCAGATATATCAACTGCGGTCCCTGGCCATCTGAACACGCAGAATTCATTTTAAGTATCGGTAAGCGATGAGCACCGCCGCCCTCCGTTAACCTGTTCTAACGTATTTCATTCATGGAAGTTTGGCACCTTAGAGTAATGTTCCATTGTATTTTCCCTTCACCTCCCAGTACTACAAGACAACGCTAAGAGAGCAGATATATCGACTGCTGTTTCTGGTCATCTCAGCATTATAGATTCTATCTAATACTATTCATGTAAGTTCACTATCTGCATGTTAAAACATTCGAACCCATTGTAGATATAAAGATAGCTCCAAAAAGCTTTTTGTCCAACTAAAAGTTTTTGGTGAATTAACCGTTTTGCAACCTACCACCGTTATTAATAGTAGCAGCATAAAAGTAAATGTAGGTCTTTTTACTTTTACATCCGCAGTTTAGAACAGACCTTTTACAGAAAAGAGCGCTATACCAACAGCTGCTGCCCCGTTTCGACAAATATAAACAACTGCCGTCTTAGGTAAGAGTGGCCGCATCGTACTTAATAATCTAGCGGTTTCACCCACTCAGTATTCGAGTAAAATAATCCGGTCTTTGTCTATGTTTCTGTGATCCATAGTATGAGGATCGATTGGCGGTTTTCTTAAGTAATGAATTAGATGTACCGACCAGTTTAAATTTAGGTAAGATCCGATACATTCATAATCTGACATAATATTGCGTTAATAATAATGAATTTGAGTTTACAAGTGAAGCAATTGAAAAATATCATATATTATTTCACTGTTTACTAAATCGGCTTTCAATCACTGACATTGAAGACAGGTCACCATCCTATGTTCCTTGTATCATTTGGAATCATATAGAGTATTGTGGTTCTTGGAACCACAAGATTGAAGGGAACTAAGCGTAGGAAATTCACAGATCTCTGCTTAGTTAAGATAATACACCCGTACATATGAGAACATATGAGAAAACATATGAGAAAAATTTCCCTATTGTTCACCATCAATATGACTCTAGCTTATCAAGCTTCTGAAGTCATACATGCAATTGGGGTAGGGGTCTAACTATCGCATAAGGCCCACTTATATATATACTACACTACTGCTCAAATGTAACATCGTAGAGTTTGTACCTTGTGTAGCTTTATAGTTGGCTACACAAGTAGTGAGTTTGCGATATGTAAAGCTGTCTGTGTTATACGTTTGCATGCACTTGTATTGAGGTACTGACGGAAAGGCTAATATAACTTACCTAAAAAAAGAATTTGAATTGCTGTATAGGTTTTTCAGATTGTGTATGTGGCTCCTGAAGAAGGCGTTCCTGTGAAAACGCCGAAACGAGCGTCGAGAAGAGGACTAGAATTGTCCGCCACTGTTTTAGGATCTAAGAATTAATGATGTCATTTGTAATGTTGTATTGTGTTGATGCCTTAGAATAGGTTATAAGTCTTATTTTATTATGTGTCAGAAATTTTATGTTTTTATCCTGAGTATATATACTTAATAATAAACAAAATTTTGTACTTTTTAATTGATTGTTGTGCTTTTCACTTGTCGTTTTCTCCCTGATGATATTACATTTGGTACCTCTTTTTACATTGAACAACCATTCACACTACATTCACACTACAACATTAAAACATTAAAACGGATACATCCTAACTAGTACGTAGCAAAAACAACACGATCCTGAAAAACAGTTTACTTTATGCACTGCAAAACAGTACAACCATACCGGTCTCGTGAAGAGACACGTCTTTACCGCGTCCACGAAATGGACACGTCTCTACCGTAACTGTGTACCCAGATACGTCTTTACCGGGCCCAAATAATGAACCCGTCTCTATGCGTTCCCAATAACGGTACTCACCCGGAAGCAGAACTTGAAGGCCTCAGAAACTCGATGCTGCGTGACTGCTACTGCTGCGGTTGCTGCTGCTGCGCATGCGCCTCGGAACAGGAGGGCCTCGTGATACCTCGGACCTTGCTCTCTCGGCTTGGGCTCTGGTTGGGATGGTCCGCGATCCTCACCGCCTCGCGTGGATGCCTGGTCGCAGTCTCCGTCTCCTCCGTGGGCCTGAGGGAGTAGGCAGGAAGTCCCGCTGTCGTGTACACTTGAAGTCCGTCACGGCTGTAGAAGGGGGCGGGGGGCTGGACCTACATCGCAGGCGCGTGGGGAAGGGGACTGGTCCCTATTCGGGCGCCAGATTAATGTGGTAAATAATAAATTACCCTATCGGAGTTTCTATACATTAACAAGGATCATGCATTTAATGAGAGGCAGAGTCCGTGGTGTCCGATTCAGAAGGGCTTTATTCAATAGCTCGAGCTACAGGAGAATCGGGTTCCATCTCCACTAGGGATCAGGAAGGATCGTCATCTGAATCTTTATTCACAGAGCACATTATATATAGTTAAAACTTACATTGAATTGAATAAAGAAGGGGGAGCACTCCAGATGGAGCACGTGAAAGAGAGAGATAAGAGCACATGGGTGTGAAAGAGGCGTGCAAGGAGGTGTACACATGGGTGTTCACTTGATGAGTCATAGGCGTGTCATAGGTAGGTGGATGCATAGAGGGGGTCTGCATGGTCAGCAGGAACCCTTACCCTACTTGTGCGCGCAAAACTGGTCATGACGTAGAATTGATGTGTAACTGGGGAGAGCTGAGGGGAGCTGACTTTAGTGCTAGTGGAAGAGTCTGGGATGTCAGAACGACCTGCACCTCTGGCATTATCTGGTATCTTGTGTTTGGAGGATGCAACCTACCACCGTTATTAATAGTAGCAGCACAAAAGTAAATGTAGGTCTTTTTACTTTTACATCCGCAGTTTAGAACAGACCTTTTACAGAAAAGAGCGCTATACCAACAGCTGCTGCCCCGTTTCGACAAATATAAACAACTGCCGTCTTAGGTAAGAGTGGCCGCATCGTACTTAATAATCTAGCGGTTTCACCCACTCAGTATTCGAGTAAAATAATCCGGTCTTTGTCTACGTTTCTGTGATCCATAGTATGAGGATCGATTGGCGGTTTTCTTAAGTAATGAATTAGATGTACCGACCAGTTTAAATTTAGGTAAGATCCGATACATTCATAATCTGACATATTATTGCGTTAATAATAATGAATTTGAGTTTACAAGTGAAGCAATTGAAAAATATCATATATTATTTCACTGTTTACTAAATCGGCTTTCAATCACTGACATTGAAGACAGGTCACCATCCTATGTTCCTTGTATCATTTGGAATCATATAGAGTATTGTGGTTCTTGGAACCACAAGATTGAAGGGAACTAAGCGTAGGAAATTCACAGATCTCTGCTTAGTTAAGATAATACACCCGTACATATGAGAACATATGAGAAAACATATGAGAAAAATTTCCCTATTGTTCACCATCAATATGACTCTAGCTTATCAAGCTTCTGAAGTCATACATGCAATTGGGGTAGGGGTCTAACTATCGCATAAGGCCCACTTATATATATACTACACTACTGCTCAAATGTAACATCGTAGAGTTTGTACCTTGTGTAGCTTTATAGTTGGCTACACAAGTAGTGAGTTTGCGATATGTAAAGCTGTCTGTGTTATACGTTTGCATGCACTTGTATTGAGGTACTGACGGAAAGGCTAATATAACTTACCTAAAAAAAGAATTTGAATTGCTGTATAGGTTTTTCAGATTGTGTATGTGGCTCCTGAAGAAGGCGTTCCTGTGAAAACGCCGAAACGAGCGTCGAGAAGAGGACTAGAATTGTCCGCCACTGTTTTAGGATCTAAGAATTAATGATGTCATTTGTAATGTTGTATTGTGTTGATGCCTTAGAATAGGTTATAAGTCTTATTTTATTATGTGTCAGAAATTTTATGTTTTTATCCTGAGTATATATACTTAATAATAAACAAAATTTTGTACTTTTTAATTGATTGTTGTGCTTTTCACTTGTCGTTTTCTCCCTGATGATATTACATTTGGTACCTCTTTTTACATTGAACAACCATTCACACTACATTCACACTACAACATTAAAACATTAAAACGGATACATCCTAACTAGTACGTAGCAAAAACAACACGATCCTGAAAAACAGTTTACTTTATGCACTGCAAAACAGTACAACCATACCGGTCTCGTGAAGAGACACGTCTTTACCGCGTCCACGAAATGGACACGTCTCTACCGTAACTGTGTACCCAGATACGTCTTTACCGGGCCCAAATAATGAACCCGTCTCTATGCGTTCCCAATAACGGTACTCACCCGGAAGCAGAACTTGAAGGCCTCAGAAACTCGATGCTGCGTGACTGCTACTGCTGCGGTTGCTGCTGCTGCGCATGCGCCTCGGAACAGGAGGGCCTCGTGATACCTCGGACCTTGCTCTCTCGGCTTGGGCTCTGGTTGGGATGGTCCGCGATCCTCACCGCCTCGCGTGGATGCCTGGTCGCAGTCTCCGTCTCCTCCGTGGGCCTGAGGGAGTAGGCAGGAAGTCCCGCTGTCGTGTACACTTGAAGTCCGTCACGGCTGTAGAAGGGGCAGGGGGCTGGACCTACATCGCCGGCGCGTGGGGAAGGGGACTGGTCCCTATTCGGGCGCCAGATTAATGTGGTAAATAATAAATTACCCTATCGGAGTTTCTATACATTAACAAGGATCATGCATTTAATGAGAGGCAGAGTCCGTGGTGTCCGATTCAGAAGGGCTTTATTCAATAGCTCGAGCTACAGGAGAATCGGGTTCCATCTCCACTAGGGATCAGGAAGGATCGTCATCTAAATCTTTATTCACAGAGCACATTATATATAGTTAAAACATACATTGAATTGAATAAAGAAGGGGGAGCACTCCAGATGGAGCACGTGAAAGAGAGAGATAAGAGCACATGGGTGTGAAAGAGGCGTGCAAGGAGGTGTACATATGGGTGTTCACTTGATGAGTCATAGGCGTGTCATAGGTAGGTGGATGCATAGAGGGGGTCTGCATGGTCAGTAGGAACCCTTACCCTACTTGTGCGCGCAAAACTGGTCATGACGTAGAATTGACGTGTAACTGGGGAGAGCTGGGGGGAGCTGACTTTAGTGCTAGTGGAAGAGTCTGGGATGTCAGAACGACCTGCACCTCTGGCATTATCTGGTATCTTGTGTTTGGAGGATGTATTGTCTGAAGTAAAGGTCGCTCGAGCAAAGGCTGCTCATAACTAAATGTTAGTGTGTGCATATATTTCTTCATGCATTGCATGGGGCCATGGGCCTTCCATGGAAACGGGTGCAGTAAATCACTTGGATGGAGACAGAAAGGCTAGGCCCTATCTTCTGCAGGCAGAATATGTTTACCCCTTACGTTAGACAGGAATGTGTTTCTGTGGAGCTGAACAGATAACTGTAGGCAAAATACTGTCTTGGCAGGCCAGGTTGGGCACCTCTCGGCTGAGCAGGAAGTATGTGAGAGGTCAGGGATACATAACTAAACTGCAGCTTTCAGAATATCAGGAGGCTCGGAGCCTGAATTCGGGTCCTGGCTCGGCTGTGCCATGAAAACGTGTTCATCTCGGTATTTAAACGGGTACCATGTAAATGCATTGGCAACATAGGCCTCAGTGCAGAATTAACATTTCATTCATGGAGGGCCTAATAACATGGAGGGCCTAATAACTGACATGCTAATATTGGACGGAAATGCAGAGGCATTATTACTACAGGCATGAGAAGGGATTTACATGAGGACATGAACATACATGGGGCATAGGTACATACATAGGGTGCGTGTAGGGGACACACTGGCCACGTAAAATTTCTATTTCCTCAGTGGGAACATTTAGAGTTCCAGCACTCTCTACAGCATGTTCCTATAACATGCAACTCATGCGCTAATATATGTGAAGTAAGTGACCCTTTTTCCTTAAAAGGGTGGCCCCCCTCCCCGGGGTTTATGAATTGCTTCACTGCCTGAATTATTACATGTGCATCATTTGAGATATGGTATATATAACCAACTTATTGCCATGACATTCCGGGTGGCAGTGGTAGGCTTATAATGTACTCTTGAGTTCACTTTTTATTTAGAAAATTCCTGGTGGCTTTGGTAGAACTGTAATACAGCACTCTACATGCTTTAGAAACAACAAGGCAGTTTTGACGTGGCTCATCAGATGCCACACCTTTCTTGTCTCTTCCCACTTTTATTTATTTATTTATTTTAGCGATCAGTAAAGCGCCTGGTGACCCGAGGGCATCCCCGCGCTATAGTATTTATGCAGACCCGAGTACAAAAAAGGAGGGACTTTATTTAGGGAACAACAGCGTTTTCAATTTTTTCCTAAAAATCAAATGATTGGGTTCAAGCCGAAGGGTGCGGGGGAGTGCATTCCATCTGGTGGATGCTTTAACCGAAAAGCGACGGCCGCCAGTACGTGTCTTCCTGTGTCTGGGGACGTTGGCCAGGTTCTCATTCCCCGAGCGAAGGGACCTGGGAGCTGTGTTGGGAGTAACCAGGTCTCTCAGAATAGCAGGGCCAGAACCATTAAGCAGTTTGTGTGCAGTGCACAGGGCCTTAAATTCGACCCTTTGGCGTATAGGAAGCCAGTGGAGTGCCTGGATTGCTGGTTTGGCTGATACTCTGGAAGGGAGATTCCAAAGTAGCCGGGCGGCTGCGTTCTGCGTGCGTTGGAGTTTAGCCATGGTAGCTTCTGGAGCTCCGAGGTATACCATGTTGCTGTAGTCCAGCCGCGCGAGCACCAGGCCCTGGACCAGGAGTTTCCTGTATAGGGGCGGAAGAAGTGGGAGGATCTTCCGAATGGAGCGCATTAGGCCAAAGCAGGTCCCTGCTGTCTTGGTAGCTTGAGTTTTCATCAACAGCTCAGGTTCTAGCCAAACACTTAAGGTTTTAATTTCTTGTTTCGGGGTGGGGATTTCCCCGAATACGTCTGGCCAGACCGATGGAGGGATGGTGGTCCATTGCTTGCCCAGAAGCATGACTTCAGTCTATGAGCCATTTAATTTGAGCGATGACTCACACATCCAGTTGTGGATATTTTTGAGGCAGTTTTGCAGATTGTCCGGGTGTTTGTCCAGTTGGGAAAGTGAGACGACTAATTGGGTGTCGTCGGCGTAGCTTACTATTTTAATCTCGAAGGGGGTGACTACATCTTTGAGAGGGGCCATGTAAGCATTAAATAGAGTTGGGCTTAGTGATGACCCCTGGGGGACCCCACTCAGGAGGGGGAGGGTGGCAGAATGGAAATTGCCATCCCACACCTGGAAGGGGGGCGCCCTGAGAGGAAAGACTCTATCCACCTGAGCGCCGAGCCTGCAATCCCTGCCGCAGCCAGCTGATGAAGTAAGACACGATGGTTGACTGTGTCAAAGGCTGCGCTTAAATCCAGGAGGATTACTCTCACTGATCCTCCTGAATCTAGGATGCACCTGGCCTCCTCGATGACGGCGAGAAGGGCGCAGTCCGTGCCATGGCCCGGGCGAAACCCAGTCTGGGACTGCCGTAAGATGTTGTTGGCTTCTAGATACTGTGACAGTTGGCCATTGACCAATTTCTCAGCCATTTTACTGATACAGGGGAGGAGTGAGATTGGCCGGTAGTTCGCCATGTTGGCTGGGTCCAGCTGGGGTTTCTTTAGGAGTGCTTTAACGATTGCACTTTTCCAGCTGGGGGGGACCGAACCTTGGGAGAGCGATATGTTTATGAGCTCTGTGATTGTGGGCACGATGGCCGGGGCTACAGTTTTAAGGAATCTGATAGGGGCGGGATCTAAAGGGGAGCCGCTTTTCATTTTAGCCATAGTAGTGTCTACCTCGTTCCTTGTTACTGACCCTCTGTACCAATATTCTGATAATTCTCTGCTTTCCTGTACCTCCCAACCTCAAAGGTCTGCCACATTACACCATGACTCACTTCAAAATAAATGACACTCACTTCTCCCACATTTGTCCAGCCAGCTTTGAGATCCCAAACTACTCATCAATTACCTCAATGCGAAGATCTTAAAATCAAATAATCTCATTGAATTCCCTCAGGCTCTAATCACCCACATAAATCAACCCTTTTCCTACCAAAACTGTCACTGTCATCACGTTCTACAGCTTTAATACAACAGCATGAAATTGTTCTTTTCAGCTGATTTTTTCAACCTTCTCTAGATCTATAGTATCTGGTGGCCATAAACAAGTAGTCATTATCTCAACTACACAAGTCCACTGTAACAATAAAAATAAAAATCTATGGTAAGATATTGATTTAAGCCATGGGTACTCACAAACTTTCTCTCGGGGCCAAATTTACAGTTTGGTTTGTGTCCGAGGGCCGCACCGGTGGGGGGGCAGGGTCAGTGGGGGAGGGGGAGGGGCTAGAGCAACAACATATAACTGACCATGAGGTTGATCATAGGTCCCTGCAGCGGACGCTTTCGTCCACTGAGCCGTCCCGGCATACACACATCTCTCTCGGTCTCCCTCCCTCTCTCTAGCTCTCTCTCCCTCTCACCCTCCCTCTCTCCTGTCTTCCTCTGTCTCACTCCGACTGTCTCACTCCCTCTCTCTCACTCCCTCTCTCTCACTCCCTCTCTCTCACTCCCTCTCTCTCACTCCCTCTCTCTCACTCCCTCTCCTCCCCCCTCCCTTTTCCTCCCTCACTCACTCTCTGTCTCACCCCCTTTCCCTCCCTGTCCCTCCCTCTCCGTCTCCTTCCCTTTCCCTCCCTCTCACTCCCTCCCTCTCTGTCTCCATCTCACTTTCTCTCCCTCCCTCTCTGTCTCACTCACTCCCTCTCCCAATCATTCACTCTCACTCTCTCCCTTTCTCTCACTCGCTCACTCCCTCCCTCTCACTCCCTCCCATTCACTCCCTCCCTCTCACTCTCACTCACTCACTCCCTCCCTCTCACTCACTCACTCCCACTAACTCACTCACTCCCACTTACTCATTCACTCCCACTCACTCCATCCCTCTCACTCACTCCATCCCTCTCACTCACTCCATCCCTCTCACTCCCTCCATCCCTCTCACTCCCTCTCTCTCACTCACTCCCTCCCTCCCTCTCACTCACTCACTCCCACTCATTTACTCATTCTCTCTCACTCACTCTCTCTCACTCCCTCTCACTCACTCCCTTTCACTTATTCACTCCCTCTCACTCATTCTCACTCACTCTTACTCTTTGTCACTCTCTCACTCCCTCGCTCTCCCTCCCTCCCTCCCTCTCTCTCTCCCTCTCACTCCCTCCCTCTCACTCCCTCCCTCTCACTCACTCCCTCCCTCCCACTCCCTCCCTCTCACTCACCCACTCCCTCCCTCTCACTCACTCACTCTCTCTCATTCACTCCCTCCCTCTCACTCACTCACTCTCTCTCATTCACTCCCTCCCTCTCACTCCCCCCCACTCACTCCCTCTCACTCTCTCCCTATCACTCCCTCTCACTCACTCCCTCCCACTCCCTCCCACTCACTCCCTCCCTCCCACTCCCTCCCTCTCACTCACTTCATCCCTCTCACTCACTCCCGCTCACTCACTCCCTCTCACTCACTCAACTCATTTACTCCCTCACTCCCACTAACTCCCTCTCCCTCACTCACTCCCTCTCCCTCACTCACTCCCTCTCCCTCACTAACTCTCTCTCCCTCACTAACTCCCTCCCCCTCACTCACTCCCTCTCAACCCCTCTCTCTCTCCCTCTCACTCCCACACTCCCACTCACTCACTCCCACTCACTCACTCCCACTCACTCACTCCCACTCACTCACTCCCACTCACTCACTCCCACTCATTTACTCATTCTCTCTCACTCCCTCTGTCACTCACTCCCACTCAGTCACTCACTCCCTCTCATTCACTCACTCCCTCTCAGTCACTCACTCACTCCCTCTCCCTCACTCACTCCCTCTCCCTCAATAACTCCCTCCCCCTCACTCACTCCCTCTCAACCCCTCTCTCTCTCCCTCTCACTCCCACTCACTCACTCCCACTCACTCACTCCCACTCACTCCCACTCACTCACTCCCACTCACTCACTCCCACTCATTTACTCATTCTCTCTCACTCCCTCTGTCACTCACTCCCTCTCAGCCACTCACTCCCTCTCAGTCACTCACTCCCTCTCAGTCACTCACTCCCTCTCCCTCACTCACTCCCTCACTAACTCCCTCCCCCTCACTCACTCCCTCTCAACCCCCCTCTCTCTCTCCCTCTCACTCCCACTCACTCACTCCCACTCACTCACTCCCACTCACTCCCACTCACTTACTCCCACTCACTCACTCCCACTCACTCACTCACTCCCACTCATTTACTCATTCTCTCTCACTCCCTCTGTCACTCACTCCCTCTCAGTCACTCACTCCCTCTCAGTCACTCACTCCCTCTCCCTCACTCCCTCTCCCTCACTCCCTCTCACTCTCACTCCCTCACTCCCTCCCTCTCACTCCTTCCCTCCCTCCCTCTCACTCACTCCCTCTCACTCTCACTCTCTCTCTCCCTCTCCGTCCCCCTCCCCCTCCCTTTCCCTCCCACTCCCTCTGTCACCTCACCCTGCCTGTGCGCCAGCCGGGGCACACACACACAGCCGCACCCGAGCACTTCACAGGTCATTAAAAAACCATTTGCATGTTAATGATGCCTTTGTATTTCACCTCTCCTTAGGCCCCTGCCGCTTTGCTCTGGCCATTCCTAGGATCGCCTGGCCGGCAGCCCCCACAAAGCAGCAAGAGTCTCTCTCGCTGCTGCAGACACTTTAAAAAAAAACTTGGGAAACACAGGTACTATGAGTACCCCTGATTTAAGCTAACAGCAGCAACTTACTGTCTTTCAAGAGGTTCCAAACTTAAAATCTATTCAGTCCAACATCCCTCCAAAGATCATCTGGACTATTAAGGTCACTACATCATCTCCCACCAACCTCTGCACTGCATCTAGATTCCGGTCACTACCTACTATTCCTAGCTCCTCAACAACCACTCCCCAAGAAGTCTCTTAAAAACCAGTGACACATAAGGCCCAATTCACAGAACTAACTTAAGACAAAATCCTAAACTTACTACCATTTTGGTATTCACAGAATGCACTTACTCATTTTGGAATTCACAGAAGGCACTTATAATTTCAGTATTGACAGAAGTTAGGACTCCTAACTTTAGGATTCCTAAATGCCTTCTGTGATTACTGAAAGTCTTAAAATTAGGATGTTTCTCAGTTTAGGAGTAGTAAAGTTAGGACTCCTAACTTTAGGACTCCTAAATGCCGTCTGTGAATACCAAAATCTTAAAATTAGGATTTTTCTCAGTTTAGTAGTAGTAAAGTTAGGACTCCTAACTTTAGGACTCCTGAATGCCTTCTGTGAATACCGAAAATCTTAAAATTTGGACTTTTCTCAGTTTAGTAGTAGTAAAGTTAGGACTCCTAACTTTAGGACACCTAAATGCCTTCGGTGAATCCCTAAAGTCTTAAAATTAGGATTTTTCTCAGTTTAGGAGTAGTAAAGTTAGGACTCCTATCTTTACTACTCCTAAACTGAGAAAAATCCTAACTTTACAACTTGCGGTATTCACAGAAGGCATTTAGGAGTCCTAAAGTAAGGACTCCTAACTTCTGTGAATACTGTAATTAGTAAGTGCCTTCTGTGAATACCAAAATGAGTAAGTGCCTTCTGTGAATACCAAAATGGTAGGAAGTTTATGAATTTGGCTTAAGTTAGTTCTGTGAATCGGGCCCTAACGCTTCACTCCTACTATCTGTACCCAATCTACCCCTGCCTCTCCAATGTAAGTAAAAAAAAATTCCCCCAGATGTCTTCTTCACCTCTCCAGCCACCAATCATACTTTAGTCCATGGGTACTCACACACATTTTCCTGGGGGCCAAAATGTTTAGACTGTATTGTGACCGAAGGTTGCATTGATGCCTTCAGAATGGCAGGGGGGCAGGGTTTTTTGGTGGTATTTGGATTTAGAGGAAGCAAGCCACATACATCGAGTGGCTGAATGCACAACATGAAACAAGAAAACATGGGATTAATCCCAGCTTCAGGTTTTGACCAAATTGTGTGATCCTCTGCAATTCTTTTATTATACTTTCTTCTTTTTTCATCATTATCACATTTAAGAGAACCTCAAAATACAGCACTTCAAGATGCATGCTTTAGAAAACCTCCTGTGTTAGGAAATTAAAAAGTTGTTCATGGATTATAGGAAACCAGGCCACCCACAGAGTGCACAAAACAATGGACCTGCCTCTTAGTTCGTTATTGGTATTGGTGTCAGTGTGAGGAGAAGAATTAATGTTTCTAAATTCAAGTTTAAAGCTATCACTTTTCAAATGAAATACGCACTGATGTAATCTGATTTACTAAGGTGAAACGGTTCTGCATGTGAATGAAATACACTTTTCCGAATTTTGAGGAGACTCATATCTTTACACATTTACTGCAATGTGTTTCTAAAGTTAAGTGGTGCAGGACAACCTAGTTACATCATTTCTTTAACTTTAATTACCCTTTAAAGAAATACTTATCTGTTTAAATATTTTTTTTTTAAATGTTACTGCTGAGTCTCGTAAACAGCTACAAAATGCTGGTTTTGACAAGGGCCCATGTAAAGGTGAGGAGGGCTGCATGCCACCCCCAGGCCATACTTTTAGTATCACTGCTTTAGGCACTCTCATGAATACCTGATCAGCACTAAAAAATACATTTAACATCTACAACCTCATTACTCAACATCAAACTCACTTCCTCCCTATCCCTGAAACATTGGTCTTGGGCTCTGTAATAGACATTGCAAGCCGTCTTAAACCCACCTAACACATGCTCATGAGAAAAAAGTCTCAAAGAGGAGAGATAGATTTGGTTCCTGCTGACTCATTTCCTATTAAAATGGATTGCCACCCTGTACTTTCTGTGAGTACTTCCTAATCAACGCCATCCCTTGCCCAACTTCTTCCATGATATGTGCAGTTGTTTACTGACCACCTAAAAGCTGCCTTCCTATTTTTCATAAGAATGACTCAACCTTGTCCAACATGCCCTTTTGATTTCCTACTATGTGCTAATTCTAGTTGACAGGAATGTTTGGGTTGACAATTTGGAAAACTGTTTTTTTTAGCCTTAGCAGAGGATATGAACTTTGTTGGATACACACAACTGATCAGAGAACCAACAGCTGAAGGTGGTTATAGGTTGGACTTTCTGATCTCTACCTCTATTTATATGACCCCGCTTGGCACCAGTTGTTTATCTTAGCACAATCACTTCTTATTTTTGTTTAATTCCGTTTCAACCTATGCCGTTGACCAAATAAGCGGAACTCCTTAATCCAGTTTTGACTTATCTGGCATGGTTTGGAATCATTGAGCTACATGTAATTCTATATTGTGGATTCATAGAGCTACCTCTTATTTGGAAATAGCGTTTCTAGTCCCATTTCAATATGCAGATCAACCATCATTAAAGTTGCTGTTTATTTTCCAGTACAATTTTCACCTTGGGCTGTAACCCAGATCATTGCTTGACCGGTTTTAGTGCCTCCATAAAGTTGCAGTTTATTTTCCAGTACAATTTCCACCTTGGGCTGTAACCTAGATCATTGCTTGACCGGTTTTAGTGCCTCCATATTGAAACTACAAGCTAATTAACAACATTTGAATTATCAAGTGCATGTATCATACACATTTCTTGACCACTCTCTTATTTGGTCTTGGCATATGATGTTTTGTGGCTTTCCTGGTGGAGGCGCTCTTTTCGCCGAAACGCAAGTCGATACTATGAAGATCCATCATTAAACTAAATGCCACTCAATTGCACTTCTCGATTTATTGTGTTTTTGATTATTCATCTGTCTATCATTATCTTTATAAAATTGCAATTAGCTTACTTTATGGTTGATTGTACAATTTTGCCCAAATGGATCATGTGCATAGGGTCTTTGTTTGTTGTAAGCATTCATTATTGTCAGTTATATTGTGATGCCAGTGTCTCTTATATGAAGTACCCCAGAAACTATAATGGTCAATTTAACCACTTGGCTGCTAAGGCATTATTTTACTACTCATTTGTTTCCCATTGAAATCAATGGAAAGTCCATGACGAGTTACCCTTGTCATTAGCGGCGAAGAGGTTAAACAATTTTGTATGAATACAATGATTTTTTATTGATAATTGTTGTACATTGAGTTTGTAATCATTATTGGTCTACAAAAAGGTCTTAGATAATTAATAGACCAACAAACAGTTGCCCAGGAAGTTTTTCTTCAATAAATGCATTTTCCCTGCCCTGGGAATTTGTATCAGTAGCAGGGGGGGTCCTCTTATTCACATTATATTCGGTAAGTTTGACCATAAAACAATGCATACATAAAAATAACATGCACATAAAATTCAGAGCATATCATAATGTTAAAATGCATAAGACATCTTAACTGTAAGTGTGAGTATATCGTACACAGTTTGGTGATGTAATGTTTGTCATTATCATAGATCAGATACTGTGTTCACATCCTTATATTGCCCTACTGTTAATAGAGAGCTGTATTGGTTTCCACTGACTTCGTTTTCAGATACTGTTGTTCTACTAACTGTATTTCTTCTGAAAGTTTTAAGCCACCATAAGTATTGCATTTCTCTGCTAACGATTGTTTTCTTTAATATTCATTTTTTCTGGTTTATATATTGTAACTCTAACTCTACTTGTTATATTTTTTTGCTGCTGGTAGGACTGGTCTTCCTTACTTGGTTTTCCCTCGTCCCTTCTTTTCCTTCTCTTATTCCACCACTATACTAAAAAAATTGTTAAACAGCTTCTCTTCTTAATGATAAATTTGATTGCTACATTTCCATTTATATTACTGCTGGTTATTGTCACCTGTTTTGATCTCTGTATTTCCAAATAAAGCTGAGCGTACCTTAAAAAAAAACAATGCATAAGACAATACAATAAACAATCACATAAGATATACTCAGTAGCAGCCAGAGAGTGTTATCAGTATTTCATCCAATATCGGGCACATACTTTCAGCTGGATTTATATAATGTACCAAATTCTTCCACATGATAGGTCATGCAATTGGTAATCTTCCCCATGGGGCTTATGCTAGAAACGTTGCCAGGTTCTTTCGCATAATGAAATATACCGTTAGTTATCTTTCCCAGGCTAAATAGAATTTTGAAATAAAATGCCAGTTCTTTAGTGCTTTTCCAACTTAGAGGCCGATTCCGATTCGGAAAAAAACACTCCGAATAGCCGTACGGAGCATTTTTCCTGCATGAATCGTACCCTGCAACGTCACCATCTGTACGATGAAGTACGATTCGTACCAGGAGCAGGACTCCATACGAATCGTACAAGACCGTACGACTCTAATCTCCACACGATTCTCCCTCAGAACCCGTTGTACGCGATATCTGTACGGTTCGAAGAAGGTTTTCCCGACCCAGCAAGTACGATTTGTGTCGGGTACGCCCGGTACGATGCTTTTTTTACGGGAGCCTAAAACATCCGGAGAAGCAGAGTTCACCTCGAAACAGGTACTTAACAGCACCCCCTGGGTACGGTGCGTACACTCCATGTCTGCAGGGGTACGGTGCGTACCCCTGCATTCATGGGGTGTACGCACCGTACCCCATGATCGCAGGGAGTACGGTGCGTACACCCCATGATCACAGGGGTACGCACCGCAACCCTGTGATCAAGGGGTGTACGCACCGTACTGTGTGTATGTGATTGTGTGGTAGTCCGTACGAATCGCCCTTACCTGAAGTGGACCGTACGAATCACGTCCTCATACCCCGGTCCAGATCGTACTCGTTGGGTCGTACAGCATGTTTACCAATCGTACTATTTTAATGTGAGGGTCCGTGTCGTACGGTTTCACCCTTCCAATTCATACGGTTCGCGTAGATTCTGACGGATTGATGAGATACGGATCATACTACGCGATTCGGACGGACGTGTACGATTAGTACGGAATCGGAATCTGCCCCTTCGCGTACATATAATGCATTTCAAAGCAAAATATGGGTATTTTAGCAATTTCCTAGAGACAGGAACCTCTACCAGGTTTCAGTAACATTTCAACATTTCAACATTTCAACATTTAATAGGCAATTCGTCGTAAATTATTCTAAAAGTTGCCTAGTGCAGTTACATAGAAGTTCAAACAGCAGATGATCTTCTCTCCTAGCTTACCAACACAGATGTGTAGGAATATCCTGCATGTCTGTATGTAGTTCCGAATATCATACTCATAGTACATATGTTATGTATTATAGTTTTTAAGATATAAGATGTACATTTCCTGAGGGAGCGATATTCTGTCAGCTTTCAATGGTTTTAATTATGCAATGTTATATGTAAAAGGTATTTTTTCCTGCGGAAGCAATGTTTTTAACAGCTTCCCATGTGTTTAATCCTGTGCATGTAGTTCTAGAATTAACTCGGAATCATGAGGTTGCATTTGTAATTTAGCATCTGCAACGACAAGCCTGGAGTAAATACATTGATACAGAATACACAACTCACTCAATAGTTACAGAGGTTCGTATACGTCCGGCATCTGAAAGTCTCATTATGGATAATCGCCGACAGATTGGAATTAACCACTTTCTCCTGGCCTTCATGAAAGTAAGGCAGAAAAACATAAAATTATCCACAGTTTCATTACATACCAAATGTGCAGGGCACACAGGTGTGATGTTGGTTGCCCGCCACTTGTTTCCTAACTCAATCACTGGTAAGGTTCCATATCTGAATTTTAAGAACAATGATCTTGAAAGCAGAGTTTTTATTCGAGGCAGAAATTGTTCACAGGCTGTGACTTAATATCAATGAAACATCCTGATAAAGTGCCAAGTGCAGATTGAGACATCCATCTATCCAGGATATAATCCCAGTATCTATTCTTTAGTTTGCCTGTCATACCCCTGGTCAAATTTCCGCAGGTTGTCCCAGATTGCTCGTAAATCTAACTCCACAATCTTCCATTTTATATGTTTGAACCAAGGAGTTACTAAATATTTGTCCAGCTCTCTTACTTCAGATACAGCTTGTTTCCCTGGGATCTGGGATTTACCTGTCGAGAGTTTGACCCAGTATACCAGGGATGTAAGGGCAGCAATGTGTGCAACATTCCTTAGCCCAAGATCGAGTTACGTTATGGTAAGGGGACACTGTGGGCATAGCCAATATTAATCGAATAAACTTGTTTTCAACTCTTTCGAGGCCTTTTGTAATATCGAGTCCCCAGAGTTCTGCCGCACCAAGTCTCGGAGCTCGATAGATTTCAAAGATAGTTGTAATTGGTCGATAATTAGCTTTGTTTAATTTCTTTCTGATAGCAGCCTCAACATTTTATAGAAACATTTAGCATTTCATTATTTGGGGACCCAGGATAGATTGCTTGCTAGTCCAACCCCTAAATAGTCAAATTTGTTGACTTGTTCCCAGTTACTCAATCCAAGTCTCACTTTCCCTTTAAAGGTCCTGTGTGGTCGAAAGCTCATCAATTGGGTTTTACTAGCATTCATTTCCAGCCCAAATCTGACACATGCATCAGAGAATTAATATAGAATGTTTTGTAGATCCATTGGTGTTGTGGAGATAAGCAATTTGTCATCTGCAAAGAGCAGAGTTGGGATTTTTTCATTAGCTAACTTTGGGCAATCACCTCTACAATCATAAAGAGTAGCAATGAGGTCATTTATGTAGAGTGTGTATAGGGTTGGCTGCCTAACACAGCCCTGTCCCACTCCTCTTAACATCTACGGGCTTTTTAATTTGCCCCCCTTGCCCCTTCTAACCTGTGCATGGTTCCCATTATGCAGTCAGATTAGTAGTTTAGCAGTTCTCGTGGCATCTTCATCTCCCTTAGCGCAGCCCATAGTTTATCTCAAGGAATTAGGTCAAAGGCAGATTTTAGATCCACTAACACTACATATGGGTGCTATTTTTTATGTGAATTGTCTTCTGGAGAATCAATTGAAAGCGGAGCACCTGGCATTAGTGCTCGTGTATGTCTTATTTATTTATTTATTTCAAAGGTTTTATATAGCGCTACTGGGCCCGAGAGTATCAGAGCGCTTTACAAGGCAGGTGAAAAGCAAACAATGAAATAGACTAAAATTTAGGCGAGAACGAGTTAACATAATGATGCTGTGCCAGCATGTCCAAAGGGGCAGGGAGAATAGAGATAGAGAGGGAGATGGATAACGAAAGTTAGGAGGATGAGGGGAGTGAAGAGAGGGGGAGTAAGAGTACGAGGGAATAGAGAGGGGGAGTTGGGAGGAGTGCATAGTGCTTTTAAATTGGATAGGATTTGATTGTCATCCGTCCAAAGCTGTGGGGATGGCAGGTTGATCTCGCCACTGGGAGCTCCGCCCTGTGTTTCTCCCCACTCAAACCTGACTCTGCCTTGCTTCCGCTCCGGTTTCTCCTGCTCCGCAGTCTGCCCCGGCATGGGGCAGACTGCCTCTCCTGTTAGTGCAATGTCTGGGAAGCCCTCGGAAACCCTGAGGAACTTGGTGTTTGCAGTCCTGTTGATGTGGCTGTATTTTGTTTATGGGCATAACGGATCCTGGGCACTACTACTTTTTTGTGCAAACAACTCGAGTGCTTACATGACTGTGTCTCAAGTTAACATCAGTCGACCTGCTAAAAGAGCGCACAATTGTAGTAACGTTCGCCCTGGGGTGAATTTAGAACACAACAATGAGAAGGCGGAGGAGCCCTCCAGGTCACAGGATGCCCCTGATACTGCCACTGGTGGCCAATTTTGAAACTACTTAAGACTGTGGATGCTGCCTAGATACTGCAGGCATATTCTAAAGAGTATCCAGGAAGGGAAACTTCACTCATTGATTTGCTGATGGCTGCCCCGCTATCTGGAAATATGGATACTTTGTTAATTGCTTTGGCAGGAAACAGTGTTGCAGGAGGACAGGAGCTGGATACTATACTCTCAGATGGCAGCCAGCCACCCAAGGCAAGTGATAACGACACTATTGGAATCGTGAGTAGCGATGGAATATCTGGGGAGATAGTCTCTGTGGAAGAGGAGACATTCAGACTCTAGGTGCTGAGAGTGAGGCACATGGTATCCATATTGTTAAATCTACAACAGCATCAGCTGTAAGTTCTAGCTTAGCTTCTAACTCACTGAAGCTGAAGACATATAAGGAAGTGCTTACAGGCGACACCGACATCACAGGACTAAAGAACCTGTGGGAGAGCAGTGGGGTCAATTGTGGATGTGCAGGCTAATAAATCCTTGGATAATAGTGCTGGGAGAGACAAGAAAGCACAAACACATTTACCAAGGAGTAAGCGGGTGATAGCTATGTCTTTTCTCATGGCAAGGCTCAGGTTAGACTCGAAACCACTAACGGTAGCCCATTGCAGAATTGTGTTGTGTCCAAGGGAGATGTTAAAGCAATAATATCACCGTTGTCCACTGCTTCAAGCGACTCCCAAAATACACGTAAGGGAGGGAAGATGCACAACCAAGGTTTAAAAGCGCTTATAACTTCGATCACTGATAGACCTGCGGCCTCGGCTCTACCTGATACTAGCCCCCCCTCACCCAGGGACATTACTGCTGCCTGCTCTCCACCCACAGCATGTCCAACCCCTTCTTTTTTGACATTGAGCTGGAGCCAACATTGCTAACTATCCTGCAGATGTTACAGACTCAGCAAGCCGAGGCACAACAGCACTTTGCGCAAGTCAGAGCTGATTACATTGCTGTACAGCGCTCACTGTCAGAAGCTACTTGTAAAATAGCCAAACTCACAGCAGAGATGGAGGAACTCCAGCAAAGGGTCTCAGGTATAGAAGATGGAGGTGTAACTACTCAAAAATCCATGGAGCATCACTTCATTGTACAGCTATTTTAGAAAGGCCTATCCGGAGTTATCAGACTGGGATATGGCATCTCAAATACAGAGGGCACATAGACTCCCTATTAATCGCCCTGTCAGATCTATGCCCCAATGGGGGCCTAAATGCACGCCCAGTTCTGGTGTACTTCGGTAACTTTATTTTAAGGCAGGCCATCTCCATTAAAGCACACCGAACAGCTCCTGTATTAATATACTAAATGTCAATAGTGGTTCTCTCTGAACTTTGTAAGCCTATTTGACAGGCAGTGGGAACTTCGACAACTTATAGTTCCTCTAAAATCTGCTGGGGCACAGGTGTTTTTACAGGAGCCGGCACGATTTAAAATTGTTAAAAAGGGTCAAAGATGATTTTGCAATATGGAGCAGGAGGCAACTCAGATTTTGTCTAATTTAATGGGGGGTTGTGGTATATAAGCTAGATGAACGCTTCTTTTTGTTATCTGATTACTTAATCTTTAGGGAGGGCTGTCAGTCTGTCTTATTGTTCCCCTATCTTCTTGCAAGGTGTGAACTATCCCCTATTTTTGTCTTCTTCTTACCAATATTTTTTCCTTTTTTTTTACAGAAAGGGCAGGTCATGGTCAGGAGGCGCGGGAAGTGGTGAAAATGGTGGGTGGGATCTCTCGGGCTGTCGATCTGACAGTGAAGGGATTGGGATGTCTCTATCAGCTAAAATAGGGGAGTCGGGAGGGCGGTTCTTTGAGGTGAGAGGAGGGGTTCCAGAGGTAGGGATGGGGTGTAAATGGGTTCAAAAGTCAAATTAGTCATGGTCTCTTTTTGCGGTAACTAAGGATAAAGTTGAAAATGTGATAATTGGTATGAAACTAACTTTGCGATTTTCTTTGGTGTAGAAATCAAGGCGTGGTGTGGGGTGTATTTTTTCTTCTATGTTAATGTTAATGATTAGGCTAAGGCAAGCAGTAACTAATTTGAAATGGCTCTAATATGTTGTATATGTTGGAATGTCTCTGGTTTAAACAGTACCAGCAAATATCAGTAAGTCCGAAAAGAAGTTAAAATGTACAAACCCCACATAGTATGTCATACTGAAACACATTTGGCTTATAAGGAAAGGTTTTCATTGAAACAGCTCAGCTATGACATTATTTTCTGTACATCCCATATGGTTTCTATCAGGGGGTCGCTATGTTAGCAGACAGAAGAATGGAATACAACCTCCTGAGGGCAACAGCTGACCCACGGGGGAAATGGGCAATTGAGCAGTTAGCAATGAACGGCATTAAATATGTTTTGTGTATATTATACGGGCCCAACTTAGATGAACCCGCTATCTTTGACATGCTAACTTTAGAACTGTTGGAATGGCAGTGAGAATTGTTAGTTATTGGTGATTTTAACTGTACCTTGGATTACATTAAATGGTTCAACTAATCATCAAGCTTCTTTAAGAATGAAGAAGGTTAGGACTTCTATTCTTGAATTAGTACGCTTACATTGTCTTAGGGACATATGGAGGTTACTATACTCAATGGCGCCTGGATACACGTACTACCCTGTACCCCATTAACAGTATTCTAGGATCAATTTGGCTTTTGCTAACAGCACAGTACTACAGTGAAGTAGTGTGGCTCACTGGTTAGAGGCGGCAGACCCGAGAGCAGAGGACGGCCCGGGACCAGGGTTCGATTCCCGGCGCGGCAGGTTTCTGGACCAGGGTCAGCGGACTCGATAATTCTCTCGCCTCGGTGCCCACTCTGATCAGCGATCACACTTGGCAACTCTGGGCATTAGCTTGCCTCATCTTCACTAACGGCCCCCCAGACCGCCGGGGATGCCTGGTCTCACCCTGGAGATACCCATTAAGGGACCATCTCTCAGGGAAGCCAGGAAGGGTGTCGAAGCGCCTTGGGACCCTACGGTAAGTAGTGCGCTATATAAATGCCAATACATTTACATTTACAGTCTGCTGATCTGGAAGTGTATCCTAGAGTAATATCAGACCATAACCCTATTTTGTTATATTTCTGTAGTTATGCTGTAAAAAGCCAAAGGTGTACTTTTTCCTTCCCTTGTCACTAACTCATGCAGTATTTAATAAAGGTACAAAAAGAACTAGCAGAGTTCATGGACAATAAAACTGGGTACGCCACTCCACAGATTGTGTGGGACACTATGAAGGACTTTATAAGAGACGTTACTCAGCAGTATATATACCAACAAAATAACAATAAAGAACTCTACATGAGGGCAACTCAGCTGTCAGTTACACAGCTAGAAGTTTCACATGCTGGTGCAATTAGGCAGTAGGGGAAAAGATCCACAGGATATATATTTCTCCTTGATTGAGAAACGATTACACTTGGGAAGTATACTGAGAGAGGTTAGCGGTTAGCTACAATAAACATCGCTCCCTTCATTATGAGTATTGTGAGCAGGTAGGGAAGTTTTTGGCACACCAACTAGCCGTTAAAAGAGCAAGGAGTCAGGATACGGCGATTAAAGGTGATGATGCAGTATTATACACACAGACACAGGCAATATTGGAATAATTTGCTGGGTTTTATCAGAAATTATATGGCCAAGTTAGTGGGTTTGATGAAATGGGGTTTAGTCAATACTTATTAGGGTGAACATTTCCTAGGCTTAGTGCTGAACAAGCTGATACCTTCAAAACGAAATCAACTGCAAAGAAATATTGGAGGCTTTGGCTGCATTGCCCAGTGGCCAAGCAGCTGGCGATGACTTATTACCCGTAGATTTCTATAAAGTTTTTAAGGACTAAACCGTGCCACTGTTAAGAGATGTTGTACGATCTATAGGGGACAGTGGGGATCTCACTACCTCATGGAATATGACTAATATCATCTTTTTCTTGAAAAAGGGAAAGGCCTCAGAGGAGTGTGGATCATATCAACCTAACTCCCTTATAAATGCAGATGTCAAAATCTTTGCTTAGATCTTAATCACCTAATTGGCTCCTCTTATGCCATGATTGCATGGCTTTATACTGAGTAGGGATACTGCAGCCCATATTAACATGGCGATTGTTGCTTTTGAAGTTGCAATACAACTAGGTAATAATATGGGAATGACATTGTTGGACGCCAAAAAGGCTTTTGATTGTGTAAAATGGGATTGTGTCTGGTCCACACTCTTGACCTATGGATTGAATGGCTGCTACTGTAATTGGGTACAGGCTCTATATAAAAATCCCTGGGCTCAGTTGACATATTGGGGGTTGGTATCTTCTCATTTCTGGATACAGCAGGGAACTCAGCAAAGGTGCCTGCTGTTCCCTCTTTTATTTGCTTTATACTTTGAGCCGGTCTTGTTTTCTCTATGCCACAATGATACAATTTAGCCATTTAGGGTTGGACCTAAATCCATCGTTATTTTGCACTCTACACCACCCCACTTCAGACATGGCCTTATCCAAATCAGTCTTGACCCTGTGCCTCATGGGAACAGTCCAGCCCGAACTGCCAAGCCATGTCTTTTCTGGACTGGAATCAAGCATCCTAGGACCATTTTCTGGCTATCAGCCGTCTTCAGCCAGGATAGCTTGACTCCAGTGTCTTAGTGAGCAGGGGACCCACATCTGGGCATCCCTTCCCACATAGGGTGAACTGCAAAACACACAAGATGATGGACGAAATGTTGCACAATGGCAAAACATTCACCCCCAGTCACAGATCTGGGTTTAGTCCATCGTTATGTTGCTCACCAAGCCACCCCAGTTCTGACATGGCCATATGCACATTTTGTGAGAGAATGAAGTGTGAGATGATCGGTCAGGTTGGGAAAACTGCTGACTGTCATCCTGCTGCTATGAGAGCTAAGAGCATCACAGTTGTGAGAGCTGTGATTGTCAACCCCACATACCAGTAGAGGCCTCCAGTGAAGTTAATGCTTCTGGCCATGGAAACATTGTGAATGACCTCAATATGCCAGGACAAGAGGGGACCACTGTGAAGCCAGTGCCATTGCCCTGTTTGCGCAGAAGTCAGTGACCCCCCATGTGCCAAGAGGGGTAGGCCACCATGAAGCTCTACCTGTCGCCCGTGTGCAAGCCAAAGTCAGGGACTATCCTGTGGCCAGAAAGGGGGGGCAATGAAGAGAAGGCTGTCATCTGTGTGTGGGCCAAAGTCGTCAAACCCCTATTTGCTAGGAGGGAAACACCGTGAAGTCAGGGGTGTTACTCTTGATCGTTGGGACAAAAATGCTGTGAAGAACACATACAGATTATCGATAAGGCGTGTTAGCAGCAGGAAATTAACACCTGCTCTGACCTGGTATAAAGTCTGACGACAGCCTTCACCAGAAAAGGGAGCCCAGCCCAGAGCCACACCTAAAGACAAACAATCAATCAATCAATCATGACATTTGTATAGCGCGCTACTCACCGAACGGTCTCAAGGCGCTGGGAGAGCGGGGTCCGTTACTGCTCGAAAAGCCAGGTCTTGAGTTGCTTCCTGAAGGAGAGATGGTCCTGGGTTAGCCGAAGGTGGATGGGAAGGGAGTTCCATGTCTTGGCTGCCAGGTAGGAGAAGGATCTTCCTCCGGCGGTGGCTCTGCGGATGCATGGCCGCGAGGGCGAGGCTGGTCGATCGTAGCTGGTGGGTGGGCGTGTAGAAGGTCAGGCGGTTGTTGAGGTACTTGTTTCCAGGTCGTGGAGGGCCATGTGTGCGTGGGTGAGGAGCTTGAACGTGATCCTCTTGCTGACGGGGAGCCAGTGCAGGTCTCTCAGGTGGCCGGATATTAGGACGAGTCGTGCGGAGGCGTTCTGGATGCGTTGGAGTCTTTTCTGAAGTTTGGCTCTGGTTCCGGCATAGAGGGTGTTTCCATAGTCCAGTCGGCTGCTGACGAGTGCCTGGGTGACCGTCTTCCTGGTTTTGGTGGGGATCCATCAGAAGATCTTTCGGAGCATGCGCAGGGTGTTGAAGCACAATGATGAGACAGCGTTGACTTGTCTGGTCATCGAGTGGGAGGAGTCCAGGATGAAGCCCAGGTTGCGTACGTGGTCCGTTGGCTTGGGAGTGGTGCCCAGGGCAGGGGGCCACCAGAAGTTGTTCCAGGCAGAGGGCGATGACCCCAGGATGAGGACTTCCATCTTGTCTGAGTTCAGTTTCAGGCAGCTGTTCTTCATCCACTCGGCAACGTCTTTCATCCCTTTGTGTAGGCTGGCTCTGGCGGCGGCGGGGTCGTTGGTGAGGGAGAGGATCAGCTGGGTGTCATCGGCGTAGGTGATGATGTTGAGGTTGTGTTGGCGTGCGATGGCTGCGATGGGGCTCATGTAGACGTTGAAGAGGGTGGGGCTGAGCGATGATCCCTGTGGTACGCCGCAGATGACTTCGATGGCCTCGGATCTGAACTGGGGGAGGCGGACTCTCTGGGTTCTGCCGGCGAGGAACGAGATGATCCACACCAGTGCCTTCTCTTGGATTCCGATGTTGCTGAGGAGCTGCACTAGGGTGCAGTGGCAGACAGTGTCGAACGCTGCTGAGAGGTCCAGGAGGATGAGGGCCGCTGTCTCCCCATTGTCGAGCAGGGATCTGATGTCGTCAGTGGCTGCGATGAGTTCGGTCTTTGTGCTGTGGTTGGCTCGGAAACCAGACTGCGAGTGGTCGAGGGATCCGTTCATCTCGAGGAAGGCGGCAAGCTGTCTGTCAGTCTTCTCGATGACTTTGGCTGGAAAAGGGAGGAGCGAGATGGGGCGGAAGTTCTTGAGGTCGGTGGAGTCCGCTGTTGGTTTCTTCAGGAGGGCGCTGAGCTCGGCGTGCTTCCAGCTTTCTGGGAAGGTGGCGGTGTTGAAGGAGGCGTTGATGATGTCCCGGAGTCGTGGTGGAATGATGGAGTCTGCTTTGTTGAAGACGTGTTGGGGGCAGGGGTCGGTTGGGGATCCGGAGTGGATGGTGTTCATCGTGCGGGTGGTGTCTTCGGTGCTGACCGTGTCGTAATTGGACTGGCCGCGTTGGTGATTAGCTGAACCTACACGTTGTCCTCCTTAACTTGGCTATATGTGAAAACGCCATTTTTAATGTTGCGGCAGCCATCTTAGACCATAAGCGGCCTCGTGGCCGGCGTGCCCTTTAGTCCGTTGTCCGTTCCACTGACCACTCCAGTCTGCCCAGCAACAGGCTATTTTTAGTACTGGTCAAGCCGTACATGCGCAGTTCTAGCTGACCAGTAAGCCCTCAGGAATGTGCACCAAACTGACCAGCGGAGTTGTGCCCCCTCCAATGAGCTGGCAGTATTCCAAAACATGACCATATATGTCCTTAAAATGTGTTCTAACTTGTGCCGCCTATCATTTATTGCCCCAAAACTGTATATAAATCGGGGTCACACCGGTGTCCGGTGTGATACCTCTTGCATTACCGAAGGGTGCTGTTTGAGTGTACCACCACCCCATGGGGTTTTAATAAACTTGTTCTTTGCCTTTTACAGTTTCCGTGCCAACAGTTCTTGAGTGTAAGTGGGTTATCTTCGGAGCATGTAGGCCTTGGGAACCCTGATTTACTTCAAATTGGCGACCACGAAGGGACTCATCGGCGACTCGGATGCCCGAAGGAGAGGTCGTGACGAAGGCTTGGAAACTCGCCATGGACGCGCGCTGCCACGAGTGACCCGAGTCTTGGCTGCCACGGTGTCTTTTCCTTTCCTTCCCATCTGACCTTCCAGGTGGCGCCAGTCTCCGACTGAGTTTTCGAGTGTCTGCATCGCTGAGAAAGTGCCGTTTGGCTGATTTGGCTTACAAGACCTTGGCAGTTGGAATCTGGACATTTGAGAATTTGGGTAAGCTTTGTGTTCGGTAAGGTAGTCTTCGGACGCTTACTGAAGTTCTATGATTTGTGTTCGGTAAGGTAGTCTTCGGACGCTTACTGAAATTCTGTCATTTGTGATCGGCAAGGTAGTCCTCGGACGCTTGCCGAAGTCCTACGATCTACATTTTGATTTGAGTTAGCTAACATTGTGAATTTGTGATCTTTGAACTTATATGTGTAGTGCACTTCACATAGGCAGGCATGTAGAGATGTTTCTCTAACTTTGTTTTTTTTCTCTGAGCGGCACAAATCGTGTGAAGTACTGTAAGTGCCATTTTGTCCGGTGTCACGCTTTCGTGATACTTTTCGAACATGCCTGTTTTCAGCACACTCCGAGGGATGTGCTGTCTTGGAGAGGGTACCACAATTAGGTTAGCAGAAGCACAGCCGGCTCCCCCAGAAGGAACACCAAATCGGGAGATGTACATCAAACATGGCCTTCCCCCTATTATGTACAGTAAATTGTGGCATAAGTACACCAAGGCCGATCCTGAATTGCAATGGCCTCTACATGGGTCGTTCGATTTACGTAAAGTACAGTTTGTAGAGCAATGTTTGTTTCAACGCAGGTCTAGACAAAATATGTTTGATTGCGTGCAAATGTGGGAGAAAGCGGTGCGCGAGAGAATGAAGCGTGAGGCTGCCTTGGCGGACAAAGAGCAGCGCAAGGCTGCTCAGCTTTCAATCACACACCAAAAAGGTGGCTGCCACTTGCATAGGTCTCCTAAGAAACCTTAGGCCTATACTCGGATTCTTTGACCCCAAGGCCCGACAGCTAATTGTCCAGGCAACCATCCTCTCACGCCTTGACTATGCGAATGTCCTCCTCCTGGGAGCAAACAAGGCAGAATTGGCTAGGTTCCAACGAATCCAGAATGCGGCAGCGAGAATGCTGGTAGGACTCCCACGGAGATGTTCAGCCAGAACCACCATCCGTAAACTCCACTGGCTGCCTGTGGAACACCGAGTCAAATTCAAAGCTCTCATTACGATCTTTAAAATTGCCAAACAGGGGAACCCCCCGTTGCTGCGAAATCTGGCATGCCCCTATGTCCCTAGCCGAGAACTTCGTTCCTCCAACCAACTTCTCCTGAAAGTACCAAGAACCAAACGCTGCCGCACTGGAGGCCGTTCCTTCAGCGTCCTCGGTCCCAAACTTTGGAACGATCTCCCTCTCAGTGTACGCTCCATAGATTCCCTCTCGGTCTTCCGTAAAGCAATTAAGACCCTCCTTTTCCCTGCCCCATAGGCTACCTCTCTGCCTGTCCAGGAAGAAGTGCTTCTGTCTCTCAGCGCCGGGACGCCCCTTTGCTGGGGTAGCTGTTGCGCTTTACTAAACCTAGAAAAAAAAAAAAGGCTTTACAGCTTGAGGAAAAGAAGGCTCAGGAGAAGAAAGAAAGGGAGGAACGGGAACGTAAATTGCAGACGGCTGGTCAATTTCCTATCCGCCGACCACTTTATCCTGTCCTTAGTAATGAAATTGATGATTTTTCTTTGTTAGATCGGTCACCGCCTCCGTATGTTTCGCCGACGGCTCCGGCTGCGGATTCAGAGGACGATGGACAGGATAAGTCAGACCAGAAGGTTATATCCGCTCTCAGGTTTACTACGGCGAGGTCCGCTCATTTGCGTAGTTGGGCTCGTAAAGTGAATAAGAATTGTGTTTCTCAGGAGCAGTTGCTAACAGAAAAGAAAGCGTGGTCGGATCTTGAATTAATGTATTTTCTGTCTAGTTTGGCGGATGAAGTTGTAGGCGCGTATCGTGAACTTTCTGACACGTTAGAGCCTAAATCGTTGTCAGTGTATCATGAGAATTTGGCTAAAGGTGATTTTGATCTTTCAGATGTTGACGACCTATTCAAGCAACTGATCAAGCTACGGGATGAGACAACCGGATTGCGGGAGGAGCGGAAAAGGAGGCAAAAGGAGTCCGACTCGGGAAATAATGGGCAGATTAAGGAGTGCTCTCTCCGTGGTTCAGATAAGAGTTCTGCATTGCATGTTATGCCTATGCGTGAAGCCGCGCCTCTGTATGTTCCACCTAAAGGGGAAGGTACGGATGATGATAAATCATCAAAGGATGCGAAAGGGTATTTTGTGTATAATTGGGTATATACGCCGTGGAATAGGGCAGATGTTATGGCATTGAAAAATTCTTTACCTGACCTTCGGAAAAATCCGGCGGCATTTTATGAAGGGGTGGAAGGGGCTATATCGTCTTGTGTGATGACTCTTGTGGATATAGATTTGTTTTTTGGGCTAATTCTACCACCTGATATGTGGAGGCAAATTCGTAAAAATAATGATGAAGCAATTTTGGGGGCCACATGGAAAGATATAAATGCTGCAGATTTAGAGAGGGAACCAGCATGTAAGCCTTGTCAGTTAATTCTAGATCTTCCGGCAGCTATCTTGATTAAACTAAAAACGCTTGTTCCTTCCAAAAAGATTGATTGGACCATGTTAACGTCGTGCAAACAGAAACCAGATGAAACGGTCTCAGATTTCTTTACATGCTTCGAGGAGGCATTTCATGATTACAGTGGTCAATCTTTAACAGACGATACGGGTCGGCATCTGTTTGTAGATAAGTATGTGGCTAATCTCCTACCGGAGATTGCAAAACGATTGAAGTCGAGTGAAAGTTCCTGGGCCACGGCGACCCCTGCGTCCTTGTTAACTATGGCTCAGTACTATGAGCGGCAGGAATTGGAGGCTAAAGAAAGTGTAGAGAAAAAGGCGAAGGAATTGAAAACGAAGGTGATGTTGGCGCAGGTTCGGGGAACACAGGGTAGAGGGAACGATAGAGGTAGACGGGGTGGAGGAAACACGTCGTATGGTCGTACGGACATAGCGGAGGATCAGTGTGCTTATTGTACGGAGTTTGGGCATTGGGCCGAAGATTGTCCGGTACTTCGTGAACAGCGTAGTCAGCGTGGTCGAGGAGGCGGAAGGTCAAGAGGAGGTTATACGGGAGCGAGAGGTGGCGGGAGTGATCGTGGAAAGGGTGAGGAGAGGGGCCGTGGCCAGGATGAACGAAATACGTTTGATAGGTGGAATCAATATCAGATTTCGGAGGGAGAGAATGTGGAACACCAGGATTATGTGCATGCATAGGACTGCGTAGGATGGGGTAAGGAATCAGTTGAAGTGCCGGTAGATCAGCAGGGTCCATACGTAACAGCGGGTATTCTGGGTTCTACTGATCAATTTCTAGTCGACACAGGAGCTACACGTAGCGCTTTGTCGAAAAACGTGGTTCCGAGGGCTCCCCTGTCTGGCGAAATGATTACATGTGTAGGGTTTGATGGCACACTCTCCCCCAGCCCATTGTCCAAGCCCCTTGCACTATGTCTTGACAAATACTTTAGTTTTGGTCAATTTTTGTTATCACCCCATACCCCAGACAATATCCTGGGTATTGACTTGCTTAAATATTTTCGAGCGACAATACGTTGCGCTCCGGAGGGAGTGCGGGTTATCCTGAATGACAATTATCCTGACCCCGACAGGTTTTATGCCATCTTAGATATTCCAGCTTTGGCCTCTCTCCCGCACACGTTATGGGCGACCTCAGATACGGATGTGGGAGAGATGCGTATTCCACCGATACATATTACTGTTAAGAAGGGGGCCCCTCTACCACGAGTGCCACAGTATAAGATTTCAAGAGAAGGTGAAATTGCATTGACACATATTGTTCAGGATTTGATTTCTGCAGGGGTTGTGGAGGAGGTCCCTTATAATGTTTGCAACAGTCCTATTCTTCCGATTCTTAAAAGAGACACTGACGGCAAAATCTATCGATTTATTATTGATTTGCGAGAGATCAACAAAATTGTCATTCCCCAATACCCGGTGGTGTCCGATATTACGACCTTGCTTACCTTGGTTCCACCGACAGCCACAACGTTTAGCGTTATTGATTTAAAGAATGCGTTCTTTTCCATCCCTGTTCATCCTGATAGCAGATACCTGTTTGGCTTTACGCTCAATAATAAATCGTATAGATTTTGTCGTGTTCCCCAAGGATATACTGAAAGTCCTAGCATCTACAGCCAGGCTTTGAAAAGGCAGCTGGATTGCTTTAAATTGCAGTCTGGCGTTGTGCTCATCCAGTACGTGGATGACCTTCTGCTTGCCGCTGACTCTTATGCACAATGTGAACAGAGTACACTTGCGTTGCTTTCCTTTTTGGCACAAAACAATCATAAGGTTTCCAAGAAAAAGCTTCAATACTGTAGACCCCAGGTGACCTATCTCGGTCATCTGTTGTCTAAGGAGGGGCGTGCATTAACATCTGATCAAATTCAAGCAATTTTAGACACACCAGTCCCCCGCACGCAGAGAGATGTACGTGCCTTCATAGGGTTGACGTCCTTCTGTAGACAATGGATCATGGGTTTTTCACATATCATAAAACCTTTGCTAGCGTTACTGTCCAAAGCTACACCAATGCCCCTTGAGTGGACAGATGAATGTCAGAAGGCTTTTGAGCAGTTGAGGCAGGCCCTTTGTTCCGCACCCGTGTTAGGTACACCAGACTACACGAAACTTTTCACATTGTACGTGCACGAGAATGATGGGTGCGCATTGTCAGTATTAGTGCAATTACACGGGGATAAGCAGAGACCATGTGCATACTTCTCTGCCATTCTGGATCCTGTAGCGCGAGGGTTGCCTGGGTGTTTTCGAGCGGTAGCAGCAACAGCAGTGGCCATACGGCAGAGTGAGGGAATAGTGTTA
Organism: Lissotriton vulgaris; assembly: GCF_964263255.1. Classification (NCBI taxonomy): domain Eukaryota; kingdom Metazoa; phylum Chordata; class Amphibia; order Caudata; family Salamandridae; genus Lissotriton; species Lissotriton vulgaris. The sequence continues at coordinate 684,722,109 of NC_141689.1, forward strand.
TCACACAAACTGTTGGTGTTAGTTCCTCACGCAGTAGATGCCCTGCTAAACCAAACAAAGACCCAATACCTTACGAGTGCACGGCTAACAGGATATGAGCTGACACTTTTGGCGCCACATATTACACTGAAAAGATGCGCTACTTTGAACCCTGCCACTTTATTGCCCTATCCGGCCGAGGAGGGTCAGGAAGAAAAACATCACGACTGTGTTTTCCTGACCGAGGAACAGACAAAGGGTCGTGTCGACTTACAGGATGTGCCACTTCCAGATGTGGATGGGGAACTGTGGGTTGATGGATCGTGTTTAAGGCTGCCAGATGGTACGACTTCCGCAGCCTATGCGATCACGACGCTTAAGACAGTGGTAGAAACAGCTAGGATACCACAAAAGTCGGCTCAGGCAGCAGAGCTGATAGCCTTAACAAGAGCCTGCAAATTGAGTGCTGGTTTATGTGTGAACATATACACGGACAGCCGGTACGCCTTTGGAGTGGCACATGACTTCGGGCTACTCTGGAAAGAACGTGGGTTTTTGACATCACACGGAGAGCACATTATGCACGGAGAGCTAGTGCGTGATCTCCTAAATGCGTTACTTGGCCCTAAGAAAGTAGCGATAGTGAAGTGCAGTGCCCACAAAAAGATCACGGATAAAGTGGGCCAAGGAAATGCCTTTGCAGACAGCATAGCAAGACAAACGGCTATGTCCCGAACTAGCTCCCCCATGTACGTGATACAATCGCAGGCTGAGCGATGGAGTGATGCTAGAGCAGAAATATTGGATATTCAAAAATCAGCTACTGAATCTGAACTTGCGGCATGGGCAGCAGATGGGGTACTAGATGACGAGGGTTGTTGGAGAAGCAAAGACATGGAGAAGTGGAAATTGCCTGCGGCTTACTTGCAGGCGATGGTCCAGATGACACATGGACTGGCTCATGTCGGAGCTCTTGCAATCACTCGGCTTTTAACACGAGTTTGGGAACATCCCGAGATTGCTAATACTGCAAAGAGAGTAGTGCAGACCTGCCTGGTATGTTTGCAACACAATCCTGGAAAGGGGACCCATACTCCGAAAGGAGGGTTCGTTCCACCTTCTGCACCATTTGAGGTACTCCAAATGGATTACATCCAACTCGAGCGCTGCAATAACCTGAAGTACGTCCTAGTGGTGGTATGTGCTTTTAGCAAATGGGTTGAGGCCTACCCCACGAAAGACAATACGGCTCTGACAACAGCTAAGGTGTTGCTTAAGGAATTCTTTCCTCGCTTTGGAGTTTGTAAATTTCTGTGGAGCGATAATGGGCCTCATTTTGTTGGAAAGATTGTGGAATATGTACTGAAGGGGTTAGGGATTCAGCAGAAGTTCCACGCTGTATTCCACCCTCAGTCAGCAGGTCTGGTCGAGCGGTACAATGCGACGTTGAAGCTTAAACTGGCCAAAATTGTGGCGTCTACATCGTTGAAGTGGCCCGATGCTTTGCCGCTAGCACTACTCTCTCTTAGATCAGTACCCCACTCGCGAACTGGCCTTACGCCCTATGAGGTGGTGTTTGGGCGCCCCATGAATATCTGGGGGGTGCCCAAGCCGCGATTAATACATGATGTGCCTTGTGTTATGATGAATGACTATCTGGCACGATTAACAAATGATTTGCTCTCTATTCATCAACAGGTTCGAGAAGCGCTCCCTGACAACTCTGCTGGAGAGGGCCATGATCTCCGCCCTGGTGACCACGTGATGATTCGCTCGTTTGAGAGAGCAAGCAGTCTGGAGCCCAGGTGGAAGGGCCCCGAACAGGTCCTCCTTGCAACCCGCACCGCTGTACGAGTGACCAACAGGAAGCGGTGGGTGCATTCGACACACTGCCGCCGTGTCTCCCCGGATCTGGTGACTCCTGCGGTGCTGACCGACTACAAAGAGATCTTGGAGAAAGAAAAGAGCCCAGCTGCGACGTCGGCCGAAGTTGAGGGAGCCTTCCCGGACCAAGCTGCTGCCGGACGAGAGCGCTACAACTTGCGTCCTCGATAAGAAGATTTTTTGTATTTTTAAGACTGGTTTATTACCGCTCCAGGTTTGTGAAACGGAAACCGGGAATTCCAAGGGGGGGGGATCAGTTCTGCCAGTGTAGCGACACCCGTCTTGGCCCGGAGAAGAAAACAACGGCTACCTCGGAGTTCAGCACCGCATTTTTCTTTTTTAGGTATACACGCACGTGTATCTGAGACTTTTTGAACAATTTGTGCTGTTTGAGACTTTGCGCGAACATTTCTGAACTATGGCATCAACGGCATCACGTGATAAGAAAATATTGGGTGCCGTACTCTTTGTTCTGACTATTGTGGTGATAGCTGTCATAGCCTGGGTAGTCGAACTTGTGGTGCCTGTACGTGAACATTTGCTGCCGACTACCCCGGCTCCGTCTGAACATTTTCATTTTACACTGCCCTTCCATGAAGAACGACACCGACAAACGTATTTAAATAACAGCTTCATTCAGATTCTTCACCACACACATAACATGACCAATACCTCAAATTGCTGGGTGTGTGGGATGTTGCCAGGGCACCAGAAGAGAGGGGGCACCCCACTTATTCCACTCCCGTTTTCACATAATGGATCATGCAACGCTTGGTACACCCTCCTCTTTACTTTGAGATGGCCAACCAAAGGGGGGGTGCTTTTCCGCTTGAATAAAGTATGTTCCCATGACAAGGATGGGTTTCCACGGGCTGAGGGCTCTCGATTTGAATGGGAGGAGTATATGCCATATAATGTGTCTGCCCCACGTGTGTACAGCAACCAGCGGAATATCAATGTATCTAGTGCACATGTTATAAATGTCATTGCTACAAAAGCCGATTTATGTATCAGGAATAAGGGCTCGGTTGCAGTGGGGAAAAGCGAATGTAATACTACTCTCACTTTTGATAGCCCGAATGGCATTTCATTTGTTGCATCACGAAATACGTATTTTATTTGTGGAACGAAGGGTTACCATCAGCTTCCATTGGGGTGGTTGGGCACGTGCTACGTATCGTTTGTGTTACCTCCTGTATTCATTGCCCCACCAATGTATCACAATGATTACACCTTGTATCACGATTTCGTCTTGAATAGGGTTAAGCGAACTGTTGTTCTGGATGACATTGACCAGACAGACACTGCTTTGCAACAGTATGTGGACTTTAATTTAGGACTATTCTCCTTTGTGGGGGCTGCATTGAACAGCCGGAAAGTAAGACGACTGACACGTGTTGTCGAGGCTGTAGCGAATGACACTGCTATTGCCCTGGGGAACATTACCGAGGAACTACAGATTTCCAGGATTGTTATGCTCCAAAACAGGATGGTGTTGGATGTCGTTTTGGCTGATCGTGGGGGGGCATGTAGAATTATCGGAAGCAGCTGTTGTGTATATATTCCGGACAATTCTCCATCTGTTTATGATGCCATCTCCAAGCTTCACAAGATTGCAGCTGAAATACACCCGGACAATGGAACTTGGACATTTTTGGGATGGTTCTGGTCCATGCTTTCTACCTGGGGCTGGAAACTGTTGACGATTCTATGTATCATTGTGGGAGCAATGTTTTTCATATGCCTATGTATTCAATGTGGCCCAGCCTTATGTTCTATGTGCTTATCAGCTTGCATACCATCGAGACGAGCTCTTGCTCATGACAAAATGATGCTTCATAAAGAGGTAACACAAATCATGTTAATAGACATCGAGGACGAACATCCTGATTATGTTCACTATGAGGTAGATTCAGCTAAACGCTAAAAGGGTCGTCTGTCGTAATTGGACTGGCCGCGTTGGCGATTAGCTGAACCTACACGTTGTCCTCCTTAACTTGGCTATATGTGAAAACGCCATTTTTAATGTTGCGGCGGCCATCTTAGACCATAAGCGGCCTCGTGGCCGGCATGCCCTTTAGTCCGTTGTCCGTTCCACTGACCACTCCAGTCTGCCCAGCAACAGGCTATTTTTAGTACTGGTCAAGCCGTACATGCGCAGTTCTAGCTGACCAGTAAGCCCTCAGGAATGTGCACCAAACTGACCAGCGGAGTTGTGCCCCCTCCAATGAGCTGGCAGTATTCCAAAACATGACCATATATGTCCTTAAAATGTGTTCTAACTTGTGCCGCCTATCATTTATTGCCCCAAAACTGTATATAAATCGGGGTCACACCGGTGTCCGGTGTGATACCTCTTGCATTACCGAAGGGTGCTGTTTGAGTGTACCACCACCCCATGGGGTTTTAATAAACTTGTTCTTTGCCTTTTACAGTTTCCGTGCCAACAGTTCTTGAGTGTAAGTGGGTTATCTTCGGAGCATGTAGGCCTTGGGAACCCTGATTTACTTCAACCGGGGTCCAGGCGCAGAGGGTGGTGGTGGGGGGCGTTGGGTCGGGGGTTGGTGCACCGAGCTGTTGTGTATTTCGTTGATCTTGTGGTGGAAGAACAAGGCGAGTGAGTCGTAGAGGTCTTGCGAGGGAGTGATGTAGTTGTTTCCAGCGCTGGGGTTGGAGAGCTCTTTGACGATGCTGAAGAGTTCCTTGCTGTTGTGGGCGTTGTTGTCCAGTCGTTCTTTGAATGCTGACTTCTTGGAGGTGCGGATCAGCTGGTGGTGTTTGCGGGTGGCGTGCCTGAGGGCAGTCATGTTGTCTGTGGTCTGGTCTGTGCGCCAGGCTTTCTCAAGGGTGTAGCAGTTCTTCTTGGTGTTCTTAAGTTCGTTGGTGAACCAAGAGGCTTTCTTGCTGCCGTGTCTGCTGGGAGGGGTCTTCAGTGGTGTGAGGTGATCTGCGCAGTTGGTGATCCACTGTGTGAGGTTGCTGGCTGCTTTGTTGGGGTCCGTTGTGCTGGCGGGAGGGTTCTGGCTGAGGGAGATGGTGAACTGGTCAGCGGTGATCTTGTTCCAGCTCCTGTGAGGAACCTGTTGCGGGTGGTGGTGGGTCGTGGATCTTCTGAAGCTGAATTGGACGCAGTTGTGGTCAGTCCAATGAAGTCCGGTGGAGTGGCTGAAGGCGATATACTTGCTGGAGGAGAAGACCGGCTCAAGCGTGTGGCCGGCGTAGTGGGTGGGGGTGTTCACCAGTTGTTTGAGTCCGAGGTTGGCGAGGTTGTCCAGCAGGGGAGTGGTGTTGCTGTCCTTGTTGTTCTCCAGGTGGAAGTTGAGGTCCCCTCGGAGGATCTAGTCAGCAGAGGGGAGGGCGTGCGGGCTGATGAAGTCTGGGATGTCTTCTCTGAATTGTGTGCGTGGTCCCGGGGGTCTGTAGTTGAAGGTGCCTCTGAGTGTGGTCTTTGGGTCGGTGTGTATCTGGAAGAGAAGGTGTTCAGCGGCGGTAAAGGTGTCGTTGGAGCTGATCGTGATGTGGATGGTGTTCTTGTGTACGATGGCGATGCCTCCTCCAGTCTGGTTGACGCGGTCCCTCCGGGTGATCTTGTATCCGTCCGGGATGGCAATGGCGATGTCGGGCACTGAGGAGGCGTTCATCCAGGTTTCCATGAGGAAGGCGATGTCTGGTGATGTTGTGTTGAGCAGGTTCCAGAGTTCGACGGAGTGTCTGTGGACGGAGCGGGTGTTGAGCAGGATGCACTTGAGGTGGTTGCTGCTGGGGCTCAGCTTGGCGGGTGCGGTGCAGGTCCGGAGGCAGGTGAATTTGCAGGCTTGGCAGGTGAAGGGTCCGTGGGTGCGTTTCGGAGTGGCTCGGTAGCAGGCGGGGGTTTGGCCGGCGTTGAGTGCGTTGAGGGTGGCGTCGTCATAGGTCCGTCGTGTGGTCTGGCGTCGACGGGAGCCAGGGGTCCTGGTGCTGGGCACGGTCCAGGCGCGGACGGGCGCAGACGGGCTTGCCTTTAGCTCACCTTCGGCGCACAATCGGCACACCCAATGCGCGCGTCCGCTGCACAGTCGCTCTGGGGGCGTCATAAATCAGGAGCCGGGAGGGAGGAGCAGCAGGGTTGCAGGAGCGGGGTGGCAAATGGGCTGGAGGGGGGCGGGCCGCAAGGAGGCATCGGCGGGAAGATCCGGGGTCAGGCGGCTCAGCGGCGGCTGGATCGTCAGGAAGCGAGGCAGCAGTGCTTGGGGGCGACCTAGCCTGGTAAGAGGCTCAGCGGTCGCATGAAGCCATGGAGCTACTGATCATGCAGCTCAGAGCCCCATCAGGGCCTCAACTCTCACTGCCACCATCCCTAGGCCCACCACCTCCCAGGACCACCCCCGGTCCACCACAGAGGCAGTACAGACACAGACAGTGGACCTTCAGACAACGCACCAGCCTCACAGACTTGACACCAGAGTTTGTCATTGACCACTACAGGCTCAAAAGGACAACCATTCTCTGCATCCTGAACATCATTTCCCACAGGCTGATGGCCCCAACACAGTGGACAACCAACATCCCACCTCAGATAAAGCTGCTGGCTGTGCTGCATCTGTTGGCCTCCGGTACCTTCCAACCAACAACGGCCAGAGTTGTAGGAGTCTCACAGCCAGCCTTATCAAAGTTCCTCAAACCTGTCCTGGATGCCATCATCAGCTTGGTACCCCAGTACCTGCACTTCTATCACACTGTGCAGGAACAGCTGGAGACCAAACAAGGCTTCTAGACCATAGCTTGCTTCCCGAACGTGTTGAGGCAATTGACTGCACACATGTCCTACTTGTTCCCCCTGCCGACACTGCACACAATTACCGCAACAGAAAGCACACGCATTCCATCAATGTGCAGGCAATAGTGGACCACCAGGGACTCTTCACCAATGTCGTCGCCAACTACCTAGGCAGTGTGCATGATTCCTACATTTTCGACAGTCCATCATTTACCAGTGCTTCCAGGCTGGCACCTACAGTAATGCACTGCTCATTGTTAAGTACCAAATAAACACACCACACACCGCAAATCCACCACCATGCAATTCACAACTCTGGGAATGCACACATCACATACAACTTGCCAAACAACATACCCACACACCAGACACAACAGCACAACTTACTGTGGGAACCTGGGCCAGCAATATACACAAGCCATCAACGGCATGGCACCTCAGCCACACATTAGCAGAATGTGGGAGAGGTGGGAACCAGGCATGTGCGAAGGAGGCAAATGACCGATGATTGAGAATTTCCACAATGCCAAGTGTGGCGTGAATGTGCTGGACAGAGTGCAGTATGCAGAGCACGCACATATCCATGTCCACATACACCGCTGGGTTATGGAGTGGATCAAAGAAATGTAGCTTGTTATGTCACCCCTGTATGCGTGTGCGGAGTGGGCTGGCCCGGCATACACCAGGCTACAGTAGGGTGTGAATAAAAAGCACATAGCCCTGGGTGTCCTTCTCTTCCGGAGTGGCCAACGTCCCTCCCAGGGTGGCGCATCTCACCCCACCACGAGGCCGACGCCATGTGCAGTGGTCCCTGCGATCCTGTGTGCCAGCTACACCCCGGGCCGCTGGTCCCTGAAGCCGCCTTGACTGCCCCTGCGCATCCAGGCATCACCGCCCACCTGCTGACACTGGCGTGTATCACAGAAGGCCCACCATGTGCCGATGCAAGCTCCAAGCCCGAGGTCCTTGACAGCCTCCTCAGACCATCACAGCCACTGCGACACAGGCCTGCAGTACTCCTTTCTCATTGACGTACTCCACCGGCTGACACAGCGGACTAGTAGGTCACACATATGGAACTGAGTCTTGAATACACAATGGCAGAGTACAGATTTATGTCTGAGTAGGTCACTAAATTTGAATGGAGTCCTGCTCTCTTCATGGCAGAGTTTATGTCATTGTACAGGCCTCATCGCAGACTGCATCCCCTTTCAGCTCTGGTGCCACTGACCCTGTGCCCCGAAATCCATGGGCACTCTCTGGTTGAACTTTGGTGGTATCTGTTGTGTGTTGCACAACATATGTGTACACAGCATTGGCCCATGGATACAAGTGTCAGATGCACCGGACGATGACGATGATGATGAAGATGAGGCAGGTTGACCATACCTAATTGCAGCTGCAGCAGGAATACCCCATAGGAACACCATCCTTGACAATTTCTTCTCATGTTGATGTCACATTGTCACGTTGCTTAGCAATCATGGGACAGTAGGATGAATGACCACAGGCACAGAATGTTCCAATAAATGCATTCCAAGACACATTCCCTGCATTCATGTCACTAATTTGTACAGGCACTTCAGTCAGACAAGTGTGGGTGCGCCAGTGTAGTGCTAGCAGGCATGGGCGAATTTTGCAAATTTGCAATTCGCGAATTTGCGGATTTTGCGAATTTGCGTATCCGCAAATTCACGAATTTGCAATTTTTTTAAGTGGGGGGGGGGGTCTTCCATGCGAGTTCATATGCCTCTTGGGTGTATAAAAGGTCCAAGACCCATCAGAGCAGTAGATGAAGAGACAGACCCTCCTGGTCACAGGAACAGCAAAGGGATTGCGCCTGTGAAAGTCAAGGATGCAAAGGCCTCTATCCAGCATCACAGCTGATTTTCGTCTGTAGATTTGGGAAGAAAGCACACCAAAGGGCATGGTGTAACTATTTTACGATGGCGCCGGCAAGCTGCCAGCGCCATCCTAAAATAGTTACTAAATTAACTTCAACAGGAAGCTCTAATAGATAAAATAAAGCAGGTGCTCGAGCACCTGCTATATTTTATCTATTAGAGCTTCCTGTTGAAGCTAACTTAGTAACTATTTTAGGATGGCGCTGGCAGCTTGCCGGCGCCATCGTAAAATAGTTACAACAGGCCAGGCTTCAACTTTTGCCCCCGGATCCGCCGCTCGCGGATTTGCGAATTCTCCGTAAATTCACGGGAGTTCGCAGATCGCAAATTTACCGAAAATTTGCAAAATCCCCGAGCGGAAAGTATTTTGCGCTCACCCCTAAGTGCTAGCAATTTTGGAATTCGCTCATAGATGGTGGGTGTGTCATCTCTGTGCAGTGAGGCTGTTTAGGGTGTCACATATTCGAACTGCCTGATCTGTGTGTCACAGTTGGAACGGTATCCCACTCTTTGGCGTTTCACTTGTGTCACAAATTATTCCATTTAGGGTGCCATTTGTGGCCTACACGTGACAAGTGAGCTTCTTTTGGGCTCTGATATGTGCCGCCATGATGCAGGGATGCACCCTGTGACTCAAGTTCCACGACATGGTCAACATGTATGTAGGGGACAGTCACTGTCCCTACATTAGTCGATGCTTTCACTATTGTTTGATCATAGACATGGCATGTCTGTGTGCAGGGGGTGTTGATTGTCCCTCTGCAATGTGAAGAGGAGATGCAATTCAATTCATGAAGCTTTATTCACTACATATAAAATGACCATAAAAGCACAAAGATAAAACACATTAAATAACAGATATTTACAAGATTCAGATGAAGATAATACCATAAAAGAGAAAAAAAGTACAGACATGATTCTTAAAATAACATACTTTTCCGGGCATTAATAGACTGATTTAAAAACGTAGCAGTATAAAAACAGATATCGGCAGATTCCAGATTAAATATTAAACTCATTGCCTGGTTAACTGTACGTACATCATATTTAACAAACATAGGTTTCAGATAGGCAATACGGAAATTCGTGTACAGTTTACAAAATAGTAAAAAGTGCAGAGTGCTCTGTTTGGATACGCCATCACACAAACACATGCAAAAACCAAACTTGATGGGCAGAATGCAGAACAATGTCATACATTCAGCCCAGTACAGAGATCTGGGCCTAAATCCATCGTTTTTTTGCAATCCACACCACCCCAGTTCAGACATGGCCATATGCAAATTTATTTATTTATTTATTTATTGACATTTGTAGAGCGCGGCGAATACCCGTGGGCGTCTCGGCGCTAGTTAAGGGATGGATCAGCAACTGGGGTAAAGAAGATATACAAGGCTATTGGTCAAATAACCACGTCTTTAGCTGTTTGCGGAATGTGAACAGGGAGGGACTTGCTCGGATATGTGCAGGAAGGGTGTTCCAGAGTCTAGGGGCGGCAACCAGGAAACGCCTGTCGCCCCAGGTGACTGTTCTAGTGCAAGGCACAGCCAAGAAGTTCTGAATAGAGGAACGAAGAGATCGGGTTGGGACATGATGGAGAAGATTCTGTTTGAGAAAGTGGGGACCTTGATTATTGAGTGACTTGTAAACAATACACAAACAAATCAGTCTGACACTGTGCCTCATGGGAACAGTCCAGCCCGAACTGCCAAGCCATGCCTTCACTGGGCCGGAAACAAGCTTCCGAGGACGGGTTTCTGGCATTCCAGCCGTCTTCAGCCCGGCTTGCTTGAATCCAGTGGTGTGGAAAGCATGGGACTCACGTCTGAGCAGACCCATCCCACTCGGGGTGACAAATGCAAAAACCACAGTTGATGGACAGAATGCAGAACAATGTCATACATTCACCCCAGTACAGAGATCTGGGCCTAAATCCATCGTTCTTTTGCACTCCACACCATCCCAGTTCAGACATGGCCATATGCAAATCAGTCTGACTCTGTGCCTCATGGGAACAGTCCAGCCCGAACTGCCAAGCCATGCCTTCCCTGGACCGGAAACAAGCTTCCGAGGACGGGTTTCTGGCATTCCAGCCGTCTTCAGCCCGGCTTGCTTGAATCCAGTGGTGTGGAGAGCATGGGACTCACGTCTGAGCATACCCATCCCACTCGGGGTGACAAATGCAAAAACCACAGTTGATGGACAGAATGCAGAACAATGTCATACATTCACCCCAGTACAGAGATCTGGGCCTAAATCCATCGTTCTTTTGCACTTCACACCACCCCAGATCAGACATGGCCATATGCAAATCAGTCTGACTCTGTGCCTCATGGGAACAGTCCAGCCCGAACTGCCAAGCCATGCCTTCCCTGGACCAGAAACAAGCTTCCGAGGACCGGTTTCTGGCATTCCAGCCGTCTTCAACCCGGCTTGCTTGAATCCAGTGGTGTGGAGAGCATGGGACTCACGTCTGAGCATAAACCCATCCCGCTCTGGGTGACAAATGCAAAAACCACAGTTGATGGACAGAATGCAGAACAATGTCATACGTTCACCCCAGTGGCAGAGTGGGATAAAGAACGGTGATGGATTAAACCCAGATCTTTTGACTGGGTGTGAGTGTTTGATTGATTCAGATGCTCCGTCCATCACCACCCCCTTTTTTACCGCTTTTGGCTGCCATAAGTGTGGCAGGGTATGCTCAGACGTGAGTCCCGTGCTCACTTTGCCACTGGATTCAAGCAAGCCGTGCTGAAGACGGCTGGAATGCCAGAAACCGGTCCTCGGAAGCTTGTTTCAGGTCCAGGGAAGACATGGCTTGGCAGTTCAGGCTGGGCTGTTCCCATGAGGCACAGGGTCAGACTGATTTACATATAGCCATGTCTGAACTGGGGTGGCAGAGTGGGCTAAAGAACAGTGATGGATTAAACCCAGATCTTTTGACTGGGTGTGAGTGTTTGATCGATTCAGATGCTCCGTCCATCACCACCCCCTTTTGTACCGCTTTTGGCCGCCATAAGTGTGGCAGGGTATGCTCAGACATGAGTCCCTTGCTCACTTTGCCACTGGATTCAAGCAGGCCGGGCTGAAGACGGCTGGAATGCCAGAAACCGGTCCTCGGAAGCTTGTTTCCGGTCTAGGGAAGACATAGCTTGGCAGTTCGGGCTGGACTGTTCCCATGAGGCACAGGGTCAGACTGATTTGCATATAGCCATGTCTGAACTGGGGTGGCAGAGTGGGCTAAAGAACGGTGATGGATTAAACCCAGATCTTTTGACTGGGTGTGAGTGTTTGATTGATTCAGATGCTCCGTCCATGACCACCCCCTTTTGTATCACACAAACACAGCCCTGTCGGGTGTCTTTTAAGATTCGGTAGAGCCACTAGATGATGTGCTACTCCAAATCTCAGTCTGGTTAGCACAAACTTATGGGATGGCCTAGTCACGATAACTAGATAAAAGGGGAAACCTTCAATAATATTATATCTACTGTAAACCATGACAGTGGACATAGATCCATTAGCTAATGCCCGCTTCCTTGCTCTGAAAAATAGCAATTTGATTTTCAGCTCTGATTTGGGTATCAGAGATGCGGCACTTGGGTTAATCAGAACATTTAGGTTAAATATTTGAGAGAAACAATCCACAACATATTTCAACCAGGGAATTTTTAGACATTTATCCAATAATGAACAATTCTCAATTATAGATCTATTAAAAGACTTTTCATGCTGAAGCCAAATGGAACGCCAAATCATAAGTGTCCTTAAGCATAACAGATCAATTAGGAAATTAATATCCAATTCCCGGTGGATCAGCTCAGTGGGGTGCCAGGAGGTAAACATAAGAGCTTTTTTAAAAAGGAGTTTTCCTCCAACTGCAAGTTGTAGTCACATCTGTGACCCCAGACACCCGCCCCATATAATGCCGTTGTAACATAGCTTGCTTGAGAAATCTGGAGCATATCTCTGGTACATCTGTCCCCAACTTTTGCGGCAAATCTAAAAACACCGTGGGCCTTTTTAGACATTTTATTACGGATATTATTAAACTCATTGTTCCATTTTCTGTCTTTTGAGAAGTTTATACCAAGATAACAAAACTTATCTACTTGTAGCACCTTTTCACAATCGATAAAAAAAACATTGGAAAATTTTCTTTTTATCCCGCAGGTCTTGGTGTGCATTTTCCCTTTGTTGATGATCAGCTTTCTATCCTTAATAAAGATAGAAAATCTGTCGATCAAACGCTGTAGTCCAAGGGGGTTCTTGAGAGCAGTACGGCGTCATCTGCATATAATAACACCGGTACAGAAACACCCTTGATCTGGGGGGCATCAGCATTTACATTTTTTTTAAATTGCATCTATTTCATTAATGAATAAAATAAAAAGTAGGGGGGCAGTACAGAGCCCTGTCTAATCCCTCGTTTGACAGTGAATTTAGGGGTACATTCGCCTTTAGTGCCGTAGCGCACACATGCTCGTAACTTTTCGAACAGCCTAGCAAGGAAAAAGATTATACCCTCTGGCGCTCCTAGCTGTAACAGGGTTGGCCATAATAAAGTGTGGTCAACCATATCAAAGGCGCTACTTAGATCTGCCAAACAGAGATATAAAGAGCTGTTTTTGGCTTCAGTGTATTTACCAATCAGTAAATCAAGGTTTATACACTGGTCGAGTGTACCCTGGCCCTTCCTGAAACCCTACTGGCTGTCGGCCAAAATGTCCTCTTTTTCCACCCATTCTTCAAGTCTAACCAGCATCACTCTACTCATGATCTTAACTGAGGAGCCTAGGAGGGAAATGGGATAATCATTTTTTACATCAGACCTACTGCCCTTCTTGTGTATCGGGATTATGATCAATTCCCCCCAGGTTTCTGGGGCCTCAGTACATACTGCTGCATTAAATACAATAGTCAGGAGGGGGCTCCACATCTTTGGGGCTGCTTTATAAACATCGATAGGTACCCCCTCAGGTCCCTGGGCTTTTCCTCCCTTACTTAAGCGTATGCTGAGCTCAACCTCGCTGACAGTAATATCCAGTGGTAAAACAGCCCACCTCTTGGGGTCGGTGTCTGCACAGCTATCAGAGTTAAAGATTTTGGAAAAATGTGAGACTCATCCATCACTAGGGACATTGGAGGTTAATTCTGGTATATTTTCCTCTTTAAGGAAAGGGGAGTTTATAGTAGCCCAAAATAGTGTATTATTAGATAACTCAGCGGCTTGGTTGAGAGAGTCCCAAGCCTGCTGCTGCACCTCACCCTTCCACCCTTTCAAATCTTGCTTATACTCTAATCTTAGTGCAATTATTAGATTATAGTCCCTAGACTTTTTGGCAAGTGCATTTTATAACTCAGTTAATAGGGTAGTACACGTATGATCAACCTACCGGTCCATTTCTACGCTGCACACTTTTAGTTCTGGTGAACCTGGCATCAATAGATTTGTTAATACCATTAAAAGCAGAGAAAACCCGTTCAAAATCAGTACTATTTTAAAGGATAAGGGTGATATCTATCAGGCTTTCTTTAACAATAGAACTTATAAATTCTTCAGCTTTCTCCCCTATCCATCTAAGTCTTACTCCGTTTGGTCTGTGTGGTTCCACATTGGAAACTGTTGTTCCTACTCCAACTGAGCTCTGCCCCAGAAAATACATTCTAAAATAATACAATTGTGATCCCTTAGGGAAGTGACTTCAATCCTGGGGAAGCACAATAGGGAATGATATTAGAAGAAACAATCACATGATCAATGACTGAACTGGTCTGCCGGTTTTTAAAGGTAGGGATGGTCTGACCATTTTCATCTTTGGTGAAATCCAAGATTTCCAAATCGTGACAACCCATACATTTATGTAATAATTCTCCGTAGTTGTTATGTCTAAAGTGCAGGTCATCGAACCAGCATTAATAATAACTCCACAGACTTTTTGGCCTGACAATTCACATAGCAGAATATTAAAATCACCCACCCAAATAAAATCAAAAGTAACATTTGTTTCTATATTCAAATTATCAATGACGCTAGCCAAGTCATTTACAACTGACGTCCTAGAATTATCAAAAACTTTATTGTAATAGTTTACTAGTAGAATATTGTGACCTTGGTCCTCCTGGAGCCAAAGAATCTGCATGTGTTCCCACAGTCAAATACCTTTATACAATAATTGGATGCTTGATTGAAACTAATACCAGAAGGCCACCTTTAGCTCTCCCTGAAGTAGAACCTTGCGCCAACAGATTATAAGATACAAACCCATCGTAATTAACATCTTCGCTACAGCAAGTTTCCTGGAGGCAAAGAATGTCATAGGTATCAATAAAGTTCTTCCAACCCAGAACATTCCCCTTAAATTTCAATCAGGCAATGTTCCAGCTAACAATTGTTATACCTTTAGAACCACTTGTTCTACTACAAACCAGGTTAATAATTTCATTCAGGCCATCTCCCACATTGGGGTTTCCACTTAATATATCCCCGTTATCATTAACCAAATTTGAATCGGCCATCAGGAATAGCTCAGCGTCTATATACTTTCCGCTTAATTCGATCACCTAGCTGTTTGAAGTCACACACAGGGAAGACCGACAAACTTGGATATGTCAATCATTTGAATCCAGGGAACTTAGGGCCTGATATCGGTTTAGCATTGGACCTCACAAATTGGGCGATTAATAGGTATAAAAGGTATACTTCTATTGTTATCAGGGAGCGCTTTAATAAGGTGACTGTAAAAGAAGCCAAGTGGGCACACACATACACCATTCTCATCATGTGATAGAGAGGCTGCTCTTAACAGGACAGTTGCAACATGTTGGGGGTATCTAAAATTAACAATAACACAATCACCCCTACAGTTCTTTCTAGAATTTCCAATCCAATTTACCCTTCTAGTAGCTAATAGTTGGTCAGAATAGGTAATTGGGAACCCACATTGCTTATGCAGCCAGGAAACTGTTTTATTTTTAAGGAGATTCATGTGATTCCTGTTGAGACTGGGCAGAGTGTTCAAAAGGTGGTACATTAGTTAAAACGACCACATAAGGTGCACGGTCGGGGGGAAGATTAATAAAACGACTTTTGTTTACTTCTATCGGCCCCGCCATGCTCTCTGGTACTGCTATTTCCTGTGTTTTTTTACATACTATTGGCAGGGGGTCAGGCGCAGCTACTTCGATTATACTTAACCCCCCATTGGGTGTCTTTAGGATGTCTTTGTTAACTCCAGGACCCTTCTCGGCAGCCCCAAATCTTCCTGACAGATTTATGTGGGTATTCAAAAAGTCTCCTAGTCTTAATACTTCTGCAGAGATCTGGTCAAGTTTAGCCACTAGGGGTTTAATGATCTTTTCTATCTTCGCATCCATAATACTGACTAGGAGATCAAATTGCTCAGAATTCATTTTAACTGTGCCTTTCTTATCCATTAGCTCCTCATCACCTACGGTACTTTTGGATGGTGTTTCTACTCTTTTTTTATTACGATTTCCCCCACGTTTAGTTTGTACTTTCCTACACGCCCTCATTGCTCTAGGGGCCGGGGAACGCAGTACTGGAGTATCATAAGATGTATCCAGTATATCCTGGTTGGACATTAATTGATTCAATGCAAATCTTTGCTGAGCACTTCCAATGTCTACTATGTATATACAACACTTATCCATTAGTCCCAATATATTTAGTAATTGTCCATAGTATTTAGAATCCAAAGTGTCCAAAATCAAATCCAAGTTAGTAGAGTCGCCACTATTGAAACACCAAGGTATGTTAGTACAGCATCATTTCCTTTTATTTCAATCCTGTTTTCCATCAATCAAAAAATATATAGCAGCCAACACGTGTTTAGTCTGGCATTAATATCATGCCTTTTGACTTCTTCAGGGCTGCAAGCCAAGAAGATAATAGTATTTACAATTCAGGATTTATAACATATTCTGCATTTTAGGTATAGGGGTAACTTTAGGGGTAAAGCTAACACCCACGTGTAGGGTCAAGTTCATAGAATCCATGTGATTTGTATAATGACCAAATTTGTAGAACACCCGATTATAATAGTGCATACCCTGATGTAAAGAAAATACAAGAAAAGACCCAAAGTCCCAAAATTGTCAAAAATGGGTATATAAAACTTATTTACCAAGTTGAGTACTCTTCATTAATATAGCACGAATTTGCCGTATTCTTCTCATTCTTACAAACACGAGTATGTGTAATATTACTGTTGTAGAGAGAGAAAAAAAGTACATGTAGTTCTTAAATATCATAGTTATGTGGCTAGAGTTCAGGCAAAGTCTCACTAGTGCCAAGACAGCTTACCTCTCAATAGCGGCGAGTACGCTCTCCTTGGAATCACATTCGGCAATTGGCGTGCAACACGAGCGCCATTTTCATTTCAATTATAGTATGATTCACCAGTTTGTGAATCATACTTTTTATCTTGTATAGTATCAACTATAGAGATGTTTTGCCTTATCATGACCTCTGTTTATTAGAAACTAGTGACTTGTAAATACTATGTAGTGTTAGTATCCGTGGTTGATTATTTGAGTGTTTTCTACATTTGATATTCGGAGAGATAATATTCCTTAGCCTCAACTTAGAGTAGGAATCCAAAAAGTTTTGACAAGTTAACACTTGTCGTGAATACAGGACGACTTACACTTGTAGTCAATTTAATGAATTAACCAGTGTATGTAAAACATTTCTCAACTGGCGGTATAAATTGAATGCAAAATTGTTACCCTCAATCTAAAAAACAATATTGTGAAAAATCTTAAAATGTTTGGTATCAATTCACTATTGCGAGTAATCTAGACCAAATAGCCTCATTCAGTAAAAAAACAAGTGCAAATTGGCATTGATGTGCAAAACTCAAATTTGTGCAAACCTACTGCAAAAATAGACTGCAAATTTGCAAATGGAGTACATATCTCATCACATGCAGACTCCATTTTCCATCTTCTATATTTAAGAACAGAATAATTCTCAATTACTAAAAGAGAGGAGACTCAAATCATTAATGATCTTTGTGAATCACATTTAATCTGGCTTGTTAACCCAGTTCTTTCTTCCTTGCACAAATGAACATTGCCCGTCCAGGCATCAGCTTGCCATCAATGCATTTTGGAATCGGGGCAAACTGAGTGCTGGGATGTGAGGCTGTGTGCTCCCACTCTCCTTCACTTTACAGTCACACTTTTGAGATGGTTGTAGGGCGTATAGGCATTTTACCAAATTGTGATACTATATGAGGACTAGGACTTTGGCAGACCAATATTTAATCATACATTTTCTTTAGTCATTCAGAGTCTCTGATAGGGATTGATTAGCAATTTGTGTGAATAACAAGAGTGCATGATAACACTTACTTCAAAGTCAGGCTTTAATTTTTCACTCTGCAAGACTTTCGGCAACATTTCCAGCACCCCCAAAAAGAATGTGCTGCTTTCTACTGAAGAAGGACAACTATCCTGAAACACATCTCTGGAGATACACAGCACTGGCTGCACCAACAAGGGTGAAAAACAAAAGCCTCACACTGAAGTAAGTGTTATCATGCACTTCATTTACTATGATGTATCAGGGCAAACTGAGTGCTGGGTTGTGAGGCAGCATGCACCCACTCTCCTGTTTGAAAAGGCTCCCTTTAGCCAATGAGCTGACAAGCTCTGGTTGATGCACCTGCACTCAGTGAGTGGTACAGAGACCTGAGAAGACTTTGTGCAAAATATACAGCACCATCAAAAAGAATGTGTTGCTCTCAACTGAAGGACAACTATCCTGAATCATGTGTCTAGAGATACACATCACTGGCTGCACCAACAAGGGTGAAAAACTAAAGCCTGACTCTGAAGTAATTGTTATTATGCACTGCATTTAATATGATACATCGGGGCAAACTCAGTGCTAGAATGTGAGGCAGTGTGTGCCCACCCTCCTACTGTTTGAAAAGCCTTCCTTTGAGCTAAGGTGCTGACGAGCTCTGGTTGATGCACCTGTGCCCAGCGAGTGGTACAAAGACCTGACAAGACTTTGGGCAGCATTTCCAACACCCCCAAAAATAATGTGTTGCTTTTTACTGAAGAATGTGAACTCTCCTGAAACACATGTCTTGAGATACACAGCACTGGCTGCACTAACAAGGGTGAAAAACTAAAGCCAGACACTGAGGTAAGTGTTATCCTGCACTGCATTTAATATGATGCATTGGAGCAAACTGAGTGCTGGGATGTGACGCAGTGTGCGCCCACCCTCTTCCTGTGACTGTAAAGTGCTCATGTGAATTAAAATCCTGTTGCCCACTAATATGAAACATGTACACTTTTATCACCACACGGACTGGCTAGAGTATATCTTTTTATTCTTGGATCAGTTCTCCCCATTATATAAATCTTCCTCAATATTGTTACTTTTGTATTGAACCTGAGGATGTCCCTTGACTCCACTTGTTTGAGGTAGCATTCTCTGTTGTCTACTCTGATCCTGCTAGACACTTGATATAATACAGACTAGGTCAAATTCTCTACCCTGCCCTCATGTACTGATTCAAAATGTCTCGCCACAAGGTACGACTGGTCTTTATGTTTAATAACTCTGAAATGTTACAAAATTAGTTGATGGACCTTTAGAATTTTGCTGCCTATGTACATATTAGAGCAAGTGCATTTCAAAGCATGGACCGCAACTCACTCTTACGGATGGGTGTTTTCTTGATATTTCAAACCCCACCAGAGAAGGGTAAAGCCAACTGTGTAGTTCTAACTGCATAGTTGCAGCATTGTTCCTATGGCACTTCTTGAAACCACCACTTCCAGTTAACCACATCCCTTGATGCTGTATTCCCGGACAACTAACTACCAAATCATTTCTCATTGATCTGGCTCTCCAGAATGCAATGATTGGCCTGCAATGTACCTGTGGGCCAATCATGGGGCCAATGCGAAGGAAATGCCAGTGATGTTGCAGGATCTGTCTTACTTTCTGATGCTGGATGCTTAAACCTGTTATCAGTCGAATTTCTTTCTGGCTTTGTGATCTTCAAATATTTTCCAAGAAGAGCAGCTGCTCTCTTTAGAGTTTACTCTGACTCTAGCCCCTTCAAGGACCTTTTAATTATAACCCCAGGCAGTGAATCTGTCAATCAGTTCCTGGTGGGCCAGCTCCAGTTGTACAGTGCTGCTGCAATTATTCTGCATTCACAGATTCTCCACATGCTGGATGCTGTACTTGGGATTTATTGGGATGAAAAGTGTGAGCATGCAACACTGTACTGCCAGCAGTCTTATTATGCAGCTTGCCTTGATCTATGTACACAGTATGATCTAAGAATTGGCTTCCTGTTTGTGGGGGTTCCTGGTGTTTGTAATGGGGGGTTTGCGAGTCTTGGGGCAATGCTGGGTATGAATAATTTTGCTTGCTTGCAAGTGGTTTGAATACAATCCATGGTGGGTAAGGGGGGATTTGGGCCTACTTTACTTTCAAAGTACGTTTTGTCACCATTTTCTACTAGGCCTCGTTTTTGGAGATCTGACTGGGGGTCTTCTACATTTTTGCGACCAGGTTTAGTAAGGGTCTGGGAGCACTGCTGGGAAGGTCTAATTTTGTTCTAAAACACAGTTTACAGTACACCTAGCTTGAGGGGAAAGATCCGCTAAATTAATTCGCCCATACTTATTTATCCTTCAAAGGGAGACTCAGACAGAGTACGCACTTTCAAAAATATTGTACTGTCTATTAGGAAACTCAAATTGTGACTTTTTGCACTACACAGTGTACATATCTTATATTTATTTGTCAGTGGTGTTCTAATATCACTTCCTGGCTTCACTTTAGCGAGCCACAATTCAGCATACACCAGGCAGGCAGTGGACAGGGTGTCTTCTGGTCACCAACATTGATGGACGGAGCGTCAGATGGAATGGAGGAGTCCAGCTAATAAGAGGAATGGTTGGATGCATGCAACTTACCAAATTCAACAGGACAACTACAGCAACATACAGATACAGTATCCGTTCTTTTCTAATTATTTTTTAAGTAATGTTATTGCTGTGAACTTCTATGAGTGTGACTCTGCATTTCTTTGATCTCTGCTTCTAAATTCATCCCTACAGCCATTGTATAGGTTTTACTTCTGCTATTTTTTAAACCTAATTTAATGTAGCAAGTGAAAACACATGATTATTACTGCAGCCCTGTACTGTTGCATTCTTTCATTCACGGTTGTCGTAAGTACTACTTACTTTTCAGTAACCATGCATGCAGTAGTGCATGCACTTCCTTTATGTCACTTAAAAGATTTATGGATAGCTTTGTACCCAAAGATTTGTTTATCTTCAATTATTGTTTGTCCATGCTCTGCTTTTTTTTTTGTCTCTCAACAAAACTTTCCAAAAAAACCCCATTCCCATCCATTTTCCAAACCCTAACCCTCTTCCCCCGGGCTGTGTGGTTTTGATTGATGGTTTTGATTGATGTGTGACTAAATGACAGAAATAATTCCACACACTTGCTGGGGAGGATAAGGTCATAGCAACAGGTTGGTGAAGGAATCTGAGGATATATTCTTACTCAGCTTGACACAGAGTCACTATTGGCAAATGAAAGCAGATTTTCATGTGCGCCATCAACTTGATTGGTCATCAAGAACATCCTCCTCCTAGACGTGGCAAATTATTACGCTGATGTGTCCTTCACCTTCAGTACTATTTCTTGTAGTAGTAACCATTTGCTATATTCTCTATCATACCATTTTAATGCTACAGTAAGGACAAACAAGGTTTCATTTTCTTTTTTTTCAGATGCTGCAACTGCCACTGTGTAACACCACTAGTACCACCACAATGATGACACGGGAAATGGCGATTCAGGTTTGCCCAGGAGAAGGGATGACATTTCATCCGCCCAGGATTGCAAACCTGAATCGCCATTTCCCCTGCAGCCAGCCCTGAGCCTAGCCCTATTTCTAAACACAAATTACAGGTAAGATAAGTGTTTGGGGGGAGGTAGTATAATGGAGTATTAGGAGAGATGAGAGACTGACGGTAGTACTAGTAAAGTCCTAGGACTATTGAATTCACTTACTCTGTGAGAGGCACTTAGTTTTGAAAACCTTTTGGGCAATTACTTACACAACTTGAATCAAGATGCCACTTAAGTTTCAGGAAAACAAACTTACTGTTAAACCCCCCCCACCCACCAGCCTCAAAAGCAGTAAAAAAAACATGTATGCTAAGATAAAGTTTAAAGTATATTTAATCCCTAACATAAATAATCTCCCGCAAGACCCAACCCACCTCCACTCCCTAACCCCAACGAATGTCCGTGAAAAGTCCAAAAAACCCAACTCCCAATTCCCACCCCCAGAAGTCTTTAAAAAAGGGGCAAGGGACAGTCTCCTCCTACTGCTGGCTGCTGTTGACTTTTTGTGCCAGGTCGGCATGCTCCTTGCGGAGGGTCTCGAGCAGGGTTTTGGTGTTGAGCACCTCCTGCTCGAGGTAGGACACCCTGAGTGAAAGGCGGTACAACATTTTTTTGTTACTGCTGTGGGGGGCAGCTGATTTCTTTGCTGCTCGGCGGTGGGGGGTAGCTCCGTACCGCTGGAGACCTGCTGCGCTGACCGGCTGACCCAGGGAGCGCGGAGGAGGAAGCAGGTGTCACCGTGGATGTTGTCTACGTTTTCTGTGTGTCCTCCTCCTCCTGGGCAACCAGCTGCCGATGTTCGGCGACAGTCGCCTCCAGCCTCCGTTGCCGGGCCCTTTTAGCCAGCTCCTTCCTTGTTGGTTTGGAAGGAGCATCTATATGAAGAAAGAAAGACATAGTCTGTAACCAATGCTCTTTAAGATTAACACAAAATGATTCAGCAGAAAGTTGTGTCGCAGTAGAACTAGCAACTTGCAAGCGCAGTACATAACTATTGTGGACAGTATCTATCTAACCTCCCACTTCTTCATCCTTGCTCTTGTGGTACTGAAAATTCGGGACTCAGGTGTTCTGTGGTACCGAAATTCGGGACTCGTGTCATAAACATCGTTGTATCATGACGAATTTGGTAACAGCAGACCGTAAACAGTGAGTTCAGCAAGTGCGAGTGTTTTCGTCATGTTACACCAATGGATTCACTGTGTATTTGAAGGTTTTGTTTTGAACCCTCAGGTTCCATCTTGTGCATAGCAGCCATTTTGTGGATTGCCCTTACAGTAGGCCCTCACCGTGGCAGAACAAGTATTTAAGGACATAACCTTAGAATCGGTATGTGCTGACTCCTGCATGACCTTGGTGAGCTGAGTCCACTGCCTGAAGCCAAACCTGTTCAGGCAGTTCCTTTCCCAGTGGCCGAATGAGATTAGCATCCAGGTGCACATGTCGTAAACCTTTTCATCACATACAAACTATGTCTAATCTTACACACACCTGTCTCGGTTTCTTTCTTTATGACTTGCTTTACGATGGGGAGGTGCCCGTTTTGATTAGGGGTCCGTCGATATCTGATGGAAATACTGGACCTCGCGGGGTAATTAATTATGAGCTGGACGAACAGAAATGTGGGCTTATCATCATGACTTTGCTTTTCCTTTGTAGTAAAAATATGTGAATGATCAACTGTAAAGTAAGGAATGTTTGCCTAGGTCATAATAAATGGTATAAAAGGTCTGTGCTGAGGCCATTCAGGAGGCTGCCTCATTCAGTTGCTTTAGGTGTGACTGGGAGACGTAGCCTCACAATTAATTGTAATAAAAATGTCTTTTCATATTTCAGATTCTCTGTTGATTTCTTTGCTGCTTTTGAATGGACTACTTATTGGTAAGACCCCTGAGAAGGAGTTTGACATTTTTTAGGTACTTCACTCTAACATTAGTGGGAGTTTAAGGAATCAATTCTACGAGCACTATGGACTCACTCCATTAGAGTCAACTATGACAGTACACCAGTCTTATTCTTCTTCTTCTCTCTTGTTTAGCAAAATTGGTACGTTAACTTCTGCAAGCCGGCATAATGCCAGCACAGTCAACTTGCACCCGAGAAAAACAGACGCCCGCCATGATGAGTGAGACAGACTTCCGTTACTGTACCAGTCCAGTACATGCAGGTGGTGATGCTCTTACTTTTCTATTACGGGTGGCACTGAGAATACTCTGTTACAAGGGCTACTGCTTAATTAATTTAACTTTCAACCTACAGTGCCAATAAATACTAGAAAAGGAAAATGAAGAAGATAAATAATCTGATTATCTATCACTGCACATGGTATGTATTTGCTTACATATAGAATGACTTTAGGTGCTTTGCTTTTTATTGAGTGAACAGTGATACATCCACACATGAATGACCCAGTTCTACTAAACTTATTAACAGAGGTAGTGAGTGGCCATTGTAATAGCCGGATATATGCTGTGCTTGCAATACAAACTACTGCTACTATTCATGGTAGTATTCGGACAAAATTAATTTAAAACTTCTTTTCCTTGCCTTTCCTACACTGGGACGGACGTGCGGGTGCGGTGTTACATGCTCTTAAAAGTAACACTTAGTTCATCCGATGACCGTCTACTCTCTCTAGATACACATATGCTATCTAAGAGTCAGATAGTACCATGATCCAGGCACCCATCCATTCAAACTATATGTCAATCATTCTTCATCATGTCTCTCATCTGGACAAACCTTACGTTTTCTCACGGGAAAACAACCTTTTCATTTTATTTGGTAAACCGCAAGCCATACATCCGTGCTTGACTTGCATTTGAATTTCAACCAAAGGATATATTGCGCACACATACAGTTTCTGTTTCACCCACCCAGGCTGTTCTCCTTCCACCCATCCTTGCTTCATCCTTCACCCAGCCATGCATCATATTCCTTCCCAGCCACCAAGGGTACCAATCAAACACGTATCATTCTTCTTTGTCAGTCATCATTACTTTTAACTTGCTCGTCCTTCCACACTTACTTTCACCCTTCTTTCGCTTTTCGTTCATTCCATCCATCAAGTTCAACTCAGATCTGATTTGGATTCTCGAAAAAAAATTCACTGCTGAGTTGAAGTAAATTTAGAGGAGGCTACTACCTGGTTGATAAAAACTTTGTTCTAAATTTGAAAGTCTGCTTAACAGTATAGTAACTTAACTGTTTAACATATATACTACACCCGTGCAGAGAGCACACTCTGCAGTCTTCAATCTCAATAAGTAAGGAATATAAGAGCTTACCACTGCCTGCCACTACCGTGACAACCCGCACAGCAGTTTCCTCCGGCACTTGCACCGCCTCCTCCCCAGAAGTGTCCACCTCCACCTCCGCGCTGGGCCCGGCACCAGATGTTCCACCTACAAAGTACATTTAAGAATGTTACATGTCATAGACATACACCACTCACTAGTATTTTGTCTAGGAATGAAGAAATGTGAATACAGAAACCAATCTAATAATTTGTGACTGTCTACTCTAAAGTAAAAATTTCCATTTTTCAAGGGAAGGGTGTTGTCTTGCTGCACTTTTTGGCACAACTGATGAATGCTTGCCTTTTAACACACACCATTTTTCTCATAACAGACAGAAGCTTCACTTCTAAGAACAAGAGCAAGATCAGATCATCATCACTAGGACGGAGTGACCAACGATTCAGCACCAAAAAGAAAAATTAAAGTTCAAACCAGGTGAGGGCTCGGCTCGCCCACAATAAATGTGTGAAATAAATCACTGAGCACTTTTCCATTTTTAATCAACCGTTTATGTTTTATGACAAGCTTGATTTTAATAAATGTTTTTACTTTTAATAAAGCTTTAAAACTGAAATAGACTCTGTGGTTTTTGGTCAAGAGTGACTGAGCAAAAGGTTTTGCAATTTGCAAGCATGAGTCCGTGCCTCTGACACTTCTGGACTCTGACTCCGTACTCTTGTCCTGCGTTGGATAATCATAATGGGGATCAATCATCGATGAATTTGGGACCTAAATGACTCTGCAACCCTATATAGTCAGTAAGGAGATTGGGGGTTCTTCAAAGTCTGATATCACTGAGGTATGTGGAAAGTCTACCTGCGCCTATTATAATTGATAAGCAATGCACTATTTAGTGTCCATAGTTCTGTTTGTGCAGATTTGTCCCTGCAACAGTAGTAGTATGGATTGTCCTCCTATCCAAACCAAAAGTAAAGTAGTATCCTATTCTTTCTTGGTGGTCATTCATATTTTATTGTTGGTAATTGTCAAAGCATAAACATTTAGAAGACTTGAAAAGACATTATGGACAATCCCAGAGGACTGCACTCAGTGCATAGAGCTATTGCTGACTAGAATAGGAGTTTTGTTTAACACCTTTTGCCAAATGTGCAATCTTAGTTAGCTACACAGACAGACTAATAAGAATAATCTCGTAATACCACAGGGAGTTATAGTAGAGGCAGGATAAGAATTTAAATACAGTCTACAAGAAGATAAAAGATGATTTAAAAAAATCAAATGAGGAACGCTAGGAAAAAATAGGTACTCTATATTAAAATTAAAACTTACCAGCAAAGGAGCCCTCGTCTGACCGATCCTGGCCTTGTACAGCAGCAGCAGCCGATACCCCCTCCTCCTCTGTCCTCTTGACCCTGGGGGGAGCTGATGTACAACAAGAAAGAAAGAAAGACCCGGAAACATGGATGATTGTTGTCAACCAAATGAAACATTTCAAAAGAACAATAACAACATTTTTTGGCGAAATAGCAAATAGACAACTATTCCAAGGGATATATTGACCTATCTCATGTGGTCTACTTGATTTGTGAACCGTCGACTTGGAAAGTTATGTAACTCACTAAACAAACTATTAAAAATGTTTGCCTAGGACTGGCAGGCAGCAGTACGCAGCAAGCGAAGTGACAGACAAACTCCATCGTGATTGCAGATCAGTGACAACACTAAAAAGTTTCCTGCTACATTAACCAGTCATTAAAATACTCAAACTATCAATCCACCACCACTATTTCTTCTTATTGCCAGGTGTACAAAGGAAGGACTGGACTTGAGTCAATTCAATTCATAAAGCTTTATTCGGAGTATTAAAAAGCATTTCCATAAAAGCACATACAGTTACAGATACAAACATTTCATTAAAAGAAAACACATAATACATATATTATCCAGAGGGGGGGTGGAATAAATATTTAAAATGATTAAAAACACATACTTTTCCTGGCGCTAATTGCTTTAAGCAAAAATGTAGCAGTAAAAAAGCAAATGTCCGGATGGTGCAAATTAAAAAGCAGTTTCATAGAGTCCGTGATTGTTCTCACTCCAAATCTTTTCAACATCGGCTTTAGGAAGAATTTCCGTAGTTCACTATACAATTCGCATGATAAAAGAAAGTGCTTAGTGCTCTGCTCCGTTTTATTATCACATACACAGGGTCCATTAGGGCGCATTTTAATATTAGGGCACGCAACAAGATAATGTACTATTCCCATCCTCATTCTGGTTAGTACAAACTGGTGCGAAATTCTGGTTACCTGTGACAAATACGGAAGAAATCCAGTAAAATCATTCATGCTATTGTACAGTATACATGTGGATAGTTTAGAATCCTCAAAAAAATGCCTTTCGTTGCAATAGTTCAAAAAAATTATTTTCATATTTAATTTAGAGATATCCGAGGCACTGTATGGATCATTGATCACATTAAGCCCAAAAATCTTTTGGGAGCATTCAATAATGTATTTAATCCAAGGGATCTTTAAATGCTGGTCTAAAGAAAGGCAATCCTCAATAATAGCTCTGTTCAATGAGGTGCCATCGCTGAGCCAAATAGAGCGCCACAAATAATAAGGGTCTTAACATGATCATATCACTTAGGGTTTGAATCCCTGTTTCCTTATGAACCAAGGTGTTGGAGGTAGACTTAGGTAAACACAGGAGCCTTTTCAGGAAATTATTCTCCTCCACCTGAAGGCTCACCGCTGGTGACACACCCCATACACCAGCCCCATAAAGGTCTGCAGAGAGACATCTAGATTGATACATTTTTAACATGTCTTTAATACGTCTGCTCCCCAGCTTCTTGGCAAATACAAAGACCCCATTAGCACTCCTAATCATCTTTGTTTTAACAACTTTATTTTCAGTATCCCAGCTACCATTATTTGAAAAAGTAATTCCCAAGTAGCAGAAGTTTTCAACTTTTTGGACCGGTTAACCATCAATAAAATAATGGGATTTACCTTTCATTTTAGCTCCCCCAGGCCCACACTCCATCACATATGTTTTTGATTTATTGATCACCAGTTTCCTGTTTTTGATGAACTGCACAAAGCAGTCCATCAGACGTTGAAGACCCAGGGGAGTCCTGGACAGTAACACGGCGTCATCCGCATAGAGTAACACGGGTATGTTAACTCTAGGGGCATCCGCCGTGACTGTCTGCAGGACAGAATCTCCCTCATTTATGAAGAGGGTAAAAAGCAGGGGTGCTAAAACACACCCCTGTCTAATTCCCCTCCCGATCCTCAACTTGGTCGTACACTCCCCATTATGTCCATATCGAACACTGGTGCTAAGCTTTTCGTACAGGCCGGCCAGGAAATATATTATACCTTCAGGAGCCCCATTTCTAATAGCTTGGCCCATAATATAGCGTGGTCTACCATATCAAAAGCGCTGCTTAGGTCAGCAAAACATAAATAAAGCAACCCTTTTTTGGCCTGGGTATATTTCCCTACCAAGAGCTCTAGATTCAGACACTGCTCAATGGTGCCACGTCCTTTTCTGAATCCAAACTGGCAGTTAGTTAAGATCTCATTGGTTTCTGCCCATTCCTCTAGTCTTACTAAAAGGACCCGACTCATAATTTTGACAGATGAGTCCAGTAAGGATATTGGTCGATAATTTTTAGCATCGCCCCGGTCACCTTTCTTGTAAATAGGGACGATTATTGATTCCTCCCAAGTAGACGGTATTTTACAGCAAATAGCTGCATTGAAGATTTTAGCCAACAATGGGCCCCAAATCTCCGGTGCGGTCTTATACACGTCTATGGGTACACCATCGGGTCCCTGGGCCTTCCCTCCCTTACTGGCTCTTATGCTAACCATAACCTCATCTATGGTGATATCTAAGGCTATGATGGGCCAGCCTTCTCCATTGGAGACAGGTCTATTACTCGAATCAAAAATAATGGAGAAATGTTGGATCCAAGATTCCATACTCACATTTGATGTGAGTTCTGGTACCTTTTCATCTTTTAGGAATGGACTATTCACCGTAGACCAAAACAAAGTACAATTCTTCAATTCTGCTGCTTGACTGAAGTTGTCCCACGCTTCCTGCTGTAATTCAGCTTTTCTGCGTTTAAGGATCAAATTATAATCCTGCCTAAGTTGGATCACCAGACTCTTATCTCTTGGTTTAACTGCTAAAGCCTCTTTAAGATCCCCCCGGGCAGTAGAGCAAGCATGATCAAACCATCCCCTTTTCTATCTTTTCTTGTGCCCAACCTCTTTGGTAAACTTCTTATTGATGGTTGAATTAATTCTATCAAAGTGGTCAATACTGGCAGCCGAGGTTTCATCCTGTTCTAAAATTGCCATGATTTCCATCAGACAACTAGAAATGATGGACTCAGATGTTATGTCCTCTTTTTCTCCCTTCCACCTCAACCTATACCCATTCTGCCTATGGGGTTCAATATTAACCATACTACCCTGTTCACGTATATAGACATTGTTCCATATTATTACTTCAGTAGTTAAACAGTTATGATCACTTAACATAACATCAATCACCTTGGGCACTGAACATAACGGAATAAGGGTTGAAGACATGCATATAAAATCAATAATAGTGTTAGCGTCCCTTCCTTTAAAAGTCGGTATATTTTCACCCGCATCATTTTTGACATTTTCCATAATTTCCATATCATAGTGTATCAGAAAGTTATTCAGGGTCTCTCCATAGGAGTGATGGGGAAAATGAACATCAGCATCCCCCAAACGATTATACACACCGCATAACTTCTGAGATGATAATGGGCATACTGAGACATTAAAATCCCCCACAAAAATAAATTCAAAAACACCATTAAAATTTTTAACACAATTATTCAATGCCCTATCTAATTCATTGCAACATGTCTAGTGCCATCAAATATATTATTGTAGAAATTAATCAAAAGTATATTTCTAACCCGCTTCTTGTGCTAGCCATAGAATTTGTGAATGAGCCCCCACTTTTACATACTTTTTCACCGAGATAGGTAATTTGACTGAAATCAACACCAACAACCCTCCTTTACCTCTACCATGGGTTGAGGCCAAGGCAGGAAGTTCATAGGATACAAAGCCATCAATGCCATTAAAGTTTTTACACCAGGTTTCCTGAAGGCAAAGAATGTCAAATAAGTTCACGAAATCTTTCCATCCTAGCATATCCTCCTTGGCCACTAGGCCTGCAATATTCCAGCTGGCGATATAACAAGTTACACTATCACTCTCATGGCTGACAATAGGCGGTTCATCACTAAGTATGGGCATGTTATTCTCTATGTTAAAAAGCTCTATGTTATACATTGGATTTGAGACTTCTCCCCCTATCGGCATACAATCTATAATCACATTATCGTCCAATTCATTTACAGACATACTTACTTCTCCATAATTATTACTATTTGCATCACCCCGGGAAAGGTCAATCTCATGTCAATCATTTTGATCTAAAAAGCTCAATGACTGATACCTGTTCTGAATTAGGACTTGATAGACCATCCCACTAACAGGCAAAGAGGTACTACCATAGGTTGTAAATAGGTTGGGGGTATGTGTTATAAATTTATTCCCGCCTGTCACAGGATTCACCATATGCATCGGCGGGGTAAATGTACCATCCTGAAAACCAGGACAGAAGTTAGGCAACACAGGTCTACTTACAAAAGATGGGTAAGTAAAGTTGCTCGTTACCCCCTCCCCGCAATTAACAGAAGGCAGCCTGCTAAGATGGTTATAAAAATAACCCAGTGGTCTGGCAACTACATCTGTCTCTGACTGCGTGATTGAGGCTGCTCTGAGCAAAACAGTCGCAACATGTTGCGGGTGCTTAAAATTAATGATCACACAATCACCCCCACATGTCTTTTTGGTGTTACCGATCCAATTGACTCTTCTGATAGAGATAATTTGATCAGAGTAGCCAACTGGGTAACCACAATGGCGGTTTAACCAGGAAATTTTTTATTCTTCAAAGATTCCGCTGACTCCTGAGTAGTAGGGACCTGGGTTAAGATCGGGACATTAGTTAAGACCACAACGTAGGGTACACATTCAGGTGGAAGGTCTACTGGACGCCTACATATCCGTATGGGTACCCCATTAGTTCCCCCTGTGGCAGCAGGTAAAGCTAAGACCGCTGGTACCGGAGCTGTCTTAGGAGCTGATATAGGTCTAACATAATTCTGTAAAGTACCCGACATTGTGCTTGTTGACCCAGCAATTAATTGCTTTGAGGGTCTGCCTGCCTCCTGAGCCAATTTAAGTGTTGGTACAGGTAGCTCTTTAGGTAGTTGTTTCCTGGTGTTAGTGGGAGGGGCACTATTTATGGGTCGTGATTGTGACTGCACCCTATCCTTTGTAGAGACAGAGGTTGAGCACGCTGGTATTTTAATATCTAATATAGATTTTTCCAATTTATCGGCATGCTGATCCATCACGGCCCTTACTCTTACTACTTCTGCCCGCAAATCATCAATTTTGGTTAACAAGGGCTCTACCACCATATTAAATTTGCTATAGATAGTACTCAGTACCAGGTCAATTTGGTCGGGCTTAATGGAAACAAAATTGTCATTTGCTAATGACCCTATTTCCTCGGCGCTCTCCTTGTGTATGGCGTCTTTTTTGTTCTTTCTAATAGAGTGATTACCCCGCTTAGGTGCCGTTTTCCTACAGGCTCGCATAAATTTAGTAGCCCTAACGGACTGCTGAGGTGTACCCCCGGGGTTCTCACATGGGTCATCTTCCACCCTTATCAAATTGTCTGGAGCCGTAGTTAAATCAACATTGTCACTGATATTATCATACTCCACTGCTGTGTCTGTCTCATTGACGATAATATCTGCATTATTAAGATCCTCAGATGGAATCAGTGGGAGGTCTGGAACAGTACTTTTCCCCAGAGATTTCCTTCTGTCACTATTGATTCTGGAAACTACTTTCAGCAAATAGTTATCCGGTAAAGTAGTTTGGACTGACATTTTGGGGTTGATCAGGGGTCTCAAATAATTAGTTTTTTTAAAACAAAAGGAACAAAGTTGTTTCCACAAATATTCACCTACAAGTACTCACAGGTCGAACCAAATGAGTGGCCCTGCCCGGCCTCTTCTGGCCCCTGACGGCCACAGACGGCCCCGCCCTTGTCCCGGGCTTCTCCCGGTCGCTCCCGCGCGCGACTCGCGGGGCGAGAGGGGGTGTCAGCCTCTTACTGGCGCCTCCGGGCGCTCTTGGCGCGTCACGGGCGCGCTGCCGCCCCAGAGGCTGCTGGGGAGTGTGGTCCGGTCTGTCCGGTCTGCCTCCCGGCGTCTTGCGCTACCACCGTTCCCCTCACGGCTCTGCCCGATGGCGAGGTAGCAGGTATGCCTCTGGTGTTCCCCCCTGGGCTCCCGGGGGGTCAGCCTTTTACTGGCGCCTCCGGGCGCTCTTGGCGCGTCACGGGCGCGCTGCTGCCCCAGAGGCTGCTGGGGAGTGTGGTCCGGTCTGTCCGGTCTGCCTCCCGGCGTCTTGCGCTGCCGCCGTTCCCCTCACGGCTCTGCCCGATGGCGAGGTAGCAGGTATGCCTCTGGTGTTCCCCTTGAGTCTGTAGGGGCAGATTTACAAGCCCCTTGCGGCTCTTTTGCTCCGTTGCTGCGTGACTTTTGTGACGCAGTGGCAGAACAAAAGAGGCGCCATGGTGCGGCGTATATTAACAACGTGACTCATATGGGAGATGCATCACGTTGTAAAGCCCTGCGCCATCAGGGTGCGTTCTGGCGCAAGGGAGGGCGTTCTGCCCAGGAACGCATCCTAAAAGTGGCTGAGGGAAATCTACAAGATTTCAATCCGTCACTTTTAGGACAATGATGTGTCACTAAAACCCTGCGCCTGCTTGAAGCAGACGTACGGCTTGATGCAGCATTGGGGAGATAGGTCACCCCAGAGCATTGCTGGAGCTGCGCCATCGTTGCGACGCAACTCCAGCAATGCACTGCCTTCACAACACAGATGCGTAAAGTTTTGGTGACGTTTTGGGCCCATAGTGCGCCGCATTGTAAATACGGCGCACCATGGGTGGTGGTGGCATGGCGCACAATTACTGGCGCATCCCTGCTACTTTGCAGGGATGCGCCAGTAATTGCAAATCTGCCCCTTAGTGTCTAGCATTACGCAGTTCTGTAAACTACACTCATATATAATTTCTCAGGCCACTGAAATGAACACAAAATCGAAAACAAATAAGCATAGTAGCAACGCTACTGAGAAGGAGAGCAGTGCACCTGAAATGCACAGAAGATTTTGAAATATAATTTACCTACAATGTAATCGGCTGCATTATTGCTCTTGGTAGAATACAAAAATTGCAATATAATACAAACAGAGTAGTGATGAAATAGCTACTACTACTCACCAAGCCCGGGGATCTCGATGCCGAGCAGGTCGAGCAGGTCGCGTTCCCGGTCCAGGAGATCCGTCCAACGGTGGGTGGCCTGGTTGTAGGTACGCCGGACCCAGTGTGAGAATACATGGCCTGGCACACCTTCTCCCACTGCTTCCGTCGCTCCCGGAGCCCGTAGCCGCTTGCAATCCTGCCACCTGCCATGATGGTCCTGGGGAGGCGGCGCTGTACATAGAACACTAGTGCGGCCACCTCCTCCACGCTAAAAATCTCCTGTGGCATCACTAACTCCCCCCTCAAACGCCCGCAAGGGAGCCGGGCACGGGGTGCGGGACCCTTACCCTTCTTGGGCTGCTTCCTGGCTCCCTTTACCATGGTCTGGGCAGAAAGGAAGGTAAATAATAAATAAGAAATAGAATAGGGAAGAAGAAAAGAAAAGAGTTTAAAAAAGTAGTTTAGAATTAACCAAAAGTAGCAGAAAACACAAAAATATAGAGCTAGAATAATAGAGGGATAGATAATAAGTAAAATAGATAAAAAAAACTTCAAACAAGCAAAGGATGGCAGAGATTGGGAGAGGATACAGAAAGCATGCCCAGAACCATAGCAATGAATGAAAAACAAGATGGCCACGCCCGTTCACGACCGCGTGGGTACGTTTGCGCGAGATGTCCCCTGCGATCACACGCGAACTTGTACTAGCGAGCCGCACAATTTGCGAGATTACACATAGCACCCGGAAACAGACATACGTCACGCAAACAAGATGGCCGCACCCATGTATGACTGCTAGGGTAACTTCGCCTCGTTGCGCTACTAGCGGCTTGCGAAAACGCAAACAAACAGGCGAACTAACACGCCGGAAAAACAATCGCATATTTGTACGAATTTGCGGTTTCTGAATTCGATCTCGCGCAAATTCGCGCCCTGCGAATCCCGCGAAATTGCAGAAAAACGATTTTTGAAAAACTGAAAGCACTCAGCAGGTGCAAAAGTTCAAGCTCATCATTAGTAACCATTCCCTGTAGTGCTTCCTGAGGATCGCCTCCAGAGTTCAGTTGCCTACTTGCAACTATTCTATGACCCTGCTCTGACCCACACAGCAGGCTCAGGGAATAGCTACAAGTATGCCACAAAGGTCCTGTTAAAAAAGTGACACTGCAACGGAAAGCAATTACAGATAAGGAAGCAGGTGCCAGACTGGAAGTTCAAATTCAGTGACACATTAATCAACCCCTAATTCATTCATGTAAGTTGAGGCAGGGCAGGTGTGCTAACGAATTTTGCAAAACTGAAAGCACTTAGCAGGTGCAAAAGTTCAAGCTCATCATTAATTAGGAAGTACTTACAGCTAAGGAAGCAGGAGCCAGCTCAAATTCAGTGACACATTAATCAGCCCCAAATTAATTCATGTCAGTTGAGGCAGGGCAGGTGTGCTTTTCCCCCCATAATCTACAGTGATGAACCAGAGGGTGGCAGTGATGTACCAGAGGGTGGCATGGGTGAGACAGAGGGTGGCAGTGGTGAAACAGAGGGTGCTGTGATGAACCAGACATAGAAACAACATGGTCGCGACCGTTGCGACCCGACAAGTAAGTTCGCATTTGCGAACTGGTAAAAAACCCTTGCGAACTGGGAGAAACCCTTGCGAACACAAAAAAAAATCCGCAATTTCGCGAAAGTTCGCGGATTTTGTTGATTGTGAATTTGTGAATAAGGGAATTTGCGAATCGTGAATTCGTAAAATTCTCCCATGCTTACAAAAAATAAAAAATATATTATATGTATGTAAGAGATTTCTAAAGTGCTGGAATCTTCCCCGCAGGGGTATCTCTATACGCTAATTGGAGAATAATACTTATATACTTAGGGCCATTTTTACAACAAAGTAACACATCATGGTGCTGAAAGCCATGTGGCTGTGTCATGCTGCGATACTTTCAGAGTAAAGGAAAATGTCAGTTTTGCAACAATATGATGTATCCCTGTGCTCTCCCCTAAGCTGGCGCACAACTGCCTGCCATGCATCAACTCAGGAACCCTTGCACCGTGGTGCAAAATGTGCCTGTGTGGCGAGGATGATTGCTGTCATGCAGGAAGGGACAGGTGGTTTCTTCTTTCTATGTATGCTTCAGAATACACCAAGTTTAGAAAGAGGAAAAAGTATTTCTCCTCATTGCGCCTACCTATGCCTCCCCTCTGGATGTGTGGGATTCTTACCAAACACTGTTAATCTGGAAATGCTGCAGAATCCCTGGGTGTTGCATGGGAACACCCACAACAACACCCATGGAACGCCCATTCACGCAAAGTGCTGCATGAAAAGGGGCTGCATTTTCAAGGACATGAAAAGCCACGTAGGGTGACTTTATGTATACTTGCAAACATGAAGCACCATACTGCACTGCATGACAAAAAGTGATGCACCTGCGGCAAAAGGAGATTGTAAATATGCCCCCTACTTTGCAATGGAATGTACTAGAAAATTGAAGTGAATCAATAAATACTTTTAATTCTTGTGAATTATTCCGTCTGTCTTTTAAACATATTGCATATCTGGTAGAGGAGCCAAACTCAGCTTCCTTCTAAATAACTACACTTGCAAAGAAGGCAAGATTTCCTGGTCTTAAGGACATTATACATTACTCACAAAAAGGTGTATATTTTTATTTGAGTGCTCATCAAACTAAGCAATGTTTGTTTCCCTACAGACTTGGAGAAAAAGATTTATAGCCTTAATTTGAGTTTTGTGAAACAGGAGCACTTCAATAAAGCAGTGGTGCTCTCACCCCTCCAAATTTGCAGTTTTCTTGCTCTACTTAGTGTTAGTAGAAGAAGTGTGTTTACTCCAGCGAAGCCTCTGCTGGTTTGCTTGAGTAATCCTCTGACTAGTCAGCACATCGGACAAAGGGCTGCCAGACTGTGATGGTTACTCTACCCTATTAAGGGATGGTAGACCCATTTTCGCTGCCTATCTCAGCTGTGTGACTCTTGGCAAACATCAAGATAACTGACATGGAAGAAAGCGGTGTAAGTGGAATGGTGTGTGCTGTGCGACTCCCGTAACTGATAAAAAAAAGGAAAAGAGAAAAGGACAGGACCTCGTGTTATGAGGTTCACAGTATAAAGGGTAGTGAACAATGCGTCATGAAGAAAGTCAGCACTAGCGGATCAAATATTAGTTACTGGGCTTGACTGGTACGGAAATTGACATACCTGTAACGCAGCAGTGGCGTTTAAATGTGGATTGCGGCATGCGTGGTAGTCGCAAGTCTTATGCAGGTAAACGAAGAGACGGGTGTGTCTTTAAATAGCTGAGATATGGGGATAAGAGGAAACAGCAGTTAACAGAGGTGCCCAATCTACAGGGTCACGGAAACTGGGTTTGAAACGGGGCGGGGGTCTAATGGCGCTTAATAGAGAGTATCTTACCTCTATGAATGAAAATGAAGCACGGGTGCGTGAGGGCGTCTCTGTCCTCATCCGGGTTGTGGATGTAGGCAAAGGGGGTGGGTGTGTCCTAAGTAGGGAGGGGTGAGCCACTATTGGCCAGCAACTATTGTGTCACGTGTTTGTGAAAACAACTAGACTGTAGCGGCAATACTGGGCTAGACTGGGCATGCTAGAGTGCATGCGCAGTGTGTGACAGAGTGGAAGACTTTGGGCAGGGCGTATGGGGATCGTAGAAAAAGTAGTAGGTCACAGGTTATGGGGCACTGTCACAAGCATGTGGATGCGCTAGAGGCAGGGATCGAAAAGTGCTGAGGCAGGGATATGTACGTAGGTGCACCAGGGAAAAGACATTGGAGGAAAGCAGGTAGTGGCATGTGTATGCCAGGGGTGAAACGAGAGAAATGAGGTAGCGGTGCAAGAGTCACTAGGGTAGCGGTAATGCTGTATATTTGTGTAGAGAAGGTGTCCAAGGGAATGTTGTGAATGCGTCCATGAGTAAAGTGAGCGGGGCAAGTGCCCCTGGTGGATGCAGTTAACCTCATAGCTGCTATGGAACGTCCAGCTCCAGTGCTGGACATTCCATTGCGCAGGTGCAGTTCTAACGTTCAATGTCCCACGGCAGCACTACGGAGGTAGTGGTGCCGTCGGCCGGTGAACGTGCGCGGCACCTAAGGGGTTAATATCTGGCTGGGTGTAACTGGCTCTTTGGATGCAAAACGGACTGAGTGCACCGACGTCATGGTGCACAGGAATTCAACGGCTCAAGGGAACAAATTCTCCATTAGAAGGGGTCATGTCAGTCAAAATGTGTAAGTGACATCCTGACTATCCTAACAAAGTAAATTAAATTAAAGACTGTATGTTGACATCACATTGTGTAGTAAAAACAAGTGGAAAGTAACCTATAAGACATGCAAGAAAAATGCATATATAAGCATTAGTACAAACAGAAAAAACATCCAGTTGTCACAAACACATGTCACGGATGTCTATGAAATGTAACTCGTAGGGCAAGAGGCCACTGTAGATATTATGTTCCAAAGAAGAAATGAAGCTCATGGTCAATGTTAAGTCCCTCTTTAACAGAATGCAGGTGCATGATCCATGTTCCTTCAAGTCTTCTAAGTCTGAGTTCTCGGTTCCCCCCTCTCGGGCTGGGGTCAGTCACATCAATTCCAAAGAAGGTGAGGTTCTTCTTCGGTCCTTGTGTAGGGCATGCATGGATGTGACAGGCAACAGGAGATCTAGCGTCATTGTGTATCATTCCACCACCTATCTAACTTATCTCCCATTTACATGCGTAGCTGTATTGTTTTCCTTTTGGTCTTCTCTTAGACGCAGCTTTGGTGAGCACGCCATTGCATTTACAATGTGGTTCTTTCTTGGCAGATTATTATTATTATTATTATTTTTCCGCTTCAACCTGCCCTGACGGCCTCATTTGCATTATACTTTTGTTTCCATGTGTTGGTTGTTCCCATACAATTATCACATTTGTCACTTTGTTCAGGTGCTTTCCAGTTAATATATTGTTCCCTGGTTACTGCCTGCCTTTAGGGTCTCCACTTTTAACCCCACCCCTACAAACCATCCCACATTCCTATTGTATCTTCAAATTCTTTTGTATATACGTAGTCTTCTAACACGCCCACGTTTTTTTCCTTCCCCAAGCCCTGATGAGTCACAGCCGCTACACCCTGTGACGAAACACGTGTCGGCTCTTTTTATTATTTAGCACGTACAAAATCTACTGATCTTTCATTACACCATTAAATACTTTATATAAAACCAGACTAATCCTTTCAGAATCGTTTTTGATACCATTGCTCAATCAAGGCCCCACCAGGAAACCACTCTACTTTCCGTGTGCACAGGACTTTGCTTATGAATCTTAGTACAGGAGACATGTCTCCTCACCTTTGCAGGGGCTGGTTTTCCTTTGGGTTTGCTCCCCTGACCTGAATGCCCCGGCTCTTTACGTTTACAGCTATAACCCAAACTAAAGGAACACGCAGAGTGCCAGATCTTCCTTCCTTCCACCCATCCAAATCCATTCTCCCATGTTGAATATAAAAGAACACCTCCTGTCTTTCTCATGTGCATATTGGGGGCGTGATCGATTGCTAGTAAACCAGAGCGGAGGTTCATGATTGGTTCGTGGAAGCTCAGATTGTGTATTGGCTTGGTGGGTCCCTGGTAGTGTAGTGCCATATAAGTGTGGCTAAGCATCTTGAACTGGCAGTGTGTCTGAATGGGGAAGCATTGTACTTTTCTGAGATGTGATGTGTGTGCCACAGGGTAGGTTGAGTAACAGTCTGGCAGTGGTGTGTTGGATAGTTTAAATCTTGTGTAGCAAGTGTGCTGAGATGCTGTAGTAGAGGGTATTGGGGTACTCAAGTTTACATGTGATGAGGGCCTGGGTGATGGTATTACATGCGTTAGTAGGAAGCCATATGAAGAAATGTCTGACCATGCAGCAATGTGAAAGCAGGTGGAGGTGATAGTGGTAATTTGAGATCTCATGGTGATGTAGGTGTCCAGGATGATGGACAGGTTTCCGGGATGGTTAGAGGGTGAGGGACTTGGGCCTTGCTATTTTTGCAAAAAAACATTACTAAGCAATTGGGAAACCCAAAAATCGAAGGGCCTTGGTATTAAGTAGTTCACAAAACAATTGGTCCCAATGGGATTAAATCAATAGTAACCAAATTATTGACACCCAGAAAAAACAAACTTACACCACCATTGCACCATATTTCACATATTTGTGTACATCCACACCATTTGTGCTTGCATTCGTACATACATGCTTCACACATTACACATCTCTGTATTCCTAAAGTAATATGATACTTGGCAAACATCTCCATTGTCTTACTTTTCAGATAAATGCCATGCATTGCTACTTCTGCAGCTTAGAATGTTTTAGTATGGGCATTTGAGCCTCCTCGCATTGCTCTGCAAAGCATGATAAGTGTGTATACTATCAAGATTGGGCAATTTTAGACTTCACAGCAATCAGTCCTGGAAGGATTGTACATCTGTGCTGTTTTGTGGATTCACATACATGCATGGATGCCGATTTAACAACTGACATTTTAATATCCAGACTAGTCTTTTGGCCATGACAGATGCCTCCCATGATCTGTGATAGTATCTGTTGAAACATTTATTCCTCAAAGTGCTGCCACTCTGTATGCTAGTCGATATATCGCCAATTTACATCAATTTGAAGGATGTCTCAGGGAATGGCTTATAGGAAGAATTCTGTTCTATCATACACTGATGGCCACATTTAATAAACATTCATGCAAACATTCATGCAGCAGAACTGAGCAATACAGACTGCTCTGCTAAATTGCACTTCTTATGAGTGGGCGTACAGTAATTCCCCCTATCCACCTAGAAATGGGCCAATCCGGCTCTCTCCCTTTCTTGCAGTGCACTGCATCACATTGGGTTGCTGTGTTGATTTGTACTTACTTTTATATATGCCACCATGTTTAGCAACAGTTTGAAACTCTAGCCGCATACATGCTGAGGCCGACACCTACTTGAGATGATGTGAGTGGAAATATCTGTACCTTGACATCCACAAAAGCACCACACAATGGATGGGTTTAAAAACGTTTATTGTGTGATAGTTTGACATTATTTGTGTCATTATTGCCATCAATTTTATTTAATTATGAAAAAATAAATTCTACTATTTGTCCCGTCTCACATGACCTACTGTTGTGTGCTCTATATCTGCATCCGACCCATAGTCTTCTTCTGGGTAATGTGTGATTTTTGTTTAATTGTCCCACTACACTTTAGTTTTGAGACAGATGCTATGCAATAATGCAAACACTTGGATCATCTAGCATACCATAGGACCCTTGTAAAGGAGAATTCTTCCAGATTTGTCCAGGCAGTGGAAAAGAGAGTTCAGTATCCCAAATGGTCATAACGGAGTTGTACTATTTTTTACCCTCCGTCAGGGGATGGTGTCATAATTAATGACTGCAAACCATATCCTTTGCCATCTTAAAAGTGGAAAAGGACAACAGTCAATGATTTGATACATTGTTACTAAGACATAGCTAACTATGTGTGTTATTTATGCAGGCAAACTCAGATATTTCTTTCACCCTTTGAATACGTCGGACAGCTCCCGGCCATCTGATGCTACGGGTGGCATCGGATGACCCGGAGCGTCCGAATATCGCACGCATCCAAGGGGTCACCTTTTTACGATACGTCTACGGACTGTTGACTTTTGCTTTACACATGTATGTACAACATATATGTGCCATTGCACATAGTGTGCATGGTGTCCAAGTAAATTTGAATGTTTTCATCAGCTATATGAGTATTGCACTCAATATGTATGCAAAGTATCAAACTTATGATCTGATTACTATGCATACATTTAGGTCTATATAGGTATTGCCAGTGCAAACATGTTTCACACTCACACATACATTTGTCCTTTTATAACCTATTATTTCTTTGCTTGACTATATAACAGTTGCACAGCCTAAACCAGTTTACATAGTTTAGCAAGGCTATTTACCTAGTACATGTTTCCAATTTATTACATGCTACATGGATATTTTAATTGCCTTTATTCATACATCATCTAAAGATTTTTGCATGGCAAGTTAACTTCCTAAACTTAGTTGCATTTCACCTAGGTTATTTCCTAGTGTATGCCATCTTTCACAGCCTATTTATTCACTGTATCAGGTTTACATTGATGGACTGAGAGGCAGGAAACATAGCTTACTTCTGACACTAAATTGTTTAACTATCACATTGAAGAGGTATGTCAATGTTGCTTATGTGTATATTTGGAAATATAATATAGGTGAATTTTGAACTTTTGGTATCACATATGTGCATAGAGTTGACATTTACACAAGGTTTGATGCTACAATTTCATTAAATGACATACATGGAGTTTGGATGTTATTTTTCCATTTATGTTCCTGACACTTTGTTCAGCCTACAGATATGCTCCCATGTGTGACATTGCTCGACTTGGCCCTTTTGGCAGGTTCACCCTGAAACTTTTTTCGTTCTCCTAGCCTGTTTCTGTAACCTGGTGTTGGTGATTTTAGGCCTTTGCGCACTTTAGCACTGTGGCCCAATGTAAAGTGAGTGCGCTCTCTGGGTATGTGTGGTGGGACGAGTTTAGTATGTGCAATCTCGTGACAATAAATGCTGCGCAATGGTGTGCGCAGATTTATTGTTACTAGTGGAGAATTGCCACTTTTAGAAGTTGTCTGCAGTGTGTCTGCCTGCCTGAACTGCATGTCTGGCTTGTGATTGACAGGGGCTGGCTTGTATGGTTGGCTCCAGGAGCCAGGATGGGTCTGCCAGGTGGTGAATAACGAGATCTGTATGTAGATGGGAGGGAGGAGTTGCACCTGGGAACTAAATAGGGCTGTGCCTTCCATCCACAATGCTGGCTCCACCTCCTGTGGTGCGTCTGATGTCCCTGGCCTGTCCTGTGAATAGAGAGGGGAGCTGAGAAAAACAAAGTGCTCCTGAACCAGTTGTATCTGGTTTTCCCTTTGCCCTACAGTTGAGAAGAAAGGATTTGGTGGAATAAGAAGGGCTGTGACCACATGTAAAATGTTGTACTTCGGGTGCTGATTCTGTCAGGGCTCGCTGCTGCTGGGGCCCAGGAGGACTTGCCAAGAGGCTGCCTCCCTGGGCCCAGCTGTGCCCTGGAACCTTTTACTGGACTTCTTGTAGCCCTGGGACTTTGGGGCTGCCTCCCTGGGCCCAGCTATGCCCTGGGTCCTCTTTTCTGCCTCTTCCTTATCTTTAAAGACTCTGGGCTGCTAGCGCCTCGTGAGCGCTATATTTGAACTTTCCCCAGGAGATGGAGAACCTGGGGGCTGCGCAGCACCGCGCTGCAGCCCCTTTAAGAGGGAATCTCCAGCGTAGGGATTCCCCCATGGGACCGACCTTGCGGGGGCCCACCCCACTTACTTAATTATTTCCAGTGCGCAGGTGCCCACCCTGCGTCTTCATGTTTATTTTTAATTAATGCGGGTGCCCACCAAGCTTATTGTTCATAATTACGGGAGCCCACCCAACTTCTATGCCGCATTCAGTTTATTTAAACTCAGAGGGAGCCCACCCCTCATTGCCACGTCGTTAATAAAATCATCGCTGTGGCCCCAGGTTGGCTGAACAGGAAGTCAGGCACCGTGCCTATCGGCAGGCTGGTCTTCCGGCTTCCAAGGGAAGTCCCGCTCACGCCCCCGATAGAGCCAGAGGAGAGGAGAGAAGGCATGGTGAGTGGGATGCAGGCGGAGGGGGCCCGAGTTACATTGTCGGTGCCGGCCCCTGCCACACGAATGAAGGAGGCTGCCTAGCGTAGCGCGGGGCTCCCATGAGCGAGGAAAGCCCTGCTCCGGTGCTGGCCATACAGAGTCACCAGCAAGGAGATGGTTGCAAAAGGAGAGGAGTTGTCCAGCAGACCGCGGTGAGTAGGGGCTTGGTCCTTGGTCCTTGTGTGTCCCGACCCATGTCCTGAGCGGCCCCCTAATAGGGGGTCCCTCCACCCAAGGGGGCACATTGTTCTTTAGAGAGCCCAGAGGGGCCCGGGATTTAACCCTGCATTTGCTCCAACGTAGGGGCAAGTCCTCCTTTCTTTATTGTGGCATGATGATTTCTAGAGCCTGACAGGCCCCAACGCTCATTGGGAGATTTTTTACCTAAAGCACAGTGTGCTCCACGTTTTGGGGGCAAGTTCTGTCTGGCCTCATAGTTATTTCAGGAGCCTGTGTGCTCCATGGGGACATGTTTACTTTTAGGGGCCGTGTTCTTTCCCAATGCTAGGGGGCATGCACATTGTTGTTTAGAGAGTCAAGAGGGGCCCAGGATTTTCCCCTGCATTGGCTCCAACATTGGGGCAAGCCTTCTTTCTTTATTGTGGCATGATGATTTCTAGAGCCTGAGAGGCTCCAACGCTTGTGGGCATATTTATCTAAAGCACCAGTGCGCTCCACATTTTGGGGGCAAGTTCTGTCTGAGCTCTTAGTTATTTCAGGAGCCCATGTGCCCCATGGGGACATGCTTATTTTTAGGAGCCATGTTCTTTCCCCAGTGCTTGGGGGCATGATTATTTTCAGAGCCAGATGGCTCCAACATTGGGCACATTGGGTTAAAGGGCCATTGAGAGTCCAAGTCCCATTTGACTATTTCCAGCTGCCCAGCAAGTAGTAGGCAGCTGCACCGTTTAGGTCTCTCTTGATTTTGGGGGCATGTCTGAGTTAGGAGTGAATTGCACTCCTTTTCCACTGACACAGCTGCGCAGCACTTAGTGCCAGCTGCTACTTTTAGGTTTGCGCAGTGGCGCACCCTTGACTTTTGCTGCCTAGCTAGGCAGCAGCCCTGACTCTTTGGACATAGGGCATTTGAGTCCCTGTTTGAGATGGCCAGTTGGCCAGGGGGTCGGTTAGAATTGTAGGGCGCCAGGCCCTA
Organism: Lissotriton vulgaris; assembly: GCF_964263255.1. NCBI lineage: Eukaryota > Metazoa > Chordata > Amphibia > Caudata > Salamandridae > Lissotriton > Lissotriton vulgaris. Next base: position 684,766,191 of record NC_141689.1, read on the forward strand.
ATGTGCTGTAGTGCTAGGAAATGTTATGCATTTGGTATGTTTTACGCACTCTGTTTGATACCTCCAAATATGGTTTATGAGGTTGTTTTGCATATCATGGTTTATGCTAGTGAGATTATGTTTCACTGTGTGATTTACACCCCTAATGTGAGTTATACTTAGGAGTTTAGGGTCTAATGTATTTAGACTTGTGTGATACTGTGAATAATGTAGTTTATGTCACAGGCTGATGCTAAGTACAGTGACTACTACTGTTTTCTGGTTGTACGTTAATGATCTGTTTTTACTTTTACCAAGTTTGCTTTGTGATGGTTCTGACAGTGGTCCATGTGGCCCTGTCAGGTGTACATAATCCCTTGTGAATATTGCCGCTGCCAGTTGGCACAGTGTATATTATGTGTTTACTATTCTAATGTGTTTGGAGAATACAAAGGGTATTTTTGATATAACCTTGTGAGAGTTCCTTTTTTAGTGTGCCTGGGATGTTGTTGCTGTGTGCGTGCGCAAATGCTTTACACATTGCCTCCGGAATAAGCCTGACTGCTCGTGCCAAGCTTCTAAGGGGGTGAGCAGGGGTTATCTTTGGCGTGTAACTCCCTTGCCCTGACTAGAGTGGTGGTTTCTGCCTGGCTTTGGTGCAAGCCTTAGCCAACCAGAAATCCCATTTCTAACAGACACAGATACTTAAGATCACATGATTTGTTCAACCACTGTTATTTTTGTAAAATATAGATGAATAATCCAGAATTGTGAGACCATTCCACATAAACACATCTCAAACTTAGCCACGATTTATCCATTCTACTCATATTGAATATAATTGTGGACCTCATGATTTGTTGGTTGATTTATTCGACATTGCAGAAAGTGATGTAGTGTCCATTAAAACAGTGTCTGTGATGACACTATACTTTTCATCGTACACTTGTTATTTTTTCCATTGCAGTATCAGTGAGAGATAACACAATGGGACATCATTGACTGTATTTTGGAGGAAGTTACTTCCACTATGTGCACATAACGTGAGATCCAGACACAAACACAGAGATGGGTATTATGTCATATGTTACATCTTCTTATTTTCTATTAATTATATATCTGTTTTCCTTACCAATGAGTAGGCCATTCCCTCATCTGTCATTCTTAAACTACCCACTGATGGTACTGTGGTCTAAAATGTATACAACCTGTGCACTTACAGGAAATTGTGCTAGGACACTGATAAACATTTCACGATGGTCCAATTTCGCCTGGACATTTATGTAGTAGTTGTCCTTGTGGTTCCCGTACTGGCGTGATGTTGCTGCAGGGGGCACAATTTGGACATGTGTGTATCTATGGCACCAAGCACATGTGGAATTCTAGCAATGGTGTAGAAGCCTTGCATGATATCCAATTGTTGTTGGGTAGTTTGGGGGAAGAAAAGGTACTGGGGTGTGAGTTTTATGATGAAATCCAACACAGATGGGAGAAAAGCAGAAAAGAATCCCAGTGAAATGTCTGCAAATCTGGCCACTGTGGTTTGAAAGGAATCTGAAACCAACATGTAGTGTGGATATCCGTGCCATCCGTCCACCACACAGCCCCCCCACAAAGACACTTTACATGAACTTGGTGTTCACTGCGTAGCTTTTATTACTTGTCAATAACACCATCTTTATTTGTTATTAAACCACCAACTTTTGACCAATTTTATTAACCATCAAAACTCCATTACTGAACATAAGGAGGCGCTGTATCCATCTGCGCTACAGGTTACCATGTATTTACAATTAGTCAGCTCTAGATCCACTCGAGGCATGTTGTACCAGCAGGACACAACCCAACCCCTTAGCGCTTAATACCATTACTGAACATAAGGAGGCGCAGTATCCATCTGCGCCACAGGTTACCATGTATTTACAATTCGTCAGCTCTAGATCAGATCCCCTCGAGGCGTGTTGTACCAGCAGGACACAACCCAACCCCTTACCACTTCGTCAATATGAGATACCTTGTTTCTTCATCCAAGCACCGGCTACTGGACTCTCCGGCCCTACTAGGGTAGGGCCGGAGAGTCCAGGACCACCAGCAGGACGGCCCCCTCTCCCGCCAGCCCAGAGCCCCAATGACTCCCTCCCTGTTGCAAGGTCAGGCAGTTTCCGCATAAAGAAGTCCCCAGGCCTTTTCCTCTTGTCCGGGACCCCGCCAACTCTACTTAAAACTTAGGGATGGGTGGGTGGGCAACTGTTCCTGCTGTGCCTTTCCGGCTACTCCACGAGGCGAGAGGACAAAGAGGGCTACTCCCTTGATTCCTGGCTATTTTATCACCTAAGGGGAGGGACCGCCAATGCACCTCCTTCTTTGATTGCATTTCCGGCATCCCTCCCCTTGCCCACTTTCAGGGAAACAAAACCGTTCCCTTGGCACTGAAATCCCACTAAAGACACCCCTCCCCTATACGCGGGGGGTGCCTCTCATGCCTGGTTGTCTCTTAGCTACTCCCAGTTGCAGTATGATGACCTCAATGGCATAGTGTAGCTTGCCAGTGTGCATCATGATGGTGAAGAATTTGTACTGCAGTCACTGCAACATTTCCTACACCTGGCTTGCAGATGCACAGTAATTCTGGTGAAATTCAAGCATTATGTTGCTCTACTTTATGATACATGATGCAGTACTATACTAATAAATACCACTGCGTAACTGTTGCATTGGATTTTGCGCAGGAACTCCTACATTGCATATATTTATTCCTGCATGATGCAGCTGGATTCAGCATAGCTTTTGCGCCATGCAATCCTTAAAAAACGATGCATTTGTGCAGATGCGTCATTTTTTGTCAAGTCAAAACGCTGAAGGAAGGAACAGGATACTTATCAGGGAATTCGGAAATGGGCATGGTGATGCCTTGAGAAATTCCTAATCAACTAACACACTGAGCTGAAATGAGAATATTGAGTTACCTGTGAAGATTGAACCTACTGACATTCTTATTTAAGCCCTGTTGAAGTTCCCACTGTTTGGAACGGTACCCGTTGGCTTAGCAGTATGTGTTAATAAGGATTTATATTCAATGGAAAAAAAGTACAAATAAAGGTTTTGAAATAACAAGACTAACTGGACTTCATTACCTGGTGCACCTCCTTTTGCTTTATTTATTAACCCCTCCCATGCTCGTGACGGAACCGTTCCATCGCGAGCCTCGGGTGGGCTGTGCTGGTGACGGAACGGTTCCGTCACGGCCCGCACGCCGCGCCGCGCGAATTCTGCGCCTGCGCTGACGTTCTGAAGAGCGGGCGGGGCCGTGACGGAACTGTTCCGACACAAGTACAGCTCACCGGCGGGCCGTAACGGAGCAGTTCCGTCACGACCGCCGCTTGGCCCCGCCTCCCCCTTAGCGCTGCTGCGGAATAGCCGACGCAGCAAAGGGGTTAAAGATCTGGGGTCTTATTTATGAAAGCCTTGCGCCACCGGTGCGTCACTTTTTCCCATGTTAAAAGTGACGCACCGGCGGCGCAAGGCCTTTATAAATAAGGCCCCTGGAACACAGGGGCACCACACAACGGCAAATGCTGGAGTGATTGTGCGCAAGGCTAAACTAGCTTGAGGTGCAGATCTGGAGGTCCGCTGTTGGGTTCTTTTCAGTTTACATTTTTTAAATATGACTTACTACTTACATCGGCCTTGTGCCACTCTACAATATGCAAGGCCGACACAGGACCTTTATATATATGCCCCTTAATGCATGTGTTCATCAGTTTTATAGATGATGGTTAGCCTAAATAACTTATCTGACACATGGCAATTGATTATTAAATTGTCCCTGGAACTGATCATAGGAGGCAACAGTAGATGAATTCACATATCCAACCATAGCATTAATTTCAGGACACACTAATAAATGTGCATTGAAAACTACTAAAAAGATAAATGTGAAAGTTGGTTATTGGTGAATGGTTCCCACAGTGTTTAGTGTTTGTAAGCAACCTTTGCTTAGAAGTTGACGAAATTTCAGTATGGTAATCGAACGTCTGGAATGTTGTACACTTTTAGGGATCCCGCAAAGCGGAGCTGAGTCTGTTCCGCTTCTCTGAGGTTGGAAAAACGCCTAAAAGTACAGTTGCTTTTAGTAGCACTGATGCTAACTACATTAAGGTAAACACATTGCCCAGGACCCTGACAGTTCCTACAAAGCCACATCCTCAGCAGGGAAATCTGTAATGCACGTCTGCCTGCCTCGTTCCTCTGGCAGACAGGCACCATTCACAAGCTCACCAGCTGGGAATGTTGCTTTGAAGAGCACTGCCAGGGCCAAAACAAATTGTGATTAACTTAATGTAATTACCATTCATACAACTATATTATTCGGCCCCTGGTAGTGCAGAGTGACGCAATAATTCCTCGTTATGTGCATTACATGATGCGTGCAAAGAGCAATTCTTATTTTACAGGGCATTATTCATGCCTTTGTTCCTTTTTCAATCCGTGCAGGTGGATGCAGAAAGAAACAGTGAAACGTTTGCAGTTTTGCACCTGCTTGCCACATGAAAATTGTTAAAATGTGAACGTTGCCACCCCTACCTGTGGTAATCCTATGCCAGTTTACAAACATACCTCTCTGGTTTCCCTTGTTAGAACATTCCCATAATCAGTAACATCTGTACTCATAGCCATGATTTATTTTCTTTTTTAATCTTTATTAGGGCATCAGACATGGATATGCAATATAACATAACCTCCTTTGCAGAAAAAGGAAAAACCATATCTGATGACCCAATTTTTAAATTATTTACACCTCCCACCCCCCAGCCGGGTGGATCCCCTTGGGAAAAAGAGAGAAAATAACAATAGAATAAAAGTAACAATAGAATTAAAGAGGAAATACTTCCAATCATACTGAAAGTTCATCCTTATTTAGCGATTTAGATAAAGATCTCCAGATCTTTTCCCCTTGCCCTACTTCCCCTTCTCCTGAACACAGAAATCTCCCAGTGATACACAAATAATAATTTACTAAACCAAACATGTATCGACGGGGGATTCGGATCGAGCCAGACCATGGCCAGACAGAGCCGCCAAACAGCCTTTGCTATAAGGATTTCTAAGGTAAATCATCATTTAGTATATTTGCATGACATGGTAGAAGGGAGCATTGTATCACCATTTAAATAAAGCTATGTGTATGTCTTTATGTTCCTTTATATACCTAGTACAAGAACACAACAGGTGTGTGAACACTTTTGAGCAATAAATCATATTCAATTGTATTGTAACATTTAAATACGACTTACTACTTCTATGTGGAGCACTGAAGCACTTGTCTGCATATAGGGTGCATGGTTAGAAGAGGGTTGTCTTTTTTTCGATTGTATGTGTCCGTGATGACACATCGCTTACCAGTGTGATGGATGAAGAAGTGTGAGAGACAGCCATGCAGATCTTAGTTTTCAGTAAGTTGACAGTTTTGAGCAAATCTGCAAACTATCCAAGGTATTTCTTATGATCGGAGTTCATGTTGCTGTACTAGGGTATCCCTTCCGAGATACTTTATGTAATGTTTATGAACCTGAGCGGGTAAAGTTTGGAGATCGTAGCCAGTATTTTAGACAATGACACAAAACATTTATTTCTCTCATCATAGTCCCCTTTTCCCACTATTGTTGAACTACACCAATCTGTGAAGGGCTTAGCTTTATCTGCATTGCCCCTGCAGGTCCAGACATATGGATGATAGGTTAGTACAAACCTGACAGCAACTGATGGTCACATGTCAAGTTAATAAAAAAACAATGAATCCCTTATTTCTCAGGCAATAGCCTCAGGAGGCAGACTTCTGTTCATACTCTTCCCTTGCACATCTTCGCTTGTCTGCGCTTGGCTGTTGAATTGTTTTCCCACCTCTCACTGGTGACAAGGGAGTGCTCAGCTCTTTTTTAATTTTAACCTTGAGCAATGAATACACCCCTCCTTCTTATTTTCAAACGCAGCACCATCAGTTTTTCCAATACTGTATGAAAAAGATGTTCTTACTGGTTAGAACACAAATCGAGAGGATCACAGAAGAGACAAGGCTGACACAAGTCAGTCATCATCAAAACAAAGGGAAGGCTTCCTCGCTTCAAGATGTAGCATTCAAGTGTGTTTGTTAGAAAGCTGTACAGAAGGAGCCATGTGACAAGAATATAAAATCTCGGCAACATAGAACACGTAAACGGAATGTGGGATTAATAAAACCAAGCTTGAAGCATCAAGCATAACAACATACATGTAAGGAAATACGACAGATTCATTCTAAACATAATTGGGTACGTATATGCTAAGCATAAACCAAAAACAAAACACAACAAATAACAAATTATTAATCAATAGCAATAGTACAAACCCAAAAAGTTCTAAACTAGTAACTGTCTTGATATCATTCATTCATCTTTGGGAGAACTGAAGACATGTAAGACTGCTGTAATGGGTTATCTTAGAATGCAGGGCATGCTATAATAGGTGTAAAGGGGGGAACATTCCAATGTACTGGCTGCAGAGGCAGCTTAGAAGTTAGATGCAGAAGTGGGAGGATGTGTGCTCACTTGTATGATATACAGCTTAATAGATGTTACAAAATACTGCCTGCGACTGGATTTAGTTGTCATATTTGCTTGCAACAATTGGCGACAAGTTACAACATACTGTGATTTCAATGGATGACCTGACATCTAATCTGTGAAAACAGATTCTATGTTGGGCTAATTTTTCGGTGTGTTTTTTGAGGCGGTCCCTGCAGGATAGTTGTGTGGTTTATTCTTTTACTGGCAGCACTGTTGCTTTTATTCATTGCAGCCAGCGTGTTACCCTTCGTACAGTAAGACTGTTTACAGTGCCATAAAGAAAAGGTGGCATGCAAGCTGAGAGGCAAGTAACAGTGAAACGGACAGTGTTGGGGGCAGGAGTTGGGCACTGTAATGTCGGGCCTTAAGCCCACATTATAGTGGTGAAAAGAGACACAGACACCAGGATAGCTGGTTAGTTAATGGCCGCGAGCACGTGCGCTCTGCCCTCTTTTTGATTGGGTCACATGACTCGTGACACCAGTGGTGGGTGGGTGTATAGTGTAGGGTTACAGAACAGAACAACTAGAACGTGTCCACCAGGACACTACATTCCTCCCCAACTTCATAAAAGTTAAGACAAAACAAAAGTCCGAACCTGTGGGAGGAAAACATAAAAATATGCAATCTCCTAACTTTAGAAGGAGTCTCTTCAGCTGCTTGCTAGATGACGACGGTGGAAACTTTCAGCTGAAATGTTTGTTCTCTTGGGCTCGGCGTCCTGGTCCTTGGTGGGCGTGCTCTTCTGGACTTGCGCCATGGCAGTATGTTCTTCAGTCCCTTGAGAATTTGCTTTTGGGGTGACGCTGAATAGGACGACCAGATGGTGGACTTGATGGAGGTTGTCTTATACTGGTCTGTCTGGTTTCTTCACTGTAGGCAGCTTGGTTTCATATTGCAAAGGAGGGAGAGGTTGAAAGGCACCCCTCTCACTGGGACGCCCTTCTCGCGGGTATTCTCCTGCCACGAGATGTCTCGGAGGCCCTCTTCTTCAGGTTTCCGCTGGGCAGGGTGTTCTCTGCAGCATTGCTCCCACTCCACAAGCCGATGTGAATGGAGGAGATGATAAGATTACTACCATGCATCTGTAGCTCCGCCTGGAGGGTGGTTGTTGACTCTTTCCTTTGCGCACAAGTTCCCCTTCTTCCTGGGACGTGCAGAGTAGATGGCGACGGATCCATCTCTCGTGTCGGGACCCTCTGCCACCGGTGTCCCTGAGGCCTTTGCCCCTTGGATATCCACGGGCTGGTGTGGAGTGGTCAGTTTTCCTTCTGCCGGACGTCTGAGCGCTCTCTGCATCCAGGCTTCCGCTCAATCCCAAAGGTGGCTGTTGCCAATAGTCCAGCCTGTTCCTTCCTGCAGTCGACGGGTTGTCAGAGGACTTGTAGGTAGAGGCCTGTTCCTCGCCAAGTGCTACCGATGTTCCCTTTGACTTGTAAGTCCTTGTATTCGATGTTGTGGCGCATGTTACCTTCTCTTCTGGTGGGTGTGCAGACTTGTGGCACCTCTCCTCACCTTTCAGGGTGTTGTTGTTCTTGATGGCGTCGTGCCACATGACTCCTTTCTTCTTCTCTTTCCTTCATGGCGTAGTGCCTAAGCATGGGCGTAAAATCCGTTCCGCTCGCGGATTTTCGGTAAATTCGCAATCCGCGAGATTCGCGATTTTCCCACAAAATCCGCAAATTCGCACGCAGCGGATTTTTTTTTCTTGGTGATACAATTTTGCGGCCTGCGGCGTTCACTTACCATCATTCAGCGTTTGCCGAGTTGTTTTTCTCGATATTTTGCGAGTGCTGCGCCATTTTGGATCTTGCTGCTGGATCCCGCGGGAGTTTGGCGACCGCGATTACGTCATCGCGGGTTGCCACCTTACACAGCGAGAGTTTGTCTACGCGAGTACGCCGTGATCACGTATCACGTGAGTTCGCAATTGCGAAAACATAGATGGGCCGGGCAGCAACAATCTCGCACTTGCGAAAATACAAAATTTGCAATTCTGCACAAGAAATCTACCAGCAGCAGCATAAACCTTCTGAAAATGATGATTTTTATCAGAATAACTCCTCAGGTTGACATTTGCCTGCACTTTTTTTGCAAAGAGTCCATTTTGGGGGGCGGGGGGTTGGGAGGAAGGAAGTGCCCCACAGTCTCCAACTTCCTGTTACTGTCCAGCAGGCTCCTCCCAGTGCTTTGTCCATCTCCTGGTGACTTTTCATTTGGATCTGGAGCTGTAAGGATTACTTTTTGTGGATGCTGCTGGATATTTGGATTTGAGGCCTTTTTGACTTTCTTTTGATCACTTTTGGATTAGAAATTACACAAGTAAGTTTGTTTGGGGCATTACAGTTGCTGCAACTACAATTTTGGAATTTTCGATTTTTGGGCTGTTGTTGGGGCCTTTTGCCCAGGGGTACTCAGTGGTGGGTGGACTGAGTCTTTCTGTGGGGTCTCTTTAATAAAAACATCATGGAGGGCCTGCATGGCTTGGGATTGTGCTGATTTTTCCGTGATTTTCGTTTTTTTGGGCTGTTATTGTGGCCTTTTCACCAGGGGTAGTGAGTGGTGCATGGGCCTAGTCTTTCTGTGGGGTGTCTTGAATTTAAACATCATGGCGGGCATGGATGACATGGGGTTGTGCTGATTTTTTAGTGTTTTTCGATTTTTGGGCTGTTGTTGGGGCCTTTGGACCAGGGGTAGTGAGTGGTGCATGGGCCTATTCTTTCTGTGGGGTGTCTTGAATTTAAACATCATGGAGGGCATGGATGGCATGGGATTGTGCTGATTTTTCTGTGTTTTTCGATTTTTTGGGGTGTTCATGAGGACAGGCCATGTGGGTGGGGGCCGGCCCTGTTCATACGTGAGAATGGACAATGCCTGTCTCAATACCAATTTAAAGCAGTGTTCAAGTTGGCCCTGGGCAAATTGGGTCTGGGTAGAGCCGGTTTCTCCTCGCATTCATTTAGGATTGGCGCTGCCACTTTGGCGGCCGGGGCGGGTCTCTCCCCCGACGCAGTAAGGGGTGTGGGACGCTGGGCATCAGGGTGCTATAAAAGATATGTCAGGCCTGAATTGTTATGACAGATGTGGCATTCTCGTATCGGACGGTGTTTAACAGTGTCATTTCTCTCCTTCTGACTAGCATGCCTGCGTCGGTGGTGTGGGTACTTGGGCACTCGTTTGTACGTCGCGCGACGGTGCGCTTGCAGCAACAACAGGTGGTGAAACCGGCGGCCTTGAGCGAGACCGAATTCCTTTGGCGTGGCGTCGGGGGATGAGAATCCGACACTTGAGGTGGCTCATCGAGGAGCTCAGGGCGCAGGAAGGTCACAGGCCACCTGACTGGATTATCTTGCACCTGGGAGGCAACGACATGGTCGACAGAGGACGCTTGGCAGTCAAGGAGGCTTTACTTGCAGAGTTTGCATGGCTGGGGCATACTTTTCCAGTAGCAAAGATTGTTTGGTCAGGCAAGCTCTCACGCAGGACATAGGGCCCGGGAGTCCGTGCGAGATCTTTGAATGTCTCAGTAAGAAGATTGAACGGTGAACTGGCAAGTTTGTGCTCAGTAAAGGGCCGCTTGCGCTACATGCAACACCGGATGATTTCTGGAGAGGCAATGTACCACCAGGATGGGGTACACCTGTCGGACCTAGGGACGGACACTTTCATAAGAGAACTTTGGTCATTTATCTTGAACGCAGGTGGGGAGGGTGTCAGACCTGAGGGCCTTGGCCACCCTTGTGGCGGAAATGTGACTTGCGATCAATAAACAGTGGTTGATGGGAGGCCGCTTGGCGGACTCCATAGGCCAGCTCTGAGGGGGGATATGGTAAGCTCTCCGCTGGAAGGAAGTCAACACCGGCTGGGGAGGCTAGGGCGACAGATTTCGTGCCTCCCGGGCGTCCCAGGGCAGCCTGGTGGTAGGGGGGTGGGCCCTGGTAATGCCGGACAAGGACCAGGGTTGCGGGCCCACCACTCTAAGGGGCAGGTGCAAGGCACCTGGCATAGGATACCCAGTGCGAGATGCGAACCAGATGGGGCCCCTCCCTTAGTAAATGTGTTTACTTTTAATAAAGCTTTTAAACTTAAATAGACTCTGTGGTTTTTGGTCATCCAGACTAGAGTGGCTGAGCTAAAGGTTTTGGAATTTTTGCAAGCATGAGTCCGTGCCTCTGACACTTCTTGACTCTGACTCCGTACTCTTGTCCTGCGTTGGATAATCTAATCATCATTGGGGATCAATCATCGGTGACTTTGGGAGCTAAATAACTCTGGCACACACTGGCCTGGTTGTAGGTGCGCCGGACCCGAGAGTAGTGTTACATGGCCCGGCACACCTTCTCCCACCGCTTCCGATCTTGCCACCTGCCATGTGTTCCTGGGGAGGCGGCGCTGAGCATAAAAAATTAGTGCGGCCACCTCCTCCGGGCTGAAGATCTCCTGGGGTGCGACCTGCTCCCCCCTCAAACGCCCGCACGGGAGCTAGGCACGGGGTGCGGGACGCTTCCCCTTCTCGGGATGCTTCCCGGCTCCCTTTACCATGGTCTGGGTAGAAAGGAAGCTAAATAATAAAGAAAATAGAATAGGGAAGAGAAGAAAAGAAAAGAGTTTAAAAAAGTAGTTCAAAATTAACCAAAAGTAGCAGAAAACACAAAAATATAGAGCTAGAAAAATAGAGGGATAGATAATAAGTAAAATAGATTAAAAAAAACTTCAAACAAGCAAAGGATGGCAGAGATTCAGAGAGTATACAAAAAGCATGCCCAGAACCATAGCAATGAATGAGAAACAAGATGGCCGCGCCCGTTCATGACCGCGTGGGTAAGTTCGCGCGAGATTTTCCTCGCGAACACACGCGAAATTGTACTAGCGAGCCGCAAACTTTGCGAGATTACACATCGCAGAAAAATGAGTTTTGCAAAACTGAAAGCAATCAGCAGGTGCAAAAGTTCAAACTCATCATTAGTAACCATTCCCTGTAGTGCTTCCTGACTGGGGCCCCTCCAGAGTTCAGTTGCCAGTTGCAACGATTGTATGACCCTGCTCTGACCCTCACACCAGGCTCATAGACTAGCTACAAGTAGGCCACAAAGGTCCTCGAAAAAAAATTGCACTGCAACAGAAAGCAAATTACAGATAAGGAAGCAGGTGCCAGACTGGAATTTTAAAACAGTGACACATTAATAAACCAACCCCAAATTAATTCATGTCAGTTGAAGCAGGGCATGTGTTGTTGCTTTTCCCCCCCATAATCTACAGTGATGATGAACCAGAGGGTGGCATTGATGTACCAGAGGGTGGCATGGGTGAAACAGAGGGTGGCAGTGGTGAAACAGAGGGTGCTGGGAACCTGTGATGATGAACCAGACGTAGAAACAACATAGTCGCGACCGTTGCGAGCCGACAAGTAAGTTCGCAATTGCGAACTGGTACAAAACCCTTGCAAACTGGCAAAAACCCTTGCGAACACAAAAGAAAAAAATCTCCAAATTCACGAGAATTTGCGGATTTTGCGTATTGCAAGTTCGCAAATACGCAAATTCGCGAAAGCCAGATTCGCAAAATTCGCCCATGCTTAGTAGTGCCCTTCTCCTCTGTTTTCCTTTTCGCGACGTGGTCTGATCACCTCGCTGCTCTTGTTCTCCTGACCAGGCTTCTCCGAGCGGTGTGCACTCTGCCTGTTTCCCTCTGGTCTTGTCCTGGCTCTAGGACACTGTCTTCTTCTGCACTCTGTGACTGGACCAGTCGCCGGGACCTTCTCCTGTTAATGGTTATACTTCTGGTTCTTGAGGGTGTCGAAGTTCGTTGGTTCCTTGGTCGCGGACCACGTCTTACTTGAACTTCTTGAACCTCTTGCCAGTCCACACTGCCGGTCTCTTGCAGTGGTGTTGATTGGCACAGGTGCTGATGCATGGGGTGATGGTGGTTACCAGCCATGTAGAGACTCGGGATGATAGGTGTTGGTGACTTGCTGGGAGTGTTGGATGTCTGGAGAGATTTGGCAGCCATGTGCCTCCGCTTGTTGATGTTGACCTTGGGTGGCGGCTTGACACGTAGAATGTACGGTTCCTCTCTTGCTTGTTGTGGGGCCACTGCCGACTCCATCTTGAGGCGGTGAGAGGGCGGCCACTCAGTGCTGATCTCCGCCTGTGGCATCTGCGGACAGGAGCAGGGATGCCGACTGACTCAGACTGCCTACTCTCGGGGATGGACGGTCGCCTGGGGAAGCGCTGGGATGAGACGTGGACTGCGCTTGCTACGGCTTATGTTTGGTTCATCCGTGGGGCTGTATCCTGGGACGTCGGTCTGCCTTGGTGGCTGTCTGGCGTGTCAGGGTGTGCTTCTTGGCTGGCTGTGAGTCCTCGATCTTCTCCCTTTGTTGGCTTGTTCAGCCCACCTGTGCTCATCCATTCTTTGGGGTGACAGAGCTGTCACTCTTCTTCTTTTCTTCGAGGGCGTTACATTTGGACCTTGAGGCGGCGCTGTTGTGGCGCTGGCTTCTGCCTTTGCTCTGGCATGCTTGTCTGGACTAGTAACTTGGTGACGTGTTTCTTGCTTGCTGGGCGACGTGACGTTCGGTCTTGTGTCGCTGGTTGTTGGAGCACATGGTGCTGTGGCGGCCTGCCACGTGGGGTGTGCAACTCCTCTCTTGCCTGTCATGGGTTGCTGCCGACTTCATCTGGAGGCAGTGCGAGGGAGGACACTGTTGGTGGTCTTCGGCCTACTGTAGGGCTTTGCTGGGGCGGTGGAGATGTGGCTGTTCTCCCAACTGCGTTCAGCAGTGTTTCTGTGTGGAGAGTTTTCCTGGGTGCTGACTGCACAGTCAGGTCCACAGGCGCGACCTCATCCATGCTTCTGGCTTTGCGTGGTCTTGCGTTTTCATGCCATCCGTGATTCCTGGGATCATCACTTGATTCCGTTGCAGTGCTTCTGCATTGGCGCGCCTCTGTCTGCGCTCTTCATGTGCTTCGCTGTGTCTGGGTTGAGTCACCGCTCCTGTGACTTTCGCTGGTGTTTCTATATGGGTTTCCAGGTTTTGGTGTCCGTGTGGTGCTTCAGGAGGGTTGCGTCACCGCTCGGTTGACCTTTTCTTTCTGGGTGCTGATGGCTGTGCTTCTTGCTTTTCTTGGGCGCACTCGTTGCGTGTACTCTTAAATGTTCTGTGGGGAGTTGCTTCACTCCTGGCGTGTTCCTCGCGTTTCTGGCGGGTTCGTGCACCGTCCCCCTTTGTCCTTAAGGGCTGGATGGCGACTCCGCGCCGTTCGCGCGTGTTTCGTGCGTTCCTGGCACGTTGCTGCATAGTGTTATGCTGCTGTCCTCAGATTTCTCAAATGGTCTGTGATGCCGTACGTCACTGTGCAGTGATAGTGGTAGTTGTAGTCCTCAGTCTGCGTTGCTGCAGGCTCGCTTTAGGTTGAGTTCTGTGATTGGCTTGCCCAATGCTTGTTTGCTGTTTTCCTCTCTGCACTTCCTACAACCAGCCACTAGATGGCAGCATTGTATGGTTTTGTTGGCAGTCCCTGTCGGTTTGTGCCCTCTGGAGCTTTTCCTCAGCTCCTTCTGATGAAACTGCAGGTATAGGCGGTGTGCTGCGTGGGAGCAGGATTGTGGATGTCTCCGGGACTTCTCTGGCTACCCGGTATGTTCTGTTATTGTATTGTATTGTAATTGCATTTATATAGCGCTTACTACCCCTGACGAGGCGTCAAAGCGCTTTTTCGGCGGGTAGCACGCTACTCCGGGACCCACAGAGGATTAGTTTTGAATTTGTATAGTGAAACATGCAAGTACATTTTAAGTGGTGGATAGGTTAGTCAGTTATTTGGATTTGGAATGATAGCAGAAGGATAGAGTAGGACAAAGCTTGTTGACGCATGCTATTCAGGGAGCCTATAAAGGATGAGTGGTGAATTAATATGGTGAAATATGAGGTAATTCCAGTGGTGGATATTAGTCTGTTACTTGGCGTGAGAAGGATAGCGGATGGATAAAAGCGGAAGAAAGATTTGCATTCATATAGCACTTGTTACCCCTGATGGGTGTTGAAGCGCTTTTCTGGCGAGTAGCACGCCACTCCGGAACCCATAAAGGATTAGTGTTGAAAAGTAGTATAGTATAAATATGAAGTAATTTGAGTAGTAGATATGTTATTCAGTTATTTGGGCAGTATATTAGTATAGCTGAATATGGAACCTGGAATTTGAGAAGTGAAACTGTTAGTCTGTTAATTTTGATAGAAAAAGGATAGTGGAGGGATAAAAGAGTGAAGGATTTATTTATTTATTTTTTATAAGAGGAAAAGGGCAGCATTTCTGGCCCTAGTCCCGACCAGTCTCGAACAGGCCCAAACAGGCAACTACCCTTGTCCTCTCCACCCTTAGCCTAGACGCCCTAAGCCTAGCCCTTTTTGTAGCCCTAGTAATCAGGTGACTCCTTCAGCCAATGGGAACCCTAGCCCTAACACTATCCAATCACAACACTAGCCCTAACAGCTAGAACCAATAGGAGACCAGGACCTTGCAGCCAATCTTAACCCTAGTCCAAGCACCCAATTAGTTCAAAAACCCTAATCTCAACGTCCAATAAAGGCCTTAGTCCTACCACTAGTCCCAGTCCAAGCAGCCAATGGTACAAGTAGCCCTAGTCCCTACTTCCAATAGAAAGCCTAACCCTACTCTTAGTCCGACAACTGGTCCAACAACCAATCACACCAGAAGCACTACATCGCTACTTCCAATTAAAGGTCTAACCGTAGCCCTAGTCCCACCCTACTCCCAACAACCAATAACATAGGAAGCCCTAGTCCCTACTTCCTATAGAAATCCACACCCTAGCCCTAGTCCCAACCCTGCAATGATTGAATCACAGACCGAGACACCAATCAGAACCCTCAAATACCCAGCCAATGAGGACATTAACCCTAATCCAATAGAAACACCAGATACAACCACCAATCAGTGTACACATGTGCCAACCATCAGCACACCATATAAGGTCCCAGCAACCTCAGACAAGGTTTGCTGGCTAGGGAGTTGGAAGCTGCTTGCTCCTGTTCAGAATCTCCTAGGAGACAGACAGGCTCAATCCACAACTTTGGACTTCAGCAGGTAAAGGCTTCACTAACTCGAAATCTAACAAGACTGTTTAAATAAAGCTTTACTCCCCCTGCTGGCCAAAAAACGAAGTGCACAGGCCCCAGTAAATACAGTTTCAACAGCTCACAGAAGCACCCTCTGATGTAGAAAATCCCTGTTGCTGGGGGGGGGGGGGGGGGCAGGGGGGCTGGCCTCACTGGCTTGTGAACACAAAATGGTGGCTGGGGTGCACTGTTTCAGCACACAGGCCTAAGCACAGAACAAAGGAGAAATTTGGAGGGAAAACAGATTTGTCACCAAGGAATGAGAGGGACAAACTACAGAAGTTGGACTGCAAATCCCACAATTCAACACACTAAATGAAGGCAATCATGGGCAGGGAAAACCACACATTTAAAACACAACACAGGTGATAAAATATGCGATTACAGGCAGGCTAAAACTGCAATTTTTAATTGTAACAACCACAGGCATAGACAGTAAACACAGAAAGTGAAAATCGTTTTTAAATAACTTTTTGTCTTGGGAAGAGACAGCACTAGTCTGTTTACTTACCACTTCCTGGACTCTGCTCAAAGCAATCTGGGGCACACGTGGGCTGCAACTCACAAGATGGAGGAGAAAGATTTGGGTGCACCCAGCAAGGCCTTCAGGGGCCTGGGCAGGTGTCAGAGGAGGGCTCAGGCTTGCCTGGTAGCTGAATATCCAATGGTCTGCTGGCCTGGGGGTGGGGTCTGGGCAGCTGCTTGCTCCTGTCCAGAATCTCCTAGGAGACAGACAGGCTCAATCCACAACTTTGGACTTCAGCAGGTTAAGGCTTCACTAACTTGAAATCTAACAATACTGTTTGAATAAAGCTTTACTCCCCCTGCTGGCCAAAAAACGAAGTGCACAGGCCCCAGTAAATACAGTTTCAACAGCTCACAGAAGCACCCTCTGATGTAGAAAATCCCTGTTGCTGGGGGGGGGGGGGGGGCTGGCCTCACTGGCTTGTGAACACAAAATGGTGACTGGGGGTGCACTGGTTCAGCACACAGGCCTAAGCACAGAGCAAAGGAGAAATTTGGAGGGAAAACAGATTTATCACCAAGGAATGAGAGGGACAAACTACAGAAGTTGGACCGCAAATCCCACAATTCAACACACTAAATGAAGGCAATCATGGGCAGGGAAAACCACACATTTAAAACACAACACAGGTGATAAAATATGCAATTACAGGCAGGCTAAAACTACAATTTTTAACTGTAACAACCACAGGCATAGACAGTAAACACAGAAAGTGAAAATCGTTTTTTAAATAACTTTTTGTCTTGGGAAGAGACAGCACTAGCCTGTCTCCTTACCACTTCCTGGACTCTGCTCAAAGCAATCTGGGGCACATGTGGGCTGCAACTCTCAAGATGGAGGAGAAAGATTTGGGTGCACCCAGCAAGGCCTTCAGGGGCCTGGGCAGGTGTGAGAGGAGGGCTCAGGCTTGCCTGGTAGCTGAATAGCCAATGGTCTGCTGGCCTGGGGGTGGCGTCTGGGCAGCTGCTTGCTCCTGTTCAGAATCTCCTAGGAGACAGACAGGCTCAATCCATAACTTTGGACTTCAGCAGGTAAAGGCTTCACCTGGCACCTCTGACCTCTGATGGTATAACAGCTGGCTTAACACGCCCTCTAGAGTTTAGCCTAAAGACTGCTCTTGTCCATGCTACTAGGATAGCTGGTCTATCAGGTTGACTTACAACCAATCATCATTAAGGGTCTTTGGAATGATACATAGTGATCACTAGAATAGTGGTATCAGGCCAACTTCTCACATTGGTGAGCAGCGGTTGGGATTTGAGCTTGCTGTTGTTTTACCACACACGTATCCTAAGAATATCATTTGAAAGATCACATAGGTACATAGGTACATATAACTTAACTTAGAATACTCTGAGTTCTACTGAACCAGCTGTTGTAGTGTAATAGGGCTTAGCACACCCTAAACTACAACTCTAGCAAGGGATTGTAGTAGAGTAGGGTCTGCAATCCTATGATCACCCCAGATTTTTGCTTTTTGCTCCACTGGTTTCCGACTTTCCCTGGCTGTGGGCCTGCTAATCAGACCCACAGCCTAGCTGTTCTCTATTCCAAATTGTACCCAGGTACTGAATTGGCACTGGGCCCTCTCTTGAGTCCCTGTAACCAGGGCAGATGTGCACCCAGAGGTCACCCAGGGGCTGCAGCATGTATTATGCCACCCCTGGGCTGACTAACTAAAACAGACACAACTGGCTGCTTGACAGCTGGGGCAAGGAGGTGTACACACCCTTTGCTTTAGATATAGTATTTCTATATCGAACCCTAAAATGGACACATATATTCCTATCAGTCACTCCTATGGCAGGCCTTATCAATCCTGAAGGCAGAGTGCTTGGAATAATGTGAAATGGTGCTCTGGCATGAGCTGAGCCCGTTTGCAGCTTGCGGAACCAAGTCCTAATAGCTGTTCCATGATAACGCTATACCATATACTCTTAAGTGCATTATGTACCTCGCGGTCATATGCTAACTTTGGTATAGCATTATCAAAACATGTAGAGTAAGGTGTCATACGAATTGGAATACTAACCCCCCGCCAATTCTGGCGACGGGGTTAGCATTCCACCCTTCTAGAGGGGCACAACATGTATGTAACCTGTAACCCCGGTTAAAGTCAGACATAGCCTCAGCTCCACAAAATGGATGCTCCACCAAGACACAAGTCTGCCCTCCTGCTGCTGGGAGTCCTTCCAGCAACGGAGGCATGGACAAAGGGTTTCCTGTCAGGGGTGGTGCCAGCACCATCCAAGACAGGAGTTTGTGTATCCCAGGTAGGCAGGGCTTTAGAGGAAGGTGACTGCAAGTGGCACCCCGGTGCTCACTATGCATAGGCCGGCTCAAACCAGTTCTGGGGGCACACCAGCCCCTGAGCTGGGGAGAGACCGGACAAAGGAGAGGGGTGTAACCACCCCCCTCCTAGTCCCACCCATAGGGCAGGACTTAGTCGCGTGCCAGCCCCCTTTCTCAGGATAAAGGTAGGAGCAGGCCCCCTTCCAAACTAGATCATCTTTGAATCCTGAAACTACTTTCCACGAAAGGAACTCAAGACTTCTTCCTAAGATTTCTCCCTTGTGACTAAGGAGTAGTCACCCTGCACCCGCAGGCACCAACCAAGCATCGCGGTTTGCTGTAAGTCTCTCCTCCAGATCAAGACTGCCCAGCTCGACGAGAACCGGCTTCCCTGGCATCTCTGACCTCTACCTGCATCATCAGCCCAGCTGAGATTCGTGGGTGTGACGAGACCTCGAGGGACCGGCCATCTTCAGGACTGCACGACGCTTGCCCAGCACGACCGCCGAGGGATCCTCGAGTGAGTGCTTTGGGGTTAGAGAAGCCCTAACCCTGAGCAGCTCCAGCACCGAAGTCCAGCCCCCCAGCATCCACGAGATCTGCGTGGGGCCCTTCTGCTCTTTGCTGCTCACCGCGTTGTCCGGCTACTTGCCTGCTGGCTTGTGGCCCTCTTGACGACGCACCACGACGACAACACCACTGGTCTGGTTGCTCCAGACTGGCCCTTGCTCCCCTCCAACAGAGGAGCACCCCGGACCCTCCTGGTCCACTCCAGACGCCATTTTGAGTCCACCGTGTGGGCTTGCATTTGCCAAGAGTTGTTGCCCCAATCCTGGGTCCAGCGACGTCGACAGCAGATACCTCCGTGGGACAGCTCGCACCTCCATCCTGGTGGCCGACAACACCTCCTGGCCTGAGAGACTGCAGAGCCCAGCGTCGCCCACTCACCTGGTCGAGGTGACTTCATCCGGTGCCATCCTGGTGCCCACCTAATCACTGGCTAGTGATTCAGAACTTGGTCCCCTCTGCTTACAGGTCTCCTTCACCTATCCAGGCTTGGATCCCTCTGAATCTCTTCACTGGTCGCCTGCCAGCAACTTCTTCTTTCAGGCTCCATAGACTGAAACGAGGATTCCCGACGTCTTTTCAGACCTATGCAGCCGTAGCCCCTGGGCTAGGTAACCTGAGCATTTCGGTGCTCCAGCATAGCTTAACTATCTAAGTGTCCAGATCCTTTTTCGTTTCAGCTCTATCTAGTCGGATTCGTCCGATAACACTAACTTTACGAAATCTAGCATCCATAGACTTTGTTCCGCATCCCGCGTGAGAGTGCACACTCTGCACCTGATCCCCCTAGGCCTCCTGCTAGTAATCTAAAGGTTCAGTAGTACAGTCCTAGCGATCCCAAAGCCTCTGAGATTAGTTTTGCAGGAGGAGGAGGAAAGGCAGTCTCTCGCCTTACTGCTACAGGACAATCGCGTGTGTTTGCTTGAGTGCTGGGGGGGCGGGCACTGTCCATTTCTTCCAAATGCGGGTGGGCTCCGCTTATTGCATTGGAGCCTGGCAGTTTATCACACGCTGTGGGTGTTCCTCTGAGAGTCTTTCATCCGGCCGCTGCAGCTTCACGGCTTATATGCTGCGCGGCGGGGGAGGGTGCCGGTACTGTTTCGCTCTCTCCAGGGCCGGGCGCTTTCACAGGTGGGGCAACATTATTGCTTACAGCAGGTAGGCTCCGCTTGTACGTTTCCCTTCCCGGCAGCGCTGGGTAGAGGCTGCCGCTCCTCTCCCCTCAGCGCTTTGCAGCAGACCCCTCCACACACTGGCTGCACTGGGGGTGCTTGCCGGCTGTGGGGCCTTGCGACGGGTCACTGCTCACTTTTGGCCAAAAACGCGGGGTGAGCCCCGCGGGCCTCAGTTCCTTTGCGTGCAGGCTCACCTTCGGCTGGTGGGCCTTCACCTTCCACGCGGGTGGGTTCCGGGGAGGTTGCCTCACAGTTGGGGCCGTCGCGGCCGTCGCGGGTGGGCTCCGGTCGGTCCGCTTACACACAGGCTCAGTTGCGGCCGTTACAGGTGGGCTCTTGCCGGTCTGCTCTCTCCAGTGGGGTTGTTGGGTTGCGGCCACCGCGGGTGGGCTTTAGCATAGTTAGCACTTTTCTTTTTGGTGCATGAGGTGCGGGGTAGGCTCCCGGTCACCTCGACATCTGCGCACGGGCCCGAGGCAAGGCACACACCTCGCAGGCTTCTTGGCGGATGGCACCGATCGTCGTAGGGGGTGCCCTCAGGCAGGCAGCATTCTCTCCCCCTTTTCTATAGGCTGTCGCACGCCGGGGCACATCCCACCTGCGTCACCAGTGTAATGTCGGGCCTTAAGCCCACATTATGGTGGTGAAAGGAGACACAGACACCAGGATAGCTGGTTAGTTAATGCCCTCTTTATTGACTGGGTCACTGGACTCGTGACACCAGTGGTGGGTGGGTGTATAGTGTAGGGTTACCGAACAGAACAACTAAACTTTGTCCAGCAGGACACTACAGGCACCACTGTGAGGCTGCAGAGTGGCAGCTAAAGGGAGGTTTCATTGTGTACCAAAACAGGCTCAACTGGTTTTGTGGGTTTACATTTTCAAAAGACATGCCTTCCATTTCTACAAGCAGAACCTTCAAACTGTTTCCTTGGAGGAGCTGCTATGACGTAGATGTTGCCACGTCTGTTGCGGCCCTGATAAACGGGGCAGTTTGCTAAGCCTATTGCCAGGAGGACCAAAGACACAGGCCA
The DNA here is from genome assembly GCF_964263255.1 of Lissotriton vulgaris. Lineage (NCBI taxonomy): Eukaryota > Metazoa > Chordata > Amphibia > Caudata > Salamandridae > Lissotriton > Lissotriton vulgaris. Next base: position 684,787,505 of record NC_141689.1, read on the forward strand.
CAGTTAGTGCTGGTCTGGCCCGGAAGCCCACAAGCGGTGACATTTGAAAATGGTGGGGCGGAAAAGTGAAGGATGAGTGGCCTGTGGCTACCAAGTTTAGCAAGTGAGCCTGACTACCATAAGAGTGGTTCGGGGCGGTCTCCCTGGGGAAAAAATTGAAAACAAAGTGGGCAAATGGTGCATTTTCCAGCAAATCTGACAAAGCAAGAAGGTTAACCAAGCAATTGTGAAAGTGTAGTTATGACCTCAATAATGAGCCTCTGGGTGGCATTACTTGATCTGCAGCTACTTTGGCAAGCTGGGGTGTTCTGGACATGCATTTGAAAGGCCCCAGGTTCTAGTAGTTGCCTAATCATTGAGGAGGGTAGGGCTGTGGTACAGAGTCTAATACTAAGCTAGAACATCTGAAGGCTAATAGGGCTCTCGTTTTCAAAACAACCAAAGTGTTACCCTTTTAAGACAGCAAAAACAGAAGTGCCTAAAATGCTGGCTCTAATTGGGGAATTAATAAACGCTACCGAAGCAACAGAAGTCACAAAGAACAAGTGCAATGCACAATGCCATGCAGAGCTACAATGCCACAACAGCTTAGTTGCTTCAACGATCACTCCAGAGCCAAGTCTAACCTGCGCCTTTCATCGCTGTGGGGGATGGAAAAAGTGCAGCGTTATCACTATTCAGTCTTTCAAACTTCAGGGAAAGATAACATCGGTGCCACTTTGTCAGCTTCCAAAAACCTACCTATTAATAAAACACAAAGCTAAGCTCCAGTTTGTTGGGCGTGATACTTAAAAATAGTTAATATTGAGATTGCTACTAGGACTTGGCACACTGTAACCTTCAACATCTGCTCTCATTAGATATATATGAAATGTCATTGGCGGTTCACATAGGGAAGTTTTAAAGCTAAATATAGTTTTGCGATACCTCAGTAACACCCACCCACAGTACCAAAAGAACATGCGCTGACCCCTTTTGCACCAGTTAAAGTCTTCTAATGTCGAAAAGAAAATCACAGCCTGTTAGTAATTTACTAAGAGGCCCAGGCTCTGAATATTTCTGGATTACATCATCTCAGGGGTGGGATGAAAAAGCAGCTGAAAAAGCAGTTTGTTAGATTAACCTCACCGTATTGATTGCTGCAACACAGAAAACATGAACGTGAAACTACAAAACATGCACACTGCTTGTAGACACTGCATGAGCCTGTACAGCAGACAACAAAACACACAAGCCTGTGACTGAAGCATTTAAACCTCTGAGCGGGTCTTCCACAAAACAGGTTTGCAACAGGATACACAGGATACACAATAGAGTGTCCGTTTTTCATCCGTGAATAGATCAAGTCCAGTTTTTATAGGTTGCATTCTGAGACTTGTATTGCACACAATTCCATTATAAAAAAACTGGACTGCAACTCCCAAAATACAAAAAAAAAACCTTTGACCTGGATGAGGTCTCACGCATGAACTTGGAAAGCTATAGAGCGCTGTAATGTAACTAACTAGTGCATTCTGGGATTTGTGGTCCACACATACTTCTTCTACAACTGATAGAGTTTTTTTTTGTTTAAGGAAACCCCAGTACCTGAAACGGTGTCTTAAGCTCAGTCTTGTTTCTCTCCCCAGGCCAGTGGGGTTAAAATTGGCGATGGAAAATCTTGTTGGCTCATCATGGTACTGGTAACTGTTGCCGTCACAGTGTCAGGGCGGGCAGGCCTTGTCCTAGTGTGTTCTGTGTCACGTCACTGGTAGGCCCTGGCCTCCTGGCGTTACTGGGCCAGCAGACCAAGCCAGGCCAGGAGGCCAGGGCCTACCAGTGACGTGACGCAGCACATACAGTCATCGTATCTGATAAGATTCATGGCCTGGCGCTGTAATAATAACGGACAGGGCAAAACTGCAGTCAGCCAGCCACAACAACATCATTCACTCGCAAGTTGCAACATCAAATCAGTTTATAAATTATATGTATTGCATTTGCATTAAAAAATCGGCTCATCATGTAGACTCGTATGTACATACAGGATGCTCACTCCATGCACTACACTCTCCAGTAGTGTGTGTCACAGCAGTACTAGTGTATCGGCATATATTCGTCCATCCTTTTCCCCTGAGCCGAGCAGGGGCCGCCGACGCCGAGTCATTGACTGTCTTAGCTCAGCAGGCTTCAGGTTCGAACCAAATAAATAATGTGATGATGATGGCAGGCAGTGGCAGGTGTAAGGGTCCGTGTGGATAATTGGCACCAAGGTTTAGGACATCTGTGGACAGGCACTCTTAGCGGGCTCGGGGTGGCACAATAACGATACACAGACTCTAGATATGCTGAGGTGGACCGGAAGTACCGTGCTACTCCAGTTCGTTTATTTATAGCCTTCTGGCCACACCTGGCCAGAAGGTGCTACAATGTGTGGTAGTGCTTCCGGGGCTCCGTGGAGACCCTCAGAGTACTAGAGCGCTACATCCCTTCCCAACTTGGTCTTTTGAAGAAAACAGTTCAACACTTAACATGCAAAGTCAGCCAGTCTTTGATTAGGCCTTGGATTGGGCCTGAGGCTGTAACACCACTTCCCCCTCACATGAGTGTGTCCTGGACTGCCTAACTGTGGCGATGATGGTGTTGCCACTGGTGTTCTCATAGGCGATGGAGGGGTAGTGTCTTTGGGCCTATTCTCTGTTTCTGCCCCAACTGTGGACTCACCAGGTGGCTCTGTGTGTCCTTGGGTAGATGGTATGCGCTTGAACCACGACACGTTTCTAGTCACTTCTTCTCCATTTCTATGCACTGTTATTACAGTGCCCTTGGTTTCCTTAATCATTCATGGTTCAGGTTCATACGGTGTGCGAAATTTGCCTCCCGGTCTCCTGGTTCGAATGAGCACTGAGTCTCCGGGATTTAGTTCTCTCACACGAGCTCGCCTGTGCTGACTTGCTCTGTCGTTGGTTTTCCTTCTTCGCTCATGAGTGGTTGCCGGCACGTACGGGGCAGGTGCCCAGTTTTCTGCCATGGGTAACAGATCCCTCCGGGGTCCAGCCAGCATTAAAGACCAGGGGGATCTTTGTGCGGTACACTGTGGGGTGCTCCTATACTCTCTGAGGAAATGATGGAGTGCTTCTTCCAGATGTCTTCCATCCACTGTGGCTATCCGTAGAGTCTTATTAATGGTCCTCATAAATCTCTCCACCTTTCCGTTGGCCTGGGGCCACTGTGGTGTGATCCTATGGTGTTTCACGCCTATGCTGTGTAGGAACTCTCTGAACTCGCTACCTTGGAGCGGAGGGCCGTTGTCCGTCTTGAGCACCAGGGGAATGCCAAACATGGCAAAGGATTTGTTGAGGATTGGTTGTACATGTGCAAAACTGGTTGATGGCACTATGTCTACAATTGGGTACTTGGTGTAGCTGTCAATTAGCACCACCGTGACTCTTCCAACCGGGAAGCTTCCAAAATCCAAACTGACCCACGACCAGGGAGATGGAGCAGGGTCTTCCGTTATTACAGGAGCCGGGGGGGTCAGATGTGCTGGTTATTTGACATGCTCGGCAGTTTCGTACCGCGGCATCAACACATGTTTCGAGGTTGGGGAACCATATCTTTTCACGCATTCGGGCCTTCATCCTTCGAGTTCCTTGGTGGCCTTCATACGCCAGCGTTGTCGCTTACTCTTGCAGGGTGACAGGGATCACCACTCGGGACCCCTTCAGTATGAGTCCATTGTCCGCACTGCTGAGCTCATTGTGAATCCTTCAGAATTGGGCTAGCCGTAGGCGATCTGCCTCATTCCAACCACTGACATTTCGCAGGAAGTTTTCCCAGGATCCTGTCCGTATTGCTTCCTTAACTCGCTGGATAACTGCATCATTGACGTATTGGGCTGTGATGACATCGGCTGAGAGCGCTCGGGGGCAAGCTACTCTGGATATCATGTTCACAAACTCTTCTGTTGGCATCTCTTGGCTCGCCCCGGTACTTTCGTTGGTTGATGGATGTCGCAATAGGAAGTCCGCAGGATTTTTCGTTCCGGGCCTGTACACAAGGTCCATTTGATATTGTATCTGGATGGCCCATCGTTCGATTCGAGGTAGAGGGTGAGGAGCGATGCCCCTGAATAGTGGTATTAATGGCTGGTGATCCATTACCATCCGAAACGGATGTCCGGAGATGTATAGGTGGAAGTGATTATATGCCCACTTTACCACCAAGGCTTCTCTTTCTATTTGGGAGTACCTCGACTCTGTCGCAGTTAGTGCTTTGCTCGCGAACGACAGGGGAGTCCATGCTCCGGGTTCTGTTTCTTGTGTGAGTAAGGCTCTGAGGCCAACTGGGCTTGCATCCACCAATATTACTGTAGGTTTGGTTGTATCAAAGTACGCCATGGTGGTTCCTTCTAGTAGTGCTGTCTTGACTTGGTTGAATGCTTCTTCTTCGGTATTTGTCCACTTCCACGGGCTCTCCTTTTTTGTAAGGTTTCTCAGAGGTTCAGCGATCGTGGCTGGATTTGGGATGAATCTGGTACAGTACTGCGCCATGCCAAAGAAACTCCTTACCTCTGATGCTGTTGTGGGTTCTGGAGCATGTTTGATTACTTGGGATTTTCGGGGGTCAACTCTTATCTCTTTAGAATCAAATACGTATCCGAAGAACTCTATGGATTTCTTGAAGAATTGGCACTTTTCTTTGTATAATGTTACTCCATGCTGGGCCAGCCTCTGAAGGGTAGCTTTCAACCTGTGATGATGTTCTTCACTCATTTTGGCATGTATCAAAATGTCATCACTGACATTGAGCACCCCTTGTAGTCCTGATAAAATCTCTTTGATGGTATTTTGAAATATTTCTGCAGCGGATGATATGCCAAAGTTTAGCCTCTTATATCTCCTTAGGCCCAGATGTGTTGAAAATTTTGTTATGTACTGGCTCTCTTCTGCTAGCCTTAGTTGGTGATATCCTGTGTTGAGGTCTAACTTGGAGAACCACTGGGCTCCATTGAGGTCTGTCAGGATATCATCAACCGTGGGTGTGAGATGTCTTTCTCTCTTTATGGCCTTGTTGGGCATCCTCATGTCTATGCATATTCTTATCTTGCCTGGCTGTCGGGGTTTTTCTGCTATCACCATGGGGGATACCCACGGGTCGGGCCCGCCACCTTCTCTATGACTCCTTGTTCTTCTAGTTGTGCTAGCTCTTGTTCTACTGCTGCCCGGAGGTGGAATGGAATCCTTCGATGTCTTAATGTAACAGGCTGTATGGCATTGTCGAAATGGAGCCTTACGGGCGGTCTTTTGATTGTCCCAAGGCCTTTGAACAGTGAGGGAAACATTTGTAGTATGTCTTCTGTTTGCAGAGCTTTCATGGCATTGGCAAACGCATTGAGTCGGAGGTCTTCTGCGGTGTTGCTTCCAACCAGCAGGTCAGCTTCTTTGTCGATTACGTGAAATGTTGTCATCACTTCTTGTTCTTCTGCTTTGACTTGTACTACCATTTTACCTCGTAGCTGAAGTGGCTCCTGACTGCCATACGTCAGGATTCGCTCTTTGTAGGGTACCAGTGGTGGTCTGGGTTTCAGAGACTTGTAGTGCTGTATGCCCATCACATTTACTGTGGCTCCAGTGTCAATGACTCCGGTCACTGGTGATCCATAGACCTGTATCTGACACTTGGGTTGTGTTCTTCGCCTTCTTTTCACCTCGCTGATGAATGACACGTAGTAATGTAATGTATGTGTTCTTGTAAAGCGCACTGCTGCCCTGAGGTGTTTAGGCGCTGTAGACCACTGGGGAACCCGTCCTGGCTATCCCTGTGAGATGGTCCCTACTGGGTATCTCCAAGGTGAAACCAGGCATCCCCGGCGAATGTGGGGGGCCGTGGTAGAGATGAGGCTAGCTAATGCCCAGAGTTGCCGAGTGTGATCCCTGGTTAGAGTAGGCACCGAGTCGAGAATTATCGAGTCCGCTGACCCTGGTCCACGACCCTGCTGCGTCGGGAATTGAACACTGCTCCCGGGCCGTTCTCTGCTTCCAGGTCTGATATATATATATCATCCAGACCTTTATCGTCGGGATAGGAAGAAAAGGCGCTGACTCCGTGGATTTCACAAAAAAGGGAATTTTATTTACCCTGTGATGATGGCTTTACGCATTTCGGCGGACAAACCGCCTTGGTCACAACAACTTCCCATTTAGAAACAACAGTTTATATACACATACAGAACTCGATCGTCGGAGCAGTTGATGACGTTCATTGTTTACTACGGCTGCTTAATAAACATAGAAGAAATCTGTTGCACATGATTCATTTACAAGATCTCGTCGTACTCAAGCATTTCTCTGTTGGTAAAATGTACTGCAAGTGCAGTTTGCGGTTGTCAAACATGATTGTAAATTAATTCAAATTTCACAATATATATATATATATATATATATATATATATATATATATATATATATATATATATATATATATATATATATATATATAAATATATATACTTGTCTCAATGGATATTGAGGCATTATATGCAAATATCCCTCAGAAAGGTGCACTAGAGGCTGTTAAGAAGATGCTTGATGGTTCAGATTGTCCTTCTGAGAAGCTATTTATTTTGGAATGCCTAACCATTTTGCTCAAAGAAAATTACTTTGAGTTCAATAAAGTCATCTAAAGTCATCTACCAGCAAGTGCTGGGCATCAGTATGGGTGCAGCTTGCGCTCCAAATGTGGCGAATGCCTATATTGGCGCCTTCGAAGAAAGGTTCATTTACAACGAAATTGACCAATTTTCAGAAAATGTCATGAATTATAATTGCTTCATTGATGACATCTTCTTTATTTGGAGAGGCCCACAGGAACAACTTTATGAATTTATCCAATGGATCAATCTCTGTGACCCACACCTGAAATTCAGTGCCAACATCAGCTCTTCCAGAATTGAATTTCTCAACTTGTGGATTCAAGTTAATAACAGTTGTATCGAGGTCTCGCTCTATACAAAACCGACTGCACGTAACACTTTACTTCTGTGTGACAGCTTTCTTCCGCGGAGCCAAAGAAACAGCATACCTTTCAGCCAGTTCCTTAGGCTCCGCCGTAATTGCACAAACATGAGTGACTTTGAGCTTCATGCTGCCCAACTTAAAACAAAGTTCCTGGATGGGGGCTACCCTAAGATTGATTAGGGACCACAAACTTGTTGTCGTTACTACCCATTCCAACTTCAATGAGAAACTCAGATACATTATTAATTCACAATGGCATCTTTTGAATATGGATAAAACTTCTGAGAAACTTCCTAAACCTACCTTTGCGTTCAGACACAACAGGAATTTGCGGAATGTTTTAATCAGGGCCTCCCTGCCTGACTTACCTGCCCCAGTCAGAGAAGCATCACCAGTGCCAACCCGATCACTAGTAGCCATAGGTGTGGCAGCTGCCATGCCTGCGATTATAGAACAATAATAATGGTTCTGTCGGACTGAAATACACAGTAATATAGTATTTCCTGGTTTGTTACTCACAACATCCGTCCCTATAAGGGTACAACGATAGCGGTACCTATACCAATATGAAACAGAACACACTGACCACACTGACCACAATGAAGATTAGAGTAAAGTTTTAGTCATATACTTTTATCTTCTCTGAATTGTATTAAAACATTGATTATAACTGTCCAGACAAACACAAAACATATATATCGCATACATTTTGAGTAGGACTCATATACATTTAAAACAACATACAAAATTGTCAAGTCACGAAATTATTAGTAGCATCAACTATAAGAGCAATAATCAACTAGGCATATCAATCAACTCTTGGTTCCTAGTAGATTTTATAAAGTTGATTTCACGATAAAGAAAATGCGTCGACGTTTCGACCCTGGGGGGGCGATGTGCTGGTTGTGCGCATCAGGGGCGGGTATTCATCAGGACTGTATGGTTGTGGGACAGCCTTTTCTGGACCTCGGCTTCTCCTGGGTACCTGGTCCTATATACGTAGTATTGGTGATCAGCCGACTCAGCAAAATCGGAATAATTCTTAGATCTCTGTATTGATTATTTATACAGCGTTGACACGATCAGTAAGGCGTTGTGTCCGTGATATGTAAAACAGGTGTCACGGTCTAACTCCTTCCTTCTGAAAACCGGATCTGCCGACCGGCTCTGTTTCTAGCTCCTTCTTAACCCTGCGTGGTAGCCGTGATTCGAGCACGTACGTGTCAATTAATCTTCACTTTGCCTGCGATTATGTCATGACTTCTTCTGAACTTGTTTGGGCCACTAGAAAAATTTAACTCAAAGAAATGACCAATTGTCGGATGAGTAATGTGGTCTATCTCCTCCTTTGTCCATGCTCTAAGGGCTATGAGGGCGGGACTGGCAGGGAGTTCAGGGCACGCTTTTCTAAATGCATTAGAAATTCACGTACAGGGGCCCCCCTTTGTTCCCACTGGAAGAATTTGAAACATGCAGTGGAAGACCTGAAATGGCTTATACTTGAACGCATTCACTGTCCAAAAGATGGGAATACTGACCCACTCAGAAGCAAAAGGGAAGTGTTCTGGATTTTCACTCTCGAGACGGCCGTCTCGGGGCTCAATGAACACAAACCGTGGGAAAATGCCATTCTGTAAATGTTTTTCCATCCAGATGTGATTGATCCTCCTTCTCTCGTCTGCATTATACCTTTGGTCTGATTATGTGACCACGATATTGGTCATATATTTTTCCTCTATTTGTGTATGTTCTTCTGAAGTAACTCTTTAGGTCTCTTTTTCTTAGATATTGCAATTATCTTTTGCTTGACACCGTTTTTATGATATCTCTATCCTTTTGTCACTTGGACATCGGAGTTTCGGTGTCTAGGTTCACATTCTGAGTTAGTCTTTCTTCTGTGTCTTTGGAATTTATTAGATTGGTTTTCACGGTTGTAAATACAGCGATGCAAGTTTATAACTTCAATTAGTATGTCTGTAGCTTGGGTACCCTTTACGTTTTTACTGACCGGGAAGTCCGGTTCTCAGAGAACTTTCTGAAACATCGAGATAGCAGACTGACGGCGGCCATTTTTCCACCTCACTAATTTGCGGTTAGCGTTCTAGTAGTCTCGAGCACTCACGCATTCAGGTGCTACAGATTAGGCCCTCAGTAAATAGCATTTATAGCGTCTACACGTCCCCATGCTTGCTGCATCTTGCTTCTTGAAGCCAAAGGTCGCTTGCCGGTTGACATCTTATGTATACGTGCTAGTCTCATTATCAAGTAAGCGGGCGTGATATATCTCTACGGTATTATGGCAGGCTTTATACATGCCTGTGTCCCGTTGTCTAAGTCATGTGTTTTACTTAACAGGACGTGACAGACCAGAAAACGCTTTTATCCTGGCCATATACTTCTTTCCTTCTGATGTACTCAAGCGAGTCATCTGCTCCTCGTGATGATGCCAGGCATTAATATTTACGATTGCCTTCATTACCTCTCTGCTGTCACTCATTGGTAAAGGGGGTACTAAGGAAAAGGCACTAGAAGCAAGCTTGCATGTTGTTAGACTTTTACCCCGGGTTCCCTTTATGGGCACTTGGTAGTATTAACTCTTCGGAGTCAGGTCTCCTACGGGTAATAGGAATCATTTATTGTTCCGTATTTCCTGTATTTTAACATCTTCGTGCATGGACCTTTTGTGCCTGCCCTGATACAGCCTCATTGTACTGTGCTTTACATTTAGACATTTTGTTTCCTGACTGAGCCCCTGGGTTCTCCTCCCTGCCCTATGAATTTTGGAATGCGGGATAGGTTGCACTCATACCATGTTTCCCACCCATTATTACAGCATCAGGTGAGCTTATTCCTCCTTCCGCTGATCTGAATTGCAAAGGGTTCGAGTATCCCATAGATCTGTCCTCCGTGTATTAGTAGGTTGAGCCTCAGTTGGAAACATTCTTTTAGAGTGCCTTAAAGATCTGTAGCCTCTATCCTGTTCATTAGTCGATTTCCTCCTGTAATGGGAATTTGTTCCCTTTTTTTCACCTCCTGTGTATTTTTTAGTTGCGGAATCTGATGACCGGCATCCCTACTTTTTATACCACAGTGCTTCGCGGTCCTCCCTGCTTGTATATTCTCCTTCAAGTCTTGGTATGTTTTTATCTTTAAAAATTTTTCTTCCTTCAATTTCTCTTTATGCTCTTGATTCTTTTTTTGATGGATTTTTTTGATTTTTGATTTTGTTTGGTGATGGCTTCGGATAAAGCGATACTGCTTCGATTCTAAGGTCTATAAGGTATTGATTGATATTCTACTCTATCTTGTCCTATCACGAAGGGTGTGAGTGCATGTCTGTAAGAATGCGTGTTTGCACACTGCCTTGTTCATATTTGTGACCTATGAATCTTACCTCTTAAATATCAGTGTACTATCATGTATATATTATTTTTTTCGCCCACAGATATGCTTCGCCAGCCCTGACTAAGATTAGGACACATTTTAAATTGGGTCTTCATGTACTTCGGATCATTAAAGACCGTGCTGATTATGTAATCCTATTTATTCGCCCTGTTGAAGGAATTCTTAATTACCTTTGTTCCGAAACGCACGTCAGCGCTTCTCTTGCACGCCTGATAAAATGTTTTGTTCGAGCTTGAATGTTTGCACTGTTTAAGAATGAGTCAGTGGTTGATTGGATGAATGAGTGAATTGTGCGCGATATTTTAGTGTTTTTGTTTCCCTTGGCTGATGTTCTGCTTCTTTATGTATGTTAACCAGACAAAATGAAATTTTATATAAAAGATGACTAAATGAATTTTGGATTGTGATTCACTAATTAAATGAGATATATCTTCATGTGAATAAAAATAAAAATAAAAATTTGAAAAATATTCAGCTGTTATGTGGGCGGTTTGACTCATATTTGGAACTTTCCTGTCCTTTTTATAATTGGGGACTCCCCCTTTCATGTTGTTTGGTACCCCAAGCACACATTTCCGTTGTGCTTCCCAGTGCTTAAAGGCCACACACTTTCCCCATTGTGTGGCATGCCTTATTCTGGTCCAAGTCTATGGGCCCCATCGCTCTTTGCGACTGGAACTGCCATCCTACATTTCCCTGAGCCTCCTGGCACTCAATTGACACACACTTTCCCTGCTGTGCAGTACATGTGGGGGCTGTGCCCATGCAAAGTCTAGACCCAAGGCGGGCCCATCTGCACCCATCCGCATCTGGATGAGACTGGGCTGGGTCATGGCTCCTGGCTCTACTTTTTTGGAGGGCAGTATGCTTTTTTATATCCATTGTAGATCTTAGGAGCAGGAGTGGGACTTTCAAAAACTGCAAGGTGGGTGCATCCTTCACTTGTTTCATCTATTTTAGCTTTGACTATTGTGTCGCTTGAAGGAGCATGGCAAAAGAAAATGCCTACTCATTTCTGACTTATGGCAAAGAAAAGTCTATCACCTAATAAGGGGGGGAAGGTTGCAGGGGTTGTCTGGGTCAACCTTACAACAGGAATGAGAGCAATCTCCTCTGAGCTTTACATGGCTGAAATCACATTGAGGGGGGACAGAAGCTAATTACCAACCCCCCTTAATTCATGATGGAATTACAAAATATGGTCTCCATCATTATTCTAGATATCAATTTTTGTAAAACTAAAAAAACAACTGGGGCAAACCTAAAAATCCCTGTATTGTGCCTGATGATACTAATACCACAAGCCTTTCAGAACATGGACCCCTGAGTGCCCTGAACAAAACAAATAATAATTAGTCACAGCCCAAAGGTTTCCTATCTTACCTAGCCCTCATCTAGATAGACTTTATTACCTTCTGACCAACCCTTCCATACCATGACTATTACTGAGATCCTAACGACTTTATTTAATGTACTCACTGCCCTTCAAGCACCTTGTCAGCCTCTTGTAGCAGGAGTGGGGGCTCTCATTGAGTTTTGTAGCATGTGTTGGTGGGCCAATTTAAAGTTTTGATTGACAAAATTGATTCTCTGATTTAGTCTCCTAATCAGGCTTCATATAGTGCTAGTAGGGCCTGCTGTCCTGTTAATACATACCCTCAATCTTTTCATCACACAAATGGCAATCAGCTCATAGCGCAAGCATCTACTACAAAAGAACAACCTTTGAGAATCTCTTAGTCGATAAATCATCTGCGCAATATGGATCATATGTCTCCCCCAGTAGAAACTGAGCCCCAACTACAGGCCCAGCAAGACCATTGGCTCAACTAGCCAACCTGCACCTTCCACCTGTGGAAATGTACCTGGTGCAGGGGCACCCTCTCATCCACGGGTCCGAAGACCAACAAAGAGAGAGCAGCACTGGAGTTGAAGTAAAAACAAACCAAGGGGCATATTATCAACAACTAGCGATCTTTTTCGCTAAATAAGATTAGCAACATTTTTTTTATCGCCGCGCATCGCTGGATTTTATCGCAGAGATAACGTGCTATTAACAACGTTTATCTCCAAAGCGATAAAATATCTGGCAATAGCGGCGAAATGCGTGAATATCGCTATAAATCAAGCGATATTCAGGCATTATCTCTAATACGGACTTAGCCTGAATATCCACCTCCCATTGGATATACAGGCTAAGAACTGGTCTGAGCAGGTGTTAGCTTTTAGCGATTCGCGCTTAGCGCACTTTTTTGTCGCTACGCCTGCGTTGATAGTAGGCGAAAGCGATGTTAGCGACTGCTTTCAGTCGCTAACAGGTTGGGTACGCCCACTTTGCATGTTATTGGCGATAAATATCGCTGAAATGTAAAGCGGGCCCCAAACGGCTGGCTATCACCTAAAAGTCGTCACTAACTGATGTTAGCGACAGCTTGCTAATAGGGCAATGAAATTATCGCCGCTTTTCGGCCGCAAAAGTGGCGATAATTTCATTTTGCCTGCCTTGGTAATATGCCCCAAAGTTTATTAAACACTCATGAGTGAGACTGCGTCCGGACAACACTCTGAAGTGTTGTAGGAGGAAGTACATTGAATACAGAAACCATCACCGTTATATACAGTTTGTTTCAGTGTAATCACATGGGAGGGAAAACTGGAGGAAAAAGGTTTAAACATGGAAATAGCTACAGGCAAATAAGAGCAGATGGGTGACCAGGTGGACAGAAGATGAGGGGGAGTACGGAATGTTTATGGCGGCAATAAGCAATCAAATGATAACATCTGAGACCAGGTGCACCAGTAGTTGCAGCCCTCCAGCAGGTACATCAGCTTGACCATGTCAGAGAGGTCAGCTAGAGTTAAGGATACAGGCTGGGTGAAAAGGGGAACTCCAGAGAGTAAAATGAACAGAACAGAAATTAAATGGATGCGACAGTCAAAAATGGCTGCCGCTTATACTATCATAGAAATTACACTTTTCCACACACCGGATCTCTTGATTGAAAGAGAACGTTCATGAACGCCTCCAAAGTTTCATTTGTAAGGCAGCTCACTGCTGCAAACAAAGGGCAAGGTGTCGGTTTGATTTAGTGAAAAAAATTACCATGTCACGAAGAATAAGATGGGTAGGTTAGGCAAAGAAAAGCTCAAGAGGGGACTGTGTGGTGTTGAACTTTAAAGATCGAGACCTGGTTTGTTTTTGGTTGTCCAGTCTGGCTCACTACCCACAACTTCAATCTGATATACATGCCCATCAACTTGGTCTCTTCACCCTCCACCTCTAACTGAACATACAGACCACTATCTGCAGATAGCTAGTCAGAAAATCCTGCACACTGGTATTGCTTCAGTTCCAATCCCTCCTAGTTACTGTTTTGAAACCTTACAAAGTCTCTCTGATATCGAATGATGGTTCCCTTCTGCAGGTTCCCATGACCCCATTGACTCAGGTGTGATCCGGTCCTTATTCCCACCTCCAGCTCCACTAGCCCTACCGAGGCAGAATCAACACCAAGAATGACAAGTCCACTAGTGAAGTGTTTAAAGGAATTACAATTTTTCTCATGGAATGTGGCAGAGATATGCTCTTAATTAAACAACAAGAACAGGTTGTATTTTATTCAATCTTTTGACATTATCTGCTGTCAGGAGACTTGAGTCTTTGACTCTATCCCTGTTGATGGGTTTAAGTCCGTTTGCTGCCCTGTTGTACTGTCTACTGGAGGCAGGGGGGATAATGGCCCTTTAGTCCTTGTTTCCACTGCTATTAGGAATGTGAATGTTAGGCTGTTGGTTTCAAACCACTATTGCCAGATTTTAAAGTTGTCACAGTTTAAAGAGTTTAATATGTTTTTAATGTATTAATTAACTTTTTCACTGCACAACCTATGGGCATTATAGAGACTTGGAGTCTACTATTATAGACCTAACAAGAAAGGAACAGACTTGTGCTTTTCTTATTTGGTGGGCAATTTCAACATTGTCAAATGTATTTACAGTAAGAATCATGTTTGTGTAGTTACAGATGGGCAGAGAGAGCATGGTGGCCACTTTTTGCATTCGGCATATACGAAAGCTTTGACAAGCTAATATAAGTAAATAACCTGTGATTTATATCAGATTTATATCTTTCTAGTATGTCTTTCTACCTTTTGTCGGCAGGGTAGAGGCAGAATAATTATTCATATTATAATTACAGGAGATTTGGTCCCAATGTTGAAAAAATATGAGGTGTGTCTTACACCATTCAGTGACCACCACCAAATTATTATTAGTATCCTCCTCCTGCTACAATCCTGTTCTATGTATAGAAATAATTCCCCTGTAATCTACATCCCCAGTAAGGGGGTGCATATGAAATGGCAACATGTTATCCCAATAAAGTCTTTATAGATTTGAATACTAATAATCATGAAGAGATGTTGTGCTTCTATTCAGATAAAACTGCTCCATCCTGCATATGAGATAGTTTTATGAAGTTATGCAAGTTGATCTCTAGTATGCTTTCCATGAAAAAGCCTCGAGAGGACCGTCTTGTCCAATCATAGTTTAACTCAGAATTCACAAATGCCTACAAAGCTATTAAAAAAGGCTACTAACATAATCTCACAAGACCGATTTGCAGTGAGATTATCCAGAAAAGATTACAAACAAGCCATGGAAAAAAGAAAGGCTGGAATTAGATCAAAGCCTCGGAGGATTTGGAACACACTGCCCATTTATGAAATAGCAGGGCGATTTTGGAGATTATAAATCAACCCTTTTCTTCAGAAAGAACTCCCTCAGGTTCATAATGTCATATTTTGGAACAAGATTTCGGTCGAGCGGGGCGCTAGGTGGTGCACATCCAAGATGGCTGCGCACCTGTGAGGCTCAGAGGCTCGGTGAGGAAATCCGCAAAACATCCATGTATCCGCCAGTAATCTCCACCTGCTGATGTAACCTGCCTGTGCATCAGATCCACCTGCTACACTTGGCGAAAAACCAAAGCTCCTGGTTGAGCGGCTGTGCTCAGGTCGAACTGTTTTTGTTTCGAGCGTGGAGGCGGGCACTCGGACTGGAGCCCTGATCGGCTGCCGCCTCTACGCAAGTCCCCCAGTCTACATGTGGTCGTGGGCCTGCGACATCCCAAGAGTGATCTGGGGGCACCTTACAAGGTGCTGGTCCTCCTGTCTGCCTTGTTCTCCACCTGCTCCACTTGGGACGACCAACTTACTGAATACCGAGGTGAGCCGCGCGCTTCACACAGGGTTCCGGACTGATGGGGATAGCGTAGACTGCAACGTCTCACTGGGCCTCCCCCTCCAGGGGCACAGCACCTCAGCACATCGGCCTAGTCCGAGACATCCTACTCTGTGGGCGGAGGCGGATCCCGGTTGTCCCCTGCACAGGCCCTAAGCCCATTGAATGTATAAGAATGTATAAGCTGGAGTTGAGAGGGGCTATCTCAAGACACACAGGAGCGTGGTCTGAAAATGTTGAGGCCAGATGAGAAACCAATCGAATCCAGAGGGTTGTTCCCTGTGAGCAGAGCCAGTAGTCAAGTCGAGACCACATAGCAGATGAAATCGGGCAAAACTCCAGGATCTGATGGCCTACCCATTGATTTTTTATAAATCATACATTGATCAGCTACTCCCAATACTGAAAGAGGTTTTTCTTGAAGCTCATGAGACACAAATGCTTCCACCCTCAATGAGGGAAGCCCTCATCACATCATTATTAAAGGCAGCCAAACCTCCAGACCCTTGTGAATCTTACAGACCCCCTTTCCCTTATAAATACAGACAATAAGGGCCCGATTCACAGAACTAACTGAAGACAAAATTCTAAACTTACTACCATTTTGGTATTCACAGAAGGCACTTACTCATTTCGGTATTCACAGAAGGCACTTACTCATTTCGGTATTCACAGAAGTTAGGAGGTCTAACTTTAGGACTCCTAAATGCCTTCTGTGAATACCGAAAGTCTTGAAATTAGGATTTTTCTCAATTTAATAGTAGTAAAGTTAGGACTCCTAACTGTCGGACTCGTAGATGCTTTCTGTGAATACCGAAAGTCTTAAAGTTAGGATTTTTCTCAACTTTACTACTACTAAACTGAGAAAAATCCTAATTTTTATTAAGACTTTCGGTATTCACAGAAGACACAGCTTCTGCATTTGAACTGTACACCACACTCAGATATTTTCTTACTGGCATGACATATTAGTTAACGTTTTAAGTATCCTGAAGAAACCAGGTGTGAGAAAAGTTTGAATTTAGAGAGAGTTGCCTCGAATACCTGAATGTATGTGGTTTCTGGAAGTAGAATGGTGCTGCGTCTAGATCATTTTGGAAGCCTTGAAACCAGAAAACAAGCAATGATTGATTTCATTACACATCGTTTGTGAATTTTTGTTTAAATTCCCTAAAGATGTCATAGTAACAATAGTATGTTTAAAAATACTTCTGAAGGTGAAGTAAACCATAGAAGTAAGAAAAAGGTCAGTTAGCTAAAGCATTATAATTGAATGTTGCCAACAATGTACTTTAACCAAAATATAATAAATGTGTGGTTCGGTTAATAAAACATTTGTACTCTCTGCTTTCATTTGTTATGAAAATGTAACACACCTAATCACTAAAACCAGTATCATATTAAAAAGATTTAAAATTAATTTGCGATATAAGACAAGATTCATCAGGCAACAAGTGCAAGGCCAAATCAGAGAATCAGCAAAACAATCAGACATGAAATATAATGCAAATGCACACAGAAAAGTACTTAATGTTTGACATGAATTCCCTGTCATTAGCAAGAAGTGTGGGTTTTAAACGGACCTAATTGGCTTACTAATAGACAACCCTAATAGGCCAAAAACTCGAGGAAAGGTGCTTGAATTGGTTGACTCGTCATCATATTAAGTACTCAAGAAGTCAAACCTACAAGGTTTAAAACGTAATAACTGCCTTTTCTTTTTATATTTAGTTTAAAAAAACATGATAGGTCAAACGCTCAAGGAAAGGTGCTTAGAGCATAAATTGGTTAGCAAGACATCATACTAAGAACACTAAAGATAAAAACTACCAAGAATTAAACATAATGACTGACCGTATGTGATTCTTCTGGGAAAAGTGCTAATAGCCTGCCTTCAAGTAGAGGACGCAATGTTCTGTGGGAAATTCCTCAAGTTCATGTGAACTGCAGAATTGAAGTTAGCAAAGACCGAGTTATAAAAGAAGTATGCTGCATGCGTTTCCTGGTTGCTTTTTCTTTTCATGAATAGCTCTCTTCCTATCGTCCACATGGTGGAAGAACCAAAGTCGAGAACTGAACACTTTTCCCAGAAGAATCACACACGGTCAGCCATTACGTTTTAGTTTTGGTTCTAACAATGTTTGTTTGTCACAGTGCATACCAGATCATGTGGCTTTGGGGGCTGCATTAGCACAAATACTTTTCAAAGAAGAAAACACTATAAAGTTTACAATAACGATTGTATCTCTATTAAATGTTGATTATAAAATAGTCACCAAATGATTGGCTAGTAGATTCAGCTTAATTGCATCTAAGTTAATTCGTTCAGACCAGAATGATTTTATTGCCGGACGGCAACTGGGCACAAATTCACACTAGCTAGCCGCAGCACTGGATTCATTTTTCAGTAAATAAGATACCAACAATTGTACTTCTAATAGAAGCTGAAAAATCATTCTACCTTATGGTCTGTCTGGGATACATTGTTCTGTATTTTATCCATATTTGGGGTTCCATCCCAGATCACAGGGTTGATACGTAGGATGGATGGCAATGCAGAAGCGAATATTATTATAAATGCCTCAGAGGTGGGTAAGTCCTTCGGGGGACCAGGCAGGGATATCCCCTATCTCCAATCCTTTTTGCCTTCTTAATTGAGCATTTGGCAATAGCTATCACAGAAAATGCCAAAATCCGTTTCCCTCTAGCACCGATGGGGAAAATAGAATTATATGCAGATGATATTATGCTAATTCTCAATACAAGTATAGACTTGCATGAGAAAGTGTTTGAGATTTTTCAACGTTATGGGAAATTGGGGGTTACAGAATTAAGAGGAAGAAAACAGAAATCATGTTTTGTGGCTGTAACCCTGACATGTTACATCCAGACAGCGTCTCCTTTGTTAATATGTCACCAAAAAGATACTAGGTATTAGGTTCTCTTCACGGATTGAGGATTTATCTGATCTTTTGCCCCCCTCTGCTTTTAAAACTATAAGCTTTATTTGCATGTTGGAATTCACTTCCTTTAAATATTTTAGTAAGGGTTGCTTCAATCAAAATATTGATTCTCCCATTGTTTAATTTACTTTTTTCAACCACCCCGTGTGTTTTAATGATATCTTTTTTTTTAAAGTGGAATCTATGTTTACATCATTTATCTGGCAAAAAAGGTCTGTCAGAGTCACCCTTAGATCTTTATATGAAGAACTAGAAAAAGGTGGTTTGGTGCTCTCTTATTTTAGGGATTATTATTTTGCCTATTTTGTACAGTGTATGTCCCGGTATAATGTAAAACTTCACAATGGAATTTTTGATAACTACCTAGTGCAGCTGATCTTTGAAGAGTATGATATACAGGTTGTATTAAAATTCACCCGAGAAATTCCACTACAAAAGTCTGAAGGGGTTCCAGAAGTGTATGGATCTTGAGATATGCTATTCCCTATTTTCATGCAGTCACGCCTTTGTCAGAAATGTTTCTGCACGTGGGTGTTAATTTGGTACTTGGGACAGTCCAAAAATGGCCGAAAATGGGGTTCAAAATGTTAGCAGATTTTCTGTCTGGTGAGAGGTGGACATGTCTGTCCGAAGTCCGTGAATTAGTTTGATGTGATTTTCTGCTTCTTGGTTCCTACAGAACGCTGAACAACTTCTTCACTGATTTAGATGCTAGCCAGATTAGTAGTGGATAAAAACTGGTCTCTGCGTTGGTTGAAGCTTCCGATCATAAACCCCCCTGAGAATGGAAAAGATTGTTTGACCATTTGAAGAGCCCTGATCTTAAGGAAACACAAGGAGATGATGGACAGAGTGCTGAAACTTTTCAGACACTCACCCCCAGTCACAGATCTCAGTTCAATCCATCATCGTTCTTCAGCTCACTTTGCCACCCCAGTTCAGGCCCAGACATATGCAAATCAGTCTTGACCCTGTGGCTCATGGGAACAGTCCAGCCCAAATTGCCAAGCTAGGTCTTCTCTGCACCGGAAACAAGCATCCTGGAACCAGTTTCAGGGTAACACCCCTCATCAGATAGGCTAGCTTGAATCCAGTGGAAAAGTGAGCACGGAACTCACATCTGGGCATACCCTGCCAAATTTAGGCCAACAAAGCAAACAGAAGGAGATGATGGACAGAGTGCTGAAACTTTTCAGACACTCACCCCCAGTCAAAGATCTCAGTTGAATCCATCAACATTCTTTAGCTCACTTTGCCACCCCAGTTCAGCCCCAGACATATGCAAATCATTCTTGACCCTGTGCCTCATGGGAACAGTCCAGTCCGAACTGCCAAGCTAGGTCTTCCCTGTAATGGAAAAAAGCATCCTGGGACCAGTTTCAGGGTAACACTCCTCATCAGCTAGGCTAGCTTGAATTCAGTGGAAAAGTGAGCACAGGACTCACATCTGGGCATACCCTGCCAACTTAGGGCCAACAAAGCAAACAGAAGGAGATGATGGACGGAGCACTGAAACTTTCCAGACACTCACCCCCAGTCACAGATCTGGGTTGAATCCATCATTGTTCTTTATATCACTTTGTCACCCCAGTTCAGACTCAGCCAAATGCAGATCCGTCTTGACCCTGTCCCTCATGGGAACAGTCCAGCCCAAACTGCAAAGCCAGGTCCTCCCTGGACTGGAAACAAGCATCCTGGGAATGGTTTGAGGGCATCAACCCTCACCAGACAGGCTAGCTTGAATCCAGTGACACAGTGAGCCTAGGACCCACGTCTCGGCATACCTGGTGCATTTAGGGCGAGAAAGCAAAATACACACAGATGATGGAGGTATGCAGAGCAAATCACACATTCACCCCAGTAAAGAGATCTGGGTTAAGTCCATTGATCTTTTTCTCACCATGCCACTCCAGTTTAGACCCAACCATATGCGAATCAGCCTTGATCCTGGTTGTCATTGGAACATCAAACCCGAACTACCAAGCTGGGTTTTGCCTGGACCGGTTTCTGGGGCATCACCCTGGCTTACTTGACTCCAATGACACAGGGAGCACCAGACCCACGTCTGGGCATACCAGGTGCACTTACTGAGAGAAAGCAAAAGACACAAAGATGATGGACGGAATAAAGAGCACATCAAACATTCCCTCCTAGTCAAGAAGTCTCGGTTAAATCCATCATTTCTTTGCTCACTATGCCACCCCAGTTTAGACTCAGTCATCTGAAAATCTGTCTTGACACTGTTCTTCATTGGAATAGTCTAGCCTGAATTGCAAAGCCAGCTCCTCCCTGGACCATAAACAAGCATCCTCAGACTGGTTTGGGGGCATCACCCCTCATCAGCCAGGCTAGCTTGAATCCATTGACACATTGAGCCCAGGAGCCACGTCTGGGCATACCCCGTGCAGTTAGGGTGAGAAGGCAAAGGACACATAGATGATAGACAGAATGCAGAGCAAATCAATCATTCACTATCAGTCAAGAGATCTGGGTTAAATTCATTGTTCTTTTGCTCACCATGCCACCCCACAAGATCAAGAGTAATGTAACCAAAATGTGGTGCTGTTCAAGAACACCATGTCATTGGTGTATTGATAAAGAATAACGTTTAGTAGCCTAGTGTAAGAGAAAGTGATCTGAGGTTGTAGAACATTAGGCATTCCAGAACAACCTGAAAGGACTCTGATTTTGACAACCATTCCACTCTCCTGCTTATCCTACATAGACTGATGCAGCCATGCACTCATCATGTTTCAATGATGTTTCATTCACCTTTCTCTTAACCTACTGGTAAATCTGACAGGCAGTACATTTCTGTTTCCATCTGTGAATTCAGTTCCAAACTGAAGGCACAAAATGAACCTTTCCAATCAATTACATCACTTTCCTGAAACAATGGAGGTACAAATAGAATTTTGGGAGATACTGTAATTCTAACTTATTTCATGACTACAATTTCACCAAGAATGGTAACCTGTGAGAAAAAATACTCTTACAGACGTTAAATCTTGAGAGATGTTTGTAACTCACTCAAAAGGATGCCTGATTGGGGATTTAGCTATTTATATACACAGTAAATTTGAAATGAAGAATAAGCAGCTTCACTGGCAATCAGACAATATACACATAGACCATGACTTCTTGGAAGAACAATTCTCATAAGATACTTTTATTTACTTGATCAAACTCAGGCAAGGGGTGTAGTGGTACTGCTTTTAATTTCCTCCTTTTTGTTCTCATACCAAGAAACTGTAATGCTGTATGTGACAATAATAGGTTTGCATCTGCTGAATCTGTAGAATAGACGCATATAGGCAGATACCAAACATGAAATTAGTTTACACCCATAAAGGTCCCAGACGCCATGCTTCCCTGCTAAAAAGAGCGAACTCAATCCTTAAAATACTGAATGGTCATTTAGTTTCACATTCCTACTTCATATAAGCTTTTTAACAAGGACAAGCAGCTCTCCTCTTGATTACACATTTGTTTCACAGGGTATCTTGCCAATATTATTGTTGCTTGAGGCAGCGAGAGAGAGAGAGAAGTATATGATCATTGCCCCAGGCAGTAAAACTTGAATGTAAGATAGATAGATATATTTTCAATCATTAGGGATCTATGGAACATTTGGAGACTAGGATCAATAAGAAAGTATGTTGGACTACATTGGGTACTGCGAAATTTGATAATTGGAAAGCTAGTAGGTATAGCTCATAGAAACTTAGACAATGTCTAACCCTGCAAAATTTGAAAAACCTGCAAAGGCCAGAATACTTGATTGGTGACGTTTATAGATTTAGTGAGGAAAACCCATGAACAGAAGAGCAGGAGCCTGCCAGAAAACAGTATAATTCTTGTTTTACTCCAAAACTTAAATCTTGACTGAGTGAAAATGAGATCATTAAAAACTCGTCCATCAATATTAATAAATATGTAAAATGGAGGTTAATGAAAACTCTAGAGATCTAGCTGGTAAAAATGCAGGCCAATGATAAAAGATGGGTTCAATTAAAGTAAGATTGCAATCACATAATTGTTCGTACTTTATCAATGATTTAGACAGCAACAGAAGATTTATTGTAGGCCTAGACAAAATGTCCCTTATGCCATGTGTTGTAATTGCACGCTGTTCACAGCCACAATTTAGAGCGAGTGCATGGGAACAATGGGAATGAGGTGCTTGTGTTTTTCCTCTTTCTTTTTTAGCATGAGGTGCATCATTGTGTCCAAAATGGAAGTGATGCTGCATTTCATGCTACATTATAGTGGCAAAAGCTTGTTTGCATAATTGTGCCAAATGTAATGACATTTTGCATTATTATACAAAATCAAATTACATGCAATTGTTAATCTCTCCTTATTCACATCAAAAATAAAGCCCTGGGTCCGTAGTACTAAGTACTACATGACACCTCTGGTGTGTGAGGGGAACTGTCCTGAAAAGGGAATCCCCTTGAATGCACTTGAGCACATCGAGTTATTAGTTAGACCTCCTTAGTACTGTGGACCCAGGCTTTATTTGTGACGTGATTAATGAGTGGGGAGTTGGCTCCCGCAGGTCATAAACCCTCCTCTAGACCCCTTGTGTGATTACTAATCTCTCCTCATTGCCTCGATTTGTTCCCAGTGGAGTACTGGAGGTTACATGCTACTCATGGTGAATTTGTTATCAAGAGGCAGAGTATCAAGAGTTGAACTAATTGAACTAGATATCCGTTACAGAAGATCAACTCCTACAAAGTCAAAGCAAACTCTGTCTTCTGGCATCTCACAACCAATTGGGGTACTGGGTGTCATCAGGAAGTAGGAAACCATTTTAGGCCAGGCCTTGCCCACAAATGTAGTTTTGTCCCTGAATATTGGCATGTTTCATTAAACATTCCAATTTTAAAAATTAAAATTCTGTAGACAACAAAGTGAACTGACTAGACAACTGCCAGTCGCTGGATAAACATAAAAAAGAAATTTTCAAGGTACTTACTTATGCAGCCGGGTGCATTATTTATGACCGAAACGTGGCTCATTGAGTCCTTGGCACTGGATATTTTAGATGCAATCCCACAGGGCTATGGACTGCTGAGACTGGATTGTTCATTGAAAAGGGGAGGAGGCATCGTCATAGCCTACGAACTGTCTCTGAAATGTTCGATTAAGAATACTAATATATCAGATTGTGAGTCTGTTTTCTTTTCCATAACTGTATCTAATGTCTGTGTCCTAATAGTATACTTAATTTACCACCCCTGGGGCCTGATATTCAAGTCATCTCTAGTCTAGCTGAAAGTATCATGCAACCAGCTTTACGCTATAACAGTCCGATGATAGTCGTTGACCTTAATCTGCACCTTTATAATAGCCTCAATTTAGAGGCTCAATCTCTAAATAGGGACGTTGAAATTGTTAATTTAGTTCAAAGAGTAACAGGCCCCGCCCACATTTCTCATTACACTCTAGATACTATTTTCTCTAATCTCTCTACCATTAATACTGGCATTCCTATAGTAATCCCCTGGTCAGATCACTATTTGATAGCATTTAATATGCCATCACAAGAACCCACACCCACCAATAGAATAATCAAAATATAACTACAAGAAAGTGGACTAAGGTCACCCCTGATACCTTTTCTAAAGCACTCTGGGGGACTAATTTTAAGATAGGGGAATATGTTAATACTGCGAATGTGCTGCAAGAAAATTGGATAACAGGAGCACTGGATAAGATAGCCCCCATGACTACAAGGAACCTAGCTAGGAACCGTAGGTCAGCACAATGGGTAATGAGTCCTTGGCTGCTGCCAAGAAGACCTGTAAATGACTACAGCGAATGTGGCGGAGGATTACAGCATAGTCAGTCAAGTTAGATATAAAAATTAGCTTAAGCAGTACCATATGTTTATTAGGAAAACATAATGTGATTTCCACACAAAAAAATTGAAAATGCTAATAATTCTTCTAAAGAATTGTTCTCTATTTTAAACTCACTCTTGCAGCCACAGCACCTCAATCTGTTGATAGCTGCAATAAGATAGCCTCCTTTTTTGCTTCCAAAGTTGCTGCAACATATGGCACTTTCCCAGCAGAAGCTCACAATTGTAAAGACCCAGTCATGATTTTAGATGATTCTATCATTGAGAATGACCTTAATGAATTTAAGGCATTTTCTCTGGAAGATCTAAATAGACTCTACATGATATTTAAATCAGGGTTTCTGTTGGACCCTGCATCACCTACATTTTTGTTGCACGAAATGGAGATTATTCTTCCCCTTCTCCAACAGCTGATTGCATTGTACTTCTAGTGTGGAGTAATTCCACAAAAGTGGAAACACGTGGTGGTATTCCCCCAATGAAAAAAATCTTCGGCTGATCCCACGCAACTAGACAACTTGCGTCTTAATACTGCCAATGTTTGATAAACATAATGGAGAAAACTGTGAACAGTCAACTCACAAGATTTATTGACTCACATGATCTGCTTTACCCAATGCAATCTGATTTTAGGGCCTCCTATTCCACTGAGTCAGCCCTCCTTCTTGACACTGAAACTTTGAGATGGTGTGCAGATAAAGGGCACACAGCCACTCTCGTGTTATTAGACCTAAGTGCTTCTTTTGACACCGTATTGCACAGCCTACTCTCAGAGGGTTAGGCAAATCTCGTAGCTTCCAAGTCACCCTCACCCTAAGCCTGCACATGTCACATAGCATTTCACTATTGCAAGGGGTACCACAGGGCTCAATACTGAGTACCACTTTATTCAACTTATACATCTGCCCCTTAGCGGAAATTGTGGAAAGGCACAATGTGAAAATTGTAGGATGATACGCAGCTCATAGTCACCTTATCACAAGATGCAAATGTTGCTGCTGCCAATTCTCTCTATATCTAGAAGAAGCTGCCTCCTGGATGAGCAACAATTGCCTAGAATTAAACTGCAACAAAACAGAGGTAATTATGGTGGGCAAAGAACCTTCTTTATGGTCTTCAGCTTGGTGGCCTGAGGTCTTGGGCTATAGTCCCATCCCTACATCCAAAACTAAAAATCTTGGTGTAGGGTTTGACTCCAAACATTTATTTGAGAGTCAAATAAGTAGCATAGCCAGGAAATGCTCTGGGACTCTCAAACCTTTGAGGAAAATATTGGACCTATTGCGCATTATTCACAAATAGACTATTGTAACATGATTTATCTTGGTGGTACCAAGGAAAGTCTGAAAAAATGTGGCAACCCGCTTATTTTTAAATCTTCCCAGAATGACATCATCCCAAATGTGTTGAAGACTCTACACTGTCTTCCAGTGGGGAAAATAATATTGTACACGGCTATGTGCCATTGTCACAAAAGTCTGACTGGCAGAGGCCTGAGATGCCTGCGCTCTATGGTAATACCCTATAATCCCTCACAGAACTTAAGATCCAATGGAGCTAATCTAGTAAAGATGCCTCAAGTGCAGAGGGCCAAGCTGGGGGTACGATCCTTCAGTCATCTGGCGTCCAAGATATGGAACCACCAAACTTTACAGCAGAACCAATGGAAAGGACCTTTTGTAAATTACTTAAAACCTGGCTATTCAGGATCAGCACGGGACCCATGTCTGGGCATACCCTTCCCCCTTAGGGCAACAAATACAAAAAGAACAGATGATGGATGGAATGCTAAACTAATCATTCACCCCTGGTCACATGTTTGTGTCACTTGATTCAAGCTAGCCCCGCTGATGAGGGGTGTTACCCCCAAACCAGTCCCAGGATGCTTTACTCAATTTTTTTTTTCAATTTTTTTGGGGGCGCACCAAAAAGAAGTCCAGAGAGAGTATTATTTGTGTATATAGAAAAGTTCTTTATTTAATTGTCCGTTCTTTTAAAATACAAATCACCAGGCACTTTACAAAAAGGATCAGCCAACGCGTTTCACTCCCATCCAGGGAGTTTCTTCAGGGCAGATAGATACTTCACCAGAACCATATGGCAGGGTCCTTAAAAATCCTTATTTTAAGTTGATATCCCCTTGTCCTGTCCATAGAGTGATTCTGATACGAGGGGCAGTGTAGTCTCCCCCACTTGCATCTGACGTTTCCAAAGTTGAAAGAATTTTTTCAAAGTATGCGAAGTCGAGTCAATTTCTCTTCCTGACCATATATAAAGGTTCTGTCGTCGTGAGCCTGTACGTGTTACTGCGGTCGTTTCAGCGTAGCGGCGTGGATGGTCCCAAACCAGTCCCAGGATGCCTACTTCTGGTCCAAAGAGGACCTGGCCTGGCAATTCCAGCTGGACCGTTCCCATGAGAAACAGGGTCAAAACCCAGGTTTCGTGCTCGACGATAAACTCACATTCCTAGCCCAGACAAACAAACTGACTTCTTCGGTGTGGTACACCTTGAAAATGATAAAAAAGCTACTACCGTTCATCCCCATAGACACCCACAACACCTTGGTAACCATGCTAGCCCTGGCAAGGCTCAATTATGGAAACGCCTTATTTGCAGGGATACAGAAGCAATTAATGCTAAAACTACAACGACCTCAAAATGCTGCCGCTAGGCTCATTCTGGACATCCCCAAGTATGAACCAGTAGCCCAGAGACTTAAGAGTTTACACTGGCTCACAGTAGAGAAAAGGGTGCATTTTAGATCAGCTTGCCTGGCCTATAAGGCCCTCCATTTGATTGGTTCACACTATTTAAAACAGAACCTAAAACAATATGAACCAACAAGGAACCTCAGATCTAGCAAGGCGGAACTGATCAAAACACCCAGATTTAAACTACTGAAATGGGGAGGCAGAAGTTTCCTGCTGCATGCCCCCAGGGCGTGGAACCTGTTGCCCCTTTCAGTTAAGAATAGCCATTCACTCTTAGTGTTCAGGAAAGCCGTAAAAACCTGGCTATTCTCGGTCTAGGCGTTCGGCCGGCTTGGCATGACTAGGCCAGACTCTTTACTTTCGACTCAGCGCTAAGACGCCCGAGGGCATTCACGTGCTCTATAAGTCTTTTAATCAAATCATATGGCTGCATCGAAACTGGAATGGTGTGGCATGCAAAAAACAATATATTTAACCCAGATCTGTGACTGGGGGTGAATGTTTGATTACTTCAGTGTTTCGTCTATCGTCTGTTCTTTTTGCATTTGTCGCCCTAAGTGGGAAGGGTATGCCCAGTCGTGGGTCTTGTGCTTACAACACCACCAGATTCAAGCTAGCCTGGCTGATGAGGGGTGTTACCCCAAAAATGGTCACAAGATGCTTGTTTCTGGTCCAGGGAGGACCTGCCTGGCATCTAGGGAACAGGGTAAAGACTGATTTGCATATGGCTGGGTCCAAACTGGAATGGCCTGGCACGCACAAAAAGATGGATTCAACCGAGATCTGTGACTGGAGTGAATGTTTGATTAATTCACCATTGTGCCCATTATCTGTTCTTTTAGCATTTGTCACCCTAAGTGGATTAGTATGCCCAGACATGGGTCCCGTGCTCACTACACCACCACATTCAAGCTAACCTTGCTGATGATGGGTTTTATACCAACGCCGATCCCAGTATGCTTGTTTCTTGTCCAGGGAATACCTAGGTTGGCAGTTTGGCTGGACTGTTCCTATGGGGAACAAGGTCAAGACTGATTTTCAAATAGCTGGGACCAAACTGGAATGGCGTGGTGTGCAAAAACCGATGGGTTTAACCCAAATCTGGGGATGAAAATTTGATTAGGTCAGCATTCTGTCCATCATCTCTTCTTTTTGCATCATGAAAATCCTTGCTGGTTTTAAATGGGGTTTGTCATCAGTATTTAAACCATAAATAGATTTTGATTGATGTACGACCATCACATCTGCTAGAATTGAAGTACTCACAGCTGGTCAGTTTTCGAGAGAATTGCATGTATAGCTTCAGTGATGAAGAGAAAATTGCACTTAGTGGAGAGGACACCCTCAAATGATTAGATAGCTAAAACAGGCTGGTTTCAAAAGATGTGTGATCAAATTTCTGTGACTATGACTAATATTGTATCTGTTTTTTCTAGCCTGGGTCCACTTGTCTTCGAGTTCAAGTTTATGAAGGTAAGGTATTTATGAGGTCATTTTTAATATACTATTACTGTTATATAATGGTGCATTTAAGTCACATGTAAAGATGTTTATGCGTTAATTAAATAAAAATAAACTTCATTTGATTTGAAGTTTATTCAGCCGGTTAAAGTGATATGTAGTTAAAGGAGAGCAGATAGAGGTTTGTTGCAGAATTTACAACAATTCATCAAAGACTTGTTCATATAATAACAGCTAATTCTACATGATTAAAGTGTGTGCCTCCTGTGGTTTTGAGAAGGAACATAGTGAATGGAGTTATGTAGGCCAGTTGAATCAGACATTAATTATATGATTAATGCAATTTGATATTCATTGACTGCCTTTGGTTGAGATATTGAAGATGATGTCCGTGCCCTTAGTCACATGAATTTTTAGACTATGTGACTACTGGTATTTCCAAGTAGACAATGGAGTAGATTGGCCATAGATAGAAGAGAAGTTTTCAAAAGATTAAAAGGACATCTTTACTATTGCAAAGAAATGGAAATTAAATGTATGCAGGAACTCAATTGTTTTGGTTACATTAATAATTATTTGGAGATTGCTTATGACACAGGGATTTCCTTCTGAAAATGTTTCTACCCTGGATTCAATTTATATTGAGTGAGATTTAGAAGTTCTTGAAAGAGTAATATTCAGCAAAACATTACTTCAAATCATCCCCAGACAAGGACCTTGTATTTTATCCCACTCAGATGTTGGCATTTGAGGATTAGTTCAATATATTTTGCTGGCTCACAGAACCACACGAAACTTTTGATGTTTCTCCCTTTGGGCTAAGCCAACAAACGATGAGAAAGTGGGTTGACAGAAGAGATGTGATCAAGGGTGGAATGGGCTGCATGAAGATGGGAGACAGTCAAATAAGTGAGTCACATAAAATGAAAAAAGTAATAAACAAGCAGAACGGAGGTACTAAAGGTGAAACAACATTTAGAAGTATGGTGATGGTGAATAATTTATGTAGACATGGACATTGAGATGAATATTGTTGGACTATAGAGAGATTCATCAAAGTGGGGCATGGTGAATATGATGTACGAAGGCTTGGTATTGAAGGAGATCAGGAACATGAAAAATCATTCTATGTTAAGGAGGGTGACGGATTGAAGTGAAGAAAAAGAATTAGGCCAGTTCCAGATAGGTGCTGTTATGGTGTCACTTCTAGGCTCACTTTGAACATGTAAAATGTATTACAAGGGGTGGAATATTTTCTATTATTTTCTCTGTAGATGCTGGTGGTATTTTCATGGGAATATCATTTAGAACTATGCATAGCTTAAAAGGTTTATTTTTATTGTCAAGGCAGTAACGACTTTAATTAGGCTGCTGGATGGTGAGTTCTTTCGGCTGTTACGCTCAATAAAACAAATTATTATTTCATTTACTTGTGTGTGCATTTTACATGATCCTATGCACTGGTGCTTGACTACCCTCTCACCTCTCAACAGCTAGGCAGATGGTGGCTGACTACTTATCCTGATTAAGATGCAGGAGTCTTTCTACCGTTCCCTAGAGGGCAAAGGCAAACTACCAGTTTCCTTTATCAATTGGAAATTATTTTCTTACACTCTGAAGTCTGTGCTATATGTTGGGTGTGTGACATGTTGCAACAGAATATTCGTTTGTGAACTTCTGTTCTATTGTCTTTTAGTATCGACAAATATACTGCTCCTATCCGTCATAAAAAATCAAAACTAGCTTGTGTGTGAACAAAAATACTACATAACCCACTCAAATCTGTATTGGATAATAATCAATGCATCGGAGGCATTTGACATATTGCTTTGCGGTTCAGAATTGTCATGTGTGGTGATGCTTTGCATTGAGAAACTAATTTTTAAACACTAAAAGAAACATGTTGCAATTCTCTATGACCAGGGGTATATCATTGGCACGTTAATGTTAAAATCTTGGTTTTATGAAATACTTAATGCAAATGTAAGCCTAATTATAAAAGAAACCACATTTATAATGAATTAATGCATACATAACACTGAACAGCTCTGCATAATTAACAGCTGGTGATATGGCTTGGATCAGAAAAGAGATTTTATTTCCATTTTTTGAAGAGACCTACCATTATGACAGCAAGTGATGCTTATAATTTGCAGAGACCTCGTCTGAGTATGATTTGCATGCACTGTAAGTATATTCTCTCAAGTTTTTAAAACAATATATATTCTTGAGCCCTGAAGTTAAAATAAAATAAGCCTATATAAATAACACTGGCATATGCAATCCCTTTCTAGCATCTTAAAACAAGTTCTCAATCTGATACAACATTGATTTAAAATAATTATTTGTGTATTATTGCTAGAAGGAAATTAAGGGAAAGTACGCATAATGCAATTGTCGCACCTTTGTAGGAAGTGGATTGAGAAACTCATATGAGTGCTGCGACCAACACCAGTGCACTTTTTAACTAGTTAATGGAGCTCCCAACTCCTGCCTACTCCTGCATGACTATTCTCGCACTCATCTCACTCCTGTCTTATCAAACCCTTTGCCCACCTGTCCTTTTACTTTTACATTTATTTTTACATTCCGTCTTGTTCCCGCTTTTGTGCTTTTCTTTCTTCATTTTTTAAATGTCTGCCAATTCCCATCTTCCATCCCTGACGATTCTATTCCCGCAGGCACTGCACCGGCTTGCATCTGCGAAACAATTTCTTTATGATAGGCAGCTACACTCATATTCTATGTACTGTGGGACACATTTATCAAGGTTTTACTTTGCTCTTGCGCCACGCAAGAAGGCACAAGGACATTGCAAAACTTACCTGAGATTTGTCACCATGCAAGGCCACTTGCAAATCTGGAGTAACACAAGGCAGCGCAAATTGCTGCCCTGAATTACTTTTCCCCAGGGAGGCATTCCATTGGTGGAGTGGGGGTGCTTCCAGACATCCACCCATGAATTTTGGTGCATTCCCAGATGCAGCATGAGTGGTAGGCCTGGGAATGCATCAAGATGCTATGCATCCCTAGGTGAGGTTAATGAGGAGAAATATATTTATTTCTCCTAGTCTTTACCTACGTCTATATGTGCTGCATTTGGCAGCATACATTAAAAGAGGAAATTGCCTCTAAGGATTGTTTTTGTGCAAGAAGGTGTCCTGCATTACAATGCAGGCGCCCTTGCACTATGATGCAAGGGTGCCTGCGATGGCAGCCAAAAGGCAGTCAAAAGTGGGCCAGATAGTAAAGGAAAGGACATGAATGCGCTATATAAAGTTAAATCCGGTATTTTCCTGCTCCTTCCCTTGCATGCACCACAATGCAGCAAGTTGGCTTGCTGCATTGTGCTGTTCAAACAATTATAAATATGGGCCTGTGTTAACCCTCCTCATCTTTGCAGCAGGCAGCAGACAGGACAAGCAAAATGTAAGTATATATGATAATAAAATGTAAAATATAAGGCTACTAAAATAGCAAAATGTAAGGCTAGTAATAATATACATTTTCATGCACATGCATCAATGTAGCCTTTTGTGATTCCCTAATTGTGATCATTAAGGAATCCCAATTAAGAAATTGCAAAAGCCTATGCATGTAGGAATTGCTATAAAGTTAGTGATTACCAAACATTCCTTAATTGTGACTCGCAAATTGTGAGTCGCAATTAAGGAATGCCTTCTCATCCTCTCTTATGGGCCTACAGACCCATAGGAATGAATGGGAGATTGCATGCGCAATTTACGAGTACCAATAGGTACTCACAAATTACACATGCAATTTCAAGGGTGCAAGGGTGTCAAAAGGACACTCTGTTGCACCCCTGAAATTGATCTGCAAAAAGATGTTGCAAACACACATGCCCAAAGGGCATGTGTGTGTGTAACCTACAGCTTTAAAAAATGCACTTTAGTGCATTTTTTTAAGTTTTTGCAAATTACCATCAAGTACAAATTGATGGTAATTTGCGCCCCCTATTAGCAAAATCGCAATTTGCGATTGCATCATGCATTGCAGTTAAAGAATCACAATTTGCAATTTCTTAAATGCAATTGCAATGTAAGAAATTTCAATAATTTGCGGTTTCTTAAATTGCGAGAGGCTGAAAGGTTGATGTATTGCAGAAGCCCTTTTTGCTGGCTCAAATGGCAGGTTTTTGCGAATCGCACCGTTTGCGCTCGCCAAAATGATTGATGCATGTGCCTGTAAGTGACTTACAATTACCTGTGCAAACAGCAAGTCCAACAGGTCCTACTTTCAGTCAAGCACGTCTGGCTACCATACAGGAGTAAATATGTATATAAACGTAAATATTCTAACTGACATTTTAACATATCTATACCATTACTTTAATCTATGGATAAATATATATATATATATATATATATATATATATAATATATATGTATATATATATGTATATATATACAGCACAACTCTAGAAGTAGTGACCTCAAGTACTATGTTATTGATTGCATACAGGCCAGTAGAAGGGGAGGCAATAGGGAAGACAAATTACGACGCCTCGAAACACAATATATCATCAAACTCAATACCAAGCATCCCTCGGGCCTCAATATCACAGAGGACTTATATACTTGCCTATGAGAAGAGTAAATTAAAGGATGATTCTCTCCTAAACATACACTATAACTATTCTAGGGGACTTGTAAATATTGAGAAGTGTTTTAAATTATTTATGACAGTTATACTTTTGTACACCATATATAGTAATCAATTGGTGATTTTAATAATCTATTTATATATGGATTTTAGACATAGCATTTGTATTCATCTATTTTTAGCCTTTTTAAATAACCATTTTAAGGTGTTTACAGGCCTATACATGAATTCATGAATAATTGTATGTCTCTACAGTATTGGGTATTGTCTTAAATTGTATATATGTATTAACATCAACATTATCATACCTTCTCAAACATTGTATATATCTTCTTAATCTCCAGTAGACATGGCTAGCATGGAACGCATAATGTATTTTACAGATATCTTCCCTATATTTGCTGTGCAATCCTGTCTACACCAGTATTGTACCTGTCCTCAGAAAGTGTGGCATTATGTCTTTTTATCTCACATTAGCACTTTACAAATATCCCCTACTACTTGTATTTCTGCACATTCCAGTTGACAATGAATGAACATGTGGGGCTCCACATTTATACCAGTCGCAGAAATAATTTTAGAAAATGGTTCCAATGATGAAATTACTATATTATTGTACGACCTCGAGCATCACAAAATAGCACCTCGTTTTAACCGACAATTCAAAATTCCCTTTGTTTCATTAACAAATATTCTTTTGGTTAAACTCACTTTTAATTTATTATCACTCTATGTTCATTTCACATGTTTGTTTACGTCTACAGCCTGCCATTGAAGATTGATATGCAAAATTTGCTTTATGAGGTACTTTAAAATGCATTTGTAGCCATTTCATACGGAGTGTTCTGTAGTCTTTAGGGACTCAACTCCTCTATTTCTATTGCATTTGTAGGCTCTTTCTCATTGGTAGTATGTATTTAAACATGTGATTGGTGATCCACTGTGTCATGTGAACAAGCGCTCTGTGTAGCGCGAAATGCGTCGTGATGACTGGGAAAACCTTTTGCTAAATAAACCACCACTTTGCACCTATATTTGGGTTCGAGTCCGTATTTGCAGCCTCTTTGAACTCTGCGCCGTACTGGATTATCCCTGGAATGTGAAAGCCGATATTTTTCTCTTGACGGCTTTTCTTCGAACCCCCTCTCAACCAAGGGCCACAACGTTATCAAGAGGATCGTTTTTCGTTTGAAAACCGCCAAGATCTCCGGAAGGAGAAGGATTGTGGAACCCCCCTGACCGATTGAATTCACACGGAATACTGGAAGACGGACCGGGACGCGACTGTGTCGGAGGAGACAGCTGGGTCCTGTTGAACGTCCGAGGTACGTGTACTTAGCAGCAAGGTCGCTCACACACAGGGGGTGAGAGGTTGTGCAAGGCTTTTTCATAAATTACGGGCAAGAATACTTTGAATACCCGTAACTTGTATATTTAAGCCATTATCCGTACAGCGTAATTGTTAGGTGATTTCCCGCCATGTCATCGGACACAGTTCAAGAGAGAGAAAGTGCGGCGCTAATGATGTTCGATGAGAAAAAAACTGAACCGCCAAGGGAGAGTGGTGCTACTAATGTGACTAACGAACCAAACAACTCAATTAAGGAAAAATTTAAGTTTTGGAGAAAAAGAGCCGCGCAGAACAAAGCAAATGGTGGGAGGCGCGATCACTGAAAATGTATCTAGATGTGAACCGAGTGCCTCGGGGGCTCCGTATTCTTTTAGCGCCTACATATGATAAACCGAATCCTGCCCTAATGCGCGAATGGGCTGACTGCAATCTTGATAACTCCAAAAGACTCATGGTGATCTTAGTTAAGCATGCAGAGCTGGACAGAACAGAACTGTTGGAAGAAATCAACAAAATTAATGAGGAAATAGAGGCCCTCAATGATGTGGAAGAAGCTAATAAACTCAGAAAGGAAATGTGCATCAGATTAAAAAAAGAAGAAGACATAATTAAAAATCGCAAAACATATAAATTTTTCAGAGACAAAACTGACTATGAAACAGGCCAGATCTTTACTTTCTCCAGGAAATATGAGGTGCTTAGAAAGAATAAACAAGCAGGCAAACAAGGAGCTACTAAAAAAGTCATTGCCAACACTGAAAAAAATGCCACTGAATCGTCTGTGTCAGGGGACAGCTCTAATCCTGACAGCGACCAGGAGAAGGATGAACAGGCAAGGGAAGCGGGACCCAAAAGCACACTTGACGATGAGCTAGCCCTTTTTTGCGAGGACAGAAGACAAACCTTGCGCCCTCGGACAAGGCAACAACACTACACAGCCCAAAAAACCTCAACCGACGCGAGCGGAGGAAAGCAAACAAACGCAGGCACAAACTGGAAAACCAAAAACAAAAATAGAGGGGGGTGGAACAAGAACTAAGTGCCCCCATTGATATAGACAAAACTATTGTCAACCTCGCAGGCATAGAACTTAACTAAAAAGAGAAAGAAATCTTAAGCCTGGGACTAACCTACTGTCCAAGAAGGGACTTTAACTATGTCAATATGCGACTGGATGTCTATAAAAGTACAAGGAAGCTGAAACTTAAAAAATATTTCGTACTGAACAAATTTGAAAATGCACATGCACCTCTGCAAGAAACTACTGATAATATTGCCAGCCAGGCAACAGAGACACTAATGGAAGAACTGGCAGAACTGTGGGGGCCGAATGCACCCCCCGACATGGATTTAGCTACACCCCCGTCTGAAATGGAAGGAGAAAATCTCAACTTACCTGTGAATCAACAGTCTAAGCAACCATTAACCAGCTTCAGAGCAAAGTCCACATATACTCCAGTCATGCTTAAAGACTCTATTGATCTATTCCATGAACAAGTTACCAACCAACTAAAGGAATTGAATATTAAAATACAACGGGGCAGACATAAATACAACAAAGAAACAGCTGACTACAGGGCCCTTATCAACAAACTACAGAACAACCGTAATGTAATTATTCGAGCATCTGATAAAGGTGGGAACATTGTGTTGCTCCATAAAGAAATGTATGTGAAGGAAGCCCTTTCTCAATTGAACGACAGAATGTGTTATATCAGATTTTCCAATGCAGAACTTAAAACCATGTATTTAAACTGCAACAAAAAACTCTCTAAATGGAAATCTAAGGGCCTTATCACTACTCAAGAGTACAAATTTCTAAAGAACGATTACCCTGTGGTACCAACAATGTACTTTCTGCCAAAGCTGCACAAAAATCCAACAAATCCCCCTGGACGCCCTATAATTTCAGCTAGGAATAGCTGTTTAGAACATATGTCTCAATATGTAGACTTTTTCCTGCAAGGGGAAGTTAAAAACCTCCCGTCATATGTCAGTGACACAAGTGACTTTTTGAATAAAATCAGTAACATTGAGTGGCAGGAAAATTACATATTGATTGCTCTGGACGTCTGTTCGCTGTATACCAGCATCGTACATTTGGATGGCTTAAATGCTCTTGATTACTATTTGCAGAGGTCTTTACCTAATATGCCTGATCATAGAATGATGTTGTTAGAAATGGTCAAAATGTGCCTTGACAGCAATGTCTTCATGTTTAATAATCTTATGTACAGGCAGTTGCGGGGTGTGGCCATGGGGGCCAGCTTCTCCCCCAGCTACGCATGTCTTCACATGGGCTGGTGGGAGGAGATGGTCCTCTTGGTTCAACACTCAACAACATTGCGGGATCAAGTAGTCACTTGGCTACGCTTCATTGATGACCTCTTTGTGATCTGGAGGGGGGATATGTCATCAGCTGAGAATTTTATCTCTGTTCTCAATAACAACAACTTAAACCTCCAGTTCACAGCTACACTGAGCAAGTCATCCATTACTTTTCTGGACACTGAGGTGTTTATAGAGCAGGGTAAGATTGAGACCAAATTACACCATAAGACAACAGCGGGTAACTCTACCCTTCACACCACTAGCTCCCATATTAAGCACCTCATCAATAGCATCCCCTATGGTGAGATGCTACGTCTCAAAAGAATTCACAGCAGACAGACAGATCTAGACAAAGCACAGAGGGAGAGTAAACTAAGATTTCTAGCCAGGGGCTATACTCCTAAAATTGTGGATGCAGCCATTTTAAAAGCCAACCAAAAAGATAGATCTCTTTTATTGGCAGGTAACTTATCAACAACATTAGAATCTGAGGACACTGCCAAAAAAACTTCTGAATTCAGATTTATTGTACAATACAATGCCCAACACAAGGAGATAGCCAAAATCATCAGCAAAAACTGGCCATTAGTCCTCAGTGATCCAGTGATAGGGAGGGATCTCCCTAAAAGGCCCAGCATAACATATAGCCGAGGGCAGTCCATGAGAGATGAACTGGTTAAGACCAGCCCTGAGGTCCTGGAAGCATCAACCTGGTACCAAACTCACACAGGCTTTTTTAATTGTAAGGTCTGTAAGGCCTGTCAACAAGTTATCAACAAGAAAAGCTACCATTCTCCATTTGACAGCAGGGAACACAAGATCACCAAATTATTAACATGTAAGACAGAATTTGCTGTCTACGTGCTAATTTGTCCCTGTAATTTTCTGTATGTTGGGAGTACCAAACTCCCTGTACACAAAAGGATCCTACAGCATCTTCGAGCAATTGGTAACCAGGATAACACATACCCTGTAGCGAGGCACTTTAAATCCCAGCACAACTCTAGAAGTAGTGACCTCAAGTACTATGTTATTGATTGCATACAGGCCAGTAGAAGGGGAGGCAATAGGGAAGACAAACTACGACGCCTCGAAACACAATATATCATCAAACTCAATACCAAGCATCCCTCTGGCCTCAATATCACAGAGGACTTATATACTTGCCTATGAGAAGAGTAAATTAAAGGATGATTCTCTCCTAAACATACACTTTGCACTAACTATTCTAGGGGACTTGTAAATAATGAGAAGTGTTTTAAATTATTTATGACAGTTATACTTTTGTACACCATGTATAATAATCAATTGGTGATTTTAATAATCTATTTATATATGGATTTTAGACATAGCATTTGTATTCATCTATTTTTAGCCTTTTTAAATAACCATTTTAAGGTGTTTACAGGCCTATACATGAATTCATGAATAATTGTATGTCTCTACAGTATTGGGTATTGTCTTAAATTGTATATATGTATTAACATCAACATTATCATACCTTCTCAAACATTGTACATATCTTCTTAATCTCCAGTAGACATGGCTAGCATGGAACGCACAATGTATTTTACAGATATCTTCCCTATATATGCTGTGCAATCCTGTCTATACCAGTATTGTACCTGTCCTCAGAAAGTGTGGCATTATGTCTTTTTATCTCACATTAGCACTTTACAAATATCCCCTACTACTTGTATTTCTGCACATTCCAGTTGACAATGAATGAACATGTGGGGCTCCACATTTATACCAGTCGCAGAAATAATTTTAGAAAATGGTTCCAATGATGAAATTACTATATTATTGTACCACCTCGAGCATCACAAAATAGCACCGCGTTTTACCCGACAATTCAAAATTCCCTTTGTTTCATTAACAAATATTCTTTTGGTTAAACTCACTTTTAATTTATTATCACTCTATGTTCATTTCACATGTTTGTTTACGTCTACAGCCTGCCATTGAAGATTGATATGCAAAATTTGCTTTATGAGGTACTTTAAAATGCATTTGTAGCCATTTCATACGGAGTGTTCTGTAGTCTTTAGGGACTCAACTCCTCTATTTCTATTGCATTTGTAGGCTCTTTCTCATTGGTAGTATGTATTTAAACATGTGATTGGTGATCCACTGTGTCATGTGAACAAGCGCTCTGTGTAGCGCGAAACACGTCGTGATGACTGGGAAAACCTTTTGCTAAATAAACCACCACTCTGCACCTATATTTGGGTTTGAGCCCGTATTTGCAGCCTCTTTGAACTCTGCGCCGTACTGGATTATCCCTGGAATACATATATATATATATATATATATATATATATATATATATATATATATATATATATATATATATATATATATATATATATATATATATATATATATATATATATATATATATATATATATATATATATATATATATATATATATATATATATATATATATATATATATATATATATATATATATATATATATATATATATATATATATATAATATGGGTTAATTTCTGCTTCCCAGGCTGTAACCACAGAAAAGTACGGACCACCACACGGCGTTCAGAGTGTTCACAGCAAAGGTTTATTATCCATTGGCAGTTAAGGTAGGCATGACGCGTTTCGGGCAGGAACTGCCCTTGATCACATGGCGGACATGCAGTAGTGTTCACTTTAAATAGGGCACACACTCATTTTTTTCTTTTCTTGTGATGACACCACGTGCTCAGGTGATAAACACTGAAAATAGACTCCAAGTGTGGAGTATTTACATATGCACAGGATTGGTTGCATTGCAAAATAGCGTTTTACATGAACAACAGCACATTGTTTAGCACTCATAATTCTAACGTTTGTCAAAGTAACAATGGTACCTTATAACCGCATAAATGCGTTAGGTTGTGCAAAATAAGCTAGCAGCATGAAATCGTATGACAAATACATCTAATAAAAAATATTTACATCATAATTTAAATGCATAAAATAAATAACATATAAATATGTTAAAATTGGTTATATAAAAGACCCTATTAAATAAAGTCATTTAATAATGATTGTGTTGCATATACAAATTCATGTTATGCTAAAATAGATGTGCAAGTAACATTATATATTGCTGCAATGAAAATAATCATTGCTGTGATGTTGTTAGTGTGAATGCATACTCAAGCTGCCTCGCTAAAATATTATGCTTGAACCTCGCGTTACATATTATATGAGCAGTTGCAATTATGAACAGTTAAAGTGCAAGTGCTGGAATGGTTAACCTGGATAATAGGACTGTCCCGATCCCGGGAGAGAACCATTGGTAGATAAGGTAACCATGTCTTGCAAGTTCACAATCCAAGTTTAAAGTGCTGAGTGATAATAGTGCAAAAAAAGGGAAGTTTAAAAAGTGATTTTAGAAAGAGATAAAATTCAAAGTTTGAAAGAAGTAGCCAATAATCAATTCTCATGATGTCGCAACTTTACAAAAATAGCTATAAACAATTACTGACAGAAAAAAACAGGCAGTTAATTTGACCTTATTTAGAGAAATGGATTTAGGGAGGAGACAAGGTGAGTTCGTTTATAGAAAGGTGTGCATGTCCTCTCTATCGGTAAGACCATTAGGATGTTTACTGTTGAGATTAAGAATGTATCTTGTCTCTAATTGTCTTAGAGCCTTGTCTCTGTCTCTACCTCGCTTAAGTACCGGTGCCTGATCAATCACAAAATAAGTAAGACAATTAACGTCTTTATTGTGGCTTATTTTAAAATGTTTGGCTACCGGATAAGCCGGGTCACAATTAATGATGGCACGAATTTGCTGCAGGATACGCATGTGTACAGGATTTCTCGTACTGCCTACATAACGTAAACCACATGTACAGGTAAGAATATATACGGCATACTCAGTGCGGCAGTCGTATTTACCCCTGATGGACTGTTCTTTAGTTTTAAAGGGGGTCCTGTAAGTGGTAGTATTGGCTCCAAAGTTGCATGCCCGACAAGTCGCGCATTTGCGAAAACCATTACTTGTGGGTAGCCACGTTTGGATATTTATGGTCCCAGTGGGGGTCTCTTTAGATAAAAGATTAGCCATGTTCTTAGACTTTCTAAATGTTACACTGGGATGTTCTGGTAACGTGGTTTTTAGAATTGGATCAGTTAGAACTATGGGCCAATTTTTATTCAGGATATTACGTATCTTGCGTTCCTGTTTGCTATACGTGGTAATCAGTCTAGGTGAACTATTTTCCTCTGTTGTGTGAATATCTAGCTCAGTGGTATTGGGTAACAAGGCAGATCTTGGTCTTTCATTAGTTTTCGCCATGG
The DNA here is from genome assembly GCF_964263255.1 of Lissotriton vulgaris. Lineage (NCBI taxonomy): Eukaryota > Metazoa > Chordata > Amphibia > Caudata > Salamandridae > Lissotriton > Lissotriton vulgaris. The sequence continues at coordinate 684,828,783 of NC_141689.1, forward strand.
CTTTGTTAAGGATGTCTTCACTGTATCCCCTATGTCGCATACGATCCAAACATGACTGGCTACAGGTATCGAATTGTTCCGAAGTGAAACAAATGCGCTTAAGTCGTAACAATTCCCCGTAGGGTATGCTTGCTATCAAATGACGCGGGTGCGCACTTGAAGCGTGTAATATCGCGTTTCCAGCAGTTGGTTTTCTGTATGCTGTGGTTGACAATTTCTCATCAATTATTTGTACTTGGACATCCAGAAATTCTAGCATGGTAGCACTCATGTGTGAAGTGAAATGTAAGTTAAACTCATTGATATTTAACAAGTTAACAAAATCTTGTGCACTCTGCATGTCACCCTTCCAAATAACAAAAACATCGTCTATATAACGAAGCCAAGAAACAACATTATGTTCAAATATAGCTCTGTGGTCAGTCATGAGGACCTGCTTTTCCCAGTAGCTCACGTGTAACCCCGCGTAGCTCGGAGAAAAGCAGGCCCCCATGGCCACCCCCTGTTTCTGCCTGTACACATTCTTTTCGAATGAAAAGTAATTGTTGTTTAAACACCACAAGATGAGAGCCATGAGCATCTTGTTATTCATGGCATATTCAGCAGGACGTGTTTTCAGAAAATGTTCAACTCCAAGTAAACCACATTCGTGTCGAATACTGGTATAGAGAGATTCTATATCCAGAGTCAATAGAATCCATTCTTTGGACCAGGTCATATTTCCAATGTGTCTTAAAAAATCGCCTGTGTCTTTTAAGTAGGAGGGCATGGTTTTCACTAGGTCCTGTAAATAGAAGTCTATATAAGAGCCCACATTCTCAGTCATGCTGCCTATCGCCGAGATTATAGGGCGTCCAGGAACTGGGGTAGTGTTCTTATGTATCTTTGGTAACAGATAAAGAAAAGGTAGCCTTGGATGGGTGTTAAACAAGAAATTGTATTCCTCATTTGATATCAAGCCCTCATATTTCCATTTTAGTAGCTCTTTCTTGATGTTATCCTTCGCTTTATCGTATTTGTTCCATGTGGTTAGTTCATAACAATCGCTGTTATTTAACTGTCTTTTGGCTTCTATGTCATATTGATGTTTGGGCCACAGGACAACATTGCCCCCTTTGTCTGATTTCTTGACAATGATGGCAGCATTGTTGGCTAGCTTGTCGATAAGTTTGTTGAAAGAAACTTGTTGTTGGTTTTGTTCAAATTTCCTGTTGCGGTTAATGGAACAATTCAAGTCTTTGATCTCCTCGACGATGCGATCATGAAAGACGTCGATGGCGTCTTTCGGCATCAAAGGGATGAAGGTGGATTTAGGTTTGAAAGGGCTTTCCCCGGCAATTTTTTGCAGCAAGTTAAGTTCTCTTAATTTTGGTTTGTGTAGGTGCTTGGGAACTCTATTCATCTTCATTATTTAAGCCATGTAATGCCCATAAAGTTGGTATTTCTCCGACCTGCACGCCAGAGAGGTTAGAGGCTCTTGATTTGTTTTGTTTGTCCTCACCTAGGTCTTTTAGGGCATAGAATTTCTTAAGTTTTAGTTTTCTGATGAATAGAAATAGATCTACACGGGTGGAAGCATAGTCAAAATTGGTGTTAGGGCAGAAGTTTAAGCCTAAGGAAAGCAGCTGTTCCTCAGCCCTCGTGAGTGTTGATGTGCTGAGGTCATTGATTATTTCTTTTTCCGCCAGTAGTTTTGCCTCTTTTTTGGCTTGCCTTTTGCGTTCCCTGCGGGCGGTTTTTCTGATGTTGTCCCGCCTTCGTCTGCTTGTTTTCTCTCTATCCTTGGTCTCAAGGTTTTCAAGCCGTCCTGCACTAAAACATCCACTTCTTCCCCTAAACCCGGAATGGTGTTTGCGGGTTCCAAAATGCTTCAACTTGAACCAGCTGAACTAATGCTGGAATCACTCGTGAGTGATATTGTGTCTAATTCAGGTGTGTCCCCAGCTGGTGCTAGTTGCTTGGCTTCCAAAATATTCGGTTTAGTTGCCATTGTTCCTTTCATTTTACGAATATTCTCATATTTCTTCGCAAAAGTGTAGATTTGTCCTCTTTCATAACCCTCCAAGTCTCTGGCAAATTCATTTACTTTTCTATTTTTTATTTTTTCTTCATATTTTCTTAGACGCTCTTTGATTTCATTCATTTTTATTGAAATCCAATCCTGGTTTTCCGCTTTGCTCAGATCATGTTCCATTTCTTCAATTTCCTTAGTGAGAGCTAAACGATCTATATCAGCATACTTGATTAAGATCCGTATGAGGTTCATGGATTGTTGTAAATTACTTTCCCCCCACTCGAGTAACATGGCTGGATTGGGTTTCTCGAAGCTAGGAGCTAATAGTATGCGTAGTCCACGAGGGACCCTGTTCACCTCCACGTATTTGGTTAAAGATTTGCTTTCCCACCATTTGGTTAACTCGGCTCTCATTTTTTTCTCCAAGTTTCTCAACAAAATGTTCGTATCTTTATTGGCATCTTCAGTATTTTCATTTTGCGTAGTTTTATTCACATTTTTACTTTTGTTCTTGGCTACGTTATCGAATAACGCATCTGCATCCTGTTCTCTCTCTCGTACTGCGTTGCTCAACATTATGCCTGTTTTTTTGGTCGTGCTTAACTGCAGTGATTAATGGCCTGCACGTTTAAATGCAACTCGGCATTTCAAAACAGTGGAAACCTTCTCTGAATTTCCGAAGAGCGCAGCCCCGTCTTGTGTATGCTTTTGTGGATTACTCACCGGGAGACGAGGTCAAGCCTTCGCGGGTCCTCCGACTCAAGCGTCGGCGTCCTCGGTTATTGGTTTTCTTTCTCTCTCAGCTCACAAGGGGTTCAGCCAGCCTGTAGTTTTCCTTCCGGAGTGGCAGTGATGTCGGGTTGAAGGCGGCTTCCAGCGATCGGGGCGGGGTCCGTAAATGCGAAAGCAACCAGAAACTTTCGCAGTGAATATGGGTTAATTTCTGCTTCCCAGGCTGTAACCACAGAAAAGTACGGACCACCACACGGCTTTCAGAGTGTTCACAGCAAAGGTTTATTATCCATTGGCAGTTAAGGTAGGCATGACGCGTTTCGGGCAGGAACTGCCCTTGATCACATGGCGGACATGCAGTAGTGTTCACTTTAAATAGGGCACACACTCATTTTTTTCTTTTCTCGTGATGACACCACGTGCTCAGGTGATAAACACTGAAAATAGACTCCAAGTGTGGAGTATTTACATATGCACAGGATTGGTTGCATTGCAAAATAGCGTTTTACATGAACAACAGCACATTGTTTAGCACTCATAATTCTAACGTTTGTCAAAGTAACAATGGTACCTTATATATATATATGAAACACACTAGATTTGGCGTGCTCAAGCCACTCATTGCAGCGGGCTCCCGGCGGGATCGCCACCCTCTCCAAATATCACACTCCTGGTTAATTCACAGAGTCCATATTCAAAAGACCAGAACCGGGGCCCCAATGATGTTCAGTGCAGTATTTATTAGGCACACAAAAAAACAAACCCTACGCTTTTCGAAGTCTAAACTTCTTGCTCATGAGTACATTTGCTTTGGCGGCCATTCTATTTAAAGTGCTTAATTCAAAAAGACTTCCGTGCACAAGATCCAAACGACATAGACAAGTTACTATGTTGCATAGACAGTCCGACTTTCACAAAATAAGGTTACAATTGAAGATGTAAACAAACGTTTTTGCAGATACTTGGATAACAAATCTTTCAACTTAAATTATAATGATCGTAAATTGTTTAAAACATTTTATAACGCCCCTGTGGGCTAATTCATGATACTACTAATAATGGAAACAGAATGCCCCTTCGTTTAGAACGCAGCAATAAATCACAAAATGTCGCAGGGGCTTAGAGTTATCAAAAGGTTGGATTGCCTAAGCTAGTATTCATGCTTCTTGGTGTGTAGCCCAAGTGGGCCATTAAGATCCAGCTGTGGAATGCATCTTCAACATGATCTGTAAATTAAAAGGGACAAATATGCACAATATTTACTATTTAAAGTCAACAGATCACAGTGATATTAAAAACCTTAAAAACGTACAGAATGGAAATTAATCAGAAAACAGACAGCTTGTGAATTACATTAGGTTTGTAAATGGACTACTAGCTCTTCCCCCACATTATGTCCTGCGGGGTGTGTAGTATTGTAACGAATGATGTAACAGGATTCCAATTTCCGCAATTCCAACAACCTGTTGCCACCCCTTTCTTTGTTCAATCACGAAAAATTTCAGTAAGTTGGGGTTCTGGTTATGTTCTGCAGCAAAGTGCCTAGCCACTGGGTATTGTGGATTGACATTCTTTATAGCCCTCAAATGCTCAAGCACTCTTAACTTGGCTTTCTTGGTAGTCATGCCTATGTAGAATTTATCACACGGGCATTGCAGTGCCTACACCGCATACTCAGTGTTACAACCCAATTGCTTGGTGATTTTGTGTTCAGCTTGATTTTTACAGATTGTTAAACTCCTGCATTTATGGCTGTTTTCACACGCCTTACACTTAGTGCAAGGAAAAAATCCAACAATTCGCGGGGATTTGGAAGGTTCCTGTATTGGGGCACTGCTCAATGAATCCTTAAGGGATTTCGCCTTTCTAAAAGTCACTGAAGGGTTTTCACTTATTGCCTCTTTAAGGTCATGATCTAGTTTGAGATTACCCCAATATTTGCTGAGACTTCTCCTCAATTCCCAAGATTGACTGTCAAAATTAGTGATGAACCTGATTTGATCAGAATTCTCACGTGTTTTCGGAACTAGAAGATCCTTCCGGTGCATTTGTTCAACTTTAATTTCAGCTTGTTTAATCACTGCACTGCTGAATCCCCTCTCACAGAACCTGACACATGATATTCCTCTCTGCTTCATAGCCTGCCTGTGAGCTACAATTATATTTAGCCCTAATTAGTTCCCCTAAGGGGATACTACGTATCAAACTAGGTGGATGGCAACTCCCTGCATGTAACAGGCTATTGCCCGCAGTGGGCTTACGAAAAAGAGAACTAGTCAGTACCCCATCAATAACTTCCAGATTTACATCCAGAAACTCCAACTTTTTCGTGTTCATGTGACTGGTAAACTGTAGGTTCAGTAAATTGTCATTGAGAACAACCTCAAACTCCTTTGCGTCTTCAAATGTACCCTTCCACACACAAAAGATGTCATCAATGTAGCGGACCCAGAGAACTACGTGGTCAGTAAAGTGGGAGATGTTATTCACCACCTGCTCCTCCCACCAGCCCAGGTACAACCCTGCGAAATGGGGGGCGAAGCAACTGCCCATCGAAGTTCCCTGGGTCTGCTTGTACATTTGTTTGTTGAAGATAAAGAAAATATTCTTCAAACAAATTTCAATCATGTCCAATAACATGTGTGTGTGGAGTAAGTGGGAGATGGATCTCTCTCTCAAAAAATGCTTACAAGCATCAATGCCCAAGTCCTGCGGTATACTTGTATAAAGACTAGTGACATCAAAGCCGATAAGCCAATATTCTGTATTCCATGCCAACTCATTGATAACCCTCAAAAAACAGATAAATCTAATAGCACCAGTACTGCTGTTCCGCCTTGATCGCGAATGACTTTAATGTCGTCCACAGCTTTGATCAAGGCGGTTTCAGTGCCATGGAACTTATGGAACCCAAATTGGGTGTTGTCAAGTAAGTGGTGTTCCTCTATGAATTCAGATAACTGTGAGTTAATAGCTTTTTCTGCAACTTTTGCCAAGAATGGGAGGCTGGCTATTGGCCGATAGTTTTTCAGATCATCCTTATCAAGATGTGGTTTTTTCAATAATGGTTTAAGGAGAGTTTTTTTGAGTGAGTCCGGATAAGTCCCTGATCTAAACATAGCATTACAGATTTGGGTGATGGCAGATATCAAGGAGTCATTACTGGTGGAAGAATTTTAAAGGGGCATGGGTCTAAAGCAGAACCAGTTTTGATAGTGGTGATGATGTCCGCTGTTTGAGCCTCAGTTATGTCTTTGAACTGTGTAAATAAGGAAACAGGATGTGTGAGGTTGATGGTATTTATGGGGGTATTAGTATTAACATAGAAGACTGAGTAGATGTTGTTGACCTTTGTGAAGAAAAAAGTTGCCAGTACGTCGCAGAGGGATTGAGAGGGAGGAGGGTTTAGATGGGGCGAATACCCTGCTAACTGCTTGGTAGTGTCATAAAGTTGTTTATCTATCTATCTATCTATCTATCTATCTATCTATCTATCTATCTATCTATCTATCTATCTATCTATCTATCTATCTATCTATCTATCTATCTGTGTATCTATCTATCTATCTATCTATCTATCTATCTATCTATCTATCTATCTATCTATCTATCTATCTATCTATCTATCTATCTATCTATCTATCTATCTATCTATCTATCTATCTATCTATCTATCTATCTATCTATCTATCTATCTATCTATCTATCTATCTATCTATCTATCTATCTATCTATCTATCTATCTATCTATCTATCTATCTATCTATCTATCTATCTATCTATCTATCTGTCTGTGTATCTATCTATCTATCTATCTATCTATCTATCTATCTATCTATCTATCTATCTATCTATCTATCTATCTATCTATCTATCTATCTATCTATCTATCTATCTATCTATCTATCTATCTATCTATCTATCTATCTATCTATCTATCTATCTATCGATCTATCTATCGATCTTTCCATCTATCTATCCATCTATCTATCTATCTATCTATCTATCTATCTATCTATCTATCTATCTATCTATCTATCTATCTATCTATCTATCTGTGGAGAGGTGTGGCTCACCGGTTAGAGGCGGCAGACCTGTAAGCAGAGAACGGCCCGGGACCAGGGTTCAATTCCCGACGCGGCAGGGTCGTGGACCAGGGGTCAACTGACTCGATAATTCTCGCCTCAGTGCCTACTTTAACCAGGGAACACACTCAGTAACTTGCCTCATCTCTACAACGGCCCCCCACAGATGCCGGGGATGCCTGGTTTCACCCTGGAGATACCCATAAAGACAGGTTCCCCAGTGGTCTGCAGCGCCAGGACACTCGGTTAGAGTAACAGTGTGCTTTACAAATACCCCACATTTACAATTTACATTTCTATCTATCTATCTATCTATCTATCTATCTATCTATCTATCTATCTATCTATCTATCTATCTATCTATCTATCTATCTATCTATCTATCTATCTATCTATCTATCTATCTATCTATCTATCTGTATATCTGTCCGTCTATCTGTCTATCTATCTATCTGTGTATCTATCTATCTACCTAGATAGATAGATAGCAAGAGGCAGAATAAAACGCAGAAACTAGCAGAAAGAGTCAAAATAAAGGTCAGCAACAAGCAGAAAGAAGCGGAAGAAAGGTTCAAAATGAGCAGAAAGAGGCAAGATAGAGGTCAGAAATTAACAGAAAGAGGCACAATAGAGATCAGAAACAAGTAGAAGTGATGAAATGATGGACAAGGAATACAGCCACATTGCAGCAATATGTGCAGTAGCAGAAATCAGGTTACATGCAATTGCTCATTCATCACTATTGACACTTTCTAATTGAAACTTCCCCATATGTCCACTGTCAGAATAATCCAATTAACGCTGTACTTAAGTAGCTTTGCTATGTATCACAAGTAGCACAGACAAAAACATTGGAGACAATCTTGTCCAAAGTATTGGGAGATTTGTCTACAAATATCTACAGCATAAGAGTTCACCTAGACGATGGATATCCCAATACCAGCTTGGTACTGGTGAGCCAATAGACCATTGAAGGCTCAGGGAATCTCAATGAAATGAAGAGATGGTTTCACTTTTGTTCTAATGGGAAGACAGATCACAGTAGCATTTTCTATCACAAACACAAATTGCCTTGTAATACCGACTGTAGACACTCACAAATGATCCGTACATTTCTACATGTCACTCCCTGATGCATGTTGTAAAGGTCTGTGGTGGGCCCTAGGCCCTCATGCTGCAAGCACACAAACACTGACGCAGGACACACTGGAGGTCTGGTGCAACTGGCCCAGAGCACGTGCGCTCGGCCTCTTTTATTGGTACTGTGTCACATGACCAGTGACATCAGTGGTGGGTGGGTGTTTAGTGTGGATACAGGCTTCAGCACTAGAATGCTGACTTATGCTGGGCATTACATCCCTTCCCAAATTGGTTAAAAAAATCAAACCAAACAGAAAAAGTCCAAAACTTGTGGGAGAAAGAAAACACAGAAAATAACATTGGACTTGCGCTTTTAAAACGACTCTCTTTGGCTGCTTGCAAGCCGCAGGCAGTATAGTTCTTGCGTTTTGGATTAACAGTTCTTGGTGGCACGATTCGCAGTTGTTCGGCGGGTTCAATCTTTGTCTGTGCAGTCTGTCTGCTATTCTCAGCCCTGCATGTTGCTTTGCTCTCTTGGTGATGAACAGTTAAAGAGAGATGGGTTATATGGTTGTTGTTTGTCTTCCGGCTTCTTTTCACCCTTGCTGGTTGCGTGATGTTTCCGGGCAGGCTTCAGTGTGTTTCTTGGCAGGTGAAGAAAGTAGGTGCGAACATCCCTCTCACTAGGATGCCCCTCTCGCCGGTTTTCTTCTGCCACAAGATGTCCGGGAGGACCGCTTTGCTAGGTTTCCACTGGACTGGTGTTTTTGGTCGCGTTGCTCTACCATAGCCTTCGGGCCCTGAGCAGGGCGCTCCACGAGCCTCACCGTCGTGTCCTAGTTCCACCTGAAGGTTGAGTTGTCGACTCTCTTCATTGCTCGCAAGGCTTGCATCCTCTTGGGTCCTGCAGACGTGCTTCAGTAGGTCTGTCTCTCGTGCGGGACTTGCTGCCACCAGAGTCCCTCGAGGCTTCCGATACTGGTTTGCCACGGGCTGGTGTGAGGTAGGTCAGGTCCTCCACTTCCGGAGTCCCGAGTAGTCTCGCCATCCAATCTTCCGCTCAAACCCAGAAGTAGATGTCGCCAACAGTCTATCTTGCTCTCTTCTGCGATCGCCATGCGGATGGATGTCTCGTAGGTGGTTGTCTCTGTTCTGCGCTGCCGGTGCTCTTGCCAGGTTTGTCTTCCATTGCACTCAGGTGTTCCAGTGCCTGTTCCTTTCCTTCTTTCCGCAGGGGTGGCTTCTTTCTTCTTTTTTTAGTGGCGGCAGCCACACTGTTCTTTCTTCCTTCTTCTTAACCTGACAGTCGTGCCACTCTGATTACTTCTTCCTCCTTTTCTTCGTAGTGGCGATGGCCACTCTGTTCCTTCTCCTTTCTTCTTTTCTTCCTTTCTTGGGTGGCGGCATGCCACTCCGATCTTTCTTCTTCTCTTCTCCTCGCGACGTACCCTGGTCCCCTTTTCTTCATCTTCTCTGGCCAGGCTTCCCCATGCAGCGCGCACACTCTGCACATGTCTTCCGGGTCTTGTCCTAGTCCTAGGACACTGTCTTCTTGTCACTCTCTTCCAGGGTTGGCGTCACGGTACACAGTCAAAATATTGAGTTGATAATATCGAAGTACCATATTATCGAGTCCTAAAAGTCGATGGTAAGAAATATCGACAACCAAAATATCGTCGTTGAAAATATCGATTTATGTGTGTGTTAATAATATCGAAGACATTAATTTCGAAATATGTAATATCGAAGCTTAAAATATCGATAGGCAAAAATATCGATATTTAAAAGTGATGTTTTAAAGTATGTTAAGTAATGATATAGTAAAATGTTGTCTATATATAAGGTAATTTATAAATATAATTTAAATAATTTTAGTTATAAGTGTAGGAGCGGGATGTAGAGTTTATTGGGGTTAAGGGTGGGTAGTGTTTTAAAAAAGTATAGTGTAATTATAGAATAATAAATTTCAAATTTTAATTAAAATTTCAAAATTTCGAAAATTGTATTAAATATTTGTAAAAGGCGAAATTTTATAGAAATGTATGGAGTATTGTTAGATTTTTTGTAGTTTGCTTTTGTGTATGTAGTAAAAAGTATTGTAAATATATATTTATTATTAAATATTTAAGAAATAATTGTATAATAATTTTAGGAGCGGGATGTAGAGTTTGGAGGGGATAAGGGTGGGTAGTGTTTTAAAAAAGTATAGTGTAATTATAGAATAATACATTTCGAAATTTAATAACATTTTCAAAATTTCGAAAATTGTAATAAATATTTGTAAAAGGCGAAATTTTATAGAAATTTATGTCATATTGTTTAATTTTTTTTGTGCTTTTGTGTATGTAGTAAAAATTATTATAAATATATTTATTTTTAGATATTTAATAAAGAAATGTATCTTAATTTTAGGAGCGGGATGTAGAGTTTATAGGGGATAAGGGTGGGTAGTGTTTTAAAAAAGTATAGTGTAATTATAGAATAATAAATTTCAAATTTTAATTAAAATTTCAAAATTTCGAAAATTGTATTAAATATTTGTAAAAGGTGAAATTTTATAGAAATTTATGGAGTATTGTTAAATTTTTTGTAGTTTGCTTTTGTGTATGTAGTAAAAAGTATTGTAAATATATATTGATTATTAAATATTTAAGAAATAATTGTATAATAATTTTAGGAGCGGGATGTAGAGTTTATAGGGGATAAGGGTGGGTAGTGTTTTAAAAAAGTATAGTGTAATTATAGAATAATACATTTCGAAATTTAATAACATTTTCAAAATTTTGAAAATTGTAATAAATATTTGTAAAAGGCGAAATTTTATAGAAATTTATGTCATATTGTTTAATTTTTTTTGTGCTTTTGTGTATGTAGTAAAAAGTATTATAAATATATTTATTTTTAGATATTTAATAAAGAAATGTATCTTAATTTTAGGAGCGGGATGTAGAGTTTATAGGGGATAAGGGTGGGTAGGGTTTTAAAAAAGTATAGTGTAATTATAGAAAATAAATTTCGAAATTTAAATACATTTTCAAAATTTCGAAAATTGTAATAAATATTTGTAAAAGGCGAAATTGTATAGAAATTTATGGATTATTGTTCCATTTTTTGTAGTTTGCTTTTGTGTATGTATAAAAAAGTATTGTATATTTAAATTTTTATTTAATATTTAATAAAGAAATGCATAATAATTTTAGAAACGGGATGTAGAGTTAATAGGGGATAAGGGTGGGTAGTATTTTAAAAAAGTATAGTGTAAATATAGAATGATAAATTTCTATTTTAAATCTACAATTCTAAAAATCGAAATTTCTATGAATTATTAGTAATTAGCGAAATTGTATACCAATTTCTGGATTATGGTTTAATGTTTCAATTAAATGGTGATTGGAGTTGGAATAGTCATTTATTAAGGTTTACTGTCCAGCACTTACCCTAATTAAATGGTGATTGGAGTTGGAATAGTAAATTAAATAGGTTCTGTGTCCAGCACTTACCCTAATTAAATGGTTATTGGAGTTGGAATAGTATATAATTAAGGTTCTGTGTCCAGCACTTACCCTAATTAAATGGTGATTGGAGTTGGAATAGTAAATTAATAGGTTCTGTGTCCAGCACTTACCCTAATTAAATGGTGATTGGAGTAGGAATAGTAAATTAAATAGGTTCTGTGTCCAGCACTTACCCTAATTAAATGGTGATTGGAGTTTGAATATTAAATTACATAGGTTCTGTGTCCAGCAATTGCCCTAATTAAATGGTGATTGGAGTTGGAATAGTAATTTATTATGATTTAATGTCCAGTTCTTACCCTAATTAAATGGTGATTGGAGTTGGAATAGTAAATTAAATAGGTTCTGTGTCCAGCACTTACCCTAATTAAATGGTGATTGCAGTTGGAACAGTAAATTAAATAGGTTCTGTGTCCAGCACTTACCCTAATTAAATGGTGATTGGAGTTGGAATAGTAATTTATTAAGATTTAATGTCCAGCACTTACCCTAATTAAATGGTGATTGGAGTTGGAATATTAAATTAAATAGGTTCTGTGTCCAGCAATTACCCTAATTAAATGATGATTGGAGTTGGAATAGTAATTTATTAAGATTTAATGTCCAGTACTTACCCTAATTAAATGGTGATTGGAGTTGGAATAGTAAATTAAATAGGTTCTGTGTCCAGCACTTACCCTAATTAAATGGTGATTGGAGTTGGAATAGTAAATTAAATAGGTTCTGTGTCCAGCACTTAACCTAATTAAATGGTGATTGGAGTTGGAATAGTAATTTATTAAGATTTAATGTCCAGCACTTACCGTAATTAAATGGTGATTGGAGTTGGAATAGTAAATTAAATAGGTTCTGTGTCCAGCACTTACCCTAATTAAATGGTGATTGGAGTTGGAATAGTAAATTAAATAGGTTTTGTGTCCAGCACTTACCCTAATTAAATGGAGATTGGAGTTGGAATAGTAAATTAAATAGGTTCTGTGTCCAGCACTTACCCTAATTAAATGGTGATTGGAGTTGGAATAGTAAATTAAATAGGTTCTGTGTCCAGCACTTACCCTAATTAAATGGTGATTGGAGTTGGAATAGTAAATTAAATAGGTTCTGTGTCCAGCACTTACCCTAATTAAATGGTGATTGGAGTCGGAATAGTAATTTATTAAGATTTAATGTCCAGCACTTACCCTAGTTAAATGGTGATTGGAGTTGGAATAGTAAATTAAATAGGTTCTGTGTCCAGCACTTACCCTAATTAAATGGTGATTGGAGTTGAAATAGTAAATTACATAAGTTCTGTGTCCAGCACTTACCCTAATTAAATTGTGATTGGAGTAGGAATAGTAAATTAAATAGGTTCTGTGTCCAGCAATTACCCTAATTAAATGGTGATTGGAGTTGGAATAGTAATTTATTAAGATTTAATGTCCAGTACTTACCCTAATTAAATGGCGATTGGAGTTGGAATAGTAAATGAAATAGGTTCTGTGTCCAGCACTTACCCTAATTAAATGGTGATTGGAGTTGGAATAGTTAATTAAATAGGTTCTGTGTCCAGCACTTACCCTAATTAAATGGTGATTGGAGTTGGAATAGTAATTTATTAAGATTTAATGTCCAGTACTTACCCTAATTAAATGGTGATTGGAGTTGGAATAGTAAATTAAATAGGTTCTGTGTCCAGCACTTACCCTAATTAAATGGTGATTGGAGTTGGAATAGTAAATTACATACGTTCTGTGTCCAGCACTTACCCTAATTAAATGGTGATTGGAGTAGGAATAGTAAATTAAATAGGTTCTGTGTCCAGCACTTACCCTAATTAAATAGTGATTGGAGTTGGAATATTAAATTAAATAGGTTCTGTGTCCAGCAATTACCCTAATTAAATGGTGATTGGAGTTGGAATAGTAATTTATTAATATTTAATGTCCAGTACTTACCCTAATCAAATGGTGATTGGAGTTGGAATAGTAAATTAAATAGGTTCTGTGTCCAGCACTTACCCTAATTAAATGGTGATTGGAGTTGGAATATTAAATTAAATAGTTCTGTGTCCAGCAATTACCCTAATTGAATCGTGATTGGAGTTGGAATAGTAATTTATTAAGATTTAATGTCCAGTACTTACCCTAATTAAATGGTGATTGGAGTTTGAATAGTAAATTAAATAGGTTCTGTGTCCAGCACTTACCCTAATTAAATGGTGATTGGAGTTGGAATAGTAAATTAAATAGGTTCTGTGTCCAGCACTTACCCTAATTAAATGGTGATTGGAGTTGGAATAGTAATTTATTAAGATTTAATGTCCAGCACTTACCCTAGTTAAATGGTGATTGGAGTTGGAATAGTAAATTAAATAGTTTCTGTGTCCAGCACTTACCCTAATTAAATGGTGATTGGAGTTGGAATAGTAAATTACATAAGTTCTGTGTCCAGCACTTACCCTAATTAAATGGTGATTGGAGTAGGAATAGTAAATTAAATAGGTTCTGTGTCCAGCACTTACCCTAATTAAATGGTGATTGGAGTTGGAATATTAAATCAAATAGGTTCTGTGTCCAGCACTTACCCTAATTAAATGGTGATTGGAGTTGGAATAGTAATTTATTAAGATTTAATGTCCAGTACTTACCCTAATTAAATGGTGATTGGAGTTGGAATAGTAAATTAAATAGGTTCTGTGTCCAGCACTTACCCTAATTAAATGGTGATTGGCGTTGGAATAGTAAATTAAATAGGTTCTGTGTCCAGCACTTAACCTAATTAAATGGTGATTGGAGTTGTAATAGTAAATTATTAAAGTTTTTTTGTCAAGCAATTACCTAAAGTAAATGGTGATTTGAGTAGGAATATAAACATATTTAATTCTGTGTCCTTCATCTATTTATATTATATGTATATGGGTGTATGAATAATAACTTTTATAGGTTCAGTGTATAGTATGTACTCTAATTACATGTGGTATATAGAAATAGATAGAACATTACATTTATAATACATTTGAAAAAGACATAAAAATGATTTTGCAATAGGTAATAAAAAATAATTACACAATTTTTGTTGAAAACAATTTTATTTATTCAACAATTGAAAATTACGACCAGATATACATTTTATAATGCAAGGTGGTTATCTTCGGCAATCTCTCCCCAGCCTGGTCGGCAACCTGGTGGCCAGCGGCCATGGGCACTCCTCCCTGCCCCACGGTCAAAGTTAGAAACCTAGGTGTCACCTTCGACGACCAGCTTAACTTCATGGCCCATGCAAACAAGGTGGCTGCCAACGCTCATTTTAAGCTCCGAATGGTGAGAAAAATTACACCTTACCTACCAGAGTCAGCAGCAAAAACACTAGTTTCCTCTCTAGTGCTTTCCTCACTAGACTACTGCAACGGTCTGTTGCTTAATGCCCAGAACAGAGTCATCAAAAAATTACAGACCGTGCAGAATGCCGCCGCCTGCGTACTCTCAAAAAAACCTAGATTTGCACCCATCTCGGACACGCTTAAAAAATACCACTGGCTGTCCATCCACAACAGGGTCAAATTCAAATCTCTGTGCACAGTCTTCAAATCATTACAGGATCTAGGACCCCGATTTCTCAAAAAGCAACTGATTCCTTATAACGCCCCGAGAATGCTCAGATCCACCTCTCTTAACCAACTAGTGGTTCTACGCAGCCGAACAGCTTCCTGGGGCGATCGCCGCTTCTCAATCGCGGCCCCTAGACTCTGGAACACCCTACCTAATCACATAAGAACTAGCCCCACTCTTCTTCCGTTCAGAAAAAAACTGAAAACATGGCTTTTCAATCAGTAACCCACACCTCTGCACTTCCTGTTTAGGGTGAGACTTCAATGCAATTTCAGCGCCGAGACGCCTAAGGGTAATTGTACGCACTCTACAAATGGCATTAAATAAATAAATAAATGTTTGGTATAAATATTAAAAAATAGAAGGACAATGTTCTTTGAACAATCACATTTTTGAGTAGTTTTTTCGAAAAGTACTTTTAATTTATAGAGAAAAAATGGTTAGTTAACATTATGCAATGTATGATACTATACATACATAATAAAAATATTGTTTCTTAATAAAACATAAAACATGTGTAATGAAAAACATAAATCACAAATTTAAAAAAAATATAGTGTTATAGAGATGATGATATTAACATATTAACATTTTTAAAAGTATAATATAATATTAAGATCTTTATTAGAACATTTTCATCATAATCAATGATATTTTTAAGTATACAATATTGTTATGTATAATTATTATTATTAATAAATACGTTTTAATAATAATAATTTTCACATTTTAGTCATATTGTAAAAAAGTTAATCATAAAAACAAATACAATATTACACATTTAGCGATATACTTATTTTAATAAATATTACATTAAATATTTCAATATTTTTATACTTAATGTAATAAATATTAAAAGTATGTAAAATATACAATAATATATAGAAAAATAAGATATTTATCTCACAATGTAGTATACAATTTTTAGTACATTATACATAATTTCTAACCATATATATAACAATAATGGACATTTATAGTAGTACTTTTCACAGCTAGACATAATTCGGTTCTTTTATTTTGTAACCACTCTTTGTCTTTTTGCGTTATTTTGGGATAGGGAAAGTTGCGGTTGGAAGCAGGTTCACGTTTGAGTAGGTACGATTCTAGTTTTATCTTTTTAAAGTATTGTAACTAAAAATCAAAGATAGTCCTTTGTTATTTAGGGGTTGGTAATTAAAGTATGACTATTTACATATAATGGAGTGGACTCAATACGTATTTCCGTTATCGAGTTTTTGTGGCATTTGAAGTAGTTGGAGTTAGTGAGTCTGTAGTATGATTTAATTTAAAATTTAAAAAGTAGGGATGTTATGTTTAGATATTATGCTATATTCGTTAGTGTTATGTCGGTGGGATTGTTTTGAATTTTTTTTCTCGTATTTTGAAACAGCTATTTCCATTTCCGATAACTCATTTTTTTTGGGAAAGGAAGTGTGTTTCAGTTGTTAGAACGGAGATGTATAACATTCTCCCTTTATTTTTTTAGTTCACTGAAATCTTTATCACAGTTTAAGATTATAGTCGTCATTTTCAATGGCATTTCAAGAGTCGTTTTATTTGGATGATGGATACTTTTAGCACAGTTAATTGCAAAATATTTAATGATTTGTTGTGTTAGGTCTTTGAGATTTACACACTATATTGTCGGTGAAGGATTAATCGTTATGATGTTGTATTTAAAGGTAAGTTATTCATTTATATTATTTTATTTGGATGGAAACAGTATTTAAACAAAAATATTTTGATATAATGACATATTTATTTAGTCTATTTATAATAGTGTTAACAAATAAATTAGACTAAATAAATATTGAATTGTTATATTATAATATGTGTGGTATCATATTAGGGATATTGTTTGATGTTTATCCATTTATTTACTTATTACAATTAGTTTAATGTTTTGGCTATCATTTTTAGATATTCCAGTCCTCTTGTTGTAGGATAGAGTTGGACTTGCTGTTGAACATATAGATACATTTGAGCAGTTTGTCTAGAGAGTTTTGGTTTCAATTGTATGACAGATTGCTCCATACGTAGTTCCTGAAAGCTTTGCTCTTTTTGTATAGCTGTGAGTAGCTTGTGTAATGTGGGTGTTGTACGTTCAGTAGAAGAGAGTAAGGCATTGTGCAAACCTTCAACAGCATTGTTCGTTTTAGCCTCTTGGTTCAGCGTTGGTAGGTATACATTCCACCAGGGAATTAAAAATTTAGGCTGGCGTCTGTGGCCTGATCTATGTAGTCTCCCTACCCAGTTGTCCTCAAAGCAATCTAAAAGTGGGGCAAGTCTTTGCTCATTTTGGGTGTAGAAAGGACTTTCAATTAATAGATTATAATGTTCTGCCACGTCAGTTACTGGTACATATGCCAGAGCAATGAGATGTTTAATTTGGTATGCAAAAGTTATATTTGTTGCATACTCAACACTAAGGGCAGATTTTTGTAAATGTCTCCAGAGACATTGATTGAAATGAAAATAACATCCTTGAATGGATGTGTGTGGGTAAGTTTTCAAAATAGAATTAATCATAGCTTGTTCGAAGTCTATGATTATTTTCATTGGGAAGTAGTCAGAAGTTTGTTCTTTTATTTTTTGCAAAATTTTTGTATAAGTTGTGGCTTGTTTGTTTGGTAATAAACAGTATATAAATGGGATACAGGTATTATGATATTGCCCATGAATTTTGTATAATTGGTAGAAAGGTTTTGGGCATATAGAAAAAGTTCCATCCATCATCCAAGTAGCACTTTCTTGCAATTTATTAATGTTGTTATTCGTTGCAAACATGATTATTCTTTTGTCTTTGCTATGATTATCATAAAAGATAAATGGTTCGTCATTATGAGTGATTACAAGGTCAGGTGGAATTATGACTTCCTCAAAAGTTCTAGGAAGTGGTATATTGGGTCTAATTGCTTTCTTTGTCCTTGCTATTGTTCTTTTAATGGAAGCAATAGATGGTAACTGACCTCTTGCTTCTCTGGGAACTTTAGGTAGTAATTATTTCAGAATTACGCTGCTAGGTAGGTCTGATGAGCTACTTAAATCTTTGATATTCTCGAGAGTGGATCTCACTTCGATTTCCGAAATGTTTGGTGGGTGATTATGTTCAGTAGTATTAATAACAATTGTTTCCCTGGTTGTAGCACGCCCATAGCATTTATTGGAGTAATATTTCGTACATTTCCAATTCACTTTAAGGTCTTTTTGTTTCTCCTGAGTATAAGTGTAGCCCATATAGCATAATAAAAATTTGCCTTTCTGAGTTGTAATAAATCTTGCATCATCAGTCATTCTTGAGTTCTGGTATCTAGAAAAGTTAATATAAAAATATTATGAAAATGTGTAATTTAAAAAACATTATAAATTAAGCAGGTACTATTTCTAGTATCTTACTTACCAGCAGTAAAGTTGTATGTATCGAAAGTAGGTGTAGTTTCAGTCAGATGTTGTAGTCCTATTGCCACCGCCTGTTGAAAAAAGTGAAGTATGTTATAGGATATGTTTAAATGTGTTTTTTGGTTACAGTTTTGGTAGTTTCTAACGTTACTAAAAATACTTAACTTTATTTGGATTTTAAAAGAGACATTTGCAAGATAATAGTAACAGAAGCATAAAAAGAGTCAATTTTTGTTAGAGTATATTCTATAGAGTTTATAAAGACTTGTTATGTTTGATTTTTGTACTTACCAAGAGATTTAGAGTTGTAGCAGAATGTTTGTTCTTTGATGTGAATTATCTGTTTTCAGTTGCTTTGAGGTCTGTTTAGAGAGAAAGTTTCACAAAATTACCAATGAGTTTATATTTTGCATAAAGCATAGACACTTGTTATAAAGCATTGTTACTTATTTGGTGAAAAGAACCTGGGATGACACATGTATTATGAGTTAAATCAGAAGAAACATATTTAAGAACATGAATAGATAATTTTTTATAAAGCATTGTAACTTATTTCGTCCTAAAAAACCTGGGATCACAATATGTGTTATGAGTTACAGCAGAAGAAACACATTAGAGAGCATGATTTTAGGACACTACTTGTCTAATTACTTTAAGTAAATAATTAAAATATGTAGATACCTTTTTTATAGTCAAAGTGTTGAATATCTTGAAGTAGAAGTAGAACTTGATTTTTTTGTAGAGTCTGTTTTAAGGAAAAGTACATAGAGAAACAACCTTTTAGTTTAAAAATCTTGGTATATAAGTAATAGTTAATAAAACATTAGAAATTATTAACAGAGCTATATGATTACTTACTTGAGGTATTAGGACGAAATTTCTGGCACAGAAGAATATAGATGTTGCTCCCAAAACTGGCAGTATGTGGTCACGAAGAATATTCCCTGCAACTTGTATGGCTGTTTGTGACTGGTTTATGTAGGGTATGTGTAATTAGGTTTGCTATCTGATTGGTCACATATGTTAAGACGAGTTACTATTGGTTAGTTTGAATTTTTTTAAGAAAAAAAATTAAGATACATCTGATTATATTGTTTATATAGAGGAAGAGAAATTATGTATTTATGTTATAAAAAAAACTTGTAATAAATATAGTATATTTATAATGAGTACAATCTATAAAAAAATGTATGTTTACAATGAGTGTATATAAAAATATTGTTAGCGAGAGAAAAAAAAAGTTATTAAAAGTAAATCTTACTTAATAATAGTTAAATAAATTAGTGAAGTATTTTCAAATGTGTGTATTACTAAGAGAATAGACGTATTGGTGTTATATATCAAAAAAAGAGTATTTTTAAGCTATCGATATTTTTATGTAGACGAAAATAGTGCTATCGATATTTTAGTTTTCGATATTTTTGTAGTGTGCTATATGTAGTATTGAGTGTCGATATTATGGTAGTCGAAAATAATGTTAACGATATTTGTGTAGTCAATATTTTTGTGCATCGATATTGTTTGATCGATAATTTTGTAGTTTTCATGTTAAGTATAGGGTGTCGATATTATTGATATCAATGTTTGAGACTCGATGTTATAGTCGGTCGATTTTTGTGAAATCGAAATTCTGTCAGTGATTCGGCGTCACGACCTTCACATCTTCTTCCTATCGCTTTCGTTAATTTGTGTGGTTGAAGTTCGTGGGTCCAGGTCCTCGGACCGCGCCTTGTCCGAACTTCTTGGACCTCGTGCTGGTCCCTTCTGCCGAGATCTGGCAGGTAAGCTTCGTGGTGCTGAGCTTCTTGGTGCTTGGTGACCATGCTGAGTGGTCCTGTTGCTGTTGTGTGGATTCTTCAATGCTACGGGTTGACTGCGCAACCATCTTCTTTTCATCTCTGTTTGATTGCTTTGGTGCCCAACTGAGTGCGCTCTTCGTATCTTCTTTGTGACTTGCTGCTTTGAGCTTGTGCTGTCCGCACTGCTGCGCATTTGCGTCATGCGCTTTCGCACTTCCTGGTGCTCGGTTCTAGAACCATTGTTGGTTCGTGTGGGGTGTTCTTACTTTCGCCATTCTGTTGCAGCGATGGCCTGTTGGCCACCAGGCATCGCTGTCTTCTCTTCTGGCGTGGCATAGATGCTTCTTGGGTGTTTGCTTCTGGAGGGTTGCGTCACCACTCCATGGATCTTCTTTTGGTCGTGCTTCTTCTGTTTGGTGCTAGTTGCGATTCTTGTGATCTTCTTCTTGTGGGCGCACTTGTCGCGCGTTCTCTTGGATGTCCGGTGAGGAGTCGCTGCACTCCTGGCGCGCTTCTGGGATTTCTGGTGCTTTCCTGGGGTTGTCTTTGCGCTTCTTTGGGCTTCTGGCGCGCTGCTGCGCATTTACCTTTTCACTTCCTCGGCGGTGTGATGACTTGTAGACTTCTTTGGACGTGACGGTGAGCAGGTTGTTGCCCTTCGTATTCTTTTACTGCAAACCTGGTTTGTGGGGCGTTCCTCTCTTCTTGCGAGTAGCCACCTGCCAGCAGGTGGTTCTCTATCAGTCTCTAGGCAACGGTTGTGTAGGGGCCATGCAGTCTTGGCTGCGTGTCTGCTTGGTGGCATTCTGGTGTGGCAATGTCCTTGCGCTTGGACAGTTTATTCTTGCGTTGTTGCACATTCACATGGTGTGGAGTTTTTTTTTTCTTCTCTTTTCGCCCTTGAGTCCTGCGCAGTGCTATGCTGTACTTTGGGTTGAGTTCCTTCACTTCTTGGCGTGTTGGTCCCTCATTTGTTTCGCACTGGTGCTCTTTACCCTCGATCATGTGTTGAGACAGCCTGTCCTGCGCTTTGCTCACATAATCATTCTTGCAGCCATTGTACTGTTCCTTAATGCTGCTGCAGTCTTCTTTGCATCCCAGGTGCAGTGTTGCTACTTGGTCACTAGGTGGCAGTGGAGTGCTCTCATGCACACACGGGCAGTCTTTCCTCTTCTTTAGGGCTCCTTCCGACTCCACTGGTGCTGGGGGCAGCGGACAACGTGTGGGAGGTGCTACCTCCTATTGCAGGCTTGTTGATGTCGGGTAAGTTCCCTGTGTATTTTCATAATGTTGGGGCTTTTCCTCAGATGCCGTTTTGTTCCAGGCACCTCTGTGCCTCTATCAGTGCTGTCGGTGATACATTCTCTTTGCTGGGGTCAGGATCGTTGCAAGGTTTCTCGGCTGGGCAGGACTGGAGAACTCTATTCACTCCATGCCTTCAACTGCCTCACTTGTCTGTCTCGTTCCTCGCTGTATCCACCAGCGGCAGCTTCTTTGTTCACATGCTGCGCTGGGGGCCGAAAACGTAGGCGTTATTACTGGGGCCTGTCTGTTCTGTTTTTAGGCGGTCTTCTTCTCGATCTCCCCGCCCGCAGCAGCCTCTCATTTCACACGCGGCGGGGGAGAGGTCAGCGCGGCTCCCGGAGATTTCTTTTCTCCTTACGGGCAGTGTCCACAGTCTTCGCAGGTGGGCTCCGCTTTCAGTTCTTGCGACGCTGGGGCAGTCGCATTGATGCAGGTGGGCAATCGCTTCAACCCTTTGGTGCCCGGCAGCTCTCGTCACGCTGGGGGCGCTCTAAGCTAAGGTTTTTCACCCCGCTGCCGCAGTTCACATGTGCGGCGGGGACGCTGCATGCAGGCCGCAGGTGGGCTCCGCGAGCCATGCTTTATTATCGGGACATTAGCGGCCGATGCCGCATCGCTGTAGGCAGGCCGCGGGTGGGCTCCGCTGGTCTTGTCGTAATTACGGGGGCCAATGTTCAGCGCCGCTCGCATTTCAGGGGGCACATAAAATGTTTATAGTCTATGGCGGGTGGGCTCTGCTTTTGGTGCTGTACAGTTTTGGCTCACCTTCGGCCGACGGGCTTGTTCTTCCGCGGGTGGGCACCGCGATGGCTCCTTCGTCTTTCTCAGGGTACCGCCTCGGCAGGGCGGACCACGGCAGGCTGGAGAGGTGCGGGTGGGCTCCGGTCACCTCCTCCTTCCTCTCCAGGACCGGGGCTCGACACACGCCTCGTGGGCCTCTCGGCAGCCGGATCTGTTCGACGCAGGGGGTGCTCTCAGGCGAGCAGTAGTCTCTTCCCCTTTTTCTCCTTGACGATTTTAATTAGCTGGCACGCATGGGCACAGCTAACCCTCGTCGCCATTGTAAAGGTCTGTGGTGGGCCCTAGGCCCTCATGCTGCAAGCACACAAACACTGACGCAGGACACACTGGAGGTCTGGTGCAACTGGCCCAGAGCACGTGCGCTCGGTCTCTTTTATTGGTACTGTGTCACATGACCAGTGACATCAGTGAGGGTGGGTGTTTAGTATGGATACAGGCTTCAGCACGAATGCTGACTTATGCTGAGCATTACATCTGTCACCAGTCAGCGAATGAACGTTGCCCAATCCACATGTGCAGTACACATAACTGAATTCTCTAACATCTATGCTGTAGATATTCCAATAGTGACATGTCATGTCCTTCATTGCTTCATAATTTGGACCTGACCAATGACACTGAGTAACACCAATGTGTTCACAGTCGTGTCTGTGGTAACACATGACCTCTATACCTATAATAAATTACTGTTTCGAAATACAGATTGGATTACATACACATTTATGATGGAATCAGACATCAACCCGTTGGAGACACTTACATCAGGTATGAAACAGAAGTATAGATGATACTACAGCAGGGAAAGGTACACATGCCAACATATAGGCACTAATAATCATGGAACCAGTGGTATATGCATTCAAGGTTACTGTAGATGCAATTTATGCCAATGTGACATATTGCGCAGTCACTGCAACTTCAGTGCACTGCATGCTGTCACATTTAGGATGGCCACCATCACATGAGACACAGTAGTGAGGGAATATTACTCCTGACACAATGAAGACAAGTGGGCTACTGCTGCGAAAGTGATATATACCAAAACTAGTGCCATAATGCGGTATTTTAACTAGATACAACACCAGTGTTCCAAGGTTTTCAGAAAGGTAGATTTACTGTCAGTGCCTGTAGGGGAACATAAATAACATACCATACTATACGGTATGTTATTTATGAATTCTAAACAGATCTCAATTCAGCAAACTGCTAAGATGTTACAAGGACAATATATCGAACATAATAATTGCATACATGTGTTTGGGGGAAGGAGACAATCTTTCAACACCCACTCAATTGAGGCTCTGTCAGTGAGTACTTCAAAAATTATTGTTGAAAATCAGTTCACAAGACATAACAGGGTGTCTGAAAAAGAAGCACAGACCTGCCATAGTCAGGTCTAGCGCCACAGCTGTCCTTGGCATGGGTGCTAAAGGAGCAGGCATGTCTCCAACCTGTCTGATAAAGGTAGGGACATCACCAGTCATATGTATAGTGAGGGTGTAGCAACTAGCGTGGTTAAAATAAAAACCAAATCGCCATTTGGTCTAGTTAAAGTAGGTAGAGTGAAGAAATCAGTATTGGAGAGGAGGGGGGGGGGGGAATCCCCATTGTATGTTTGGAGGTAACTATAATCATAGATAGTATAGGGGAAGTATATTAAGGTGAGCCTGATGTATTGGCATCAGAGAATCTAATTCGCGATGGGGATAATGTAAACTGAAAGGCTATCTGTATGGACAATCAGTCATTACCCAACCCTTTATATATGGTTGTGAGTAAAGAGTAATACATAAAGGGGGAGAGAGGTTGTATAGGAATCTCGCTTGAATGCAAGGGGAAAATGGTTGAATCCATAGTCAATGTGCCATGTGTAGTTGGTATAGGTAATTGCTGAGTAATACACCAAGCTATGGTGGGTGCACGGCGCAGAATAGAATAAGCCATTGTGAGTGTGGTATGATTCGGCAGGGAAGGGGATTGAAAGGGAAAGCAAGCCTCACCTCAGTCCAACTGTTCGCACTACTACCAGCCATGTTGCAACAATATACACTGATGTGTTAGGTGAGGGAGGCACAGTGAGCTATGGCGGGTGTTATGCGACTACGGAGTAAAAATTAGAACATGATGGTGCTGCCACTGGCGAAAATCTGGCATCCGTAGTCTCTGCATGCAGATAGAGTGCCTGCATATTTCAAAAATTCTCACCTTGGTGCGATGGTTGGGAAGACTGCTGGTCTTGCTAATGGACAGGAGCAGAGGCGAGCAGTCAGGAGCAGCGAGTATTTCATAAATAGGGCTAACTCCTTCACCAAGAACTTCCTGTTTAACTGCAAAGCATGCCGGAAAGTGTAGTTCTCTGGTCACAAGAGGCTAAACTCAAAGTGATGAGAGCGGGAAGCAGTGAAGTGAAGGGCAGAAATCGAATATTGAAACATATATGGTACATCAATTACCTCGTTCATGGGCACTTTAGTGTGGCATTTCAAGAGATGTATTTTGAGATAAATGCAACATCATTGGACACATGGGCTGTGGTAGATAATTCTTGGACTCTAGTAAATATTCCCGATTTCATGCCCTTATGTGGTTATATCAAATCATACCCTTATACAGGCATAAGAATCATACCCATATTAAGACATAGCCAATGCAGTCCAAATAGGGCAAGGCTACTCCCATAGATTCCTAGAAAGCACAACGCTTCCAGGTATAAATATACCAGCATCTGCCTTAAGCAACACACGGTCGTTTGGAGCAGATCGGCTATCTACTTGCCCGACACCCTGCTGATGCGAGTGCTGAAGGAAGCCGACTCTCCCTGCTGACGCACTGAGAGAGACGCTGTCTTTTCTCCTGCCGAGAAATCCAGCTCCAGGGATTCCCTGTCACCCTTGCGGGTTGCAGTGAGATCGAGTCCTGAGAAAGAGATGCTAGACCTCCTTCATTCTATAACCAAAGTACGGAGCTGATTAGACCAACAGAGAATTCTTGATTCAGATTATTGACAAATACTGTAGCTCATCTACTCCTTCCCTGTACTAGGCTTAGGTTAGGTACACTGGGGTAGGCGTATCTTAGAAACACCAGTTGAGTATGTTTAGTCATTATTTTATCATTGTATGTATTTTATCTATTTTAAGTATCTTATGGCTTAGAAACCATATAAATGCTTTTACATTATTATTTCATAATACTCATTTTACTGTACGCACTTTACTTTATGACAAGTATTGCAATTGTGGCAATTCACTTCTCTGGCATGAGAAAGTACTCTACTCATGAAATACCCTTTTTATTGAAAACGCCCGTCTCTCTATTTCTCTGCACTCCTGGTGAAACTAAGCATGCACAATTAACTGAGTGAAATAGCTAGCTATTGTTTTCGCGACTCTGGAGTTATACTCCTTATTCTGGGGGAGCAAAGTTGTAATGTTTATGCGGTTGTCAGAAACTAATCCCTTCTTGTCTATTCAAGAAAGTTAGCACCTTCTTGTACACTCGAGAAAGTTTCTAGCGACCTCTGAGCTAGCTGGCATTTCATAATTAAGTCTAACATGTTCAATAGAGACCTAGTCGTCCTCAGTCCTGCGTCTACACTGTCATTTATGTTATTCCAATGCGCCGAGCCTATTGGGAATATAGGAACTACACTACAGGGCCATCAAATTGTTTTGTCATCCAGCCCATTTCAAATTTAGCGGTGTGTCCTACTCTCTGGAGATTGGCCACGTCATGTTAGAGAAAGCTGTCGTACACATCAGGGAACTTGTACCTGGGCACTTTAGAGCAGCATTCCTGGGCGATGTAGTTTGAGATAAATGCAACACTGTTGGACGCAAGGGCCGTCAGACTGTTTTGTCAACCAGCCCATCTCAAATTCAGCAATGTGTCCTACTCGCTGGCGATTAAACAAGTCTTGTGACAGAAAGCCATGGTACTTCATCGTTAAGAACCCTTTTGGCAGTCCCTAATCTAAACACCCGTCTTCGTTCAATTCTACTGAGAGTTATTGTCAAATTGTGAGTAGATTGGGTTAGTAGATTGGGTTTGTCAGAACTGTTCATCTCAAGTCCTCTGGAGGGTGTATTTTTTCCAGGAACTGTTTACTGAGCTTGGCAGCTTGTTTCTCACACCTAACGGTGCTTTTATGTTTCATGATTCGAGTGGGACTCTGCGAGTGGTCCTCCCCACATATCTCAAGTTGTAAGTGCAGGTGATGAGATATTTTAGTCTCTCCCTGTTGCAGTTGGTATGTTGTTTTAACACACAAGGTTTGTCTGTGCAAATTTCAAAGGTTTTAGTCACATAAGTCTGGGTGCATACCCCATAGGATCCACACGGATAGTGTCCATAACGGGTAGGTGACCCCAGAGAATATTTTGTCTGTTATTTAATGTTAGATCTGGTATAGTATGGACCAGTCTGTCTTTCAGATGACTGTTCCTTTTGAAGGTGAAGGCAAACAGAGGTTTTTGTAGGGATTGTTTCACCTTATTTAGAGTGTGCCAATTCTTATGAATCCATTTGTAATCTTCTTTGACATGGAGCAAAAGGTGTGAACACACACCAGTCTGTCAACATGTTCTTTGTTTGATGGAGTTTCTAACAAGGCCTCCATGTTATTGTTCTGTGCTCTCTTTGCGGACTTCTTAACCAGCGGTGGTGGGTAATACCTGTTTAGGAGATTGACTACCAACTTGCAGCATGCTCATGGTAGCTATTGTAGGGCAGTAGAGTGTTACGGGCCATGGGCTTCTGATATAGTTCAGTTTCCAGGTGGCCAGCACAAGGAACACTGAGGAAATCAAGAAAGGGTAAACATTCTTTGCTGTATTCACAGGTGAACAGCAGAAAGACATTTTGGGTGTTAAGCCAAGCATGGAACAGTTCAATAGAAGCAGCATCTCCATGGTTCACCTGTTAATACAGCAAAGAACGTTTACCCTTTTTTGATCTCCTCATTGTTCTGTTCAGACTCCAACAGAGACAGTAATAAGCAATTAAAGCACAACACCAATCAGTGGACATTATCGCTGTGAGTCCTGCTCTGTATGTAAACTCACAAAAGTCACGAAGAGCCTAAGACTGACTTAAAGTTTTGAGTGGACTCTGAGACAACATACCAATTGTAAAACGACTCTTGTGATTTACATGATCACTTTTCCATGCAATCTGAAATAAATCGGAATGACATGTTGTAATACCAAACAAAGAATTTACAAACACTGCAGTAACACTAGATGTGTAAAATCTACCACTTGAATGAGTAACCATTTCTTGAACTTGAAACACTCTATCGATGACATCAGCTGGGTCATCTTAGAAACTATAGATACAAAGGCCAACAATACAGAACACATCCTTTTTGAAAAGGAACATCGGTGGGTGTTTTGCCTTAAGACATGACCCAGGACTGAATGACGGCATACTTGGCTTTCCATCATGCATTAAAACCTCTGGAAACGAGAACCAACACTCGAACAACATGTAGCTCTATACTGGCTTCGTCGAAGTCATAAAAGAACAAGCAAAATCAAATTTATTTTCATGAATCCAGAATTCCTGAACACGTATGACTAAGTCTAAAACAACAGAGGACTCACATTGAAACAATCATAGGGACTATGCTGAACTTCTGGGCCATACAAGTTGTCTAAGGTCATTTTTTAAAATGACCAATACGATTCCATAATAAAACCAAGTTAACAATAGTCATAGAATAACATACACAACAAACATCTCCTTACAAACTACCCAAGAATTAAGGAGAGAATGAAAAAATACACCAATATTTCATGTGGTATACACAATTTATCTAAAACCGTTTTGAAAATAAACAAATATTCTCCTCATGTACTTAATATACATTTTTTAGACACCGCTCTTTATGACCTCTGTTCTTTCAGGAGAAAGACTATCACAATAGTAGTGTCAATTCCATGTGGCCCACACTGAGAAGATCAACCAGCTCTCAAGGAAGTAAAAAAGCCATTCCATCCCACCCGTTTTTATTTCCGGGGCACAGAGGGCAGCAGCAGCACAAGCACATAAGAAGTACAACAACAGTGAGAAACTCTGCACCAA